>NC_136063.1:240042179-241339117 GCF_964261635.1 Lissotriton helveticus | reverse complement strand
CCCTCACCCTCACTCACCCTCACTCACCCTCACTCACCCTCACTCACCCTCACCCTCTCACCCTCACTCACCCTCAACCCCTCACCCTCACTCACCCTCAACCCCTCACCCTCACTCACCCTCAACCCCTCACCCTCACTCACCCTCAACCCCTCACCCTCAACCCCTCACCCTCACCCTCACTCACCCTCACAACACATATTGTGTTACAATAGGTGTCACATTTGCGAAAGATAAAACTATTGGCATTGTAAATAACAAAGCTATTAATTTCGCTATTTTCAAAACAAGCACATAAATAAAAAATGTGTCCTTTACAATACCAATAGCTCAAACTTTCCTAATGCGAGACCTATTGCATTGCTGTGCTTCTCTCCCCTGCTGCACTCTCCTGCTCTCTAGAGATGTGGCCTAACGACCAGAGCTGCCATCTAAGTCACGTAAATACAAAACATGTTGCATTCCAAATGCTATAGGTGTCACATTCGCGAAAGTTATAACTATTGGCATTGTAAATGACAAAGCCATCAATTTAGCAATTTTAAAAACCAACAAATAAATAAAATATGTCATTTACAAGACCAATAACTCCAACTTTTCTAATGCGAGACCTATTGCATTTGCAATGCTTGTTTTAAAAGCCACCATTTTATTTTACAATGGCAGTCAAAACTTATGGTTTTGAACTGGTATCATGCGCAGATGATACTCAGATTATTATATCAATCTCAAGCAAAAAACAGGATATTGCAATAAAGTTCAAGGACTATATTAGAAGTGTTAGCGAATGGGTGGCCGAAAATTGTCTTAAGCTAAACTAAAAAAAACAGAGGTTTTACTTTTCGGCAAGGATACAACATTCTGGTCCTCAGACTCGTGGCCATTAGATTTGGGAGCTGTCCCTGTCCCAGCCGCCAAGGCTAACAATCTTGGAGTCATTATGGACCTTCCCTCTCCTCCTACCAGCATGTAAAAATGCTTACCACATCTATTTACTACACCCTGAATATCCTAAGGAAAGTACTCCCTTTTATTCCAACAAACCTACAGAAAAACGTGGTGTCAGCTTTGGTGTTATCAAAACTCGATTATTGGAATGGGCTTCTGGTCAGAGTAAACAAATCGGTTGTAGCTAAGCTACAGGTACTTCAGAACTCCGCCGCAAGACTGCTCTTTGGATTAGCCAAATATACATCAGCCAAACATGACCTTAACACTCTTCAGTGGCTACCTATGGAGAAGCGCATAAGGTTTAAAGCCTTATACATTGCCTGTAAAGCATTACAAAACTCAGGTCCTAGCTATCTGATAAAGCGCTTTAAATGGCATATCCCGGGACGAACACTTCAGTCGACCTCAGTGAACTTAATTGTCGAGCCCACGTTCTGTCTTCAGAGATGGGGTGGTAAACGTTTCTTCAGTCTTACTACAAGATGGTGGAATGAGCTACCATTTTATCTGAGAAATGCCCCTGATTTGCTATCCTTTAGGAAGGGCCTAAAAGCATGGCTCTTTACTTTGCAGCCCGGGTAAGGACTGGAAATATGACATTCAGTGGACACTATGTGCTGATTCTTCAAGCGTCCTGACGCCCTCGGGTAGAAGTGCGCTATATAAATATATAAATAAATAAAGTCATCTGCATGTTAAGCAGGCCGTCTCGTTCCACTTACATTGCCCCAGCCCATCCAGTATATCCGACACAGTACAATGCCAGTTTTTACTTTTACTTAAAGCATCATATTTTTGACCTTTTACAGTGGCATTGAGTTCCACATAAAGCAGGGGTTTGCAGTGTTACTAACACTGCCCTAGCCCTTCCAGTCTTTTCAATACAGTATCATAGTATCTCCTAATTTTGTTAAAAGCCACCCTATTTTCCGTATTTTACAGTGGCAGTCAGTTGCACGTCGCACAAGATTTGCCATGCCACTGACACTGTCCCAGCCTTTTCTGTCTTTCGTACACAGTAACATGGCATCTGCTACTTTGCCACTTTTTTTTTAAAGGAGGGAGAGTGTTTGAGTTGGCGAGTCCAACAATGTGCTGTTCAGAGCTTCTTGGACCTACAAAACTGGATTATTTACTTTTTCTACTGTTTTATTTCACATAGTTATGGCGCATCCATTAAACGTGCGCAGTTACATATGCTTAATCTTGAAATTTCTAGTTTTTCTGCAAATGTTATAAAAATCAAATATGGCAGTGGTAGTCAGCTGCTCGTAAAACGGGACTTCCTGAGCCACTGATACTGTCCCAGCCCTTCCTGTATATCTGACGCGGTATTATGGAACTTTTACATTTTAATAAAAGGCACCATATTTTTCGTCTTTACTGCGGCAGTCAGCTGCACATTAAACAGGACTTCCCCTGGCACTGACAATCGCCGAGCCCTTCCTGTCTTTCCAACGCAGTAACGTGGCATCTACTGCTTTTGGCAGCATTTTTAGGGGAGGGAGAGTGTTCAAGTTTCTGAGTCCACCAACGTGCTGCCTATTCACATCTTTTTGGCCATGTTAAATTGGATTATTTTATGGATTGGATTAAGCGCGTACAGTTACACAGGCTTTCGTTTTAAACTTCTTGATTTTTGGCAAATGTTAGAAAAATGAAATGGGCTCGTGGCAGTCAGCTGCAGGTAAAGCAGGTCTTGCTGTGCCATTGACACAATCCCAGCTCCTCCGGTATATACATTGCAGTAACAAGGAATTACTTATTTTTATTAAAAAGCATAATATTTTTCACCTTTTACAGTGGTGGTGAGCTGCACGTCAAGTACGACTTGCCCTGCTACTAAAAGCCACCATATTTTTTCGTATTTTACAGTGGCAGTGAACTGCACATTAAGCAGGACTTCCCGTGCCACTGACACCGTGCCAGCCCTTCCAGTATGTCTGACGCAGTAATATGGATTTTTTTAATTTTACTAAAAGACACCATCGGGCACATGCATCATTGTCAATTGCATTCGCAAACGGTGCGAATCGCAAATTTCGTCCGTTTGCGAATGCAATTGATAAAATTGGGATGCATCATGTTTTTCGCAATTTTAGAAATCGCAATCATGTTGCGATTTCTAAAATTGCGATTGCATTTAAGAAATCGCAATTTGCGATTTCTTAAATGCAATGCATGAACATTTTAAATTTGCGAATTCGCAAATAGGGAGAGGTATATTACCATGAAGTTGACCTTCATGGCAATTTCTGAAAACTTAAAAAAAATTACAAAAGTACATTTTTGAAAGTTTCATTTTACACACACACATGCCCTTGGGGCCCTTGGGGCATGTGTGTGTGAAAAATGCACTTAAAGTTATATTTCAGGGGTGCAGGGTGGGATCCTTTGGACCCCCCCTGCACCCTTGAAATTGCAGTCTCAATTTGCGATTTGCAAATTGCTAATCGCAAATTGAGAATGACTTCCCATTCATTCCTATGGGCCTCTAGGCCCATAGGAATCAATGGGAAGGGATTCCTTAATTGCGATTCGCAAATTGTGAATCGCAATTAAGGAATTTTAAGAAATCGCAAAAAAATTGCGATTTCTTGATGCATAGCCTTTTGCGATTCCTTATTTGCGATTCCTTAATTTTCGCAATTAAGAAATCGCAAACAGCAACAATGATGCATGTGGCCGCATATTTTTTTTGCCTTTAAAGCGGCAGAATACATTGGGGATTTGGTTTGAAAAAGAAAGACAGCTTTAATAACACAAAGAATTTACTGTGCAATCGGTCTCACATTTGTGAGAGTTTAAGCTATTAGCTTTGTAAATGACAATGCTTTTTATTAGTTTTAAAAACCAAATCATAAATAAAAGACATTGTCATTTACAATTGCACTAACTCACACTCACGTAAATGCGAGACCTATTGCATTGCAAATGCTTGTTTACTCCGGTTTTACAAATGGAAGCTGTGTTTTTTTGGTAACCGCATGGCATACTTATATTTTAAGAAATGTTGTTACCCCGTCAGGGTGCTTCCATATTTCCGACTCTTCCTGCGACCAGTCGACCAGTCTTCTCTACAGAAAGATTATCTAAGACTGTATTTGTGCTCTTCTGGGTCACAGTCCATGGTCGACCGTGAGTCACATGAAGACATTCAATTTTTTTCACATATTAGGGGACAGCGCTGAAGGGCACACTCTTTAAATGTCACTCAGAACTCCACAATAGATGTGCTGTCTTTTATAGATTTTTTAAAAGCAGGCTTGAGCAGGCTTTTCAAACCTCTCTAGACATTTAAGAGGCATTGGGAGCACTCAGGGACATCACCTGCAGCGGCGACTGCATGTTTGTGCCATGAATATGGAAATCTCAGCAGGGACATAGTTTTAAAGTTTATGGTGGAGGGAAACATACATTAGAAAAAGTTTAAAGGAACCTCAAGGGCGCGAATATAACTGAGGATTTTCATTATTTTCAGAGTCGCCATAAGATTTATTTTCACCGTCTAGGTTTGATAAATGTCTCTACTGAACGTTTTGCCACTTTTTATTGGCGTCAGAACAGAAATAGAACAACGTTCTTATAGTAAAGTATAAAGAATTAGCTTTCTTGAATATACACAAAAAGTACTTTACTATGTCATGGAGAATCCTACAATATTTAGGGCTTTGAAGTATAATAAAAGTGTTCCATCTGGACGTGTGACTTTTAAAATATTTGTTCTATTTCGCATTCCACTTTCCCTGACAGTTTTTTGAGAGCACTTTGCTTAGATTGGCTTTTTCTCAAGTGCTGTAACAGTTAGTTGGCACACTGGCACTTCTGTAAATGTACAAGTTGGCAATAGTTTGAAGAATTGTTTTTAAAAAGTTCTCTGGAACACGTGGTGATTGCTCAGCCCTGGCAGTGCACTACAGTTTCATGTGGCATATTATGTAGCACTGCTATGCAGAGCAGCTAAAGTGGTAATAGACAATCTTTGAAGTTTTCATAAGTGGTGCTATACTTTAATTTAGTATTCATATATTTAAATTATAGGGTGTATTTCACAAATAACGAAAATATTCTTCAATTAAGTAAATTGCAGATTTATCATAAACTTATTTTATCCTGCTCTGCATAAAACACACTGAAATGCAATATAATCTATTAATTCAATCGATTCCTAACACAATTAACAGGTTCCCTCGATTATTGTGATATTGCCACAAACTCCAGTGACCTCGTGGCAGCGGTCTAGGCCTTGTGCCACCCATGGCGGTCCCTGCGTTTCCCGCAAGCGTCAGCCGAATGTAAGAGCGGGGGTGCTCCCTATTTCTGCAACGGCTGCAGGTAAGAGGTGGGAGGCTGCCTCCCACAAAACTCGTGCCGCCCTGGCTGGTGGGCTACCCCCTAGCCCCCTCCTTGCTACGCCACTGCCCATGGTCCTCATTACAAGTGGCCTGTTCATTCTAATGGGGCTGATGGCAGCAGATTCCAGTTCTATCAGAACTATGAGATCAACAGTAACACTGCATATTCCTTGACTTACAATGGGAGATCTCAGCTGCTGTAAACAGTCGAAATCTCTGTGTGAAAGCATGGGGGTTTGCAATCGGTGGAATCAGACCTGGATTTACTGATTGCCCAATAATTCATCCTGAATTCTTAGTTGGCCCTCAGAGTCCAACATGATCACCACCGCCCCACCCGCCATTGTTACTGGCAGCTTGTATTCAGTAACACTGTGGGGTGGGGAGAATGTGAACCATTTACTGTGCCACTTATGTTGAGAGAATGAGTAGTGACAAATTACCAGATCTAATCCTCATGCAACATTTAACTCTTTTTATGGCATTTCAGCACTTCATTGTTCCCAATGCACATACACTCTAGCAGAGCTGTAAGAGCAGTAGTATCTACACGATATTTTGGAATGCAGTAAAGAAAAATATACCTTAGGTGAATATATTTGTATAGAACATTTTACTATTAACTTACACATACTCCATGAGATTAGTTAATTTACTTAGATTGAAGAGACGTTTTGCTGCTATGTCCTTGTACTGGAGAATTATACAAAACGTGCATTTTCCCCCTCAGTTCTAAACAACAGTTTGACAGATATCCGATTCAATAATGTTTGGAACAGAAACCTACTAAGAGAAAAAGACCACATCAGGACACACAACATTGTTAGAGGGCTGAACAAGATTGTAGCCCTAGTTCTCGTCTGAGGGAGTAAGTAAGTAGTCTTCCCTACCTCTTGATGCTTCCACCAAACAGGTGACATGAGACTGTCAATCCGCATTGCCAAAAACCGGGATGAATTGGGAGTAATCTAAGCCCAATTGTTGTATGGCTTTTTGGGATCCGAGCAAAACTTCCCGATTCATGCCCTTATATAGTTACAATTCACATTGCCCTAATATAGGCATATAAATCATACCCATATTTAGACATAGCCCTTGCAGTCCAAATACAGGCATGGCTACTTCCACCCGTACCAAAACGTCACACCGATTTCTTGGAAAATCGGTTTAAGCAGTAAGGGACCTCCCCTTGCTTGAATATTGATTTGACCAAGAACTCATGGACTTTACAAAGGACTACTATTCCCTTGGGGCTCTTTACTGACGTTATTATGCCCGACTTTACGTCAAACTAGGCACCTTAAAGGTATAAATATGCCGTCACTTGCTCTAGCAAGGCACGGTGGTACGGAGCAGCTCGACTATCTACTTGCCCGACGCAGCTCGCTGCAGCAAGTGCCGAAGGAAGCTGACCCTCCAGCTGATGCACGGATCAAGAGGCTAGATTTCTTTCAGAGAGAATCCAGCTCCAGTGTTTCCAAGCTCCCCTTGCGGGGTGTTGGGAAATCGAGTTCCGAGACAGAGATACCAGACCTCCTTCATTCTAAACTAAGGTATTGAGCTGTTTAGACCCTAAGAGAAATATTGAATAGATTCTTGGCAAAAGAAAACCAAACCTATGCTACACAAATACTTACTCCCTCCCGCGTACTAGACTTAGGTTAGGTACATTGGGGTAGGAGTATTTTAGATAACACTAGTTGAGTATTTTAGTCTGTGTATTTATGTAGGTACTTTTATATGGCTTAGAAAACATACAATGCTTTTACAGTATTATTTTATAATTCTATTTTCGCTATACCTGTTATACTTTTCAGCCTGCATTATGATTGTAGCAGTTCACTTTACTTGCATGAGAAAGAAGACTGTTCAATAAATCCTTTTATTGAAAACACCCGTCTCTCTATTTCTTTGCACCTCTGTTGAAACGAAGCATGCATGATTGACTGAGTAAAATATTTATCTATTGTTTCCACGACTCTGAAGATAAGTTTATTCTTGGGGAAACAAAGATGTCATGTTTATGCAGTTGTCAGAAACGAATCCCTTCTTGTGTATTCGAGAAAGTTTCTAGTGACCTCTGAGCTAGCTGGCACTCACTATTAAGTTTAGTATATTCGATAGAGACTTAGTTGACCTCAGTCCTACGTCTAAACTATAGGATATACTATTTCAATGCGCAGAGCCTATTGGGAATATAGGAACTACACTACACAATAGGCACTGATCAAATATCTCAATAACCAAATGTGTTGTTAAATTACTGTAAAGAACTTGTCATTAAGGCAGGTCCACAAATGTATGCATCAATCAAAAGTCCTATGTCATATAGTTGTCAAGCTGGATTCCCAAGAGCTTATATGCCTTATCTCTCTCCATTGCAAACTAATTGCCTCAGAATCTGGCATTACTTGAAGGCAATTTTAAGTAGAGTTTGTCATTTGTAACTCACCAATGCACCAAAGGCACTCTGCAAACAATCAAGGCTTTTAGTTCACATGAGAGCAATTTTACACCCTTTGTACAAAGCATTCTCCATTTGACCCATCCGGAGTAGGAGGTTCATGTGGAATGATTTCTGTATAACTTCTAAACCAATCGTGTACAAATTAAATACAATGTTTTGTAGGATACACCTCAGCACACCTGGTCCTCCAAAAACTCCCAAATGCTTGTGGTGCCATGCTGCTTGCATACATTTCTACCAGGATTTCCAGAGAAATTCACTGCATATGTAGATCAAAGAAGGTGCAAATCCCATGTACAACTACTACATCCAAAGTAAATCTCTGTCAATACAGCTTAAAACTCCCCATTCAGTTAAGTTCTGAGAAAGCAATGAAAGAATGAACTGAAAGAGTCCACGATGGGAAAGGAGACTACTTTCTCCATATTAACATTTGCTCTCAATATAGTTGGATTCACTCCCATGTAGACTCCAAAGCATTTCAAATATAGCAAATCCATAGATGTTTTTCTCACCGCTGAGGGATTTATGCTAAAATCAATTGATGATCCATTATAAGTGTGAATGTTTGGAGACATTCCTCTACCATGGGAGTTTCAATCTCACCCGCTTGTAGCTATAAAGATCAATGATAAACTTTAGAAAACTGCTCTCAATCACCCATGAATCCAATTTAGCCCATAGTTTGGCTCTATTTACTCTCTCAAAAGTGAATGAGAAGTCGATGAAACATACAAATAAGTTTTTACCTTCCACTCTTACTGCTTTCTGGGCTACAATGGCAAGTACCATGATGTTATCAGTGGTGGAGCACTTTCAACAGCCCATTTTCGAAGGACGGTTAATAAATGCTTAGCAAAGGTTTTGGCATTCCGTGTCGAGCAGAGCAATCAGCCTGTAGGTCTGTGGTGAGTGTCTAAGGCCTCTTTTATAGATTGTTTAAGTAGAACATGCTCTGTATACAGCACTGAATTGATTATAGTAGACACCAGCATACGTCAGGCTGCTGAATCTCGCTTATTCACTGCCATGGACAGACCATTTGAGCAAGGGGCTCTCGAGTTTTACTTTCGCTAATAAGCCATTTTGTCTCCTCTGGGGAAGTGACGTAGATGGCTCACTCTCTGCTGTTGTCACCCGGTGATGCAGTTGATAAATATCCTCTGTGTAGCATTGCTAGGTGTTCTTTCCAGACCTTATATGGAATGTGGTAGTTTCCCTCTATTCTAATTGTTTTAGTTCCCAGCCCTACTATCCCCCAAAACCTTGTCAATTGTTTTGTACAAAATGCATCTACCAGTGTGATCCGTAGATGGTCTTGATGTTTTCTCTTATTATT
Organism: Lissotriton helveticus; assembly: GCF_964261635.1. Taxonomy (NCBI): domain Eukaryota; kingdom Metazoa; phylum Chordata; class Amphibia; order Caudata; family Salamandridae; genus Lissotriton; species Lissotriton helveticus. Next base: position 241,330,005 of record NC_136063.1, on the reverse strand, counting down.
ATAATTTTCGTTTTCTATCATTTGTTTACCTGTTTTATGGCTTGGGAGTTATCCAGGGTAGGGACGATCTTGTAAAAGCAACTTAGTTGTCCTCTTGCCATTTTCTAAACTTTGAAGATTTTTGCTTGGTACAGTTTTAATTGGTTCTTCGGGTTGAAGGGTTTTGAGGTTTTGATGCTAAAAAATCAAATATATCTCTTGAAAGAGTAGTTCACTTCTGAATGTACTTGCATGTCTATCATTCGGTATCGCTCCTTTTATGGTGTTCTTATAAAAGAGTTGTTGCCATATTTCTTGGAGATGGTTATACAAAAAGCAGGAACGTACATTCATTTTCCAAGGTTTTTCTACTGTTAGATCACCCAGCAAGCAGGTTGTTATCCCAGGTGAACTCTGCCATACTTTTGTTTAATATAATATGTTATGGATTGTGATCACTCTCAGTCTCTGTATAATGTAAACGTCTTTTATCTTCTGAAAATCCACTAGCTATATAAATGTAAAGTAAATTGTTGAATTCAGCTCCCTCCTGGTGAAGTTAGTGTGGGCCTGTTGGTCCTTAACAAATCTCCCATTCATGTGACAAAATCCTATTTCCTTTAAAATAGAACAAATTAGCTTGGCTAACCGTATCTTTTTATAATTACTAAAAATTGAAACAGGAAAATTAAAAGTATGCTCACAGTTAAGTTCGTCTTCGTCATCTTGTTATTATTTTGGGGACAGTAATCATTATTAATGATAGCCATGTACATGGCGAGACATTGGATTAAAGTTATTGATACATTATAGTAGTGATTTCTTGACAAAAGCTATAGGTCTGCTTCATATATGTTGGTGTGCTGAACCCCTGATGAAGTCAATAAGCCTGTCTTTTCTATCTTTGACTTTTGACCCTTTAAAAAATGCAGTAGACCTGCCGTGCTTAAAATGACAGCCTTTATAGTGCTAATTTATGTAGAAAAAACTCAGAAATTCACTGAAGAACCCATAGATTAAAGTGACGCTATATGTAGGTATGGTGATAACATCTTAATTTACATTGGAAAAAAAACATTAGAAAGTCACTTTATGGTCAGGTAAAAATGTCATTTAAACAAAATGTTTTAAACTAACAAAACTACTGCAATTCATCAGTTATAGTTATCCTAAGTAACTATACATTGTGCCCTATAGTAAATATAACTAGTGCGATTTCCATGCACTGCTTGTCCCCTCACATATTACATCACTCATGACATGTTCACTAACTGCATTGATAACATCCATAACATAATTAATAACAACAATGTGCAACACACTCACACTGCTATCCTATGAGTATAGTCTAAACGAGTTGGTGGGAAGTGCCTGTTTGTCTTACTTTTTACCACACAGTCCACGGATATGCAGATATTATTGAGGCTTAAAGAAATCTGCATCATGTGCCCTTAAAAAGAGGTGGTTCATGGAAAAGGTAGATTGCTTGACTATGCAAAATAGGAAGTATTCCTTCCCAGGTGATTTCAATAGACATTTCTCAGAGAGCTAGAATCGGAGGTTGCCAGAGAACGCCAGAGAAAACGCCAGAGCCGAGCGGACATACAGACTGATCAGAGCTGTTGCACGGCAGGAAAAGCGAAAACGCCGTGAATAGAGGCAGCGGGGGGGCTGCAGGCGGCCGCGGGTAAGTGCCGCGACAGAAGCGGCAGAAGCTCAGAGCTCAGAGCTCAGAAAAAAGCCGCCGGAACCCAGTGCAACCCGAGCAGACTCGAGCAGACTCGAGCAAACCCGGCCATACCTCTGAGTCATACCCAAGCATCACCGCGGCACCGCCTCCGCCGAGCCTCGTCCGCCGAGCCGAGCCCTAGATCAAGCCGTGCCTCAACTCGAGCCAGAGCCGAACTAGATCCAACCCAGAACCGGCCTCAAATCAAGTGCCCCTGGACCCGTGGCGGCAGGGGGGGAGGGGGGCAGGCAATCGGCTCGCAGGAGATCTCCAGCAGAAGTGAGCAGAGAGCAGAAGAGAGCAGAGAGCGGAGAGGCACGGCAAGAAGCAGGCGGGAGGCAATGAAGGGAGCAAGGTGAGAGCTTAGCCCTGCACAAACCCCCGTGCAAAGACCCCGCCCTACCTGTACCTGTACCGTACATACCAGTATACACCAGTACCCACCCCCGGAGCACTACAAACCACTGACTACAGTGGCCCCCCCTCCAGTACCTCCCAGGACTTGGTGGGGCTTGAGGAGGCTTAGAGGGGGTGCAAGCAAGAGCCAAGACAGCAGGTGGCCACTACCCTTGCGTCACGAGGGAGACAAGGGCAACGAACAGTGGTGAGCAGCCCACAGTCCAGCCCCAGCAAGACAGACAACAGTTAGTTAAGCCTACTGCATACCCAGAGGACATCCTCTGATAGATAGCGTTGGAAGGCCGTGCCCCACCAGTGTGACTCACGAGGCTCACCAGTGGGCGTGTCAGTAGAGGAGTGCGGCGCAGCGGTGTGCAGAGACTCCGCGAGGAGCAGGCTGGCTGCCGAGGTCGTGCACCGTGAGGACCGAGCCAGAGCCGGAGCCAGTGCCGGTGCTGGAGCCTGTGTACGCAGTGCACGCCATCGCAGTCACCCCTGAAGAGGGATTAGAAAACCGTCTTCCAACATCTCTGTTCCTTTACTAAAGCAGCAGCTGAGCCAGATCTGCGTTCAGTCAAAAGAGCCCAAGCCAATACCTTTCTGGTGCAATGAGATCTGGAAAAGAAAGAAAGTACACTGCAGCCAAGCGAAGGAAGTCAAAGCAACCAGACGCAGCTGGGGTTCAGGGCCGTGCCAAGCACACACCAAAACCTCAAAAACCCAAAAGCCTAACCCTACGGGACTATTTTAGAAAGACTCCATCAAAAACTGCAGAATTAATTCAATTATTAGAGCAACACCCGCAAACTCTGGAGGTAACCACTTCTACAACCTCGGACCATTCAGGGTTCGACCGCAAAGCACCAGCGCAAAATTGGGTATTCAACACGATGCCAGCAAAAGAGCCGTCAGAGGTTTATATTTTTGGGCCTACTTGTACTAACCACAACAGGGAAAACACCCAAACTGTTCCTTTTCAACCAGGCAAGTTCTTCACATCTCCGGCAGATGATAATGGGCTTGCCCTCTCACCGCAATCACAGCTGGAAGATATTATGCGTCCAATAGAGGCTTCCCCTTTGCAGCTACAATTTTCACAACTTCCCGTCACCGGATCGGTGTCCTTGATACCGCCTAAGCCACCTACGGGCCTTCCTCAGCAAACAACGACGGTGCAAATCCACGGGCAACTGGGCCAGCGCAATCCAATGGTAGTTGCCCATTTTCAAACTCGCTAACCTCACCAATAACAAAAATATTAACAGCATCAACATACTTGAGTCCTTTACACAAGTTATTTTCGCCTCCTGGCCAAACAAGGACTCTATGTCAAAGTCAAAGTCAATCAGCGCAGCTGGCAGCAAATGACCAACCCATGTCGGATCTGTCCCTCTTCTTTAAGACCACCCCAAACTCCCCAGGCCCGAGCCTGACTCCGGATGAAAAACCTAATATAGAAGAGGTCACTACGACTAGTGTTTGGCCTCAACTATTGCAGACTCTTCAACAAACTGTGAACGCACTCAACTATCATTCAGTAAAATTAGAGGTGCAGGTAGATTTACTAAATACCCTGGCACTTTTTACGTCAGGGATTGACGGCAGATTAGACAAACTGAACTCGCTAATTCAAGGGGCGCAAGCATCCGTGAACTTTGTCCAACCAACGTGCTGCTGCTCTCCAATTATTGACTCCCTCTCCCTGCTCCCAGATTGCCTTTTCCACCGTCATCAGGGAAGTAAAGCAGCTGAGGGGAGGAAACGTGGCAGCCAAACTGCAACCCCCCAAACATCAAGAACTGGACAAACCACCGGAGGACTTTGGAAACAAAAATGTAAAAACAAAGGAAGAAGAAGCGGTGATTACTGGAACAACTAACCGCCTCCCATCGATGAACGGTCACCCTCATAGCGCTTTAATAAAACTGACTCCGACGGCTGAAAACGGCACTCTCCCGTCACCAACTGGGCCAACAATCCAGCATGCCAAACCTGAGGATGGACGAAACAACAGCTTTGCTTCTTTGCCCGCCCTATCAGTCCCGCCCCCCCCACCCCCCCCCCCCGGGCCTATTCCTCCCTGCAGCAAGAGTGAGCGCAAACCGTCAACGCAAAGCAATAAATAAACTCAGGGCTAATTCCAACTTGGCCCATCAGAATCTCTTCCCCATTTTTTCGATAGCCGAAAACAAAAAATCCTCTATAGAACCCAGCACAGTGGAACCAACGACAATTCCAACAATAACCTCGAATGGAGCCACTGCGGACTTACCCACTCAAGAACTGGCGAGGAGTCCTCAGAGTCCAAGAACATTAACAATTTCCCTGGCAACGATAGCAGAGGGTAGTGATCCTACAACAAGTTCAAGGGTGAGTCCAGTCAGGTCAAGTAACACCGGGCAAAAGACTGCGGCAGAAAAACCTTGGCCTTTAAAGGCTCTGCCCCTTTTCGGGAATGAAAACACAACACCAAAACTGAGTTTTACTAAAACCATCTGCAATGACATAGCTACCCGGATCAGTCACACGCCACAATCCAAACGGGTTCCCCTCCGATCACCACAGCAGTTACATAAAAACAGATCAGATGCATCAATCGAAAAACTGATCCTCAGACCCACAACTGTACCAAAGCCGCGAAGCGACGACCTATCGTGTCATCGGATTTTACTAGCCCCGAGTATAAATCCAAAGGGCGGCACGATATTCTCAACAGATCAAATCTGCTGAAATTAGCGGAAGGCATACCGGGGCTAGTGGGTCTGGACACGAATAGCATCGAATCCATTGAATTCCTTCCCCCACGAGGAAGCCAACCCTCTGAGGTCACCGTTGTAACTTTCGCACAGGTAGGCTGGGCAGGAGCCTTTCTCGAACATAAGGCCACACTGCGGAACTGGGGGATTAGAGTGTACCCTTATTCAACGCCAGGGTATCCAATCACGCTGCTATCAGGAGCGACCACACCCAGCAAGCCGGCCCTCACCAAAAACACAGAGCATGGGAGGCCGTTCTCTGTTCTAAAAAATGCCTCAGGGTCGGACACAGAACTTAAATGCCCCGAAGCAGCGGTGAGAAACAAAGAACCAGGCCACCTCTGGGGATGGCTGCCAGCAGTATTGGCCTCAAAAAACACAAACTGACCATCTGCGGCAGGATCACCAGTAGAAACATACAATCCATCAAAATCACTCCCCCCGTCAGGGGCACAACAGCACAGTGTGGACAACAGTAAGGGGGAGCTACTTTTTTCACTGTGCTCATGGAATATTAGCAGCCTTCATCAAAAAACCTTACAGGAAGACACTATGTCTTTTCTGGGGGAACATGTGGCAATTGCCCTACAGGAAACCTGGGAACTAGAGGGCCGCCCTATAGAAGGATTTATTGAATATCAGAAATGGGCACTTAGGGACAGCCGCTTGGGCCACCCTAAAGGCGGGCTGTCCACATACATATCCAATAACCTAAAAGGTGAATTCAGCCAACTTTACCTGAAAGAAGACTGACTAGTGGGGGTCAAAATAAATCTACGGAGCAGACAGCGATTGCTCTTACTTATAAATGTGTACATTAATCCTAACACCCGTACAAAAAAAGACCATCTGGCTAGACTCTGCGAAATAATGAATGATATAGCCACAGAATATCCTAACTCAGACCGCATTATCACAGGGGACTTCAACACAAACCTATTTCAGGGGAACACAGCAGACTCAGAAGGACCCAACATGACCAGCATAATTGAGGCTGTCCCCCAATCTAAACCTCCTGTGCAAGTTTCCAATATATTAGGCGAGGTCACCGCAATGAGACTGTACAACGCAGGGTACCTGGTGGTGAATGGAAGATCGGCCAGCGACTCCCCTCCAAACTGGACCTGGTCAAATGGAAGAACAAAGTCCTACTTGGACTTTACCATCTGCAATTCGGAGTTCCTGTTCATTCTGGCTAGTTTCTCCGTCCTGCCAAGGTCCGAAAGCGACCACAGGCCATTGGTCATCTCCTTCACCACAAATTTAGCTCTCCACAAAAAGGCACCATTTACCTACAAAGGAATACATTCCGATAACTTAAAAAACCTGAAATGGAGCGAGTCTAACTGTCAGAGCATCTTAAAAACAAGCAAGGATTTTATCATGTGTGTTCCAGACCAAGCAGCTTCTCCAACAGCAATATGGTCGCAGTTATGCGCACATTTGATTAGAACTTACCCAGTGACAAGGCAGGGCCCAAATCGCACCCCTCCAGTAGGAGCAACAGCCCTCCCCATAATAAAAACACTAAAAAGAACGAGAAACAACGCACTGAGGTTGTTATTAAAATTTCCAGGGATCAGCAGCTTCCTAGTTACATACCGTCATGCCCAAAAGGCACTCAGGAGGGCAGTCACCCAAGAGAAAAAGGCCCAGGAATCTCAATTCTGGGTCAAACTGGTATGGGAAAGCAAGCAAAAGAACTCAAAGAAATGTTGGTCACTTGTCAACAGCACCGTTCGAAACATAACATCCTTTGGATCAGCAAACATTCAGGAGGCAGACTGGATCTCATACTTAACAGAGCATCTGCAGGCACAAGATCACCCTCACCGCCCTGGATCAACATGGGTTTTTGACACTGGCATGGGCGCAGCATCGAATCTCCCACCCGATTCAATGCAGGGGCTTACCTCACCCGATGAATTGTCTGAAGAAAGAGTAGTTAAAGCACTGACGAAAGGGAGACAAGACGGAGCACCGGGCCGGAATGGCCTGCCACAAAGGCTATTCAAGTCCGACGTCCCTTTCTGGTCCAAGGTGCTATTAAATCTCTTTAATTACACGCTGACCTCTCAAACCATTCCGGATTCTTGGAGAGGTGCTATTATCTATCCCATTTATAAAGCTGGAGCACGAGGCAACCCGAACAACTACAGATTAATCGCCTTGCTGGATATAGAGGCAAAGCACTTTGCAGGCCTCATTTTGGAGGATCTCAGACAATGGGCAAAGGACAAAAATCTGATTCCCCTGAATCAAACAGGGTTCGTTGCCAAATCAGGTACAATGACAAACTTACTGACAATCTCCACCATCATTGACAGAGCTCTTTCAAACTCCAGGTCGATCTATTGCTGCTTTGTCGATTTCAAAGCAGCATTTGACAGGGTGCCCAGGGCTGCTCTGTGGCAAAAACTGAGGCAGTGGGGAATTCCAGACAATATCCTGAATCCAATCATCCTGCTGTATTCCAACACATGGGTTCGAGTGAAATCAGGGTCTGGCTCGCATCTCTCCCGGAAAATCTGGACCTCTCGTGGTGTCAAACAGGGATGCGTGCTGGCCCCCCTCCTCTTCAATCTATTCATTGCTGACCTATCAAGCTCTTTAGAGAAGGTAATCAGCCATCCACCAAAAGTAGGAGGCACAGCATTATGCAATCTCTTATATGCCGATGACCTGGCACTGTTCAGTCTTACCAGAGTCGGGTTACAAAGACTCCTTGATGCCTTAATGCAATATACGACCAACAACCAGCTAGAAATCAACATGAAAAAAACCATGGTTGTTCTGTTCGGCAAAAAACGCTACAGCGGCGGAGGCTGGACAATAGATAATGAAAGCATCTCAATCGGCCAATCTTACAAATACTTAGGGGTCCATTTGGACTCCAGGGGCAGTTTCACCAAACAGAACACTGTGATTGCATCCAAGGCTACAGCGTTAATGGTATCCTTGGCTAAGCTATCGAGGAGACTCTCAGGCCCCACCGTTTTGCCCTTACTGGAAGTGCTCAGAGCAAAGATCGGGCCCACACTTTCGTATGGCATAGAGATCTTTAAGAGTAAAATGAACAACACCTTAAATAAATTAACAACCAAACTCTACAAGAAATTGCTTCACCTGCCGAGTTCCTCCTCGCCAGCACAGGTCAGACTAGAGCTGGGCTCAATTAATTATGAAACTTCCAACGTTAGCTCAAATCTTAACCTGATCCACAAATTAAGACAGGCAGAAGCTGGTACCTTGGAATTCCTTGTCTGGAACGAAATCAGTGCGAGCAATCTGGGGGGATCATTCGGCCGCCTTCTAAATGACCACATTCAACAAATGTCTGCTGCGGATCTCTGGGCCCTTCATCCAAGCCAGACTGCTTTCAAAAACACAATTAAAAAAGGTATAAGACTGAAATCCCTGATCATGGACAAAGCTCTTCTTGCGAAACGCAGTCATGCCTGGGCAGTAGCCAACTCTTATAAATGATTATCCCCGGCCAATTACCTTTCGACAACATTTTCTTATCATCTAAAGCGATGCTTGATCGCCCTTAGACTGGGAGACTGGCGCTTCCTTCAAAATCTCCCAGTATGGCGTCGAAAAAGAGTTGATGTAATGTGCAGAGGGTGTGGGGCAGCAAATGAAACTTTTTTGCACGTGCTTTGTACATGCCCTTTCTTTATTCTCCAACGCAGACGCCTACTCAGGCCAGAATGGAACAGGCTGGGAGTTCGGACTTGTAGGCACGCCATTATTGCTCCTTTGTCCTTAGAGAACACTGTTTTAAATATAAAATTGGCCAAATTCGTTCAGCAAGTTTATAGTCTTTTAGAAAATTTGGAAACGGCTAATGCCTTGCTGATAACTGTGTAGAATGATATGTACTTTTACCTCATCTGGACTGTCCGGGAGTGCTAATTTTTAAATTGACACGTTGCAGTAAGCACTGATAAGAAGGCCAAATTTTACTTTGTTTTTTAATCTGCAAATTGTACTTAATGTGCTGGAAGAATCTTTTAAAGATATGCTTTTTATATATCTAAATAAAGAATTATTATTATTATTATAATAGACATTTCTTTTTTTAAATGCTAACTATTGAGAAACGCCTACTTACTGCATTATCCATATCAGGATCACTACTAACATGGTAGATCTTTGGCAGATAAACCTGCCTTACTCCACTTTCCAGCAACTCTTGAAGAAGGGACCAAAGCAACATTCATTACTCGAGGACAAGGCCACTCTGAGTAGGCGGTCACATGCATGGATGGTCTTGCAACCGTTTACAAAACTGCAACCGGCGGCATATTTGGATCAGCCATTTTCTTACCATCTAAAATCTAAATATATAGCAATATGCATTGGTAAATTGCTATCAAATGCAAACCAGCCAAGTTTGAAATATCAGGGCCCAAAATCATGTTGTCTCTGTGGAGAACCAACGCAGGATTTCATTCACTTAGGGGCCGATTATGATGGCGGACGGACCTGAGTCCGTCCGCCACCATAGAGTAGGAGAGACCGTCCGCAGGGGCTGCGGTGGTCCCTCCGTGCAGATTAGGATGTGACCGCCAGGGTGGCGGTCACATCCTCAATCTTTAACATTGCGGCGGGTGCAGCTTCAAGCTGCACCCGCCGCAATGTTAAAAATGCATGCACGGCATTTGCGTGCACCAAGCAGCACACAGCGCGCCTGCCGCTTTGTCCACGCAAATGCAGGGGGGTACCATAGGTACCCCCATGTGCACCCCCACCCCCCTTCACCCAGAGGGCCCGCAATGGGCCCCCGACGTGAAGGTCCGTATGCTTTTCCACGGCGGAAAAGCCGCCGTGGAAAAGCATACTTTGTACTCCATCCTAATATGGCTGGCGGTGTCTGATAGACACCGCCAGTCATGTTAATGCTTTTCCGCCGCGGTCGGAAGGCGACCGCGGCGGAAAAGCGGAGGACAGATTGTTAGACCCACCAGCCATCCTAATTTGGCGGTGGGACTTTCAAGCCTCCGCGGCGGCTTTCCTGCATCCTCCGGGCCGGCGGCGGGAAATCCGCCATCGTAATAGGCCCCTAAGTCTGAATCTGCCCAGCGTTAGGCGAGGATCGCCGGAAATAGTTAAAGGGGTCATTCAACACAAGAGGTATCCGCTCGTGCAGAACTACAATATTAAAATGCCTTGACCCGGAGGATCCACAGCTTAATTGTTGTTTGATCAAATTCCTAATTAAACATGAGTAAATATCAAATCAAGACTAGTGGCAAGGCTAAATAGTTTCATGATGTACCTGCGGACCTGTTATATCAAAGATCGTTTATTGAACCCATTTACCTTGTGTGTCGCTATATTTATCTTCAGATATTAGGTACCCCTCCTTGCAGCATTCAAAGGTCATACTCAGCCTATTCGAAGACATCATTTTAGTAGTGTGGAATAATTGGCTCCGAGGCGATTGCAGACATATCGGAAGGGCCATATTAACCGTTGACATTATCAGCTATTTGTCTTGGGAGTTGCAAATACTGCGTGTATATAGTAATCCTCGACCTGTCCATTATCTTTGTGGCTCCTGCTTTTAGAATCTCCGGTTATTGCTCCAGCAGGTGTAATATACACACCTTGTATTGGTTCCATCTTTCTCAGAACTACCTACTTGAATCTGCTCTATTTTACTCAGTGCAATAGACGATAACCTGATGAAGGCCCACATGCCGAAGCGCGTGTAGTTTTCATCTTACGCACTGCCTCCATCTAAATGAGTTTCATGTTACCCTGATTATTTTTAATATTTGTGAATGTTTACAACAAATATGAATCATTGCACACAATGAACTTCTACAGAAAGTTATGATTTTTCATAATCTTATAAATATGAAATAATACTAATCAATAAAATGAATATATTTTTTCTATCACTTACGTGTGACAGGTCTCTTATATGTGGGATATATTTACTTAGATAACTAACTTACCAACCTAGAACCTTTTATGTATTTGTTGTCAAATGTCTGACTGACTGAGCTATAGACCTTTATTCAAACCTGGCACACACCTTAACACAGTAGTAGGTGGGAGCACTGAGAAGCCATCTGATTCTCCGACTGTACTCCTCGAGCAAGGGAGGTAGTCTGTTCTGCATGCATGTTATCCACCGCCTGCAATCATTCATGAACATCCGGAGTTGTCAGCCATGACAAAAATGAATAAACAGAAAAACAATTGCTGTTCCTAAACACCTGGAAAGGGGAAATATATAACTCAAGAATCAGGATCTCAAGCCAAGGAAATATTGTCTCTTAGAGCCCACCTGGGCTCCACGATAAGTACTCAAAAGTCAAACTGGCATAAGGCAAACTCTATTTTTCATACTTCGTAGCTAAACATTGGACAACTCTTCTGACATTGACTGCTATTGAAAATCAGATTCTAATACACCCATCTACTACAAGTGCTACTACTTGACTGGACATTGAGAGCAAAGACTATCGCGACATTAACAGCCCAAGCCCATTGGCACAACATATGCACGTTTATATTTTACAGCGCGCTTGTGTGTCATTGCATTCACTTAAACTATGCCTATATGGAATTGTCAATATAAATGAATTCTCAAAATGAGAATAGAGCATGTAACATACAAACAAATGGAGTTGAGGGCAAGATGTGCTAAGCTGCTGAATTTGGCTTGAATCTAGACCCATTGCTGACCCTCACTGATAAGCAGGCATTTTCCTCAGGCAACACATCTCTATGCCCTGATGATGATCCTACCATTTTCTATGGGATTGAAACTCTGGCGACTCTAGCACCTTGGCACCAAAAATTGTTCAATATAATCGTTATATGTTGGTGCAATGGTGCTTTCACCATTATTACTTGTTTTTCGGCCATGTTTGTTTATTCATGCCTGAGTTTTACTAACATTATTTCTTGTCAGTACCCCACTTTTCTTTATATATTTTTTTAATGTTCTTTGTATTGAAAATTAAAAAAAATTCCCATAAGTACAGTCTTTATTAGATCTCTGTGTTGATTTGTTTCATGTACTTGTGTTGAAAGGGCCCACTGTTCCTTTATAATTACTCACCCAAGGCCCCTCTCAGATCCATTGCATCCCCTTGTCTCTTGAAAAAGGTAGAATGTATGCAACACACAAACATTAATAAAAGGAAAACACCACATGAGAAAAATCCCCAAACAATTTAGACAAATAGAGTACATTTTAATAAATAAACTTCTGCCAGAACTGCAATAATCCAATCGGCAGTACCAGAAATATGCAATTTCAAAGTTTTAGGCAAAAATAGCACCAAAGCATCTGTTATACTCATCATCTCATTCCGTGGGAAAGTCACAAGTTCACCCAACAGTGTTGGAGGTCGAGTTGGATACAGAGGCCAGGTTAGTCACACTCAAGAGTTACTTCCGACTCAGGCAGGAAGAGTTCATTTGTGGCAGAGGAGGAGGGGGCAGCATGGTAGTCACTGTAGCGCAAGAACAGGTCTCGCTGAAGTTTCACATTGGTGGTCGTTGAGGGCCGCAGAGCCTTGGTGTGAATGGGCCTGTTCGCGGAAGCAAGGAGCCCAAACTTGAGGATTTTCACCTTATCTTGCAGTGGAGTACACTGTGATGCCAGCCAAGGATTCAGAACCTGGGAAGGCACCGCTTAGAGATCAGGGACTCATTCTAGCAGAGGCCATTAGGGCTCAGTCAGGTCCAGTTACAGATCTAAGCAGGTCCTGTTGCAGCAAGTCAGCAGGGCAGTCACCTCAGAACCTTGTTGTGTCTCTGTAGCTCACACAGGAGGACAACCAACTGGCCCTTGCAGTCATTATTTTTAGCCTGGGAGAAAGATAAGCAGGTCCACTCTTCTTTCTCAGACAACAAGGCAGTCCTTCTTCCGTAACTTCTACAGGTCCAGGAGTGTTCTGAAGAGTGGTTCTGGAGGTCCAATATTTATACCTGGTGCCAACCTTTGTGAGAGAGGAGCTCCCTGTTCTACCCCCACATTTGGTTCTGGGAAGTTCTCCTTTCCCGGTCAAGGCTTCAAACTGTCTGACAAAAGGCCGGCAGTCCTCGTGTCAGAATCTTTTGTTAGTGCAAGAGTCACAGTCCTTTAAAATGTAAGTGAGGCTCTGTACAGCTCATTCCCATGCCATTATGTCAAGATGGGCCATCCTACCCACAACTCCAAATATCTGATATACACTTTTGGTATCCTCAGATGCTCCAAGAGTCTGGCACTGGCTACCAAACTCAAAGGAGAATAGTGCGACAAGAACTATTCACAGACAGATGTGAGCAAGAGACTGATTTTTATCCAATCCTGATCTCATTATATGGGCCACCTTTGTAGTGGCACTTGTCGAATTTGTCAGAGTAGAGAATGTGGAAGATGAGTGCTCCATGTGTATGCACCCCAACCCTTCAGTGACAACCTGCTGTAAGACCTAAACATGCATCCATTTGATTATTCCTATTAGTAATTGAAATTTGTGTTTTACGGTGGCAATTGTTAGGTGCATAGACCTGCTACGATAGTCTGCGACCTTCATGTTCCCACAGATTAATGTAGTATGTCCATTAATCCTCTCAACTTCCTGCTTGATGAATACCTCTGAAATCATACGCTGTTGTCAGCAAGTATTTTCCCAATATGTGAAGGTCCCTGCCACTCTCTTAGGTAAAATGTTGACTTGCATGTTCAAGCTTATCATTAGATCCTCTCTGAAAGGCCGACTCAGTATTCCTCTGTCCTTGCAATGTGCAAAAACCTTTTTGTCTTCATATTGCCACTGCGTGTGTTGGAAATCTATCTTGAAATTAGACTATGTTCATGTTTATTTCAATATTGTAAAGCTACATTTCTGCCTTGACCATGAAGTGTTGCATTTAGGAGATCATCTTCTCCTTCACTTCCACCGATGCTTGCTCTTTATTGGGGAGATAGATCATTTATTAAATTGAACATGTGTTTTTTATGTAGTGGAAACTGTTGTGAGTTGAGCTTGTCACGTACAATTTGCTCATAAAGCAATACTTCTCTTTGCCACTAGATTGAAGATGTCAGGCACGAGGTAAGACATTTGGTGGCAGGTACAGTTATAAGACTTTTTTCTGAAAATATGGTATTACCTTTTAAGTGAATGAGTACAAAAAGAGTTATCTTGTTGAAGATGAATGTCAAAGACATCTATTTTCTTCATTGAGAGCAAGCGGTTTATGGGTCTTGAAAGAAGTACTTTGTGGGATGCTGAAATTTAAAGATGTCATGGACACACTGAGCAATCAAACAGCAAGATAACAAAACCCTTCAGTTTGTCTCACTCTTCACACAAGCAATTTTAAGAAACTTAAAAAAACACCTGCACACCTTACATGAGCAGCACAACACCCTCCCACTATTGTACAATGCCTTTAGCAGTGTGCCCTTTTTGATGGAACGTTTTCTCAAAATGATGTGGGGCTTGGTGGACTTGAAATTCTCATGGGAGCTCCAGACCTGCTTGGCACACCATGAAAGCAATAGAATATTTCATTAATGTCCTTTCAAAGCAAATGGCTTTTTAGCAAATTGAAATGAACTATGTGCTACATAATGCTCTGTTTGACCCTATTGTTTGTGGAAGAAGGTGTGATTGCTCACTTGGTTCAGTGCATTTCAGGTCATGCACTATGTGTCACCACTCTCAAAGATCACCACCTTCTGCTGATCTAGCAGATGTTCACCTTAATGTAAGCTCACAAATGTATTTGGTAAATAATATATTGTAATGTCAAGAATATCAGGGGAAATAGCATTGAACGTAAGACTTTCAATTTTTTACTTTGTAGAAAATATCAATGCATATAATGTTGATTTTTTTATAGTCAGTTAACAAATCTGTTTATACTGAATAAGATAATAATAATTATTTGTTTTCATTTATTTTATTATGAGTATTTATAAGAATTCCTACATGTCATGTGCCTATTCTGTTACGTTTTATTGTATCATTTAGAATTATTTAGATTTTTACTTTATAATACCTTTTGGAGCAACTTGTTGGGTTTATAGGGGCGTAGGGTGGGAAGTGTTTTAAAATGGATTTTTCTACCTTTCTATCTTGCTAGATATCTATCTATCTATCTATCTATCTATCTATCTATCTATCTATCTATCTATCTATCTATCTATCTGTCTGTCTGTCTGTCTGTCTGTCTATCTATCTTATTGTTAAATACATCTGTAACAAATTTTGTAGTATATTTTAAAACATTTAATTGTGACTGAAATATTTAGAGGTATTTTTTGTGCTTAAATATTCATATTTGTTCGGATTTTAATGATTTATTATAAGTAGTTGTAGTTATTAGTGTGACGTCCTCTAGAATCCAACACTTTCGAGAATGCTGGTTAGGTGGGATTGAGGCACCTCAAAAATTAAACATTTTCCAAATGTTGTTTAGGTTGGAAGAGGGCTAGTAAATATGACCCCATCAGAACTAAACCTTTTTGCCAATATTGCATATTTAGTGGGAATAGTAAATGATTCCACTCCAGAGTCCCGCACTGACCCCAGTGTTGATAAGATTGGAGTTTGAACAGTAAATCTGTCCCTCCAAGTACACCTTCACTAATGGTGCTTTCATTGATATGGTCATGTAACATTTGTTATTAGCATTTCATGTTATTAAATTCAAACTTTTTTTATTACGCATTAAGAATAAATGGTACAATTAATTAAAAAATAGAGATACTTTGTATTCTTGACTTTTGTATGATTTACTGATATATATATATATATATATATATATATATATATATATATATATATATAAGAATCCAACTTTCCGCAATGTGCCTTCTGCACAGAAAAGTACGCAGACAGCCAAATCAGCACTCCGAGGCAAAAGATATAAAGTTGCTGTATTTTTAAATCATAAGGTGGGTAACAAATGCCATCAGACGCGTTTCGGGCACGTCCGTGCCCTTGCTCACTGATACTTAGCAAAGCGAAAAACAAAGAGGAAAGACTAACGCATTACATGGGTTCCTAAACACATTCTAATGTGGGCGCCATTTTGTAATGATAATTCTACATAGATAAATCAAATATTCTCTCGTAGAAATGAAGCCGACATAAATTCATTATTTAGCATTGTATACATTCCGCTAAATGATATATACATTTTATCCAAGATCATATTAAAGGCACAAATGCCTACATCGTATTTATGCATTGTTCAACAAATCAACATTATATCTGGCCTTCATTGCCCAATTTTAAACAGAAGGTGTCTGCGCCACATGTACTAAAGAGGAAGGATTACAATGGACTTTGAGTTTAAATACCCGGGGCATACTTGTTGTTATTCTTTCACTTCCTATGGCAAACATGTAACTGTACAAATACATTTGAATATCCCTATACTTCATCGGAATAAATCATTGTGACATAAAATTATTCATGCTTATGACTTTCACATTGATGAACGGCAGCTACATCTTGGTAGGCTAATTGTTGATCATTCCTATCATTGTATTGTAAATTCTTTTAAATGAATGAAGGAAGCCATCTGTACATGTTTACCAGTTGCCCCCTTGATAACTTACTCAAAATAACAATATGTTACCATTTTCCTCTAGTTAGTCCTCTACTTTTAACATGGCCTAGCCATAAATGATGTGCATCGCTTACTCGGGTGCTTAGGAAGTGAAAAATAGTGCTAATAAATAAAACAGAGAAAAATTAAATGTAGTGCAATTGTGCTCAAGTGCAAATATAGTCTCTGCAAATTTCTAAAAACGATAGTAGGGTTTCATTTCTAGGCCAACTCATTAATCATTTCGGAAACCTCAGAAGATACAAAATATCTAATTCTTTAGTGCATTGAGAATCCGCGGCTCATATATGTAAAAAATAAGTGTTGATGTACTTAATCAGATGTCAAATACTAGCCCCTCCCTAGATTATACTCATAGGAAATTGTTCAGGTCTTCTCCCATATTGAGACCTCCTGGGATCTTACTGTTGAGCAACACTATACAGCGTGACTCTAGCTGCCGCAATTTTTTCTCAAAGTCCCCTCCCCTTTTGTTAGGGACTATCGCGTCTATGACAAAGTATGTTAAATCTGCCAAATTTTTGTTATGTACAGCTTGGAAATGCCGAGCTACAGGGTAGCTCTGATCGGCATGAGCAATAGCACGTAAGTGCTGCAGGATGCGCTGATATACTGGCAACTTCGTGCTGCCAACATATTGTAAATTGCAGCTACATGTAAGTACATAAACAGCCAATTCTGTGCGGCAAGTGTAATGGTCTTTTATAGATATTGGGTTGACCTCAAATGGGGTTGTGTAGCTTCTGGTGTTAACACCGAATTTACAAGCTCGGCATGAGCTGCAGCGGAAGAACCCCTTACGGGGCAGAGCCAGTCTTTGTTCTTGCTGGTTTCAGGATTACTGCTCACTAGGTCATTTCTCATTGTGTAAGCTCTCCTGAAAGTGACAGTCGGAACCTTGGGCATAATGTCTCTCAGGACCTGATCTGTTAAAATGATGGGCCACTGTTGTTTCACAATTTTAGTGATTTGCTTAGCTTGGCGACTATAGCTAGTGATGAGCCTGATAGTATTATCTTGGTCTGGCTGCTTGTTCGCATGTCTTTCTGGATCAAGCAGGTCTTCCCTACTCAATGAGTTAGCTTTTCTTCTTGCTGAATCTAACAGTGTAGATTTAAATCCGCGACTTATCAGTCTATTCTTGGCTTCCATTTGACATCTGTCTCTAATCTCAGGACTACTACAAGTTCTATGGATTCTTAAAAACTCCCCATAGGGGATGCTTCTAATTGTGTGCTGAGGGTGGCAGCTTGTCGCATACAAAATAGAGTTGCCTGACGTCTCCTTTCTAAATAGGCTTGTGGATATATTATTATCCTTAATCTCTATCTTAACATCCAAAAAACTAATTTCAGACTTACTGATATCAGCTGTAAACTGAAGATTCAGGTTGTTTACATTGATCGCCTGGACAAACTTAATGGCAGTCTCTTTTGTCCCTTTCCAGATAATGCACATAGAGATACTTTGTATTCTTGACTTTTGTATGATTTACTGATATATATATATATTCACTGAAAAAACCATAGGTTATAGACCATATATAGTTAGGAATTAGCATTTAAAAAACCTTATTTTACTCACACAAAACCATTGAAATTCCATATATAGTTAGTTGCACTAACTATATATGGCGCACCCGCAATCCACTGCTGATCATGTCACATATTACATCATTCATGACATGGTCAGTGACATCACTGATGACATCACTGATGACATCTCAAATGACATCACTGATGACAACATCCAGTGACTGTATTTTTCTGTAAAGTTAAAATATGTCTTGAGTGGATGTATAAGTGTCTGGATGAAGGATTTAGTAGGTGCATGACTGACTGTATGAGTGAGTGATTAAATGTGTCTCACTGAATGCATGGGTTAGTGACTAAACTGTCTTAATTTGTGCATCATTATGTCTGTTGTTCTGTAAACTGCTGCATGTGTTGATCATTAGCTATACGAGAGGCTATATGTGTTATTAATTGGTTGCCCAAGTATTTCTATGGGAGATTGAGTTTGTGTGGGGGTGGCTGGAAGGTGTGAGACTCTATGCATAGATGTGTGAGCAGTTTATTCACTAGGTGTATGAGTTCAAGAGTGCATGTGGAAACAGCTACATGGGCAGTTGACTGTGTGCATGAGTGTATTGATGAGTGAATGGATATCTCAATGCTACATGTCATAGTAAGTACATATGTAAAACACAGTACATGTGAGAGTTGGCATATATAAATAACTGTGCATGAGAGCCACTGAATGAGTGAGTGGTTGTATCGATCATTGTGAACTTGTATCAGGGATTGTATAAGAGAGTAAATATGTGTTAGTATATGTTTCAATAAGTAAGGTGTGTTTAACTGTATAGTTGAAGAAATGGAGGTGAGATTGTTTCTTTGCATGACTGACTGGGTGTGTGAGTAACTCCATGGATGAGTGGCAGTGTGTGAGTGTCTGTATACACTGAGTGTATCTAAGGTTATATTAGAGTCTGAAGAGGTTTATCGTATTAGCACAAGAATGATGTCAAATGAGATGTCATCAGTGATGTCATTTGAGATGTCATCAGTGATGTCATCAGTGATGTCACTGACCATGTCATGAATGATGTAATATGTGACATGATCAGCAGTGGATTGCGGGTGCGCCATATATAGTTAGTGCAACTAACTATATATGGAATTTCAATGGTTTTGTGTGAGTAAAATAAGGTTTTTTAAATGCTAATTCCTAACTATATATGGTCTATAACCTATGGTTTTTTCAGTGAATTTTCAAGGTTTTGTAAATGCTAATTCCTAACTATATATGGTCTATAACCTATGGTTTTTTCAGTGAATTTCAATGGTTTTTTAATAGCAAATATCATAAGCTGTCGAATGTCAAGTACGTGGTAAGTAAAAACATTTTCGTGTTTATGCACACTGATCTGCTTTGAATGCTGCCCCCCACCCCTCATTTCTATTAGGAGTACTCTCTCTTTGCAGATAGTGAAGGGTAGTTAACGCAGCCCTTTGCCCCCTTTGTAATCCGTCGTGCCTGCTTCTCTCTCCATTTGATTGATTGTTCTCTTTGGTTCATTCTCTATTTACAAACAAGCACAGAGTCGCAATACTCTGTTTAGTCTTTGCAGATAGCGAAAAATCGTGTAAAAAAACAAAAGGAATCGAGCAAAATCAGTAGGCCACTAATGGGATCTCTTTTTGACCTCGCTAAAATAGAAACATTAGGAACAACCTGTTGAAAATAGCAATGCGTATGTACATAAGCGGCGTTCATTTGTGTTCACAGTACCCCTTGTTGATTGTTTCAATCGAGCATTGAATTGTTCGATGTTAATTCTCTTAAGGATCTTCTCTACCTGCAAACGAGGAAGAATAGGAATATTCTCTCTCCCTTTGCAGATAGTGAAGGGTAGGTAACGCAAGCCTTTAACACGTCGTACCTATTTCATTCCTCATTGATTGATTGATTGTCCGAACATTGACTGTTTGGGAATTAGTTCTTTTTGGAGGTATTCCCTGTTTGCAAATAAACGTAGGAAAATCTTTGCAAGTAGTGAAAGGGTACGTAATGCGGACCTTTCTCCCCCGTTGTAATCTGTCATGCCTATCTACTCCCCACTGATTGATGCACCTGTTTCACCCGGACCATTTACTAGACATACGTCATCTGGCCCGACCAGAGAGCACCCCTAGTGAAAAGGACATATGCAATAATAACGAAGTGATCACTGTATCCTGTTAACAGAAACTTTAGCATGAAACAACCTGGAAAGAAAAGAATAGGAAAACGAAAATCAGTAGGCCACTGATGAACATGAACTTTTATTAAACAACGAACAAAGAAACGATAACATAACGTAATGATAAAACCTATTAATGTCCTAGAAACAAGAAAACGTTAAAATATGCCAGTGGTGAGAGACCAGAAAAACAGTAAGAGAAACCAAATCACCCCTCGCTGTCCCACCGCCTGCCACGCCAAAAAAATCGATAGACTAGGGAAAATGCAAGTCAGTAGAACATCCGCCCCCACTCTGGAAACTTCCAAGGTGGGGCAGGGTTCCGGCTACGCCCAGCCGGGAGCAGCCCATATAAGGCAGGTCCTGCTGCCACGCCTCGGAGATCCTAACGTAGGGTGTAGCCGGAGGAGAGGCCGAGACCAACGGGACCCGGCCAGGGAATTGCCTTTACAACGCTGAACAGTTGCAGGGGGGGGGAATGTCTCCTCGACCCTCCCCTCTCTCTCCCAGTCCGGCCGCGGTGGCCCTTGAGAGTTGCAGGTAGTCCCGCCACATGCTCTTCCGGTCCGGCCACCAACGGTCGGGGGGCCGAGACCGACGGAATCCGGCTGCAGCCGATAAACCAAGAAACCCGTTCATGGGGCCAGAGCCAGGGGCGTCCGGCCGACATCTACCGGAAGCCCGGCCCGAAGACGAACGGAACACTTCTTCTTTCTTGTATAATTGCTGCAACAACCCTGGGGGGGGATGTCTTGCACATGCCTCCGACCCCCCCCCCTCGTCCTCATCGCCTGGTCCGGCCATAACAAATCTCAAGCGAGACGCCGTGGGGTGCACTGGGAGGGAGAGACGGTGCGAACAGGCCTCTCCCGCCTCCCCAGTGGAGGCTTCCCAGCTGCACCCTCAGCGGTCCAGGCGCCCGGAAAAGAGTTCTTCCACTGTGGCCATGCTGCAACGTCTCGCCCGGCAGGGTGGAGCCCGTCCGCTCATTTGACCCCGCGATCGCCAGTAGCTACCGAACTCTCAAAATGGCGGTCGACCTGGCAAGAGCGGGCCCAGCATAAAGAAATGGCCCGGTCACTGGTTGACTCCACCACCGTAGTCCTCCACGACCTTGAAGATTCTAGAGGAGCCGCGGGAGTCTCCGACCCCCGATGGGGAATGACTGCCATGATCACCCGTGGAGTGACGAAACTGTATCCGCGGGACGTCGGCGCCAGCCTCACTTTGAATTACTAGAATCCTGCAGACCTCACTTCCGGTGAAAGCACAGTGTGACCCGGTAGGAAAAATTGTTGCACCCCCTCCCCTTTTTGACTGATAGTTCAAACCACCGATCCTTTCCTTTGCCCTTTTAACGGAACTTTGGACTGCCTCCCCCTCTTTTACATTTTCTAGAGAAAACAAAACATTAACCACTACATTAGCATAGCAGTTGACACCAGAACTGTTTTCAAATTGAAAACCAACAACATCTTCAACAGAATCCTTTTTGTTTCTGCTGTGACCCTGCTCCAGCACAGGCATTGTCCCCAGCAGTAATTCTGCAATGCCGGTAAGAATAGCTGTGGTGCCTACTGGACTCACTCACCCCCGCGGCGCCCCACGCCGTTATTTGCTGGGCGGCAACTTGCTAGACATCACCTTCGTGACATCCAGATTTCAGCGCGTTCTGCTGCCTTGGAACTATTCGCACAACAGACCGCTACTGACAAGAATATTTCATTATTGGTGCTGTCAATTTCAATAAATCTATTACTGTTTTTGTTTTGTTGTATATATTTATATGTTATTAAAGTTTTATATTCCTACTACTTTGTTGGAGTGCTATATATTTTTTATGTGACACATAATTGTAAAAACTTTGATGTACAAAGAGTCATTCCTGGAATCTTCCGCTTCAGGCTCGGTCCCCTCCCCAATCACAATACAGGATAGTTTTCAGATAGTAGGAACACGTGTGGTGTGACGGATCTCATCGGGTGTGGGCCTTGATCTACTATAACTCCTTTGAAGAGGGGTGATTCTTTACAGCTGGGGCCATAAACTACATCTGCAGGGCTAGCTGATAGCCTGGACAATCGGACACAGAGGAAGAGGAGTGTCACAGGGTGCGGTAGTGAATAGGGCGAAAGGGAGGTGTCGGGCGGGCACAGTGTGATTCTCAGGGAAGAGCAGCGCAGATGGGGGGAGGTTTATTGCCCATGCATAAGACAGAGAGCGGGGGTGACCAGTGCCTGGGGAAGATGCTTGCGAGGGTGAGGAGCCATGCTACGAATCGACAGCGTGCAGAGAGTGGGTCTGGTCAAGACATCTAAAATGGCTGCCGTGCACGACAAAAGTGTGGCATTTCAAAAAAGGCAAGATGGCGCAGACAATGTTTTTCAACACTTCCTCATTTCCTTCGAATCGAACGTTAACAGACGTTGGGGCATATTACCAAAGTTAAGCGATATTTATCGCTAACGATGCTTACCAACCAATTTTTTACCACTAAGCATCGTCAGAAATTATCGAAGATAAACCTTACTATTATCAAGGTTTATCGCAAATGCGATAATAAACGGCCGCAATGCATGAATATCGCTAAAAACTCAGCGATATTCATGCATTACCGAGCTAATACTCTTAGCCATGTTATCCACCTCCCATTGGATAACATGGCTAAGAACTGCTCAGGGCAGGTGTTACTTTTTGGAGATATTCGCGCTTAGCGCGAATATCTCCAAAAGTTGGTAATAGGAGATAGATATCTTGCATGTTGTAATGCAAGTTATTGTGGTATATGGAACTCATACCATAATCTCTCAGGAAAGCAGAAACTGATCCTTTTGGGACCGCCTAAAAAGGCCTAGGGGGTGAGGAGTACTCTACTTTGCCCCCTTTTCACGTTCCGAACTATTTTATTTTACTCTCTTCTGTAATTACACAAAATACCAGCGATAAGATGCATCGGAGACACACAGTGAGAGAAAGGAGGCCGGAGATGAAGAAGACATGTCAAATACACATTGGAGATAATATAGTGGCAGAAGGGAAGTAAATATGAGTAAACTTACCATGTAACATAAAAATGTTGCACTCTATACTATAAGTCTCATTTTATACTACAATCACTTCGCTACAACCTCATAAATTAAAAATAAAAATAAATAATGTCTCAAACAATTTTTGATTTCTAAATATAAATTTATTCTTCAGAATTTTCTAAATTTGAAACAACTAGTAACATGTCCTCATCAGTAATTTCCTCTTCAATCATCTCATCTGGAATCTCCTCATTAAAAGTCTGCAATGATGATTCTTGTAACTCTATGGTCTCCAAACACTCGATAAATTCGCCATCAAGAGATTGATCAAAAAAATCATTCAAGTCATCTCCTCCTTCTGACAATATTTCATTATTGGTGCTGTCCATTTCAATCAATGTAGTGGAATCATTCAAGTCATCTCCTCGTGACAATATTTCATTATTGGTGCTCTCAATTTCAATCAATGTAGTGGAATCATTCAAGTCATCTCCTCCTTGTGACAATATTTCATTATTGGTGCTGTCCATTTCAATCAATCTAATGGAATCATACAAGCCATCTCCTCCTTGTGACAATATTTCATTATTGGTGCTCTCAATTTCAATCAATGTAGTGGAATCATTCAAGTCATCTCCTTGTGACAATATTTCATTCTTGGTGCTGTCCATTTCAATCAATCTAATGGAATCATACAAGTCATGTCCTCCTTGTGACAATATTTCATTATTGGTGCTCTCAATTTCAATCAATGTAGTGGACAATTCAAAAGAAATTGCCACGGTCTCTTCATTGTGAGCCATTTTATTTTGAAATTGCTTGCTGTAAATTGCAGAAAAAAATAATCACTTTCATTTATCGTTTTTAGTAATACATAATATAAAACTAACTTCATCAAGTATTTAGTATAACAGAAGGACTGCAAATAAATAACAGAAAACATTTTTCAAATTATCTTCAAGTGTACAACATAGTTCCCCTTACAAATTAACAACTCACCTTTTTAAAAGTAGCAGAAGTGTTAGTACTGTGTAAATCAAACACCAGAAATTCACCACCAAAAATTCCTCACAAATGTACCTCAGACAGTAGTATCGCAAAATGGCTGTGGTTTCCTCTCATTTGACATATATACATAACCAATTAACTTTCATCACACACAAATACAAAACCAAAGTAACATTTTAATTGGTTCTAAATTTCAACACTTTCAAATGTGTTTTCCCCATGCAATTTTCCATAGGACATTTACATACGTCTACAGCCTGAATGGCTGAACGGAATTACACCAAACTTGGCAAAATGGTACATCAAACCTAAGAGGTCAGGAAGGATCTACTATGCCCCCTTATGGTCATTTCCCCCTTCACTTTGGCCTCCTCTTGTCTCTCAATCCTACCGAGAGACAAGATGGCGGCCGCTACGGACTGTTTGGAATGTTGACAGACGCCGGAGAACCAATCAGCTTCGCAAAGCTCCGTAACGCGAAAAGTACGCGAAGCGGAGCGCTGTTACAGATATATATCTTTTTTTGAACGTTAATTTCTCAAAATCCACTGGAGCACATATATTGAGACCTAGCAAAGGCACATCGGGCTACCAGTCCCTAATATTTTACCAAGTTTCGTGCAAATCCATTCAGCCGTTCGATTATTATTATTATTATTTTTTTTTGCCCCGCGGGGCCCTTTTAAAACCTCCACATCAAACCTAGGGGGTCAGCGAGGATCTACTATTCCCCCTTATGGTCATTTGCCCCTTCGCTTTCGCCTCCTCTTGTCTCTCGATCCTACCGAGAGACAAGATGGCGGCCGCTACGGACTGTTTGGAATGTTGACAGACGCCGGAGAACCAATCAGCTTCGCTTCACAAAGCTCCGTTGCGCGAAAAGTCCGCGAACCAGAGCGCTAACCGGTCCGCTGTTACAGATATATATCTTTTTTTAAACGTTAATTTCTCAAAATCCACTGGAGCACATATATTGAGACCTACAAAAGGCACATCGGGCTACCAGTCCCTACAATTTTGCCAAGTTTCGTGCAAATCCATTCAGCCGTTCGGGCTAAAAGTGAGGCCAACCGCCCTATGGAAAACTCAATGTTAAAAACACGTTTTGGGACCCCCCTTTTTTCTCGGCCCCCACTGGACGAACCCCCCCCAAATTTTCAAGGGCTGCTCAGAAACAAAATGTGCCATTTTCCTGAAAATTTCAGCCAATTCCGTCCACAAACGCCAAAGTTATTAGACATAGAATTTTCAAAAAACCCATAGAGAAAAAATCCTAACTATATATACCTACTGGCGACCGCCAGTAGGTAATATATATATATATATATATATATATATATATATATATATGTATATATATATATATATATATATATATATATATATATATATATATATATATATATACATATATATATATATTCACTGAAAAAACCATAGGTTATAGACCATATATAGTTAGGAATTAGCATTTAAAAAACCTTATTTTACTCACACAAAACCATTGAAATTCCATATATAGTTAGTTGCACTAACTATATATCGCGCACCCGCAATCCACTGCTGATGATGTCACATATTACATCATTCATGACATGGTCAGTGACATCACTGATGACATCACTGATGACATCTCAAATGACATCACTGATGACATCACTGATGACATCATCCAGTGACTGTGTGTTTCTGTAAAGTTTAAATATGTTTTACATATTGAAGAATGAGTAGATGTATAAGTGTCTGGACGAAGTATTTAGTAGGTGCAAGACTGAATGTATGAGTCAGTGATTAAATGTGTCTCACTGAGTGCATGGGTTAGTGACTAAACTGTCTTAATTTGTGCATCATTATGTCTGTTGTTCTGTAAACTGCTGCATGTGTTGATCAGTAGCTATATGATTAACTATATGGGTTATTGATTGATTATCCAAGTATTTGTATGGGAGACTGAGTGTGTGTGTGGCTGGCTGGGAGGTGTGTGACTCTGTGCAGATCAATGTGTACTTGTATCAATGATTGTATAAGAAAGTAAGTATGTGTTAGTATATGTTTGAAAATGTAAGGTGCTCTATGTTTAACTGTATAGACAAGAAAATGGAAGTGTGATTGATTCTTTACAGGACTGACTAGGTGTGTGAGTAACTCCATGGATGAGTGGCAGAGTGTGAGTGTCTGTATAGGTGTATGACTGCATATGATAGTGTTGTAAAGATGAGTGATTGTATGTATGAATGATTGTATGGGTGAATGAGTGAATGTGTGTGTAGACGTAGGAATCAGTGAGTGCGTATGTAGTAACTAGTATTGGTGTGTCAATGGTTTCAAAAATTATACTCTGTATTTAACACTGGGTGAAACAGAGGTTATATTAAAATGTGAGGAGATGCATTGTATTGTCACATGAATGATATCATCAGTGATGTGGTCATTGATGTCAAATGAGATGTCATCAGTGATGTCATCAGTGATGTCATTTGAGATGTCATCAGTGATGTCATCAGTGATGTCACTGACCATGTCATGAATGATGTAATATGTGACATCATCAGCAGTGGATTGCGGGTGCGCGATATATAGTTAGTGCAACTAACTATATATGGAATTTCAATGGTTTTGTGTGAGTAAAATAAGGTTTTTTAAATGCTAATTCCTAACTATATATGGTCTATAACCTATGGTTTTTTCAGTGAATTTTCAAGGTTTTGTAAATGCTAATTCCTAACTATATATGGTCTATAACCTATGGTTTTTTCAGTGAATTTCAATGGTTTTTTAATAGCAAATATCATAAGCTGTCGAATGTCAAGTACGTGGTAAGTGAAAACATTTTCGTGTTTATGCACACTGATCTGCTTTGAATGGTGCCCCCCCCCCCTCATTTCTATTAGGAGTACTCTCTCTTTGCAGATAGTGAAAGGTAGTTAACGCAGGCCTTTGCCCCCGTTGTAATCCGTCGTGCCTGCTTCTCTCTCCATTTGATTGATTGTTATCCAAGTATTTACTGTTTTAGAATTAGTTCTCTTTGGTTCATTCTCTATTTACAAACAAACACAGAGTCGCAATACTCTGTTTAGTCTTTGCAGATAACGAAAAATCGTGTAAAAAAAAGAAAAGGAATCGAGTAAAATCAGTAGGCCACTAATGGGATCTCTTTTTGACCTCGCTAAAATAGAAACATTAGGAACAACCCCTCATGACAAATACAAAACTAGTGAGATGAACTGAACTCCACACAATGATGGCTGCAAAACAGCTCGGCTCCGCCACCCACCCCGCCCAAAATAACGATAAAGAGCGGCTGCCATGATTGGTTGCGGAATGGCCACAACGGAGCTACGAAATGGTGGTGCTCTCATGCTAACCCCAGCTTCAGTCTGAAACATCCAGAAACACTGTAGACTACCAATTCGATCAGTTCCGGTAGCGCCCCAATGTAACCCGGTAGACAAGAACTAGCCCTCCCCTCTTTGACTGATGGTTCTTGTTCCCTGTCCCTTCTGTTGTCATTTAACAGAACTATTTAGCCTGCTGAAAGGGGTTGTGTTTCGACCGCTGGTTGGTGGAGACATTTTGACTATATTCTGGACCTGCGTTGTCGCGTAATGCGTCATATGACGCGCCGCGTTAGCGCATCCGGAAGTCATCCGGGGCGCGCAGCGCGTAACGTAAGCATAACAAGTCATGTGACTTGTTAATAAAACTTTTCATTGGTTCATTTTACTTTTCTTATTCTAATGATGAAAGCCTTGGTCATATCACCTAAAAATTACGCTTTTAATTACTTCCGAACATTATTTTTTCTTAAATATATGTTATAATGTTCCAGGCTAATGTACTTTCCCGGAAATTTTACAACTGTCCTGCAAGTAAAATATATTCTTTTTTCGAGAAAAAGAGCGTTTCTTCGTCCCATGACGGAGCCGTTGAGCAAAAGAGGGTCGACCTGCTGTCTTAGTCGCCGATACGCCTGAATATGAGATTCTTATCGATCACTTTATGTTGCAGGAATAGAAAACACAACAGCCCTTGACCATTTATCTTTACTGCGTTCCTTCGTATTATACCTTTTACCCTTCATGTAATTGGTCTGCTTTATTTCACTTGCCTTTTAATGATTCTAAAACAGTGACTATTATTAAAAACTTTACCAATGTATATACTACTACCATGTTTTCTTTTAAAAACCTTTATTGTGAAAATTTCATTATACAAATACGAGCCTATAACCACGTGGGCCTGCCACGGAGCAAACTGTAATCGTATATGATGAATAGACATTTACACTGTAGAGGAACGTAACGGGCGGGCCATTAGGTTGCAAGAACTAAGGTGTCTAACAGTTACGGAATCGGTGGACGTACATTTTATAATTAAAATACGACAGGGCCAGTTACAATAAAATTATCTAGATATACATTTGCGGGCAAGTACCATGGGTGACGTTAATTCGAATTTTCAACAGTACAGTAATCAATAACACATCAGAACTTAATATCAATAGGGATGTCGAAATATTCAATCAATTCTCGTCCCCGCCCGCCATGTGCTTCAAAACTGCATACGTATCTCGTGATTTCAAGGTTCTGCAACCAGTACACAACAAGGAGTTACGAGTCCCATTTATTCCGGCGCCATTTTGGGCGAGGACGGGCAGGTCCAGAATATAGTCAAAATGTCTCTACCAACCATCGACTATGATGATGTTCATATGCTGTATTTATTAGAGTAACACTCATCTGTCCACATGAAATTAATTTACCACAATCTAAACATGTCATTTTAATCTTTCCAAAGTTCTTCTAAATATTTGGGACCATTTCCCTTGCCTCTGAAGCTCTCAGTGCCACTTCTTTGATGAATGTACTAGCAGGTCAGGGGTTCTCCTCCAAATCTCTCTTTTATGCAGCACTATAATTAATTGGTGCCACCTCTCCATATGACGATGCATGGTATAGTTACCACAACTATATTTTTTTCCGGTTCCTCTGGAGAGTTCATCGTGGCAGATGAAGCGTGTAACATACCGGGCATTTACCTTTTTTTGCATGTACAGGAAAGGAAAAAAAAATCGAGCGTCCGAGTTCTAAGGTGTCCCAGGGCCATTTTAGTGGACCAGGCCCAAATCCAAAGAACAGGCCGCCATTTTGAGAGTCCTCTTGCAGCCGCCTGTCGCTATAACATCAAGAGCAGCCGAAACTCAGCTGAATGGCAACTGAAACGGTAAATGGGCGCCCCACTACATTTCAGCATTGTAGGATGACCACACCAGTACAGCAACTTGCTAGACATCACCTCGGTGCCATCCGGATCTCGGCGCCCCACTGCAGATGAAGTGCCTCTCAACTATGAAACCACCACGGTGACATCCGGATCTTGGCGCGTTGTGCTGCCTTCGGCCTATTCGCACATCGGTCCGCTACTGACGCCATCTCACAGGCTAATGGGGTGACCCACGCCGAGTTTCAGCATTGTAGGATGACCACACCAACTTGCTAGACATCACCTCGGTGCCATCCGAATCTTGGCATCTCAACGCCTAGTGGTATCTTCCATACAGAAAATATTGTTACGCTGCCTTTGGCCCCATTCGCACATCAGTCCGCAACTTAGACATCACCTCGGTGCCATCCGGATCTTGGCATCTCAGCGCCTTGTGGTGTCAGTCAGAAAATATTGTTGCGCTGCCTTTGGCCCCATTCGCACATCAGTCCGCTACTGACACCATCTCACAGGCCAATAGGGCGCCCCACGCCGACTTTTACCATTGTACGATGGCCACACCAGTGGCACAACTTGCTAGACATCACCTCGGTGCCATCCGAATCTTGGCATCTCAACGCCTAGTGGTATCTTCCATACAGAAAATCTTGTTACGCTACCTTTGGCCCCATTCGCACATCGGTCCGCAACTTAGACATCACCTCGGTGCCATCCGGATCTTGGCATCTCAGCGCCTTGTGGTGTCTTCTACTCCGAAAATATAGTAGAAAATATTGTTGCGCTGCCTTTGGCCCCATTCACACATCAGTCCGCTACTGACACCATCTCACAGGCCAACAGGGCGCCCCACGCCGACTTTTACCATTGTACGATGGCCACACCAGTGCCACAACTTGCTAGACACCACCTCGGTGCCATCCGGATCTTGGCATCTCAGCGCCTTGTGGTGTCTTCAAATCAGAAAATATTGTTGCGCTGCCTTTGGCCCCATTCACACATCAGTCCGCTACTGACACCATCTCACAGGCCAACGGGGCGCCCCACGCCGACTTTCAACATTGTAGGATGGCCACAGAAGTGCGACAACTTACTAGACACCACCTCGGTGCCATCCGGATCTTGGCGCGTTGTGCTGCCTTCGGCCTATTCGCACATCGGTCCGCTACTGACGCAAACTCACAGGCCAACGGGGCGCCCCACGCCGACTTTCAGCATTGTAGGATGGCCACACCAGTGCGGCAACTTGCTACACACCACCTCGGTGCCATACGGATCTTGGCATCTCAGCGCCTTGTGGTGTCTTCTACTCCGGAAATATAGTAGAAAATATTGTTGCGCTGCCTTTGGCCCCATTCACACATCAGTCCGCTACTGACACCATCTCACAGGCCAACTGGGCGCCCCACGCCGACTTTCAACATTGTAGGATGGCCACAGAAGTGCGACAACTTACTAGACACCACCTCGGTGCCATCCGGATCTTGGCACGTTGTGCTGCCTTCGGCCTATTCGCACATCGGTCCGCTACTGACGCAAACTCACAGGCCAACGGGGCGCCCCACGCCGACTTTCAGCATTGTAGGATGGCCACACCAGTGCGGCAACTTGCTACACACCACCTCGGTGCCATCCGGATCTTGGCATCTCAGCGCCTAGTGGTGTCTTCTATTCCGAAAATATTGTTGCGCTGCCTTCGGCCCCATTCACACATCGGTCCGCTACTGACGCCATCTCACAGGCCAACGGGGCGCCCCACGCCGACTTTCAGCATTGTAGGATGGCCACACCAGTGCGGCAACTTACTAGACACCACCTCGGTGCCATCCGGATCTTGGCGCGTTGTGCTGCCTTCGGCCTATTCGCACATCGGTCCGCTACTGACGCAAACTCACAGGCCAACGGGGCGCCCCACGCCGACTTTCAGCATTGTAGGATGGCCACACCAGTGCGGCAACTTACTAGACACCACCTCGGTGCCATCCGGATCTTGGCGCGTTGTGCTGCCTTCGGCCTATTCGCACATCGGTCCGCTACTGACGCAAACTCACAGGCCAACGGGGCGCCCCACGCCGACTTTCAGCATTGTTGGATGGCCACACCAGTGCGGCAACTTACTAGACACCACCTCGGTGCCATCCGGATCTTGGCGCGTTGTGCTGCCTTCGGCCTATTCGCACATCGGTCCGCTACTGACGCAAACTCACAGGCCAACGGGGCGCCCCACGCCGACTTTCAGCATTGTAGGATGGCCACACCAGTGCTGCAACTTGCTGGACACCACCTCGGTGCCATCCGGATCTTGGCGCGTTGTATTGCCTTCGGCCTATTCGCACATCGGTCCGCTACTGACGCCGCCTCACGTGCCAACGTATTTTCTCCGCATTTTACACCCTATGCCGCATAACAGGTCATGTGACTTGTTTATAAAACTTTTCATTGGTTCATTTTACTTTTGGTTTCCTAATGATGGAAGGCTTGATCATGTGACCTAAAAACAACACTTTTCATTGGATGAAAACTTTTTTTTTTCCCCAAACGATGAAAGCCGCACCTTGTTTCTGGATGTTTCAGACTGAAGCTGGCGTCAGCATGAGAGCACCACCATCTCGTAGCTCAGTCGTGGTCATTCCGCGAGCAATCATGGCAGCCGCTCCCCACCAGAAGCCTGCAGGAGTCGGAGCCCCCAAAACTTTTGATGAATTCTCAAGGCGAAGGGGACGCTTTCGAGAATGGGGTCCAAGACCTAGCAGACAAGCGTCCGATTTCCAAGGTGTCCCAGGGCCATTTCAGTGGACCAGGCCCAAAAAGGAAACAGCCTGCCGCCATTTTGAGAGTCCTGTGACAGCCGCCTATCGCTGCACCGCAAGAGTGGGCGCAACTCAGCTGAATTGCGGCTTTTGACACAGTGGACCAAAAACGGACGGAATGGCAACTGAAACGGTAAAGGGGCGCCCCACTACAGCAGACGAGACTCCACCTGGAGAGGCCCGTTCACGCCGCCTCCCCCGGGGCGCCCCACGCCGTTATTCGGAGCAGCATTGTAGGATACCAAAACCAGTGCGGCAACTTACTGGACATCACCTTGGTGCCATCGTTCTGCTGCCTTGGAACTATTCGCGCAACAGTTTGCTACTGATGACCCACCCCCCGCGACGCCCCATGCCGTTATTTGCTGGGTGGCAACTTACTAGACATCACTTTCGTGTCATCTAGATTTCGGCGCGTTCTGCTGCCTTGGAACTATTCGCACAACAGTTTGCTACTGATGACCCACCCCCCGCGACGCCCCACGCCGGAAATCTGGACGTTGTGCTGCGTTGGGACTATTCGCACAGCCGACCGCTACTTCGTTGTTTTTCCCTAAAAATGTTTATATGTTATTACTATTTTTGTTTTCTTGTATATATTTATAAATTATTAAAGTTTTATAATCTTACTACTTTGTCGGAGTGCTATATATATTTAATGTGACACATAATTGTAAAAACTTTGATGTACAAAGAGTCATCCCTGGAATCTTCCGCTTCAGGCTCGGTCCCCTCCCCAATCACAATACAGGATGGTTTTCAGATAATAGCAACGCTTCTGCTGTGACGGATCTCATCCAGTGTGGGCCTTGATCTACTATAACTCCTTTGAAGAGGGGTGATTCTTTACAGCTGTGGCCATAAACTACATCTGCAGGGCTAGCTGATACCCTAGGACCAGCCTGGACAATCAGACACAGAGGAAAAGGAGTGTCAGAGGGTGCGGTAGTGAATAGGGCGAAAGGGAGGTGTCGGGCGGGCACAGGGTGTGATTCTCAGGGAAGAGCAGCGCAGATGGGGGGAGGTTTATTACCCATGCATAAGACAGAGAGCGGGGGTGACCACTGCCTGGGGGAGATGCTTGCGAGGGTGGGGAGCCATGCTAAGGATCGACAGCGTGCACAGAGTGGGTCTGGTCAAGGCATCTAAAATGGCTGCCGTGCACGACAAAAGTGTGGCATTTGAAAAAAGACAAGAAGGCGCAGACAATGTTTTTCAACACTTCCTGATTTCCTTCGAATCAAACGTTAACAGACGTTGGGGCATATTACCAAAGTTAAGCGATATTTATCCCTAACGATGCTTAGCAACAATTTTTTTACCGTCAGAAATTATCGCAGATAAACCTTGCTATTATCAAGGTTTATCGGAAATACGATAAAAAACGACCGCAATGCATTAATATCGCTGAAAACTCAGCGATATTCATGCATTACCGAGCTAATGCTCTTAGCCATGTTATCCACCTCCCATTGGATAACATGGCTAAGAACTGCTCAGGGCAGGTGGTAGCTTTTGGAGATATTCGCGCTTATCTCGAATATTTCCAAAAGTTGATAATAGGAGATAGCGATGTTAGCGACTGTTTCCAGTCGCTAACATCTTGGCATGCCCACTTTGCATGTCATTAGTGATAAATATCACTCACATGCAAAGTGGGGCCCAAGATGGTCGCTATCTTCTACTAGCCGTCGCTAACTAGTGTTAGCAACAGCTAGGTAATACACATATAATTTTATCTCCGCGAAGCGGAGCGCTGTTACAGATATATATCTTGTTTTTGAACGTTAATTTCTCAAAATGCACTGAAGCACATATATTGAGACCTAGCAAAGGCACATCGGGCTACCAGTCCCTACAATTTTGCCAAGTTTCGTGCAAATCCATTCAGCTGTTCGATCCTACCGAGAGACAAGATGGCTGCCCAGTCCGCTGTTACAGATATATATCTTTTTTTAAACGTTAATTTCTCAAAATCCACTGGAGCACATATATTGAGACCTACAAAAGGCACATCGGGCTACCAGTCCCTACAATTTTGCCAAGTTTCGTGCAAATCCATTCAGCCGTTCGGGCTAAAAGTGAGGCCAACCGCCCTATGGAAATTAACATGGGAAAAACGTGTTTTGGGACCCCCCTTTTTTCTCGGCCCCCCCTTGACGAACCCCCCCAAAATTTTCAGGGGCTGCTCAGAAACCAATTTCAGCCAATTCCGTCCACAAACGCCAAAGTTATTAGACATAGAATTTTCAAAAAACCCATAGAGAAAAAATCCTAACTATATATACCTACTGGCGACCGCCAGTAGGTAATATATATATATATATACATATATATATATATATATATATGTGAATTCACTGAACAAAAGGTTACAGGAATGGTATAGTTATGCTCAGGTTTCACTCGTACAAAAACAGAGTAATTGAGTAATTCAGCAGTTATAATTAGCTGAGCTAACCACAACGCGCGCCACTGCAATGCACTGTCATTTGAGATGTTATCAGTGATGTCACTGACCATGTCATGAGTGATGTAATATGTGAGGTCATAAACATTGCGGGGAGTGAGATATAGTTAGTTCATCTAACTATAACTGTGGAATTTCACTGTTTTTGTATGAGTGAAACCTGAGCCTGACTATAGCATTCCCATAATCTTTAGTTTTTTCAGTAAATTGCTAAGGTTTTTTTAAAATTCAATTTCCTAACTATAACGTCCCTGTAACCTTTGTTTTTTTCAGTGAATTTTTAAGTATTTTTAAATGCTAATATCTATATATACCTATAATGATCCTGTATACTTTGTTTTTCAGTGTATTTCAATGGGCTGGACCTCTGACCAGCTCTCAGGAATCCTACTGTGTAGCACTTATAGGAGTTACCAGGAAGATTTCTTGGCCCCTCAAGGTCCCTCAGGAGTAAAGTGGACTTCATCCCCTAACCAGTAGTTCACCATGAGCCGCATTTGCAGAGTGGTGGAGAAAGGGGGCGTGGCTTTCGAAGGCCTCTTAGCAATCCCCCTTTGTGGGTTAACTACCCCCTGGTACCTCCAGTAAGTCCTCCACTGCAGGATTGTTGAGACCTCATAGGAGGTCACTCCTCCTTTCTCCACCACTCTGGAAATGGGCCTCTTGGTGCACTACTAGAAGGGGGATGACGTCTCCTTTGCTATTGAGGGTCCCTGGGGGGCAACTACCCCTCCTGTTACCTTCAGCAATGCACACACAGTGGGTTTGCTGAGAGGTTTTCGGCGGCCACAACCCCTTTCTCCTCCAGTCTGGAAACACTCCTCCTTGTGCACTGCTGCTTGGTGGAAGAAGTCGTTTTAGTCCTGCGGTCCTCAGGTGCCAAGGGGACTTCCTCCCCAACATGCAGAACGCTAGGTGGCACATTTTCCAGAGTGGTGGAGAAAGGTATTGGGGCCTCATGGCCCCCCTTCCCTTGGCTGGTTTTGGCCCCTGGGACCTCATCCCCGGGGCCTGCCCCTTTTGTTAATTCTTTTCTTATTAAAGAAGGGAGAGGTGCCACACAGCCCCTACCTCCCAGGCCGATTACAATACCAGTGACCCCATCCCACGGGGCATGGTCTTTTCCCTTTTTCCAGTTTTTTGTAAATAATGGAAGGTGGGCCATGTGAGCCCCATTCCCTGAGCCAATTTTGGCCCCGGGGACTCCTGCCCCTTTTTATTTATTTATACATGGGAGGGGGTCGCACAGCCCCACTCCTGAGGCCAATTTTGGCCCCATGGACCCAATCCTGGCGGCCAGGTCTTTATATATATATTTTTTAAAAGGTGAGGGGAACCATGTGGCCCCACTTCCCAGGCCAGGTCTTTATATATATTTTTTTTAAATGGGCCGATATTGCCCCAGAGTCCCCATCCCCTGAGGCCTGGCCACTTTGTTGGAGACCATGGGGGAACCTCAATGCCCCTTCGGGCCCTGCCAGCTCCCATGTCCTGAAAATATGACTGGCTGAGGAGGCGCTCGGGGGAATGATCTCCAAATTCTTCTTGACCGAAGGTTTGAACAGAGTACCAGGCTGCCCCTGGCCCCGGGAGCACCAATATGACCGGTGACTCTTCAATTTCAGAGACTGGGACAATATACTGCGAATTGCGGATTCCAAAGGTACTTGGACTGTGAATAATAGCAAGGTCACCATATTTCTGTATTACACCATGGATGTCCGCAAGTTACGAGATGCATTTCATGATGTGAAACAGAGTCTCCGCACCTTGAATATCAAGTATGCATTGTTGTTCCTGGTGAAGCTGAGGGTCGTATCTGGCTCAGAGACGTTTTTTCAATGCCCAAAGATGTGTTGTCCTGGAGGAGTCTAGAGATGTCCACCAACGCACACCCTCTTTGGAAACTGGGGGGACTGGAAGTAATAAAAACACAGAAGACTAACTACTAGGAAAGGCGGGAACGTACATGGTAGACTTACCCAGGTATAAGCTGCTTTGGGAAGAGCGGAGTTTCTAGAAGCAGTCGGACAATCCTCAGTATCCTCTCATGAGGGCCTGGACTCTGATGACGACGACGATGGTGGGACTCTGCAGGACAACGAGCTGGTGGTGGAGTTGCCGGAGGACAACAGATCACTCCAATGACTGTGGACCTATTTTCCTGTACTTGAGTATTATATGTCTTTCTATATAATCCCTTTTCTTTCTTGTCCTTTTTCTCAGAATGTTATATGCCATGGGTATGGGTACACGGAGGCAGAAACAATGGTTGACTGGTGAATAATTGCAGTTCCATTCCATTAAACTAGATCGAGGGTTGACTTGTGTTGGTGGGGATCCTGCCCTTAAGTCTTATAGTGAGGTTATTAAAGATCTCTTGGTCTCCCAGTATGCACGGAAAATACCACAGCTCTGCCCTATGAAGGATCTGCTCAATAGATTGACCCTGGATGAGTATTGGACGAATTCTAAAAGCATGTGCCTGATTGGCAAGGTCAATATAAAAGGACTGTTTTGGGAAAATGTGGCGGTTAAGAATAGGATGTGGAAAGGCTCCCTATCTGTGTCTTTTATCGACCAGAAATTGTTGGCTGCCTATGAATGCACTATCGATGAAATTGCCCCCCCACTGGCTATCTACAGTTTAGGTATGGCACCCTAGTAGTATACAGTGATACCTTTCATTTTTTGACAGATGCCCCACCCCCCCGGAAGTGATGTAGGAGCCGGAAATCCTGCCCCAGAAGTCCCACCCCGGAAGTCCCGCCCCAGAAATCCTTCCCCGGAAGTTCAAACCCTGGAAGTTCAGCCCCTGAAGTTTGGCCCCTGAAATTAGGCCCATGAAGTGCAGCCCAGGAAGTGGGGCAAGTGTAGTGTGTGTGTGTGTGTGTGTGTGTGTGTGCCCTCCACCCAGGAAAAAATGGATGTGTAGGTGTGTCATAGGTGTTGAGTGGCGGTCAGGGGTGTCTAGGGCTAGCTGCAAGCTACCCAGTAGGACCTACTAGGGGTGTTTGGGGTTATGAGATGCATAAGCAGAGACTTACCTGTGTGCTACATGTTGGTTGGACAAGCAGGGACATGTCTGGGCATGTTCAGCAGGTAGTTGCGGCTGTAGGCTGGTGTTGCTTGAGCAGTGGCGAGGTGCATCTGTGGAAGGGGAGCCCTAGAGTGGTGCTGGGTCTTTTTGGAGGTAGGCCCGCCCCCCTAGGAGGCGTGCCTAATGTATATGAGTTCCTGAGTAGTGGACTGTGGCGTAGGGCCTAACCACAGCCCGCCAGGGTAGGAATTCCAATGTCCCACAAGAGGCGGGAAGCTAGACTACGAGTTTACTGGTGCAGTAATTTTGCCGCCTAATTTTATAAAGTCTCTGATGTAAAATGACAGTAGTTATGAAAATAAAATAAAAAATAAATGCCAAGTCATGGTGGCTGACGTAGAAGTATACACCCCTTTTCTGAGCCTACAATGGGTATAAGGGAGGCCCTTAACGCATACTGTTATACCAGTCGGCAAGAGAGAACCTTGGCATTATGAAGCGATACAACTATCTCACAAGGAGGGATACCCCTGAATCAGGGGTGAACACTGTTGACAAATATTTTCGCCGCTTGAACCCCTTGGTAACAGATGAGCAGATGCTAC
Source organism: Lissotriton helveticus (assembly GCF_964261635.1). NCBI lineage: Eukaryota > Metazoa > Chordata > Amphibia > Caudata > Salamandridae > Lissotriton > Lissotriton helveticus. The sequence goes on along the minus strand of NC_136063.1, from coordinate 241,291,611 downwards.
ATGAGGTCCCTAAAGAGGAGAGTGCCGAAGTTACAGGCTATCATGAGGACCTGTGTCGGCAGATGGCCTCGCTCAGCCTTGAGGATCGACTGCAGTCATATCACCTATTAAGGGGACAACAAGCTGCAGCCAAACCTCGAGTAAAGAAGTAGGCGTTGAAAATAGTTTCACAGACATGGAAGATTTGGAAGAAACTATAATGCCAACCCAGCGAAAGGGTGACTGCGTGTTAATTGCGCTGGGATGTGACAGTTATCAAAATTCACAGTCTCTAAAGCTCCGAGGATAAGGTTATGGTCACCCACCATCAACAAAAATGGGTAATGTAAAAACAGAACCACATATATCAAGAGAAAAGAATATATCCTGAGCTAAATATGTGCATCAATAAGAGTTCTTCAAATAAATCCCGAAAGATGAGTAATCTTCATATCTTCTTTTATTGATGTTTTTCTTCATAAAACACAATAGCCGCCAACACGTGTTTCGTCTTGGTGAGATAAACCATAGACTTCTTCAGGGCTATAGCTAGGTTCTGAACGTAAGAATCAGGCACTACTCTCCACAAATCGTGAGAGCATTAAGAGATAATTAGTTTTTCGGAGGCTCCTGGTCCAATGTAACCATCGAATTTCAATGTCTACGATGAGCCCCTGATATCCTTCGAGTATGAAGTAATCTCAGTGAGGGAACACAAATCGTGGCGTGTTCCCTCACCACGGAGACTACCCTACTGTTAATGCAGTGGTGGATGCCATTAACAAGACGATATCCGACATTGATGGCTTTTCCAACGTTCAACTGGTGTTAGATAGCGTTAGAAGGAAGGTTTTTATTAAAGCGCCCAGCCAGGAACTGCTCCCCTGCTGAGATGGGTTTAAGTGAGGGCTGAAAACAACACAATAGCTAATATTCAATATATTAAGCCTGACTATGTAGCAATTTCTAAAAGCCATTTTTACACTATAACAATTATGGTCTTTGATGATCAGTCTGAACTGGTGTCCTTTAAATACAGGAAAGTTATTGTTAAGCTTCATTTCAGGCCACGCCGCGGCGGTGACTATAAAGAGCACATCATGGCAACGCCCTCTACGCCGGAACCACCGCAAAACTCCAGAAGAGACTCCAGCGGATCCAGAACGCCTCAGCAAGGCTCATCCTGGACATCCCCCGTCGCAACCACATCTCCGGACACCTGCGAGACCTGCACTGGCTCCCGGTCAACAAGAGAATCACCTTCCGTCTCCTCACCCACGCACACAAAGCCCTGCACAACCAAGGACCAGGATACCTCAACAGCCGCCTCAATTTCTACGCTCCCAAACGCCAGCTCCGATCGACCGGCCACGCTCTCGCCGCCGTCCCCCGCATCCGAAGAGTCACCACAGGGGGAAGGTCCTTCTCCTACCTCGCCGCCAAGACCTGGAACTCCCTCCCGACCCACCTCCGCCTGACCCAGGACCACCTCACCTTCAGGAAGCAGCTCAAGACCTGGCTGTTCGAGCAGTAGCGGACCCCCCCTCCCCAAGCGCCTTGAGACCCTCCGGGTGAGTAGCGCGCTATACAAATGCTTTGATTGATTGATTGATTGATGGTGGCTATGAAAGCCTATGGCAACCCATCTATGTATCGAGAGTATTACAAGCATCAGGTGGGATATGGAGGGCCCCCCTACTTTCAAGGAGGTCCTGTTATGTACGGGGCGGGTTTTGGAGTTTTTTTCCATAGTTTGTTCAGAAGGGCAATGCCTTTTTTGAGAAAAGGCTATGAAATTGCAAAACCACATGTAAAGACAGCTGCCCAGAATATTGTCCAATATGCTGTGGGTTCTGTGAAGTCGGCAGTCGTTGAACGTATGAACAGACACCCACAAGAAGGGCCAGGACTGTTGTACAAGCCATGTCTTAGTATTAAAAGGAAGAGGAGGTCTAAGCAGCGCCGGGGGCCCTGGCACTCCATAAAAAAGGAAGCGTTCCTCAGAAAGAGCTCACAAAAGAACATCCCCAAGGTGGAAGAGAGTTACAAAGAAGAGAACACCATATAACGTTAACAATTTCCTAAAAGGCTTGTTACCCTAAAACATGGCTTTTGTACACTGTGACTCGAGTGAATGTGCCAAGTCAGAGTTAGATTTGTTTACTCTAAAACCCACACAGACTAGTATCGAAAACAGTTTTTTCATGGAAGTATCGCTGTTAGCAGCCCTGACACCACTGGCCCCTGTAGAGTTTTATGTGTCGGGGTCCACGGCTATGTATTTAGATCTCAACAATACTCTGCTACATCTGGTGTGTAAAATTGTAAAAGCGGATGAATCCGATATTGCTGCAACCGCTAAAGTGGCGACCATTGCTTACCCCATGGCGACGATGTTTATTCAGGTGGACATTACCCTGGGTGACAGACTCATCACGCAAAATGACAACATGTATGCCTACAGGGATTACATGGAGAGTATCCTGAACTACAGCAGCGATGCCTTGGACACACAGCTTTTAGCAGGGCTTTCCTACAAAGATACTTGAAAACACTGCTCTAGACAGGCCTAATACCGGCTTTGTAAAAAGAGCAGGCTTTGCTGCCGGGAGTAGAGAGTTTGACCTCCTGGGGCGAATACATTCAGACCTCTTCTTCCAGGATAAAATAATTGTTAATGGCATCGACCTCAAGATCAAACTCAACCGTAACAAAGATGCCTTTTGCCTCATTGCTGGGGATGCTAAACAGTATAAACTGCTCATACAGTCTGCTAGCCTGTATGTAAAGAGAGTGAATGTGTCACCATCAGTCAGATTGGCTCATGCTGAAGCTGTACAACTGTTGAATGCTAAATATGCCACTGAAAGAGTCTCTATTAAAAGTCTACAGCAATACCCGTCGGCACCCGATTAACACAGCAGCAAAATTTGTTTCTGGGCCAGCTACCAAAACTTGTTATTATAGGGTTTGTTGACAACATCGCTTTTAGCGGGGTACACACCTCCAACCCTTTTAATTTCAAGCACTACGGTATCAACTACGCTGCCCTAGTTCACGAGGGAGCTGTCTTACCTGCTAAGCCATACACACCAATTTTTGGATCTCCAAATTTAATTAGGGAAGATCACGATTTAGTGTTGATAACTGGGAAACACCTGCATGATTCGGGGATCGTTGTATCACGCGAAGGATAATTGCGCAGGCTACACGCTATTTGCCTTTGATCTAAAACCTGACATGGAAGATGGTGACCATTACAGCCTGGTTAAAAATGGAAATCTAAAAGCTGAAATCCGCTTTAGCGCCGCCCTAACTGCGAATGTGAACATGGTGGTATTTGCTGTATTTGATAGTCTAATACAGGTTAATCACACCCGACAGAGTCTGTTTGATTATCTTTAAAAAAAATATAACATTGACACTATTCACATACGAGACTTCTTAAGCCGTCATAAATATGCTAAGAAATACTTTTTAGGTGTTTTTCCAAGTGACAGTCTGCCGGCTGAAATAAGTTATGAAAGACCACGGTCTTTGGTCTTTAACACCAATCCTCATCATAAAGCAGGAACACACTGGGCTGCTATGTTTTTGGACAATGACCGGGTAACGGTGTTTGACAGCCTTGCATAGTTTCTGGAGCACAGCATCTATACAAAGCCGATATTCAAGTGTGGGGAACACAGGATATATTTTATCTGTAAGATGTCAGAGGGTCTAACTTTTAGAAATTTTTAAAATGTATATTCAAGTTATCATGTAAACAATGATAGGCTTGTTACCTGCTATATGAAAGAAGGCTTGAAGCCTATTCCTAGCATAGTTACAACAGAGTACGGTATTTGTCAAAAGTGTAAAGTTTTATAATGCATTGTTGTGTAATGCTCATGTTCAAAATAAAAATAAATAAATAAAAGCCTATATTTAAGCACCCACCCGACTCCGTGTTTTTTTTATCTGCGATAACAAAAAACAAAAGCCAGTAGAGTGTTGAAAAGTTATAAATGTTTATTACAAGCATTTATAAATATTCAGAGAATCACACACGTAAAAGCTACTACAGAGATAGTAAAGAACCACATAGTAAAGAGTGTAAGGTAAACACAGTTCTGTATACCCTTTTTTATATACAAAATATACAATCAAGCAGTAACATTACACAAGCACATTTTTTTAATAGGGTAGCCATCCCTTCATTTTAAATAAAGACTTTTTAACCTCAAGAGGCCCATCTCCAGGGTTACTTGAGGAGTTTATCTGCAGAAAGAATGGTGAAGTAGGTGATTTTGAAGGGGTGTGAAAGGCAGATGATAGTGGCGGGGATGCACCACGGGCGTTCCTAGGGTGTTTCAGAGGTTCAAGGTGGTGGCGGTGCCTGGTGCTACCCACAAGCAATGATGGAATGTTGAGTTCCACATCAGCACTTAGAAACTGTTCCCAACCTTTAGGGGCTGTCTGTCAGGAAAGTGTTTTAAGATGCGGAAAATCTTTGATCAGATCGTACATATGTGACCCAGCAACTGGCTGCCCTTTGTAGATGAACTCACTGCGATCATTCCATGATGTTAGGTCTTTAGAATCAGCCATTTTACTTAACAGCATCTGAGCTGCCCCTCTATTCCGTTGACTTATGTTATATAACAAGCTCTCAACAAAAGCGTCAGGGTGTGCCTGTTGCTGAGTGTTAGAAAGGCGAACCCGGGGGAGGCAGAAGGTGTCTGACTGACCACCCCTAGGTCTACCCCTCCTTCAGAGAAGGGACCGAGCGATGTCGAGAGGCCTCCAACGGGAGGGCCCTCTCCTAGAATCGTACAGCAGAGTAACCACACCACTACAAATATACACCACACGTAGATAGAGTTTTCAATCTTTATCGGGCAATAAGTATCGTTTCAATATATACAGCAGATCCCGAGATCTGGAAAGTCTCGTGGCAAGGGGCAAGGTAGCGGGACAGTCTTATAGATGGTCGGTTGCAAGGAGACTCTACGCACAGCTCTCAATCCTCGAGCTGGGGGGTTCCGGAAGGTTGGGCCGTGGCAGCGCCAGCAGGCTCCAAGATGGTTCAGCGAGTGTGGACCGCGGCAGCGCCGGCAGGTCCCAAGATGGTTCAGCGAGTGTGGACCGCGGCAGCGCCAGCAGGTTCCAAGATGATTCAGCGAGTGTGGACCGCGGCAGCGCCAGCAGGTTCCAAGATGGTTCAGCGAGTGTGGACCACGGCAGCGCCAGCAGGCTCCAAGATGGTTCAGCGAGTGTGGACCGCAGCAGCGCCAGCAGGTTCTAAGATGATTCAGTGAGTGTGGACCGCGGCAGCGCCAGCAGGTTCCAAGATGGTTCAGCGAGTGTGGACCGCGGCAGCGCCAGCAGGCTCCAAGATGATTCAGCGAAGATGGACCGCGGCAGCGCCAGCAGGTTCCAGGTAGAGCAGCAAGGGGAGTTCGTCTCAGGGTCAGCCGCGACAGCGCCAGCAGGGCTTCTCGACTCCGGCATACAACTGCCGTCCTGCTCCGGGGCTGGCCCAGATATAGGTCTGGAGTCCTTTGATGTCCGGACCCTCTCGCCTGGGGGTCAGAGGGGCCGGGATGATGGTGTCCAGACACCCAGCAGGGGGTGGGGCCAGCGCTCAGGGAGGCCGGAGGTCGATCGAAACCAGGCATCCGGGGACGGTTGGAGAGCCATCGAAACTCCCCTCTCCTTGTCTCTGGTTGAGTGGCCACTCTACCACCCGGAGGGTTCTTGGTGCCTCGATGGCGGGCTCGCTGGGGCCGTGGCCGCGGCTGGTCCGGGACCACGTGTCTGTGACGTGATGGGCCCAAGATGGTGTCGGGCCTGGAATGAGGGTCCGGGGTCGGCACCGGACCGGTAATGCTGGGGCGGCCCGAGTGTGCCGTGTCAGTGGTTGTGGGCCGCCGAGTGGCGGATCTGGTGGTTTGGAGGGCGTGCAGAGGTGTGCCCGAGGCTGGATGGAGGGCCGATGTCGTCCGGGGCCCACCATGCGGGAGGGGTAGGACCACGCCACGAGGCCGGGTCCAACACACGTCCCCTCCAGCTGAAGGCAGGGGAGAGTCACCCATCGTCTTGGGGATTCTCCTCGCCAAGGCGGAAGATTCTGGAGAGGCCGTCAGCGTTGGCGTGGTCGTTGCCAGGGCGATGCTCCACGGTGAAGTTCATCCCTTGGAGGGAGATGGACCAACGTAGCAACTTCGGGTTCTCGCCCCGCATCTGCATCAACCACCGCTGGGGCCGGTGGTCGGTCTGTACTCGGAAGTGGGTGCCGAAGAGGTAGGGCCGGAGCTTCTTTAGGGCCCATACGACGGCGAATGCTTCCCTCTCGATGGTGCTCCATCGTTGTTCTCGGGCCAGCAGGCGCCGGCTGATGAAGGCCACAGGAAGGTCAACTCCTTCAGAGTTCATTTGGGACAGTACGGCCCCAATGCCGTGTTCCGAGGCGTCAGTTTGGACGATGAACTCTCGGCTGTAGTCGGGGGCCTGGAGCACCGGGGCGGTGCACATGGCAGTCTTTAGTGTCTCAAAGGCTACTTGGAGCAAAAGCAGGGTTAGGGTCCTATATCCGAACTGGCTTGGACCACTCAAATATGCAAAACACAACAAGATAGCCAGACAGATTTCTTATTTGGATTTTTTGATCCCACCCAGCGGATTAGTACTGAAGGGTCACCTATTTTATTTTGGTTGTTTTATATTTTTAGAAAAACATTACACAATCTCATTTGTGTATATCGTGAAAAGAACACTCATCAAACAGTAAAGATATATATACAAACAAGTGAAATGTGCATAAATGTACAAGTGCTATACAAGTGTTTAAAAAGTATTGTCAATTGATACAAATAACACCAAAAACAATGAATCAAATAACTAATAATCAATTCACATTGGAAACCAGTCCTTTACGTTAGATACAATGGAACAGGCGGAAAAAACAACAATACAACAACGTTTCCTGCCTGTCTATCTAAGCCAAGGGAAAAATAAATTGATGGGTTGCAAAGCTAGGGAAAACACTGTGTATATTTTAGCAGCCCTAGTGGCACCCTTGCACAAATCTTACACCTCCCCTCTCACCATTATCATTTTCAGTTTGGACTTCCTCCAGTCCATGTCCTGAGGAGAACCCGTAACAACGTCGTGGTTCGAAACGCGTTGACCCTGAGCCTCGGAAACAGAACAAGGGTGCTGTAGGTTTTGTCCTGCCCCAGGTACCCGGCGAGGGGCACATCATGTGCCAGGTTTAAGAGAAAGTCTCTGAAGTGGAGGGGGACGACTAGCACTCGGCCGGCCCCCAGCTCGCCGATCTTTTGTTCACTGTACAGGAGGTCCTGGTCCCAATAGATCCAGTGGGACCCCGAGGAGTCTCCTGTGGCTTGCGTGGCGGCTTGTTGTCGGAGTCCCTCAAGGGAAGGACATGTCTTTTGTTCCAGACGGAACTGCTCGCCCCCTTCTTGGCGCCACTGGGCTAGTTCGGGAAGGGGCCCGAGCTCGGCAAGTTCTTCATGGCTGGGGCCCTGCGGCCCCAGTTCGGGTTCGGCCGTGGCAGTGGCGGGTGGCGGAGGTGCCGGCCATTCAGGTTCTTCGGGCAGATTGTCTTCGGTTGGGACGGCGTCCCGGTTGGACATGGATCGGGTCGTTACGCAAACCCATTCAGGAAGGCCTAGCATCCCCAGATGCTCTCTTCGCTCGATCTGTGTCCAGGGGGAACTTTCCAGGTCATTCCCTAGGAGGCAGTCCACCGGGGCATCGTCTCGGACGGTGACTTTCAGCATGCCGGACACTCCTCCCCACTCGAAGAGGATGCGAGCCATCTGGCACAGGCTCTCGGAATTGTCCGCTGACCGGACAGGGCACAGAACGTGGGGCAAGATTTGTTCTGGGGTCACCAGATGGCAGCGGACGGCGGTTATGCTGGCCCCCGTGTCACGGAGAGCCTCGGCCCGGCGTCCGTTGATGGTGACCCACTGGCGGTACTTCTGGGTGTTGATAGGAATCTGGTCTCGGGGGATCATGTCTTTGTCGCCCAGGGAGGCGAGGCACATGGCCGCGGACTCCCATTCTTCTGGTTCCATAGGGACCTCTTCTTCTTCATCCTTTTCTTCGCTCAGAGCAGCTGCAGTGATTTGTCGACCGGGGGGCCCGGTGGTGCTGGGCCGCTGGTTCATGGGGCAGAGAGGATCATTGGCATAGTGACCCAGCCGCTGGCATCTGTGGCACGTAACGTTGGGGCGTGGCCCCGGTCGGGCTAGATGGGCCCCCCTCGGGCTGGAGGCTGGTGTAGAGGAGGCGGGCGAAGACCCCGGCGGGAGGTCTCGGCCTCGGCTGATGCCAGACCCGCCGCCTCGCGGCCGGTGGTTCCCCGGGGACCCTCGTCAGTATTCTCCTGTGGTGTTCCGGTGGACGCGGTTGCTCGCCCACCGATCTGCTTCGACCGCTAGCTTTCGCGGCTCGGTCAACTTGCTGTCGAGGAGGTGCTGTCGTAGTTCAATGAAGCAGTTGTTGGAGAGGTGCTCCCATAACATAAGGTCGACCAACTGCTGGTAGGTAGTGACCTGACTGCCTTTGACCCACCCCTCGAAGGCTCTGCTAAAAAAGTTCACATATTCTACCCAAGTGGTAACGGGGATTTTTTTACAGTCTCGGAACCTCTGCCGGTACATTTCGGGGGTGAGTCCGTAGCGCGTGAGTAGGGCCATTTTCATGTGTTCATAGGAGGTCATTTCGGTGTCAGGGAGTTCCAGCAGGGCGTCCCTCCCTTCGTTGACGAACTTTCCCCACAGGCCGGCGCCCCAATCCTTCAGGGGCACCCGATGGGCGGTCATGGCCACCTCGTAGGCTTTGAACCATTGTTGGATATCATCGTTCTTGTAGTATTCTTTGACTACATCTTTCGGTAGGTGAACCTTGGTGTCCACGGGAGGGGCCGAGGTCTTGGCCCCGGCCGCGCTATCCTCGTTGATCTTGGCCTTGATTTCTAGTTCTCTCAGGCCTCGTTCGTGTTCATATGCTAGTCGTTTTTCTTCGAGGTCACGTTGTCTCCGTTACTCTTCTAGATCCCCCTCCAGCCGTAGTTGCTCGAGGGCTATCTTTTTCTCCGCTAGCTGGAGTTCTCCGTCTAGCCGGAGTCGTGCAAGCTCCACTTCGTATAGCCGGTTGCGCTCTCGTTCTCGAGCGTCTTCATAGATGAGGTCCGCGTTTTGTGTTGCGGTTCTTTCCCCCGTCGGGGGTGCGCTGGTTTCCTGTTGCCCGTTTGGGCCATTCTCCTCTTGGGGTGGTCTGTCTCGGGTTTCCACCCAGGCTTGTAGGGCCGATTTGAAGTCCTCTTTTGTGCTCAGGCCAGTGGTAGCGATACCCATGTCTTTACAGAATTGTTTTAGTTCTTTGTGGCTGTATTCTTCTATCTTCTCTTTCTGGAATTCGGCAGGTAGGTTGGTTCCTTGGGTCGTCATGGTCTCTGTGTGTTTTTCCGTCGTAGCGGGTAGATCACTCTCTGTACGATTTTGCGTTGGCTCGGATCGCAGCGCTTGCCACCAATGTTAGAAAGGCGAACCCGGGGGAGGCAGAAGGTGTCTGACTGACCACTCCTAGGTCTACCCCTCCTTCAGAGAAGGGACCGAGCGATGTCGAGAGGCCTCCGACGGGAGGGCCCTCTCCTAGAATCGTACATCAGAGTAACCACACCACTACAAATATACACCACACGTAGATAGAGTTTTCAATCTTTATCAGGCAATAAGTATTGTTTCAATATATACAGCAGATCCCGAGATCTGGAAAGTCTCGTGGCAAGGGGCAAGGTAGCGGGACAGTCTTATAGATGGTCGGTTGCAAGGAGACTCTACGCACAGCTCTCAATCCTCGAGCTGGGGGGTTCCGGAAGGTTGGGCCGTGGCAGCGCCAGCAGGCTCCAAGATGGTTCAGCGAGTGTGGACCGCGGCAGCGCCGGCAGGTCCCAAGATGGTTCAGCGAGTGTGGACCGCGGCAGCGCCAGCAGGTTCCAAGATGATTCAGCGAGTGTGGACCGCGGCAGCGCCAGCAGGTTCCAAGATGGTTCAGCGAGTGTGGACCGCGGCAGCGCCAGCAGGCTCCAAGATGGTTCAGCGAGTGTGGACCGCGGCAGCGCCAGCACGTTCCAAGATGATTCAGCGAGTGTGGACCGCGGCAGGGCCAGCAGGTTCCAAGATGGTTCAGCGAGTGTGGACCGCGGCAGCGCCAGCAGGCTCCAAGATAATTCAGCGAAGATGGACCGCGGCAGCGCCAGCAGGTTCCAGGTAGAGCAGCAAGGGGAGTTCGTCTCAGGGTCACCCGCGACAGCGTCAGCAGGGCTTCTCGACTCCGGAATACAACTGCCGTCCTGCTCCGGGGCTGGCCCAGATATAGGTCTGGAGTCCTTTGATGTCCGGACCCTCTCGCCTGGGGGTCAGAGGGGCCGGGATGATGGTGTCCAGACACCCAGCAGGGGGTGGGGCCAGCGCTCAGGGAGGCCGGAGGTCGATCGAAACCAGGCATCCGGGGACGGTTGGAGAGCCATCGAAACTCCCCTCTCCTTGTCTCTGGTTGAGTGGCCACTCTACCACCCGGAGGGTTCTTGGTGCCTCGATGGCGGGCTCGCTGGGGCCGTGGCCGCGGCTGGTCCGGGACCACGTGTCTGTGACGTGATGGGCCCAAGATGGCGTTGGGCCTGGAATGAGGGGCCGGGGTGGGCACCGGACCGGTAATGCTGGGGCGGCCCGAGTGTGCCGTGTCAGTGGTTGTGGGCCGCCGGGTGGTGGATCTGGTGGTTTGGAGGGCGTGCAGAGGTGTGCCCGAGGCCAACCCGGGCTGGATGGAGGGCCGATGTCGTCCGGGGCCCACCATGCGGGAGGGGTAGGACCACGCCACGAGGCCGGGTCCAACACTGAGCTAGCACTGAGGGTCCTTGTGGTGTTGCAGCGGTTATCGGAGGTTGCGCATCATCAGCTGTATATAAAGTCTGTTTTTTTCAGCCGGCATCTGCTTGTAATATTGCAAGAAGTTTTGAAGAGCGCTGGAGTAAAGCCCCGCTTTAGCTTCAGGCTTTAAGTCTGTGCTGGTCAAATTATCTTTAATTTCAGCATCCAAGCAGAGCGTTTCAGATCTCCTAATGTCCCATGTATAACTCGTATTAGGTGTCAGCTGATGAAGCTATTGTTGTGGTACTAGATACATTTTCTGGGCGTAATCCATCAGTTCCGCGGCAGGAGGCTCGTAATTAGAAGTATAGCTATACCCAGCAGTGCACCTATAAAACCCCAACTGCTTTACCAGTTTCTTCTTAGAAGTAAGGGAGACCCTTTTATTACTAAGCTTCTTGATGAGTTGACGCTTCTTCTTCAACACCCTGTACTGGCTCGTTGAAATAGGAACATTACCTTTGAGGGTGTTTAGAGCAATTTCCGAAATGGCACCAACGAAGTCGTCTAAAGCAGCACATAGTATGGCTTTTCTCTGAGGGGGACTAGCTGTAACAAGCATTTTTAGGAGAGCCATATTATGGCGTAGATGTGCAGACATGTTTAATACCGTATGGCGTGCAGCTTTGTGGGTAAATGGGTCCCAGGTGTTTTAGCGATTCTTTTTATAACCTTTGGGTCTTGGTTTAGGGGTGTAGGCGACAGGTAGCTCGGGCGCGAAAATATCAGCCCGCAGTCTGTAGTCTTCTAGAGTACGGGGCTTTTAGTCCACTAATAAATAGCGTGGGGTTTAGTGTTTACATTGTTAAAGGCTTCCATAAAAAACTGAGTGTTCCCTGGATACATTTGTTTAGCTATAATGTCTATTAGCTGTTTATCCCGGGGGTTTTAAATAAAACTAGGTAGGAGGCAATAGAACAACTGTTCTTACCCTTGTAAAACAAGTTCTTCACGATGAAACATAAACTCAGATTACGATGGTGCGAATATTGAGTAAAAGCTCTCTCTTTCTCAGGATGGTCCCCTCCTTCCCGCATAAGATCATCTACAATTACCATATTTACACGGCCCTTGGGTAACAAGTCGTTTTTAAGACTACTAGGTATCCCTTCCATAAATCTAATGTGTGGGAACTGGAAAGTGAGGTCAGGAGGTGCCAGGAGTAATAAAGCCAGACAATATTGGTAAACGTTTGGGATAAAATGCCTGGAGCACTTTCTAATAGTTTTTTTATAAAATAGCTTTCCCGCAATTTGAGGGTACCGCTATAATGCATGAAATTGGGTATTGCAACCTGGTATCCATGCTGGTAGAGGTTCTCAGCAGTAGTGTATCTTTAATAACCGTAAGGAATCGTTTTGTAGTCTGACATTAAGACCCGTTTATCGAACACCACTCGCAATGTTTTATGCAAAGGCTGGGTTGTGATTTGCCATCTTTTTTTGGTCCTCACTATAGAAGGCTGATTTATAACGATTGTTTTGTCACAGAAATGATCGGTCTTTGTGGCATATTCATTCACTATATTCTTTAGACTGTCAAAATTTATTTTTAAGGTATTCTTAACATTTAATGTTATACCTTTGACTTTCATACAGACTTTATTGTTAGGCGCTTTGTTGCTGTACATCTTGGGACCAGTTGAGGCGAACTCGACTATATGTTCATCCTTTTCTAGTTCGCTAGTAAAATCCCCCAGATAATCTCCTAGAGGAGGGTTTTCGTCCCCTACTTTGCTTACAAAAATAACAGAGACTGTGTCATGATACAAGCACCTCTCCTGGAGTTTATCTAACAACTTGTAAAGCTCCAAACGAGCGTGCGCAGTTGTAAAACAGGCTATAAAGATGTTTATATTGTTACACGTTGTGGGGTACTCTTTAGCATGTTTCCAACCCAGCATAGCGGTATTGTCGTTAATAAACTCACTGCTGGACACGTCATAACAGGGTGCAAAAAGGTAATTAAACAAGTTCAAGTTCATAAAGCTTTATTCGATTTTTACAATCATAAAAGCATATACAGCCACAAGAGCACATAAGGGTCATGATTTAAAACAGTTATCATACATAAATTCATTTAAAACCCCATGAATAAAAACAAGCTTTAAAACCAGTAAAAACCTCAGGTTAAAAGAATGAAACATTGGACAAATACACACTACAAAAACAGTATAAAAAGTTATTAAATCTAATCAAGGACAATGTGCAATTTGAGGCGGCCTTAAGATCCAAGCCCAGCCTAGGAATTTTGCCATAGCTAGTACAATGGGTAATGATGTGTCTGTTCGCAAAATTCGATCAACCTTCGCCGCAACCCTGGTACCAAGTAGCATGCATATTGGTAACAGCCAGGCCCGACGTGGGGCAGCATAGATATCACAAACCCAAAGAATATGCGCTGTGGTCTCCATTTCGGCAGTGCATCCTGGGCACCCAGCTGATGAGTGTGGTGACCATTTCAGGGTAAAATATCTTACTGGTAGAGACCCCACCCTGAACTGAAAATAGAATTTACGATCCATGGGTTTCGCAATTGCATCCCAGTATAATTCCAGCCTGGGGACCAATTTATAATCCAAACAGTGGCCCATAAGGGAGAAAGACGTTTGTTGTCTGACATTATTCAATGCAAACAGTTCCCAATACTTAGCCTTCAGCATAGATTTAGATGGAAAAATAGAATTTGCAGGGTCGGTCCACAATGCTGTCAATCCTAGCTCCCCTTAAAGATTTCGTACTGCCCTGAGCCATTTGATTTGATGCAATGTGTCTGATTTAATAATGTCTAAGAAACCCTGGGCATAGCCAACAAGTTCTGGAGTAGTCCACAGTCTCCTCCAATACAGGAGGGGGCACAATTTGGCTGCAATGGGTTGCTTGCCGAGATCTAGTATTAATGGACACATTGGGGAGCTCTGGGAAAGTCTGGTTATATTTCTTAGAAACCTATTCTCTGCCGAGGTAAGGGCAACAAGATTCTCACAGCCCCATACCTCTGAACCATACAATGCTGAACTAACAGCTTTCAGATTATAGATTTCAAGGGCGGGGCTGATGGGCTTTGATATGGAACGATTATGCTCCTGACAAAGAGCCCCGGATATCTGTCTGAGCTTGAGTGAGGCTAGATCGATTTGCCGGTCCCACTTCATACTGCCTTGGAAGTTAACTCCCAAATAGGTAAACTCATTGACAAATTCTAGGGGGCCCTCCTTCATTTCAAAACCTCTTGTGTTTGCCTTTCGTGCATTAAATGCGATTAGCTTTGTCTTAGACACGTTGACCTCCAATCCCCTCTCACAGCAGAAATACTTAAACATTTTAAGAGCTTTCTTATGTCCACTCGGGGTCTTGGAGAGAATCAGCGTGTCGTCGGCAAACATCAGGATGGGTACCTTATCACCTGCTAATATGGGGGCATCTGTCTAGTTTTTGCTCATGCATTCAGCTATTCCATTAATATATAGCGTGAACAACGTAGGGGCCATCACACAGCCCTGTCTAACACCACGTTCCACCGGACAGTGACTTCCCCCTGCCCCCCCATCTAATTTGGGCCTTGTTATCTTCATGAAGTCTGCTGATGAGGGTTAGGAGATCCAGTGGAAGACCTAGTTGTTTTAGGACAAGCCATAACTTCCAACGGGACAATAAATCAAAGGCCGCCCTAAGATCTACAAAGGCGGCATAAAGGCTACCTTTACCCAGAATAACTTGCTTCCAGTAGACTAAAATAAATTGGAAAACTTGGTCGATAGTGCTTGTTGCAACTCTGAATCCGGCTTGGAAAGGAGATAAGATTCTGAGCTCCTCGATCCACCCCTGGAGTCTATTTAGCACCATCCTTCCAACTATTTTCTGGGAGCAGTCAATAGGACTAATTGGCCTGTCGTTCCGAGGGCAGTCTTTGTCCCCTTTTTTAAAAACAGGGATGATTTCTGCATTTTTCCAGGATGCAGGAATTGATGCCCCTTGGGCAATTGCATTGGAAAGTAAAAAGATGTATCTGCACCAGCTTGGTTTGTCATGTAACAGGGTATCGCCCTGTATGCCATCGGTCCTCGGTGCTTTCCCAGGTAAGATGGAACTCAGTGCAATCTCAACCTCCCTCAGGGTGAAGGTTTCCCTCTGATACAACACATTTATAACTTCTACTTCCCCCTCCAGGGGGGTAGCAGAATATTGAGGTTTAAAGTGGTTGACCCAGGCGGTGACAGAAACATAATTCTGACGGCGCTCAGCCTGGCCCCTGTTTGACCATTTGTATGTGTTCCAAAACAACTTAGGGTCCTTAGAAGCACAAGCCATCCGCAGGTCTTGCCATCTTTGATCTTCCCATGCTTTCTTGGCCCTAAGTTGTGCTGCCTTATAGTGTGCTCGCGCTTCACGTAATTTTAGTGGAATACCCCCCTTAATCGCTATCCCTAGAGCCTCACGTGCCATCCGTCATTCATCATTGTACCAGCGACCCTCAACTTGTGCGGGCATTTTGGGTTTCTTTCCCTTCTTTTCAAAAAAAGTGCGTAAGAGATTTAAAAAAAAACAGTATGAATGTTTCCTGAGCTGTCATGAGCTCCAATCTGTAATGCACTGCTCTCGAGCTCTCTAGTGGCAAGTTGCAAGCTTTGCGCTATATTATCAATGAGATTTGGAGATTCTTTAACCTGGACCCACTTGAGTCTCCTCAGGTCATTGGCTTGAACAACCTCCCCAATATAACTACTGTCCCCGTGAAGTAGGTCAGGCAAGGAGCAAGTTAAAAACATGGAGCAACAAAGCGGGTTATGATCACTTTCCACCCGATCAATAATCATCATGTCCTCCACAGATGACCATAGATTCAGACCTACCAGTATGTAATCAATTCTGCTTGTAGAGTACCCATTATTGAAGGTTGGTGAACCTAGCCTGTCGGATTTTGTACGGCCATTTAAGGCCCTTGGCCTCGTTCAATGCAAATACTATTCATCTGAATGATCACATCGGTCCACTTCCTGATTGGCAACAGCTCAAGCGTTGGAACCGACCAGTTCCTATCTTCTGCCTCAGCCCATATAGCGTCTTCCAAGGTAAGCGGTTCAAATGTAATGTTAAAATCACCCATAACGATTACCTTGGTAATGTCTGGTAAGGTATCAAGGAGCTGTTCCAGAGCCGCTAAAACTCGTGAATGCTTCCCCCTTGCACCCCTAGCATAGATGTTGATTAACAGAATCGCTAAGTGTGTGTTAAAGGTTCATTTAATCACTTGAATGTCATTACTCTTGGTGGGGATAACGTGGATCTTCGCTTTAAGCTCTTGCCGAACCCACATTGTTAGACCTCCCGAGGCCCTGCCTTTCCCCTCCCTCACAGCTGCTATGGAATAATTCAAATAACCTTCACACAACTTGGGTGTGTCTGCCCAGGTCTCTTGAAAGGCACAAATATCATAATTCTTAATAAAAGAGTTCCATTCAGGTGAGGGAAGCTTCGAGCTAAGGCCTGTAATATTCCAGCTCAAGAAGCTACACATTTTTAATACCTCTGTCGGGCTTTCAGAGGGGATGGGAACTAATGACAAAGTGCTCGGTATATTGGTCTGAGAGGTGCCCAATACCACCTATTTGAGATGCCATATTGCAGGAATTGATTGTCAGTAGCCTGTACTCTCCCCCCAAAACTGAGTACACCATAGAATTTATAAATGAATCCCCTGGTGTGTTCACTTGAATTAGTCAATCATTAGACTCAAGGCATGAAGAGCCTTGTAGTCTTTGAAGACCCTGCTGGGATTCAGCCCCAAAACCAAATGGAAATCGCCTAAACTGTATTCTGGATTTATCAGGGCCACTAGTGCGGAATTCCAACATGAAAAGATTATCAAAAAGATCTACGCTATTCAAGGTCAGTTCAATGCTATCTAGAGGTTGATCATTCTGCAAGATACTTCGTGCAGCCAAGATACCCTCCCTAATCAATGATCGGCACCCTCTCACATGTCTAATCAAATGGATAGATTTGTTAATCAATGAGTCAGAAGACTCAGTAACACCATGGCATGATGATTTTGGGACTTAACCATATAGATTTTGTGTGGGTCTTGTGTTTCCAATCTTATCCCTCTAGCTTGCTCCTGCACCTGAGCGGGAAGACTTTGCCCATTAAATCCACGGGCGCTATCCCTTTGGTGGAAACTGCTATTACTATCATGACCACCTAAGGATTGAATGGAGGAGGAGAATTCCTTTGGAGCAGTAAACCTCGCTATTTGAGTCAATGAACCCATGAGACCTCGCTTATTTGTAATATTTTGGCCCTTGCTTCTGGAGAGTCCTGTGGTTACGTCAGCAACCGAACATAGGGTTGGACATGTCCGGGATCGCCCGTTGACCATGCGAATGGGTACTGGCGGGACTTGAAGGTTATTAGTGTCCGAGTAAGTGACCGCTTTTGTTGGTCAGCTCTAGAGGCTCACCAGATTAAGCAACTCGGGCACAAAGCCCTTCAGTTCCTGTACTTCTGCCTTCACTGTTGACACTTCCTGCGTTAAATGACCTGGGGAACGGTCTCGCTCACCAGTCAGAGAGTTACACTTACAGACAATACTGGCAGTTTGCGTTTGGGCATGGGTTCTCGTGGATTCGTTAGCCTTCAACCCGTTTACTGGGTCTACTTCCCCCAGTGCTGCAAATCTATTAATACAGGTAACAATTGGGTTGATGTGAGTAACATTATCAGTACTAACACTATCCCCGCCATGGCTGGAAGCAATAGTACTATCTGGGAGTGCTACTTCTAGTCTTTTATCACCCACTATACTGGCTGACTTATGCTTTCGTGGCTTATAGAACATATCAGGAATAGGTAACTGTACACTCTGTGCCTGTGACTTCCTTAGGGGAGGGGATTTAATGTGTGGTGGAATAAGAGGGGCAGATTCAAGGATTTCTGTACACTCGCTAATCAGTGTATCAATCCGAGCAATAACACAATTGTTGGTAATAGCCTTAGATGACTTTTTTGCTTTTTTCCTACTGTTCCTCTTTTGCACCCCCTCAGTTCCATCCCTACTCACGTCCAGAGCTTTCCTCTTCCCCATAGTCCACTTTCGGTATCAAAACTGCAACTATATGTGCTCCAAAAAAAAAAAAAAAAAAGGAGTAATGAATATAAAAGACCTTTTTTCCGAACCAAGGATTAAAGAGTACCCGATGCTCTATTAATCAAACTACATAAAGAAGCACAATGTTGTATTTGATCAAAGGACCTAGAAACAAGTTTGTTCCTAAATAACAGTACCTTTAGGGACACCAAAGTCAATCCAGTCTCATACACTAGGTCCAAGAGGAATGGCCCTGCCCTGGCTTCTCCTGGCTTTGACGGACCGCGAAGTTTCATGCGCCTCCTGCCACTTTGGGGTAATGTCAGGGGTGAGCGCCGCCGCAAAGGAGCCTGGGGGATGTAGTTCTCGAGGCCCCAGATGACTCTCCTAGGGCAGCCGACGCGGACAGCGAGGATCGCCGGTGTGCCTCCTCCATGCTCATCTGACGCTGGAAGCAGCCCTCTGCCAACCTCCCTTGTAGCCTCGGGTAGGTTTATACAATTTTGAATGCCACCAGTCTCACATGTCAGGGGCCACTCGAAAGTGCAGTCACCAGGAGCTTGCTCTGGGCACCCACACAGAGATAAGGTGCAACTCGCGGTCCGACATGGCCGCCGATGAGAATGCGGGGGACGGTGTCTCGTGTGATGATGATCGTGTTTCTGTATTCAGTGCCTGCTGCCCTGAGCGATGGGCTCTGTTTATCAGCAGAGGACCCTCACAAACGAACTCCCAATCTGGCCCCCAACTCCATGATGAGCCGTGCAAACAGGGAGAGCACCGCAGCCCGTTATAGTCACCGAGTCCTGCGGTGCACTCAGCATCCCAGCTACCGGTTACCTCACCTTAAAGTTGCCGTTGAGTAGCACTGCGGCTCCCACCCTACGCCTTCCGTACTTTCAGCTTTCTGCAGTTTTCAAATTGTCCGCTCCCCCTGACTCGAACATGCAACGCTCTGCTACGGCACTGACGGTCACTGCTGGTTTTGTTAGTACTTCGCTAACTTCAAAGACTTCAAAGACAACGCTGTAGAAACAGAGAAAGGTACTGGAGAAAAAATTATGATGAGGAAAGCAAAAAAATTTATAAGGAGCTCTTAGTTCAGTATAAATTTTTGATCATGGAGGCCAAAAAAAAGTATTTTTGTGAGCAAATCGAGAGCGCAAAAAACTCAAACAAAAGGCTTTATGAGATAACCAAGCAGTTGGCAGGAAATGTCCCAGACCTTAATCCCCCGACCTCACAAATTTTCTGTGATTCCTTAGCATCCTTCTTTTTTACAAAAGTAAATGATATTTATTCCACGTTTACCTCTTCTGCTACTCATGGTACCAATGATACAAATACGCCACCTACAACCAATATATTTTCACAGTTTGGGGAAATCTCAGAGACCCAAGTTGGAGACATTATAAAATCTATTAAATCGGGTTCGGCATTGGATCCATGCCCCTTGAAAACCCTGCACCCAATCATGGATATTTTGATCCCAATTATAACTCAATTCTGTAACCTAATGTTTAGCACTGGAACTTATCCTAGCCCGTTAAAAAAAAACCCTTCTGAAGCCTCTTCTGAAAAAACCTGGCCTAGATAAAACAGAGCTAAAAAATTACAGACCAATTGCCAACCTTCCTTTTCTGGCCAAGTGGCAGAAAAGGCCATGAATTCTCAACTTGCAGCTTTTATTGAGTTATACCATCTTCTCGACGAAACCCAATTTGGGTTTCGAAAGTTTCATGGAACGGAAACCGCTCTAATCAAGGCTGCGGATGACATTAGAGTCATCCGAGACCAAGGAGGCTCAGCACTATTGGTGCTTTTGGACCTCTCTGCAGCCTTCGACACGGTCGACCATCAGATTTTGGTCGACCGCGTTGAGAGGATGGGTGTGCAGGGCCGAGCTAAAGATCTGGTGACTTCATTCTTGAGGGAAAGGTCACAAGCAGTCATGCTTGGACCGTTTGAATCAGCTGAATTGTCCCTGCCATGTGGGGTTCCTCAAGGTTTATCCCTGAGTCCGACACTATTTAACATTTATGTGTCAGACCTAGCTAAAACCATCAAACACCCAGCTGATTCTAACTGTCAAGAATGACGGAGAAACTGTGGCGGAGAATTTTAAAACAGGTATGCTGGCAATCGGACAATGGATGTCGGCAAACTGTTTAAAATTAAATTCCGAGAAAACGGAGGTGGTAACCTTCGGACAGCTTCAGTCCATCTGGTCCCCAGTCTGGTGGCCAGCATCCTTCGGAACGCTGCCAATACCAACCTCCAAGGTGAGGAACTTAGGTGTTATCTTTGATAACGACCTGAATTTCATGGCACATGCCAATCAGACGGCCACTACGGCCTTCTATAAACTACGACTGGTAAAAAAGATCTTGCCTTTTCTCCCAAAGAGAGTAGGCCAGACTCTGGTAAGCGCGCTAGTCCTGTCAGCATTAGATTATTGTAATGGCTTGTTTGCCAACGCCCAAATCAGGCTCATTAAAAAAATGCAGACAGTGCAGAATGCAGCTGCCAGACTTCTCTCGGGAACCCCCAGATATAAACCCATAGCCAATACCATCAGAAGCTATCATTGGCTCCCTATCAGGAACAGAGTTAAATTTAAGACCTTGTGCATAGTTATTAAATCCTTGCACCAACAAGCACCTCAATTCCTGAGAGACCAGCTTACTCCATACAAGCCTTCCCGCTCTCTCCGTTCAGCCAACTCGAATGATTTGGTGGTACCTCGCACCAAACTTGTCACATGGGGAGATCGTCATTTCCTTGTTGCTGCCCCGAGATTGTGGAATACACTCCCTCAATCCATCAGAACAAGCCCAAACCTCTTGTCATTCAGAAAGCAATTGAAAACTTGGTTGTTTAACCTTTAAATAATAGCAACCCCAATATAGGAGAAGTCTGCAATAGTAATAGCGCCGAGACGCCTGCGGGCATTCGTTCGCGCTTTATTAAATACCCAAAAATAAATAAATAAATAAATAAAGACATGCTCTCGGTGCTTCCGCGGTGATTTGGTTCCGCGTTCTGAAGCGGTCGCCATACCACTCTCCACTGTCTAATTAAACAGGTCATCAGGATCTGTGACGATGGTTGTGTTTGACAGGTTTGTGCATTGCGCAAACTTTCCCCATAAGGAGATGAGACATAACTTTGCCTAATGCCGTTTGGCGGGGTTGACTTTGATAAAATCGGGTCTCAGGTTTATACCCTCATGAGCATAGTATTCATCGATGTACTGCTGCTTGGAGCCAGCATCAGTGCACCATTCAGGAATCCCCGATGCCTCTTGCTTGTCTCTCAGAAATAAATTAATATACTCAGAAAAAGGTGTGTTGTTCAAAGTAGAGAAAGGAGAGATTCCCTTGAACAGGACTAAATTACACTTGAGCTTGAAGGTCAAAAACAATAACAAGATTCACGTGTATAAAAAGAATTCTTACAGTTTATTGGTAAAACAAACATTTAAAATAGTGGACAATTGAGAGACCACTTAACACTGGTTAAAACAAGATAGTGACAATAAAAGATACAGTTAACATTCAATGTTGACCAGCAAAATTAAAAAAAGACAGAAAATAGTAAGACATTGGACTCGTGCAATACTGGGTGTATATTCGTACTCTATTCTTGACACCTAAATTATGTATACCGTAATATAGTATATCAACAAAGATGTCGGAGTTGTGAATGATACTAAATGGTGCCTCTCACACTTACCTCTCTAGTGTTGTTCAAAGTGCCAAATTTCCAATATTTTACTGAGCAGGTATCCTTTCTTTAGGGCCTCTTGAACATCTATACTACACCAGGTACCCAATAGCATTCCCTGTGCTTCAGTGTGTAGGCATAAGGTGGCCTTTTTACTTTCAGCGCAGGTTCGGCAGATGGGAAACATGAGCTTACTATCGACTCTGTAGGGTAACACTAGAAAGTAAAGGCCTCGGAGTGGGTACATTTCACACTAAACTAACACAAAGTATGTGTCTAAAGATTTAAAGTCCCGGTATATAATAGTTGGGTGCCCTTCAGGGTATAACTTCAGTTTATTGACAAACGGATGCAAGCTTGTCAAATCATAGTAGTATATTTTCTCCCCAGGACCCACAGCTCTGTACAATTGTATCGGATTTGTACGGCCCCCAAACAAGGCATTGTGGGGGTCCATTGGTTCAGGTAGCTGCAGACTCTTAAGAAAAGGACCTAGCTCGGCGTCTAAAACTAGCATGTCAATCCACTCATGTTCCCAAAGGGTTCTCATAATGAAACCCTTGTTTTCAACATATTGAGCTTTCATCAGTGTGCGCCTATGAAGGTGCTAAAACTTAGTGCCCAACAGTTTATTAAACTTGTGGGGGCATCCGTGGTAAAAACAACAGTTGTATTCAAAGTCTGTTGGCCTGCCTTTGATTACGGCGTACCCATCAAGGTAATAAGGCCCCACACGATATTCACCACCCTGTGAGGCGTGTTGAATGTAGATGCTTTCTTTGTTAGAGATGTACATGAGCCATTGTATCGAGGGCGTGGAGTAACGTTTTTGTTTACCGTTATAGAGGTCAGGTGGTATTAACCCTATGCTTTGCGGCTGTAAAAACATGTGCTTATAGATAGATATACACATGGAAGCCAGCGTAATACTTTGAAAGGGATCAATGTACTCTATAGATGCGGTCTCCCGAGGCGTGAATGGATTGGTTACTTCCACTTGTTTAGTCATGTCTATAACTGCATCTCTGAAAAGATTACAAGCTTGGCGCAATATCATAACATTCGCCTGACAGTAGGCTTTAAACTTGGTTTGAAAATTAAAAGTTTTGTCATGGTTTTTAGCATACCATTGTAAAAAGTTATTTTTCTCATCAGGCATCATATACTCAGCTCCATAGCTGTGCGGCAACGGCACGGGGTCCTCATGATTCTGATTAGCCCAGGTGTTAAAAAAATGGGGGAAATAACCTTTACACCCTGGAAACCCAAAAGCTTTTGGCAGCTTACTTGCCTTCATGGTTAGAAAATGTAAGGTGTCTATAAAACGTATTTGTAAGGTTACAGCCGTTACCAACATTAGCTTTGAGCCCTGGGCATCTTTTCACTAATCATCTTCTGTAAAATAAAAAACAAGTCATACCACTTTGAGTTATGAGCCATCATGGTATACCCCTTATATTTGAGCTGCATGAAGGTGGCTGGGAAATCACTCACACATGATCAGCCTTCAAACTTCCAGTTCTCATCCGAAGTTAGATGATGAGGGTAGATATAATGGGGCTCCTGTACAGATGTTTCTTGGATGCACTGTAGATCAAATATGATATAATCTTCTGTTTTAGGTGGCTGTTGTCTCTTACGCATGTAGCACATCTGTTCTGCATCCTTTTGAAAAGATGCCTTACACCGGGGGCATTTCATGCCCTGGCATTTGTGACCCTCTGCGACGTAATGCCCGCAGCGACCACAGTCTGTTTTAAATATGCACCGGGCAACCCTGTTATGTATGCGCAAACATTTTTGTGAGCGATAGAAAAGATTACAGGTGCCGCAGCACACCTTCTGCTTTGCAACGACTTTGCATCCAGCCGTCTGACACATTTTACAATACATTTCACAGTCATGAGTTATCTAATTGCTGTAAATATGATCACAGTATGGACACACATACCCAGCTCCTAAAAATCCTTTTAAATTCAGGATACCATAAAAATGCTTTTCATGGTGGAGAACATAAATGGTCTTATTTTTCAGAGGCTGCCCCATTGTGAAGTACCGCCAGGAGCCGTTGTTGTACAGAATTTTCACCGTAACGTTAAAATAGTTCTCAAAAAGCCCTAGGTCCCCAAAACAAACAGGGTGATCTGTAGGTAGTTTAAGCGCTGTATGGGCTGCATTAGCTCTAGACAAGATGACCGCAGCGGTAGTCTTACGGGCCGCAAATAGCCCTGCTATGCTAGCTGCCAGGCATGTATTAGATGTCGGGCTGTTAAAATTAATCAGCCATTGTTGTTTCTGCCCTATGATTTTACTGTACAGAATAGTCTTTAAAGGTCTGGAACCACCCCCTGCACGACTTCAAACAACTAGAGCTATGATTCTAAAGTTCCCCGTAAGCCATTATCCCATTCTTACTCTGCAAAAGAATAGAGAGGTTTTCTAAAAAATCTACAGCATCAAAGACATCCCGGGGTGCTCTTCTTGTGAATAAAGGACTATTGAGACCTTATCTTTGGAACCGCAGTTGAAAGAAATGTTCTATGAGTTTTTGTATAGCTTGATGGATAGCTAGAACAGCTTGATCGGCTGAGTTTATGCAGTCAAGGTTAACAAATCTAAATTCCTTGTAATGTTCTGTAGCGTAAAATTTCTCTACAGGATGGCTGTACCTTCTGATGCTCTATAAAAACACTGTCTCTAAGTCTTCAGGTTGAGGGCTGGTGCTCCGGGGAGATCTCAAAGGGATGACCTCAAGGGTTGCCTGTCGTTGGTTCTTGGCAGCTACTTTTTTTAACTGTCTTGTGACGTGTATTCAGGCTTTCTTTAAGCTAGTTATTAAGTGACGGCGAAGCCTCGTGCTATTAAGCCATTTCTGGTTGTTATCAACCCGTGTGTCTTGAGGTAACCTCCCACATCCTAATTGAATCGGAACACTTGTATCTGTAAACGTTGTCCCGTCATCACCCCTCATTACAGTACCTCATGGGTGAAAAGATTGCCCGCTTTTCGCAACTTCACGTGTATGGGGTCTACAGACTGGGCGGTTTCAGGCTCAATAGGGTCGCTTTTACACCTTATTATCTGTACCTCTGGGGGCGTTAAACCAGCCCTGGCATTTTCTAACTGTTTTGTGTTCTTAACGGACCGCAGGATTCGTAGAGCCTTATTAAGTATCTTAAGATATGTTTTTTATATTTCAAAACATAAGTAGCTTTATTCATAAGCCTGGAATTAGAAATTTTCAGGGGGGACTGTTGTCCTAGTCATAATGGTATGAGCATTAGGCTGGTAGCTGTTGATTCACAGGCTGATACCACATAATTTTTACACCTTTTCGCTTCCTGATTTTTTTCTGCCAACACATCATTTAAAGACCGGTTCTTGTTTTTTTTGCTTTCCCCTGTTTTAAGATTATAGAGTTCACCCTAGCTTTTACTTGCTTGATAGACTGCTGCAGTTCTTTTATATCTGTCAGTAAAACAGTTTTATGAGCTATTTCAGAATTGCCGCTGCTGGTGGGTTGGCCTATTATTGTAGGGTTTATAGTACTGCAGGAGCTCATTAGGATTGTTCCCTGATCACTATTAACAGTTCTAGTATTGATGTCTGCACTGCTAGCTGTTAAAGATGGGTCCTCCTGCGAACACCCCTGTGCATTAGCCCCAATTACTGATGTCAAAGCCGTTCTAGGGTTTTCAATATTATTGTTGAGAGGGTCTAAAGAAACAGGCTCCCAATGCAGCAACCGGGTGCGGATGATGGGGCTAGATGCTAATTCATAATACAGCTTTTCAACCCCGTTCAAAGCTGTACTATAATCATGGTCTGAAGAGGCCGAAGACAATATTATTATACTGGAGGAGGGGCTAGTAGGGTTATAGGGCCCATCGGGTGTAGAGGGTGACACTTGCTGAACGAAATTTAAATATTGATCATAATAATCCAGGGCCTCAGAGGCCTGAGGTGTGATTGTACTGGGGGCAGGACTCTATATTCCTCATAGTTTACATTGAGAGACAGCCGGGCACCTCTGCAGGTGTTCTTTCAGAACTCTCTGTTAACCCTGTCATCCCTTGTAGAAGCTATATACATTTTGCATACATTGCGAGCTCGGCCACATTGCTTTCAACAATCTCCCCATTGAAGTCAGGGTCATTATTTGCTAGTGGGTTTCTATCCCTTTGATGATCTGCCAGTAGATTACCATGGTCCTTGTTTGTAACTGCCTTCTTGCATCGTTTAGCGTTCACACCTCTAACCCTCGGCTTATTACCCATCACAGGCTGTGTGGCGGGGCCTCGGGAGGGGGTGTCTAGTGGGACCTGCCCTTCAGCTAGAACCTTTAGGCACCTGGGAAAAAAATGGTAGGCCTTGACATTTGTGTAGCTTTTTTTAGAGCTAAACCTATGGTGTCATTTTGAATATCAGGGGCAGCTGCTACATCCGTCTTTAACTTTTTTGCATATAAAGACGTTACTTTATGTGCTTTACAAGCTCCAACAGTTTCTTCAATCAGTTTACAAAAAATCTGTTTCTACATTTGCGTGGGTAAATGTACGCACCCCTTGTCTTTAAGGCCTTCGTAAATGTTGTCTCGTCGGGCAGCCCCACTCTCAACAGCTGCTGACTTTGGCTCATTTTGCCCCACCTTCGTGATGTCCTTTAGATGTATTGACATGCACCCCACCTTGACAGACCCTTCTTTTTCGACAAACGTTTGTACTGGTTCTACAAATGTAAATAAAAATATATGTTGAAAAATAGAAAAAGCATAAACTAGTAACAATAAGCCATAGGCAGGTTTCTTACAAACAACGGTGATGAATACTGGGTCATTCTACTTTTAAACTGCATCTCGGTATAGCATGCTGTGTTAAAAAAAAAACTAGTCCCCTCTGTTTAAAGCTCACCTGACTGCTGTTTTTGTACAGCACCTTTCTTAGCCGGTGATCCGCTGGGGCTTTCCTTTTCATGGCTCTCCCTTTAACACACTTTTCTGTAGTAACCTTGTACACATCGTAAGGAACTGTCGAGAATTAAAAACTATATATATATATATGTATATATAGCCTGTCTCACATTGTAATCAAGCTTACTATCCCCCTCTCAGCACACACACACACATCCACACCCACTTACCTGTAATAGACGTATTATAAGAGTGTAGGTTCCCCAGCTCCTCAGTATCCAGTTTTTGCTGTATTGTGTTGACGGCTAGTTGCATCTCCATGTCATAGTCTGTAAAAACCCGTACATAGAAAAGCCATTAAGAAATGGAAAAAAAAATAAAAAACTAAAAAACACCTGTACTTTGACACATAACTTTTTTTATTTACTACTATTCTACTATTTCTAAAACGATGACTCTTATACATGTACCTTGTGCAAAAGCAGAAGTTTCCACATCAGACAATCTTAGCTCCTGGAGATGCTGCGCACAGAAAAATAAATAAATAAATACCTAAAGAAATAATAATAATAACATAATAATATTCAATATATATATATGTATATGACTTGTGACACGGTATGAGTCAGCCCACATTGAACTTTTAGCTCAATCAATTGACATTTTGTTTTCCTCCGTGTCACCAACCCGAGTGTGGATTACAGTGCACTCTGGGAGCTGTAGGCGGTATTTGACTCTAGCAAAGACAGCAGGGGAAAACCATTTGGCGGAGGAGGAGCGATTGATCCCTTTTAATATGTGAAGGGAAGCGGGACTGCAATTCACACTCTGTGTAGTGAAGGGCGCTGATGAGGGCACTTACACTCGCCCGAAATGCATACGCTGCCACTACTCTGCTGTGCCTAAAGAATAAAGCTTACCTGTTGGAATCCCCTCCGGACCCCTGCCTGATTTCTTTTGAAGGATGGTGTTATTTGGTATTTCTGCGCTGACCAGAGGCGCATTAAGGGTGTCCCTGCCGCACAAGAGACCGGGACAAACGCTGGCACTGCTCTGCTGTAGTTTTCGAGTCGAGGGATCGACAGATCCGGAGTCCACCACAACACTATGAAGGGACCCAGGAGGTCCGAGGTAATCACC
Organism: Lissotriton helveticus; assembly: GCF_964261635.1. Taxonomy (NCBI): domain Eukaryota; kingdom Metazoa; phylum Chordata; class Amphibia; order Caudata; family Salamandridae; genus Lissotriton; species Lissotriton helveticus. The sequence continues at coordinate 241,263,825 of NC_136063.1, read as the reverse complement.
TCGGGAGGCCCGCGTGTATTTCACAAGTGGCCCCTGTTTGGCATTTCTTTGATGGCAAGTGGTCGCGGTGGCCCTAGGGGACCCAAGGGGAAGCTTCATGACTTGTGACACGGTATGAGTCAGCCCACATTGAACTTTTAGCTCCATCAATTGACATTTTGTTTTCCTCCGTGTCACCAAACCGAGTGTGGATTACAGTGCACTCTGGGAGCTGTAGGCGGTATTTGACTCTAGCAAAGACAGCAGGTGAAAACCATTTGGCGGAGGAGGAGCGATTGATCCCTTTTAATGTGTGAAGGGAAGCGGGACTGCAATTCAGACTGTGTAGTGAAGGGCGCTGATGAGGGCACTTACACTCACCCGAAATGCATACGCCGCCACTACTCTGCTGTGCCTAAAGAATAAAGCTTACCTGTTGGAATCCCCTCCGGACCCCTGCCTGATTTCTTTTGAAGGATGGTGTTATTTGGTATTTCTGCGCTGACCAGAGGCGCATTAAGGGTGTCCCTGCCACACAAGAGACCCGGACAAACTCTGGCGCTGCTCTGCAGTAGTTTTCGAGTCGAGGGATCGACAGATCCGGAGTCCACCACAACGCTATGAAGGGACCCAGGAGGTCCGAGTAATCACCTCGGGAGGCCCGCGTGTATTTCACAAGTGTCCCCTGTTTGGCATTTCTTCGATGGCAAGTGGTCGCGGTGGCCCGAGGGGACCCAAGGCTTCATCAATTGTGACACGGTATGAGTCAGCCCACATTGAACTTTTAGCTCCATCAATTGACATTTTGTTTTCCTCCGTGTCACCAACCCGAGTGTGGATTACAGTGCACTCTGGGAGCTGTAGGCGGTATTTGACTCTAGCAAAGACAGCAGGTGAAAACCATTTGGCAGAGGAGGAGTGATTGATCCCTTTTAATGTGTGAAGGGAAGCGGGACTGCAATTCAGACTCTGTGTAGTGAAGGGCGCTGATGAGGGCACTTACACTTGCCCAAAATGCATACGCCGCCACTACTCTGCTGTGCCTAAAGAATAAAGGTTACTTGTTGGAGTCCCCTGCGGACCCCTGCCTGATTTCTTTTGAAGGATGGTGTTATTTGTTATATATATATAACAAAAGATCATGACATAACATAGCTAGAAACTATACATACGGTGTGTTCGGGCACTAGTCCCTCAATATCAGAAATTGGCCGGATTAGGTTACTACTATCAGTTTAGTAAACAAGTCAAGGACACGGTTCAATGACAAGCCAAGGCCTGACTAATAACACTCCAACTGCGCATGTATGCGGAATATCAATACACATGTATAAAATCGTAACCAGCGAAGCATTAACCCATACCGTGTTACTATCAAATATTAATGTCTGCCTAGACAAGGTCCTTGTCTCAATGTTTACGGAGGTTTACCGCGCACCATGATTCACTGTTTACACTGGGAAGCCGGTTTTCATAAACGTAATTGCCATGTTGATGCTGTTATTAATTTTGTGTTCTTGGTTCCTATACACTGTTCGACCCAATATGAATATTGTTGCAACATCTATATATTTATTATTTATTAAACATATGATGACAATATGTTTCAAATATTTTATACTATGTCTGATGTAGAGATAACATTTAGAAGATAGATTCCATGAGCTGACATGACTCGGTATATATAATGTCACCTAACTCTTCTATGTTTATATGTCAGCAAGTAACCATGGTAACACAACACTCTCCCACCATGTAACCAATCACTTACCTGTATATATATCACTTTCACTGTGTATGTAACTGTTATGAGCAAGGCGGTTGAGCCGCCGAAACGCGTCAAACCATCCGAGAGGAATAAAGAAAACTTTTCCTTGACTTACGATCCCACGGTGTCAGCGCCTGTTTGTATTTCGGATCCATGATTGGAAATTATATAAATATATATATGTATTTATATATATATATATATATGTATATATATATATATATATATTTATATATATATATATATGGCTCATGCTTGTACCAACGGGCGGGAGGCACTCACAAGAGGGCACGGGCCTCAAGCGGCAGCCCACTCTTCAATCTAGAAACCACCTGCTCGCTGCGTCCTTAAGCAGTCCCAGTCACCACTGCCTGATGCGTTTCAATCATCTTCTTTATTTAAATCTTTAACAAATGGTAACCAGTGACATAAATGGGCGCTCAGCAAAATTGGGGATAGTACATTGTATAAAGTCTCCAACAGTGCTCCAAAGGGGATGAGAGGTTGGTTACCATACAACCCCACTACAATCCGCAATTGCAGATAACAAAAAACACACAGGTCTTCCCCGAGCACTTATACAGTAGTTAATAAGTGTCCATATAAGGATCCTCTTCCCAAGAATATTTTTCAATTGGTACAGATGTCAACATTTCTTCCAAATTAATGTTTTATTCCAGAATTTCAATCCATAGAAAAAAGCAGCCAACAAGTGTTTCGTCGTGCATCAATCTAGCACATTTGACTTCTTCAGGTCTGCAACCCAAAATAACAATACATAAATATATGTCTAATACATCCAATTTTACATTCATATAAACCAAATTCCCAAATGAAAGTTTCACCCAAGGCAAGTGACAGTCAGTCATTACTTCCAGGTCTATGAAAACAAAGTATTAAAAGACCAACCTCTTATAGTGTCTTGTCAGTCAACATAAATTCTACTCAGACCTTCAAGTCACCAATAATCTGGATAAACCCCTTATGGGTCCATGGATCCTCATGGATCAGTTTACTCTAAAAAAATATATAAACATAAAACACATATATATCTTGTGTCTCCATCAGTAATTGCTCATACAAATGTCCCATCCCCAGCTAAGTCAATCATTCAACAATGTACCTTAGCAAAAAATCATCCTGAAGTTAATGTGTATATCAAAGATCTTTCAAGCGCTCCACTAATCAATACATTTAACACAACTTAGGCAACATATAAAAGTGCACCAGTACCTATAATGTACGCCATCATGCATCAATATCCCAGTCACTTTAGCCCGTAGTAGGTAACAAATATTCTTAAATCAAAATCCATATACTAATAAACTAATAAACACAATCATCAAAGTTGAGCTGATAAGAAATCTCATACCGCATAACTAGAAGTCACAAAATGTGAACTCACCCCATCAATCCGTAATCCACAGAAGAAATAAATAAATATCCCTGCTTCAATTCCTAAGTACACAGTAGACCGACACGAGTACATGATCTACAAGTTAACAAAACATAAGGAAAACGGGACAGTTGTAAAACCCGTACCATTATCCGTCTTGTCAGAAACGTCTATATTGTGTAAACCTGCCATAACAGTGTCTACTCACTCACCTTCTATCGTAACAATGTCCTGGTCTCGACACTGCAACCGGCGTTCTACTCCAGCGCCATCTTGGAGTTCCTATTTATGCAATATCGCTGTGCGTGCCATCTTTGAAAATCCTCAAATATTCTTATATGTAAATCCATAGACCCCCAAGAAACTATACAATGCAAATAACACTCAGCTATTAATCACACATACTCTCGCCATATTTTCAGAGCATACTCTACTTGTGTCATTTTGTCTTTTAATATTAACTTAAAATTTTTATCCGGTAGTCTCAGTACGCTACTCCCCCCGTAATATACAATGTTTGCGATGCCAGTCTGATCAACATTCTACGTCCCGCAAGCGCCGTCTTAGAATGTCAACGACCATATCATTCACAAGTTCACCGGGTGATAACCCAAAACAACGTATAGTAACCTTTCTAAATTTCCCATTATTCTTAGACGGCACATAATCCGATTCCTACAGCCATTTAATGGGGTGATCGTCAACATGAATTTTAAGAGTGTTTCGATCACAATCTCAATATTGAATACATTTAAAAAAAAACTAATTGTCAGCAAAAATACTTGTTGTATTTAAACCGAAGGTGAAGGGAAAACCACTTTCTAATGAATAACAATTTCACATAGCTGCAGCCACGTTTATTAGCCTCCTTGTCAGCTAAAATATCACGTAATGGGCACACAGTATAATAGCTGCAGCCATGCTTAAATATTTGTATCACCATGTCAGTAAGAAGCACGCTCTACTTGTACCTGATGCTCAAAAATAATCCCTATGTGTCCACAATTAAACCCCCTACACACTCCATTGGGCATTGTAGGTAAGGGGAGAATGAAAGGGAAAAAGGAAGGAGGAAGAAGAAAAGAAGCACAGATATAAAGTTCCACTAAAGAAAACGATAATAGATTCCTGTCTATTTACAACTAAATATCGTTATAAATATCAATAATGTCACAATACCAAATTAGTATTCTCCAATGTTACCACATCAACACAGTTCATGCATAATGCAGTAATAATGATACATTCTGTGCAGAGTAAAAAAATCCAAACAATTAACCTCACTTCAAACAGGAAGGTGGGTCATTAGTTGATATAACTGAATTTGTCACATACCATATATCTCCACAGTAATCATTTATAATCCAGCTATATTCAAGAACAATACATTCCTACATTCATAAACACTACAGTCACATGATTTGAACAGAAAGAGTAATTTGGTTACTCTTGGCCTGAAAAGTATTGAAACTCATTAACAATATTCATCCCATGCTCTATTGCTTTAAGTTTCATAAGCCAGAGAACTTCCCTTCATCTCAGTTTCAGCTGTCTATTGCCACCTCTTATGTCCTGATTATCATGGTCTATGCCATGAAAACTAAAAACATGTTCCTCTCTGCTCTCATGATTCCGTATTGCGTGTGCAGCAATCAGGTACCGCGTGTCCCTATTCTTCCATGCTCTGAAGTGTTCCATCATCCTATCTCTCAGTCTCTTAATTGTGCTTCCCACATGTATCATTCTACATGAGCATACTATCACGTAAATCACATAAGTAGTGTCACAATTGATAAACATATTAATCGTGTGGTTACCTATATGGTTATAATTAAAAGTTGTAACTATATTCTTAGCCCATCTACAGGAGCTACATCTCCCACACTTGTGAAAGCCTTTCGGTCGATTGTCCAACCACGTCGTTTGCTCACGTCTGACTGGGCAACTGGGACTTACTGTTTTTGCCAGTGTCATTCCTCTTCTAAATGTCAGACTGGGTCTCTCACTTACAAAGGGCAATAGATTTTTGTCGGCTCTAAGCAAATGCCAGTGTTTGTTAAGAATTGAGTATAATTTATGGCTTTCTGCGCTGTAAAGTGTGATCAATCGTACCCTGTCTCCCTCCTTGCTTTTAATACATTGTTTCCTGGTCTCTAGAGTTTATATTTGTTTACGGTCTTGAACTCTTTTCAATGCTTCATTAATTACAACCGGTTCATAACCCCTCATCGTAAATCTCCGGGACATATCTTCCAAATTCAACTGAAAGTCTCTCTCAATAGTACAATTTCACCTGGCCCGAACCATTTCACCGTATGGTATCACATTGATTTGGCTCTTCGGGTGACTGCTGCTAGCGTGTAGCGTGCAAAACAGCATTACAGGTAGTATCCTTCCTGTACATCTTGCTGCATAATCTGTTATTATCAACAAAGAGCTCAATATCTAAAAAAGTAATATGTGTCTGATCATAGTGTGTAGTAAAACGTAAGTTCAAATCATTGTTATTCAAATAATCAAAGAAACCTTTCAATTCATCAATAGACCCGGTCTAAATCAAAAGGCAGTTGTCAACAAATCGACTCCAGTAGTGAAAATGTTCCATTCATTTATGTCCCATCTGGCCCCAGATCCACTCCACCTCAAACCACCCCATAAAGAGGTTGGCAAAAGACGGAGCAAATCTGGATCCCATCGCTGTACCAAGGCGTTGCTTATACCATTTATTATAAAATAGAAATCATCTTTGTGTGATCATAGTACTCAGCTGGTCTTCTATTCAAGAAAGTCTCAATTGCCTGTAAGCCTAGATGGTGATGAATATTAGTATAAAGGGATACCACATCCAGGATCACCATAATCATCCCTGGTTCCCATGTTATGTCATTCATAATGTTCAATATATACTTGGTATCCTGTATGAATGCAGGAAGATTGTGTACATAAGGTCTTAAAAAGGTATCAACATATTGGGAGAGTTTCTCAGTCAGCCCTCCTATGCCTGAAATTATCGGTCTGCCTGGTGGTCTGTCTCTACTCTTATGTACTTTAGGTAAAGTGTACATGCATGGAGACCTAGGAAAAACCACTAGTAAATAATTGTACTCATCAAAGTCTAACAGGGTTTAGTCATACCATTCTTTAAGCTGTTTATTAATTTTGTGTGTCAAATCTCCAAGGGGGTTAGAAATTAGTCGCTCATAATATGTTTCATTATTGAGTTGTGAAAAAACCTCCTTATTGTAATCCTTTGTATTCATTACAACGATATTACCTCCTTTGTCTACCATACAAATAGTCACAACTTTGTTAGTACTCAGTTCCTTCAATGCCATCTTCTCTCCCCCCGTCAAATTGTCCAATCGTTATTCATTAGAAAGTGGTTTTTCCTTTAACTTCGGTTTAAATGCAACAAGTATTTGTGCTGACAATTAGACAGGAATCTATTATCGTTTTCTTTAGTGGAACTATATATCTGTGCTTCTTTTCTTCTTCCTCCTTCCTTTTTACCTTTCATTCTCCCCTTACCTCCAATGCCCAATGGAGGGTGTAGGGGGGTTAATTGTGGACACATAGGGATTATTTTTGAGCATCAGGTACAAGTAGAGCGTGCTTCTTACTGAAATGATGATACAAATATTTAAGGATGGCTGCAGCTATTATACTGCGTGTCCATTACGTGGTATTTTAGCTGACAAGGAGGCTAATAAACGTGGCTGTGGCTATGTGAAATCGTTATTCATTAGAAAGTGTTTTTTCCTTCACCTTCGGTTTAAATGCAACAAGTATTTTTGCTGACAATTATTTTTTTATGTATTCAATATTGAGATTGCGATCGAAACACTCTTAATATTCATGTTGACGATCACCCGATTAAATGGCTGTAGGAATCGGATTATGTGCCATCTAAGAATAATGGGAAATTTAGAAAGGTTACAATACATTGCTTTGTGTTATCACCCGATGAACTTGTAAATGATATGGTTGTTAACATTCTAAGATGGCGCTTGCGGGAAGTAGAATGTTGATCAGACCGGCATCGCAAACATTGTATATTACGGGGGGAGTAGCGTACTGAGCCTCGCGAGACTACGGGGTGACATTTTTAAGTTAATGTTAAAAGACAAAATGACACAAGTAGAGTATGAAACAAAACAACAACGTAGGAGCGTCAATTTTAAGAATGACTATAGAATGCAGCAAAAAGGTTGTCTTAACACATTATTTGAGTTGCTTGCGAGAAACCTCTGTGGGTTTTTTAGAAGGCCCTCACTCACCGACCTGGTCGGTGACATGCTTCATCATCGGGCCCCACCAGGAGTGGCCGAGTGCCACCCCGGTGTGCTACAATGCCAGATTACTGCAGAGCTGGTTTTGTGAATGTGAAGTGAAAAATAAAATGGCCAATTGAGTCCAAAAAAAAAGGAAGTTTTATTCGTTTCGGCAATTGGACAGGGATAAAAGTAAATACAGGATAACAGACCAAATTAAAAGTCTACTGTTATCCTAATGTGAGGTCGGTCAACATGTTTCAGCCTATGTGAAGTGTTCTATCAGGCATTCGTCAGGACCAGTGAATTTAAAATATATACAGTGTGTGTTTTGAACCCCGGTGGTATGGGCACGCTAAGGCCCACCCTAACCTGAGGTTGAATATGTTAAAAATAGAAAAAGTTGTCTAGGATTCCAAAAATGTTTGGAGTGGAACCGAGTTTATTGGGGGGGGCGCTAAAGTTTAAAACATCATGGATCTCGGGAGAGGGGTGGTAGCAAATCGGCACACCGCCCTGAATGCTAGGCACCCGCTTGGTACCTGCTGACGCCCTAGATAGCCGGACCCCGAAGAACCAATTGGCGAAACAAATAAACATTCTTTTTTTTTTTACTCAATTGGCCATTTTATCTTTCACTTCACATTCACAAAACCAGCTCCGCAGTAATCTGGTGTTGTAGCACATCGGGGTGGCACTCGGCCACTCCTGGTGGGGCCCGATGATGACGCATATCCCCGACCAGGTCGGTGAGTGAGGGCCTTCTAGAAAACCCACTGAGGTTTCTCGCAAGCAACTCAAATAATGTGTTAAGAGAAAGTTTTTGCTGCATTCTGTAGTCATTCTTAAAATTGACGCTCCTACATTGTTGTTTTGTATCTAAGCCTGAGGGGAATAGGAGAGGTCCTGGTCTCCCTTCCTATCTTGTCGTTACTAATTTACAAGTAGAGTATGCTCTGAAGATATGGGGAGAGTATGTGTGATTAATAGCTGAGTGTTATTTGCATTGTATAGTTTCATGGGGGTCTATGGATTTACATATAGGAATATCTGAGGATTTTCAAAGATGGCGCCCACAGCGATATTGCATAGATAGGAACTCCAAGATGGCGCTGGAGTAGAACGCCGGTTTGTAGTGTCGAGACCAGGACGCTGTTAGGATAGAAGGTGAGTGTGTAGATACTGTTATGGCAGGTTTTCACAATTTAGACATTTCTGATAAGACGGAGAATGGTGCGGGTTTTACAACTGTCCCGTTTTCCTTATGTTTTGATAACTTGTAGATCAAGTACTCGTGTCGGTCTACTCTGTACTTCGGAATTGAAGCAGGGACATTTATTTATTTCTTCTGCGGATTACGGATTGATGGGGTGAGTTCACATTTTGTGACTTCTAGTTATGCAGTATGAGATTTCTTATTAGCTCAACTTTGATGATTGTGTTTATTAGTTTATTAGTATATGGATTTTGATTTCAGAATGTTTGTTACTTACTTCGGGCTAAAGTGACTGGGATATTCGATGCATGAATATACGACGGCGGACATTATAGAACGGTACAGGTGCACTTTTATATGTTGCCTACGGCGGGTTAAACGTATTGATTAGTGGAGCGCATGAAAGATTTTATGATACACACCTTAACTTCAGGATGATCTTTTGCTAAGGTTTATTGTTGAATGAGTGACTTGGGGTTGGGGCATTTGTATGAGCAATTACTGAAGGCAACACAAGATATATATGTGTTTTATGTATATATATATTTTTTAGAGTAAACTGATCAATGAGGACCCGTGAGGGGTTTATCCAGACTATTGATGACTTGAAGGTCTCAGTAGCATTTATGTTGACTGACAAGATACTATAAGAGGTTGGTCTTTTGATACTTTGTTTTCATAAGCCTGGAAGTAATGAGTGACTGTCACTTGCCTTGGGTGAAACTTTTTTGGGGGGAATTTGGTTCTGTTCTTCTTTTCTGTAAGCACTGGGTTTTGGTCGCGTTGGTACTACTCTTCAATTTACATAAGATGTGAGTAGACATTATATGAATGTAAAATTGGATGTATTAGACATATACTTATGTATAGGTATTTTGGGTTGCAGCCCTGAAGAAGTCAAGTGTGCTAGATTGATGCACAAAGAAACACGTGTTGGCTGCTTTTTTCTATGGATTGAAATTCTGGAATAAAACATTAATTTGGAAGAAATTTGGACATCTGTACCAATTGAAAAATATTCTTGGGAAGAGGATCCTTATATGGACAATTATTAACTACTGTATAAGTGCTCGGGGAAGACCTGTAGGTCCGTGAATCCACTTGTGGAGGCGTGCTGGATGTACTCCCCCGTGCGCACAGCACCCCTGCTTTAATAACTGTGCCGGGGGCTTAATACATTGTTGCACCATGCCAGGTATACAGCGCAGCCATGTTGGGGGCGGGATTACCGTTTAAGCGCTTCCACCCCCATCATGGCTACCGGGTCACGGGGCGGGGCTCAGACGTGCTTGAGACCAGTCTGAGCCTCGTACGCTCACACAGGCCTAGGATCCCGAAGGTGTACAGCCACACACTGCCACCAGCCCTGCGGAGGGAGAATGCCATCAGCACTCCCAGCGCAAAACAGGTATGCCAGGCGGCGGAGGCATTCGGGACAGCCTCCGCCGCTCCCATAAGGGCAGTATTTACTTTTAAAAACAAAATGGCAGCGGTCCCTTAGGTCTGCCGTCGCCTCAACCCAGCAGCACAGAAGGCATTGCAGGATTGACGGAGGCATTAGGGACAGCCTCCGCCAACCCGTAGCACCACAGCCCCATGCTGTTTTTTTTATTAAAAGAATTAGTGGGTGGTGGAGACCCCTGGGATCAGTATCCACTGCTCCACCGTCCCCCTAAATGTTTTTAGGGCCCCATAGGGGAGGTGGTGGCCTCCGGGGCCTGCCACCGTCTCCCTCTTAGAACAAAGGCCATTGCAGGATGACGGAGGCATTAGGAACAGCCTCCATCGACCCGTGACACCACAGCCCATTGCTGGGGCTTTTTAAAAATAGCTTGTGGGTGGTGGAGACCATGGGCCAGCCTCCAGCACCCCTCATCACCCCTAGATATTTTTAAGCCCGACCAGGGGAGGCGCCGGCCCCCGGGGTCTGCTGTTGTCTCCCCCCATAGCACAGAAGCCATTGCGAGGCCGGCGAGGGGCATCAAGGCAGCCCCACCGCTCCCCACACCTCATGCCCCTAAAGGGCTATATTTTTTAAAAAGAACAACAAAACCCAATGCTGTGAAGGCCGCCATTGTCAGCCTCCAGTGCCCCCTCTAACACAAGGAGTCTTAAGAGCCCCCCTTTTACCAACCCAGCATCAGGTACAGCCGCCACAGACGTAGGATTTTTGGGAGCCCCCAACATCACTACATTTCCTGGAGACCGCCATCACTTAAGGTATGTGTATGACAGGCATTATTTTATTTTGTCATTTTTACCCTCTTAAAAACTGTTATGCCTCTATGACATATTACTGCAATAACCCTTACAGTTATTCCTTGTCTAAAGTTTTTAACTAATACCTGAAATGCTTTATAAATTAAGAAACAAAATCCATAGCTACTCACATAAAGTATAGAGTTTGTTTTATCAGCGGGACTGTTACCCGGGTGTGCCATGTTAACTCCGTAGTCTTCTGCCAAAGCCTCTACACTCGCCAAGATGCAGTTAGGTGCTCCAAAACACTTTTCAGAGTGCCAGTGCATGTTTAAGTTATGACCCCATTTTTTTATACCTGTTACAATCCGATAATAGCCCAGGGGGGTCGTCCCCTAGACAGGCAGGAAACTCATGGAAGGAGTTTACATGTTACACTTCAATTTTATCTCTGCACCCGCCCAATGTGTAAAAAGCTCGCCATTAAAAAATGTTGTACTTTAACATCTGTTACACTCTGAGAAATAGACCCTGGGGGCTCCCTTTAAGTAGGCGGGAAACTCGTGGAAAAAGAGCTTACATGCTACACTTCAATTTTTTCTCTGCACCCTCCCAAGGTGTAAAAGCGCGCCTTTAAAAATGTCATACTTTCAATGCCCCGCCTGAGAGCACCATGTGCACATTTCGTGCCACTCTTTTACAAGACGACCATGCTTAACAGTCCCTGACAGCTGACCCCTATGTAGAAGCCTCTTCATGTCTTAGCAGTCTTTTAAGGCGTTTTTTTAAATTAGGCACTGAAAATGTTACATCAGCAAATTTACATTTTAGTTGGCCGCCTCTTCTGGAGCAGTGTTTCATCCCGCTCTTTCTGGGGTGCAGCAGCATTTTTTTCACCCTGTTACATCTCCATAACTGTTTGGTTTGCCGCTTCTTATGTGGAACTTGCGCCATCCGGCCCTTTCTGGGCTGTGGCAGCACATTTTACCGTTACAAAACGATGCATGGCCATGTTACCAACCTGGCTCATGCTTTACAAGATTGCCATGTTTATCAGCCCTGATACCTCACTCCCACGTAGAGGGAAGCCGCAGTTGCATAACACATGTCTTTATTTATTTATTTATTTTTATTTTGGTTTTTGTATAGCGCGTAGTCACCCTTGAGTATCCCAGCGCTGAAACCTCGAACTCCTAACGGGGGGCACAGGAAAAGAAAAAAAAGAAAGAAAATTCGGAGAGAATCAGGGAAAAAGGAGGGTTTTGAGGGACTTTCTGAATCGAAGGAGGTTTGGCTCAGCTCTGAGGTTTGGGGGGAGAGCGTTCCATTTTCTGGCTGTGTTCACCGAAAATCTGCGGCCGCCTATGCGGGTTTTCTTCACCCTGGGGACGACAATAAGGTTTCCTTGTTCGGACCGAAGCGCTCTCGAGGGTCTGTATGGAGTGATCCAGGCGCTCAGAATGGGGGGACCTGTATTGTTCAGGACCTTGTGTGCCAGACAAAGGGCCTTGAAAGCGACTCTTTCCCTTACGGGGAGCCAATGAAGTTTTTTCAAGGCGGGTTTGGCCGAAGTTCTTGCTGGGGTGTTTGTAAGCAGGCGGGCTGCGGCATTTTGAGTTTTTTGTAGTGTTTGCAAGGTGGCTTCCGGCGCCCCGAGGTAGATTGCGTTACTGTAATCCAGCCTTGCTAGCACTAAGCCTTGAATTAGTAGCAGGCGGGACTGGAATGGGAGTAGGGGGAGTACTTTCCTACATGATCTCAGGAGCCCGTAGCAGATGCCGGCTGTTTTCCTGGCCTGTGTCCGGAAAGTAAGATCTGTCTCTAGCCACACTCCCAGACTCTTGACCTCTGTCTTAGGGGAGGGGGGGTCACCCATACATGCGGGCCAGATGTTCGGAGGGAGACTCGGGGTTTTGTGTCCGAGAAGCAAGATCTCTGTCTTTGACCCGTTCAATTTTAGGTCAGAGTCGCCCATCCATTGATGAACCGTGGACAGGCAGTCTTGCAGGTTGGAAGGCTGTAGCTTGGGGTGGGAGAGGGTCACCACCAATTGAGTGTCGTCAGCATAGCTGACGATCGTGACTCCAAAAGGGGCGACCAACTCCTCCAGAGGGGCCATATATACGTTAAAAAGTGTGGGGCTTAATGAGGAGCCCTGGGGCACTCCACATCGGAGGGGGATAGAGGGAGACCGGCTATCTCCTTCCCAAACTTGGAAGGAGCGTCGGGAGAGAAAGGATGTGAGCCATCTCAGCGCACTGTCTTGTACGCCAGTGCTCTCTAGGCGCTGGACTAGGACCTGATGGCTGACAGTGTCGAATGCTGCGCTGAGGTCCAGGAGGACCACTGCCACTGATCCTCCTGTATCCATGATTTCCCTCGCTTTTTCTACGGCCGCCAGGAGGGCGGTGTCTGTGCCCTGACCTGGTCTAAAACCCGTTTGAGAGTTCTTTAAGCAGTGGTTTGATTCCAGGAAGTGGGACAATTTTTTGTTTGCGAGCTTCTCCGCGACCTTACCTATCCAGGGGAGGAGCGAGATGGGTCGGTAATTAGATAGGTCTGTGGGGTCTAGTGACGGTTTCTTCAGCAGACCTTTGACAACGGCCTCCTTCCAGCTTTGTGGGACTATTCCTTGGGAGAAGGAGATGTTAATGAGGGCCGTGAGTCTGGCTGTGATGGTTCGTGCTATGTCTTTCGTGAACCGTACGGGAACTGAATCGCTGGGGGCTCCGCTTTTCGTGGCTGCTAGAGTGGTTGCCACTTCTTCTTCTGAAACTGGTCCGAGTGCGGTTAAACAAGGGGATACCGGGTTGTCCATGGGGTTTCCAGACGTAGGGGTGCAGTCCTTAGCGATTCCCGGAGTGGTCTGGTTAGTAGCAGGTAGAGAGGAAAGGATTTTCTTGATTTTACTATCAAAGAAATTGGCCAGGTTGACACATTTCTCCTCGGCTGCTTTGGGGTCCAGGGGTGTCTGCGGGGGAGCTGGGACATGGAGAAGCTCCTTAAGTATGGAGAAAGTCTCTTTTGCAGAGCACGAGGAATTTTGTATTCTTACCTCAAAGAAAGAGCTTTTAGCGCTGAGGAGGGCTTGTTTATACGCCTTCATGGCAAATTGATAGGCGTTTTTGTCCGTTGCTGTTTTATTTTTCCTCCATGTTCGTTCCGTCTTTTTACACTCTTTTCTAAGAATGTTCAGGGCTGGGGTGTACCAGGGAGCGTGATTGATCCTCTTTACATGTTTAAGTGAGCGTGTTAATGGGATAAGGCTGTCTAGGGGGTTGGTGAGCCAGCTGTTAAATTCCCTATCAGCGATGTTAGGGTCAGCTGCAAGGGGGCCATCGGAATCCCTGAGCTTCGCTTCCCATTTTTCTGGATTTAACTTGTGCCAGCGTCGGGTTAAAATCCTGGTTTTCTGTTTGGGGACACAAGCGGGTTGATAGGACCAGTGCATTGGGACCAGAAAGTGGTCTGTCCATGGAAGGGGGGAGGGGTCTTGGGTTTGGAAATTCTTGATATTGGTGAAGACTGGGTCTAGGAGATGACCTTTCTCGTGGGTGGGTTTCGCGTTCAGGAGCTGGAGGTCAGCTGACGCGAGATCTGCTAGGAGATTCGCGGCGGTGTGGTCTGCCGGGTCTAGGAAGTGAAGGTTCAAATCTCCTAGAAGAAGAAAGTTAGGCGTTAATATTGTTTTTAAAAGGATGTGGTCCATCAGAGTGTTTGAGAAATCCCCTATTGAGCCTGGTGGTCTGTATACCAGAAGGCCCGATAGTGAAGTGGTAGGCGAGATCTGAAGGGTGAAATTACAATTTTCACAGTCCTTGACCGTACCTTCGGTGATCCTGCAGCTAAAATGGTCTTTATGGAGAATGGCGAGCCCGCCACCTCTTCCGACTGGTCTGTTAAGACAGCAGATTTGGTAGCCTGGGGGGGTTGCATTGACCAGATCTGAGCCGTTGTTGGGGGTCAGCCATGTTTCGGTTAGAAATAAAGCATCTAGCGAGAGGGTTAGGGTGAGGAGGTTTACCTCATGTGAGTGCTTTACTAGTGACCTGCAGTTCAATAGGCCCAGTTGAAGCGTGCTGCTAGGTTTCGTGGTTTCAGGGGTATTGCAGAGGGGACATCCTGTGAACGGGGTGTCAACCTTCAGGATGAAATCACACTGCGGGTTTTTCTTTGTATTCCAGAGACGGAGGGTGTCTGGGGGGTAGGATAGGAGGGGCAGTGAGTCGGGCATAGTGACTGGTCCTAGGGCCGTCTGGGCCCGGACGGGCCCAGACGGGCTTGCCTTTGGCGCGCCTTCGGCGCGCTGACGGCGCGCCCGCTGCGCCCGTCCGCTGCGCGTCCGGTAATTGCACATCTTTGAGGAGTGGGAAATGGGCGGGTGGGCGTGGCCTCAAAGTCGGCGTGGCCTCTCTCCCTCGCCGTGAATGGCGGCAGAAATGTTTGTTGCTGGTTTTAAAGTTGCAGCGAAGGGGTCGCTGTTTCGGCGCTTCTGGGCCCGCTCCAGTGGTGGAAGACGGGTGAGTGCTGGTTTAAAATGCAGAGAAATAAGCGTGACACAGAAATGCAATGAAAATTTTAAAAAAGTGCTTGCTAGTCTCCCGGCTATCCGCCTCAGGAGTTTTGAGATTCTAGTGAGGGGCGCTGAAGGCAGCGTTTATATACCGTGGGCGGCGGGTGGGCGTGGCCTCAAAGTCGGCGTGGCCTCTCTCCCTCGCCGTGAATGGCGGCAGAAATGTTTGTTGCTGGTTTTAAAGTTGCAGCGAAGGGGTCGCTGTTTCGGCGCTTCTGGGCCCGCTCCAGTGGTGGAAGACGGGTGAGTGCTGGTTTAAAATGCAGAGAAATAAGCGTGACACAGAAATGCAATGAAAATTTTAAAAAAGTGCTTGCTAGTCTCCCGGCTTTCCGCCTCAGGAGTTTTGAGATTCTAGTGAGGGGCGCTGAAGGCAGCGTTTATATACCGTGGGCGGCGGGTGGGCGTGGCCTCAAAGTCGGCGTGGCCTCTCTCCCTCGCCGTGAATGGCGGCAGAAATGTTTGTTGCTGGTTTTAAAGTTGCAGCGAAGGGGTCGCTGTTTCGGCGCTTCTGGGCCCGCTCCAGTGGTGGAAGACGGGTGAGTGCTGGTTTAAAATGCAGAGAAATAAGCGTGACACAGAAATGCAATGAAAATTTTAAAAAAGTGCTTGCTAGTCTCCCGGCTTTCCGCCTCAGGAGTTTTGAGATTCTAGTGAGGGGCGCTGAAGGCAGCGTTTATATACCGTGGGCGGCGGGTGGGCGTGGCCTCAAAGTCGGCGTGGCCTCTCTCCCTCGCCGTGAATGGCGGCAGAAATGTTTGTTGCTGGTTTTAAAGTTGCAGCGAAGGGGTCGCTGTTTCGGCGCTTCTGGGCCCGCTCCAGTGGTGGAAGACGGGTGAGTGCTGGTTTAAAATGCAGAGAAATAAGCGTGACACAGAAATGCAATGAAAATTTTAAAAAAGTGCTTGCTAGTCTCCCGGCTTTCCGCCTCAGGAGTTTTGAGATTCTAGTGAGGGGCGCTGAAGGCAGCGTTTATATACCGTGGGCGGCGGGTGGGCGTGGCCTCAAAGTCGGCGTGGCCTCTCTCCCTCGCCGTGAATGGCGACAGAAATGTTTGTTGCTGGTTTTAAAGTTGCAGCGAAGGGGTCGCTGTTTCGGCGCTTCTGGGCCCGCTCCAGTGGTGGAAGACGGGTGAGTGCTGGTTTAAAATGCAGAGAAATAAGCGTGACACAGAAATGCAATGAAAATTTTAAAAAAGTGCTTGCTAGTCTCCCGGCTTTCCGCCTCAGGAGTTTTGAGATTCTAGTGAGGGGCGCTGAAGGCAGCGTTTATATACCGTGGGCGGCGGGTGGGCGTGGCCTCAAAGTCGGCGTGGCCTCTCTCCCTCGCCGTGAATGGCGGCAGAAATGTTTGTTGCTGGTTTTAAAGTTGCAGCGAAGGGGTCGCTGTTTCGGCGCTTCTGGGCCCGCTCCAGTGGTGGAAGACGGGTGAGTGCTGGTTTAAAATGCAGAGAAATAAGCGTGACACAGAAATGCAATGAAAATTTTAAAAAAGTGCTTGCTAGTCTCCCGGCTTTCCGCCTCAGGAGTTTTGAGATTCATTTATTTATTTTTTCTTTTCATAATTGGTATCATTTTACATCAGAGACTTTCAAATTAGGCTGTGCAAAATGTTGCACCAGCAAACTTACAGCCTAGGTTTGTGGCAACACCCATTACCCTGTTAAAGGACCATGCACAGGCCTGTTACCCAGTCCACAGCTCATGATTTACATGATGACCATGTTTATCAACCCTAACATATTACTCCCACATAGAAAGAAGCCACAGTTGCATAACACTTGTCTTTATTTTTTATTTTTTATTTTCATAACTGGTATCATTTTACATCAGAGACTTTAAAATTAGGCTGTACAAAATATGGTACTGGCAAACTTGCAGTCTAGGGTTGCGGCAGCACACTCCACCATGTTACAGAACAATCTATAGACATGTTGCCAGGCCCCTGGCATGACCTAGCATTTATTTATTTATTTTCATAACTACTGTCATTTTACATCAGAGACTTTTTTTAAATAGGCGGCAAAATTACTGCACCAGCAAACTTGCAGTTTAGCTTCCGGCCTCTTGTGGAGACATTGGAATTCCCACCTTGGCTGACTGTGGCTAGGCCCTGCGACACAGTCCACCACTCAGGAACTCCTTATGCATTTGGCACGCCTCCTAGGGGGGGCGGGCCTACCTCCAAAAAGACCCACCACCACTCTAGGGCTCCCCTTCCACAGATGCACCTCGCCACTGCTCAAGCAACACCAGCCTACAGCCGCAACTACCCGCTGAACATGCCCAGACATGTCCCTGCTTGTCCAACCAATATGGCGCACACAGGTAAGTCTCTGTTTACGCATCCCATAACCCCAAACACCCCTAGTAGGCCCTACTTGGTAGCTTGCAGCTAGCCCTAGGCACCCCTGACCCCCACTCTACACCTATGACACACCTACACATCAATTATTTCCTGGGTGGAGGGCACACACACACACACTACACCTGCCCCACTTCCGGGGCTGCACTTCCGGGGCTGCACTTCAGGGGCCCAACTTCAGGGGTTGAACTTCCGGGGCTGAACATCCAAGGGCTGAACTTCCAGGGGCGGGACTTCCGGGGCTGGACTTCTGGGGCGGGACTTCTGGCTCCTACGTCACTTCCGGGGGCATGGTACCTGTCAAAAATGAATGGTGACGAAAGGTATTACTATATACTACTGACCCTACTCATAATGTCATTTACCAACCAATGGCAACAGGATAAGGGGCAAAGTGGTGAAATGTGTTCAAGCTGTGACGAGTGCAATGAAACATATATTCATGTTTTTTTTGTCCTTTTACAAACAAATAAGTGCAACATGGATTATTCCCTTGTGTAAAAAACTTGGTTGTAGAGCACTTAGGGAAATGTTCAGAATATTGAAGAATGACATTAGCCAGATAGTAGAGTGCTGTGTGTCTATGTTTCTTAGGGCTTTTTTGATCAAGCGCACAAAACTTATACAATCTGCCATGGTTTTTCTATAAGATTGCTTAGAATGTGGGAGGAGCTGTGTTGAGACAAGTTGTATTTTAAAGAAGTAGGTGCCATTTGTGATTTTGATACTCCTATATTTTTAACAGTGATTGTGTAATGACATCAGTGCCTTTTTTAGTGCTTTTTAACCAATATGTTTACTTATTGTTGTATTTAATAGCGTACTTATGTATTTGTCTACTGTGTAATTGTTTGTCTACACTTTTATGATCACTTGCAATCGAAATAAAGTTCTTATGACGTTGGTGGGGGATTGGAGCGAGGGTATTTTTAATTGTATTTACGATGGATTGCTCCCAACACAAAAGAGATTTTGTAGTTAGTAGTTGCAGAATCATTGCCAGCACTAAGTTGCTGTGCCAGATTGAGGGTGCTGCCACGGTGTGGGAGTTACTGGGAATTGTTAGAAATGGTTTGTAGTTTGTTTGTTTGCAATGGTTTGCTTAACTGCTCAGCTCTCCTGCTGTCCTGCTTAATCCTTGATTTATACTGCGCAGCAATAACGGGCCACCTTACACGGCTCACATGGCTTCATGGGATTCCGCAGTATTTACTTGGAATGTGAGGGGAAGGGTAACTATGACAAGTGACATAGGATTTACTCCTACCTGAGGAGATGCAACATCCAGTTTGCAGGCCTTCAAGAAACCCATTTGAACACTGGGGAACTCACTTGGTTACGTAAACAGTGGCATTGTATGACATTGGGTATCACATATTCCGCCAGGGCCAGGGGTTTTTGCTTTTGGTGGCACCAGGAGTTCTGTTTGTCCTGGGCCACAGTTTAATTGACAAAGAGGGTCACTATTTCATAACATAGGGTATGCTGGATGGTGAGCCTCTCACATTGATTGTAGTGTATGCCCCTAACATGGGCCAACCTATATTTTTTAACTCACTCACACCTGCCCTCCTGCATTCACCGACGACACCATCACTGAAATGTGGACATTTTAACTGTGTCCCGGACCTGGTACTGTATAGATAAACCCCTCCCGTCCCGGGGGTGCAATCGCACATTAATGCCAGGAAGCTACAACAGTGTGCCCATGATAGCCAAGAGGAATAAACATGGTGAGGCCTATTCCCACTACATCGGGAGTACTCACACTATTCCCACATACATGTACTCCACCCAAAAATAGATTTGATCCATATTAGCAGAGAATTGATGTCTGCCGATAAGGGAGCTGAATATTTGGCTAGACGCTGTCTGAACATTGCCTATTATGAGTGACCTTCCAATGGGGACAGACTCCTCCATAGATACCCACTTGGCAACTCCAGCCACATGGGATGCCAGACACACCGTATTCCACTCAAGTGGGTGAACGATCACTTAATATTTCTCAGAGAATGAAGGTATGGCCACACTTGAGGGGATTGAGTAGGATGCAGTCAAGGTAATGATAAGGAGGGAATGTATGTATACACAATTTGATATAAGGAGCGGTCAAAAAGGGGAAATCCTTGAGTTGGAGGGGCATTTATGGGAGGTGGCGCAGGGGTGGAAGGTAGATTCAGATGGGGTCCACAACTTACAGGGTTTTCAACTCAAGCATAGGGAAGCGTTGCACCGCCTTTCTGCCTTTGATTACAGGGAATACACTAAACATGAACATGATCTGGGGGATAAGGCTAGGGGTCTATTGGCCTGGTTGCTTAACTCTGAGCGATCCCATACCGTTATAGGTGCTATTTGTATATCCACGCTGACTGTCATGAATTCCCAAATGGCCATTAGAAGCAATTTGAAACTTACTATAGGAAACTCTACCAAGCTCCTCAAGCAGTACAGTCAGATGAAATTGCAGCATACTTACTCCCCTTTGATATGCCTCTTCTTCTAACCGCCCCCTTTCATTTCTCAATCTTGATTTTATAAGGCGCTGAGTGAGGTACAGGCCAATAGGCTGACACTGATGATACACATGATCATCCATTTGGGCCAGATTGGGTTTATTCCAGGAAGTTATACGTTTTTAAATCTTTGCCAGCTGTTTGGGGTCATGCACTGAGCACTTCGGTCTAACACAGGGGTGGTTTGGCTCTCTTGATATAGAGAGGCGTTCGACACTCGCGATTTATATGAGTTCCCTATCGCTAGGGTACATACAAGGAGAATTATCTCATTTAGTTTCAAAATTGTAAGGGGCACTAGGCAGGGTTGTCCCATGTCCTCCTTGTTGTTCTTCATGGCCATGGAGCCATTGGCTTGTATGATCCCCAAGTAGATGCACAACTGGGGTTATTCCATAGGAGATCATCTAAACATAGTCTCTACGTATGCGGATGATACCCTGATTTTTTTGTGAGCTGACCCTGCTATTCTGCTGGGGCTCATATCAGCTTTAGAGGTTTTTGCCCACAAGTCCTGACTGCAAATAAACTATGGACAAATCCTGTCTATTCCCCTTCTTACAGACACCTGACCTTCCACACCACCCCACGGGGGTTACCTCACTGATATGGAGGTCCGACACATTTTAATATCTGAAAATACAAATATACCCCTCTGAAAAAAACCTTGTAGAGGGAATCTAGGGAAGGCCTTGCCTTCAATTCGACTATCGACTGCCCTTCTGGACACAGCTACCTCTATTACCTTGGGGAGAGTGTCTTTTGCTAACATGTTAGTTCTTCCACGACTCCTGTATTTCTTTTCAGTACTCCCAGTAATATTGAAAAGGCCTTTTTCCTTAGACCTTCAGTGATTATTATCCTCATTCATAAAGATAGATAAGACCCGTAGAGTGAAATTGGAGATGTTATACGCTACACTGAAGGAAGGTGGGTTGGGTGCTCCCAATTATGAGCTTTATTAGGCCACTGCCCAACTCCAGTGGTCACTTTGTTGGCTGCTTGATGCGACCAACCCGGAACAGTATCTGGTGGACACTGCATTTGGAGACAACTAGGCCCTTCACATGGTGCAACTACTAGCATGTTTTTGATGGAGGCAAAGTGGAATTGGAAGAAATACATACTACATGGTATACATGTCACACCCTTTGCACCCAGCCTCCCACTATGGCCACTCCCACAGAGCAGACAACTAAAAGGAATCTATCCAGTGGAAGGCTGGACTGCAGCTGGGTAGGAGACCTGGGTAGATGTAATAGTAGATAGTATCTTTTGCACTCTTGAGGAACTGATGGAGGGGGGTTGACTAGACCTGGGGCAGTTTCATTTGTACTTCGCACTGAGAGAAGTGGCAGGGAAACTGTGGAAATTGGAAAGGAACCATGCATGGGTGGTAGGCACATTGGAATTGATGTTAACATTGACGAGATCCAGACAGGCTAACTCACACACATATGGAGCACTACGAGAAGAGGGTGCGGACAAAGAGTTCCCGGCCCTTAAGAGATGGTGGGAAGAGAAACTTAATATTGAAATGCATGACTCCACATGGTGAAGATGTCTGGGCTCATTTAGGATGACCACTCAGAGTGCACAATTCTGATTTACACAATTCAACTACATACATCACACTTCCCTTGCCCCAGACAGAATAGATAAAATGGAGGCATTGCGTCCCAGATGCCTGCACGGTAATGATAATGGTCTCCACATGGTTTGGTTATGTCCAATAATAGTGGTATTTTGGTGAGTGGTGCTCTCCTGTATATCGGATGTCACTGCGTCTATTTTGCCGTTTGACACAGCATGATATGTTCTTCACTCTGGGGTGGTGATGAAATGAACGAAACAGTTGAGGTGGTTCCAGACACTGGCATTAGCGCTGGCAAAAAGATGTATCGCAATGGTATGGAGGAGTGCACTTGCCCCCTAGTGGTCGTGTGGCAGTAGGATGGAATCATGTGGGCGAATGCGGAGCTCTCAGTCTGGATGGATGCCAGAGATCGAGATGGGAGGTGTAATCTCATAAAACAATGCAATGAGTACTTGAACAAACTAATGCTATGCTTGCCCCTACCGACCACACTAGTATACCTTGGATGTGGGGCCTATTGTTCACCCCATTTAGGGGTTACTGCGAATCGCCACGGTGATATGAGATATCGGGCCAGATGTAGGTTTAAAGCAGTTTTGCTTGTCCTTAAAAGCGATTTTTAGGGAATCGCTATTAAGGACTCGTAAAATGTCATGTAGGTAGGAATTGCAATACTTTTTGCGATTCTAGTGAGACTGCCTGCCTCTCTCTTTCTTTTCATTTTGCACAGCTGACATTAAACCTGCAAAGCAGGTTTCTTCTTTTCAGCGTGTGGAAGCGCCCGAGGTTCCCTGCCTCGCTATTTTTATTTCTTCCTTGGTGTACAGGTCAGCTATTTTTATTTTTTCTTAGCTTAACCAAATGCTGAACTCCCTGCCTCTCAAAGCTGAGAGATTCTGATGTTGAAAATGGCCTCTTAAAGACACACTTCGATCTGAGGCTGTCTGTTTTATTTTAGGTTTAAATATTTTATTAATGTAAAAATAACTTAATTTCAGGATCGGCAAGTAAGAGGCTGGATATTAACTTCACAGACTCCGTACTCTTGAAGTGTGATTTATTTTTGTGCTCCTATAAACTCAAGTTATATTCTATAAGACAGTGGTCCCTATAATTGGAAACAATGATCTGTGAAGACAATGATCATACACTTAATAGGTGAAATGATTTTTGTCCAGCCGGACAAGAAATTTATTTTCAATCAATTAAGGAGAATACTTTGAAAAAAATGGGAGAACCATTTAGTGTCAAGCGGGACACAGCCGTGACCCTTACAATACAGGACAGACAACAAGGAACTGGTGACCAAAAAGGCAAAGCAAAAGTTGCATCTGTATACTTTCAGTCAGTTGTTACAGATTTTAAATTCCATTACATCACACCACTTTTCACTTTGTCAGCAGGGGGAGGGGGAGGTTCTTCATTTTCGCCGAGCATGCCCTTCACCCGCCGCCGATTTCTTTATAATTTGCATGCCCAAATAAGTCCATAATACGGAGACCCCGCAGTCACGAATCACCTCCAGTGTTAATCTGTACTAAATGCCAGCAATTATGTGTTCTTCCTGTCTCCGAGCATACCTTTCACCCGCCGCCGATATTTTATAATCTGCATGCCGCAAATAATCAACAATACGGGCACTTTACCCTCACGAGTTATGTCCAGGCACAATATATCTGTAAAATAATTGAGTCTCATCACGAGGAATATGTACCTGTCTTATGTATAGTACTGTGACTAGAGGCTTAGTGTAACTAATGGTTTAGACAACAATTGTCATTCCTTGTCCTGATGATGATGCCCTAGATTAGAATATGGCATCGAAACGTCGTCGACTTCTGAACCCCCAAATGCAATATATGACTGAAATATTAATAATTGCAGTGGTGTGATGTAATGGAATTTAAAATCTGTAACAACTGACTGAAAGTATACAGATGCAACTTTTGCTTTGCCTTTTTGGCCACCAGTTCCTTGTTGTCTTGTCCTGTATTGTAAGGGTCACAGCTGTGTCCCGCTTGACACTAAATGGTTCTCCCATTTTTTTCAAAGTATTCTCCTTAATTGATTGAAAATAAATTTCTTGTCCGGCTGGACAAAAATCATTTCACCTATTAATTGTATGATCATTGTCTTCACAGATCATTGTTTCCATTTATAGGGACTACTGTCTTATAGAATATAATACTGCCCAAGGTCCCTTTTGCATACCTTCTGGGTTCCCTTGTGTTTGTGTAAAACATATAAACTCAAGGTCAGACTCATTTCAGAAGGCAGATGTATGCCCCTGGAAAAAAAACTGGAAGAAATTAAAGGAACATCTTCAGCTCTTTAATTAATATAGAGCAGACACTGCATTTTATTTTTCTACATTTACTGACAAGACTTCTGGTGTTGGGCTCAGTGATTGCAACTGTTGAAAATACTGGGAGGAATTTAAGGAACATCTTCAGCTCTTCATTTAATATAGAGCAGACACTGCATTTTATTTCTCTACAATTACTGACAAGATTTCTGATGTTGGGCTCAGTGATTGCGACTGCTGGGTCTACGACACCATGGTGCTGAGTGGTGCTGAGTGTCCACCACGCGTAGAGTCTGCCTGCCTACACCACATTTTTGCTCTGCACTGCTCCGCTCTGTTCCAGGCTCGTGCTATCGCTGCCATTTTGCCACTTTTGCCACTAGCCTGCACAGCTGCGGGCCTGCTGTTCCTGACACTGCAGCTCAACCCCCCCGCTTTCATGAGCGGATAGCGGGGGCGTGGTGGTAGCGGCGGTGGTGGATGCAGTGGGTGCAGCGGCGGATGTAGTTGAAGTGTGGTTGAAGTGTGGTGATCCATGCTCTAGACAGTGCTGCAGGGATCATTGAGCATTGAGTAGCAGTGCAGAAGTTTATCAAGGTGCGGGAGTGTGTGCTTCAGATCTTTAGCTCCTCCAGAAGGCCTAGAATCAGGCCAGAATACAGAGGAAGCCAAGAAGTGTGGTGAGAGGTGGACCAAAAAAACTTCACGCATAGCAAGAGGAAATTTGAAGTGAGCGTGGGGAAACAACACCAGCACCAACCACCGGAAAGTATTTGCATATTGCCTTCTCACAATTCGGCACCCAGCTTATAGCTTTTATAGGTCTTATAACTGCTATAGCTCTCAGCGCACAGTAACAACTGAAGTAAGTAGTGATAAGGAGGAATAAGGAGAGGTGTGTTGGTGAACGGAGGAGAGAGGGGAAATCTGTGCTGGCTCTCAGCAACAGCTGAACATCCTGCTAACATACAGAGGAAAGGAAGGAAGGAAGAGGAGGGAAGCAGTATAAGACGTGCATACAAAATAATGCGTTCAGGGAAACTAAGAGAGCGGGGGAAGTGGTGCGGTAGAAGCTAAAATTTCAAAACAGGGCCGCTTCTGCCGACGAGGACAAGGATATTGATTATGTTGTAAATGGGGCTTGTATAGAGAAGTCTGGCTCGGAGGGGCTAGCAGCACAGTGCCTTGATAGAAACCCAAATTGTGACCAAAAAAAACAAAACAAAAAAAAAGGGATTGAGAAGGCAGACTTTTTGAAGAACCCAGTTGATCTTCTGCTTATATATCGAAAAGATCTGTATACCCAAGGAGCTACAAAGCCCGATACAACCACAGGAATCAGGGCCTCCCAAATCGGCCCCTAGTAAAATCATGATCAAAAAAGAGGAATTGAAATCTTGCTCGACCATGGAGGGATAAAATACAAAGAGAAACATCAAAATACCTTCATTTAACTGGGAAACTTGGAGTCTAAGTAGTGACCGGCTACGTGAGAAGGAAAGATCCATTACAGCAGCCCAGCAAGGGGAGTCGCTAGTCTTTAAGGTCTTGGAGGAAGTAGGCGCTAACAGTGATCGACAAACGATCTTGGAGCCTCTTAACAGTAGTAAGGCGCAAGAAGTGCATAAGGAACAAATGATTCAGTCTTGTTTGGTAAATGAAATTCAGATTCAAGCTGAGGTACACCAACAGGTAAACAGCAAGATGGTATACATGGATAATTGGAAGATTTAGAAGGAATAGATCCTGTTCGGAAATTAAAATTGGAAACGGAGTTAACAGAGGTATTGATCATGGTGGAGAGTAGTATAGTTGTAAACAAAACACGCCTTACCACTCAACAATACATCATGGCTATGTGACCCTTAGAGGGGATCTGATATATCATCTAGATCCTTCAGATGTGTTAAATAACACTAATCTCATGGGTCAAAGATGTGGATTTTATAATGAAAAACAGATACAGGTCCCCTAAACACAAAAGATGTAAAAAAAAATTGTGAAAGCAGAGAGAGTGCCTCACGGACGTAACTCCCGAGGGGTTCCTGGTTAACAATTGCCAGTGTACCCACTTCTCATCATCGGTCACTCTCTCTGTGTGTAGTGTGTAAGACAGAACCAAATGTGTATAAATAATAATGGTGGTGTGTAAAACAAATAACCAATACCAATGTGCACTCTTGTAAATCGTATATCAATGCACCTAGAACCCCAAAAAACAAACCAACGTGTTAGTTTCAACCAAAATCTAAAAATTGTATGGTGAGGGTTGCTAGCTTTTCTGATTTTATTCTGGTGCTGCAAGCCTCCCAAATTAAAAATGGGTACTCATATACCATCCATATTCATATAGTGCCAACATGTTTCATTGCTCCACTTTCAGCAATTTCATCAGGGCAATCTGGGGTTTTCAATTCTTAATCTTCACACTTATATTTATGTCGGACCTGCATCAAAATTGAAAACAGAACACAGTGGTGAAGTCATAAAAGCCATCAGTCGAGGGCCACATTTGCGGTCACTCACACAAAACATATATTGACTTGGGGAACAGAAAGTGACCTTATGCTTGCCAAATCAGAGCGTACCGGCAATCATACAAGGGACCCTGTGTCACGTGATCACGTGTCCGCCAGTGGCTCAGTGTATCTCAAGCCCCCTAAAAAAGTCAATGTATAAACAAGAGATCGATGTCGCATGTCAGGCAAGGATACAGATATCACTTCAACACTCCAATCTCTAATCTTAATGAAGGCAGCCCCGCTGTTCATGTGGGGTTTACCTTGTACCACACAACGTGAACTTCACATCACTCGACTCAACAGCGTTTTCCAAGATGGTGATACACTTCAAAGATGGGAGTTACTCCTCCACATCGTCATTCAAAAAAGGTTGCATCCCCCGGTAGTCGGAAACGTATTAACCATCCCCTGTACTACGCGCTGTCAGGTAAAAATGCTGTCTAATCACGCATTTCAAAACCAAAAGCCCGTTATTAACAACGTTCACACACCCAGGGCACAAACATTTCCGCATTCACATCAAGCCTTACTCGTGCCGCGTCCCTCCGGTGCTTCGGACGGTCCCACAGTCATGCGCCCGTCTGAACGAAGAAGTAGCCGCGATTTCCAACCACGCCCACCACGTTGTATGGCGATGCACATCAAGGGCAACTACGGCGGACATTTTGGGTGGGGATACTTTAAGGGAAAAACGCCGCTTTTAAAATAATAATGAATAAGCGGCGAGATGTAAATGAATTCAGAAAGAATACACCGTGAACGTATTGAAAAGATGTATATTCGATCCGGGTGGTCATTTTGTAAAAAAAGACACATCCCCTATTTTTTGGAGTCAGAAATTGAGTGATTATCATAATAACAATACATAGGTTAGTCAGAGTGGCCAAAACCGCCACTTGCTAAACAGGAGCTGGTATATAAATTTTAATTTTTATTTTTGAGTGCAACCTGTATCCGGAGATACAGTGATAAAAACCTGGAGCATCACGGCCTTCGAATTTTGAGTGGCCGAGTGGATCCAGATATCCCAGTTCAGGCGACCCATTTTACGGCACAATCCAAAGCTGTTATTGACTACACTTTAGTGTCTCTCCCATTATACCAATCAATAATAAGCTACAATGTGGAAAATAGACTGGAAAGTGATCACCAACCACAAATGATAAGCCTCAATCTTCATATTACCCGATACGAACAAAGCGCCCCTGAGTCAGGGAAACCTTTGGGTCTGACCTAGGATAAAGGAAGGATAAACTGGACTGTAAATAATATACAAAAGATCGAACAGCAAGCAAGAGACCAGTGGGAGGAAGAGTTAAATAGAATAGATCAAAATCCATTTGAAATCAAAAAAAAAAAAAAACTGTTTTGGTGTAAAATTTATTATGCCGCAAAAAGTAAAGATGCACATGAATTTTGGAGACTGGAAAATCAAGCCAATGGTTGCAAACAACAACAACTGACTACAAATGTATCGGAAGAAGTCTGGGAGACGCATTTGGAATCAATGACAGGTTACACCAGAAATATAATATAGCCAACAGAAGTAAATTCAGTAGAAAATACAAGGGTCAATGATAATGAAAGGAAAAACGCCCAGCAATTATCCAGCGGACAACAGTGGAAAGAAGTATAAGTTCTAGTAGATGGAGTAGTGGCCTCCCTCAAGCACTATTTAAAGAAGATCCACAATATTGAGCAAAGAACTTGTCAAACTTGTTCAATCATGTTTTATGGAAGGAAGAAGTCCCAGACAAATTGAGGGGTTCAATTTTGGCTCCGATTTACAAAGCTGATCAAGTCTCGGATCCTGCTAACTATAGACTTATACCTTAAACGGATTGCAAAGCAAAGTTTTTTGCTAAGTGTCCGCTAACAGAACTCACGGCTTGGGTTATTGCCAGGAATTTACTCCCAACAAACAGGGTTTATTAAAGGCATGGGGACAATTATTAATATTCAAATGCTAGTTCTCATAATGGAAATGGCCAGAAGCCGTAAGATGAACCTTCACTTATGTTTTATTGATTTTAGCTCAGCTTTTGACACAGTGCACAGATATATTCTTTGGAACAAATTAACAGAAAATGGGAATCTCACCGAGTTTGTTGAGAGCGGTACAATTGCTATATACTAATACTTGGACGAGAGTAAGGTTGGGCCAAGGCACAGTTTTGTAAAAAAAAATGGTGATAAGGGACGGGCTAAAGCAGGGGTGTGTTTTGGCCCCAACCTTATTTAACTTGTATTTAGCTGGGATTTCATCAAGGCTTAGTGAAATTAATTCTTACTCTCCGACTGTGGCAGGTTTTAACGTTTCACATTTACTTCATGCTGACGATATTGTTTTAATAAGCTATACCAATGTGGGCTTGCAGAGATTAATTGTTGAAAGTGCACAGTACGCCTCCACTCATGGCCTAAAGATTAACTTAAACAAGCATTTGCAATGCAATAGGTCTCACATTAGGAAAGTTTGAGCTATTGGTATTGTAAATGACACATTTTGTATTTATGTTTTGTTTTTGAAAATAGCAAAATTAATAGCGTTGTCATTTACAATGCCAATAGTTATAACTTTTGCAAATGTGACACCTATAGCATTTGTAATGCAATATGTGTTGTATTTACGTGACTTGCATGTATTGATATTACAAATAACAGTGGCTTTTAATTTGTTTTCAATAATTAATACGTAAATAAAAGTTATTGTAATTTATAATGGCAATAGCTTAAAGTTTTGTAAATAACTTTTGTGAAGATTATGTTCAGTGTATTTTATTGTGATGAAAATCCAAGAACAGAATGGAAATATTAACTTCTTTTTGTTACATTTGTAATAAAGCTTGAAACATTGAGAGAACATATTTGAACCAGGTGTTGTTGAATGGTTGCACAGATTGATGCTGTGGTGCCGCTGAGTGATGTTGTGATAGCGAACGAGTGATGCTGTGGCGTTCAGTGATGCTGTGGTAGCACATAGTGATGTTGTGGTGCCCCTGAGTGATGCTGTGGTGGTGCGGAGTGATGCTGTATGCTATGCTATGTTTTGTTTTGCTATCCTATGTTTTCTTTTGTTACGCTATGCTATGTTTTGCTATCCTATGCTTTGATTTTTTATGTTATGCTATGCTGTGTTTTGTTATGCTATGCTATGTTTTGTTATGCTATGCTATGTTTTGCTATGCTATGCTATGTTTTGCTATGCTATGCTTTGTTATGCTATGCTATGTTTTGTTATGCTATGCTCAGTTTTTTTGTTTTATTATGCTATGCTATTTTTTGCTATGCTATGTTTTGTTATGCTATGCTATGCTATATGTTGTTGGGTTTGGTATGCTATGTTTTGCTATGCTATAATATGTTTTGTTTTGCTATGCTATGTTTTGTTGTGTTTTGTTAAGCTATGCTATATTTTGTTGTGTTATGCTATGTTTTGTTATGCTATGCTATGTTTTATTTTGCTATCCTATGCTTTGTTTTGCTATGCTATGCTATGTTTAGTTTTGCTATCCTATGCTTTATTTTGTTATGCTATGCAATATTTTGTTGTGTTTTGGTTATGCTATGCTATGTTTTGTTGTGTTTTGCTATGCTATGCTTTGTTATGCTATGCTATGTTTTGTTTTGCTATGCTATGTTTTGTTATGCTATGTTTTGTTATGCTATGCTGTGTTTTGCTATGCTATGCTTTGCTATGTTTTGTTATGCTATGTTTTGTTATGCTGTGCTATGTTTTGCTATGCTATGTTTTGTTATGCTATGTTTTGTTATGCTATGCTGTGTTTTGCTATGCTATGCTTTGCTATGCTACGCAATGTTTTGTTATGCTATGTTTTGTTATGCTGTGCTATGCTTTGTTATGCTATGTTTTGTTATTCTATGCTAAGCGTTGTTTTGTTATGCTATGCAATGTTGTGTTGTGTTGTGTTATGCTATGCTATGTTCTGTTGTGTTGTGTTATACTATTCTATGTTTTGCTATGCTTTGCAATGTTATGTTTTGTTTTGTATGCTATATTTTGTTGTGTTGTGCTATGTTTAGTTATGCTATGTTTTATTATGCTATGCTTTGTTTTATGTTATGTTATGCTATGTTTTGTTATGTTATGCTATGTTTTGTTGTGTTTTGTTAGGCTATGATATGTTTTGTTCTACTATGCTATGTTTTGTATTGCTATGCTTTGTTATGTTATGCTATGCTTTATTTTGTTATGCTGTTTTGTTATGCTATGCTATGCTATATTTTGTTGTGTTTTGTTATGCTATGCTATGCTTTGTTGTGTTTTGCTATGCTATGTTTTGTTTTGTTATGCTATGTTTTGTTTTGCTATCATATGCTTTGTTTCGTTATGCTATGCTATGTTTTGTTATGCTATGCTGGTGAGGGTGTGTGAGTGTGCGTGAGGGTGAGTGAAGGTGAATGAGGGTGAGGGTGTGTGAGGGTGAGGGGGTGTGAGGGTGAGGGTGTGTGAGGGTGAGAGGGTGTGAGGGTGAGAGGGTGTGAGGGTGAGGGGGTGGGAGGGTAAGGGTGTGTGACTGAGGGTGTGTGAGGGTGAGGGGTGAGGGGTGTGAGGGTGTGTGAGCGTGTGAGGGTGAGTGATGGTGTGTGAGGGTGAGAGGGGATGAGGGTGTGTGAGGGTGAGAGGGTTGAGAGTGTGTGAGGGTCAGGGAGTGTGAGGATGAGGGGGTGTGAGGGTGAGCGAAGGTGTGAGGGTGAGAGGGTGAGGGTGTGTGGGGGTGAATGAGGGTGTGTGAGGTTGAATGAGGGTGTGTGAGGGTGAGGGTGTGTGAGGGTGAGGGTGAGGGTGTGTGAGGGTGAGGGTGTGTGAGGGTGAGGGTGTGTGAGGGTGAGGGGGTGTGAGGGTGAGGGGGTATGAGGGTGTGTGAGGGTGTGAGGGTGAGGGGGTATGAGGGTTAGGGTTTGTGAGGGTGAGGGTGTGTGAGGGTGAGGGGGTGTTAGGGTGAGGGGGTATGAGGGTGAGGGGATGTGAGGGTGAGGGGGGTGAGGGTGAGGGAGTGTGAGGGTGAGGGTGTGTGAGGGTGAGGGGGTGTGAGGGGGTGTGAGGGTGCGGGGGTGTGAGGGGGAGGGGGAGTGAGGGGGAGAGGGTGTGAGGGTGAGGGTGAGGTGGTGTGTGAGGGTGAGTTATGCGAGGGTGTGGGGGTGTGAAAGTGAGGGGGTGTGAGGGTGAGGGGGTGTGAGGGGGAGGGTGCTGGGTTGTGAGGGTGAAGGTGTGGGGTTGTGAGGGTGAGGGGGTGTGAGGGTGATGGTGTGAGGGTGAGGGAGGGTGAGGGAGGGTGAGGGTGACAGGGCTAAGGGTGATGGGGTGAGGGTGTGTGAGGGTGAGGGTGTGTGAGGGTGAGGGTGTGTGAGGGTGAGGGGGGGTGAGGTTGAGAGGGGGTGTGAGGGGTGTGTGAGGGTGAGAGTGTAATTGGGTGTGAGGGTGAGGGTGTGAGGGTGAGGGGGTGTGAGGGTGAGAGGATGTGTGAGGGTGAGATGGAGTGTGAGGGTGTGTGAGGGTGTGTGAGGGTGAGGGTGAGTGTGTGGGGGTGTGAGGGTGAGGGTGAGGGTGAGGGGGTGTGAGGGTGAGGGGGTGTGAGGGTGAGAGGGTGTGTGAGGGTGTGTGAGGGGGTATGAGGGTGAGGGTGTGTGAGGGTGAGGGGGTGTGGGGGTGTGAGGGTGTGTGGGGGTATGAGGGGGTGAGGGGGGTGAGGGTGAGGGGGTGCGAGGGTGAGGGTGAGGAGGTGTGTAAGGGTGAGGGTGTGAGGGTGTGTGAGGGTGATGGGGTGTGAGAGTAAGGGGGTGTGAGGGTGAGTAGGTGTGTGAGGGTGAGGGGGTGAGGGTGAGTGGGTGTGAGGGTGAGGGGACGTGTGAGGGTGTGTGGGGGTGTGAGGGGGTGAGTGAGGGTGAGAGGGTTTTGAGGGTGAGGGGGTGAGGGTGAGGGTGTGAGGGTGAGTGAGGGTAGGTGAGGGTGTGTGAGGGTGTGTGAGGGTGAGAGGGTTTAAGGTGTGTGAGGCTGAGGGGGTGTGAGGGTGAGGGTCTGAAGTAAATGGTGACTGAGCAGACATCATAAGTTAGAGAGAAGAGACTGCGTGTTGACTGCGTTGGTCAGTTTCAGAATCAGGAGGGGCAGAGTCAGCACAGTCTGAGAGGGATCAACGTGTCTAGAGGCAAAGCATAGCTGATGTAGCATTGCAGCTAGCAAGTCAAGTGTTTTCAAGCTGAGTGTCCCTAGAGAGATGGCAACACAGCAACAGCATTTGAGGAGCAAGGCTACTGTAAACAAGCACGGTAGGTTTACACTTTTGTCCAGAAAAAAAACGAGAAAGGTGCAGAGAACGCCAAACAAAACATGGCTTCCCCACGAAATGGATGCAAAAAAAAAAAGCTCTCAGCATTGCTGTGGAGGGGGGGGGGTGCGGGGGGGGGGCGGGAGCGCATTCC
The DNA here is from genome assembly GCF_964261635.1 of Lissotriton helveticus. Lineage (NCBI taxonomy): Eukaryota > Metazoa > Chordata > Amphibia > Caudata > Salamandridae > Lissotriton > Lissotriton helveticus. The sequence goes on along the minus strand of NC_136063.1, from coordinate 241,230,672 downwards.
CTTGAAGTCTGATGCCAAGTCTCAGACAAATGGTGGTGAGCAATGTGGCTGGCTCTGTGCACGCTCATAGCTCCCATGAACTGTACGCGATCCGCAGGCTAGGTAGACTTTTCTTTTCCTCTTACTATAATCTTGCCTATTCATCCCTGTGGGTTATAATAGGCGAGACCTAAAAATGGGGGATTTTGAGAAGGTCAGGAGTGAAGTCTCTAAGGTCCAGGGAGAGCATTTTCTAGGGAGTTTCAACTGGAGGAATTGTTTCTTTCATTCGCTCACTGAATACTGAACCGCAAAGATGCTCACTGAATACTGAACCGTTAAAGTGTTATCTCAGTAAGATGTGTCTGCAAAAGAAAATACTTGTTCAGTGACTGCAGCAAGTACAAAACTCCGCTTTTAACCTTAAACCAGGACAACATGAATTATGTGGCAGAAGGACCAAATAATATGGCAATAAAGGCCAAATTATGCTGCATTATGCAGCACCTTTTGTGTTGATGTTATGCGGATATTACCCGGAAGGGATGCTGAGCAGGTGTGGGGTTGTCATGTCAGGAGTAAGATATTACCAAAACTGAGGTCACTCTATAAAAAAGAAGTATGGCTACAAACAGAAACTGAGCTTGATCTGTTTTGGTGTAAAATTAATTATGCAGCAAAAAGTAAAGATGCACATGAATTTTGGAGACTGGTCAATCAAGCCGATGGTTGCAAACAACAACAACTGACTACAAATGTATCGGAAGAAGTCTGGGAGACGCATTTGGAATCAATGACAGGTTACACCAGAAATATAATATAGCCAACAGAAGTAAATTCAGTAGAAAATACAAGGGTCAATGATAATGAAAGGAAAAACGCCCAGCAAATTATCCAGCGGACAACAGTGGAAAGAAGTATAAGTTCTAGTAGATGGAGTAGTGGCCTCCCTCAAGCACTATTTAAAGAAGATCCACAATATTGAGCAAAGAACTTGTCAAACTTGTTCAATCATGTTTTATGGAAGGAAGAAGTCCCAGACAAATTGAGGGGTTCAATTTTGGCTCCGATTTACAAAGCTGATCAAGTCTCGGATCCTGCTAACTATAGACTTATACCTTAAACGGATTGCGAAGCAAAGTTTTTTGCTAAGTGTCTGCTAACAGAACTCACGGCTTGGGTTGTTGCCAGGAATTTACTCCCAACAAACAGGGTTTATTAAAGGCATGGGGACAATTATTAATATTCAAATGCTAGTTCTCATAATGGAAATGGCCAGAAGCCGTAAAATGAACCTTCACTTATGTTTTATTGATTTTAGCTCAGCTTTTGACACAGTGCACAGATATATTCTTTGGAACAAATTAACAGAAAATGGGAATCTCACCGAGTTTGTTGAGAGCGGTACAATTGCTATATACTAATACTTGGACGAGAGTAAGGTTGGGCCAAGGCACAGTTTTGTAAAAAAAAATGGTGATAAGGCAGGGGTGTGTTTTGGCCCCAACCTTATTTAACTTGTATTTAGCTGGGATTTCATCAAGGCTTAGTGAAATTAATTCTTACTCTCCGACTGTGGCAGGTTTTAACGTTTCACATTTACTTCATGCTGACGATATTGTTTTAATAAGCTATACCAAGGTGGGCTTGCAGAGATTAATTGTTGAAATTGCACAGTACGCCTCCACTCATGGCCTAAAGATTAACTTAAACAAGCATTTGCAATGCAATAGGTCTCACATTAGGAAAGTTTGAGCTATTGGTATTGTAAATGACACATTTTGTATTTATGTTTTGTTTTTGAAAATAGCAAAATTAATAGCGTTGTCATTTACAATGCCAATAGTTATAACTTTTGCAAATGTGACACCTATAGCATTTGTAATGCAATATGTGTTGTATTTACGTGACTTGCATGTATTGATATTACAAATAACAGTGGCTTTTAATTTGTTTTCAATAATTAATACTTAAATAAAAGTTATTGTAATTTATAATGGCAATAGCTTAAAGTTTTGTAAATAACTTTTGTGAAGATTATGTTCAGTGTATTTTATTGTGATGAAAATCCAAGAACAGAATGGAAATATTAACTTCTTTTTGTTACATTTGTAATAAAGCTTGAAACATTGAGAGAACATATTTGAACCAGGTGTTGTTGAATGGTTGCACAGATTGATGCTGTGGTGCCGCTGAGTGATGTTGTGATAGCGAACGAGTGATGCTGTGGCGTTCAGTGATGCTGTTGTAGCACATAGGGATGTTGTGGTGCCCCTGAGTGATGCTGTGGTGGTGCGGAGTGATGCTGTATGCTATGCTATGTTTTGTTTTGCTATCCTATGTTTTCTTTTGTTACGCTATGCTATGTTTTGCTATCCTATGCTTTGATTTTTTATGTTATGCTATGCTGTGTTTTGTTATGCTATGCTATGTTTTGTTATGCTATGCTATGTTTTGCTATGCTATGCTATGTTTTGCTATGCTATGCTTTGTTATGCTATGCTATGTTTTGTTATGCTATGCTCAGTTTTTTTGTTTTATTATGCTATGCTATGTTTTGCTATGCTATGTTTTGTTATGCTATGCTATGCTATATGTTGTTGGGTTTGGTATGCTATGTTTTGCTATGCTATAATATGTTTTGTTTTGCACTGCCATGTTTTGTTGTGTTTTGTTAAGCTATGCTATATTTTGTTGTGTTATGCTATGTTTTGTTATGCTATGTTATGTTTTATTTTGCTATCCTATGCTTTGTTTTGCTATGCTATGCTATGTTTAGTTTTGCTATCCTATGCTTTATTTTGTTATGCTATGCAATATTTTGTTGTGTTTTGTTATGCTATGCTATGTTTTGTTGTGTTTTGCTATGCTATGTTTTGTTATGCTATGCTATGTTTTGTTTTGCTATGCTATGTTTTGTTATGCTATGGTTTGTTATGCTATGCTGTGTTTTGCTATGCTATGCTTTGCTATGTTATGCTATGTTTTGTTATGCTATGTTTTGTTATGCTGTGCTATGCTTTGTTATGCTATGTTTTGTTATTCTATGCTAAGCGTTGTTTTGTTATGCTATGCAATGTTGTGTTGTGTTGTGTTATGCTATGCTATGTTCTGTTGTGTTGTGTTATACTATGCTATGTTTTGCTATGCTTTGCAATGTTATGTTTTGTTTTGTATGCTATGTTTTGTTGTGTTGTGCTATGTTTAGTTATGCTATGTTTTATTATGCTATGCTTTGTTTTATGTTATGTTATGCTATGTTTTGTTATGTTATGCTATGTTTTGTTGTGTTTTGTTATGCTATGTGTGGAAAAGTAAATTTTGCCATGTTCTGTGTCCCTACGTGTTCCCCATCTTATGTTATATGTGCATGATTAATATGCATATGTATTCCCTTAAGATCGATTAAAGACGCAATTATAGTTGTGTCCAACTCTAGTATGCCAGTTTCCAGTCTTCGTGAAAGCAACGAATATCAGGCCTATGTAAACCTATGTTGCCACATTTTACAGTGTGCACGTTAATTCATTGAATTGTCCCCGTTTCTAGGCCTCAAAAGGGCCCGGACACCAGATTCAGCTCCTGTCTCCTGAACCCTCTCCGAGGAGTGATACAGCCCCCACCTGCATCCCTGACCCTTCACTTACTTCCTGCCTCACAGTGCCTGGCTCTGCCTGCCAGTCTGCCAAGAGTATGTTATGATTCTAGTTATCAGTCCAGCTCTCCTTCTCTGCATTCCTAAGCTACTGAATCGCATCAATAGTTTCAGTCATCGTCTAGCCTTTACGTCTCCATGTGAGTGAAATATTGTATTAATGGTCATTTAATATTCCTCAACACGCACTACATGTAGAATTATGCATGCACCAGTCTTAGAGTCTGTTAGCCTTTGCCCTGGTGACTTTTGGATTCTATCAACATGTTCTCTAAACATCAGATACTAGATAGTGTTTAGGTACATGTCGCTCTGACTCTCCAGACTTTCGTCTCCTCTTCTAGTGCAGAAGTCATAGCCCCCAGTTTCTCCTAGTAACACGTCATTGCCAGCTTGTGCGCACCACTAGGTTAAAGGTCCCAGCTCCTCAGGTAGCCCCCTCCATGTTTCCGCCCCATTTATGACATTTTCTGTTACGTTTACATCACATGTCTATGTATACGCCCTGTACACACCTCTTGTTACACCTACTTTATGCCTTATCTTTCGCGACTGCTACAAACTCCGCCCACTGCTACGCCTACTGTATTGCATGAAATGTATTTTGTTTAACTATAAATATTGTGCACTGTTATTAAAAGTTATCCCTTATGCTCCCAGATCCTGCCCCGGCAGCTGCCGGGCCCTGCCATCCTATTCCCGTGCAGGTTGTCCTGTTGCTGTCCTTTATGCCTGATTAAAACCTGCAAACTCCAGCTACCTCGAATCTTGACTCTTATTTATTGAGCTACCTGTTTATATTGCATCCAGTCAAAAATAGTACCGGTAATTAATTATTTATTTACCACATAATGGCGCCCGAATAGGGACTTGCCCTTTCCCCACGCGCCGGAGAAGCCACGCAAGCCCCCTGATCCTCTGCAGTCGTGACGGAACCATCCTGCGCAGTGGCAGATATTTCTGCTTCAAGTATCCCTCAGGCCCACGGAGGAGACGGAGGTTGCGGTCCAGCATCCAGACGAGGCGGTGGAGGAACGCGGCGAGTCCCGACCAGAGCCCAAGCCGAGAGTCCAAGGTCCGAGGTATCCGGAGGCCCACCCGTAACTGAAGTCCGTAGTTCGTAGTCCGTCGTCGTAGCAGTCCAGTCCAGTCCGAGGCCTTCCGTTCTTGCTGCCCGGTGAGTACCGTTGCTGGGGTAGTATCTAGACAGGGTCAATTAATTTGTCTCTGGTCCGTGGGTTTGGGTACGCAAATCCAACACGAAGTGTCCACCTAGGTGGATGCGGGTCCTGACGTGTCTCTTCATGAGACCGGTATGTTTCGTACTGTTTCAGCAGTGCATCTAGTAATTCTAGTAAGTTCTGTTCTCGAGAAAATTCATGTGTTTCTGTTCTCAAGTATTCCAGGTAATGTTTCTGTCCGAACTGTTATTTTAATGTTATTTCATGTGTTTTCAATGTCGTGGTATGAGTGATCAGTCTCAAGTCATTATTGTGTTCTTTGTGTATTGTATTGTGTCTAGATCCCAGTTTACGTCATGCCTCTGTTCTCCAAGTTACGTCAGTTAAGAACTAGAAAAGGTCTGCTCGAGGAAGCAGTTCCTGTCCCGCCTAGGGACAGTCCAGGTCATTTTATGTATCATAAGCATGGCATAAGTGCCATATTATATCTAGACTTATGGGTCGAGTATACTAAGGAATTAGAAGAGAAATATAGATGGCCTGTATCAGGCACATGGGATGCCGAGTGCATCATGCGAGTAAAAGAAGCATTATGGAAAAAGAAAGCCAGACAGTCACAGAAAGATGCCATCGAGTTATGGCGCAAAGAATCTCATAAAAGAACCGAAAAAGAAATCAGAAAAGCAGAATTGAGTAGAGAATCCACAGGAATAGCCCAAGAAAGGGAATTAATCGAAATAGGTGAACGAGTTAAATCCGAACAGTCAGACAGACAGAGGAATGCCCTCATTAAGGGTATGTACCCTCTTCTTGCCGAGGGCTTGCCAAAAGCAACCCCGGAGGTATCCAGTAATTTCCCGCCACCATTAGTTCCGACCAAGCTACGTCACAAACCGACCGCAGCTGATATTTTTCTCTCGTCCTATTTGGACGACACAGTCCCAGAATATGCAAATCCTGTTCCGCCAGCTCCTGTAAATAATGTAATTTCTGCTCCTCCAGCCACCGGGGCACCTGTTGCGGTACCCCCGGTCCAGCCTACATTACAAGTACCCGCTACATCGGTCACTCTGCCAGCACGAAGAGTATCAGTCGACGATTCCAGTTTAGGGGCCGCGGGGGGAGGTCCTCCGGGAACCCCGCCGCCACACAAATGTGTAACATCAGTCGAGTTACATGAACGTGCGTTACAGCGTACGCCCAAACATCAGTCCGTTGCAGATATCAGGCGAGCACTTACCGAATGCCGTTATGATCCAGTCCCAGGCGATGATAGTATGGTTATATATTCATTGCGCGTAAGACGGGTGACCGAGTATTTGGACACCCTACCGAATATGAAAGAAGATCTAGACAGAATATATCGTTTCATTGGTACAGGAACAGACCCAGAAAGTATTGGCGAAGTTATGTCTCTAAGGAAAGCTGAGACCCAGCTCATGCTATTAAAGTTTCTAATTAATTGTCTAATAAGGGAACAAGATTATCCGACTAAAGATCCGACTGAAATGAAAGTCCTGACAAGGTGGAGTGATAATATAGCCGAGGGAAGACATAGGACACTCAGTTGTATAGAGAGTATGTACAAGAAAATTCGTACGGAAATAATAAGGTTACACGAGAAACGCAAAGCAGCACAAGTAAGCGAGAAGGAAAACGACTCTTCTACGGAAGAGGTGGACGATGAGAATACCGCCAGAATAGCGTATGTAGGTAAAACTAGACTTTCCGACCGACATTCACGTCTAGAACACAAGAAAGTTTTCTCTCTTACAGCACCAGAACAAGGTTCTCTAGAGCAAGTATTTCAAGCTACCGATCACATTCTGAAATCACGAATCGGTTATAGTGAACTTAGTACTATGCATGAACAAGAACTAGCCCGATCAGCAGTCCGATGGGCTACTGATTCTACCACTTTTCCAGACGAAATAGTGGCACAAATGTTTCTGAAACTGCCCCCAGCCGAGCAGCGACTGGTGGGTATGTATATGATCCAACACCTCATTACACTGTATGAGGGTCAGCATTCTGATCCAGGTCCGTTACATGATGTTCTGAACGAGTTACTCCAGTATAGATGGTAAGGTCTAGGTACCGATTTAATTAGTATCATTCTAGAACAGCGCCACAAATACCGAACGTTTCTGAATCCGCATTTTGTTCACGTCTCACCTCCAGAAAGTAAACCATTCTACATAGATAGACAGCATCCGTTACGAGAAGTACACCCAGTTAGGACACAGGGTGGTGAAATGCAACGAGTATTTGTTTACACCCCGATTACAAAGATGGAACTCTTAGAGATGAAGAAGTTAATTCCCTGTCACGATAAAGATCCAGCAGGGTTCCACCGTGAATTAAAAGACATGCTCCGTATGGGAGAATATACGTATCCAGATATAATTAAAATGTTAAAGGTCCTGTTGCCTGCGGGCATATATGAAAAACTCAAGGAAAAAGAATGGGAGGTGGGAGAGAAAAAGATAGATTGGACAGCCCTAGAAGCTGAAGATAATACACGTGTACCAGGTACCGGTCTAGGAGAGAAATGTAAAGAATTACCTGAACTGTTAATACAAGTTTTGCCAAGATTACTAGCCACAAAAAAGGAAGACTGGGATGCTATCTCAGCCTGTAAACAGAAACAGGATGAAGACACTAGTGATTTTTATTCTAGATTTGAGAAATGTTTTAGTATTAACAGTGGTTTGAAGACGAGTAGCGAGTCATACCCTCATCTTTTTGTTACTAAACTAGTCGAGAATTCAAGTCCACAAGTTAAAAATCGAGTTTTGAAAGTCGAAAGTACATGGCAAGCTAATACTCCGTCCCAAATGCTTCAGATGCTTCAGTATCACCAGAATAGAATCAGAGAAGAGCAAGATCATGAAAGGAAACGTATGAAAGACACGAAAATGAAAGTATTAGTTGCACAATCTGTTCCACAAGACAGTCAGAAGAGGGGTCCGAATCAAGCCAGTCATCCTGCAGTTCCTGTTAAAGGGACCTGCAATTATTGTAAACAGCCAGGTCATTTTATAAACGAATGTGCAGTTCTGAAACATAACATAGCTACTGGTAAGACTAAAGAAAGACCACGTCCGCCTAGACAAGAACAAGTTTCACAGACTTCTCAGTCACCACAGAATGCACAACAGACAGTTACAGCACCGCAGCCTATAGCTGCAACACAGCATGTTACACAGCAGATGTACCAGTATGCACAGTCCGAGTATCCAGAGTACCAGCAGTATTCATGAAACAGCCTAGAGAGGGAGGTAGGCTTGCCTCTCATCGAGATACCTGTAGATCAAGAGGGTCCCTATGTTCACAGTCAAGTATTAGGGAAAGACAGAAAGTTTCTGATTGATACAGGGGCAAGTAGGACTACTATTAGTCATGACGAGGTTCCAGGGGCTCCGCTCTCAGGCTCTAGAAATGTTTCCCTTGGATTTTCAGGAAAGCCGATAGTTAATGAAATTTCCAAACCAGTTTCTCTAGAAGTAGGTCCATTGTCCCGAACTACTGATTTACTACTTACGAAGTCATGTCCAGAAAATGTGTTAGGTATTAAGACATTGAAAGAATTAGGTGCAGTTATTTGCTGCTCCCCAGAAGGAATACGTTTGTTTTTACGTGACTTTAAAGGTCACTATGTATTACGTGATTTTGATCCAAGATTACTGAATGTCCCGCAGCATCTATGGGCGCAAGGTCCAACTGATGTTGGATGTATGCAGATCACACCCCACCGTGTGACTCTGAAACCAGGTGTAGTGTTACCACGAATCAGACAGTACAGATTGCCACCTGAGGCTGTAGCAGCCTTATCTAAAATTATTGACGAGCTTATTGTTCAAGGAGTGGTTGTAGAAACTGACTCCAATGTATGTAATTCTCCTATCATTCCAGTCATGAAACGTACTGATCCAAATGCACCTCCAGTATATCGATTAGTGATTGACCTTCGAGAACTTAATAAATGTATCATACCCCAGTATCCAGTAGTCCCAGATATTTCATCCCTATTGACAGCTATTGATTCTGAAGCTACATTTTTTACTGTAATAGACCTCAAGAACGCATTTTTCAGTGTTCCCATTCATCCAGACAGCCAGTTCCTTTTCGGATTCTGTTTAAATGGAAGGAGCTATAAATTTACACGAGCTCCTCAAGGTTTCACAGAAAGTCCTAGTATTTACAGTCAAGCACTCAAGAGACAACTAGACAATATTCACATGCCAACTGACACTGCCCTGCTCCAGTATGTCGATGATCTATTAATCACAGCCCGTTCTGAACGTGACTGCGAGCGTGCATCACTTACAGTTCTGTATTTCCTAGCCGAGATGGGGCACAAGGTGTCCCCTTCGAAGCTTCAATTCTGTGTCCAGCAAGTGATCTATTTAGGCCACTTACTGTCCATGAGGGGTAGGCAGTTGACACCTGACCGTATCCAGTTAATAGCGAGTCTTCCACAGCCCAAGACACAGAAGGAGGTACGAGCTTTTATTGGCCTCACTTCTTATTGCAGACAATGGATTCCCCAGTATGCATTTCTAGCCAAGCCACTGATACAGTTAACGACACAGGAGGCAGCCGTATCGACTGTCCTCCCTTGGACATCTGAACATACACTTGTTTTTAATGAGTTAAAGAAAGCTTTATGCCAAGCACCTGTTCTAGCTACACCGAACTACAGTAAGCCTTTTACACTTTTTGTCACAGAACGTGAAGGTACAGCATTATCTGTTCTCACACAAGATCAAGCAGGACAATACAAGCCCTGTGCTTATTTTTCAAGCACATTAGATCCAGTAGCCCAGGCTCTGCCTGCATGCCTCAAGTCAGTTGCAGCCACAGCTCTAGCTATCAGACAAAGTGATTCCATAGTATTAGGACACTCCCTGACAGTACAAGTTCCACACTCCGTGGAAGTTCTTTTAAACCGAACACAGACTCAGCACTTGACCATTGCACGTTTAACAGGTTATGAATTGACACTGTTCCAGCCACACATAGAAATCAGACGCTGCAACGTTCTAAATCCTGCTACACTGTTACCGTCAGTTACTTCAAATCCTGCCACACATGACTGTGTGGAAGTTGTTAACACCATGACAAAGCCAAGACAAGACTTGACAGATATTCCATTACCTGATCCCGACCTGACACTTTATGTGGATGGTTCATGTATGAGAACAAGTACAGGAGAACTAGTAGCCGCGTATGCAGTGACTACTGACACTGAAGTTATAGAGACACACCGTATTGATACCCTGTCTGCTCAAGCAGCAGAGCTAGTCGCTCTGACCCAAGCCTGCATACGTGCCAAGAACCTGAAAGTTAACATATACACAGATTCTCGTTATGCATTCGGAGTCGTACACGACTTTGGAGTGCTCTGGCAAGAAAGAGGTTTTATGACTTCTCATGGAACCAAGATTCAGCATGGTCTCCTCATTCAAGCTCTGTTAGATGTAATCCATTTACCGACAGCTATCGCTATTATGAAGTGCAAAGCACATACGAAAGTTACTGATATTATTTCCCAAGGTAACGATCTAGCAGACCGAACAGCCAAGCTCACAGCTCAGACTCCAGACATTCCAGTTAACATGACACTGACACACACTCCAGATCCGACTACATGTATGACAGTTAAGGACCCTACACAAGATGTCATAGACATACAGTTACATGCTACTTCCGAAGAAATCAAGAAATGGTCCGAACAAGGAGGGGTCCAGACAGATCAGGGATGGTTGACGAAGGGAAAAGCCACATGGTTTCTCCCCGACTCTATGGTTCAAGTCATTATTAATACCGCACATAGTCCTGCACATTTAGGAGAAAAAGCTATGTTAGACAGTATCCAGAACATTTGGTTCAACAAGCATTTACGAGCTGCAGCCAAGCAGAAAGTCCGTACCTGTATGATATGTTGTCAGTTCAATCCAGGTAAAAGTGTCCCGGTGGAACAAGGGGGATTCCAGCCTCCTGACCACCCTTTTGAAGTCCTCCAAATGGATTATATTCAGATGGAGCGATGTCGAGGTTTCAAGTATGTCCTTGTAGTTGTATGCGCTTTGTCCAGGTGGACAGAGGCATATCCAGTCCCAGATTACACAGCCGCGACCACTGCCAAGCAGTTGGTTCGTGAATTCTTTCCTCGTTATGGACTTCCTAGGGTCGTGTATTCTGATAACGGCCAGCCATTCTCATCTGAACTCATGAAGCATGTGTCCCTTCTGTTAGGGTACCAGTGGAAGTTCCATTGTGTGCGCCATCCTGAAGCAGCCGGTCTCGTAGAGAGACATAATCAGACCCTGAAAATCCGCATTTCTAAAGTTTGTAAAGAGAAAGGTGTAGACTGGCTAGTAGCTCTGCCAGTCGCCCTATTTTATATGCGCATGGTCGCACATTCCAGATCAGGTCTGTCCCCTTACGAGGTCGTATTCGGCCGCCCCCCGAACATGTGGGGTACACCTAGACCCCGAAGTATTACAGATGTTTCCAGTAATATGCTGACAGATTACCTAGCTTCCTTGATGTCTGCCCTACACTCTTGTCGTTCCCAGGTTGCTGCCGCATTTCCAGACAATACCGAAGTGAAACCACACGAGGTCATTCCAGGGGATCTCGTATTAATCCGGAACTTTGATCGTTCAAGTCCGCTGGAACCCCGCTGGAAGGAACCTCGGATGGTCTTACTCACCACAAGGACTGCAGCGAAACTAGAAGGCAGAAAAGGATGGATCCATATGTCCCATATCAAGAAATTTCATGGAATCCGGAAAAATACTTTTAATGACAATTCCAAAGACTGTTCCATTTCTAAGGACTGCCTAAAAAGTGACTATGAATCAAAGCCTCCCCTGTTAGAGGAAACTCCGCAGCAGGAGTATAAAAGTAAGCTCCGGTCTAGTAAAATAAGTCAGCCAGTTTAATTGTCTAAGTCCCCCTCGGGTGAAGCGGTTAGACAGGTTTCTGACATGTATGAGATAGACCCCCATAGTGAGAGAGTTAGTCAAAACTCTATCAGATGTATCGTTTTTCTAAGTTTTATATTGTTTCTAAGCCTCATGGTTACCTGCACAAGTTATGCATTGCATTTATGTTTTCCAATTTCTCATGTAAATAAGTTTTCTAATGCTACAGTAGAGCACACATTTAGTGATCTGCCTCCTCACGAGCTATCCTATCGTCTTGCTATGAGAAATAATACATTTATCAGAATGTTACACTATTCACACCAGACCAGCAATGCCACTAATTGTTGGGTGTGTGGTCGACTCCCCCCTTTCCAGACACCGAAGGGAGTTCTGCCACTCTTTCCTTATCCGTTTTCACATAATGGTTCGTGTGGAGCATGGTCCATGTTAACGTCATCCTCAACTGATATGTCCCTTCTGAATAGTACATGTTTTCCAGACAAGCAAGGTCTCACCCATAGAACCGGGTTAGATCTAGAAAATGAAGTTTATAATTTAGGAAATTATTCTTCGAATTTCATGGTCCTGAATGTTCAGTCTGATACTACTCCAGATTTACCTGCTATTTCAGTACTACCAGTCAAAGGCGAATTATGTGTCCGAAAGAATGGTTCCACACATGTAGGACATAGTGATTGTACTACTATTGTCAAGTATAGTGACAGTGGGAAATCTATTTTCAAAGCCTCACGTCATTCTTATTTTGTTTGTGGTCAGACCGCATATGTTCGTCTGCCCCTCGATTGGGATGGAACATGTTATATTGCCTTCCTACTGCCACCAGTTTTTCTAGCCCCATCTGATTATCATAGAAACACACATCTAGTACACATTAGACATAAAAGAGAGATCGAGTCCCCAATTGTCGATCAAACTGAAACTGCTCTAGAACAGTATACAGACTTCAATAGAGGTTTCTTCTTCTTTATAGGACCTGTCCAGAATAGTAAGTTAATACGTAGGTTAACCGGAACCCTTGAAGCAGTAGTGAATGAGACTACTTCTGCTCTAGGTAACTTAACTGAAGAGCAATCTGCTATGAGATTTGTCGTGCTCCAAAATCGTCTCGTTCTTGACGTCATACTGGCCGATAGAGGAGAAGCATGTAGAGTCATCGGATCTAGTTGCTGCATTTTCATTCCTAATAACGCGCCGTCTGTTTATTCAGCTATAACCAGACTTCATAAAATTGCCCATCAGTTACACCAGAATCCAGGCACCTGGACATGGTCCGGTTGGCTCTGGAGTATAATTTCTGCCTGGGGATGGAAAGTATTGTCATTCCTAGGTATAGCAGTAATGATCATATTCAGTTGCTGCCTCTGTTTACAATGTGGCCCTGCGATTTGCGGCATCTGTGCTACATCCTGTATTCCAAGTCCTAGTCCTAAGTCCCGTTCCAAGACAATTCGAGACGAGCAAATGATGCTATATGAAATAATAGATGGTATCATGAATATTGATGTTTCCTGATGGAAACGTAGTGACAAGGAGGGAATGTGGAAAAGTAAATTTTGCCATGTTCTGTGTCCCTACGTGTTCCCCATCTTATGTTATATGTGCATGATTAATATGCATATGTATTCCCTTAAGATCGATTAAAGACGCAATTATAGTTGTGTCCAACTCTAGTATGCCAGTTTCCAGTCTTCGTGAAAGCAACGAATATCAGGCCTATGTAAACCTATGTTGCCACATTTTACAGTGTGCACGTTAATTCATTGAATTGTCCCCGTTTCTAGGCCTCAAAAGGGCCCGGACACCAGATTCAGCTCCTGTCTCCTGAACCCTCTCCGAGGAGTGATACAGCCCCCACCTGCATCCCTGACCCTTCACTTACTTCCTGCCTCACAGTGCCTGGCTCTGCCTGCCAGTCTGCCAAGAGTATGTTATGATTCTAGTTATCAGTCCAGCTCTCCTTCTCTGCATTCCTAAGCTACTGAATCGCATCAATAGTTTCAGTCATCGTCTAGCCTTTACGTCTCCATGTGAGTGAAATATTGTATTAATGGTCATTTAATATTCCTCAACACGCACTACATGTAGAATTATGCATGCACCAGTCTTAGAGTCTGTTAGCCTTTGCCCTGGTGACTTTTGGATTCTATCAACATGTTCTCTAAACATCAGATACTAGATAGTGTTTAGGTACATGTCGCTCTGACTCTCCAGACTTTCGTCTCCTCTTCTAGTGCAGAAGTCATAGCCCCCAGTTTCTCCTAGTAACACGTCATTGCCAGCTTGTGCGCACCACTAGGTTAAAGGTCCCAGCTCCTCAGGTAGCCCCCTCCATGTTTCCGCCCCATTTATGACATATTCTGTTACGTTTACATCACATGTCTATGTATACGCCCTGTACACACCTCTTGTTACACCTACTTTATGCCTTATCTTTCGCGACTGCTACAAACTCCGCCCACTGCTACGCCTACTGTATTGCATGAAATGTATTTTGTTTAACTATAAATATTGTGCACTGTTATTAAAAGTTATCCCTTATGCTCCCAGATCCTGCCCCGGCAGCTGCCGGGCCCTGCCATCCTATTCCCGTGCAGGTTGTCCTGTTGCTGTCCTTTATGCCTGATTAAAACCTGCAAACTCCAGCTACCTCGAATCTTGACTCTTATTTATTGAGCTACCTGTTAATATTGCATCCAGTCAAAAATAGTACCGGTAATTAATTATTTATTTACCACATATGTTTTGTTCTACTATGCTATGTTTTGTATTGCTATGCTTTGTTATGTTATGCTATGCTTTATTTTGTTATGCTGTTTTGTTATGCTATGCTATATTTTGTTGTGTTTTGTTATGCTATGCTATGCTGTGTTGTGTTTTGCTATGCTATGTTTTGTTTTGTTATGCTATGTTTTGTTTTGCTATCATATGCTTTGTTTCGTTATGCTATGCTATGTTTTGTTATGCTATGCTGGTGAGGGTGTGTGAGTGTGTGTGAGGGTGAGTGAAGGTGAATGAGGGTGAGGGTGTGTGAGGGTGAGGGGGTGTGAGGGTGAGGGTGTGTGAGGGTGAGAGGGTGTGAGGGTGAGAGGGTGTGAGGGTGAGGGGGTGGGAGGGTAAGGGTGTGTGACTGAGGGTGTGTGAGGGTGAGGGGTGAGGGGTGTGAGGGTGTGTGAGCGTGTGAGGGTGAGTGATGGTGTGTGAGGGTGAGAGGGGATGAGGGTGTATGAGGGTGAGAGG
Source organism: Lissotriton helveticus (assembly GCF_964261635.1). Lineage (NCBI taxonomy): Eukaryota > Metazoa > Chordata > Amphibia > Caudata > Salamandridae > Lissotriton > Lissotriton helveticus. The sequence goes on along the minus strand of NC_136063.1, from coordinate 241,215,661 downwards.
GTTGAGGGTGTGTGAGGGTGAGGGGGTGTGAGGGTGAGGGGGTGTGAGGGTGAGCGAAGGTGTGAGGGTGAGAGGGTGAGGGGGTGTGGGGGTGAATGAGGGTGTGTGAGGTTGAATGAGGGTGTGTGAGGGTGAGGGTGTGTGAGGGTGAGGGTGTGTGAGGGTGAGGGTGTGTGAGGGTGAGGGGGTATGAGAGTTAGGGTTTGTGAGGGTGAGGGTGTGTGAGGGTGAGGGGGTGTTAGGGTGAGGGGGTATGAGGGTGAGGGGATGTGAGGGTGAGGGGGGTTAGGGTGAGGGAGTGTGAGGGTGAGGGTGTGTGAGGGTGAGGGGGTGTGAGGGGGTGTGAGGGTGAGGGGGTGTGAGGGGGAGGGGGAGTGAGGTGGAGGGGGTGTGAGGGTGAGGGTGTGTGAGGGTGAGGTGGTGTGTGAGGGTGAGTTATGCGAGGGGGTGGGGGTGTGAGGGTGAGGGGGTGTGAGGGGGTGTGAGGGGGAGGGTGCTGGGTTGTAAGGGTTAGGGTGTGGGGTTGTGAGGGTGAATGGGTGTGAGGGTGATGGTGTGAGGGTGAGGGAGGGTGAGGGTGACAGGGCTAAGGGTGATGGGGTGAGGGTGTGTGAGGGTGAGGGTGTGTGAGGGTGAGGGGGGGTGAGGTTGAGAGGGTGTGTGAGGGGGTGTGTGAGGGTGAGAGTGTAATTGGGTGTGAGGGTGAGGGGGTGTGAGGGTGAGAGGATGTGTGAGGGTGAGATGGAGTGTGAGGGTGTGTGAGGGTGTGTGAGGGTGAGTGTGTGGGGGTGTGAGGGTGAGGGTGAGGGGGTGTGAGGGTGAGGGGGTGAGGGTGAGTGGGTGTGAGGGTGAGGGGGTATGGGGGTGTGAGGGTGTGTGGGGGTATGAGGGGGTGAGGGTGAGGGGGGTGAGGGTGAGGGGGTGCGAGGGTGAGGGTGAGGAGGTGTGTAAGAGTGAGGGTGTGTGAGGGTGATGGGGTGTGAGAGTAAGGGGGTGTGAGGGTGAGTAGGTGTGTGAGGGTGAGGGGGTGAGGGTGAGTGGGTGTGAGGGTGAGGGGACGTGTGAGGGTGTGTGGGGGTGTGAGGGGGTGAGTGAGGGTGAGAGGGTTTTGAGGGTGAGGGGGTGAGGGTGAGGGTGTGAGGGTGAGTGAGGGTAGGTGAGGGTGTGTGAGGGTGTGTGAGGGTGAGAGGGTGTAAGGGTGTGTGAGGCTGAGGGGGTGTGAGGGTGAGGGTCTGAAGTAAATGGGGACTGAGCAGACATCATAAGTTAGAGAGAAGAGACTGCGTGTTGACTGCGTTGGTCAGTTTCAGAATCAGGAGGGGCAGAGTCAGCACAGTCTGAGAGGGATCAACGTGTCTAGAGGCAAAGCATAGCTGATGTAGCATTGCTGCTAGCAAGTCAAGTGTTTTCAAGCTGAGTGTCCCTAGAGAGATGGCAACACAGCAACAGCATTTGAGGAGCAAGGCTACTGTAAACAAGCAGGGTAGGTTTTCACTTTTGTCCAGAAAAAAAACGAGAAAGGTGCAGAGAACGCCAAACAAAACATGGCTTCCCCACGAAATGGATGCAAAAAAAACAAGCTCTCAGCATTGCTGTGGCGGGGGGGGGGGCGGGAGCGCATTCCTTTGAAGTCTGATGCCAAGTCTCAGACAAATGGTGGTGTGCGATGTGGTTGGCTCTGTGCACGCTAATAGCTCACATGAACTGTACGCGATCCGCAGGCTAGGTAGACTTTTCTTTTCCTCTTACTATAATCTTGCCTATTCATCCCTGTGGGTTATAATAGGCGAGACCTAAAAATGGGGGATTTTGAGAAGGTCAGGAGTGAAGTCTCTAAGGTCCAGGGAGAGCATTTTCTAGTGAGTTTCAACTGGAGGAATTGTTTCTTTCATTCGCTCACTGAATACTGAACCGCAAAGATGCTCACTGAATACTGAACCGTTAAAGTGTTATCTCAGTAAGATGTGTCTGCAAAAGAAAATACTTGTTCAGTGACTGCAGCAAGTACAAAACTCCGCTTTTAACCTTAAACCAGGACAACATGAATTATGTGGCAGAAGGACCAAATAATACGGCAATAAAGGCCAAATTATGCTGCATTATGCAGCACCTTTTGTGTTTATGTTATGCGGATATTACCCGGAAGGGATGCTGAGCAGGTGTGGGGTTATCGATGTAGGAGAAGGTTCAACTGCTGGGTCTGGTTCTCTCTTGGATGCGAAAATGCCACTGAGCAAGTGTTACATAATTTGCACTTTGTGAGGTTGTTTGGCGCTCACCGCTCAGCCCCCCCGGAGCAAGTCTGCGCCAGTGCAGCTGCAGGGCATAACACAGGCCCACGCAGCCCCCGTGGTGAGGGGGGTCTCTAGCTCCAAGGGGCCCCCTCGGCACTGCACTGCGGCCGGAGAGCTCCTGATTGAGCCCGGAGGGGCCCCCTCTAAGTACCGTGCAGGGAGGCCCCCTCACTTTTCGTTACCCAGTGAGCTGCAGGTGGCACGTATAGCACTGTAAGCTGCAACACAAGCTTGTTTCTCAAATATCGCAATAAATGACACGAAATAACGCGCACGTTTTTCTTTTCACCGCTTTACTCCATGAAACTATCAAACAAGTACAAAGGAATTTTCTTTACCCTCCTAGTGTTTCGTAATTGAAACCAGATCCCCTGTATTTTTCTCTCCTTCAGTCCTGTTGTTCAAACACTTCAGCAGTAGTTTTGCCAGAGCTTCTGTGTTTGTTGGCTGTTTTGTATCCTCCATTCTGATATGCACAGTGTGTTTAGTATTAAACACTGTGTGTTGGTAAAACGTGTATTGTAGCTAGAATATGAATATATGAGGTGCAATGTTATAAACATTGTACAATACTATGTTTAAGGTATGGAACAAATTTGCTCTGTCTCTCATTTCGTACCAGAGGTTTCGCCTGTAGGTGACTATTTGAGATAAAATGTACAGAGTGGTTTTCACCTGATCCCCTGTGTTTCTGCTCATTTGTCGTTTAGCGTTGTGTTATAAGGTCCCAAAAGTGAGACCTATTGGCTATGCAAATGCTTGTTTTCTCTCCTGCCTCCTCATTTAAGGCTCCACTGCTTTCTGTTGAATGTTTTAGTGCATGGGATTTTCTTAAACCTGCAGTCATGCCATTTGTGATATTTTATGTTTTCCCAAATATAGATTTCGAACAACCCCCAAAAAAATGTTACACGCCACGGACGCCCAGAACCAATAGCATTCACTGATATTGGAAAGAGCTGGATATGTTCTGTATTTGGCGGACGCTCGGTGGCCTTGAGCCCCCCCTGTAAAGTACATAGAGAGGCCCCCCTCTGGACCCGCTCAGGAGCTCTCCTGCCAGGGTACTGTGCTGAGGGGTTCCCCTGGAGCTCGGGACCCCGCTGCAGGGGCCTTTGTTACGACACTGCAGACGCTGTGCTCCATCATCGTGTTTGAACCGCAAACATCTCGACTTCTGTTTTTCGTACGGCTGTACTGGTCGTACTGCCAAATAGAAACGCCACAGATTCTAACACACAATTCATCAGTTTGGTGTAACCAAGGAGAGCGTCCTTTGTAACATCGTAATGAATTGTCCCGCGCGGTGCTGTTTAACATATGCAGAGCTCGAGATAACCTTGGGACGCTCATTTGTCATTCATGCTTTTGTATTCCCGAATCTTTGAAGCTACACTTCCTAGCTTTGGACTATACTTTTTATAGTAATTGCAAATGGGGCAGATTTATGATGACTGGCGCATCCCCAGGGATGCGCCAGTTATATTGCGCCGCTGCTCCGCCACCCATGGTGCGCCGCATTTAGAATGCGGCGCACCATGGGGCAAAAACGGCACAGATGCGTGACGCATCTGTGCCGTAAAGGTGCCGCATTACTGGAGTTGCGTCGCAAGCGCGACGCAGCTCCAGCAAGGCTCGGGGTGCCCTATCTGACCAATGCTGCGTCAAGACCTACGCCTGCTTCAAGCAGGCGCAGGGTTTTGACGCAGCATTGGCCTGAAAGTGACTGAGTGAAATCTTATAGATTTCATTCAGCCACTTTTGCGAGGCGCACCTGTCCCGGAACGCCCACCCTGCGCCGGAACGCCCACAAGTGGCGCAGGGCTTTACAACGTGACGCATCTGCCTAGATGCGTCACGTTGTAAATGGGTCGTAGGGATGCGCCACGTTTACGCCGCAGTTGCGTGACGCAAACGTGGAGCATTACCAACATAAATCTGCCCCATAGCGCTTACTAGGATACATCAATGGTTTCTAACAGGGGCCCACAAGCTCTCAAACGCAAATAAACAATGTTATAATCTAGGGTCTACTTTGTTGGTCGAATAAAAAGTGCCACGAACAATGCATACACGCTTTATTGGACTAGCAGCACGCTGACACACTGCAGGGAACTCACAGGAGTAGATAAGGTTGTACCCGGGCAGTAAGTCCAAACACAAGTTGGGTAAAGATTCTGGCATCGGACATCCCGCTGGCACAAGCAGTCCGTGCACACTGTAGTAGGTAAAACGAGAAGTCAACGAGGAAACAAATACATCCAATAGACTCCAATTCAGCACGTCCATTCTCAATGGCACTCACAAAGCGCCACGATGCTGCAGCCCGGCGCCTAGGCGCTGCTCTCTGCTCTTCGCGCTGTGGACTCGGACTCGCTGCTCGGGGGAGGCGGCAGACAGCAGGCTGCCGAGGTCCAGGCTGTGTGTGGTGTGAGCAGGGGTCCGTCCGCAGCCAAACTGACCACAACAGGTGCTGGGCGCGTAACCAAAGCCGGCGTGGACGGGGCTTCCAGGAGCTGCGAGCGCGGCCCCTGGAGCTAAAATAACCCCAATACACGGAAGTGTGGGAGTCCGATAATAATTAGCTCATCTGTCAGTCTCTCCGCAAATCACCTAGCCTGCTTCATACACTCCCGCATAGAAAGATACAAAAAAACACAAATCTTCACATCTAGCAAAACATATTGAGAAAAGCAAGGGATATCCGTGGGCTTCACTTACAATGACGTTTTGAGCCTAATTGATATTGTTCTTTCATTTCCGTTGCATGCCATCTCACAGCTGTACGTGGCTCGGCATGATTAGGATCTCCTTGGCATAGCAAAACCCCCTTTCGAAAAATCAAAGTGCTTGGCTCTCAGAGGTTTGTTTTAATGAGAGGGACGCTGCAGATTCTGCCAGTTGTCCTGCTTTACATTCAGAGTTGCTCACAGTTATTTTTGATGACTCATCACAGACCCACAGAACAGACAAGTCAAAACGAAACCGAAACCTACGAGCCGCTCGACGTGAGCTGTGTACGGTTGAAGCTCACGCGCGCGACCCAATTCCAAGGCGCATGGCTGAGTCGGATTTCGACGCTGCCATGCTTCTTAATGTGCGCGTGGTCATCTCCTGTCTCCAGTCCTTGTCGGGTCTCGTCGGCTATACTGATTGCTATAGTCTCTCAGCGAGAGCGCGCTTTCGCAGCGAGACCTAAAAAATCAAAAATAATGCTGGTGACTAGAGGGTTGGCTGTAATATCAAATGGAAGGTACTGTATTAGATTCGGTCACTGAATGTAGATATCTGGGTGTTAGAATAGATGCTAGGGGCACGGGTAAAAACCAGTGCGCTACACTACAGAGAAGAAACAACTCATTAATTGCTGCATTTTCTATACTTCAGAATAACGTAAAAGGGCTTCCCCTTAACCAACTATTACAAATTATGTCAGTTAAACATGTGCCAACTCTTGCATACGGAGTAGAGACCTTAAGAGGTTGTGCTGACAACACCATAGATAAGCTAGTGACAGGGACCTACTAAAGCCTGTTTAATCTTCCGCGACATTCTTCACCGGCACAAATCCGACTTGAGTTCAGACCTAAACGACTGAACCTAAATAGCTTAGGAGCTTATTTAAAATCCTGCCACAAAACTAGAAGGGATAATAATTCCTGGCTTATGACAGTAGTCTGGGAGGCAATACGTGATAATAAACATAAGCAGGCACATGAATATTTCAAACTGGCGATAGATACGTTCAATTCGGAACAATTATGGGCCTTAACTCTTTCACAGGTGGGTTTTGATAAGGTTATAAATGGGGCAGCAAAAAATTGTCGTCTTTATGGGACAAAGCAGTACTGGCAAAGAGATCCCATGCAAGGACAGTTATTGCTTTGTATGATATGCTAAAACCCCAAAGACATTTAGGAGACTCACATAGCCAAAGGCCAAAGCTGAAGCTGTTGAATCTCCGATTTGGAAATATGCAATTTCTTGGAGACTCCCCTACATGGAAATTGATGAGTAGTGAGAGGGTGTGTTGCCTCTGTTATTACAAGAGGGAAGACATTTGTCATATCATCTGTTGTTGCCCTACACTAATAGAGGAACGTAGGAGGCTGCTACGGTCGGACTTTAATTGTCAAATTATACGAATATGCCGACAAGCAGTCATAGCCGGTTTACAAGGAGAAAGCTTGCTGTTTACGGGTAGACTTTTGAAGTTATAGAAATAGTGGAGAAGAAATTGCTTAACTGTGGACAATGAGGATGATTTTATTCATGCTTGTTTTTATACATTGATGAAAAGTTTCTTTTAATTATGTGGTCTTAATGTATGAGAATGGTATAATGTTGTTTTAATTTTAAGTTTTTAGTAACTGAACAATAAAAGTTTCATTCATTCATTTTCATTCATTCATTCATACTAACACATACTTACACTCTAATACAATAACTAATACAAGCACACACTGCCCCATACAGGCACTCTCACATTCACTCAGTCTCACATATACTCATTTATACACTCCACACTCATATATACTACCTTTTACATATGCAGTTACTCACATATGTACCGCTGAGGCATCCATTCACTCACCAAGACACTCATACACACACTCACCCAGCCATAGAGCCATTCACAGATATAGACTTGAACACATATACCCAGTGAATTATCCACTCACATATCTATGCACAATCACACCCCTCACCCACCCACACAAACACTCAGACACCCATAGAGATACTCAGACAAGCAATCCATAGCTGATATAGATGCTCATTTAGCTGCTAACCAAACCATGCAACCGCTTACACACCAACTGACAACCTAAACTGTGTGAATGTCTGTATCAGTTGGTACACATGTATTAAGCAAGACATCATTATTCACTCAGTTATACAGTTAGTCACACATCTACTTAATCATCCATCCTGACTCTTATACACCCATTCATTCTTCAATACACCTTGGCATATGGATATAAAACATATTTACATTTTATAGAAGAACATATTCACTGGGTGATGTCATCAGAGATGTCATCAATGATGTAATTTGAGATGTCATCAGTAATGTCATCAGTGATGTCACTGACCATGTCATTAATGATATAATATGTGACATCATCAGCAGTGCATTGTGGGGCGCGAGTTATAGTTAGCTCAACTAACTATAACAGGCGAATTTCTCTGGTTTTATGAGTCAAATGTCCAACTAACTATAACATCCCTGAAACCTATGTTTTTTTAGTGAATTTCAAAGTTTTTTTTAAATGCTAATTCCTAACTATAACGTCTGTAAAACCTAAGGTTTTTTCAGTGATTTTTACAGGTTTTTTAAATGCTAATTTCATATTTTAATGTTCATAAAATCTATATTTTTTCTTTTTTTGTTGTAATATTTTGGAACTCTATTTTACTTTTTTTTTAACTTTAAAAATTATGTGATGTTTTATATCTCCCTCCCAAAAATATTTATATATTTTGTTTCTTCAAAAAACTGCACTCCTATACCGGTAGTGTACCAAGCTAAACTCATAAATGATGCGCTTTTCGTATCCGACAGGTTCATGGCACTGCGTCTCCTGTAACATCATATACGTATGAGGTTGCGCCAGCTGCTACTTTGATATCCGATGGGTACGCAGTACCAAGCCGTGCGTTTATTTATTTATTTATTTATTACAGGATTTGTAATGCGCATAGCTGCCTCAGCGACGAGGCGTCCCAGCGCAACCAGAAACCAGACAAGAGCAGGGAAACACAGCAAGCGACAGGTATCACAGAGTAGGGAACAGCCTAGTCTTCAGAGATTTGCGAAACGTCAGAAGACTAGGGGTAGCTCGAATATTTACTGGAAGGGAGTTCCACAGTTTGGCCGCCAAGAGGCCGAACGAACGGCCCCCTGCCCTCGCTTTCCTAACACGGGGGACACAGACCAAACCTTGATTAGCCGAACGCAGAGCTCAACTAGGCAGGTATGGCTTCAATAGGCCCAATAGCCCCACCGGGGCTTGGAGCCTCAAGATTTTATGCGTAACGCAGAGCACCTTAAACTGTATGCGCACTTCGATTGGCAACCAATGCAGCTTCACAAGAACCTGGGCCACAGAGTGAGATTTAGGGAGAGCAACTAACATGCGTGTGGCTGCATTCTGGACCCTCTGCTGGCGCTTGATGCTAGCTTTATTGGCACCTAAATATAAGGCATTGCCGTAATCAAGGCTCGCCGGGATGGAAGCCTGCAAGATGGTCTGGCGCACTCTGGGAGGGAAGAAACCAAGCAAAGGTCTCAGTCCTCTCAGAAGCTCAAAACAGACTGCGTCATGTGCGTATGGGATCACGCCCGCTGCGCATTGAGTATGCGACGACTGCACGCTGCCAGGCCCTGCATTATGTTATAGACGTATGGTGACGCACCAGGTATGCCATTCCCTCATTCTTTTATGTCTCAAAACTAAATCTAAATAACTTTAAACTGTATATGAGAGCGAGCGATGATGTAAAATATTTTAATCATTTATATATTTCTAACTGTAATAAACTTATATTATGATAAATATATTTTCTCAAATCACGTCAGGTGCGGCCTCCATGCGCCCTCGATACGCGATTGCCACGTGACCTTAAAAAAAAGTATTTAATAACAGTTACCATTGTAACAGTTGGAGGACTCCACCCATTTTAGTCATTCTCTGTACAGGGTTTGATGAGACAGCTTTTTCGAAAAGTTTTTTTGCTGTGTACACATATCTTATACTTCACACAACATGCAACGATCATCTTGATCAATATTCATGGTCTGTACATTAGCCTTTGTGAGGGTCATGCATCTCAAACGTTACATCAAAAAACAAATGTGTGTTACACGATGCCCCTGGTGTGTGTGTGTGTGCACATTATTGTGCTGCTTTTCAGCCTGGGTGTTGTTGGCTCGAAGGGGTATCATCAGCCACGGGCAGAGTGCACATCCTAGATCACATGTGACAAACAGTAAACAGTAATGTGTAGATTTGCATTGCTGTATGCTCTGTTGTCAGGCTTTACCAGTATAGTAGTGTGTCATATGTGAGACTTTCAGATTCACGTTTCACATGCTTTGCTTGACTGTAATGAACATTCTCACTATGTATGACGTAGCCTAGCTGCTGATCCTCCCTCCATCCGAGCACATTCACATGTGTGCGTTTCAAGATAGCAACACTTCCAGTAATACCGCAAACCACTTACATATGTGTCTGCGCATATCAACAACCTTAACAATGACATGTGATGTTGGCAATTCAATGTTTTCGAACAGCATCTCTTTAGCGACAGTTGGTGCCCTCCCGGTACATGCTACATTAATATAAACAGTGCATTCTGCAATGTCAAAACTGCAACAGAAGCACATATAAGTGCACTTCCTGACCAGGCAGGAACTGAAGAACGCCCAGGTCCCCGGAACAATTATTCACACCCCTACGCTGGCCTGGCATACGCAAGCCCAGCCCAGTTCGGGTATGTATGAATAGTATAAAAACGACGCCACATGTCTCAGTTCTACCACACTGCCTAAGGTGATATGGGAGCATCCACTTTGCTTATCACAATGCGCAATAAAAAATGGGATCCATAAGGCATACGCCATCCTGGCAATCAACACTGGACATCAATTGTTAATCCTACTGGACGTCGTGTTTCGAAAGGAATCTATGAGGTGTATACCATCCTGCAATCAACACTGCATCTGCATTGTGAACACTGCTGCCCGTCGTGTTTGGACACACAACAATGACAGCAGGTGAGCAGTGGGGCCTAGGTGCCCAAGAGCTGCAAGTGAGCGCAGTGTTGCGGGAGGGGTGGGGTGCATCTGCCTGGGTGCGCAGTTGCGAACAAGAGATATTGCCCTCCGTAATGATGTGATCTCTTACCTCATTCAGTCACATGTCTGTCTCATTCTAAAGACCTGCTGCACCATACTGTAGGCCTGAGCCAGCGGGCAGCACTGCCCTACAGACATGTGTTGAGCGCACTGCTGTGGGAGGGGTGGGGTGCATCAGCCTGGGTGTGCAGCTGCGAACAAGCGATGGTGCCGTGTGGGAGAGGTGTGGCACCGCGGCCAGGGCGACTGACGCTGGAATCTGGGGATCAGGGTTCGATCCCCAGCTCCAGCGGCAGGTTAGCCCAGCACCATGTGACTCTGGGCAATAGCTTGCTTAATCTTCCCGACGGCCCCCAGCGCCTAGAGACCCTTACGGGTGATTGTGCGCTTTACAAATGTGGATTATTATAGTGATGTGATCTCTAACCTCATTCAGTCACATTTCTCTCTCATTTTAAGGACCTGCTGGACCGTACTGTAGGCCTGAGAAAGCGGGCAGCGCTGCCCTACAGACACATGGCGTTGCCTTTTAGGGCACTGTAGTGAGCTGATTACTAAGTGTACATGCACACAGGCTTGCGCCAGTGCATTACACGCGCACATTATGCTTCTAGCATGCGCTCTGTTCCTGGGTATGTAAACACTGGCATACCATATTATCATTTAACCTTGTGTATTCTTGTGCACTCCAACTCCTCTTTGAACCACAATTACAACTAACAGTTGGTAGATCGTACTTCAAGATGGAAGGATGCACTGAACTGCTGTTCTGTATTAAGTTTGAAATAAACCTTCATTTGCCTCCAGACGTTTCCACCATAATATTATTTCTCCCTTTTCAGAGACTGAATTGGTTGTGCTGAAATGGACGGAGCGGGTGCTCACCCTGTGATGATGCCCTGGGCATTCTGACACCTTCCATCGTGGTATCAAGACACCGTCCCCGACCGGACACCTGCTATGCCACCCTACAGAAGCACCCCGGAGTCGGAGCATCCACCGGGACGTCGTTGGACACACCAATGGTGGCAGGTGAGCAGTGAAGCCTCGGTGCACAGGAGCTACAATTGAGCACAGTGCGGGGGAAGCAGCTAGGGTGCAGCAGGCTGGGTGCACAGGTGCCAACAAGCGATGTTGCCATGCATAATGATATGATCTCTGACCTCATTCACTCACATGTCTGTCTCATTTTCAGGACCTCCTGGACCATAGAGTAGGCCTGAGCCAGCGGGCAGCGCTGCCCTACAGACATGTGTTGAGCGCAGTGCTGAGGGAGGGGTGGGGTGCATCAGCTTGGCTGCGCAGGTGCGAACAAGCGATGTTGCAGTGCGTAATGATTTGATCTCTGACCTCATTCAGTCACATCTCTGTCTCCTTATAAGGATCTGCTAGACCGTACTCGGTGTGCATTTGGTTCGAAGGTATCTTGTGTTACGCCATTTTTCAATTTTTTGTGCAGGAGCAGTTCTTCCTCTCTAATTTCCCTCTTGAGACAGGTTTGTGGACTTATTTGGGGGCTGCCATTGTTATGTATTTGTGCAGTGATCTCCTTCGGCATTGAAGGTTGCAACTCTTGACCAAGGGTATGTGGAGCTAAAGGTAGAAGAGGGGATTGTAGTCCTTCTATGGTGGCACTTTTTGAGAATATTACTGTGCCAGGATCTTTCAAGAAGGAGAATTTGGTGTATATTTTCAGTTGAAAGAAGGAAGGGTTTTTCCTTGGTGGCAACCCCCCCTCGCTGAGTAAGTCCTGGGACTCCAATCCCTGGCTCGTGTTAACTACATTGCCCCTTGCTGTTGTAGCTGGTTTTTGAAGGTTGCAGGTAAATGGGAGTTTGTTTTGCGATTTGTTCTGTATGTCGTCAAGCGAGTCGTCAAGTTTCCCATGTTTTATCTTGGAGCTATATTGGGTGAGGTCCAGTGGGCTGGGGACACTGGTCCCCCACTCCCTTCATTCTTTTGTTTGATTGCCTTAAGTTGCCCCAAGATAAAAGGTAACTGTGGGTCTGTTAGTTAAAGTCTGACATCAAACTCAATATCACCTCGTGCACAATGTCAAAGATAAGTGAATTAACTTGACTGGATACTTCCCTAGTGTGTATGTATCCATCGGTCATCGATCGGTGCAGCCCTAATCATCACTTGGGACTCCTTACACCAAGGAGGATATACATGCATCCAAACAATGTGTAGATAATATAGGTGGATGCCCCAGTGTAAATAAAGATATTAGAATGGTAACCATTTCCTGATAACTGAAACAGCAGTGCGTGATAGTGTGTGTGAACTAAGTGAAAAATGTGCAATTGGAGAGTGGAGAGGAAAGGAAATTTATTAGGTACCTCTCTTACTTCCAATGATTAAAATCAGTGCGGAAACATAGTAGTTAACAAATATCTACTATTCAGATTATATAGGTCGACATGTTTCTGCAGTTAATTGGACCCAACAAGGTGTCCACTGCTTTCTTCAGGACCGAGCTTCGCTACTGCATTATTGTGAGTAAGTGACTTGTGCATATAAAAAAAAAATCCAATAATGTCACCTGGACGTCTTGAATATGTCTCCGTCCTCCCAGATTCTACTGAGTACTCCGGGCGTCCCTCTTGACCTCCCCCGAGACGGCCCAGAGGGACGCCCGGAGTACCGACGGGCAGAGCAGTGCTCTTTCTACCTGAGCCGCCGCCAGGTGAGGCGCAGCACCTTCGTCCTACTCAGTAGAATCTGGGAGGATGGAGACATATTCAAGACGTCCAGGTGACATTATTGGATTTTTTTTTATGTGCACAAGTGCATCAAGCTCCCTTGTGGAGCAAAACGCGTCATGGAGGGCACTAGTCCCTGCTAATTTTGTACAGACTTATTTATAAATAAAATATGCTCACTGCTTACCACGAAGATTAAAGTGGAGGTCGCATATTGAAGTTGGAGTAAGCTCGGGGTCCTTGACTGGTTTTCACCGTCCTTGCGTTTTTGGGCGGACAGGATTTTGTTCGATATATATATATATATATATATATATATATATATATATATATATATATATATATATATATATATATATATATATATATATATATATATATATATATATATATATATATATGTGCGGTTTTCCCCTGTAATAAACACTTCCGTGATTTCATACCCCTCCTTGAGTGCTGCATCTTTTCTTTGAAGCTTTGAAAAGCGTGAGCATCATATATATATATATATATATATATATATATATATATATATATATATATATATATATATATATATATATATATATATGAACCCAATCCTGTGTTCACAATCCTTTCGAAAAACAGGCACCGACTCCGTGGGATTCAAATCAAGGGTCTTTATTTGCAAGAAAAAACGATCAGACGCGTTTCGGCGGACAGGTCCACCTTGCTCACTACATCTGAGTTCACCAAGCGCATGTACAACATTTATAGTGCCTACTGATAACCCATTGGTTCATTCTGAAACGACAAAACTGACTTGTGACACAGTGATAGACATGGAAGATAATTTCGTTTTTTTGCAGAGTCATGTATTAACAAAATAAAGCAAAAAGTATATAGTGCACTTATTTACGTTTTAAATCATTTTCGGTTTCAAAGATACTCTATTGAAATAAATTAAAACAGTTTGTGCATGTTTTCACATTAAACAGAGAACAGACAGAGTGAAGAGTCACTGGGCTATGTGGCAGTGGACATGAAAGAAAGATTGCGCTCTCTATATAGGCTGTCAGCGCATGACCACTCTGTAATTTTCCACCCGCATTGATGGTTGTGCCTCGCGTTTAGACAGGAAGGTAAGAGAGTCTGTGTATCTGTTTGACAACTGCGAGGATTTAGCTGAGAGCATGTTTTGAAAACAATATCACACAAATCTTTTGTCGAACACAAATGCACTGAGTCCATGTATACTTTAATCAGTTTTTTTAGTTTTTTTACTTTCCACGGGGGAGACGGAGAGGCGGGAAGATTGGGGCTGGTTGTTTAAACCGGGTTGCCACAATCGTAAACCAAGGTGAATAAGAGTTCAGGGTTTATGTGTTTAGCTGCAGGGATTGCTTGAATGCTAGATAAAATTAGCCAAGTAAACACAAATCCGTGTTATTGTTATGCTTAAAGCAGGTGTTTGCTAGCTTCTGGTGCCATAAAAGCATTGCTCGTTGTCCGTGACCTTCCGAGACACATGTTTATCTTGTAAGTGACAAGTTCAAAAACAAACAGCATGGTACGCCAAAGAGACATTAGTGTGTGATGGCAAAATACCGTGCATAAGTCTTATTCATGATTGGTACATAATGTGAACAGTGACAAGCATAAGATGCCGTTTTTTTACCCCATAGTGTGTAGGCACATGAGATACAATCTTATAGCATTCATGAGAAATGATTTCAATAAATGGTTATTACACCGAAAACAATTCTGCCCAAGTGGGCAAGATAACCATCGGGAAATAGCGTCATAAGTATCACCTGAGCCGGAGTGAGACATAGCATCTTGTGCCTTTGGGTATTTTACTGCTTCCCCTCTCCCATTGTTAAGTAATATGAAAGAAATAAACAAACTGGTCCCATTAGTTTCTGCGGGGAAGGGGTTCTGTGATTTAACCTATGAGAAACCAATGACATGTAATCTCAATCAAGCACAATCTGTGTCATAGTTAAAGTCCTATTGCCGTTATGTGATAAGAGTGAATACATTTTTAAGATAAGATAAACAAACATAAGAGGTGTGACTGTGTGGGTTTAAACATATGTAAAAAGATGGTGAAGCTAGATGTTAAGACAGCTTATGGATTTAATGATAGACCGCGAGGGGTTGCTTGAGATACTGTAATAAACTTATGGAACAGATTATAAATGGACACTTAGTGCTTCATCAGCATTATGGCCATTTGGAATCTTAGAGTTAAGCTGAATGATGTACTTGGACTCTAGCCGTCTCAGTGCTTGTAACCTGTTCCCACCTCTTGGATTTGGTGCTACATGGTCAATTACAAAGTATGTTAATTCGTCTTTGTTGCCCTTGTGGTAAGCGTTTATGTGTCTTGCAAAGGGGTATGTTGGGTCATCATTACTGATGGCACACAAGTGCTGCAAGATTCTCACATGGACGGGATGGATCGTACTCCCCACATACATTTTCTTACATGTGCAGCTAAGTACATATACTGCGTGGTCAGTTTTACAGGTAAAATGGCCTTTGATTGTGTAGGGTATTTGTCTGAAAGGGAATTCAACTGTTTTGGTGTTGACTCCATGTAAGCATGCTTTGCATTTTGGGCACTTGAAAAAGCCTTTTTGAGGTTGTAACCAAGGCTTTTCTTTGTTCATGTTTTTATTTATCGTGGGTGCATAGTTGACGAGTTCCTGTCGCATTGATATTGCTCTGCGGAAGGTTAACTGAGGTAATTTAGCACAACTCTGTCCAATGGTAGGATCCATTCTTATGAGTGGCCAGTGTTTGTACATGATTCTGCGAAGGTCCTTGTGATGTTTGCTATAGCCTGTGATCATTCTGGGAGTGAAAGGTTTGCTATCGCCCTGGCTGGTAGTTGTTTGGCTCTTCTCTTTTAGTAAGTCTCTTCTAGTGAGTTTTTCGCTTTTACTTTTAGCTTGGTCTAGTGTTTGTTCTTTATATCCTCTCTCTCTCAACCTGGAAAAGAGGCTCTCAGTATTTTCATTTAGGTCACGTGTAAGACTGCAATTTCTTTTCATGCGGAGGCATTCCGCATATGGTATGCTCTCCTTCAATTTGACCGGGTGGAAGCTGGATGCGTGTAAAATTGTATTACCCGCTGTCTCCTTTCTGTACGTTCTGGTTTCTATTTTTCCGTCTTTCTGAAAAACCTCTAAGTCTAATAAGGCGATTTTTGTGGTGTTAATGGTGCATGTGAACTTTAAATTCAGACTATTTTCATTGATGGTTTTAACAAAGTCACAAGCACTTTCTTCTGTTCCCTTCCACACCATAAAGATGTCGTCTATATACCTTTTATATAGGACAACATGATTGAGGTATGTGTCGGTGTGGTGGGCCATGAGTACTTGCTCCTCCCACCAGCCCATATGCAAATTTGCATAGCTGGGGGCAAAGCAAGTACCCATGGCCGTGCCTGGGTTTGTTGGTACAGAAGTTTGTTGTAAGTGAAAGTATTATTGACCAGACACCATTCCGCCATTTGGACCAGCATCATTGTATGTTGGTGTAGTGTGATGTTACGACTACCCAAAAAGTGTTTCATTGCATTTACGCCATCAAAATGTCTGATGATGGTGTAAAGGTTTTGAACATCCAAAGTTACAAATATGAAATCAGGCTGCCAAGCAAAGTCATTGATTTTAGACAAAAAGTCCCCAGTGTCTCTTAGAAATGCTGGTAGCGGCTGTACCAAAGGTTGCAAGAAAAATATATATATATAATATATATATATAGATATATATATATATATATATAAAACCTACTGGTAGTTATAGAGTTATAGTTAGGACCTAGTTACCATAGGAGAATCGCAACATTCTATTCCCAACAACTTTGGCGCCGATTGACGAATCTTCGCAAAATTTTAAAAACTTATGACCCGCTTCAGACCGCTCCTATCTCAAGAGTTTTGGGGTGATTCAGCAAGCAGGGACCGAGAAAAAAGGGGGGTCCCAAAATGTGTTTTCTCCAGGCAATTTTCCATAGGAAACTTTAGACACAGCTACAGCCCGAACTGCTGAACGAAATAACACCAAATTTGGCAAAACTGAACCCTTGGTTCAGAAAGAGCCCTCTTAGATAAATGGTGTAAATCCATTCAGTAGTTTTTTTAAAATATTATTGAAAAAAGAAATATATATCTGGGCGGAGCCTAACCACACATCTAATCGTGAGATCTGATTGGCTGTAAGCACTTCTTCCAAGAGGTGCTGGCAGCCATCTTGGGACCAATATACATGATAGCAACTCATTAAAAAGCATTGCAGTTAATTGAAGGTTTTAAGACTTTAGTTACATTATAAATCATTTGTTGATGGTGTTCTAAAGAACAACTAGAGCGCTAACAGTCCTACTTATGACAAACGTATTGCATACCTGAAGCCATCTTGATTGGAATAAAGTGGTAACTCTTAAAATATTTAATTTAAAAAGGAACACAATGAGGGCGTTCATTTGCCATAGAAAGTATGATTAGTGCTGCAGAAAGAAAAATGAGGGCACATTTTGAGTGACTTCTCAAATCCTCTTCTATTTCATTAAAAAATTCTGACTTGTCGACTGAAACATGCACTATTAATACCAGCAGTAGACTTCTGTGGTGAGCAGTAGCTTTACTGCAGTGATCTAATGAGCAACTAGAGTGCTAACATTCAGAATTGATGGCAAATGTGTGACATATCTGAATACCTTCTCGATGGAATCAAAGTACAAAACTGAAACCATTTCCTACTGTGGAGACTGCAGTAAATGGGGAAATTAGGAAACTTCATAACACATAAATCTCCCAAGATGGCCACCAGAGACAAAAGAGCCCAAATGTAGCACACATATCACCCATATGTAGCCCACATGTAGCCCAATGACAGAAGTGTGCAAAACACTCTTTATTTTTTGTGTTTTTGCAGTTTTATATAGTGCAGACTTGTCAGGTTTTGGATGCAAATAAGACCCTCTCATATTTGTAATTTCTAAAGGAAATGCTCTAGGTATTGCAGTTTTGATTACATCAAGATGATGTCAGGCGTTCCACATTTTTGTAATAAATATAGAAAGTTAGCAATCTAGTTGTTCATTAGGATATTGTTGAGAGGCAGAGGCCAGGGGCACGGACTCTGAAAATTGAAGGCAGGTAGGAGGGTGCAGAGGCAACAATTTGACCACACTGGGCAGGCAGGAAGGGCAGTGGCAGCACAACAGACTATGGAGGGCAGTGGGAAGGGGGCAGGGGCAACAAACCAACAATACAGGACTGGCAAGAGAGGCTGTGGCAATATAATAGACCATTGTGGGCAAAAGGAAGAGGCAGTGGTAGTCTAACCATACATGCCAACAGACCCGATTTAGCCAGGAAACGTTCAATGTTTTTAAGCCCAAATGTTCTTTATTTGATCTGTCTCCTGTCTACACTCTACTCTTTTTCAATGTAAGTTAAAAGGGAAAATCAATACCCCAGTTGTTTTTCGAAATCTCCCTCTTACCAAGTTCAAAATGTTGGCAAGTATTGTACATTGGATCATGGAAGGCAGGAGGATTTGGGGTAGGGACATGGACTCGGATAACAGAGGACAGGAGGGATATGGAGAGGTGCACCAGACTGACCCTACAGGGCAGGCATCAAGGTTTGCAGCAGCACAATACACCACACAGGGCATGCGGGCGGAAGTGCAGCACAACAATCCATAGAAAGCAATAGGGAGGGGACAGGACCATGCACATGGACAACAGAGAACAGAGGGAAAGAGGTAATGGTAGTTAGCTGACCATAATGGACAGACGGGAGAGACAATTGCAGCATAACAGACCATAAAGGGCAGGAGGGACGGATCAGGGGTATTACAATGGAACAGACAAGCCAGGAGGGAGGGAATAGGGGTCTGCACATGGAAACAGAGGGCTGGGGAAAGGGCGCAGGGAAGGAGCAGCAAGATGACCATGGAGGTCAGGCAGGATGGGCACTAGAAGCAAGACACACCATGGAGAGCAACAGTGAAACGATAATGGCATACACACAGACCATGGAGGGAAGGTGGTAGGGGGTCAGGAGCAGCTAGCTGACCACACAGGGAAGGTGGGAGGGGCCGTGGCAGCACAGAAGACTATGCATGGCAACCGGGAGGGTTAGTGGCAGCACAATGGCTATGATGGGCATGAAGGAGGGTGCAGGGACATGCACAAAGGACCATGGAGGATAGAAGTAGGGTCAGGACCTGGGCACAGACAAGAGGAGGGGCCTCACAACAGACCACGTGGGGCAGGCAGGAGGAGTAGTTGCAGCACAGCAGACCAGGGAGGGCAGAAGGGTGTGGCAGTAAAATGGACCATGGGGGACAGGAGGAAGTGGTTAGGGGCACGAAATGTGGACAGGCAGGGTGGAGGTGGCAGGGACAGGTTACAGTCATCTGACAATGCTAGGCAGGTGGGAGGGGAGTGGCAGCTCAACAGAACACTCAGAGTAGATAGGGATGGCAGGTCCATGGAACATGGTGGGCAAAAAGGATGGAGCAGGGGCAAGCACACAGACATCGGAAGGCAGGGGGACGGAGAATAGGGGCAGCAAGCTAAGCACAAATCAATGATGGGGCATATAATTGGGCAATGAGGGGCAGGAGGAGTGGACTGGTACATCATGCTAAATGGAGGGCAGTGGCAGCACATCAGACCATGCATGGGAGGAGGTTAGTCCATTGATTCAGACAACAAAGGATAGGGAGGAGGTGGATGGGGCAGCAAGCTAACTGTTCAAAGAAGGGGGGAAGGCCAGTGGCAGAACAACGGCCATACAGGCTGTAATAAGGGAGCAGGGAAATGGACTTGGACAATGGCTAGGAGGAGGGAAGGCAGGAGCAACAAGCTTGGGTGGGGGCAGCACAATGTCAGGCCCTGCTTCCAACCCCCCACCATCCATTGTGATATGCATCTTACTTAATGTTAAAAAAAACTAGGAATTTGTTAAAAAGAACAAAGATTACAGGGACGGTATAGTTAGACTCAGATTTCACTCATACACAACCAGTGAAATTCAGCAGTTTTAGTTACCTGAGCTAACTGTAACTTATGCCCCGCAATGCACTGCTAATGACCTCAGACATTACATCATTCATGACATGGTCAGTTATATCACTCCTGACATCACTCATGACATCTCAAATGAGCTGTGAATGGAATGGAACTATAATTGCTAGAACTTTATTTAGGGACAGTGTGTGTATATTAACAGCCCTTTCTTTTCTTTCGTGTAAGAACCATTATAATACGCAACGTGCCCAGATTATTATGGCCGATAGCCTTTCACTTTAAAGTAATGTGTAGTCCATTGTTTCTGTTGATCTTTGCAATCCTAAGTATGTTTATTATGAATAAGTCACTTTGACGAACATACATGTATGGTGGTCCCAGGGCAAGATATGCTGAAATGACATTGAGTGCATATTAACACTTGTTTTCTTTTCTTTATTGTATCAATTCCTGAATTTTCACATTGTGACCAGGCCAATATGGCCACCACTTTTTGGATTAAAGTAATATGTATTCCTTCATTAATGTTGGCAACTTTAGGCATTTGTACATTTAAATAAGGATGCTACAATGATGTCTTATATCGTTATCAAGGTTCGGACGAGCCGAAAACGCGGAGCACGTCCTTTGCAGATGAAATACTTTCAAACTACAACCTGAGTCCTGATTCCTTCCTTGTAAGAGTGAGAGGAGATTAAATACATATTTATACAAATTCACTGAAAAAAAACAAGTTTCAGGGACATCATAGTTAGAAATTAGCATTAAAAAACCTCAGACATTCAATGAAAAAAAAGCACAGGTTTCATGGACGTCATACTTAGTTACAAAACGAGTTAAATTTGGCTGTTATAGTTAGTTGTGCTATAACTCGCGCCCCCGCAATGCACTGCTGATGACGTCACATTTTACATCACTCTTGACATGCATTTATCCAATCACACATTCAGCACTATCTACTTATCCTATTACTCCACCAATACCTAAGCACTTAAAAATGTTCTATGTACTCTGTTTGTAATACTGTAATTATTCTAGGTACTAGTCATGAACTTATGGTATGGCCTAACTACTAACACAAGTACAGCTATAATATTTTGTGCACTATCCAAGCAGACCTCTAACTAGCTACATACTATTGATGCACTCTTCTAAATACCCAGTTAGTACTCATTCAGTGTAGGAATCGCCCAGTCTGTCCCATGCACTTCTTTTATCACTTATCTACCACTATCTACTTATCCTATCACTCCACCAATACGTAAGCACTTATATTATTCTGTGCATAATCCCTACAAATCTCTAAGTAGATACATACCATTGGTCCACTCCATTTAATACTGAAGTAGTACCCATGCAACGTAGGATACCTCCTGTCAGTCTCATGCAATTCTTCAGTCAACCATCCAGCACTATGCTCTTATTGTATCAGTCTGTCAATACATAAGCACTTATGGAGCAGATTTACAAGCACCCTGCGCCACCAGTACGTCACTTTTGTAACGTAGTGATGGCGCCACTCACTCCTTCATATTTACAAGGAGCGGAAAAGCCACCCTGCATGGTTTTTCAACTCCTTGTAAATATGACCCCTTCATACACAGAACTTTGCGTTGAAGGGGCATTTCATAGGTGTTGCTGTGGGTGTTCCCACGCAACACCCATAGAACAAGACACATTTCCAGATTTATGAGAAATCGTAAATCTGGAGAAGTGTGTGAATGCTGCGCCATCCTAGAGTTGGTGTAGCAAGGCGCAACGAGGAGAATTGTTTTTATTTCTCCTCATGTTTTCCTCTTTCAATGCATGCTGCATTCCACAGCATACATTGAAAGAGGAAAATGCCTTTTCTGATTGTTTTTGTGCAGGAAGGTGTCCCTTCCTGCACAAAAACAATCTCCGCATGACACAGACATCCTTGCAACATGGTGCAAGGGTGCCTGTGTCACCACATGGCTGCAGTTTATGCAGCAGTGCAGAGGGAAGCACAGAGTTGCAACATATTCATGTACATATGTCACAACCCTGTGCTTCGGAAGTGCCACAGTGCAGTGCAGCTAAAGAGCTTGCAGTGTCACGCTGCAGTACTTCCTCATAAATCTTCACCTATAAATTCACCATACACTACTAATGCATTCTTTCAGTCCATCATGATGTATACATATTTTCAACCAAACTTTCACAAATTACCTTGCAATTATAGTTCTTTCTTTAAGCAGATAAGGTAGTTCTGATAAGAATTTTTTTCTTCTTTTTTCTTTTGTATTTGTTTTGGTGTTTTTTCAAAAAATGAACAAAAAAAAGGAAACTTTTGGAATTACTTATCATCCCTCCCAAAAAAAAATTAACAACAATGGTTGCGTTGTGCAGCACAAACTGCATCCACCGACTGCTCACCGAAGCATATACGTTTCTGACACTTCATGCAGTGTTGCTCGAGAAAGGCGAATTCTGGCCTAATGTCCATTGCAGGTGTTCCTGAGGATGCTTCAGACGTGCTTGCCACAGTAGGTGAGGGGTACATAGCAGCTCGCCTCATTTCCTCCCAAGTAAGATTGAGAGGATGTGTGGGACGGATATGCTTGTACATAGAAGCAGTGCCACAAGAGTATTTTTTTTCACTGCCTCTTGACGTTTACTTTCGTCTCTCCAGGTGGAAAAGTGAAGAATTTCCACATGACAGATTCCGGCCTCTATGATCATTGTGCCTCCTGCCAGAATTCTTCTTCAGAAGATACTCCCTCCTGCTGCTCCTGCTGTCCAGATGCCATTTTGTGCCTGACTCCAAGATGGCGCCCTTGGGGACACCCTCTCTACGACCGGCAGCCACAGGCTCCAGGGACACCAACGCATGCCAGGGCCGATGAACCCACACACAACTCACCGGGAGCCAGCGCGACCGCATCAATAGCGTCAACACGGCCCTCACCCCACACGCTCAACTCCACCACCCACATTGTGTTTAACTGGGCTCTGGTGAGAGGCCCCTCCTCCCCTTCAAACATTGTTTCAAGCTTTGCTGCCGCCCATCTCTGCCTGGGCGCCTGTGGTCTTTCTCCCCTGACCCTCTGGTCTCCGGATTGATCTCCTTTGCCCCAGCTCCTCATGAACGATGAGGCTGCCCCATGGACCTGCTGGCTATGTCAGCCCTCTTCCTGGACTTTCGGACTTGGACCTTTGTGCTCCCCGCCATTTTCTCTGTATGATTCGCCTCTTCTTCTACCTTTCTCCTCCGCCATTTTAGCGATCTCTGACCTCCCACTCTGTCCTTTCGACATTCCTATTGTCTCTCCTATTGCCTCTGACTCACTCCTCACTGTCTTATTCACCACTATCTGCTTCCCTCTCTCGTTTTTCTCACGTGCCTGCCCTTCTCTGTGACTCCTAGAGTATATCCAGTCCTATCCCTTCCCTATGTATATAGAGATAACTCTAATCACTAGTATATGCAGTAGACCTTTCTACTCTCTACCATTCCTATGTGACTCTTAGAGTATATCCATGTGTATCCTTACCCTATGTATATAGAGATAACTCTAATCACTGGTATATGCTGTAGACCGTTGTGCTCTCCACCATTCCTTTGTGACTCTTAGAGTATATCCATGTCTATCCCTTTCCTATGTATATAAAGATAACTCTAATCACTAGTATATGCTGTAGACCGCTGTGCTCTCCACCATTCCTATGTGACTCTTAGAGTATATCCAGTCATATCCCTTCCCTATGTATATAGAGATAACTCTAACAACTAGTCTCCTATGTGACTGTTAGAGTATATCCATGTGTATCCCTTCCCTATGTATATAGAGATAACTCTAACGACTAGTCTCCTATGTGACTTTTAGAGTATATCCATGTGTATCCCTTCCCTATGTATATAGAGATAACTCTAATCACTAGAATATGCAGTAGTCCGCTATGCTCTCTACCATTCCTATGTGACTCTTAGAGTATATCCAATCTTACCTTTTCCCTATGTATATAGAGATAACTCTAAGCACTAGTATACGCAGTAGTCTGCTGTGCTCTCTACCATTCCTATGTGACTCTTAGAGTATATCCATGTGTATCCCCTCCCTATGTTGATAGAGATATCACTAGTATAGGCCTTGAGTATATCCATTTGTATCTCCTCCTTGTGTGACTTTATCTCTTGTACATTTGCAATTTTTTCTGTTTGTACCTTTTTTTTTGTAACGCATGTAATCCTAAGTTCGTATGCTTTCAACTGGTTCGTATGTAATGCAAAAATTAGCAATCATTTTTACGCATGTAACTGTCAGTCCTTATGTTTTCAACTGGATCCTATGTAAAGCGCTCCGACACCTTCGGGTAAAGTTCGCGCTATATAAATTTGCACAAATAAATTTTGTTTGATATTTTTTGAAAAACACCCAAAAAAACAAGCAAAAAGATTCTTGTAGGAAAAGAGATGTCTCTCTAAAGATGATCCAACAAGAATGATTAAAATGGGTGGGGTCCTTCAATAGTTACCGTGGGAAATGTTATGAACCAATGAAATCTTTTTTTATTAGGTCACATGGGATCTGCGCACTCTGCGCTCACGAAGCATGCACCCGACGCAACTTCGCGTAAATATATTTAAAAATACAATAAGTTTATTATAAGTACAAATATATTATTTTTATGAATATCTTAGATAATCTCTTGCCCTAATATGTATATTAAAGACATATACATATCATTTAAGAACATAAAAAATTGTTGCGGGAGTCGCGCACCCAGTGCGCCCCAGCACATATATGACGTCACGCAGCACCTGCCATCGCGCAAACATCGTGTACCGTAATGCGCATGTGTTGCGAATGCGCAGGAGCATGAGTCGCGGACTGGTCGCATACCAATCGCACACATCACCTAATATTAAATGTATATGATGTAACTGAAAAACACTCAGCCTTCGCACACCGTACGCGGATCCTTCACGACTTTTATTAAAATGGCGGCTAGAATCCGCGCACCCACCGTGATGTGTACGCTTTGGGTGCGCGACTCCGAAAAAAAAATGGAAAAAAAGAAAATAATATAAATATATTAAAATAAATAAATAATAAATTAAACAATATTTCAGTTCGAATTTGTTTTAAATTTTTTTCTGCAATTTTCAGAAAAATATGTAATGTTATTTAATGAATAAAATATTTATAAACAGTTAAAAAACTGTAGAAAATCAGTACAAAAAATAGGTTTAACTACTTTGAAATTCACTGAAAAAACCATAGGTTTCAGAGACGTTATAGTTAGAAATTAGCATTTAAAAAAGCTTTGAAATTCACTGAAAAAACCATAGGTTTCAGAGACATTATAGTTAGAAATTAGCATTTAAAAAACCTTAGAAATTCACAGAAAAAAACATAGGTTTCAGGGGTGTTTATAGTTATCTGGACATTTCACTTAAACAAAACCATAGAAATTCCTCCGTTATAGTTAGTACTGCTAACTATAACTTGCGCACCTGCAATGCACTGCTGATGATGTCACATATTACATCATTCATGACATAGTCAGTGACTTCACTGATGACATCACAGATGACATCTCAAATGACATTACTGATGACATCATCCACGTGACAATCTGATACACCTCATCATACACTAGTATAACCTTTCATCACTCACTGTAAAATACAGAGTACCATATTTGAAACTATTGACACACCAATACCAGTTATTAAATACCTACTCACTGATTCCTACACACAACTACCAATTCAAAAATAGAATCCCCTATAAATGCAGTCACTAATTAATAGAACCCTATCAAATGCACTGATTCACATATATAGACGTTGACACATCAGCAGTCATCTTAGTCGGTTATGCAGCCATCCTACTCACTCATGAAAAAAATGTATCACACTTACATTTACTCACTTACACAATTATACACACTACACCTCATTTATTCAAACAGATAGTAACTCATAGTTAATATGTTAAAAAATCACCATTACAATTATACACTCATTCATATAGTTACTCTCACAATCACTGACTCTTACATATACTTATTTATATACACCAACTCTCACATAGAATGCCTTTTATTTTTTTACTTTGTTGAAGATGTACATCTAAAACATATATTCACTCACCAACACACAAATACATACACTCAGTCACCCAAACAACTGTTTCCACATGCACTCTTAAACCTACACACCTAGTCAATCAACCATTTACACATCTATGCAGTTAGTTACACACACCCATCCAACCACACAAAAACTCAGTGTCCCACACAAATACTCACCCAACTAATCAATAACTAATATACACACTCATGTAGTTAGTTATGCAGCATGTTATACAACAACAGAGACAGTGATGCACACATTCACATAGTTTAGTTACTAATCCAGGTATTAAGTGAGACACTTTTAATTACTCACTTAAATAGACAGTCAGACAGCTACTAAATCCTCCATCCAGACAGTTATATATCCTCTCAATCTTCAATACAGATTGGTATATATATATATAATACATATTTAAATTTCAAACTAAACCACATTCACTGGATGATGTCATCAGTGATGTCATTTGAGATATCATCAGTGATGTCACTGTGCGCTGGGTGCATGGATCCGCCGTTAAAAAAATAATAACAAAGCGCGGGCTCCTGTGCTTCTTTAAAAATTAGCTACCTGGGAGGGCCAAATCCGGGGGTCTAAAATATTACATTTGATGGGCGTTCAGAGGGGCCCTGTAGCCCAGGGACTGCCATTCCGAGGTGCTACAAAATAATAGGGTGAGGGATCTCAAAGGTTTGTCTAAGCCCCGGGGATTACCACCATTATATTTTGAGAGGGGGGCCACATGGTCTCCATTTTGGAGCAGCCGAAAGCCTTGGGGAACACCACCCCCCAGGAGCAGCTCTTGCATTGTCTTGGGGTGCCTACCCCCGGGACACTGCTGTTTGCTATGGCAGGGCGGGAGTTGAGGTTCCCGCTCTGTCATAGCAAAGTTGAGGGCGTATTAACAAGTGCCATTTCGCCGCAATTTTTTTAAAAAAAGCCAAAAATGCAGTGAAAATGATATCGCCCTATTTACTAGGCGACGTTAAGCTGCATTAACGCATGTTAGCAGCCGGTTTGCTAACGGCTCGCGTCGTATCTCCAATAAGCATGGGCGGATTTTGCGGATCCACGATTCACGAATTTGCGGATTCACGGATCGGCGGATTTGGGGGCGGGGCTTCCTCGAGTGTGTGGGCGGGGCCAAACGGACGGGGCTTCCATGCGAGCGCACATGCCTCTTGTGTGTATACAAAAGGTCAGAGACCGATCAGAGCAGCAGATTAAGAGACAGAAGCCCCTGGTCACAGGAACAGCAGGGGGATTGCGCACGTGAAAGCCAAAGATGCAAATGCCTCTGGCCAGCATCACAGCGGATTTCCCATGGTATATTTGGGAACAAGGCACACCTGCCCAGCCTCCCAACGCTCACGATTTTTTTTGGGCTAATGAATGAGTCACTGAATTTAAGCTTCAACTAGGGCACATATTTATTCAAGAAGACACACCATGTAAATAATTTACGATGGCGCCGGCAAGCTGCCAGCGCCATCCTGCAAAAGTTACTTAATTAGCTTCAACAGGAAGCTCCAACTGATAAAATAAAGCAGGCGCTCGAGCCCCTGCTTTATCTTATCTGTTAGAGCTTCCTGTCGAAGCTAATTAAGTAACCATTTCAGGATGGCGCTGGCAGCTTGCCGGCGCCATCGTAAATTATGTTAGGCTTGAACTTTTGACCGCAAAATCCGCTCCGATCGCGGATTGCGGATTCTCGGTAAATTCGCGAGAGTTCGCGGATCGCGGATTTACCGAAAATCCGCAAAATCCGCGATCGGAGCGGATTTTGCGCTCATGCTTAATCTCCAATGAGGTGCAATGTTGGCATTCCCAGTGGCAAGGTAGGTGTTCCAATATAACATGGATGAGGGAGGTATGACAACAGCGTTGTATTTACAAGGCGGCCCTGGATTTGAGGATCGATAGCAAAACTCTTGGTAATTGCGGTTTATGTTGGATCCTAACATCTGTTCTGAAGTAGACTTAAGCATATTTAATATGCGAGGTGGATTGATATGTTAAATCCACAGCCTTATATTAACAAACTTTTGACTTGCAAACATGAATTATCGCTGTATTTCTCGCGATATTGGGGGCATATTTACAAGGACAGCGTTAAAATTATCATTGCTTAAGCGTTAGGAAAGCGCCGTTAAAGCGGCCATGAGGGGCCTAATAATAGGCTTTTGAGAATTTGTGAGAATTCCAATAGAAGCCCAGGTTTACACCAGAATATTTTAATGCTGTCTTTGTATATATGCCCATTACAGACTACTAATTTTACCGTAAAAAAGATATCACCTACTACTAATTTGTATTCTTCCTCGGGATCCCATCCCATGGGCATATATTCAATGTTAGGGACTGTGGGTGGAGGCCCAATGTCCCTACGGTGCCAGTCCGCTCCCTGCGTCCTTCGGAACCCACGATTACTTTTCCACATGGGGACCTGCTAATATGCAGCTTCCCATGGGGAAAAGCATTCCGCTTTGCAATTTAAATTAGAGAGTAGGTGTGTGTGATCTCTGTTTTAAAATGCAAACCAAGTTTGCTATGGCAGGGCGGAAGCCTCGGCTCTCACCATGCCATAGCAAATAGCAGTGTTGAAAAAATCTTTCGATAAGACAACAAAGGATTTTGAAGTCCATTATCGCCGTTTTAGCTGTAGTTTCCTCCCGTTAAAGCGGCAATAATTTTAATGCCATCCTTGTAAATATGCCCCTAAGTTTTGGAATGTCGACAATCCCGTCTCCCATTTAAATAGGCACGAAGTATTTAGTGAAGTGCACACTGTGAATCATGAAGCAACAGTGTCTAATTGTGATCGATAAAGAATTGCCCATTGTTGAGTACAGACTAAGAGTAGGTAAATTGTACATGGGGTTTTGTAACGTCAGTGGCTATTCCTCGAGACTTCTCTTGAGGTTAATTCGCAGAGTTGTGTACTTCTTTTGCTGGTAATGTACATAGTATTCTGTTGTCTCAGTTTGCTTTCCCCTCTGTCATGTAGAGGATCCTGGGTAAATATAGCAGCTTCTGTACAGCCAGTACCTTTAAACTCTTCCCCCAAACTGCTTACTGCCTGTCACCATAGTAACAGTTCATGGAACACTTAACTGAGCACACAGGTCACAAGTTCACCACACAATGTTGCTAATCCAAACAGTAAGTGTGCTGGACTAGGGGGCGGAGCTAGCTCGCAACCAAGATGGCTGCTTGAGCCGAGAGCTCCCTCGCTTCTACTACTATCCTGTTAATTATCCTCCTAATAACAGTGGTCTACGAGATCCGTTTGCCCGGATTCGTGCCCCGGAGTGCCTGGGGCTGCTGATAGGTGCCTTTCAGCCTCTTGCCCTGCCTAGAAGTGCTGTGGCAGTCCATTGGGCCTGGACGTGCTGTGGACCGCGGAGCGTTGTGGCCTGCTGCGGGCTGCGGGACAATCTGCGGTCCCCTGGGTGGCGCTGCACCTCCGCCGGGGCCCCGATTGCCTGGAGTGAAGTTTGGAAGGACCGCGACTGCCGTATGGACCAGGCACCCCCAGGCTGAGTGCAGCGGTGAGTGGGAAGACGGGGGGAGTGAGCAGGGCCGGACTGGTGCTTTCGGGCACCGGGCAATCCCCTGGTCGGCTGGAGGGGGGTGGGGACCGGTTTTGGATCAGGGGGCCGGTTTTGTGAGTGAGGGGCCGATTGTCGGTCCGACCCGACCGTCACAGCGTCAGTGTGTGTTTGTGTCAGTGTCACACAGGTGCGTGTGTGTCGTCTTGTCTGAGATTGAGTGAGACTCTAGTCTACTATTCACTCAGTCTAAGACTCCGTCTCCAAGTTCAGCAGGCCTGCCGCGCCGCCCATACTGCAGCAGCAACAACAAGCCTGATTGACCGGCGGTGTGTTTGCACACTGAAGTGCAACCTAAAAAAAGCGGAAGCGTTTCAGGAGGGAGGTGCCTGTGCGCAGTGCGCAGTCATGCCCTGCCTCCTCCGGCGCGTCTGCGCGCCGCCGCCTAGGGTGCAACTAATGTTCCCGCATGCGCATTGCATAGTGGGCAATGCACAGTCAGGGTGCCCTACAGGTTGCAGCCATCATCAGCACGACGAGTGACGAGAGCCAGCCAGGAGAGGACCGGAGCGGCCACCATAATTTAAATATTGTACTGTGGTGGCTAGGCCGCTGCTCGCCCGCCCCTAGAAGTAGCCCTCCTGTGTCTGCCAGTGCCACCAACAGCAGGAGCCTGCCCTACCCGTGACCGTGGTCCGTGAGTGAGACTGAGAAAGTGTATTATTTCCGCCCTGGCCCCCGTACCGACAATCACTTTTAATCATCATTAGATTCATTAGTGATGGTGGTGGTCTGGACCGAGGGACCAGGCCTGAGTGATTTCAAACCGACCGCGTTACCACACAGTGTGTAACATACAGAGCTGTGCTGTGCATATATGGTCAGTGTTAAGTTACCTACCACTGACCGTATATGCACAGCACAGCTTTGTATGTCACATGAGGCCTCTCGGAGTCCCTCGGAGTCATCAGCTAGAGGCTGCCCATCGCTGCCAAGGTTTCATATTGCCATGTGTGTGACATTTTCATAAGTTCAGTAATTATGAGTGACTGACGATTTTCTCGCAAGACGACAGCAACATATAAATATCAGAAATTAGTTTTGCACCCATTTGAGCAACGAGAGAGTAAACTCTTAAGATCTTACAGAAGTCTGCGCGCCACGCCGGGGATTATTGAGAATTCCCCGCTTCACAAAGCGCCTCCTAGTCCAAGTATTGTTCATAATGTGCCAAGTGTCTGGAGCGGCTCCGGCAAATGACACGCTGACTCAATTCCCCCGAAAACAGCAATATCCTCGTACATTTTCTTTCAGATTTGTAACAACACTCAGTAATAATTTGCACGTGCTGATATTTGTATATTCATTCAGAAATCTTGATTGCACATTTTTCCTCTAACACCACCTTGACCCCAGCCTCTGCCTGAGAACTTGGAACCATAGTCAAATAGCACAGCAAATTATAGGCTGGCTTGTAGGGCGAGTTAATGTCTGGGTTTAGGGGTCACAGCCTGCAGAGTGCTGCGGGCTACAAATTAAGAAATTTAGATCATAGATGAGAAGTTTCAAAGGTCATGGGTGAACTAGTTCGTCCAGCCCCGCATTTGTCATAGAATGCTGGGACTTGTAGTCTTGTTTTTATATTAGGTTTAATAAGACTGCAATTGCCAGAGATTGATGGAAAAACTCGACTGCACTAATTAGTCATGCACGGATCTGGAAAACTTAGGAGCTGTGGTACAACAATAGGGCGGCTTTGGACTTCCCTCCTTGGGCACAATCATCAGTGGCAGAGAATGACTGAGCAGAGCTGCTGAGCCAGAAAGCCACCCTGATGCAGGACATTGATATAAGTCCCCTGTGGAACTACAATCGATGGTAGAAAAGACTACAAGTCCCAGCATTCCTCTGGACCATGCATCACTAAAAACGTCCCCTCCAGCGTCACACAACTGCTGCCTGTCTGAGTTCTAAACACCAAACTTGGAATAGTGAACATGGAAAACGGGCACTTGAATGAAGATAATTCTACTCGGAAGTGGTGATTTGCTGGTGCGCTGTTACCTGGACGCCTGAGGGTTCATCCTGAGACGCTCCCATCCCTGCTCCTGGGTCTACATTCCCGGAAGTGATGGCCACGGAGGTCTCCATCCGCTCTGGAACACTGGAGGTACCCGAGAGGCAGAATGGTCCCTTCAAGTGAGTTATTTTAGTGAGCCCCATCTTAGAGGTGGAAGGTGACCAGTAGTTAACACTGGGGGAAAGAGCGGCCTCTGGCGGTAGACCCTAGTATGACACTCTGAAGACAGCATCTTAGATCAGAAGTGGTATTTACAAGGGAAGGTGGAGTCTTATTTTGGAGTGTTGCAGGCCGCAGGTGAGTGGTTGAAGTAAAGATGGCTCCCTGCTCTCACTCACTCGCCCAGACTTCTATTCAGTAATCACTGGTGCATGGTAAAAACGCCACTCCCGTGTCTTCCGCAGGATTCATTGAGAGTGTGGCAGGCGTTGGAAAATGTGTTGATTGTAATCAGGGTGATATTGTAAAAAGAAACAACACACGATGATCTGATCATCCATCGGTTTAATTTAAAAAGGGTAAAACAGAAACAGAGTGTTCTCTGAATATCATCAAAGCGCCACGCTGCCTTTACCTATTTTAATCAGAACCACTCCAGTAACAAAGTTTTATATTATTGACATGGAAATGTACTTATGCATGTCGTGCCATATAGATATACAATAAACAACAGAGTAGCAAAAAATGTTACCGATTCAGTGAGAGACAGGAATCACGCAATTTTGTGCTCAGTCTTAAACTGATTTTTAAAAATGGGAGGTGAAGTGTGTCGATTAAGGGAATAAACCCAGAGACAGCAGCAGAAGTTAAAAGCCCTATCTGTCCTTTACAAACTGTGTGAGCTTGGGAAAGTTACTCCCCTCTCTCTTTTTCACTGTTATCTTAACTGCGAAATGGCATCTGTTAGGAGAGGGATTTCCTTGAGAAGGGCCATGTAATCAATATTGTAATCCGAGGTCTGTTTCCGACTTGACTAGCCATCCTGGGCTAAGAGACAGGGTACGTTGGAACTCGTCCAATCAATGTTCAGTTGTTACAATTTGAACTTGGAGACACTCACTACAGCAACAGGAAGATTTACCTCTATTGCTGGCTAGGCAAGAGTCTGCACACCATCACCAGCCATGACACTACGGCTGCATAATTTTACCCTCTCCACATGAATAATTCCAGTGGCCCATGTGATGTCATAGCCCAGATCACCTTTGCTAACATAAGAGGAGTTAATAAAATGCAAGGACGTGGAAACTGTCCAGGATTGTGACATTTTCAGCAGTTATTTCTATTTTAATTGTACAAGTCAATAGGGCTCCTGCATTACTTTAAGACAGGGCCGTTGCTCATACAGACCCCAATGGTTATGTGTCTCCAGTAATTGACATTGCCAATCGGGCCATTATTTCATGTTGCTTCCTTATAGACCCCTAGATTGAAGGCGTGTTTCCGGCCCTCTCTCCCCAGCCTGCCTCCACGACATTCCTGCCCATCCCCACACAGGCACTGGAGTTACCTCATGCCACTGAGAGTTCATTAGCTGACTAGGCATCTTTTTAGACCGGTTAGCAAAGGAGAGGTCAGTTTTGCCCGCGTGTGGATCTTGTACAGTCCCACGTTGATATCATTCTATTCATCTTTAGTCTGTAAATTGGAGCAAGAGACTTTTTCAGCCACCATTGGTTAAATTCTCACACAGTCCGCTGGCTGTCCCAGAAACTCTTCTCTTTCAGAAGAGAAGTTCAACCCCCCAAACTCCCCCTAGTGGTTGCTCACGGCGCTTGCTCGCTACACACCATGTGGGAGTTGGTCTCACTTTTACTTTGTTCTCTTTGATTCACTACTTGTGTCTATTTTTGGTGCTCTCTGAAAGAATGCCTATGGATACATATGACTGGGTGGGTAACCGGATGTTCTTTAAGGTCATCATCTACTGTTTACTGTGCTTTAAAAGTTGATACAATTTGAATATGTAATGAAAAATGTGCTGTAAAATTCACCATTTTGGTCTGTCGTTTTTGAAACCCCCCTAGTGGCCGTCGGGCTCGCTCGCTGCGCTCGCTACGCGCCGGACGGGGGCTGGCTCGCTACGCACCGGACGGGGGATGGTTTGGCAAAATTTGCCAGGGCTGCTTTCAGTTCCCAGTCCGGCGGGTCTGCGGGACTGCTAATTGGGGGCGGCGGCCGGCACTGCTGGTTCTGGTGTGTGGCGTGGGCCCCTTAGCGGCTCTCTGACACCCCCTGGGCGCCCGGGAGGCTTGCGGCCGCCTCCTATAGATACCGCAGGGCGTAGTGACCTTCCGGCCCTGAGACTCAGGGGCGGCCCCCCCGCTGGAGGAGAGGAGACGGACCGGGGCTGGCGGTGTCTGGCTGCTTGAGCGTTGCGCGGCTTGACGCCGCTCGTTGAGGCTGACTGTGCTCTCCCTGCCCCGGAGTGCTACGGCACTGCCTGGACGACCCTGTTTGCCGAGCCTGTGAGCCTCGAGGAGCATGAGGGGGCCTGAGGACATCGTGGATACAGGTTACGGTGGGGGACCAGTCCCTGGGGGCCCACTGAGCACACTGAGACGGCGAGAGGAATTCCATTGCAGGCACTTGAGACTCTGGCTAGACTGCCTGCCCACAGCGCGCTGGTTGTGGAGTGGGGCCTGATCTCTATTTACTGGGCTTCTTCGTGGCTAGTGAACTCTTGGCTTTGCGAACATTGCCACCTGGTGCTGCTGCCTTGCTGCGCACTGAACGTGGACGGTGACTGTGGGGGAGTAGGACCCCTCTGCTTCCCTGCATGAGAGTTCTGCGGTGCCCCCCGACGGTCTGGCCCTGGTCCCCGGCTACTACGGGGCCTCACTTTGTTGCCTGAGCTGCGCCGCCGGCTGGCGTGTGGAGTGCATTGTTTCAGGCCGCGGGAGGCCTCTGAGCTTTCCGTAACTCTCATTTGGGGTGGGGTCGTGAGCCGCAGCGCCGCTATGGGGTGCCCGGACAGAAACCAGCCTAAATTGACCTTTGATAACAAAAGGTCCAAATCCAGTGACCCCCCCCTCCCCCGGGGACAGAGAAAGACAAAGCTGAGTCGGCTGCGGAGAGAGACTCGACGGAACCGGACATTCGCAGTATCTTACTAGCCACGGAAAAGAATCTGCAGGGTGGGATCACCTCCTTAGGTACAAAGATGGACGCCCTCACGTGCCGCATGGATCGGATGGCGGAACGGCTTGACAACCACGCGGAACGCCTTGATATGTCAGAGCGCCGCATAGGTCAGGTGGAAGAGGCGCAAACCGTTCTGGACTCCGAACATAAGCAACTCGGCAAAGTGATCCAACTCCTGCAGGATAAGGCCGAAGATTTAGAGGCGCGGTCTTGCCGATGTAATATACGCATTACAGGATTGCCGGAAAGTACGCAGACAGGAAACATGGAACTGTTCGTCGAGGCCCTTTTGAAAAAAACTGTTGGGGGAGACGGTCTTCTCGGAGATCTTCGTTATAGGGAGGGCACCCTGGGCTCGGGACCTAAACCCCGAGCCCCCCCCGCATCCCATTATAGTCAAACTACTTCATTACAGGGATCGCGACACGGCGCTGAAGCTTCCTCTTTCCTGATTTCACTGCGAGGGTGCAGGAGGCGAGGCGACAGTTTGTACCAATGAAACTACGACTTTGCAACCTGGGCGCTGAATATGCTATGCTGTACCCTGCCAAGCTATGAGTTAATCGTCAGGGGAAGTCCCTGATTTTCACTGACCCGAGGGCACTCCAGAAGGCCCTGAAGGACTGGCGCAGAGAAACACGGCATTCATCGGAGAACGGAAGTCCTGAAGACTCTGTTGATGGCTCCCTGGACGAACAGGACTGAGGTTATGGACTGCGGTTAGAAGGGGTACTCAATACATCCTGAGACGCTCTGAATGAGTGTTGTATAGTACATGGTACCTGATGTTGGTATTTTTGGTCTCGACTGCTGTTACTGAAGGCCCTTCTCCCTCTGTGCCGCTATGGTGCTTTGGGCTTGTGGCCTTGCGGGAAGGG
This sequence comes from Lissotriton helveticus, assembly GCF_964261635.1. Taxonomy (NCBI): domain Eukaryota; kingdom Metazoa; phylum Chordata; class Amphibia; order Caudata; family Salamandridae; genus Lissotriton; species Lissotriton helveticus. Next base: position 241,180,022 of record NC_136063.1, on the reverse strand, counting down.
CGGGGGGATGTTTTTGCCGATAGATAAGTCACTAGAGTTACCCTATTCGCCTTTTAGGCCTCAGAGTTGATGTAAACAAAGTGCTTGAGAGAGACTAGCGGCCTCGCGCCAATGCGTCCGCTCCAGATGACATGCAGAGCAACAGGCTCCTTGCTTGAGACTGGTTGCATGGGACCTGATTTGGGTGCTGGACAGTTGACTGAGAGGGGGGGATATAGTGTATTGAAGTTCACTATTGTTTAAGGAGCATTGCTATGTTGTATGTGACCACTTGCTATTACCTTTTACTTTATCTTAGAGGCAGGGGGGCGGGATGCTGCAGCGGGTTATTCAGTGAGGCAGTGTTTTAGATTTGCTGTTAGCGGACTACCTACGCCCCAGCGTGTTGCACACCTTTCTAAGTGAGGCTCCTCTACTTGGAGATCCTCTCTCTTTTTCACTTTTCCTTTTGTATTGTTTCTAGGTTGGTGGGGGAAGGGGAGAGGGCGATTTGGAGTTATGAAGGGGGTTGTTGCGGGGTTCAAGTCGGGTGGGGAGGAGGGTCGTGGCCGAGTTGGGGTTGAGCAGGCGTGGGAAGGAAAAGGGGTAGATCTGCAGGGTTTTCTTCTAGAACTGAGTGTGGGGGGAGTGTTTGTTAGTTTTTAGTTCGGATGAGAGTCTTGCTGGCATGGGCATGAAACGGCAGATACACTGGACACAGGCATGGACAGCGAAACCTTGTCATTCACATACACCATTTCCCCCGTTACGACACAGCAGAAACACGACACTGACACAATTACATTGCTGACTTGGAACTTTAGAGGCCTGAACGACCACAGAAAGGTCAGGCGTGTGCTTCAATACCTCTCTAGACATGCGATAGATATAGCACTACTTCAGGAGACCCACCTGCGCCCCTATAGCCCGACACTAAATTACAGGGGCTTGCCTAACAATGTACATGCTGCTGGTTTCACCTCCCATGCCAGAGGCGTTTTGACCTGGGTGAACCCTAAGGCCTCATTGACATTGACCCCGGTGGATACAGACGCGGTGGGACCCTACGTAATCACGAAATGCGCTGGAAAGGGAATGACTTTACACATAGTCAATTCTTATGGCCCTAACTTTGACTGCCCTACCTACTATTTGACATTAGCATGTAGGGTGCGTGACCTCTGTGGTGAACATGTTTTATGGGGGGACGATTTTAACATGGTCAGACAGCCTGCGCTAGATAGGTCAGATGGCCCTGACCGACGTCCTTCAGCCTCTGCCAGAGCTCTGGAGGCTGAGATGCTACGACTGGGATTGCAGGACGTGTGGCGTGCTAGGTACCCGACCCAGGGGGGATACACGCATTATTCGGCTCCGCATGATATCCATATCCGCATTGACTATTGGTTGGCCACCTCGCACCTCCTCTCTTTGGTACAGTCGTGTACAACCCTGTCCCGTACCTATTCTGACCACTCCCCGGTCCTGGTTACCCTTAGGGCTCTGGCGAAATGACCCCCACCTTTTTCCTGGCGTCTCCCTCCTTACTCGCTGTTAGACGACGCCTTCCGGGAAGAGTTAGCTACTGCAATAGAGGAATTCTTTGACAAGAACGTTGGCTCGGTGGATTCCTTTTTGACGGTCTGGGAGCCCTTCAAGGCCTATATACACGGAGTGGCCATATCTAAGCATGCGGGCGTTCTCAAATCAATTAGGGGCTGTCTGTCTTTGCTAGAAAACAAGCTCAGGGATATCGAGGCCCAACGTCTACACGACTCTAGTGTTGATGCGAAAATTATTGCCAACCACCTGGGTCCGTTAGTTCCAAAGCTTGTTGCCCCAGAACAGGCAGGCTTTGTGCCTAACCGCAACCTTACTTACAACTTGAGGACTGTGTTTGCGGCATTTCAGCACACGCGCCTGGATGTCCCTGCGGTAGCGGTTTTCCTGAATATGGAAAAGGCCTTTGATTCTGTAGAGTGGCCTTTCCTTAGACTGGTACTACGCCGCATCGGGGTGGGCAACCTTTTTCTCCAATTACTGAACACGCTCTATGCTTCCTGCTCGGCCCGGGTCCGCATAGGCTCGCTTACGACTGAGCCTTTCTACATTGGCCATGGCACCAGGCAGGGTTGCCCCCTTTCCCCCTTTCTGTACGCCATAGTCGCGGAGCCCCTAGCTTGTGCCCTGCGTGAATATCATAGCCACCGTGTATACGATTCCCCACGTACAACTTGATAGTGTCTACGTACGCGAACAACACTCTTCTATATGTGCGACACCCGGAGGACAACCTTTCGACGGTGCTGCGTGAGGTGGTACTGTTTAGTTCGCTATCGGGAGTTCATGTGAACTGGAGCAAGACACTAATGTTTCCCCTTATGCCCGTCACCAAGAGAGTTGACTCGGACTACCCAATCCAGTGGACCACAGACTCGGTTCACTACTTAGGAATTAGGCTGCATTCAGACTTGGAGGTGGTCCTCAGAGCTACGGGGTGGCTATTTCTAAGTTGGAAGATGATGTGAACAAATGGATAAAACTCCCCTTGTCATTGATGGGCCACATATGCTTACTGAAAATGATCGTACTTCCTCGCTTCTTATTCTTATTCAGTAACATACCCATGGTCTTATCAGGGGCATTCTTTCGGCAGCTCCATTCTCTGGTGCTGCGACTGACATGGGCTGGGAAACAGCCTAGAGTGGCGAGGGACATACTCGTACGTCCCTTCGCGGAGGGAGGCCTGAGCGCTCCGGACTTGGAGCTATACTATTGCGCTGCACAAAGCGCACATGCGTATGGCTGGATCCATGGCCCGGCCGATGCACCGCACTTGCGCATAGAAGCGATAGTTGCTGGCTCGACCCCGCTACCGGCGCTTATGTCCCGCCCTAGGGATCGACGGACGGGCATCCTTGATTCTTTGAATACCGTGACACATGCCTGCCACCACCTGATTGATGCTCAGGCCTGCTCGCTGCTATACGCACCAGGGGCACAGCTGGTCTGGTGTTCGTGGCTCGACCCCTGCAGAGATAGAGGAGTGGTGTCTGCCCTAGCTAAAATGGATATTGCCCACGTGGGCGACCTATTCGCGGAAGGTAGGGCTCGCACCTGGGAGGAAATAGACCCGGAGGGTGCTCCAGGAGCTCTTCTTCTCCCACGTTTCCAGTTCCACAGAGTTCAACACGCTTTGAAGGGACTGCTGGGTGAGGATACATTCCCGGAAGTGATGGCCACGGAGGTCTCCATCTGCTCTGGAACACTGGAGGTACCCGAGAGGCAGAATGGTCCCTTCAAGTGAGTTATTTTAGTGAGCCCCATCTTAGAGGTGGAAGGTGACCAGTAGTTAACACTGGGGGAAAGAGCGGCCTCTGGCGGTAGACCCTAGTATGACACTCTGAAGACAGCATCTTAGATCAGAAGTGGTATTTACAAGGGAAGGTGGAGTCTTATTTTGGAGTGTTGCAGGCCGCAGGTGAGTGGTTGAAGTAAAGATGGCTCCCTGCTCTCACTCACTCGCCCAGACTTCTATTCAGTAATCACTGGTGCATGGTAAAAACGCCACTCCCGTGTCTTCCGCAGGATTCATTGAGAGTGTGGCAGGGGTTGGAAAATGTGTTGATTGTAATCAGGGTGATATTTTAAAAAGAAACAACACACGATGATCTGATCATCCATCGGTTTAATTTAAAAAGGGTAAAACAGAAACAGAGTGTTCTCTGAATATCATCAAAGCGCCACGCTGCCTTTACCTACTTTAATCAGAAGCACTCCAGTAACAAAGTTTTATATTATTGACATGGAAATGTACTTATGCATGTCTGTGCCATATAGATATACAATAAACAACAGAGTAGCAAAAAATTTTACCGATTCAGTGAGAGACAGGAATCACGCAATTTTGTGCTCAGTCTTAAACTGATTTTTAAAAATGGGAGGTGAAGTGTGTCGATTAAGGGAATAAACCCAGAGACAGCAGCAGAAGTTAAAAGCCCTATCTGTCCTTTACAAACTGTGTGAACTTGGGAAAGTTACTCCCCTCTCTCTTTTTCACTGTTATCTTAACTGTGAAATGGCATCTGTTAGGAGAGGGATTTCCTTGAGAAGGGCCATGTAATCAATATTGTAATCCGAGTTCTGTTTCCGACTTGACTAGCCATCCTGGGCTAAGAGACAGGGTACGTTGGAACTCGTCCAATCAATGTTCAGTTGTTACAATTTGAACTTGGAGACACTCACTACAGCAACAGGAAGATTTACCTCTGCTGCTGGCTAGGCAAGAGTCTGCACACCATCACCAGCCATGACACTACGGCTGCATAATTTTACCCTCTCCACATGAATAATTCCAGTGGCCCATGTGATGTCATAGCCCAGATCACCTTTGCTAACATAAGAGGAGTTAATAAAATGCAAGGACGTGGAAACTGTCCAGGATTGTGACATTTTCAGCAGTTATTTCTATTTTAATTGTACAAGTCAATAGGGCTCCTGCATTACTTTAAGACAGGGCCGTTGCTCATACAGACCCCAATGGTTATGTGTCTCCAGTAATTGACATTGCAAATCGGGCCATTATTTCATGTTGCTTCCTTATAGACCCCTAGATTGAAGGCGTGTTTCCGGCCCTCTCTCCCCAGCCTGCCTCCACGACATTCCTGCCCATCCCCACACAGGCACTGGAGTTACCTCATGCCACTGAGAGTTCATTAGCTGACTAGGCATCTTTTTAGACCGGTTAGCAAAGGAGAGGTCAGTTTTGCCCGCGTGTGGATCTTGTACAGTCCCATGTTGATATCATTCTATTCATCTTTAGTCTGTAAATTGGACCAAGAGACTTTTTCAGCCACCATTGGTTAAATTCTCACACACTCCACTGGCTGTCCCAGAAACTCTTCTCTTTCAGAAGAGAAGTTCAACCCCCCAAACTCCCCCTAGTGGTTGCTCACGGCGCTTGCTCGCTACACACCATGTGGGGGTTGGTCTCACTTTTACTTTGTTCTCTCTGATTCACTACTTGTGTCTATTTTTGGTGCTCTCTGAAAGAATGCCTATGGATACATATGACTGGGTGGGTAACCAGATGTTCTTTAAGGTCATCATCTACTGTTTACTGTGCTTTGAAAGTTGATACAATTTGAATATGTAATGAAAAATGTGCTGTAAAATTCACCATTTTGGTCTGTCGTTTTTGAAACCCCCCTAGTGGCCGTCGGGCTCGCTCGCTGCGCTCGCTACGCGCCGGACGGGGGCTGGTCTGGCAAAATTTGCCAGGGCTGCTTTCAGTTCCCAGTCCGGCGGGTCTGCGGGACTGCTAATTGGGGGCGGCGGCCGGCACTGCTGGTTCTGGTGTGTGGCGTGGGCCCCTTAGCGGCTCTCTGACACCCCCTGGGCGCACCGGGAGGCTTGCGGCCGCCTCCTATAGATACCGCAGGGCGTAGTGACCTGCCGGCCCTGAGACTCAGGGGCGGCCCCCCCGCTGGAGGAGAGGAGACGGACCGGGGCTGGCGGTGTCTGGCTGCTTGAGCGTTGCACGGCTTGACGCCGCTCGTTGAGGCTGACTGTGCTCTCCCTGCCCCGGAGTGCTACGGCACTGCCTGGACGACCCTGTTTGCCGAGCCTGTGAGCCTCGAGGAGCATGAGGGGGCCTGAGGACATTGTGGATACAGGTACGGTGGGGGACCAGTCCCTGGGGGCCCACTGAGCACACTGAGACGGCGAGAGGAATTCCATTGCAGGCACTTGAGACTCTGGCTAGACTGCCTGCCCACAGCGCGCTGGTTGTGGAGTGGGGCCTGATCTCTATTTACTGGGCTTCTTCGTGGCTAGTGAACTCTTGGCTTTGCGAACATTGCCACCTGGTGCTGCTGCCTTGCTGCGCACTGAACGTGGACGGTGACTGTGGGGGAGTAGGACCCCTCTGCTTCCCTGCATGAAAGAGCTGCGGTGCCCCCCGACGGTCTGGCCCTGGTCCCCGGCTACTACGGGGCCTCACTTTGTTGCCTGAGCTGCGCCGCCGGCTGGCGTGTGGAGTGCATTGTTTCTGGCCGCGGGAGGCCTCTGAGCTTTCCGTAACTCTCATTTGGGGTGGGGTCGTGAGCCGCAGCGCCGCTATGGGGTGCCCGGACAGAAACCAGCCTAAATTGACCTTTGATAACAAAAGGTCCAAATCCAGTGACCCCCCCCCCCTCTCCCCCCCCCCCGGGGACAGAGAAAGACAAAGCTGAGTCGGCTGCGGAGAGAGACTCGACGGAACCGGACATTCGCAGTATCTTACTAGCCACGGAAAAGAATCTGCAGGGTGGGATCACCTCCTTAGGTACAAAGATGGACGCCCTCACGTGCCGCATGGATCGGATGGTGGAACGGCTTGACAAACACGCGGAACGCCTTGATATGTCAGAGCGCCGCATAGGTGAGGTGGAAGAGGCGCAAACCGTTCTGGACTCCGAACATAAGCAACTCGGCAAAGTGATCCAACTCCTGCAGGATAAGGCCGAAGATTTAGAGGCGCGGTCTTGCCGATGTAATATACACATTACAGGATTGCCGGAAAGTACGCAGACAGGAAACATGGAACTGTTCGTCGAGGCCCTTTTGAAAAAAACTGTTGGGGGAGACGGTCTTCTCGGAGATCTTCGTTATAGGTAGGGCACCCTGGGCTCGGGACCTAAACCCCGAGCCCCCCCGCATCCCATTATAGTCAAACTACTTAATTACAGGGATCGCGACACGGCGCTGAAGCTTCCTCTTTCCTGATTTCACTGCGAGGGTGCAGGAGGCGAGGCGACAGTTTGTACCAATGAAACTACGACTTCGCAACCTGGGCGCTGATTATGCTATGCTGTACCCTGCCAAGCTATGAGTTAATCGTCAGGGGAAGTCCCTGATTTTCACTGACCCGAGGGCACTCCAGAAGGCCCTGAAGGACTAGCGCAGAGAAACACGGCATTCATCGGAGAACGGAAGTCCTGAAGACTCTGTTGATGGCTCCCTGGACGAACAGGACTGAGGTTATGGACTGCAGTTAGAAGGGGTACTCAATCCATCCTGAGACGCTCTGAATGAGTGTTGTATAGTACATGGTACCTGATGTTGGTATTTTTGGTCTCGACTGCTGTTACTGAAGGCCCTTCTCCCTCTGTGCCGCTATGGTGCTTTGGGCTTGTGGACTTGCGGGAAGGGCGGGGGGATGTTTTTGCCGATAGATAAGTCACTAGAGTTACCCTATTCGCCTTTAAGGCCTCAGAGTTGATGTAAACAAAGTGCTTGAGAGAGACTAGCGGCCTCGCGCCAATGCGTCCGCTCCAGATGACATGCAGAGCAACAGGCTCCTTGCTTGAGACTGGTTGCATGGGACCTGATTTGGGTGCTGGACAGTTGACTGAGAGGGGGGGCGGCATTGTTAGATATAGTGTATTGAAGTTCACTATTGTTTAAGGAGCATTGCTATGTTGTATGTGACCACTTGCTATTACCTTTTACTTTATCTTAGAGGCAGGGGGGCGGGACGCTGCAGCGAGTTATTCAGTGAGGCAGTGTTTTAGATTTGCTGTTAGCGGACTACCTACGCCCCAGCGTGTTGCACACCTTTCTAAGTGAGGCTCCTCTACTTGGAGATCCTCTCTCTTTTTCACTTTTACTTTTGTATTGTTTCTAGGTTGGTGGGGGAAGGGGAGAGGGTGGGGGGGATTTGGAGTTATGAAGGGGGTTGTTGCGGGGTTCAAGTCGGGTGGGGAGGAGGGTCGTGGCCGAGTTGGGGTTGGGCAGGCGTGGGAAGGAAAAGGGGTAGATCTGCAGGGTTTTCTTCTAGAACTGAGTGTGGGGGGGAGTGTTTGTTAGTTTTTAGTTCGGATGAGAGTCTTGCTGGCACAGGCATGAAACGGCAGATACACTGGACACAGGAATGGACAGCGAAACCTTGTCATTCACATACACCATTTCCCCCGTTACGACACAGCAGAAACACGACACTGACACAATTACATTGCTGACTTGGAACGTTAGAGGCCTGAACGACCACAGAAAGGTCAGGCGTGTGCTTCAATACCTCCCTAGACATGCGATAGATATAGCACTACTTCAGGAGACCCACCTGCGCCCCTATAGCCCGACACTAAATTACAGGGGCTTGCCTAACAATGTACATGCTGCTGGTTTCACCTCCCATGCCAGAGGCGTTTTGACCTGGGTGAACCCTAAGGCCTCATTGACATTGACCCCGGTGGATACAGACGCGGTGGGACCCTACGTAATCACGAAATGCGCTGGAAAGGGAATGACTTTACACATAGTCAATTCTTATGGCCCTAACTTTGACTGCCCTACCTTCTATTTGACATTGGCATGTAGGGTGCGTGACCTCTGTGGTGAACATGTTTTATGGGGGGACGATTTTAACATGGTCAGACAGCCTGCGCTAGATAGGTCAGATGGCCCTGACCGACGCCCTTCAGCCTCTGCCAGAGCTCTGGAGGCTGAGATGCTACGACTGGGATTGCAGGACGTGTGGCGTGCTAGGTACCCGACCCAGGGGGGATACACGCATTATTCGGCTCCGCATGATATCCATATCCGCATTGACTATTGGTTGGCCACCTCGCACCTCCTCTCTTTGGTACAGTCGTGTACAACCCTGTCCCGTACCTATTCTGACCACTCCCCGGTCCTGGTTACCCTTAGGGCTCTGGCGAAATGACCCCCACCTTTTTCCTGGCGTCTCCCTCCTTACTCGCTGTTAGACGACGCCTTCCGGGAAGAGTTAGCTACTGCAATAGAGGAATTCTTTGACAAGAACGTTGGCTCGGTGGATTCCTTTTTGACGGTCTGGGAGCCCTTCAAGGCCTATATACACGGAGTGGCCATATCTAAGCATGCGGGCATTCTCAAATCAATTAGGGTCTGTCTGTCTTTGCTAGAAAACAAGCTCAGGGATATCGAGGCCCAACGTCTACACGACTCTAGTGCAGAGCTGCTCCGTGACTTGGCCCCAATGATTCGTGAATATCACGAGGAGGCGGACTCCGAGGTGAAACATTTTGGGAAATATGCCATTGCGAGATGCTATGGCAAAGGTGGGCGCCCGGGAACGGTACTGGCGCGGAGGGCGAAGCAGCGCAGACAATGCGCAATGACACCTGAGCTGAGATCCCCCCAGACTGGGGAACAGTTACCTGACGAGCAGGTGGTGGCCCGTTTTCGGGACTTTTACGCATTGCTGTACGCCTCCAGGGGGCCGACACTGGAGGAACGTATACTAGATTATTTGACACATATCCAGCTACCATGGCTGACTAACACACATCGGGAGTTCTTGGTTCGTCCATTTGAGAGGTAGGAAGTAATCTGGGCGTTGTCGTCAATGAGGGCTGGGAGTGCGCCGGGTTGTGACGGCTTAACGGTGTTGTTCTACAAAACTTACTCTGATTTGCTGATCCCTAGTTTACTGACGCTGGTTGAGCAGATGGCGGAGGCAGGTGAGATGCCCCCCACGATGCAGGAAGCAATTATAGTTTCTATTCTTAAGCCCGGGAAGCCCCCAGAGTACTGCGCCTCATATCGACCGCTATCGTTGCTTAATGTTGATGCGAAAATTATTGCCAACCATCTTGGTCCGTTAGTTCCAAAGCTTGTTGCCCCAGAACAGGCAGGCTTTGTGCCTAACTGCAACCTTACTTACAACTTGAGGACTGTGTTTGCGGCATTTCAGCACACGCGGCAGGATGTCCCTGCGGTAGCGGTTTTCCTGAATATGGAAAAGGCCTTTGTTTCTGTAGAGTGGCCTTTCCTTAGACTGGTACTACGCCGCATCGGGGTGGGCGACCTTTTCCTTCAATTACTGAACACGCTCTATGCTTCCTGCTCGGCCCGGGTCCGCATAGGCTCGCTTACGACTGAGCCTTTCTACATTGGCCGTGGCACCAGGCAGGGTTGCCCCCTTTCCCCCTTTCTGTACGTCATAGTCGCGGAGCCCCTAGCTTGTGCCCTGCGCGAATATCATAGCCACCGTGTATACGATTCACCACGTACAACTTGATAGTGTCTACGCACGCGAACGACACTCTTCTATATGTGCGACACCCGGAGGACAACCTTTCGACGGTGCTGCGTGAGGTGGTACTGTTTAGTTCTCTATCGGGAGTTCATGTGAACTGGAGCAAGACACTAATGTTTCCCCTTATGCCCGTCACCAAGAGAGTTGACTCGGACTACCCAATCCAGTGGACCACAGACTCGGTTCACTACTTAGGAATTAGGCTGCATTCGGACTTGGAGGTTGTCCTCAGAGCTACGGGGTGGCTATTTCTAAGTTGGAAGATGATGTGAACAAATGGATAAAACTCCCCTTGTCATTGATGGGCCGCATATGCTTACTGAAAATGATCGTACTTCCTCGCTTCTTATTCTTATTCAGTAAAATACCCATGGTCTTATCAGGGGCATTCTTTCGGCAGCTCCATTCTCTGGTGCTGCGACTGACATGGGCTGGGAAACAGCCTAGAGTGGCATGGGACATACTCGTACGTCCCTTCGCGGAGGGAGGCCTGAACGCTCCGGACTTGGAGCTATACTATTGCGCTGCACAAAGCGCACATGCGCATGGCTGGATCCATGGCCCGGCCGATGCACCGCACTTGCGCATAGAAGCGATAGTTGCTGACTCGACCCCGCTACCGGCGCTTATGTCCCGCCCTAGGGATCGACGGACGGGCATCCTTGATTATTTGAATACCGTGACACATGCCTGCCACCACCTGATTGATGCTCAGGCCTGCTCGCCGCTATACGCACCAGGGGCACAGCTGGTCTGGCGTTCGTGTCTCGACCCCTGCAGAGATAGAGGAGTGGTGTCTGCCCTAGCTAAAATGGATATTGCCCACATGGGCGAACTATTTGCGGAAGGTAGGGCTCACACCTGGGAGGAAATAGACCCGGAGGGCGCTCCTGGAGCTCTTCTTCTCCCACGTTTACAGTTCCACAGAGTTCAACACGCTTTGAAGGGACTGCTGGGTGAGGATATGGCTGAACCTCAGGTAGTTTTGGCATATGATTTTGTTGTAAACGCTAAGACGCCGACTAAATTAATTATGAACTTGTACCGCATTCCACTTACAGAGCGGACAGCAAACTATACTAAGCCTCGCCTGGCATGGCAGGCTGACCTGGCAGCCGACCTCCCTGAGGAAAAGTGGAGATATTGCTGCGCTAATGTTAAGAGAGTGTCTCGGAACGGTCGTCACCGTTTAACACATTTTAAATTCCTGAATAGGGTATATCACACCCCGAGCGGTTGTTCCGATATGGGCTGAGGGAAAGTTCTGGTTGTGAAAGATCCAGGGAACAGACTGCCGACTTTTTGCACCTAGCCTGGCTATGCCCGAAAGTTTCAGATTTTTGGTGCGCGGTCTACGGTGAAGTGAACTGAGTTACTGGGATGACGCTGACCCCAACTCCTCTATTGGCCCTCCTGGGGTATTCTAAAAGATATTTTGCCTGACAGAAGAAGGCTTGTTAACATGGCTTTTTTGATCGACAAAAGATGTGTTGCGCTCACCTGGATCCGCGGGCCGACCCAGACGCTAGCTAAATGGTCTAGTGATATGCTGTACTGCTGCACGCAAACGGGGCTATATAGCAAACTACTTCCACCCCGAAATCGCACCAAGAACTATTGGGCACAGTATTTGGAGAAGAGGGATACACAGGAGGCTCATGACCTGAACGAGTCACACTTGACTCTGGAGCTGGGGGGCCACGGGTGGACACAACACAGCCCACTGACGAGGAGACACTCTTTTGAGGGACACTAGCTGTGGTTTCTAATTCCAGGTATTGGGCTGGCGCAGTGAGGACGGTGGAAGTCTACGGTGGGAAAGAGTACTGTTTACGTGTCAGCAATGTTGACTGCGTGGGGGACTAAGTCTTATTCTTTGATTGTTATGTCCATTTTTTTTTTTTTTTTTTTAAATTTGTTTTATTGTTGCATCAGAGTATACGGTACAGTGTAAACAAGCCGCTGACGTGGCCTCAACATTCAGCCATGCGTGCAACGTGTTTTTTGTTTAAACAACTGGTGCAAATATACATTTCCTCCAGTAATCAGTACATATCGTGCAACCATGTTTGCAGGTTAGGAGACAGTGAGCCTGCATAGCCAGGAGGACAGTGAATGATAACAGGAATATAAACTCCCGTCTCAAGGGCGTTGGATCGGGGTCTGTACTGTCCATATAATGGTGCTACCAGAAAACGGGGGGGGACAAAACTGTGGGGGGGAAGCATGTGGGCGCTAGCGTGGTTGAAATACCGGTGATGGGCGCCGGGGGGGGGGGGCAAGGAGCTATTCAGCCTGTACTCCAGAAGGGTAGGAAGTCAATCAGGATGCAGGGGGCCTCGGGAACCTGCCCCGGGGAGGGGGACACCAGACAGACGCCAACGGTCGTCTCGGGCCGGGGGGGGGGGAGGAGTAGGTGGGTCACTCACTCGCGTGGACTGTCGGAAACTGTAGAGGAGCATGGCCCATTCCATGGATATGGGAAATTTACGTGCACCCCTGGCTTCTTCTTCTCTAAGAGCATCCTCTTCCTCCGCCGCCCATTTACTGACTGCCCCCGTCCATGCTGCTATAGGGGGACCTTCCGGGGATCGCCAGCGCATGGCTATGCATCTGTTCGCCAGCAGGAGCGCTAAGGACACGAAGCGTCTATGTACTGGGGCTTGCTTAGGGACATGAAAGATGCCTAATGCGCTAGATTCCCAGGTGGATAGTGTAGTGAGACCTGTCAGTTCTGACAGTGTGTTGTGTACCGCTCGCCAAAAGGGGTGAAGGTCGGGACAGCTCCAGAACATGTGGCGAAAGTCTGCAGCAGGGGAGCAGCATCTGGGGCATAGGAATGGTGTGGAGGGATAGAACTTCTGTAATCGCGCTGGGGTGAGGTACGCCCTGTGTAGGATATAGTATTGGATGTTCTTGAAGCGGGCGTTCCTAGAGACGCGTTTCGGGGCCTCGAGCGCTTTAGTCCACTCCGAGTCATGTAGTGCGCGACCTATGTCCTCCTCCCATGTAGCCCGCAAGGTCGTCAGAGGTGCGTGTGAGAGTTCCCGGATGGATTTATACAGCCAGGTGACTAAGTGGCGTCCCACCCCCATACGCAGGACAGCGTGTATTACTGGATGCGTGTCTGGCTCGCCAGTACGGAGGTTAAAGTGGGGCCGGTATCCATCAATCAGCTGTCGATATCTGAGGAATTGGCCCGGGGGGAGCCCGTATTCAGCGGTCAGGCGGTCAAGTGATTTTAACTGGCCTCCCTCAAAGAGCGATTCCAGATCCGTGATGCCACAGTGCGACCATTCGGTAAAGAACGGAGCCGTGAAGTAGGAGTCTTGCCTGGGGCTGCCTATCAATGGTAACAGCGGGGAGTACGGAGGTCTATTGGGGGACATTCGGTGGATCCGCATCATGCACCGGCGCGCTATCGCCACTTGGAGGGGGTACGTGCGCCGTGGCTTGGTGCCCGGGAGAAGAAGACGGGTGTGTTCCGGGGTTGCGATTCTGCCGGTCGAGGTGACAGTCTCCTGAGGGTAACGGTCCGCTGTCCAGTATGACAGCCATTGGAGTTGTGCCGCGAGGAAATATGACTCGAAGGACGGAGCTCCGAGTCCTCCCAGCGTCGTAGGAAGTTGGAGGGTTTTCAGGGCGACCCTATGGCGGCCCTCGCCCCAGATAAGGGTCCCTAGGAGGGAGTCTACGTCGCGGAAGAAGGATCTGGGTGGTATTACCGGCAAATTCGTGAAGTGGTAAAGGAGTCGGGGGAGCATTACCATTTTGGCCAGAGCTATCCTTCCTATCGGGGCCAGTGGGAGTTTATTCCAGAAAGCGACCGCCGGGCGCAGACTGGCAAGTGTTTTGCGGTGATTCCCCTCGAAAAGGTCAGCTGGGGAATGGTACAAGCGGACACCGAGGTACCGGGGGGCTTCCACGGACCATGAGAGGTTATGCGCTCCGAGCCCGACTTCCCGGGGGGGGCAGGCTCGGGTGTAAGGGGTAAACTGTGGACTTGTCCCAGTTCACCTGTAGTCCCGAGGCCTCTGCGAAGTCCGCCAGCGTCGTCCCTATAGGGGTCAGGTCCGTTTCGATGTCTCGGACGTATATGAGAAGATCATCCGCGTACATGGATACGCAATGCGTGCTGTCCGCAAGTGGGATGCCCCATTCCACACCTTCCTGACGGAGCCGAACCACCAGCGGCTCGACTGCTAGCGCGAATAAGAGAGGCGACAGGGGGCACCCTTGTCTTGTGCCTCGCCGAACTGCGAACGCTGGTGATATACGTTTCCCGATACGTACCCGCGTGGTCAAGTCGGTATACAAGAGGCGTGTGTACGCTATGAGCGTCGGGCCGATATTTAGGCGCTGCAAGACTGAGAAGAGATAGGGCCAGGTGAGGGTGTCAAACGCCTTCTCCAGGTCCATAATGAGGCAGGCGGCGCGGGGAAATCTGCCACGTATCTGGTCTTGAACGTGGAAGATTCGGCGGAGGTTCTGGGAGGTGTTCCTCCCCGGAACAAAGCCGCATTGGTCGGGGTGGACCAGCGGGCGTATGACCTGCGCATAACGATCAGCCAGAATTTTCCCCAGGATTTTGCAGTCGGCCGACAGGAGCGTGATGGGGCGATACGACCCCATGTGGAGTGGATCTCTGTGGGGTTTGGGAAAGGTGACAATCACGGATTCCCGCAGTGACTGGGGTAACCTCCCCAGATGAAGAGACGCCCCGAACACCCGTGACAAATGGGGGACCACTAGGGGAGAGAATGTCGAGTAGTACTCCAGCGGGAAGCCGTCCAGTCCCGGCACTTTGTTCCGGGACATGGCACGAATTGCCTGGGTGATGTCAGAGGGTTTTATCCTGGCGTCAAGGGCGCGCTTGTCTACATCCGAGATTGCGGGCAGCGTCAGTGGGTCCAAAAAACGATCCACAGAGAATGGGGAGTATTGGGCCGGGGTCCCGTACACTTGTGTATAGTGTCGCTGGAACGCTAGGAGGATCTCGGCCTGCAAGCGCACCAGTACACCGTCTGGATCGACAATATCCGTGATTGGCTTGATTTCGGTATCCTGCCTCGCCATCCAGGCTAGTAGCGCTCCAGTTTTGTCTCTGTCCTTATGTACCCTAGAGGCGTAAGCCCTAAAGTTGTATCTTCGGAGGTCAGCGCAGGCAGTCTGATACTCCGTCTTAGCTTTGGCCGTGAGCACGGCGTGTTCCTCCGAGTCATCAGGCCGTTTAGTGAGTGCGGCCAGAGATTGTTCTGAGGCTTGGAGCGTCCGTTCCAAGGTGCGGCGGACTCCCACCACCTGCTTGATGCATTCTCCCCGTGCCACCACCTTAAACGCGTCCCATTCCACCAGTACCGACGATGCCGTGTTTGTGTTGTGCGTAAAGTAGTCGCAGATGCTGGTTTCGTGTGTGTCTCTGAATACTGGATCTGAAAGGCAGTCCCTAGGAAAGCGCCAGGTGGGGACAGGTGGGTGCGGGGGGCGCCAGGTTAGACGAATGATGTGAGCGTCATGATCCGAGAGGATCCGACCTAGGTAATCTGTGGATGTGATCTTAGGGAGGATTGGTGCAGAGCAGAGGAAACGGTCCAGGCGGACCCTGAGGTTATGTGGAATCGAGTGGAAGGAGTAAATGCGAGCCAGTGGGTGTAGGTGTCGCCATGCGTCAGTGATTGCCCAGTGCGTGGTCCATGCCCTGAAGAGTTCTGCCTGTCGGGGAGCCGGGGAGTGTGCGGGGGGAGGATGCGAGCGGTCCAGGGTGGGGTCCAGTGTGCAATTAAAGTCACCTCCCAATACCCACGGAACTGTAGTGAACGGGGCCAAAACGCCCGTGATGTGGTCCCAAAATTTATCCTGATCCGTGTTGGGGGCGTAAATGCTACCAAGGAGTATACCCTGTCCATCAAGTATTCCCTCTAGAAGTGCATACCTGCCCTCTCTATCTACTACCCGTCGGAGCTCCCGGAAGGGAGTACCTGGCCTGACCCAAATTAACGCGCCACGCGCAAACGCTGAATAGTGAGTGGCACAGAAGGTCCCTCGCCATTTGACCTGCAAGCGAGTGAGTTCGGTAGTGTTCATGTGCGTCTCTTGCAGAAACGCAATACTGGCTGACATACGCCTAATGTATGAGTAAACAGAGTAGCGTTTGCTGGGCGTGTGTAGGCCTCGCACATTCAGTGTAAGGACATTAATGTCTGAGCGTGAGTCTGCCATTCGTAGGGTGTCGTGAGTGGGAGAGGGACCCCCCTGTAGCCCCCGACAGCCGCCAGTGTGTATGTGTCGCGTGTACTCCTAGTGCGCCAAGCTTCCACAATCATGGGGGAGGGACTAAGGGAATTAACAACAAATAGAACCTTGGGTGGAAAACAGTCCCAATACTGAGGATATCTCACCGGAGGTGGCATATCCAAACTAGTGTCCCACTAGGGGAGAAATACAACGGATATCTGCGGGGGTGGCAGCGTGTGTCGCTGCTGGGCCTGTGCGCGGGTCGGGCTCTTGCAGGAGAAGTGTCTATCGCTCGCAAGCGCTTACAATTATTAGACAAGGCAGTCTAGGCTCCTAGACGTCGCGCAATACAATAGGCCACCATGAGAAGGATATAACAGTGGAAAGTTCTTCCATCATGAAGAGGTGCCAGGTTGGTTGGCCAGGGTAGCGTCCAAGGTGTGCGTCGTAACAAGGGGGGAGGAGATTGATCCAATCCCCGACATTGTTCAGTCACTGTCCCAGTCTTTCTCAGAGGTGAACAGGTGCGGTCAACCCTCCAAATCCGACGCTATGGGTGACGTGTGCAGTCCGGTCACTGCTCTTAAGGCTTCTCGTCGCTCCTGCATGATTTGCGTGAGGTCGGGTGAGCCCGTGGGGGATGATGTTTGGCTTTTGGGGCGGCCTGATCGAGCACAGCTCGCACCTCGTCGCCTGGAGCGTCTGAAGTCGTTGTTGCGTGCTCTCTGGGGTCCAGGATTAGGGATTATTGGGCAGTGAAACTCAGTCCAATCCTGTGCTTCCTCCGCCGTGTTGAAAAAGAGGGCTTTCCCCTTGTGCAGTACTTTCAGGCGGGCCGGGAACAGCAGGGAATATTGAAGATCATTTGCGCGGAGGCGCCTCTTGACGTCTAGGTAGGTGGAACGCTGGTGTTGGATCTCTCGGGCATAGTCCGGGAACACCATAACATGCTGGTCTTCCACTTGTAGGGGGCCCGCCGTCCGGGCAGCACGAAGTACCGCATCGCAGTCTCGGACGTGCAAGAATTTAGCCAACATGGGTCGCGGAGGGAGGCCCGGCTTGGGCGCCCGGGCCGGGACCCTATGGGCTCTTTCAATGGAAAAATATGCTGACCTTTCCGCCTCCAGTGTGAAAGATTTGGTCCAGAGCTCCATGTATGTCAGAGGGTCTGAGTTCTCAATCCCTTCCGGCAAGCCCAGGACGCGGATGTTACAGCGTCTCGAGCGCCCTTCCAGGTCCACTGTGCGTTCCTCGAGGGCCGCCACGCGGTGCAGGACCTCCTTCAGTTCCGCCTCCTGTGTTTTCACCGCAGGCTGCAGCTCGGTCACAATCCGTTCTCCGTCTTTCACTCTGTCCGCCAACTTGCGATGGTCGTCGCGGATTAAACTGATGTCCGTTGTCAGGACGCCCAATCTCTCCTCCATTGAAAGGCGGGACAATTCGATTGCCGCCAACACCTGATCCAACTTTGCCGACAGTGTGGGGTCGGTTTGCGACGCGGTGGCTTGCGTCCATGTTCTTGTTTGTGGCATCCTATCGAGGGCCGTCTCGGGGACAGCCGTCGTCTGCGTGGTCCTCGTTTTCCCCATGAGTGCAGTCGGAGATGGGGAGGGCCCGGGCCTCCG
Organism: Lissotriton helveticus; assembly: GCF_964261635.1. Taxonomy (NCBI): domain Eukaryota; kingdom Metazoa; phylum Chordata; class Amphibia; order Caudata; family Salamandridae; genus Lissotriton; species Lissotriton helveticus. The sequence goes on along the minus strand of NC_136063.1, from coordinate 241,162,124 downwards.
TGCACCCCGCAATCAGCAAGCCACCTCTCCTCTGCGTATCCGGGTAGGCAGCAGCTCGGTGCAGGTCGGGCTCCTAGTCCTTCTTGGCCCCAGGGCAGACACTGTCTTCCTTCTAAGGGACCCCTGCCAGTTCGGGGCACGAAGAGTAACTTGCGGCTGCAAGGGGGTGACAGCCCTGGCGTTAGGGGATGCGCATCAGAAGGGCACTGCTTCCACAGTCCAGGCTTCTCCGGAGACAACAGTCCAGGCTTCTCCGGAGACAGGGTGCTTGTCAGTGAGGTCGGACCCTGCCCCCTCAGGCGACCCCGGGGGCCGAGTAGCAGGCGACCAGGGCCGGGGGGGGGGGGCTCGGGTTGTTGAGCGACCCCGGTGTGGTGTGCTATCGCCTCGGGGTCAGTGGAGCACCGTATCTGTAGGGTGGAGCCCACGCCGATCACGGCGCCCTGGTCCCCGCGGGTGCCATCTTAGGGCCAGGCACCCGGGTCCACCGGGCCACGCAATGTGGTAGGAGCATTCTGGCTCCCCCCCCCCACGAACAAGGGCCGATGCCGTCCGCGACCCCTCGGCGGGCCCCAGAGGGGGTAGGAGGCCGCCAGGTCACCGGCGCCGAGGTTCACGGTAGGAGGGGGGGGAGGAGAGGTCGACACTCACCGCCTCCAGGTGGGATCGAGGCCGTCCGGAGGGCCCAGCGTCACGTAGGCGGTACCACCGCTGGCGTCCCTTGGTCCGTGGTGGTGGGCTGATCAGTGCTGTGGTTAGGCTCCCGGTCGCGTAGGTGCGCCAATGTTGTGAATCTTCGGGATAGCGGCCGCCATCTTGTGCGCCGGACTGCCACCGCAATAGTCAGCCCGGCTTGGTTCAAGAGCCCGTGGGTCGGTTACTCCGCTCCTCGCTGGGGTTCTGGGGCCGCTAGCCGCCCTTTCCGTCAAGGGCCGCCGCCTCGGGGATAGGTTCTCAGTGGTGCCCACCGCAGGTAGAAGGAGCCGCGCCCGCCATCTTGGATATTCGGCGCTCGGCTCCGGCTACGATGAGGGACGGGACGGTGTCTGACGCTCGTCCGCAGCCCCCGCAGCTTAACCAGAGGATGCCCACCGCAGGTAAGCCTCAGTGGAGTAATTTTTGTAGGCTGAGGCTCCCAGCGATCCTAGGAAGTGGGCAAGATACTAGCCCGATCGCGGAGCCTCAGCAGGACACAGCCGCCATCGTGGCTTGCCAAGCCACGCCCCCCTTGATTGTTATGTCCATGCTGAAAAATACTTGTGTTGCTATTGTACTGTACGTACCAGCTCTTTTGACCCTTGATTGTATGTTTTTGAAATGCCAATAAATACATTTTCAAAAAATACAAAAAAAGTGTGCTGGACTTTTTAAAATGTTACATAGGAACCGTTAATCACAGCTACAGACTCTGGTAAAGAGCTGATAAAGAGTTAGCCTCAGTATTATACTTTCAGTTATAAACATCATTTTTACTTTTGATTGTTAAATCTTCTCTAAGCATATGATCATCACACTAAATAATAGTGAAAGGTTGTCAGAAAAAGAAGACACATACACTCATTTTTTTAAAATTAACTTGTATTAAAACAAAAATAAATAAATAGAAACGTAACTTTAACATAACAGTGTAATTAACAAAATGTGAGATGGACTCCAATGGTAGGAGGGTAAGTAACCTGCAAAACAAAAATGAAAATAAGTCTTTAAAATTACATCAATGTGACTGAATGAGGTCAAAGATCGCAAATTAACATAACACTTGGCAATATTGCTTATTCGCACGCGTGCAGTGTGCCTGATACATCCCACCCCTCTCATAGGCCCGCGTTGAAGAGGTGTCTGTAGGGAAGTGCCTGCTGGGTCAGATCTACAGTATGATCCAGCAGGTCTTTAAAATGATTCAGAGATGAGACAGAATTAGGTGAGAGATCAGGACATTATGCAGGACAATATTGTTTATTTGCAACACGTTTAATTGGAGGCATTGTGCATCTAGGCCGCTCTGCTTACCTTTTGTAAACACTGTTTTCAACTGAGCTCACAACTTGGGTTCTGCTTTGGTTCTATATTGCAGACTGTATTAAATTCAGCCTTCATTTATTTATCTGTAGAGTAAACAGCAGCGTCCATAACTTGAAAAGAGAAAGAGAAACAATGTGAGAGAGAAAGAGAGAAAAACGGCATTGAAAGTGTGAGAGAGAGAAAGTAATAGATGGAGCAGGAGAGGTAGTGTTGATACTGGAGAAAATCTTTGTAGCTCACCTCTTTGCCTCCGGTGTGTATCCAAGCATGTGCCAGTTCATAATGCACCCTCAAGTTTAATGATCTGAAAGATAGTATAGACTTAGTAATAGCAGAGAACATACAACTGCACAAGCATATTTCTGCGTTATGCCTTTGGACACTCAGGATACTGTATTATATCAACTTCCGCTGCAAGGAGGTGTCTGTGAGCTCTTTTTGGCATAGCAGTGAGTTCTCATTACTGCGTACCCAGACTGTTGCACCCTATTGACTCCCAGTGTCTGGAGGTGAGTGCCCTTTCTTGTGCACCCAGACTGTTCTAATCTATCCACTCGCACTGCCTGGAGGTAATTGTACATTCATACGCAGTCAAGCTGCTGCACACTATCCACTCTCTCTGCCCTCAGGTGACTTCTCGTTGCTTCAGAAACAAGCTTCTTTGCTCACGTTGTGCCATTGGCGTGATTCAAAGAGGATCCACCACGTGTCGAAGCAACCTTCTTATGCATTGTTACATTGGCCACGCATCATTGCAGCATCCTCAAACATTGAGCTTTGGAGGTGTTGGGGGCGGGGATGACAATTTGTGAAATGCAACCTGTTAGATAAAAAGGAAGATAAGATTATGCGCCATATGTTTATCAAAGGAGAGAGGAAGAGAGAGAGTGACTTAAAAGAATATTCGCAGCTTACCTTTCTGTCATCGGTGTGTCTTCCACCACGTGCCGGGACATAGTGCATCCTGAAGCTCTACATATAAAAGATAGTAAAAGAAAGTTGTTATGATTGGTAATTGTCACTATCTTAATGTGGAGTAAAATTACATTGCCCTTTCACACACCTTCCCTCCCGCATTAAAAATACAACAATTTGTACAGTTCCAACTTGTTTAATAGACTTCGATTTATGAAGAATTAGTAGAGCAGTAATGTTTTCCATCCGGTTATAGAAAACAAGTGGTGCGCTGTGATACATGTGGTTTCAATCATCACGAGCAACAGACTTTTGACCGACTATAAAAACGTTCCTGCTATAGGAAAAAAATACAAATGCAATACGATACGGTATAAAGCACTGCATACGCCTATATCGCTGCGTCGCCTTTTTGTATCCAGTCTGCTGCACCCCATCTACTCCCTCCGCTGCACACCCAGACCTCACTGCTCACCTTTACACGTACAGGGTACGTTCTACATCATGCAGTCCTGCTCTGTCACCACGAAATCTCATATTTGGTGCTGAGTCTTAATATCGCTATGTGAAAGGACATACTCGTGCACCCATCATTATCGCAGGTTCCTCACCCGCTCAGTCCTTGCGGTACCACTAACCACTAGGACAGCGCTTGCGATGGGAGCAACTCTAAAATGGCATAGAGCATGTGCGACCCTTTTTTTTTATTGGTAGGATCACATGTGTTGTGACGCAGGTGCTGGATGGGTGTGGGTGTATACCAGCCATGAGGGAGTGTGTGTGTGCCATTCTCACAACTAAACCTGGAACTAAGAAATCACTACAATGGAAATCTGGGCCATGTAGCATTATTGTGTTTTCCTGGAAGCGTAAGCGGAGTGGGCTGGACTGACTAATGCCAGTGCTGCGCGAGGTTGTGAACGATGACTCCGGAGCTATGGGCGTGGTTCCATCGTGAGCTATATGAGAAATTAACTGATTCGGATGTCCGTGTTGTAGTGCTTACATCATCCGGGTGTTAAACACAAATGTGTCATTATGTCTGTAAAGTCCCACACCATGGCCAACATGGAAGGTACGGGGTATCACCGACCCTATATTCATCCATAGTTGCACACATAAAAGATGGTGGACATGACGCATTTCTGTGAATATGAATGTTTGTTGTACATTCAGTGGAGTGTTGTAGCTGTAGTAATACAGGGCTATGAAAGCTTTAGGTTGCAGTTTTTGGCACATGAAGGGCATCTAATATATATACGTATGTGGTCATTCAGGTATACTGTCGAATTGGGTGCTGGAAATCAGTGTTCAAGGCTTGGAGTCGCGTCCACATCCTGTTATAGCAGAGAAATGACGTTATCTATGCGTGCCTAAAAACTTGCTGTAAATACGGTGCTCATGTAAATTGCTGATATAGTTTTGGGTTGACTTCGCTCTATATAAATATGCTTAAAAAAACAAATTGAGCAATAGCATGCTGTTATAAATTTACTATACACTTTCTTTGCAGTATTGTAATGATCCAGTTTGTAAGTTCAGATTTGTAGAATGAGCAAGAGAAAGTTATGTAATTGAAGTTTTTGTTACTAGTAGAGGTAAGATGGTTGCATACGCTGTTTACAGCACAATATAATGTGGTAGGGCGCAGGAGCAGCATTTTACAAACATAATAAATACACAGACACAGATAGATAGTTGAAGTGGGTACGGGCGCGTGTGCTCGACTCCATTTTATTACGTTGCTGTTGTTAACAAGTAGAATCGTAATCACAATATCATACACAGATATTCAATAATAAACAGTTTATGACTTCTGCTGTACAAAGGTAGGAGCACTATATGTGAAATAATACACAGAAGATTCTATTGTAAAGAGTTTATGAGTTGTGGTGCACTAATGTAAGGTCGATTTGTGTGGAGCCTGCGATAATGCGTGGTACAGGCAGACCGCAGTGATAAGAATGTCTTTTGACTACTAAATTTTGCCTTTATAAGGCCACGTGGCGATTATTTATGGTGCACTGAGTTAGTGGTACATCTGGTGCTCAGCGTGTTGCCTACTGGAGTGCATCATCTGTAATCACATTTGAAATAAAAGATGAAACATGTATGGAATATATTGTGGAAATATGTATGTTTTAGGGACATTATAGTTCAAGTTGTGACCTGTGGTGTACGCAGTGTAGACTGCCATTGAGTGTGCCTTTGCACTTGCAGCGTGAATTTTGTTATTCAACTAAACCTAGAACTGATATAAAAGATGTTTTTGTGCGCCCTGGTCCCCGCGGGCGCCATCTTAGGGCCAGGCACCCGGGTCCACCGGGCCACGCAATGTGGTAGGAGCGTTCTGGCTCCCCCCCCCCACGAACAAGGGCCGATGCCGTCCGCGACCCCTCGGCGGGCCCCAGAGGGGGTAGGAGGCCGCCGGGTCACCGGCGCCGAGGTTCACGGGAGGAGGGGGGGGGAGGAGGGGTCGACACTCACCGCCTCCAGGTGGGATCGAGGCCGTCTGGAGGGCCCAGCGTCACGTAGGCGGTACCCCCGCTGGCGTCCCTTGGTCCGTGGTGGTGGGCTGATCAGTGCTGGAGTTAGGCTCCCGGTCGCATAGGAGCGCCGATGTTGTGAATCTTCGGGATAGCGGCCGCCATCTTGTGCGCCGGACTGCCACCGCAATAGTCAGCCCGGCTTGGTTCAAGAGCCCGTGGGTCGGTTACTCCGCTCCTCGCTGGGGTTCCGGGGCCGCTAGCCGTCCTTTCCATCAAGGGCCGCCGCCTCGGGGATAGGTTCTCAGTGGTGCCCACCGCAGGTAGAAGGAGCCGCGCCCGCCATCTTGGATATTCGGCGCTCGGCTCCGGCTACGATGAGGGACGGGACGGTGTCTGACGCTCGTCCGCAGCCCCCGCAGCTTAACCAGAGGATGCCCACCGCAGGTAAGCCTCAGTGGAGTAATTTTTGTAGGCTGAGGCTCCCAGCGATCCTAGGAAGTGGGCAAGATGCTAGCCCGATCGCGGAGCCTCAGCAGGACACAGCCGCCATCGTGGCTTGCCAAGCCACGCCCCCCTTGATTGTTATGTCCATGCTGAAAAATACTTGTGTTGCTATTGTACTGTACGTACCAGCTCTTTTGACCCTTGATTGTATGTTTTTGAAATGCCAATAAATACATTTTCAAAAAATACAAAAAAAGTGTGCTGGACTTTTTAAAATGTTCCATAGGAACCGTTAATCACAGCTACAGACTCTGGTAAAGAGCTGATAAAGAGTTAGCCTCAGTATTATACTTTTAGTTATAAACATCATTTTTACTTTTGATTGTTAAATCTTCTCTAAGCATATGATCATCACACTAAATAATAGTGAAAGGTTGTCAGAAAAAGAAGACACATACACTCATTTTTTTAAAATTAACTTGTATTAAAACAAAAATAAATAAATAGAAACGTAACTTTAACATAACAGTGTAATTAACAAAATGTGAGATGGACTCCAATGGTAGGAGGGTAAGTAACCTGCAAAACAAAAATGAAAATAAGTCTTTAAAATTACATCGATGTGACTGAATGAGGTCAAAGATCGCAAATTAACATAACACTTGGCAATATTGCTTATTCGCACGCGTGCAGTGTGCCTGATACATCCCACCCCTCTCATAGGCCCGCGTTGAAGAGGTGTCTGTAGGGAAGTGCCTGCTGGGTCAGATCTACAGTATGATCCAGCAGGTCTTTAAAATGATTCAGAGATGAGAGAGAATTAGGTGAGAGATCAGGACATTATGCAGGACAATATTGTTTATTTGCAACACGTTTAATTGGAGGCATTGTGCATCTAGGCCGCTCTGCTTACCTTTTGTAAACACTGTTTTCAACTGAGCTCACAACTTGGGTTCTGCTTTGGTTCTATATTGCAGACTGTATTAAATTCAGCCTTCATTTATTTATCTGCAGAGTAAACAGCAGCGTCCATAACTTGAAAAGAGAAAGAGAAACAATGTGAGAGAGAAAGAGAGAAAAACGACATTGAAAGTGTGAGAGAGAGAAAGTAATAGATGGAGCAGGAGAGGTAGTGTTGATACTGGAGAAAATCTTTGTAGCTCAGCTCTTTGCCTCCGGTGTGTATCCAAGCATGTGCCAGTTCATAATGCACCCTCAAGTTTAATGATCTGAAAGATAGTATAGACTTAGTAATAGCAGAGAACATACAACTGCACAAGCATATTTCTGCGCTATGCCTTTGGACACTCAGGATACTGTATTATATCAACTTCCGCTGCAAGGAGGTGTCTGTGAGGTCTTTTTGGCATAGCAGTGAGTTCTCATTACTGCGTACCCAGACTGTTGCACCCTATTGACTCCCAGTGTCCGGAGGTGAGTGCCCTTTCTTGTGCACCCAGACTGTTCTAATCTATCCACTCGCACTGCCTGGAGGTAATTGTACATTCATACGCAGTCAAGCTGCTGCACACTATCCACTCTCTCTGCCCTCAGGTGACTTCTCGTTGCTTCAGAAACAAGCTTCTTTGCTCACGTTGTGCCATTGGCGTGATTCAAAGAGGATCCACCACGTGTCGAAGCAACCTTCTTATGCATTGTTACATTGGCCACGCATCATTGCAGCATCCTCAAACATTGAGCTTTGGAGGTGTTGGGGGCGGGGATGACAATTTGTGAAATGCAACCTGTTAGATAAAAAGGAAGATAAGATTATGCGCCATATGTTTATCAAAGGAGAGAGGAAGAGAGAGAGTGACTTAAAAGAATATTCGCAGCTTACCTTTCTGTCACCGGTGTGTCTTCCACCACGTGCCGGGACATAGTGCATCCTGAAGCTCTACATATAAAAGATAGTAAAAGAAAGTTGTTATGATTGGTAATTGTCACTATCTTAATGTGGAGTAAAATTACATTGCCCTTTCACACACCTTCCCTCCCGCATTAAAAATACAACTATTTGTACAGTTCCAACTTGTTTAATAGGCTTCGATTTATGAAGAATTAGTAGAGCAGTAATGTTTTCCATCCGGTTATAGAAAACAAGTGGTGCGCTGTGATACATGTGGTTTCAATCATCACGAGCAACAGACTTTTGACTGACTATAAAAACTTTCCTGCTATAGGAAAAAAATACAAATGCAATACGATACTGTATAAAGCACTGCATACGCCTATATCGCTGCGTCGCCTTTTTGTATCCAGTCTGCTGCACCCCATCTACTCCCTCCGCTGCACACCCAGACCTCACTGCTCACCTTTACACGTACAGGGTATGTTCTACATCATGCAGTCCTGCTCTGTCACCAAGAAATCTCATATTTGGTGCTGAGTCTTAATATCGCTATGTGAAAGGACATACTCGTGCATTCATCATTATCGCAGGTTCCTCACCCGCTCAGTCCTTGCGGTACCACTAACCACCAGGACAGCGCTTGCGATGGGAGCAACTCTAAAATGGCATAGAGCACGTGCGACCCTTTTTTTTTATTGGTAGGATCACATGTGTTGTGACGCAGGTGCTGGATGGGTGTGGGTGTATACCAGCCATGAGGGAGTGTGTGTGTGCCATTCTCACAACTAGACCTGGAACTAAGAAATCACTACAATGGAAATCTGGGCCATGTAGCATTATTGTGTTTTCCTGGAAGCGTAAGCGGAGTGGGCTGGACTGACTAATGCCAGTGCTGTGCGAGGTTGTGAACGATGACTCCGGAGCTATGGGCGTGGTTCCATGGTGAGCTATATAAGAAATCAACTGATTCGGATGTCCGTGTTGTAGTGTTGCCATCATCCGGGTGTTAAACACAAATGTGTCATTATGTCTGTAAAGTCCCACACCATGGCCAACATGGAAGGTACGGGGTATCACCGACCCTATATTCATCCATAGTTGCACACATAAAAGATGGTGGACATGACGCATTTCTGTGAATATGAATGTTTGTTGTACATTCAGTGGAGTGTTGTAGCTGTAGTAATACAGGGCTATGAAAGCTTTAGGTTGCAGTTTTTGGCACATGAAGGGCATCTAATATATATACGTATGTGGTCATTCAGGTATACTGTCGAATTGGGTGCTGGAAATCAGTGTTCGAGGCTTGGAGTCGCGTCCACATCCTGTTATAGCAGAGAAATGACATTATCTATGCGTGCCTAAAAACTTGCTGTAAATACGGTGCTCATGTAAATTGCTGATATAGTTTTGGGTTGACTTCGCTCTATATAAATATGCTTAAAAAAACAAATTGAGCAATAGCATGCTGTTATAAATTTACTATACACTTTCTTTGCAGTATTGTAATGATCCAGTTTGTAAGTTCGGATTTGTAGAATGAGCAAGAGAAAGTTATGTAATTGAAGTTTTTGTTACTAGTAGAGGTAAGATGGTTGCATACGCTGTTTACAGCACAATATAATGTGGTAGGGCGCAGGAGCAGCATTTTACAAACATAATAAATACACAGACACAGATAGATAGTTGAAGTGGGTACGGGCGCGTGTGCTCGACTCCATTTTATTACGTTGCTGTTGTTAACAAGTAGAATAGTAATCACAATATCATACACAGATATTCAATAATAAACAGTTTATGACTTCTGCTGTACAAAGGTAGGAGCACTATATGTGAAATAATACACAGAAGATTCTATTGTAAAGAGTTTATGAGTTGTGGTGCACTAATGTAAGGTCGATTTGTGTGGAGCCTGCGATAATGCGTGGTACAGGCAGACCGCAGTGATAAGAATGTCTTTTGACTACTAAATTTTGCCTTTATTTGGCCACGTGGCGATTATTTATGGTGCACTGAGTTAGTGGTACATCTGGTGCTCAGCGTGTTGCCTACTGGAGTGCATCATCTGTAATCACATTTGAAATAAAAGATGAAACATGTATGGAATATATTGTGGAAATATGTATGTTTTAGGGACATTATAGTTCAAGTTGTGACCTGTGGTGTACGCAGTGTAGACTGCCATTGAGTGTGCCTTTGCACTTGCAGCGTGAATTTTGTTATTCAACTAAACCTAGAACTGATATAAAAGATGTTTTTGAAGGAAGGCTACTAAAGGGATATTGTGTAGGTTTGAGGGACGTTATGCTTTGCTTGGTACTGCGCTCTACAAATAATGAATTAAGAGTCTGTTGAATTCTGCCTGAATACTGCCACGTGGTGATGAATTATGGTGCACTGAGTTAGTAGTGCCTTTGGCACTGAGCGTGTACGTAACCTGCGATGATGCGTGGTCGGGCAGGCTGCACTTGGGTTAATGTTTTTCGACTACTGAATTTTGCCTTAATAAAGCCACATGGCGATTATTTATGATTTACAGAGTTAGTGGTACGTCTGGTGTTTAGCGTGTGCTCACCCTACGATGATGCGTGGTCTGAACGGGCTGCGCTCAAAGCATTGACTGTTGCATACTGGACTGCATGAACTTTGAGGGAATACAAAAAAAACTATCATCAATGGTTATCAATTGCTCTGCAAACTAGGTCTACTGATTGCTCCCCATAACAAATTAAACAATTGCACTTCACGCAGTGCATTCTAACGTTCTCAAAATGGGGACGTATGTCTGGTGGCGATGTTGAAGGTGATGCCCCAGAGGTACTTTGTATTGCCGGTGGTGGAGGTACATTTTGGCGCAGTGTTCTACATTTTTTGCGAGCATAGTTCACAGGATGCAGGAATTGAAGGTGCTTGTGCATACTAGCAGTGCCACAGGAGTATTTTTTGCCTGAATTCCCTACTGTCTGTAGTGTAGATCCAAAGCTGAATTCAAGTTGTAAAAACTGCTGTCCGCAGTGTAGATCTTAGGCTGGACTGCATCATGTGTAATCACGATTGAAATATAAGATGAAACATGTATGGAATACATTGTGGAAATATGTATGTTTCAGGGACATTATAGTTCAAGTTGTGATCTGTGCTGTCCACAGTGAAGAATGCCATTGAGTGTGCCTTTGCACTTGCAGTGTGAATTTTATTATTCAACTAAATCTATAACTGATATAAAAGAAGGTTTTGAAGGAAGCATACTAAAGGGATATTGCATAGGTTTGATAGGTGTTATACTTAGGTTGGTATTGTACTCTGCAAATAATGAATCAACAGTCTATTTAATTGTGAGCTCTGATGACCGTTGTGTAGGCAGGAGGCAGAGATTAGAAAGAGCCCACGGCCACGTTGGGTTGTGTAGAGCTGCACAGTATTGGTAATTTAGCGTGTATGCAGCCAGCGATGATAAGTGGTGCACTGAGTTAGTGGCACCTGAAACGACAAGGTTCTGTGGAGCCTGCAAAGATGCGTGGTCTGGGCAGGCCGTACTGACAGTAATATTTTTTTCCTGTGAATTCTGCCTTAGTAAGGCCACGTGGTGATGATTTTTGGTGCACTGAGTCAGTAGCACCTTTGGCGTGTACGAACCCTGCGATGATGCGTGGTCGGGGGAAGGGGGAGGCACAGTAATTGGAGTAATGTCTTTTGTCGATTGAATTCTGCATAAATTCCATATAAAAGTGATAGTATGCCTCATTGCTGACGTAAAACTGTTCACTCTTCTTTGCGATGATTTATGGTGCACTGAGTTAGCAGTATCTTTGGCGCTGCGCTTGTACGTACCCTGCGATAATGCGTGGTCCAGGGGGGCCGCATTCGGATCAATGTCTTTTGTATGTTGAATTCTGCCTGAATACAGGCATGTGGCAATGAATTATGGTGCACTGAGTTAGTAGTACCTTTGGCACTGAGCGTGTGCGTAACCTGCGATGATGCGTGGTCCGGGCAGGCCGCAATGGGAGTAATGTTTTTTTACCCAGTGAATTCTGCCTTAATAAGGCCACGGGAGATGACTTGTGGTGCAGTGAGTTAGTGGTAACTGAAGAACTCAGCGTGTGCGCACCCTGCGATGATTTGTGGTTTGGGTGAGTCGCACAGGTTCAATGTCTCTTTCTTACTGGAATGCGTCATGTGCAATCGCCGTTCCACGTGAATAGTGAGCTGTCACAATGTAGATCGGAGGCCGTACTCGGTACAAACATTGAGGAATGTTTTTTCTCGCATCCTTTAACAAAATCTGAGGACATAGAGTACAATTGTCTCTGCCTTAAATAAATCAAGGCTGAATTTCATGCTGTCCGTAGTGTAGATCCACAGCTGAATTCAAGTTGTGAACCCTGCTGTCCGCATTGTAGATCATTGTAGCATTGTAGATCAAAGGCAATAGTCAGCACAGATATCGACGAATGATTTTTGTCACTTATTTTAACAAAATCTGAACACATACAGTACAATTGTCTCTGCATTAAATAAATCCACATGGCAATTATTTATGGTGATCGTTATAGGATATCGAGAGCACCCTGTGGATCCTTAGAGCTGCATAAACACCCTATTTGGAACTTATCCAGTTGTCTCTATACACGTTATACACTTTATATACTTGACCCTGGTCTCCTTTCTCCTTTCTCCCTATCGCAATGGGCCTGTATCGAGGAGGCACATGGTCATGGCGTCAGCCACGTGGCAGGGTGAGGACCTTCGCTGTGGCAGAGTCTTTTCTCTTTGCAGAAGTGACCCACGCCCAAGGCGTAGGCTAATTATTTATACTCTTATGCTGTATTTGCGTATGTTGGACCAGCCCACTCCGCTTCTGCTTCAAGGGGGGGGAGACAATACAGCTACATGACCGAGATATTCTGCAGAGTCTGAGATAATATGGTTGCGTCCACTGTGCAGTACACACAATAGTATATCTACACACGGAAAAGTTTTTGGATTGTATAGTGAGTTGTGTATAGCATATCACCGGTAGTGTTAGTATTGTGTACATTATTGTTGATGTGCGAGTTCCTTCCCTTATACATAGTTGATTGCCACATCTTTGAACATTGAGCTAGTGTGCTGTTGAGGGGGTATATTATTTTGGGAAGGTGCATTGTCCTTTTTTGCGCTGCCTCTGAGGTAATAGAGGGGGAGGGGTCAGGAGGGGTGGTTGTAGTGGTGGTGGCGCTAGGTGTTGTGATTTTGTTGGGTGTTGGATGTGCATAATTACTACCTCTATTGCATATTTGTCTTTAGATGTGGGTGTGAGTTGGATGTGATTCACACAGTACATAGTCGACGTCCTTACACTACTTAAATGATGATATTAATTTGTTAGTGGTAAATGGAACTATCACCATTGTTGTTGAAAGTATGGGAAGTGGTGTTTTTTTTGTTTTTTTCCTCAAGAACGCCTAGTTTGTATATAATTAACGTTAGTTGTGGTTCTTGCTTTGTAGCGATTTTCTGAGAGGAAGGAATACATTAAAGAGTGGTAATATTTGCAGTTTTTACTACGTTGAGAACGGGATGATAATTAAAAAAGAAAGAAAAAAACAGATATGATTAATGAACATTATAATTAGGAATTATCGTTTAAAAAACCTGTGAAATTCACTGAAAAAAACATAAGTTTCAGGCAGGTTATAGTTAGGAATTATCATTTAAAAAACCTTTGAAATTCACTGAAAAAACCATAGGTTTCAGGCAGGTTATAAATAGGAATAATCATTTAAAAAACCTTAGAATTTACTAAAAAAAAAAACATAGGTTTCAGGGGTGTTATAGTTAGCTGGACAAAAATGTTGTATTTAGTTTTGTTATTATTTTACATTAAAATATGAAATATACATTTAAAAAATAATATGTGAATATTTATTATAAAAATAAAGAAGAAAAGTATAAAAAGAAAGAAATGTAACAATTAATACATTTAACAATTATTATTTACAAAACCTTTGAAATTCACTGAAAAAAACCAAAGGTTTCAGCCATGTTATGGTTAGGAATTAGCATTTAAAAAACCTTAGAAATTCACTGAAAAAAACCATAAGTTTCACACATGTAATAGTTAGCTGGATATTTCACTCATACAAAACCATTTAAATTCCTCTGTTATAGTTAGTTGTACTAACTGTAACTCTCACGCCCGCAATCCACTGGTGATGATGTCACATACTACATCCTTCATGACATGGTCAGTCACATCACTGATGACATCTCAAATGACATGTGCAAGGTTACAGCCGAAACTACTGAACAGAGTTACCCCAAATTTGGCACAAAGGTAGTGCTTGGGTTAGAAAGCGACCTTTTATTTTTAAATGGTGTAAACCATTCAGTAGTTGCTGAGAAATTAGAAAAAGAAAAGTTTCGATATCTGAACGGAGCCCAAGTCGTGTGTGCGACCTTCCCTGTGATTGGCTGCTTGTAGCCCAAATCAGGAAGTGTTGGCAGCCATCTTGTGGCTCGATAGAAGCGAGTCACACGAAAATGGAGAAACAAAGTAAGAAAACAAGGAAAGGGGGCAGGGTAGAAACACCCTGACCCCCTAGGCCTGCTCTATGGGGTCCAAAAAAGTCCCAGGGTCCAAAAAAGTATTAAACATTTCTTTTAAATCAGCGGAATTCGCGCTGGGGTCGCGCTTTTTAATTTAATGAGGCACTTGGGTTGGTTAGGTTCCAGGGGCATTTCTTAAAAAATAATAGCGGGGGCTCGCAGGGGTTGCAGTGGCCTGCTGGGGTTCGCGCAGCCCCGGGGCTTCAGTCATGTTGGGAGGGGGTTGCGCGGCCCCTCTCCTTAAGGCCTGTATGTGCTTATAACTTTGGCATCATTTGACAAATCTTTATGAAATTATCCAAAAAGTTTCTCTTTTTTTGATTAGATCCTATATTGAAAGTTTGGGGCTGAGAAAAAATGTGTTTTCTCCATGCAGTTTCGATATGAAACTTTACAGAAGACTACAGGTGAAAGTGCTGAACGGAATTACCGCATATTTGGCAGGGAGAAAGGTGATGGTCCAGAAAGCATGCTTTTGTTTAAATGGTGTAAATCTGTTCAGAAGTTTTTAAGAAATATCAAATTTTAAAGCTATCGATATTTGAGAATTCTGACATGTGATTGGCTGAGGGGTTACAAGCACGAGCGTGCTGATTATTGGCTGTGAACTGTTAAAACCAGGTAGTATTGGCAGCCATTTTGTGATTTACTCAGTTAGCTTCCATGTTTCCATGTAGAATCCATCGGGTCCGCAGTTTTACCTATGCGAGGCAACACTGTCATCTGTGTGAGATATGGGTTTCACGCTGCCTCTCCTCATATCACTAGGTTGAGGTTATGGCTTTAGAAGCCCGTTAGTCGGCTCCCACCTCTTTACGTTTGCAAGCTTCTACATTGCTGTGGGGTGCAGGTGTCCTTTGCGAGACTGGGTGCGAACTGTTGATAAGTCACACTATATGAGCATTGAAAAGCCATTTTGTGATTGAGTCCTTCAGCTGGTATTTGTCTGAGGCAACTCTGAAAACATACTGGAGCTTTGTCTGTGAGAGATACGACTTTCACGCTGTGTCTCACCACATCAGTAGGTGTTGCATGCTGTTCCCATATCACCAGCATACCTCCAACAACCTATTGGGCCTGCAAGTCTACCTCTGCGAACTAGTGGTGGGCTTGCAGCTGTTCCGGTGGGACTTCTCGGGCTGCAGTTATATCTATGAAGTCAAGACTGGAAACATACCGCAGGTCTCTCTCTGCAAGATACCCTCTTCACGCTCCCTCTGCCCAACATCACCACTTTGCAGCTATGCCTTTAGAAGCCGGTGCGTTGGCTCGCAGCTCTGTACCTTTGTGAGCTACTACGCTGCTGTGTCTCTACCTCCGCGAGCTACCACGCTCCTGTTCCCTTGGGAGCAGATAGCCCGTAGTTCTCCCTCTGCAAGTCGAGCCCACGGGCCGCAGCTGTCCCTCTGCGAGCCTGGGTGCGAACTGTTCATAAGTCACACTACATAAGTATTGAAAAGCCATTTTGTGATTCAGTTTGTCAGCTGGCATCTGTCCGAGGCATTTCTGAAAACATATTGGAGTTCTTTCTTTGAGAGATACCCCTTTCACACTGCATCTCCCCACATTAGCAGGTAACACACCCTTTTCCTACATCACTAGCATACCCCCAACAACCTTCTTAGACCCGGAAGTGTCCCTGTGCAGTTGGACAAATAAGTATCTTAGTAATGTATGGATTTACATATAAAACATTTTATTTAAACAAAACAACAACAAATAAAACTATGTACAGTCGTGGCGTTTCATCGTTGGTCCATTTGTGAATCACAGCCTGCAAGAGAAAAATAAATTTAAGATGGTGCATCATGCATCCAGGAAAGGAGAAAGAGAGAGAGAGAGAGAGAGAGAGAGAGAGAGAGAGAGAGACAGAGAGAGACAGAGAGAGACAGAGAGAAAGAGAAAAAGAGAGACAGAGAAAGAGTGAGGGAGAGAGGGATAAGAAGAGAGAAAGAGTGAGAGAGGGGATGATAGAGAAAGAGAGAACGAGTGAGAGAGAGAAAGCGTAAGATACAAAGAACAGAGGAAGAGAAACAGTGTGAGAGAGAGGAAGGCAGAGAGAGAGAAAGAGTGAGAGAGAGGAAGAGAGAGTGGAAGAGTGAGAGTGAAAGAGTGAGAGTGAGGAAGAGAGAGAGAAAGTGTGAAAGAGAGGGAGAGTGAAAGAGTGAGGGACAAGGAAGAGAGAAGCAGTGTGAGAGAGAAGAAGAGAGGGAAAGAGAGAAAGAGTAAGATACGAGGAAGAGAGAAAGAGAGAATAAGTGTGAGAGAGGAAGAGAGAGAAAGAGTGAGACAAAGGAAGAGAGAGAGAGAAAGCATGAGAGAGGAAGAGAAAAAGAGGAAGAGACAGGAAGAGAGAGAAAGAGTGAGAGAGAAGAAGACAGAGAGAGAGTGAGGAAGAGAAAGAGTGAGAGAAGAAAAGAGAAAGAGTGAGAGAGAGGAAGAGAGAAAGAGTGAGAGAGGAAGAGAGAAAGAGTGAGAGAGAGGAAGCCAGCCAAAGAGAGAAAGAGTGAGACAGAGAGGAAGACAACGAGAGAATAAGTGTGAGAGATAAAGGGAGAAACAGTGTGAGAGAGAGGAATGGAGCGAGATAAAGAGTGAGAGAGAGGAGGAGAGTAAGAAAGAATGAGACAGAGAAAAAGAGAAAGTGTGAGAGAGAAAAAGGAACAGATGGAGAGGGAGTGTTGAGACTGGAAAAAATCTTTGCAGCTCACCTTTGTGCCACCGGTGTGTCTCCAACCACATACTAGAAGATAGTGCAGCCCTCAAGTTTAGTGATCTGAAAGATAGTAGAGAATTAATAATTGTATAGTACATACAACTGCATAACGCAAAATTCTATTTTTCTGTAATGCGCAATAAGGGTGGTCCACCCCATTCATTCCCATTGCTTGGAGGTGTCAGTGCGCTGCTGTGGAAAGAAGTCTCTCTGCTCACGCTCTGCCATTGGCGTGTGTGTAAGAGGGTCCACCATGTGCCGAAGGAACCTCCTCAGCCGTTGCGTACACGCGGTCCAGCTGAACTCACAATTCAGATTGGGTGTTAATTGTCAGGATGGCCACGCATCATCGCAGATTTTCGCGCGTTCAGCTCTGGTGGTTTTGGGGGGTGAACGTTGATTCGTGATTCACAGCCTGCTAGATAAAAAGCAATAGAAGATTGTATGTCATGTGAACTTTGACTATCTTGATAACTATCTCTTGCTATTTCAGCTGCAATAGTTCTTTCTTGATTAATCTCTTTGTTCAACATTTGGAGATAATTTGGAAAAATGGTACATTCAATGCTATATTTACATGCATTGAAAGAATACTCATAGCAGTCACAATGTCCAAGTAGTTCCTAGGGGTGGGCGGAATTTGCGTAATCGCGTTACGCAAATCTCCGCAAAACGGTAAAAAATCTCTGCGAACATGCAGAAATTCCGCGAACGCGCAGAATTGCTTGTTCGCAATGCTTTTTTACTGTTCTCAATCGCTGTTTGCGTGCTCGGGGGGAAATATCTCGCGAACACGCATTTGAGGACGCGATCATGCAGAAAATTTCCCAAAGTCGCGGAACGCAGAATTTTGGCCATTTTCGCGTTCTCTGCGGAACGCGACATTTCCAAAATTCCGTAAATTCCGCGAGCGGAACGAAATTTACCGCCCAGGCCTAGTAATTCCATTTCAATCTGCCAAGGTTTGAAGAGCTAAATAGAAAAACTTTCTTTTATCTGGAGAATCACAACCTAATTTCCAGTGATTAATCAGATTTCCTTTTTCCTGCTTTACCAAACATTCTTCAGATCCAATTACAGTGTATTTTCCTTAATTTGTATTTTCTGTGACATTTTTTAAAAACGATATTGTTACAGTATTTCATATAGACATATGTTTTCCAGGTATGGACTTCTATTTGGATAGTACGTATCCAACATATTTGTGTTCATAATATCTTTTCTTTCCGGTTCATTCAGTGCCAAGTATTCAAATTCTTGTACAGATTTCAAAACTCAATTTTGTGCTGCAGGAAGACCAAGACTTACCTAGATGATCCCTCTTGAGTTTGAATATAAACTTTCAGATATCAATTGATCCGACCATTCGTAGGATTCAATTTTTCGATTTGAAAGCATCTTCAAGCTGAAGCTGTACAATTTTTTGCTAAGTGTCCTCTCCTGCGAAATTTCCTTACACATTTCTTTCAATTCTGTCTTCTCAGAGTTGTTAATATATGACGTGACCTAGCGAGCAACAGCAATTGAGTTATCTGCAACATATTGTATGTTCATATTTGCATTCCACATCTTCAAAATCACCGGATTGTAATCATGAATATACTTCAATTTTTCTGTTGTTTTTAAATTATAAGTATTTTTGGGTGATTTTTGAGTGATGGTATGCCTCACTGCTGATATAAAACTGTTCACTCTTCCTTTGGAAATTACTGGACGTGGAAAGCCAAATCGACTTTTTGTGTATAATGTATCCTTTGACTTATATTTCTGTCGGGCAATACTTTCCACATCGATGACTTACATATACAAATACGCCTCACTAATCGAAGGGAGTCTCGTGCTGTGGTCACTGCCACAAAGTTAGTGTCACTACCAATCAGGACTCAGGATACAGTTCCACATGTGGGATTGGCTTGTGTTGAACAGGGTTAGTGGCACCACGTGTCGCACTTTGTGTTGTACAGGGTTAGTGGCAGCAAGTGTCACCGGCCTTGCATATGGAAATATGCCTCACCGATCGAAGGGAGTCTGGTGTTGTGGTCGCTACCACGGACTTGGGGTCACTGCCATTCAGGACTCAGGACACAGTTACACATGTGGGATCGGCTTATGTTGAACAGGGTTAGTGGCACCATGTGTCACCGGCTTGTGTTGAACAGGGTTAGTGGCACCACGTGTCGCGCCATGTGTTAAACAGAGTTAGTGGCATCACATGTCCAAATTCAAATTGCAAGCTCTGCTGCCCGCTGTATAGACTTGTATTGAGTGTTCATTTGCACTTGAAGATGAATTTGGTGATTGCACTAAAGCTATAACTGATATAAAAAAAGTTCTTGAAGCAAGGAGACTAAAAGGACATTATGTAGGTTTCAGGTCTGTGATAGTTACTTGCCTAGTGGACTCTGTAATTAATGAATCATGGCTTTATTTTAATTGTGAGCCCTACTGAACGCAGTGTAAGCGTTTCATGAAAAGATGAAATATGTATAGAATACACTGTCGAAGTGTTGTATTTTCTGAGTAAAATGTTGTTGTAGAAATTAGCATTTAAAATTCGAATTACCAGCTCTGCTGCCGCAGTGTAGACTGATATTATAGATGTAGCATGCTATACCGGCTATTGAAGGCCTGCTGCTGCGTTAAAGGCCCGTGACGAAGGCGAGGGACTTTTACAAGGCATCAGGACTTTAAAAGCCGGTATAGCCCTGCTACGAAGGGTTATAAGGCTATTAGAACATTCTGCCACTAGAGGGCAGAATGTTCTAACAAATAAAACAAAGCCTTCAGTGAGCGCGAGGGGATTGCAATTCCCTCAGGCTCCCTGAAGCATTTATTCACAGCCAGAGCTGTGAACAAAGAAACATTGGAATGTTGGAGCTCCGGGCTTATACCAGCCATTATAGGCCTGGAGCACTCCATTATTTTCAATTGAGCTTCCAACATTCCAATGTTCTAATAAGTGTTCATTTGCACTTGAAGAGGAATTTGGTCATTGTACTAAAGCTATACCTGATATAAATAAGTTCTTGAAGCAAGGATACTACAACGATATTATGAAGGGTTTAGGACTGTGATAGTTACTTGCCTACTGGACTCTGTAATTAATGAATCAAGACTTAATTTTAATTGTGAGCCCTGATGACCACAGTGTAGACCAGAGGTAGTGGTCAGCAAGGGTCCATAGCCACGTGGCATTGAGTTGAGGTGAACAGTTAGTGGCGCCAGAAGCATTGAGAGTGTATGAGCCTGTGATGATGCTTGGTGCGGATGGGGCACACTGAAGCAATGCTTCTTGTCTACTGGACAGCGACATCTGCAATTGCGACTGTATCTGAATTATGAGCTCTGCTGAACGCAGTGTGTGCCAGAGGTAGCGGTGAGCAAGGGCCCATAGTCACATGCATAGGTTAGTGGCCCCACTCGCCTGCGTAGTTTAGGTTCAGTGGCACCACGTGTCGCCGGTCTTGCATATGGAAATATGCCTCACTGATCGAAGGGAGTCTGGTGCTGTGGTCACTACCACGGACTTGGGGTCACTGCCATTCAGGACTCAGGACACTGTTCCACATGTGGGATCGGCTTGTGTTGAACAGGGTTAGTGGCACCACGTGTCGCACCTTGTGTTGTACAGGGTTAATGGCACCATGTGTCGCCGTCCTCGCATATGGAAATATGCCTCACTGATCGAAGGGAGTCTGGTGCTGTGATCACTGCCACGGACTTGGGGTCACTGCCATTCAGGATGCAGCACACAGTTCCACATGTGGGATCGGTTTGTGTTGAACAGGGTTAGTGACACCACATGTCGCAGCCTTGCATATGGAAATATGCCTCACTGATCAAAGGGAGTCTGGTGCTGTGGTCGCTGTCACGGACTTGGGGTCACTGTCATTCAGGACTCAGGACTCAGTTCCACATGTGGGATCGGCTTGTGTTGAACAGAGCTAGTGGCACCACGTGTCGCGCCTTGTGTTGTACAGGGTTAGTGGCACGATGTGTCGCCGGACTTGCATATGGAAATATGCCTCACAGATCGAAGGAAGTCCGGTGCTGTGGTCGCTGCCACAGACTTGGGGTCACTGCCATTCAGGACTCAGGACACAGTGGCACATGTGGGATCTACTGTGCTGATGATGCGTCATCTGGGCAGGCCGTACTGGTAACAAGGTCTGTTGTCTACTGGACTGCGTCATCTGCAATCGCGAGTCACTCTGAATTGTGAGCCCTACTCACCGCAGTGGAGGCAGGAGACAGCGGTGAGGTAGGGTCCACAGCCATGTGGCATTGACTTTAGCAATGTCGGTTGGTTACTGGACTGCGTCATTTGCAATCACGTAATCACAACTCGATCTGTGTTGTGAGCCCTACTCACCGCAGTGTAGGTCGGAGGCAGTGGTCAGGAAGAGCACACAGGCACGTTGTGTTGACTTAAGCAATGTCTGTTGCCTACTGGACTGCATCATCTTGAATTGTGACTCGATCTGAATTGTGAGCCCTACTCACCGCAATGTAGGCCAGAGGCAGCGGTGAGGAAGGGCCCACAGCCACATGTTGTGGAGTTGAGCAATGTCTGTTTCCTACTGGACTGCGACATCTGCAATCGCAACTCAATGTGAATTGTGAGCCTTGCTGTCCACAGTGTATATCGAAGGCAGTAGGTTGTACAGACATAAGTCTGCAGTGCTGTGCCACTGGGGGCCTGTGTGTCGGAAGCCAGCGATCGTCTGAGGAGGCTGGTGGTCACAACGGTGGCCTTGTGGCAGGGTGAGGGGTGCCGCCCTGGCACACGCTTTGTCCTTCCCACAAGTGAACCACGCCCAGAACTCCAACCTATTTATTCACACTCCTATGCTGAAGTGGCGTACGTCGGGCTAGCCCACTCGGGTTACGCTTATGCTTACAGGGGAGTTAGGACACAGTTACATGACTTAGATCTTCCCTAGTGTTTGACGTAACATGGTTGGGTCCACTGTCCACAACACTACAGGCACCAGTAGTATTTGTGCACATGGAGAGATGTGTGTTCTGCATACTGAGATGTGTCCAGCCCATCACCGCTACACTTTGCATTGTGTGCATTGTTATTCATCGGTGCATTGCTTCCTTCACATATAGTTTGTTCACAGCTGTCCCAATATTTAGCTATTGTGTGGTTGAGGGGCCATGTTGTTTTCTGAAAGTTCGCTATCTTGTTCTGCACTGCCTCAGTGGTAGAGGGGGGCTCCTGGGGGTGGTGGTGGGTGTTGTGACGATTTTGGGTGTCGGAGCTGTTTCATCAGTGGGTCTATGACATGTGTTGGTCTTCAGATGTGGCTCCGGGCTGGGCTGGGCTGGGCTCCCTTTCATACTTATGTAGTTGTTTAATATTTTAAAAATAAGAAGACAATAGATTGTTTAAAAAATACATTTAAAAACTTACAAAAACAATTTTTAGGATCTTAAAGTTAAAAAACATACATTTTTTTTCAAAATTACTGAGAAAAACATAGGTTTTTTCCACTTTATAATTATAAATTAGTATTTAAATAACCTTTGAAATTCACAACAAAAGTAGGTCGCTGTACAAACCTTCTGGGACCCCTACCTCTTGAAGACGCTGTGGACCTCTTTCCCTTCCGTGGCTGGGTCTGTGTTTGTCCCCCTCTCGCCGCCGCTTTCACCATCCTCGCGGCCGCCGAGCAGAGGGGGGCATTGGAGGAGGACGGGCGACTACATTTCCCGCCTGCCCTAGCGGCGGGAATCCCGGCCTCAGAGCGCGCCAGGCGGCGCTGAAAAGAGGCATCACCCCCGTGTCGCGGGAGCGCCCGGGGCTAAGCCCAGGCAAAGGGCGGGCCCTCTACGGCCCTCAGAGGCCTGAAGAGACCGGGCTGGGCCAGACCCCTTGACAGATTTCCATCATATGAGTGAGTAGTTTATCCTTATACTCTAACAGTACTGTACAGATCCCATTGCATCATGGCGGCAATTGCTACAAGTCCTGTCACATCTGGTCCTGATAAAATTGGGGTTGTACCAAACCGAACATTGGACAATTATTTTTTTTAAACTGTGTCTAAGGGATCCAAGGATCAATTTTTAGATGAGCGACGGATAGACCGCCGTCGCTCAATTGAACGCATCAAGAATAGGACTCTTTCAGAGCCCATCCCTGTTGTTACCCCAGACAGCGAGCACAACACTATCATCTTGGAGGACACGTCACCAGCTTCCAGTGTGCCCGCATTACTGAGGGAATGTTTAGCACCTGCCACTAGCCCTACGCCTACTCAACCAGAAACCCCAATTGGCAAACATGACTCTCCCAGCGTACTTAACATGTCAAAAGTTATGATTTCACCTACAGCTAGGCCGGGGAAAGTAGTCAGAGGCAAAAGTCTGATGGCCCTGCAACATAAAATCCATGGTCCCCCACCAACAAAGAAGAGACGAACAAGGATGGACCCTACCAAGCCAAAATTGCGTCACTCCAAGTTTGGGAAAAAGTCCATTATTATTACTAATGGGGCAACGGGAGTAATAGCTGCCAAAGACCCATTAAGAACAGCATTAGTTCCCTCTACATCTGTACTACCATCTACCGATCATGCTGCGGAGCTCGATATCGACCACACTATAATGGTTGAAGGGTCACAACTACACTCCCCCAAAACTCTCTTGGACAGCATCGAACTCATTGTGAGGAGCTACACGATGGCTATAGCCGAAAGGTTAAAAGGAGTAGAATTAAGGTTGGGGAAAATAGAGGAGGATTTGACAACATATGGGAACTCTATCAGGCTAACCGGGCCAGTAATAGTACCAAAACCTCCCAAAGCCCCCACCACGGCCCATATCTCTTCAACAGATGTAGTGGCAGCAACCCCCTCAACCTCAGTTACACATAACAACTTGAAACCAGCTACTTCGGTTGGTACCAATCGCTTGCCTATAAGAGCACTATCAGCAAGTAATAACTTTTCTACTCCTAATTCAAAACAACAAAAAATGACAATGGCCAGACCATCTACAATACCAAGCAGCATTTCAGACGTTATACCTAATATCCAAGCAAGGGAAACAAGCATCCCTCCAAGTAGACCTATAAGATCGGTTGAGAACAAACTAAGCAATATGAGAGTGGGCCAGGGAGAAAGACCACCCATCGAACTCCCGCCAGAAGCAGTACCATTTGTAGTGGTACTTACCGGTGTTCCTGAACTTTCAAGTAGTAAACGGGAAGGTTTTTTCCAACTAAAAAATAAAATAATGCATTGGTTGTCAATATATAGACCCAAAGTAAGCCACATAAATGGCGAAATAGTTCATGTCCGACGCATGTCATGGTTGGGTGGAAGACCGAAGGACATAGGGGGAGATATTGTAGTCATAAACTTCAGGGATAAAAAAGCTGTACAATACATTTTGAACTGGCCTTATGGCAATGAAAAAAACTGTATTGTACCACGCCCTTTGACATACTTTTATCCAAGGTCTACAGTATTCCCTCACCAATATGTAACCAACAAAGTCCATTCTGTTAACCATTTTTCTAATATCGAAATTGCTAGGAATCCCGCCTACATGTACCAACCAGCCCCAATTCCTGTGTTACCGGGATGGAATACCATACCCCCTAGTAACAACTCAGGGGAATACAGCAAAATGGCTCATTTGATGCCATTTACACCCTTAGAGTTATCAAACAGGTTTGACGTATTCAGTGGCTTGGAGGAGTGCGATTGAAGATTAAAGATCAGGGAGGATGTTGAGGGGGTTGTAAATACAATGTGTACTGAAGGGACTAAGGAGGAAGAAAGGTCTAGACCTCCAAAAATAGATTACCTTACTAACGTAACTGGAAACAAGGCTATCACCAGTGTGTCCCTAAACATACCTTTAGTGCCTTCTGAGATAATTGAGGGACCTCTCCCTTTTTCAATCGTCTCATGGAATATAGCAGGGGCGCGTGCTAAACTATGTGATCCAGACTGGAATACTTACATGAATACTTTTGATATCTGTGTTTTGCAAGAAACTTGGGCCACCGTTCAGATGCACAGGGCTGGTTATAAATCTTACCAGGTAGAGGCTGTCCCTTCGCCTAGAGGCCGTGCTTCTGGAGGTCTTTTAATATGGATCAGTGTATCTATCAAAATTGGCATAAAGGTACTTAATATTGATTCACCAGATATCCTTGGTCTGGAAATAACCACAGTGGACAATAGGGTGATCCATCTTCTTAATGTGTATAATAGCCCTTATCCTTCCAATAAGGAGTCACCATGTTTTGGGAAGTTGGAAAACTTCATGGAAACACTAAAATCAGATGCAAGTGTAATCCTATGTGGTGACATGAACTGCAATTTCGAACCCATTATAGGTATAGTACAATTGTTTGAAGATGAGGATGCTGCTAACGGGATACCCGCCCTGATTGAAGATAGAATGGTTGTTGGTACTACATTAGCTCTCCAGATTACAAGGTTGCTTACAGCCCATGGCTTGAGGGCATGCAATGGGCGTATGCCATCAGACAGTCCGAGAGCATCTACCTTCAAGAGGGGAGAGTACGAAAGTAAATTAGACTATGTCATTGTCTCACTTGATCTTTGGCTATTTACAATCGATCTAAGGGTCAAGGAGAGATATGACAGTGACCACTTTCCATTAGAAATTGGTTTTCTCCATAGTCTGATAGAGGGGCCGGGAGTTATTGAGGGAAGTTATGGTTTAGCACCACTACCCACGACAGATAATATTGTCCTTAGCAACAATCGTAGTGCCGTTAAATGGGCACATATATTGAAAAGAGAGGACCTACTGGCTAACATTTACTGTACCTTTGCTAATACATTTGAAGCATACTGTCCATACAGATGTGATTCCAATGAATTTATCAAATTACATAAATCCCTTTTCAGTAAATTGTTAGAACTTCTCACAAAAAAACCTAAAAAAGGGATGGGTATGGTAAATGCAAAACCGTCAGGAAAGCCCTGGTATAATAAGGAATGTCGTCTTGCCAAAACTGCTTTGATTGATGCTGTTAAACGAAAAGGCCCAATAGAAATTAAAGACAAAAGGAAGAGTTACAAAAAATCAATAATAAAAACGAAATCTTCTTGGGACGAGGCACTATGGCTCAGTATGTTAGCAGCAGCTAAAAACAAGGACCAAAAACATTTCTGGGAACTAGTGGCCAAAGGGAATAATCGTGAAAAAGGTTCTAGAGAGGTTTTCCTGGACGAGAATACGTGTGTCAAACACTTCACAACGTTGTATGCTGCCAAAACTCCTACTGAAGTTTTGATAGAACCATCTATGGTTGCATTTTCAGAAAAAACCTATCCGTTGGTAGTCTTTGACTTACAGGAAACAGAGAGAGCAATTGCCACGATAAAGCAAGGGAAGGCGCCTGGGCTTGATAAAATCCCAGGTGACCTCTACCTGTATAATGTTGATGTTTGGGCACCGTACCTTAACTATCTTTTTAACATTATTGCGGCCGGTAACCAAATTCCGGACACTTGGAATGGCGCAGAAATTATTACTATTTTTAAAAAGGGGGATTGTGGCGATCCAGCCAACTATTGCCCAATTAGTCTTTTAGATATAACACAAAAAATATATGCCAGGCATATTTTAAATCGAATAAATACGTGGTTAGAGGACGAATCAGTTTTATCTAAATTTCAGGCAGGGTTTAGGGAAAAAACTGGAACCATTGACCAGGTACTAAGGTTATGCTGCTTGTATTGGAAATACGTTATCATTCGCAAAGGTCACTTATATGTGACCTTTGTAGACCTGCGAGCAGCATTTGATCTAATCCCGCGAGATTTACTCTGGAAAACCCTGGAAAGGCAGGGGCTCCCAGGTGAATTGTTAAAACTTGTGATGGGGCTGCACCAGGAGAACTATGCCAAAGTTAGGTGGGGTCCAAATGGGGAACTTACAGATCAGATCCCCATAAAAAGGGGAGTACGCCAGGGATGCGTACTAGCTCCCACACTTTTCTCCCTTTATGTTAATGATATAGCAGCCTATATGGAGAATTGTGACAACGATTCGCCCCGATTGGGGGGGGAACGAGTAGCTTCCCTCCTCTTTGCGGACGATACGATTCTCATTTCCCAAACACCTTGGGGCCTCCAGACCTTATTAGATAGGTTCCAGCAATATTGCACCTTAAAGGGACTAGAAATTAATATTAAAAAAACCAAATACATGGCACTAAACCCGCACAAAAGTTTAAAAAAAAACATAATGTTAAACGGCCATAAATTAGATTATGAACATAGTTTTACTTATTTGGGGTCCTGCTAGATTCATCAATGGGATGGAGCCCACAGTTGGAAAAATCAAAACTTGGCAAAAATGGCAAAAAGTGAGGCTCTTTTTTAATCATTTCTCGATGAGATCCAGCCACCTTTGGCCAAAACATTGTACTTAAAATTTATATATGGGACTCTGAGGACAAAGACTACTGAGAAAAGCTGGGGGAAGACAAGCAATGATCACTGCACTTTGTGTACCAATAACCAAAGGGAGGATGTTTTTCACATACTGTTTTTTTGCCCTAGTTATGGTAACGCAAGGAAAAAATGGATAGCTCCCTTGTGTTACAATATTGGCTGCACCTCCCATAAGGAAGCTGGCAGAATCCTAAGTACGGACACTAGTCAAGTAATCGTGTTCGGAATTAGCAAATTTTTATTGGCTGTAAACTTTATAAGACAGAAAGTACCTCTTTCTTTTTAAAACAAAAAAAATTGTCTATCACATGGACTCGTTTAAAACATGATCTATGTTTACCCAAGTTGTGTGATTTTAAGCTCTCTTGCCTTGGCTGGTATAAATTTAATTTAATGCCCTTTTAAAAAAAATGTGAATTTAATTTTTTTTAAATATTTATTCTAATTTCTGTACCCATAACAGTGTGTCCTAAACATGATGAAATGTAGATTTGCTAATAAGGTGATTCATTATGATGAAATGTAATATTGATTAATGATTTTTGATGTGTAATTTGTATTTTATTAACTATCTTTTATGTTGTTAAACAACGAAATAAAGATTAAAGAAAGAAAGAAAGGTCTCAGGAACATTAAAGTTAGAAATTAGTATTTCATTTTTTTCAAATTTACTGAAAAAAATGATTGCCACTTTTCCCAACATTGAGCTAATATATGGCTGAGGGACCATGCCATTTTTGGACGGTCCGCTGTCCTGTTCTGCACTGCCTCGGTGGTAGTAGGGAGAGAGTTGGTGCGGGGGGAGGTCCTGAACGTTGTGGCAGAGGGTGTTCTATCCTTCTTGGGTATTGGAAAAACTATATGTTAAATGAACATTATAATTAGAAGTTAATATTATTAAAAAAATTGAAATTCACTGAAAAAAACATAGGTTTCAGGCATGTTATAGATAGAAATTAGTATTTAAAAAACCTTTGAAATTCACTGAAAAAACCATAGGTTTTAAGTACGTTATAGATAGAAATTAGCATTTAAAAAACCTTTGAAATTCACAGAAAAAAACATAGGTTTCAGGCACGTTATAGTTAGAAATTAGCATTTAAAAAACCTTGGAAATTCACTGAAAAAACCATAGGTTTCAGACATGTTATAGTTAGTTGGTCATTTCACTCGTACAAAAACATAAAAATTCCCCTGTTATAGATAGTTCAGCTAACTATAACTCGCGCCCCCACAATGCACTGCTGATGACGTCACATATTACATCATTCATGACAAGGTCAGTGACATCACTGATGACATCACTTATGACATCTCAAATTACATCTCTGATGACACAACTGATGACATCATCCATGTGAAAATATGATGCACCTCCACACACTCTAATATAATCTTTGATACATCCACTCTAACATGTAGAGTATCATTTTGCAAAACCATCGACACACCAATACCAGTTACTATGTAGTAACCCTGGGCGAAGCACTACGCTACGCTCGCGTAGTTTGCGCAACTTCGCACTACGCGAGCTGCACGTAGCACAGTGCGAACACGCGTAGCGCAGCGTAGCGTAGTGCAGCGGTCATTTTTTGCTTGTTCGCGGTCCTCAACGTCATGTTCGCGACCGCGAGCAAGCAAAATGACATCCCGGCGAGACTCTCAACACGAGGAGGTCAGGTTTCTCATTGCGAGTGGTCGTGCATGCTCGCGACCGCTTGCGATGAGAAACTACCAGTTCGTGTTGAGAAAGCTGCCGCTCGAGTAAAAATCTACTCGAGCGGCAGAAAACTACAGCTCGCACTGTGCAAGATGCCATTTTCAATGATTGCACAGTGCCGGATGCTTGTTCGCACTGTGCAATCATTGAAAATGCATCTTGCACAGTGCGAACATGCTACTACGCAGCTCGCGTAGTGCTACGTGAAGTTCGCGTAGTGCGAAGTGCACTTCGCGTAGCTTTGCGTAGCGCTACTTCGCAAACTACTCCCAGGGTTACTATGTAGGCATTCACTGATTCCTAGGTCTAGACAAACATCCACTCATTCACCCATGCAGTCCCTCATGCATGCAGTCATTCATGGATACAACTCTATCATATGCACCCATATACCTAAACTGACATTCACACAGCGTCAAACTTTCATGGACTTACTCACACACCTAGTCAGTCATGCAAAGAATCAATCACACTACTATTTACTGACCTATAGAGTTATACACACAAGAGATCACTTATTCAAACAGAAACAAACACATAATTACTGCCTTATACAATCGCTGATACAAGTAAACACTCATCTATACAGCCACTCTCACAATCACTGACTCTCACATATAGTCATTTATATACTCCAACTCTCACATACACTTCCTTTTACATATGTAGTTACTTGGACATGTACCACTGAAATATCCATTCACTCACTTACACACCCATACACACACTGGCCCACCTATACAGCTGTTTCCACATGCACTCTTGAACCTGTACACACAGTGAATCAACCACTCAAACATCTATGCACAGACTCACATACCTCCCACGCACTCACACACACACCCAGGCAACCATACAGATACTCAGACAACCAACCAATAACCCATATAGATCCTCATTTAGCTACTCACCAACCCATGCAACCACTTACACACCAACTGACAAACTAAACTGTGTGAATGTCTGTGTGAGTCACTAACCCGTGCATTCAGTAAGACATATTTAATCACTCACCTAAACAGTCAGTCATACAGCTAATATATCCTTCATCCAGACACTTATACACACACTCATTCTTCAATACATCTAGGCATATATATAATACATATTTAAACTTTATAGAAACACACATTCACTGGATGATGTCATCAGTGATGTAATTTGAGAAGTCATAAGAGATGTCATCAGTGATGTCACTGTCCATGTCATGAGTGATAAAACATGTGACGTCATCAGCAGTGCAATGCGGCCGCGCGAGTTATAGTGAGCTCAACTAACTATAACATGCAAATTTCTATGGTTTTATATGAATCAAATGTCCAACTGATTATAACATCCCTGAAACCTATGTTTTTTTAGTGAATTTCAAAGGTTTTTAAATGCTAATTCACAACTATAACGTCTGTAAAACCTATGTTTTTTCCAGTGAAATTCGAAGGTTTTTGAAATGTTAATTTCATACTTTTTATAAAACCTATATTTTTTCGAATTTTGTAAAAAATATTTTGGAACTCTATTATCCTTTTTTTTTTACTTTAAAAATTATGTAATATTTTCTATCTTCAGAAAAAAATATGTATATATATTTTTTTTTGTTGAGAAAACTACCGGTAGTCTAGCAAGCTCCATCAGCACGTGAACCATATCTGCCATATTGCTAAACTTGTAAATGATGCCCATTTCATATCCGACAGGTCTGTGGCACTACGTTCCGCGTAACAATATATATGTTCGAGGTCGCACCAGCTGCTACTTTGGTATCCGATGGGTAGGCAGTACCAAGCCACGCGTTACATCATGTACGTATGGGGTAGCGCCCGCTGCACATTGTGTATGTGACGAGTGCACACTGCCAGGTCCTGTGTTACATCATAGACATATGGTGTTGCACTGGCTACGCCATTCCCTCATTTCTTTTTTATGTCTCAAAATTATATATCGAAATGACTTTAAAGTTTTTATGAGAGCAAGCGAAAATCTAAAATGTTTTAAACATTTATATATTTCTAACTGTAATAAACTTATATTATAGTAAATATATTTTCTCCGAATTGCGTCGGGTGTGGTCTCCTTGCACGCTGGGTGCAGGATTGCCATGTGACCTTAAAAAAAGCATTTGATTAGTTCATAACATTTCCCATTGTAGCAGTTATAAAATGCCACCCATTTCAGTCATTCTCTCTACAGCATTTGATGAGAGACGCCTCTTCTGCTTAGAGAGCTTTTTTGAAAACTTGTTGCTATGTACACATATCTTAAACTACATAAAACATGCAACCATCATTGTCATCAATATTCATGGTCTGTAAAGTAGCCTTCCACCTGTGATAGCCGTGCACCTAAAAGTTACATAACCAAACTTTTCCCCACTGCCAGAGGTAACATAATTGCATATGCTGTCCATAGCACAATGTAATGTGGTACGGCCCAGGGAAAGTATCATGCATTGATAATGAACACACGGACACAGATAGATAGTGGAAGTGGGCATGGGCATGTGCGCTCGACACATTTTTATTACCAGGGTCACATATCCAGTGACGTCTGTGCTGGATGCATGTGGGGTGAGTGTAAAACATCCCTCAGGGAATGGCTGCTGTAAGCATCAACTGCAACATAATCATCGGATATCACACAGAGATTCAAAAATAAAAGAGTCAATAGTTTGTGCTGCAGTAAGGTAGGGACAGTAGATGTGAAATAATACAGAAAAAATTCTATCGTAAAAGAACACAGGCAATAGATCTGAAATAATATACAAAATGATTGTATCATAAAGGGTCCATCAGCTATAGTGCGCTCAGATGGCCACATAAAAAGCATTCTGCATGTGCATAGCCAGCGATGATGAGTGCTGCTGGCGAGCGGTACTAGAAGCAATGTCTGTTGCCATCAACACTGAATCATCTGCAATAGCAACTTGATCTGAATTGTGAACACTGCTGTCTACAGTGTAGGCCAGAGAGAGCGGTCAGAAAGGGCCCACAGCCACGTGGCGTTGACTTGAGCTGCCTAGTTTGCAACACACAAAGCAACAAAAAGCGTGTGCGGAGCCTGCAATGATGCGTATGCGTGGTACGGACAGAGCTCACTGGAGCAATGTCTTTTACCTACAGGACTACGTCATCTACAATAGCGGCTCAATCTGAATTGTGAACACTGCTGTCTGCAGTGTAAATTGAAGGCAGTAGTCACACAGACATCCATGAATACATTTTCTCACTTCCTCTTCACAAAATACAACAACATAAATTACAGAAAACTCTGCAATAAATAAATAAAAAACAATTCAAATTGCGATCTCTGCTGTCCACAGTGTAGATTGTTATTCAGTGTTCTTTTCCACTACCAAGAAGAATTTGGTCATTGTACTAAACCTATAACTCATCTAAAAAAAGTTCTTCAAGCAAGTTAACTAAAAGGATATTGTGTATATTTCAATAGACTTTGTAGTTACTTGACTACTGGATTCTGTATTAAACAATCACCACTCAATCTGAATTGTGAGCCCTGCTGACCACAGTGTAGGCGAGAGGAGTGGTCATTAACGTCTCACAGCCACGTGCCATTGGATTCGAAAGCACTGAGTTGGTTGCACCTGATTGGAGGGGGTACACAGAAATCATCACAGACTTTAACTTCTGACATCCTCAATCATAGAATCAAGACCCGGTGTCACTGTTCGGACCTGCTGTACCGCGGTGTACTCCACTCACTGGTGTCAACCAAGCACAATATTCATGAGCAGCAGTTAGCTACGGAAGCACAGAGTCTAATGCCCGACAACAGAGGGAGTTGTGTAAAAGCAAGCAGCAAGTAATATCAGACATAGTCCATTGTGGGATCAAGACACCGTTCCACTGTTGGGACCTAGAGTTCGTTGCACCTGGTCGGAGAGGGTACACAGAAATCATCACAGACTTTAAATTTTGACATCCTTAATCATAGAATCAAGACCCCGTTTCACTGTTTGGACCTGCTGTACCGTGGTGTACTCCACAGACTGGTGTCAACCAAGCACAATAATTGTGTGCTGCAGTTAGCTACGGAAGCACAGAGTCTGCTGCACCTAAACGGAGGGAGTTGTGTAAAACCAAGCAGCAACTAATATCGGACATCGTCCATTGTGGGATCAAGACACCGTTCCACTGTTGGGAACTAGAGTAGGTTACACCTGGTCAAAGGGAGTATATTCATCTCTACTCTCATATGCAGTTCTAACATCGTCCATTGTGGAATCACGACACCATTCCACTGTTGGGACCTAGAGTACAGAGCACTCCACGCTGCTGGGCCTCAGGCTGGGCGCAGTGTGCCTGTGTCGCGGTAGACAGCATTGATCTCAGGAGCCTTCCAAGCTCGCAGTCCTCGGCCCAGGAGCTTTTGCCGGCACGTGGTGGACCCTCTTTCACATAGGGCGGTGTCAAAAGATGAACTGTGCGGCATATATGCGTTGCAGCGGCCATGACAGTTTCTGAGTACCAGCAGGCTGAGAGCATTATTCACACAGCCACCTTTGCTCACGGGGTCAACCTCATGGCGGTATAAGCTGCGCAGACCTGGCAAACACTTTCGCCGTTCTGGAAGATAGCCACACCCAGAGAAACATGCCTTTTATTCACACCCCTACGCTAGCCTTGTGTACGCCAAGCCAGCCCACTACGCTAAAGATGTGGGGTGGGAGGGGGAACGTACGCACTATGTTTTTGTAATCTTCCATATTGACTGTACTATCATGGTTGCGTTCACTGTCTACTTCACTCAATAGACCATCAGTGTATGTTGACATGTGCATGTCTGTGCTCTGCATACTCAAGTCTGTCCGGCACATCCCCTCAACAGTTTGCATTGCATACTTTTATAATCGAGAATCACTTGCCACCTTCGCATATACTTTGCTCCCATCTCTCCCCGCATGCTGCATTGTGTGACAGAGGTGCCATGCCAAGTTTGGTTTGTGTACATGGCTAGTCACGGTTCCCAAAGTACGTAGTGTTGGTGTGTCTGCTAGGTGTACATGTTGTTTGGGTGTAGCACGGTTACAACGAATTTTTTACAACGCACTACCATTACATCGCAACTTTTACCACGCAAACCATTACAACGCAATGCGCTGGGGGGCGCTCTAGGATAGGGAATGTATTTAATATACTATCCAACACCTTCCCTGCTATCCACGGGGACTGGAGTTGGAATAGTAAATTAAATAATTCTTTATCCAGCGCCTAAAAGCATTATGCGTTGTAATGGACTGCGTGGTAAAAACCGCGTTGTAAAGGCATGCGTGGTAAAAGCATGCGTTGTAGTGACACCAATCCGTTGTTTGTCATGTTGTATGTGATTATACAAGGTAGCACGTTTATTCACGAGCAGTGGTTTATCCCATTTACATATCACTGTCTTAAAGAGGATAGAAAAGTTTTTCTCACAGGTGAAAAGTGCGACCACAATGGCAGTCATTCATCACTATCCAAGAATGTCCACCTGCACGACGCTTCTAAGCTTACAGCGCCCAATCTTATGTGCTTTCTTAAAAGCACACCAACTCCCACAATCAGACAAACATTCAATCAGCTTTCTAACGGCAGTTATCTGCTTCTCAATACCATGCACTCCTACATAATGTGAGCTGGCATACCGTATGTCCTTACTGTTTCAAACCGAGTAACTTCCTGTGGCAATGTCTATTCCCACCCACACAAAGTAACTCCCAAACTTCAACTTGGCCTTCAGTACCTACTTTGAAAACAGATTTCATTAAACTACCCAAACTGAAACAGAAGTGTCCCTCACTTCTGCAAAGGAAATTTATCAACTGCAGATAGCACGAACTTCAAGTAAATTACAGTCCCTTTTAAATATGAATCTCTCGTTAAACTTCGTGAATTGCTACACAATTTTCAACACATGTCACACTCAAGGTCTGGCACACTTTTTTAACACGGTCTCCTCCAGCCTTCGCACAGGCTTTCAAACTGTTTTTGATATAATACCAGACTTCTTTTATTCGATCATCTCTGGAATAACAGGAACAGTGCCCATGAGTCTCACTCTCTTTGCGGCCATCCTACTACTATTTTTGCTTGTAAAAATTGGCTGCGCTCCCTGTGGTATCAACCATGTCCAACAGAATACGCCTCTAAGCAAAGCTACATCAATACTGTCAAAAAATGGAACAACTTTTCGGCTGCCTGCCTCTATCTATTATCGGAGCCAGCTACAATATGACAGTTATTTACACATATGCAATCTGCGTGCAACCATCTTTTTATTGCAAAACTTGCCCATTCGACTGGCAAATGGATCTATGCCTTGCCAACATCCCAACAATCGTTCCCGATATCCAGCAGGTAATGGAGTATCTTGAAAACCATGAACGTGATTGTTCGGGCAGTGGAGTAATGGCGGATGCAACGCAAAAAGGTATTTTGGCGGAATGGGATTTCTGAACAGCCCCGAAAGATCTCCTGCAACGTGCGACCTTTGACAACATCGCAGATTGCCTGCCAATTCAAATTGCCACTCCAACATTCGAGGAACATTACTGTCCCTTCGAGGATATGAATTGGAGCGCTTTGCTTTTCTCACACAAGGACCTCTTGGAACATTATGCATCTCAAGCCGCTGAAGAACTTCCGGACTGCAATCTCCAAGACTTGTAAGAAATTCACAGTATTCTTGGATTGATTTTTTCCAACTTCTTTGAAATTTTCCTTTAAATTTTTTTAATACACTTCAATTGAACGGTTTTCATGTAATAACTTTCTAAGTATGCTCAGGCATTTCAACTCTGTTTTCATTATTGCCCCTTACAACTCCAGTCTAACCAGGGATGGATGATGTATGGCCTATGCAAATACGCTATTTACTTGTTAAATTAGCCTAAACCCGACATCTATTTTGAAACCAAGTCTATTCCTTGTGCCCATGTCTCTCTGCATGCCTGTTGTCCACCAAGTCCTTTCACATAAAAGTACTCATCCTCAGCCTCTGCTCACGATAAAAGCACAAGATAAAAAAACACAACATTGTTTAGGAACTGGTTGGCACAGTGTGGTAATCGTATCCTACCTTTATTTTCTTTATAGAATTTAGTCATTCATGTCTAATAGCTATTGTTTATGTCACATGGAACTGTAACATGTAATGTGGAATTCACTGATGCAGGAGCTTCAGTTTGAATACAGCAGAAGCAGTTGGAGTTTGCCTCAGCTTACTGCCTTAGCTCTTGCACTAGGGGATCCATTTATAGCACTTAAACAAAGACACTTTTTATATATCTTTCAGACTCCATCGCTTTATTACACACAGCCACTTTCTTAGACACACCTGATTTCACCATTTCTCTTCTGTGGCATTGCAACATCTGCATTGTATTCTTCACGATAATTTCTTTATTCCTGCTTTCTAAAACAAGGTATTCGAGTCTTCAGAAAGTAGTGGTGACTAGTTCGCTTCCCACTCCCTGTATAGTATAAATTCACATTAACACTACTTACACAGGTATGCTACATCGGCCAGTATCCTACAGCGCCCACAGCACATCACTTTACAGCAATCAGCTCACGGCTTAGGCTCACGGTTTCTTCCCCGAGTCTTCTCACCGGTACCAGTGAGTAGTTTGCTTCCTACTCCCGCTATAGTATAAACGTATACTAACACCACTTGCACAGCTATGCTACAGCTGTCAGTATGCTACAGCACCCAGAACACATCAGTTTACAGCACTCATCTCACGGTTTAGGCGTACGCTTTCATCCCGAGTGTACCGGCACCTCACCTCAGCACCATCTCACTGTGGGCAAAACAGCACTTTCACACCAGTAGGGGTAAATACTTTGCTTCGGCCAGGATACTACAACGCCCACAGCACATCAGTTTACAGCACTCAGCTAACAGTTTAGGCACACGCTTTCATCCCCGAGTGTACTGAAAGCCGGTAGGTAATATATATATATATATATATATATTACCTACTGGCGGTCGCCAGTAGGTAGTTATAGTTAGGACCTACTATCCATAGGAAAAGCGTTTTTTGATTTGCCAATATCTTTGGCGCAGTTTTATGAATATTCACAGAATTTTCAAAACTAATGGCCCACTCCAGTCAGCTCCTATCTTTAAAGTTTCAGGGTGATTCGTCTAGCAGGAGCCGAGAAAAAAACAGGGTCCCGGACCGCGTTTTGCCCATCTTAAGTTCCATAGGAACTTTAGATATGGCTACAGCCCTAACAGGTGAACGGAATTACACCAAATTTGGCAAAAAGGTAGGTCTTGGTTCAGAAAGCACTCTTTTTTTTAATGGTGTATATCCGTTCAGTAGTTGCTGAGAAATTAAAAAAATAAAAATGTATATATCTGAGCACCGAGGAGGATTCTCAACCCCTCCCGAGCATGAGCTGACTTCTGATTTGCTGGCAACACTTCAAACCAGGAAGTGTTGGCAGCCGTCTTGTGACTTGCTGAGTCACAAGAAAACAGAAAAAAGATGAAAAACAAGAAAAGGGGGCAGGGTAGAAACACCCTGACCCCCAGGCCTGCTCAGGGGGTCCCACAAGGACCCCCAGGGCCCAAAAAGCATTTTAAAAAAAAGAAATCAGCCAAATTTGTGCTGGGCATGTGAATCCGGCTTAGAAAAACAAATAAAAACAAAGAGTGGGCTCACGCGGTTTGTTTTGTATAAGCCCCTGGGTGGGCCAGGTCTAGGGGGCAATGTGCAGTAAATTAGCGGGGGCTGTGGGGCTCCCGCACCCCAGGGAACCACCACCTGCCCGGGGCTCTATTAATTATTTATGGGGGCACGAAGCCCCCCGCATCCCTGGGGACGGACACTTCCCCTGGGCTTCTAAAGGAATACATGGGGGCTCCTGCCCACCCCACACTGCCCCGGGGACTACCACCTCCCCGGGGCACTAAATATTCAAATGTGGGGGTCCGTTGTGGCCCCTGGACCCAGGGGACCACCACCTACCCAGGGCTTTAAACAGTTGGGATGGGGCTGTGCAGCCCCTCCTGGAGCCCTTGATGGCCCTGGGGACCACCACCACCCAGGGCTGGCTCCTGCAATGTCCCAAGGTGCCCACCCCGGGTAATTACTGCTTGCTACAGCAGGGTGGGAGCAAACCCTGCTGTGCTTCATTGAAGTGAGAGCAGGAAACCTCCTCTCGCTTCAATGAAGCAAAGCAGGATTGCTTTAGAGCAAGAGGACCTGTATGTCAGCAGCTTTCCTTGCTCAAAAGCAATGCTGTCTCCTGTAGGAGGCAGGGAGCCAGTTGGACCATGGGGGCATTGGTGCTTCCCCCACAGTCCCCAACACTAAGGACCAGTCTTGGGGGATGGGGTCCCCAGGGCCAGGAGTGGCCCGGGAGGGGGGCTGCACCCCTATCTTCAGACAAAAAAAATGTCTGAGTCCTGGGAAATGGGGTCCCTGGGGCTGAAATCGGCCTGGTAGGGGGCTGCGCGGCACCCCTCCTCAAAAATAATTATCTTTATTAATGGCCAAGCCCCGGGGGATAGGGTCCCCCGGGGCAATAGTGGCCCAATGAAGGGGGCCAAGTGGCCCCCCTCGGCTGTAAATATTTCAAAAATGAAGAGGCCATGCCTTGGGAGACGGGTCCCCGGGGCCAAAAGTGACCCGGGGAGGGGGTCACACGGCCCTCTTCCCATTTTTTTCTTTTAAAAAGGTCAGGCCCTAGGGGATGGGGTGCCCAGGGTCCCAAATGTACCAATAGAAGGGGGACCACACAGCCACCCTTCCAAAAATATATACAAAAAAAAGCTGGCATCTCGCTGGAGGCTCAGCCCCCTCCCTGCAGCACTCTGAAAATGCACTCTGAAAAGGCTCCCCTTGCGTGTTCTAAGTTGGGGAATTAAGTCCCCTTGAACACTGAGGGTCCCTGGGGGCCAAGTAGTCCACCAGGTAAGTCCAGTATGCGCCACAGAGCTGGAATGCAGACAGGTGGTTTGAGGTCATGCCCCTTTTAACACCACTCTGCAAACGTGCTTCGTGGTGCACTGCTGTTGGGCAAGGAGTTCCTCTTGTGTCCTGAGGACACATCCCCCGAGCAGCAGCTCACGAGGAGCTGCATTTGCAGAGTGGTGTAAAAAGGGGGCATGGCCCAGACCACTCTCAGCAATACAGCTTTGTGGGTCTTACTGGAGGTACCTGGTTGGCTAGTTGGCCACCAGGGACACTCAGGAATGAAGGGGGCTTTGTACCCCAACTTAGAATGCACCTGGAGGCAAGTTTGCAGAGTGGTGGAGAAAGGGGGCGTGGCCTGTGTCTACCTTTCAGCAATCCCACTGTGTGGGGCTTACTGGAGGTAAGAGGCTAGTTGACCCCTAATGACCCCCAGCAGCGAAGGGGACTTCAAGCCCCATCCAAGAGCACACAAGGTAGAACATTTGCAGAGTGGTGGGCAAAGGGGGCATGGCCTGCTATGAGAACTTAGCAATCCTGCTGTGTGGGACTTACTGGAGGTAATAGGAGGGGTATTTGGCCCCATGGTTGTCCTTGGGGGCCAACTACCCCTCCTGTTATCTCCAGTAAGTCCCACACAGTGGGTTTGCTAAGACGTATTTGGAGGCCACACCCCACCTTTCTCCACCACTCTGCAAATGCGTCTCCTAGCAGACTACGGGATGGGGGATGAAGTCCACTTTACTCCTGAGGGACTTTGGGGGCCAAGAATCTCTCCTGGTACCTTCTGTAAGTCCTACGCAGCAGAATTCCTTAGCCCTGCTCGGAGGCCCAGCACCCTTTCTCCACCACTCTGCAAATGTGTCTACTAGATAAAGAAGTGTTTGCAATTCAATAGGTTTCGCATTTGCGAGAGAGCTATTGGCGTTGTAAATGTAAAAGTTTTTCACTAATGTTTTTGGGAGTAGAGTGGATGTACATTGTGTGTAGTGGAATTATGTGGTAAGTTGTGCAGTGAAGCTCAACTATGAGCTCAGTGAGACAAAAAAAGAAGGAATCACTAAGGAGCACTTGTGGAACTAGGCTGAGGTATGGGCAGGGCCACTGGAATTATGCGACTGGCTGCACCGACTTTTGCACAATTATACATTAGCCACATAATCCATCATATGCTCCCTAATCTGCAGATTTGAATAAAAAAGCCTTGTTTCTAGCTCAAACGTTACCATAAATGCAGCGACTAGTGTTATAGTGTGGTGGAAGACCCTTTGCAAACCTAGAACTTATTGCTAAATGTGGGTGTTAAATTGGTACTAATGGTGTGCAAGCCACTCTTGCTTCCTTCTGCACCTCTCTTGCCTCTTTCTGCATTTCTGTTGCTTCTTTCTACATATTTCTTTCTATTTCTACAATTCTCTTGACTCTTTCTGCAAATCTCTTCTACTTTCTGCACCTCTCTTGACACTTTCAGCACCTCTGTTGCCTCTTTCTGTATCTCACTTGCTTCTTTCTGTACTCCACTTGCCTCTTCCTGCACCCTTTATCCTTCTTTCTGCACCCTACTTGTGTCTTTCAGCACCTCTGTTGCTTCTTTCTGTACTTCTATTCGTTCGTTCTGCACCTCTTGTGCCTCTTTCTGTCCCCCTCTTGCTTCTTTGTACACCTCTCCTACCTCTTTCTGCACCACCTTGACTCTTTCTGCACCTCTAACGGTTCTTTCTGCACTGCTCGAACTTCTTTCTGTACCTCTCTTACAAATTTCTGTATCCCTTTTGCCTCTTTCTGCACCCCTGTTCCCTCTTTCTACACCTTTCCAGCCTGTTTCTGCACCACACTTGCTGTCTGCACCTCTGTTGCTTCTTTCTACACTTCTCTTGCCTCTTTCTGCACCCATCATACTTCTTTCAGCCCTTCTGTTGCTTCTTTCTTCATTTCTCTTGTTTCCTTCTGCCCCCTCTTATCTCTTTCTGTACCCCTCTTGCCTCTTTGTGCACCTCTCATTCCTGTTCCTGCATCTCTTTTGCCTTTTTCTGCAGTTCTCTTGCCTCTATCTGTACCTCTTTTGCTTCTTTCTGCACTTCTCTTGCCTCTTTCTGTACCCCTCTTACCATTTTCTGTACCAATCTTGCCTCTTTCTACAGTGTTCTTGCTTCTTTCTGCACCTCTTTTGAAACTTTCTTATCCCTCTTGCCTATTTGTGTACCCCTGTTCCCTCTTTCTGTACTTTTCCTGCCTGTTACTGTACTTCCCTTGCCTCTTTCTGCATTTCTGTTGCTTCTTTCAGCTATTCTCTTGCCTCTTTCTGTACTTCTCTTGCTTGTTTCTGCACCTCTTTTGTGTTTTTCTACACCTCAAGTGCCTCTTTTTGCACTTCTCCTGCCTCTTTCTACACTTATCTTGTCTCTTTCTAGACCTCTCTTGCCTCTTTCTGTACCCCACTTGCCACTTTCTGCTCTTCTCTTGCCTCTTTCTGCACCTGCCTTGCTTCTTTCTGCATCTCTCTTGCCTCTTTCTGATCCTCTATTGCCTCTTTCTGCCCACTCTGTTGCTTCTTTCTGCACTCCTCTTGCGTCTTTCTGTACCCTTCTTGTCTCTTTTAGCACATCTGTTGCTTCTTTCTGCACTTCTCCTCCTTCTTTCTACACCCCTCTTGCCTCTTTCTGTACTCATCATGCCTCTTTCTGCACCTCTCCTATCGATTTTTTCACCCCTCTTGCCTCTTTCTGCACCTCTGTTAGATCTTTCTGCACTGCTCTTGCTTGTTTCTGCACCTCTTTTGCAATTTCTTTATCCCTCTTGCTTCTTTCAGCACCCCTGCTCCCTCTTTCTGTACATTTCCTGCCTGTTTCTGCACCTCTCTTGCCTTTTTCTGTACCTCTTTTGCTTCTTTCTGTACTTCATTTGCCTCTTTCTGCACCTTTCTTCCCTCTTTCAGCATCTCTTTTCCCTCTTTCTGCACCTCACTTGCTTCTTTCTGTACCCCTCTTGCCAATTTCTGCACCCTTCTTCCCTCTTGCTGCACCCTTCTTGTCTCTTTCAGCACCTCTGTTGCTTCTTTCTGTACTTCTCTTATTTCTTTATGCACCCCTCGTGCCTCTTTCTGTACCTTTCTTGCTTCTTTGTGCACCTCTCCTACCTCTTTCTGCACCTCACTTGCTTCTTCCTGAATTCCTCTTGCCTCTTTGTGCACCTCTATTGCGTCTTCCTGCAAGTCTGTTGCTTCTTTCTGCACTTCTCTTCCTTCTTTCTGTACCTCTCTTGCTTCTTTCTGTACCTCTCTTGCCTCTTTCTGCACCTCACTTGCTTCTTTCTGCATCTCTTTTGCCTCTTTCTGTACCTCCATTGCGTTCCTCCATTGCCTCTGTCTACCACTCTGTTGCTTCTTTCTGCACTCCTTTTGCTTCTTTCTGCATCCTTCTTGTCTCTTTCTGCACCTCTATTGGTTCTTTCTGCACTGCTCTTCCTTCTTTCTGCACCTTTTTTGCAAATGTCTGTACCCGCTTGCCTCTTTCTGCACCCCTGTTCCCTCTTTCTGTACCGTTCCTGCCTGTTTCTGCACCTCTTTTGCCTCTTTCTACAGCTCTGTTGCTTCTTTATGCACTTCTTTAGCCTCTTTCTGTACCTTTCTTCCCTCTTTCAGCACTTCTCTTGCTTCTTTCTGCACCTCTGCTGCTTCTTTCAGCAAGTCTCTTGCCTCTTTTTGCACTTGTCCTGCTTGTTTCTTCACCTCTCTTGTGTCTTTCCGCGCCTCTGCTGCCTCTTTTTGAACTTCACTTGCTTCTTTCTGTACCTCTCTTGCATCTTTTGGCACCTCTATTGCTTTTTTCTGTACTTCTCTTCCTTCTTTCTGAACTCCTCCTGCCTCTTTCTTACCGCTTGTGCCTCTTTGTATACCCCTCCTTCCTTTTTTGCACCCCTCTTGCCTCTTTTTGCACCTCTGTTGGTTCTTCCTGCACTTCACTTGCTTCTTTCTGTACCTCTCTTGCCTTTTACGGCACCCCTGTTGCTTCTTTCTGTACTTCTCTAGCCTCTTTCTGCACCTCTTACTTAGAGGTAGTTTTAATCCCCCTGCCCTATTATGTACTATTGCCCTACAAGGGTGTTCATGCCAATAACAGGGATACCCCAACCCATAGTGTACCCTTGTGTAAGTAGGTGTTCTCACTGTATTCTAAGTGTCTTTCAGCATAGCACTGGCTCTGGGATGGTTAGTCAAAAGTCAGTTACTACCAGTACCAGTCAGCAAAAAGTTGAGGGCACAGGATGACTTTGCAACAAGGCCTCTTTCTGAACTTCTGTTGGTTTGTTCTGCATATCTTGTGCTTCTTTTTGCGCCTTTCTTCTTCTTTCTTCACATGTGCTACCTCTCTAGGCATAGATAGAAATTATCATTTAAAAAACCTTTGACATTCACTGAAAAAAACATGGGTTTCAGGGATGTTATAATTAGAAATTAGCATTTAAAAAACCTTTGAAATTCACTGAAAAAACCATAGGTTTCAGGGACGTTATAGTTAGTTGGACATTTCACTCATACAAGACCAGAGAAATTTCAGCTTTTATAGTTAGTTAAGCTAACTATAACTTGCGCCTGCAATGCACTTCTGATGACATCACATATTACATCATTCATGATATGGTCAGTGACATCACTGAAGACATCTCAAATGACATAACTGATGACATCACTGATGAAGTTATCCACATGTTAATCTGATGCATTTCCTGATACCCTAATATAAACTTTGATACACCAACTCTAAAATACAGCCTACAATTTTTGAAACCAGACACACCAATGCCAGTTAATACATACCCACTCACTGATTCCTATGTCTACACACACATCTACTCATTCACCCAGACAGTCACTTATACATGCAGTCACTCATTAATACAGCACTATCTTATGCACTCATATACCTATATAGACACTCAGACACCACCACTAACCTATAGAGTTACTCACAAACATAGTCAGTCATGCAAAGAATTAATCACACTCCCATTTACTCACATACACAATTATTCACATACCACCTCCCTTATTCATTCAGATATTAATACATACTTACTCTCTTATACAATCATTGGCACACACACACCCTCATCCATACAGCCACTTT
Source organism: Lissotriton helveticus (assembly GCF_964261635.1). Classification (NCBI taxonomy): domain Eukaryota; kingdom Metazoa; phylum Chordata; class Amphibia; order Caudata; family Salamandridae; genus Lissotriton; species Lissotriton helveticus. The sequence goes on along the minus strand of NC_136063.1, from coordinate 241,117,876 downwards.
AACAATCACTCACTCTCACATATGGTCATTTATATAGTTCAACACTCACATATACTGCCTTTCACATATATAGTTACTCACACATGTACCAGTGAGACATCAAAACACTCATCAACACACATATACACACTCACCCAACCATACAACTCTTCACAGATGCACTCTTGAACCTATACACCCAGTGAATCATCTACTCACACATCTATGCACAGAGTCACACACCCCCCACCCACCCACATATACACTCAGGCACGCATACAGATACTTATACAACCAATCAATAACCCATATAAACACTCATGTAGCTACTCACCAACCCATGCAGCCACTTACACACCAACTGACAAACTGATAGACATGTAAATGTAGTATACTTGTAAAGCGCACAGCTGCCCCAGCAACGGGGCGTCCCGGCGCTGTATAACTCTGGGGAACCCGTCCTGGCTTTCCCTGTGGGATGGTCCCTGCTGGGAGTCCCCAAGGTGGAGCCAGGCATCCCCGGAATTGGTGGGGCCGTTGTGGAGATTAGTCAAGCTAATGCCCAGAGTTGCCGAGTGGAACCCCTGATTAGAGTAAGCACCGAAGCGAGAATTATCAAGTCCGCTGACCAAGGTCCACGACCCTGCCGCGTCGGGAATTGAACCCTGGTCCCGGGCTGACTTCTGCTCTCAGGCCCGCCCCCTCTAACCAGTGAGCCACACTACTCCACACTAGACTCCACTCTACATTCACACAGTTTAGTCACTAACCCATGCATTAAGTAAGACACGTTTAATCACTCACTTATACAGTTAGTCACGCACCTATTAAATCATCTATTCAGACACTTATACACCCACTCATTTTTCAATACACCTTGGCATATATATTACTGTGAGGCGGCGCTGTGGGCCCCCCTACCTGGATGCGGCCCTCCCACACACGCACCTCCTTCCTTTCCGCCGTGACTGCAACCCCGCGAACACTTCCCCGTGTCAGAAACGGGGCTCGGAGCAGCAACCATAACAACCAGACCCCCGCCCTTCTCTCTCTTACAGGAACCAACCAGAGAACAGCGTCCAGAGGAAGTACATCCCTCTGACCCCGGAAGTCCCGCCCCCGTGGCAGCGCCAGAACAGGGAAAAGCCGAGACCAGGGACTAGAACGCCGTCGGAGCATCGTGGCAGGAGACTCGGACTGGAGCGGAAGAAGGAGAGCAGGCATACGACGAAGACGTGTGGACCGAAGAGTGGTGGAGTCCTCAGGAGGTGGCTGAAGAGCGGCCGCGACTCACTGTAAAGTTGCGGCGGACCCGATTCTACACCCTTGCTGTCTGCCGCCCTGTTTTTCCTCCGCCCCGATACCTCCCTTCCCTCACTGTCTCTTTCCTCCCCCCTCACTGCCCGGTTGACGGTGACAGTTACATTTGTGCCTTACGGCCCAAGATAGGACTAACGGTCCCTTGTTTTTCTTCTCTTGCTGCCCTCCGTGGATCCTCCCCTATACCGGAGCCATCATCGGACGTTCTGAAGACTTGGACCCGACCCCAAGACCCGGAGCGGACACCGGCACCATCCCCTGGAACTTATTGTCTCTACTGTGACTATACCTTCTGCTTTCTGAGCAATAACACTTACAGCATAGCCCACTATATTCGGCCTCCTTGCCTGCTTTTCCGGCCTGCAACACACCCACCATCACATCTGGTGTCAGAAGTGGGATCTGCTGGAAGCATGGAGGCCGTGATAAGGAAGATGGCGGAATCACAGGAACAATTCGGAAAACTCATGGAGCAATTCCTGAAGACCGCTGAAGACGACAGAGGACAGCTTCACGACGTCCTTAAGGGCCAGGGAGTAGCCCACGAACAAACCATGGGAAAACTCACCGACGCCCTGGGTCAACAAAGGCCTGTGACCTCTCTCCCTTCAGTGGTCCTCCAGAAGTACGTGCCGGGGGAAGACCCAGACTACTTCTTCACCAACTTTGAAAGACTAGCCCAAACAGCCAATTGGCCTGTGGACCGATGGGGCCAGTATTTAGGACCCCTTTTAACCGGCGACCTGCAGGCCGCCTATCAACAGGCCAATATACAGGGCAACAACCCGTATGCAGATATCAAACAGTGTAGATTGGAACGTCTTGCTATAGACGACGATACCTATAGGGTAAAACTGAGACAAGCGAAAGAGAGACCCCAGGAGAATCCAAGAGCCCTCTCTTTTCGAATCAGGGATCTCGCAAATAGATGGCTCAGACCCGAAACCTCCACGAAAGAAAACATCCTTGAGAAAATATATCTCGAACAATTCCTGAATTCCCTGCACCCGGCTACCCAGCGCTGGGTAAGACAACACTCCCGCCTCACGTTGGACACAGCCATCGAAATTGCTAGTGCCTTTAGCCGAGCTCAAGAACTCCAGCGGGGCAAGGAAGACCATCTACACAGGCTCCACAACGCGACAGCCACTCGTCCACCCCGACCTCTGTTGCCCCGAAGACTAGAGCCATCTCCCCTTTTGCCCTCACCGGTTCTGTTCCGGCCCCCTAACCCCGGACCCCAGTGCTATTTGTGTGGGAGTTTCGGACACATCGCCCGTGTGTGCCCCCAGAAGGAGGAGCCGATGGAGATCGGCCTCGTGAGGAACTATGTTTGCACCACTCCGGGGACCGCCCCTCCCCCGTTTCACTGCCCTGTGTCTATCGATGGACAACGAGTCATGGCCCTTGCCGACACCGGTTGCCGTCAAAGCGTTCTCCGGCCTCAAGACCTATCCCACCCGGTTGGTACCCCTACGGTACTCGTAGCCATCCAATGTGTCCATGGGGATACCAAGCAGTACCCTACTACCCAGGTGCATGTCCAGCATCACAAGGACCCCGGAACACGCCTCACAGTGGGACTGGTGCCGGCTCTACCAGAGCAAGCCATTCTAGGGAGCGACTATCCAGGATTGCCTATGCTCCTCCAGGACACCACCAACTCTCTGGCCCAGTGGTGGAAGGAGGCTCCCTATTCTCAGGGCCTGACATCCCCGGCTAGGGATCCCAAACCACACAAACCCAAAAGCCAGAAGAGAAAAGAGAAAAAAGAAAAAAGACTACACCAGTGCTTATCCCGCACCGAAAAGGGGGGGCACAACAGAACCCACAGTTAATAATCCCCGGTCCTTTCCAAGACAAAGTCCTCTTCCTAGCTCACAGCCACCTGTTATGGGGTCATTTCGGGGATGAGAAGACCAGTCAGGCGGTCCTGGAGAAGTTCTATTGGCCTGGCGTGCATCAGAAGATTAAGACTTACTGCCGTGAATGTGCGGTCTGTCAAAAACATAGCCGTCATAGACCCCCCCGAGTGCCATTACAACCTCTCCCTCTTATCGACCTCCCATTCAGTCGAATAGGGATGGATATCATAGGTCCCCTCTTGCCCTCCCGAAGCGGGTGTCGCTATGAGTTGGTCATAGTCGACTACGCCACTCGCTTTCCGGAGGCCATACCCCTACGTCAACCCACTGCACAGAACATAGCCAAAGCCCTTATCTCTATATTCTCCCGGGTTGGGTTTCCCTGGGAAATCCTGACCGATCAGGGCACCCCTTTTGTTTCTGCTCTTATGAAACAAGTCTGTTCCCAGTTAGGGATAAAACAAATCGGAACATCAGCGTATCATCCGCAAACGCTATAACGCCACGTTAACACAAACTCTAAAAAAACTCTTGGGCCTGGAAACAAAATGGTGGGAAGACATGCTACCGCTGGCCCTATTAGCCATCCGCTGCAAGACACAGAGCAGCACAGGGTATTCCCCGTATGAGTTGCTGTACGGGCGCCACCCGCGTACCCTGTTAGACATGGAACAGGAGGCCTGGGAAGCAGAGCCGGATCGCACCCGTCCGCTCCCAGAATACCTGGAAAACCTGAAGACCCACCTGTCGGTGATTCGGGACATAGTCAGGCAGAACCTAGTGAGCGCCCAAAACACCCAAAAGAGGCAGTACGACAAGGGCACCAGAACCCGGGTCTTCGCTGTTGGTGATCTGGTCCTCCTCATGATGCCCTCGTCCGACCAGAAGCTCCTGGGTCAATGGCAAGGACTCTACACCATCCAACGGCAGGTGACCCCGGTTACCTACGAGGTGGAGCTGGACCCCACTCGGGGTACGTCCCAGATATACCACGTGAACCTGCTAAAAAAATGGGAAGGACCCCGTCCGGTCCTCTCCGGAACCAGCCGACCGCTTCCTTTCCCTTTTGACCCCTGTCTTGACCCCGAGCTAAACCCCGTACAAGCTCAGGAACTCCGAGAAGCCCTATGTTCTGTGAAAGGGGTCTTCTCCTCATCTCCGGGTCGAACCACTATCACGGAACATGCCATAGAAACGGAGCCAGGGAAGGTTGTCCGTTTGCGGCCCTACAGAGTCCCAGAGGCACGCTGGGCAGTTATACGAAAGGAAATAGAAGAGATGCAGAGGATGGGAATTATAGAGCCCTCAGTAAGAGACTGGAACTCCCCTATCGTCCTCGTGCCAAAACCTGACGGGTCTGTCAGGTTCTGCATTGACGTTCGTGAGGTCAATAAGGTATCCAGCTTTGACACCTTTCCCTTGTCCCGGGTGGATGAAATGATTGAGAGGATAGGAAAGGCAAAATACATCTCCACCCTTGATCTCTGCAAAGGGTATTCGCAGATACCTCTCAGGGAACAAGACAAAAAGAAAAATGCCTTTTCCTCCCCTGAGGGGTTGCACCAGTTCATAGTCATGCCCTTTGGGCTTCATGGCGCCCCCGCCACTTTTCAGCGTGCTATGAACCATGTCTTACGGCCCCACTCCCAGTATGCCAGAGCCTACTTAGACGACATCATCATTTTCAGTGATAGCTGGGCCCAACACCTGGCCCATCTATTCAATGTTGTCTCTTCCCTTGGCTCCTTTGGTTTTGCTATCAACCCCGCCAAAACAGCCCTGGCAGCAAAAACAGTCAAATACCTGGGCTATCTCCTGGGGGATGGCCTGATAAGACCCCAAGAAAGCAAAACAGAGGCCATCCAATCCCTTCCCTTCCCTCAAACAAAAAAAGATCTTCGAGCCTTTTTAGGGCTTTTAGGTTATTATCGGCGGTTTGTACCCAATTTTTCACAGAGAGCAGCACCCCTCACAGATCTACTAAAGAAAACAAACCGATCCGATGAGATGCTAAGAAACCCCCCTCCTGACTTTTGGCAGGCTTTCACGGACCTAAAACACGCCCTGACCTCAAGTCCTGTCCTGGTGAGCCCTGACTACTCGCTGCCCTTCATACTACAAACGGATGCTTCCAATCAAGGGTTAGGGGCAGTGCTGTCACAGAAAGATGACCTAGGGAACGAAAAACCCATTCTCTATGTGAGCCGAAAACTGTTCCCCAGAGAAAGACATTACGCTGTAGCGGAGAAGGAAGCCCTGGCAATAAAGTGGGCTGTTGAAAGCCTACGATACTACCTGGAAGGCAGAGACTTTTTTCCTCTACACCGATCACGCCCCCTTGGAGTGGATGGCTCGAAACAAAGGGCAGAATGACCGGGTCCTCCGCTGGTTCCTGTCCCTACAACCCTTCCATTTCAAGACAAAACACCGAAAAGGGTCTGACCAGTGTAATGCGGATTTCCTTTCTCGCTACCCTCATTCTCCAACCCGTACAAGAAGGACAGCTAGGGGAAGGGGATGTGAGACGGCACCACGGGCCCCCCTACCTGGACGCGGCCCTCCCACACACGTACCTCCTTCCTTTCCGCCGGGACTGCAACCCCGCGAACACTTCCCCGTGTCAGAAACGGGGCTCGGAGCAGCAACCATAACAACCAGACCCCCGCCCTTCTCTCTCTTACAGGAACCAACCAGAGAACAGCGTCCAGAGGAAGTACATCCCTCTGACCCCGGAAGTCCCGCCCCCGTGACAGCGCCAGAACAGGGAAAAGCCGAGACCAGGGACCAGAACGCCGTCGGAGCATCGTGGCAGGAGACTCGGACTGGAGCGGAAGAAGGAGAGCAGGCGTACGACGAAGACGTGTGGACCGAAGAGTGGTGGAGTCCTCAGGAGGTGGCTGAAGAGCGGGCGCGACTCACTGGAGAGTTGCGGCGGACCGTGTGAGTACCTTACAACTTTCTTTTCGGTGCTCGCTAGGAGCTTGCTGTACAGTCCCTGTAAATTGCCCCATCTCCGTAGACCCACGTTCCTTACACTGTATCATATCTGTATAGCACCCTCACAGCGTAAGAAGCCCTCCCTCACACGACCCGATACGACACCCTTGCTGTCTGCCGCCCTGTTTTTCCTCCGCCCCGATACCTCCCTTCCCTCACTGTCTCTTTCCTCCCCCCTCACTGCCCGGTTGACGGTGACAGTTACATTTGTGCCTTGCGGCCCAAGATAGGACTAACGGTCCCTTGTTTTTCTTCTCTTGCTGCCCTCCGTGGATCCTCCCCTATACCGGAGCCATCATCGGACGTCCTGAAGACCTGGACCCGACCCCAAGACCCGGAGCGGACACCGGCACCATCCCCTGGAACTTATTGTCTCTACTGTGACTATACCTTCTGCTTTCTGAGCAATAACACTTACAGCATAGCCCACTATATTCGGCCTCCTTGCCTGCTTTTCCGGCCTGCAACACACCCACCATCACATCTGGTGTCAGAAGTGGGATCTGCTGGAAGCATGGAGGCCGTCGTAAGGAAGATGGCGGAATCACAGGAACAATTCGGAAAACTCATGGAGCAATTCCTGAAGACCGCTGAAGACGACAGAGGACAGCTTCACGACGTCCTTAAGGGCCAGGGAGTAGCCCACGAACAAACCATGGGAAAACTCACCGACGCCCTGGGTCAACAAAGGCCTGTGACCTCTCTCCCTTCAGTGGTCCTCCAGAAGTACGTGCCGGGGGAAGACCCAGACTACTTCTTCACCAACTTTGAAAGACTAGCCCAAACAGCCAATTGGCCTGTGGACCGATGGGGCCAGTATTTAGGACCCCTTTTAACCGGCGACCTGCAGGCCGCCTATCAACAGGCCAATATACAGGGCAACAACCCGTATGCAGATATCAAACAGTGTATATTGGAACGTCTTGCTATAGACGACGATACCTATAGGGTAAAACTGAGACAAGCGAAAGAGAGACCCCAGGAGAATCCAAGAGCCCTCTCTTTTCGAATCAGGGATCTCGCAAATAGATGGCTCAGACCCGAAACCTCCACGAAAGAAAACATCCTTGAGAAAATATATCTCGAACAATTCCTGAATTCCCTGCACCCGGCTACCCAGCGCTGGGTAAGACAACACTCCCGCCTCACGTTGGACACAGCCATCGAAATTGCTAGTGCCTTTAGCCGAGCTCAAGAACTCCAGCGGGGCAAGGAAGACCATCTACACAGGCCCCACAATGCGACAGCCACTCGTCCACCCCGACCTCTGTTGCCCCGAAGACTAGAGCCATCTCCCCTTTTGCCCTCACCGGTTCTGTTCCGGCCCCCTAACCCCGGACCCCAGTGCTATTCGTGTGGGGGTTTCGGACACATCGCCCGTGTGTGCCCCCAGAAGGAGGAGCCGATGGAGATCGGCCTCGTGAGGAACTATGTTTGCACCACTCCGGGGACCGCCCCTCCCCCGTTTCACTGCCCTGTGTCTATCGATGGACAACGAGTCATGGCCCTTGCCGACACCGGTTGCCGTCAAAGCGTTCTCCGGCCTCAAGACCTATCCCACCCGGTTGGTACCCCTACGGTACTCGTAGCCATCCAATGTGTCCATGGGGATACCAAGCAGTACCCTACTACCCAGGTGCATGTCCAGCATCACAAGGACCCCGGAACACGCCTCACAGTGGGACTGGTGCCGGCTCTACCAGAGCAAGCCATTCTAGGGAGCGACTATCCAGGATTGCCTATGCTCCTCCAGGACACCACCAACTCTCTGGCCCAGTGGTGGAAGGAGGCTCCCTATTCTCAGGGCCTGACATCCCCGGCTACGGATCCCAAACCACACAAACCCAAAAGCCAGAAGAGAAAAGAGAAAAAAGACTACACCAGTGCTTATCCCGCACCGAAAAGGGGGGGCACAACAGAACCCACAGTTAATAATCCCCGGTCCTTTCCAAGACAAAGTCCTCTTCCTAGCTCACAGCCACCTGTTATGGGGTCATTTCGGGGATGAGAAGACCAGTCAGGCGGTCCTGGAGAAGTTCTATTGGCCTGGCGTGCATCAGAAGATTAAGACTTACTGCCGTGAATGTGCGGTCTGTCAAAAACATAGCCGTCATAGACCCCCCCGAGTGCCATTACAACCTCTCCCTCTTATCGACATCCCATTCAGTCGAATAGGGATGGATATCATAGGTCCCCTCTTGCCCTCCCGAAGCGGGTGTCGCTATGAGTTGGTCATAGTCGACTACGCCACTCGCTTTCCGGAGGCCATACCCCTACGTCAACCCACTGCACAGAACATAGCCAAAGCCCTTATCTCTATATTCTCCCGGGTTGGGTTTCCCTGGGAAATCCTGACCGATCAGGGCACCCCTTTTGTTTCTGCTCTTATGAAACAAGTCTGTTCCCAGTTAGGGATAAAACAAATCAGAACATCAGCGTATCATCCGCAAACAGACGGATTGGTTGAACGCTATAACGCCACGTTAACACAAACTCTAAAAAAACTCTTGGGCCTGGAAACAAAACGGTGGGAAGACATGCTACCGCTGGCCCTATTAGCCATCCGCTGCAAGACACAGAGCAGCACAGGGTATTCCCCGTATGAGTTGCTGTACGGGCGCCACCCGCGTACCATGTTGGACATGGCACAGGAGGCCTGGGAAGCAGAGCCGGATCGCACCCGTCCGCTCCCAGAATACCTGGAAAACCTGAAGACCCACCTGTGGTTGATTCGGGACATAGTCAGGCAGAAACTAGTGAGCGCCCAAAACACCCAAAAGAGGCAGTACGACAATGGCACCAGAACCCGGGCCTTCGCTGTTGGTGATCAGGTCCTCCTCATGATGCCCTCGTCCGACCAGAAGCTCCTGGGTCAATGGCAAGGACTCTACACCATCCAACGGCAGGTGACCCCGGTTACCTACGAGGTGGAGCTGGACCCCACTTGGGGTACGTCCCAGATATACCACGTGAACCTGCTAAAAAAATGGGAAGGACCCCGTCAGGTCCTCTCCGGAACCAGCCGACCGCTTCCTTTCCCTTTTGACCCCTGTCTTGACCCCGAGCTAAACCCCGTACAAGCTCAGGAACTCCGAGAAGCCCTATGTTCTGTGAAAGGGGTCTTCTCCTCATCTCCGGGTCGAACCACTATCACGGAACATGCCATAGAAACGGAGCCAGGGAAGGTTGTCCGTTTGCGGCCCTACAGAGTCCCAGAGGCACGCCGGGCAGTTATACGAAAGGAAATAGAAGAGATGCAGAGGATGGGAATTATAGAGCCCTCAGTAAGAGACTGGAACTCCCCTATCGTCCTCGTGCCAAAACCTGACGGGTCTGTCAGGTTCTGCATTGACGTTCGTGAGGTCAATAAGGTATCCAGCTTTGACACCTTTCCCTTGTCCCGGGTGGATGAAATGATTGAGAGGATAGGAAAGGCAAAATACATCTCCACCCTTGATCTCTGCGAAGGGTATTGGCAGATACCCCTCAGGGAACAGGACAAAAAGAAAAACGCCTTTTCCACCCCTGAGGGGTTGCACCAGTTCATAGTCATGCCCTTTGGGCTTCATGGCGCCCCCGCCACTTTTCAGCGTGCTATGAACCACGTCTTACGGCCCCACTCCCAGTATGCCAGAGCCTACTTAGACGACATCATCATTTTCAGTGATAGCTGGGCCCAACACCTGGCCCATCTATTCAATGTTGTCTCTTCCCTTGGCTCCTTTGGTTTTGCTATCAACCCCGCCAAAACAGCCCTGGCAGCAAAAACAGTCAAATACCTGGGCTATCTCCTGGGGGATGGCCTGATAAGACCCCAAGAAAGCAAAACAGAGGCCATCCAATCCCTTCCCTTCCATCAAACAAAAAAAGATCTTCGAGCCTTTTTAGGGCTTTTAGGTTATTATCGGCGGTTTGTACCCAATTTTTCACAGAGAGCAGCACCCCTCACAGATCTACTAAAGAAAACAAACCGATCCGATGAGATGCTAAGAAACCCCCCTCCTGACTTTTGGCAGGCTTTCACGGACCTAAAACACGCCCTGACCTCAAGTCCTGTCCTGGTGAGCCCTGACTACTCGCTGCCCTTCATACTACAAACGGATGCTTCCAATCAAGGGTTAGGGGCAGTGCTGTCACAGAAAGATGACCTAGGGAACGAAAAACCCATTCTCTATGTGAGCCGAAAACTGTTCCCCAGAGAAAGACATTACGCTGTAGCGGAGAAGGAAGCCCTGGCAATAAAGTGGGCTGTTGAAAGCCTACGATACTACCTGGAAGGCAGAGACTTTTTTCCTCTACACCGATCACGCCCCCTTGGAGTGGATGGCTCGAAACAAAGGGCAGAATGACCGGGTCCTCCGCTGGTTCCTGTCCCTACAACCCTTCCATTTCAAGACAAAACACCGAAAAGGGTCTGACCAGTGTAATGCCGATTTCCTTTCTCGCTACCCTCATTCTCCAACCCGTACAAGAAGGACAGCTAGGGGAAGGGGATGTGAGACGGCGCCACGGGCCCCCCTACCTGGACGCGGCCCTCCCACACACGTACCTCCTTCCTTTCCGCCGTGACTGCAACCCCGCGAACACTTCCCCGTGTCAGAAACGGGGCTCGGAGCAGCAACCATAACAACCAGACCCCTGCCCTTCTCTCTCTTACAGGAACCAACCAGAGAACAGCGTCCAGAGGAAGTACATCCCTCTGACCCCGGAAGTCCCGCCCCCGTGGCAGCGCCAGAACAGGGAAAAGCCGAGACCAGGGACTAGAACGCCGTCGGAGCATCGTGGCAGGAGACTCGGACTGGAGCGGAAGAAGGAGAGCAGGCATACGACGAAGACGTGTGGACCGAAGAGTGGTGGAGTCCTCAGGAGGTGGCTGAAGAGCGGCCGCGACTCACTGTAAAGTTGCGGCGGACCCGATTCGACACCCTTGCTGTCTGCCGCCCTGTTTTTCCTCCGCCCCGATACCTCCCTTCCCTCACTGTCTCTTTCCTCCCCCCTCACTGCCCGGTTGACGGTGACAGTTACATTTGTGCCTTTCGGCCCAAGATAGGACTAACGGTCCCTTGTTTTTCTTCTCTTGCTGCCCTCCGTGGATCCTCCCCAATACCAGAGCCATCATCGGACGTCCTGAAGACCTGGACCCGACCCCAAGACCCGGAGCGGACACCAGCACCATCCCCTGGAACTTATTGTCTCTACTGTGACTATACCTTCTGCTTTCTGAGCAATAAAACTTACAGCATAGCCCACTATATTCGGCCTCCTTGCCTGCTTTTCCGGGCTGCAACACACCCACCATCACAATTACCTACTGGTGGTCGCCAGTAAGTAGTTATAGTTACAACCTAGTTTCCAGAGGAAAAACATTTTTTGATTTGCTAATAACTTTGGCGTTGTTTAATGAATCTTTAGAGAACAACAAGAGATGCCAGTGCCGCTACTCAATTAGACAACAGAGCCTTTTTATCCAAAAGCATTGGAATAAAACCATATGCTTTGTATTTTTATTTCCTTTCAATTGGTTTATTTTATTCAATGTTTCTTTTTACACATATTATTACTTTTTAATTGATCAAACTTTGCAATTTTTTTAGGACGTTATGTACACAACAAAAACATTAATATTTACAAGCACATTTCAACATATCAAAAGAAGATCATTCACGTGATCCTTTGTAAACCCGGAAGCCCACGCCACTTTGTTTGGACGCAGACCAAGAACGAGGAAGGAAAGCATTACATTCTCGGCGCCCCGACCCTTCAAGGCGGGAGCACACGATCCCTGTACACCAAAGCCTGAAGTCATAAACCAGAGAGTCACAGACCCCCTACTTTCTCCCGAAAAATTGACTACACGTCGGGGACAATCTCATATCTTCTATGCTCTGATATATAAGAGACTATGGTCCTGATGAGAACTCCGTAAATAAACGCGAGTTCGAAACGCGTAGACTGTTAAAAGCCATAAAAAGACTGAGCAAATCAAAGGATTATAAAACAGATTAGATTTCCTTTTTGAGATAACAAATTTCATATGGCATTGCTGTGAACATTGTAATTCCAGCTGTTATTTTATGGTGTCTGTAATGGTACGAATGAGGCATGATTGATATTCTGAATGATCTTTTTTTGATATGGTGAAATGTGCTTGAAAATATTAATGTTTTTGTTGTGTACTTAAGGTCCTTGAAAAGAAATAAAAATACAAAGCATATGGTTTGATTCCAATGCTTTTGGATCAAAAGGTTCTGTTGTCTAATTGAGTAGCGGCACTGGCATCTCTTGTTGTTCACTAGTAGCTTGTGACTAAACTGTGCTGTTGGGAGCCCAGACCCAGTGGTGTTGTTTTAATGAATCTTTAGGACATTTTCCAAAATGTTGCACTTTTTAGGTCAGTTCCTATCTTGAAAGTTTGGGGGTGTTTCATCAAGTCGGGCCTGAGAAAAAAGGGGGTCCCAAAACACATTTTCCCCATGTGAATTTCCATAGGAAATCTTGCGACGAGCTACATCCCGAACTGCTGAATGCAATTACCCCAAATTTGGCAGAAAGGTAGACCTTGGTTCAGAAAGTTACCTTTTTTTTTAAATGGTGTAAATCCGTTCAGTAGTTCTTGTGAAATTAAAAAAATAAGATTAAAAAAATCAATCTCCCATAGGAAACTTTGTGCAAGGCTACAGCTGAAACTACTAAACAGAATTACCCCAAATGTGGCACAAAGGTAGTGTGTGGGTCAGAAAGCGACCATTATTTAAATGGTGTAAATCCGTTCAGTAGTTGCTGAGAAATGAGAAAAATAAAAGTTTCGATATCTGGGTGGAGCCTAAGTAGTGTGCACGAGCTTCACTGTGATGGCTACCAACACTCCAAACCAGGAAGTGTTGGCAGCAATCTTGTGGCTCAGTAGAAGCGAGTCGCTAGAAAACAGAGAAACAAAGGTATAAAACAAGAGAAGGGGGCAGGGTAGAAACACCCTGACCCCCATGGTCTAGTAGGAGCAGCAGGGCCAAAAAAAACATTTATTTATTTTTAAAAATCCAAGCAATTTGCACCGGAGTCACAGGTTCCAGTGTTTTATTTTAAGGAAACCCCCTGTGGCTCGCTGGGGCTGTAGGGTCCCACTGGGGTCCCCACAGTCTTGGGGCTTCACTCATGTTGGGAGGGGGGTTGCGCGGCCCCCTCCTGGACCCCTCCATTTGCTTATAACTTTGACGTCGTTTGACGATTCTTTATGAAATTTTCCAAAAAGGTTTCTCTTTTTTGATCAGTTGCTATCTCAAAAGTTTAGGGTTGATTGGTTTAGGGGGGACTGAGAAAAAAGGGGAGTCTAAAAATGTGTTTTATCCATGCATTTTCCATAGGAAATTTTAGACAAGGCTACAGGTAAAAGTGCTGAACAGAATTATGCCAAATTTGGCAGGGAGAAAGGTCAAAGCGCTCTTTTGTTGAAATGGTGTGAATCCTTTCAGTAGTTTTTGAGAAATATCAAATTTGACAGATATCGATATTTGAGAATTCTGATGTCTGATTGATTGTTTGAGGGGTCACAAGCATGAAATTTGCTGCTTATTGGCTGTGAACGGTTGAAATTAGGAAGTGTTGGCAGGTATTTTGTGACTTAGTCCGTCAGCTCGCATTTCTCCATGTAGAAGCGATCGGGTCTGTAGTTTTACTTCTGTGAGGTAACACTGGCATCTGTGCCTGTGTGAGATACTCCTTTCACGCTGGCTCTCCCCACATAACCAGGTCACTGCTATGCATTTTGAAGCCAGTCTGTTGGTTTCGGGCTATGTGAGTCAGTCCGTCGGCATGACTTCCTACACTAACCAAATTCCACTGCACTACTTTAAATACTAAAACTACTCCCAGCACGACCTCCTACACTACTGCACTATCCTAAAACACTACTCCCAGCACGAACTCCTAGACTACGAAAATACCTCTGCACTGCCGTAAACTCTAGAACACTACCCCCAGGGCGATCTCCTACACTACCCAAACACCACTGCATCATCCTAAAGCTTACAACAGTATCCACAGCATGATCCCCTATACTACAGAAACACCATTGCATTGCTGTAAACCCTAAATGTACCCCCAGCTCGACCCCCTACACTACCCGAACATCACTGCACTACCCTAAACCATAAAATACTAGCAGCCCATTGGGTCACAGCTGTGAGTTTGGGAGCCGACGGCCCATATCTCTCTGTGTGCAAGCTGAGCCCACGGGCTCAGCTCGCACACACCAACAGAAACAAAAATGTTATGTGGACAATTTGTGGTCTTATTTTTCATACTGAGAGGTAGATTTCAATATCAGTGAAGACTGGTGTGTTACTGGGAGGCTTTGGATGTTGATGTTATTATCAAATGGAAATTGTTGGGGAGTGTTTCTTCAGAAGACATTTTTTTGTAAATATGTGAGAGATAAAAAAAATAAATGAAAATGTTCTGTGTATATTTTCAGTATGATTTTGTTCAGAGTGCTAAAGTAAATGTGATTATTAGTGAAGGTAATTGTCAGAGTATGTTTGTCTGCTGAATATACGCAGACCTTTAAGTGGTCCGGGTCTTGTCAGTACTGAGCTCCACAACCCATTAAAGACAGTTGCCAAATTTTTCTTTGCACTTAAAGCTGTTAATATATGTATAGTAAAGGGACGATACATAAAATGTTTTGGAATTACACTTTTGTTTATTCTGTCCAGGTCCCACCACCATTTTGTGCCCCCAGCGGTACTGTATATAAGAATATTCTAATGCAGTTCTTCGTATTATAAAAATAGCAGGTCTAAGTTTATTGCCATATTGGTAGGGTTTGTACTATATAGAGAATGTTGCAATCAGGTTCAATGGTATAAAAGTGCACTGCGTTATGTTGGAAATATTACATATGTATAGGTTGTGATGTTATATTTTATACTGTGAGGTACATTTGAATATAAGTGAAGACAGGTGTTATACTGTGAACCCATTCAGAACGTGCACAGATTACATGGAGAGTAAATGGACAAAGTAAACATGCACATTGTTTTTTGTATGTATGCATGGTTAGAATCATTTGATAATACTTTGAGATATAATCTAAACAGTGTTTGTGCTTTATAATTGGGTACACTGCACCTTGTTAGTAGTTAGCGACTAGATGCTGCGAATGGGATTATTTATGGCTCGTTCTTAAGAAATAAAGGTGGAGAGGGGCGTTTCTTTCAAGAGATGTTTTATAAATGTGTGAGAGATAAAAAAGAAAAAAATGTTCTTAGTAAATTTACGTACGATTTTTTCACACTAGTAAACTAACTGTGATTATAAGTGATGAAAATTGTTAGGTTGAGTCTCTGTGCTGAATATATGCAGGCCTTTAAGTGGACACTACCACACCACCACAGTGCTGAACACTGCTACGCAGCTCCCCCTCTGCAAACCATTGTTTGGCTCGCAGCTCTTTCCCTGTGAGTCAACCTGCAGTTGTATGTCTGCAAGCCAACACTGGAAATATAGTGCAGCTCTCTCTGTCTACGAGATACCCCGTACACGATGCCTTTCTCTATATCACGGTGTCGCAGCTATCTGTTTAGAAGCCGACGGCAGGCACCTCTCCCTATACCAGTTTGCTCAGAACTGTTCCTCTGGGAGCCGGCCTGCAGGTCTCCCTTTGTGATCTGACAGGCCGCAGCTCTCTCTATACGAGTCAGTAAGTGTGCTTGGAGCTCATTCTCTATGAGCCAGCCCACTGGCCCGCAGATCTCTCTGTCAACTATTGGTGGGCTCACAGCTCTTCCTCTACGAGCTAGCCCACTGGCTCGCAAGTCTTCCTCTGTGAACCACTAGTCGGCTCACAGCTCCTTGTCTGTGAGTCGTCGGGCTTGCAGTTGTAGCTCTGCGAACCAAGACTGCAAACATGGTGCTCTCTCTGCGAGATACCACCTTCACGCTTCCTTTCTGCACATTACCTTCTCACACGCATGATTTGCAAGCTGACGGCCTGAACCTTTACTTATAGCAGTCGGCCCACAGCTGTTCCTGTGTGAGCCAGCCAGCATCTCTCCTTCTGCTAAGGCATGGGCTGCAGCTCTCCCTCTACGAGCTAATCAGTCAGGTCACAGGGAGCTTTTGGGCTTGCAGTTGTACCTCTGCATGCTAATGCTGGAAGTATACCACAGCTCTCTCTCTACGAGATACCCCTTCACGTTCCTTCTCTCCACATTACTGTCCTGCATGTCTGCCTTTGTAAGCCAACGACCCGCATCTTTCCCTATAGCAGTAGGCCTGTAGGTGTTCCTGTGTGAGCCGTCTCAGAGCTCTTCCTCTTTGAGCCGACGGGCAGCAGCTGTTCCTGTATGAGTCAGCTAGTCGGCTCGGAGATCTTCCTGTACGACTCAGCTCGCTGGCCCGCAGCTCCCCCTCTGCAAACCATTGTTCTGCTCGCAGGTTTTTCTCTGTGAGCCAACCTGCAGTTGTATCTCTGCAAGCTAACACTGGAAATATATGGCGCATCTCTCTCTGTCTGTCAGATAACTTTTCACGATCCCTTTCTCCACATCATGGTCTCGCAGCTATCTGTTTAGAAGCTGACGGCCCACACCTCTCTCTAGACTAGTTTGCCCGTAGCTGTTCCTCTGTGACCCGGCCCACAGCACTCCTTCTGTGACCCGACGGGCCGCAGCTCTCCCTGTTGGAGTCAGTCAGTGTGCTTGGAGATCTTTCTCTACGAGCGAGCCAGCCGGCCCGCAGCTCTCTCTTTTGAAATATTGGTGGGCTCACATGTATTCCTCTATGAGCTAGCCCGGTGGCTCTCAACTCCAGGTGTAGCTCTACAAACCAAGATTGGAAAAATACCACAGGTGTGTGTCTACGAGATACCACCTCCAAGCTTCCTCTACCCATATCACCTTCCCACACACATGATTTAGAAGCCGACGGGCTGCACCTTTTCTTATAACAGTTGGCCCACAGATGTTTATTCTGCGAGGCCACGGGGCTACAGCTGTCCCTCAACGAGCCAGCATGCCAGTTTGAAGCTGACTCTCTGCAAACCATTATTTGCCTCGCAGGTCTTCGTCTGCGAGCCGTAGGGCCCGCAGTTGTACCTCTGTAAGCCAAAACTGGAAATATACCGTAGTTCTGTATGCGCAATATCTCCTTCATGCTTCCTCTTCTAACATTAGTGGTCTTAGCTATCTCTTTGCAAAGCAACGGCCCATACTTTTCACTATAGTATTTGGCTTGTAGCTATTCCTCCTCTTGCTGGCCGGCAGCTCTCCCTCTGCATTCCCTGTAGTTTAGAAATCCATCTGTCAGTGTCATGCAGTTCTTCAATCATCCATCCAGCACTATCTACTTACCCTATCACTCTGCCAATATATGAGCACTTATAAATTTACCATGCACTCTGTTTGCAGCATTGCAATCATTCTAGTTAGTAGTTATGTACCTATGGAATGGCCAAGCCACTAAGACAAGTATAGCTATAATATTCTGTGCAGTATCTATCCACACCTCTAACCAGCTAAATACTATTGGTACAGTCCTATAAATAACCAGTTAGTACCCATGCAGTCTAGGAATGATGCTGTCTGTCCCATGCACTTTTCTAATCACCCTTCCAGCACTATATACTTATCCTATTATTCTGGTAATATCTAGCACTTACAAATTCACCATCCACTCTGTTTGCAGTAGTGTAATCATTCTAGTTAGTAGTTATGTACTTATGGAATGGCCTAACCATTAACACTACTATACATACAATATTCTGTACACTATGCATGCAGATGTCTAACCAGGTACATACTATTGATATAGTCTTGTAAATACCCAGTTAGTACCTAGGCAGTGTAGGAATCCTCTTGTCAGTCCTATGCACTTCTCCAATCAATCATCTAACATAATCTATTTATCCTATCACTTCGTGAATATCCAAGCACTTATAAATTCACTATGCACTCTTTTTGCAGCACTGTAATCATTCCAGTTACTAGTGATGTACTTATGGAATGGCCTAGTCAGGAATACAAGTAGAACAAGGCCACCAAAGTCATTTGCGGCGTACCACAAGGATCATCACTCAGCCCTACCCTCTTCAACGTCTACATGAGCCCTCTCGCAGCCATCACACGCCAACACAACCTCAACATCATCTCCTACGCCGAATGACACGCAGCTGATACTCTCCCTCACCAACGACCCCGCCACCGCCAGAACCAGCCTACATGAAGGGATGAAAGACGTCGCCGAATGGATGAAGAACAGCCGCCTGAAACTGAACTCAGACAAGATGGAAGTCCTCTTCCTGGGATCATCGCCCTCCACCTGGGACGACTCCTGGTGACCCCCTGCCCTGGGCTCCACTCCCAAGCCAACGGACCACGCATGCAACTAGGGCTTCATCCTGGACTCCTCCCTCTTGATGACCAGACAAGTCAATGCCGTCTCCTCATCGTGTTTCAGCACCCTGCGCATGCTCCGTAAGATCTTCCGCTGGATCCCCACCGAGACCAGGAAGACGGTCACCCAGGCACTCGTCACCAGCCGACTGGACTACGGGAACACCCTCTACGCCGTAACCACAGCCAAACTGCAGAAAAGACTCCAACGCATCCAGAACGCCTCCGCACGACTCGCCCTGGACATCCCCTCAACACGGCCACATCTCCGGCCACCTGAAAGACCTGCACTGGCTTCCCGTCAGCAAGAGGATCACGTTCAGGCTCCTCACCCACGCACACAAGGCTCTCCACGAGCTGGGCCCCAAGTACCTCAACGACCGCCTGACCTTGTACACGCCCACCCGCCAGCTGCGATCGACCAGCCTCGCCCTCGCCGCCGTCCCACGCATCCGCAGAGCCACCGCCGGAGGAAGATCCTTCTCCTACCTACCTACCAGCGCCTTAAGACCCTCCCTGGTGAGTAGCGCGCTATACAAATGCCATGATTGATTGATTGATAATAATCTGTGCACTATCCATGCCGACCTTTAACCAGCTACATACTATTTGTAAACTTATCTAAATATCCAGTTAGTACCTATGCAGTCTAGGAATCCTCCTGTCAGTCCAATACACTTCTCCAATCACCCATGCAGCACTATGTACTTATCCTATTACTATGCCAATATCTAAGCACTTATAAATGCAGTCAGGCACTCTCCTTGTAGTATTGTAATCTTTTAACCACTAGCCATGTATTCATGGAATGATAGCGGTTGTTACCATGTAGTTCCATAATTAGATGTGTACTATTAATGTTGTGCTCTTTCACACTACTCATACACTACTACAATTATGGAAGTAGCAATGATCCATTGCTGAAATCATTGATCTAGTTTCTTTGTATGTATTTTATAGTTATATATGTGAATATTTATATATAATTATTTTAATTATATTAAATTGTTCTTAAAACTTTTTTTATTTTACAGATATTTTGAATCATTTTTAAGAAAGAGAAACAAAGGAAAGGAGCGAAGAAAAAATGAACACAGAAAAGAGGTTTATTTAAAACAAAAAGGAAAAGAGGAATTAGATCAACTACAACATGGATCTTTAAAGAAAAAGTGTTCTGGTAAGAAAAGTAAAGATTTTTTTTAAAAAAATTGTGAAAACTGTTTTTAATTTGAAACAAAAGCAAAAGAAAAATGTACAAAAAAGGGGAAAATTGGATTATCGGGAAAATAATTATTTTGGAAGTAGGAAAAAACTATTATCAGACATTCGAAAAAGAAGCTATAAAAGTAGATAACTCCAAAATTTACTAAACAATGTAAAATATATAAAAGAAGATCAGCATTTTACAGACAGAAAAGGAGATTCTAAGTAAAATGGAAAAAGCCTTTGAATTGAAAAGAAAATTATTTATCTTAATTATAAAAAGATTGAACACTTTAAATACAATAATGCAGCGTATGAAGGACAAATGTAAAGGGAAACGAATTGTAAATAGAACTAATTTTTGTAAACTATTTTCCGGGGAATGGAAGCATACCTCTAGTATGAAACCTTTTTTAATGAAGAAAGTTATTTTCAAAAAATAGATTACTGCCTGCAGTTGATACCTGTGGTCATTGTTATGAAGTAAAAAATGGCTCTCCAATTGAAAAAGAAAAGATAGTTCCTAGAAATGTTGAACAAGTAATTGCTGAGGAAGTTAAAGGGAGACGTACACAGGCTCCAGTGTTTCTATTGATATTTTACTAGATTTTTTTAGAGAATATGGAAGAAAAACTGTGAAACAGAAAATTAAGAAATTACAAGGACTAGATCCTTGCAAAGTGAGAAAATATACAGGGTTGCAAGGTCATTCTCTGGCTTGCTTTTCTAGGAAAGGTTGGCAAAGTTGTTTTCATCATTTAAGAATGTTAGCAGTACATCATTCTGAAAGTTAGTTAGAAGATTGTGCTATGTGAAAAGTCCTGCATTATGTTTAAATTAAATTAATACAGCTCTTTTGCATGGTTCAATGTCAAAAAAGTTGGTGATGATATAGAGTTACGTTTCTTTGCTGGTCAAGAGGAGTGTAGAGAAAGTGAGAGTTTGAGAAGTGTAGGTGTTGAAGAAGAGATGGAAGATAGTACTGATGTGACGTTTGAAAAAGAAATACCACGTTTTAAAGTAGTGTCTGGTGAAAATCCCAACTATGTTTGTATTTGTTGTTGACATACTCATTATAAAATTCAAACTAGGAATGTAGATGTGTTTTTAAAACAGTGAAAATGAAGACAGTGATAAATGGAAGGAATTTGCTGCCTATCTGTTTGTGGAAGGTCGTTTTGAGTTAGGTACTGTACTGTATATGTAAATACTGTGCAATAAATTAGAAGAAAACAAAATGCCAGCTAGAGCTATCCATAATGACTTAAAATTAGTAGTAATACCACCTCAACGTAAAGATTTAAATTCATATAAGGCCATCCTTATTCAATCTGTGCACCCTTTTCAGGCTATAATTTCTTTGGAGCCTAAAACAGATAAGCTGCCTCTGACTGATCTACAAAGAGATTTAAAAGGAAGAGTTGTCTATTTAACTTTAGATTTTAAGAAATATGTTGAAACTGTTGGTGTAGAAAGAGAGGATACAGAACCTGTAGTCATTCTTGTCAATGGTGTACCTACTCAGAAGAGCCAAGATTTTGTCAGTGCATTCCATATTTGTTTCATCTTTTATTTGAGAGTGATCTGTCTGCACTTTCATATGCAGTGAACCATATATTAAAAACTGGAACACATCTTTCACATGTTTCTGCAAAGGAATTTATGGATAAAGTTGAAGAAAGAGAGACGAACATTTAGAATCACAGTTAACTAATTTGATGGCATGTCAACGTGGAACGTGGAACTAATGAATATTGGTATCGATGTCATGGGGAATTAAAATATAATATAAGTTAAGAAACATAGGAACTCCTACCTGGTTTGTTACACTTAGCTGTGCTGAGTACGTATGAGATGATTTACTGTTTTTTTTACGAGAAGCAAATTTAAATATAGAAAATATTGAATTAAAGACACCTGGAGAACTGTGTTCCCTAGATCCTAGAGATCCTAGATATCTGCAGATATTTTAATCATAGATTTGAAGCTATGATATCTTTCATCTGTAATAAAAAAAATCCACCTATTGGCGAAGTTATTGATGTTTTGGGGAGAAAAGAATAACAAGCCAGAAGTGCTCCTCATATACATATACTTTTATGGATCAAGGATGCACCCAAACATGAAACTGATTCAGTTGAGACTGTTTTATCTTTTATTGAAGAGTATGCTACCTGTGCACTTCTGAAAACAGAAGGACTAAATATCTTAAGACAGCAAATTTTATGGTTTCAGAGTCAGCGATGTGGAACATATTGTCGGCGGAAATATAAATCAATGGATACATTTTACACTAAATGTTGATTTAGCTTTCCACATCCAGTAATTTCCAAAGGAAGACTGAATAGTTTTATGTCAGCAGTGAGGCATACTGTCACTCGAAAATCACCCAAAAATACTAATATGTGGAGAACAGAAGAATCGAAGTACAATAATGATTACAATCCGGTGATTTTGAAGATGTGGAATGCAAATATGAACATACAATATGTTGCAGATAACTCAATTGCTGTTGCTCGCTATGTCACGTCATATATTATCAAGTCTGAGAAGACAGAATTTAAAGAAATGTGGGAGAAAATTTCACAGGAGAAGACACTTAGCAAAAAATTGCACAGCTTCAGCTTGAAGATGCTTTCACATCGGGAAATTAGATCCTACGAATGTTCGGATCAATTAACATCTGCAAGTTTATATTCAAAGTCAAGAGGAGTCATCTGGATAAGTATATGCCTTGCTGCAGCATGAAATCGAGTTTTGAAATCTGTACAAGAAATTGAATTCTTGGCACTGAATTAACCAGAAAGTACAGACATTCTGAAATCAAATATGTTGGAAACAAACTATCCAAATAGAAGTCCATACCTGGAAAACATATGTCTATATGAAATACTACAACATTATAGTTTTTAAAAAAGTCTTACAGAAAAAAATAAATGAAGGAAAATATGCTGTAATTAGATCTGAAGGATGTTTGGTAAAGCATGCCAAAGGAAATGTGATTAATCACAGGAAATTCAGTTGTGATACTCCAGATAAGTGGGAGTTTTTCTATTTAGCTCTTCTGCAACTTTTCAAACCTTGGCGGACTTGTAGATTTTGACTGCTATAAAGATTCTTTCAATGCATGTAAAGAAGATAGCATTGAATGTACAATTTTTCCAAATTATCTCCAAATATTGAAGGAAGAGATTAATCAAGAAAAAACTATTGCAGCTGAAATTGCTTGAGATAGTTTACAAGATAGTCCGAGTTCTTTTCCACAAAGTCAAGATCCACTAGGAGAAGCCATACTTGAAAATAAAGGGGCAGTAGCAACGAGTGAAGTGGAAATGGTGATGCAGCAAGCACAACAGGACAATACTGATTTGGAAAATTTTGAGGAATATCTGAATATTGAACAAAAAGAAATATATCACCAAGTTACACAACAAATACAACATTGATTACTGTATGAAAAGAATGATTGCCAATGTACATCATTTTGACCTATTCTTATGTACATCAATGAACAAGCTGGAACAGGGAAACGTTTCTTGATTAAATGTTTGTCAAGTTATCTACATAAAACAACAGATTCACATTTGTCTTGTGTTGTAACTGCTCCAACTGGGCTAGCAACACACAGAATTAAAGGGATTACTTTACAGTGTCTACTTATGTTACCAGTAGAACATGAAAATAAGTTGGAATACCACAAGCTATCTGGAGAAGCATGTTTCGAAGTTTCAAGAGTGCTGAAGAAAATTAAACTTCTGGTAATTGATGAAGTAAGCATGGTCTCAAACTTAATGCTTGCGTTTGTACATTTGAGGATGCAGTAGATTTTAAAAACAAGTTATGATGTTTTATTTGGAGGAAAACATGTCATTGTATTTGGTGATCTACTACAACTCATACCTGTGAAAGGCCAACCAGTTTTTAAAACCCTTCTTCATGAAGACACTAAAAAATCTTTGGGAAGTATTGGAAATATGAACATTAGGACTTATTGTGAATATGAGGAACTTACTAAGAACATGCGACAAGCAAATGACGAAGATTATGGAAAGTTCTTCAAGATATTAGAATTGGTGTCTTAACAAAGGATGGAAAAAATGCTTTAGAAAGTCGGCAACTAAGAAACTTGTTTCCAAAAGAAAATGTTGCAGCTGAAACAATCTACCAAAGAATTGCAGAAAAGAAATCTATAATTTGACTTATGCCTACACTTAAAGAATGCTGTACATTCAATGAAGAACTGTTGAAACTGGAGAATGTACCGATAATAAAAATGGTAGCTATTGATAAAATAGAACATGAAGAAGTAACTATTCTTTTGTCAGAGAAATTGCAGTTAAAATAAGACTCTTTGGAAAAATCAATATGTAAGACTGCTGGTTTAGAAAATACCTTATATGTATCTCTAACTTGCCGGGTAATATTACAGTGTAATTTAGATGTTGAGAAAGGATTAGTAAATGGAGCAATGGGGAAAGTTGTTGACTTTGTTAGTTATTCAAATAGAGATGGGATTGGATTTTTGAAGATTAAATTTGATCAGATTGAAGAGGTGAAATAGATTGGATGCTGTTCTGTTAGTTTCTTGCTTGTAAAAGATTTGCATACTCGTAGAAAACAGTTTCCTCTTTGCTTAGCTTATGCAGTGACTATTCATAAATCTTAAGGTTCAGTGTAGACAGTGTTTTGGTAAATATTGGAAGTTCTGTGTATAAGGAGGGTATGGCATATATTGCATTTTCTCGAGTAAGAACGGTATTTGGATTGTATTTGATTGATTTTGATGAAGAAAAGGTTAGTGCTGATGTAAATTGCGTAAAAGAGTACAATAGGTTAAGAAGACTCTATGCTCCTAGTTTAGGTGAATATCCTACTTATGAAAAATGTTTAAAACGTCCAAAACAAAAATATGATACAGATTTTACTGAGGTTGCAAAGAATAAAGGAATTGAAAAGAATGATGAGTCTGGAAAGAAAATAGAAGAGAACACGGTTGCTAATATTGTAGGATATCAGTTTGAAAATAGTTCAGGTATCAACTACTATGCTAATGTAATCGTCAATGCTGTGTTTTTTTTAGAAAATCTACAGAATGCAATTATGGAAAATCGAGAAAAAAGATTTTGTTACGTTATATTTTTGACAAGGTGAAAACTGTTAAAATGAAAATCCATGCTGCTTCTGATGTGCGGAATATTCTGGATATATGTTCTGGATCTTCACAATTTACCCAGAATGTACAGCAAGATGCTCAGGAGTTTCTTATGTTTATGCTGGCAGTATTAGAAGATGCAGGTATAAAAATTAAAAATCTGTTTGGACTACGTTACAGATGGGATCATAGATGTGACAGCTGTTTATTTTCATCTCCTACTAAAATAGACACTGAACGATTCATATATTTGACAATGCCAGATTTGAAAGCAGTGTCTTTCAACGATTTAGTAAAATCGGCTAATCAACATATGGAATGTACTAATCAGAAATGTTGTCAACATTATTTATACAAAGATGTGGCCAATATATTATTGTAATGCTGCAACGTTGTAGAGCAGATGGAACAATAGTGGAAACCAAAATAAAATGTTTTGTGGTAGGTCAAGTTTCAAATTCAGGAAGAACTTTTAAAACAGTGGCTATTTTTTTCCACGATGTTCCGACTTCAACATCTGGACATTATACTATATATTTAAAATACAATAAAGGATAGATACTATGTAACGATGCACATTTAGAGTATACCTTTTGGTTGCCTAATGAATTACTAAATTCATATTTAATATTTTCGATGCCAACATTCTGAGAAAATGTCAACATGAAGTAGTCAGTATGTTTTGAATATATTCACAACAAATAATTTCACGAACAACATTTGGCCTATTGGTAAGGTGTTAATATGAATTGAGAAGTTTATTTTCGATATCCACAATGGAAATGCTATCAGAAACATCATTTGGCCTTTTGGTAAGATGTTCAGAATTACGGTTTAAATAGTTCATTCAGTTTTTTCATATTGCATTTTGAAAAATGTGTTTGAAGGAAGGTGCTCATATATGTCATCTTTGTGTTATATACAATGTTAATAAGGATGTTCATTTGTGAAAATGGAAATAGAGAATTTAGTTTGTAGTAGATATTTTCAAGATAGATGTGTTTTTTTTAACAATATTATTGATTGTATTTTTTCGCCCGCTGTCACCTGATGATCAAAATTGAAATCATTGTGTATGGTGAAATTCAATAGATTCTGAAGACCGCAAACAAAAGGTGTTGTAACTCGCCCTTTTTGCAGGGTTATCCCCAAACTTTGTGCTTCTTCCTCCCTTATTTTTCCTGACCCGTGGCTGTTGGCAATAGGAATCCACTCCTGATCAGTGCTAAAGTGCATATGCTCTCTGTGTAAATTGTTATTGTGATTGGTTATCCATGATTGGCATATTTGTATTCCCAAGAAGTCCCTAGTAAAGTGCACTGAGTGTGCCAGGGCTGGTGAGTCAAATGCTACCAGTAGGCCTGCAGCACTTATTGTGCCACCCACATGAGCAGCCCTAAAATGGTGTCTCAGGCCTGCCATCACAGTGCCTGTGTGCAGTCTGTGAACTGCCATGTCCTCCTGGTCAGTGTTACCACTGACCAGGCCTAACACTTCCCTTTCTGTGCACATTGGTCACCCCTATGGAAGGCCCAAGGTACCCCCCTGGTCAGGGTGCAGTGTAGGTGAAAGGTAGAGCATGTACTAGTGCAGGTGACATGCTCTGGTAGTGAATTACAGCCATTTTCGTTTTTCACTATTGTACGGCTATCTTGCCCCATAGGCTATCATGGGGAATGCTGGCTATAGTGACTACCAGCATATCTTCCCATAGGAGGTAAATAGGACATAAACGTTTGAGAACAGCACTTCTAGGTGGACCGTCTCGGCTCCCGGTCCGCGCGCTGCTCCGGCCTGGAGCCCAGCGTCTGAAGGAAGCCCTCCGCGATGCTCACGCTCCCTAACTGAAGCCGAAGGTGTGGGGCACCTGCGGGGCTGCTCCGATTGCTGCTGGTGCCACTGGAGCGGCGTAGATTGCTCCTGACCCCTGCCTCGGACCCAACATGGTGGCCGCCCGTTACTAGCCCGGGCTCAACAGTGACGCGGAGCGGAGCCTAAGGTGTCCTGCCGGGGGCGATTCTGACAGGCTCTGGACACCCGAGCGGTACGTAGGGCTCTAGCCGCGTCCCCCGCTGCCACCCGCCGAGACTCTGCTGTATGCCAGGGGCACACCAGAAAGGGCCGGTGATTGACGGCGGTGCCCTCTGCTGACGACGGCGCCGCTTCAAGACCATCTTCACTCACCAGCTCCGGGGGCCATACCTCTGCTCTTCGCGACAGACGGGCCTGGGCCCGAGGGCAGAGATGTGCCCCCCCTCCCCTTGCTAGCTGCGCTGCTTTGCGCCAACGGTGGCCTGACTCCAAGATGGCGCCCTTGGGGACACGCTTCCTACGACCGGCAGCCACAGGCTCCAGGGACACCAACGCATACCAGGGCGGATGAACCCACACACAACTCACCGGGAGCCAGCGCGACCGCATCAATAACGTCAACACGGCCTTCACCCCACACGCTCAACGCCACCACCCACATTGTGTTTAACTGGGCTCTGGTGAGAGGCCCCTCCTTCCCTTCAAACCTTGTTTCAAACTTTGCTGCCTCCCATCTTTGCCTGGGCGCCTGTGGTCTTTCTTCCCTGACCCTCTGGTCTCCGGATTGAACTCCTCTGCCCCAGCTCCTCATGAACGATGAGGCTGCGACTTTGCTGCGGTCTGCCCTTCTCCCCCTGGACCTGCTGGCTATGTCAGCCCTCTTCCTGGACTTTCGGACTTGGACCTTTGTGCTCCCCGCCATTTTCTTTGTATGACTCGCCTCTTCTTCTACCTTACTCCTCCGCCATTTTAGCGATCTCTGACCTCCCCCTCTGTCCTTTCGACTTTCCTATTGTCTCTCCTGTTGCCTCTGACACACTCCTCACTGTCTTATTCACTACTATCTGCTTCCCTCTCTCGTTTATCTCACGTTCCTGCCCTTCTCTGTGACTCTTAGAGTATATCCAGTCCTATCCCTTCCCTATGTATATAGAGATAACTCTAATCACTAGTATAGGCAATAGTCCGCTGTGCTCTCTACTATTCCTATGTGACGCTTAGAGTATATCCATGTGTATCCCTACCCTATGTATATAGAGATAACTCTAATCACTAGTATTTGCTGTAGACCGTTGTGCTCTCCACCATTCCTATGTGACTCTTAGAGTATATCCATGTCTATCCCTTCCCTATGTATATAGAGATAACTCTAATCACTAGTATATACAGTAGACCTATGTACTATTGAACACCCCTATGTGACTCTTAGAGTATATCCAGTCATATCCCTCCCCTATGTATATAGAGATAACTCTAATCACTAGTATATGCAGTAGTCCGCTGTGCTCTCTACCATTCCCATGTGATTCTTAGAGTATATCCATGTGTATCCCTTCCCTATGTATATAGAGATAACTCTAATCACTAGTATATGCAGTAGACCTTTGTATTATCTACCATTCCTACGTGACTCTTAGAGTATATCCACTTGTATATCCTCCTTGTGTGACTTTACATCTTGTACATTTGTAATTTTTTTCTGTTTGTATCCTTTTTGTAACGCATGTAATCCTAAGTCCTTATGTTTTGCAACTGGTTCTTATGTAAAGCGCTCTGACACCTTCGGGTAAAGTTCGCGCTATATAAAATCGCATAAATAAATAAATACACTTCTAGAAAGTTTCTGTTCTCTTGTCTGACCTTTCTGTGTGCCTTGGCCTGTTTGTGAATTAACTGTCTGGTTTGAGAGTTACAGAGGCTGGGAGCCCCCAGGAGGCTGGCTGAGTCTGCCCTAGGCTGAATGACTGCATCTGCATCTTGAGTGGTGGGAGGGTATAGCACCTGGGCCTGAATAGACCTGTGCCCGCCCCTCACAGTGCTGGCTCCACCCCCTGTGGTGCGTCGGATGTCTCTACCCTGCACTGTGAAAGGAGAGAAGTAATCATGTCAACAAAGTGCTCCAGGGCTGAGCTTTCCCTCCACAATGTTGGCTCCACCTCCTGCTGGGCAGGTGACGACCCTGCCCCTCTCTCTGAAAGGAAAGGAGAGGCCAGGAAAACAATGTGCTCAAGGAACACCCAGAACTGGTTCAGACTGGGCTCAGAGCCCTCCTGCACAAAGGGATCAAAGACTTTTAGGGGTATAAGTACAGGACCCCTGACTACAGAAAATTACATCCTCCTAGAATCAAGAAGGAACCTCTGCCAAGGAGAAAGCTGAAACTGAAGAAGGAAGACTGTCCTGCTGTGTGATGCTGGATTGCCCTGCTGTTGCTTTGCTGCCAAGGAGAGGGGAAGGACTTTGCTTTGTGCTGTGTCCCCTTGCTTGAAGGAATCTCCAAGGGCCTGAGAAGAGCTGGCTCCCTGTTTTGAAGTCCCAGGAACAAAATAAAATCCCCCCCAGCTTCCCTGAGCTCTGCTGAGAGAGCTCTGTCCTTCCTGGAGTGTGTGGCCCATGTGTGGTGCCTCTGGAAGTTGTACCTGTGTTGGGGAGCTGGAAATCAAGCTTTTAAAGACTTTGCTACAGAAAACGTATCGCAAACGTGGCCGAACGAGAAACTTCCCGCTGCTACGAAGACCGAGATCGTCGCAGCGCCTGTCGCTGCTGCCTGAAGACGTCGCACCCTTCGTTAGCGGGAAGATTTCCGCCGCTGCGAACATCGTCGCAGAGTCTGCCATCGCTGGGTGAAATCATAGCATCACGTCGCTGCGGGAATTGTCGCAGAGCCATCGCATCGAGGAGCTGCGAGTGAAAGATCTTCGCTGGACTGCGCATCATCGCCCTGGAGATCATCGCAAGACCCGAGAATCATCGCATCGTGCCTTTGCGGGAGAAAACTTCATACAAAACCTACGCACCGGAATCCATACAAGTGGCCTTCCTCCCCATACAGCCCGGATTTGTGGCAACACGCCCACTGCTGCAGCGTGGCTGTCGCTAACGCCTCCCAGGGTCTCAGAGTCTGTCATCGCTGGGTGAACTCATCGCATCACGTTTCTGCGGGAATTGTCGCAGAGCCATCGCATCGAGGAGCTGCGAGAGAAAGATCGTCGCTGGACCGCGCATCATCGCCCCAGAGATTGTCGCAACACCCGAATATCATCGCATCGTGCCTTTGCGGGAGAAAACTTCCTACAAAACCTATGCACCGGAATCCATACAAGTGGCCTTCCTCCCCTTACAGACCGGATTTGTGGCAACATGCCCGCTGCTGCAGCGGGGCTGTCGCTAACACCTCCCCAGGGTCTCAGGAGCAAAGCATCGCTT
The DNA here is from genome assembly GCF_964261635.1 of Lissotriton helveticus. Classification (NCBI taxonomy): domain Eukaryota; kingdom Metazoa; phylum Chordata; class Amphibia; order Caudata; family Salamandridae; genus Lissotriton; species Lissotriton helveticus. The sequence continues at coordinate 241,087,733 of NC_136063.1, read as the reverse complement.
GTTTTTCACCGCTACAGCTTCTGTGCTTGGAACGTTTTATCGCTAACAAAGGTACTGTGGCTAAAACGTGATGTAACTGTGGATAATTTGATCGCTAACCCTAAGAACATTAAGAACTCTTTTGCAACCATATTCTTGAACTGTGTATGTTGGATTTTTGTCATTTTGGTCTTGTGTAGTTTAGATTAAATACCTTTATTTTTCTAAACCGTTGTGGAGTCAGTTTGTGGTGTTTTCACTGTGTGACTGTCAGTGTTAATACACATACTTTACACATTGCTTCTGGATAAGCCTGACTGCTTGTGCCAAGCTACCAAGGGAGCGAGCAGAGGTTATCTAAAGAGTGTTTCCTCCTTACCCTGACTAGAAGCAAGGGTCCCTATTTGGACAGTGGTACCTACCTTTGCCAACTAGAGACCCCCAGTTCTAACAAAAGGCAAATTGAAATGTGGTGTAATTGTATACTTATGTTGTGTTGTAAAAACTATAAAGCTATATGTAATAATAGAATTATTTTCTTCTCTTTTACAGACCTTATTACTAAAGTTTAAATTAAAATATTTTAAATTTGCATTAAAAAAAGTGAATATATATTACTATTAATTTGATATCTACTTGGAATCAGGTAAGATTAATCCACCCAGGTACTACCGTTGCAGGTTAACAAAGACAGTGTCACTCCCCATTCCCATCTCCAGTCACCCAGCCATGACTAATGCAATCTGTTCACTAATACCCAACCACTTTTAAATACACTATGCACTCTCTTTACAGCACTATAATTATCTAGTTACTATTCACGTACTTATGGAATGACCTAATTACGAATATAAATACAGCTACAATATTCTGTAAACTATCCATACAGACGTCTAACCACCTATATATACTATTGATACACTTCTCTAAATATACAGTTATTACCCATGCAGTGTAAGAATCACCATGCACTCTGTTTGCAACACTGTAATTATTCCAGTTACTAATCATGTACTTATGAAATAGAGTAGTTACTTAAACAAGTATCTGTTATTATTATTAATAGTAGCTTTCAGGGAGGATAGAGTTAGAAATTAGCATTTAAAAAACCTTTGAAATTCACTGGAAAAAATCATAGGTTTCAGAGACATTATAGTTACAAATTTGCATTTGAAAAACCTTTGAATTTCACAGAAAAAAAACATAGGTTTCAGGGGTGATATAGTTAGTTGGACATTTCACTCATACAAAACCATAGAAATTCCACCGTTATAGTTAGTTGAACTAACTATAACTCGCGCCCCCACAATCCACTACTGATGACGTCATTCATGACAGGGTCAATGACATCACTGATGACATCTCAAATGACATCACTGATGACATCATCCACATGACAATCTGATGCACCTCCTCACACCCTAATATAACCTTTGATACACCCCCTGTAAAATACAAAGTACCATTTGCAAAACCATTGAGACAGCAATACCAGTTACTACAAACACACTCACTAATTCCTAGGTCTACAGAAACATGCAATCATTCACCCATACAACCATTCATACATGTACTCACTGATCAATACAATACTATCATATGCACTCATACACCTATACAGACACTTACATACCACCATTCATCCTAGTCAGTCATGGAAAGAATGAATCTTACATCCATTTACTCACCTACACAGTTATACACACACCACATCATGTATTCATACAGATACTAACGCATATTTACTCTCCTAAATTATCGTTAATGCAAGTATACACTCATCCATACAGCCACTCTCACAATCACTGACTCTCACATATAGTCATTTATAAACTCTAACTCTAACATACACTGCCTTGGACATGTACCACTAAGACATCCAATCTCTCACCAACCCATGCATACACACACTAACCCGCCCAATACAGCTGTTTCCACATGCACTCTTAAAGTCATACACCCACTAAATCAACCACTCACACATCTATGCACAGAGTCACAAACCTTCCACCTACCCACACACACACTCAGTCTTCCATACAAATACTCAGGCAACCAATCAATAACCCATATAGACATTCATGTAGCTCCTGACCAACACATGCAGCAGCTTACACAAAAACAGACATACTGATACAGACATTCAGACAGTTTAGTCACTAACTCATGCATTCAGTATGATACATTTAATCACTCACTTATACAGTCAGTCACGCACCTACTAAATCCTTCATCCACACACTTTTACACCCACTCATTCTTCAATACACCTTGGCATATATGTATAAAACATATTTAAACTTTACAGAAACACACATTCACTGGATGATGTCATCAGTGATGCCATCAGTGATGTCATTTGAGATGTCATCAGTGATGTCACAGACTATGTCATGAAGGATATAATATGTGATGTCATCAGCAGTGCATTACGGGGGCGCGAGTTATAGTTAAAGGCAGAATTTCTATGGTTTTGTATGAGTGAAATGTCCAACTAACTATAACGTCCCTGAAACCCACTTTTTACATTGAGTTTTAAAGGTTTTTTAAATGCTAATTTGTAACTAGAACGTCCCTGAAACCGTATGGTTTTTTCAGTGAAAAAATAAATATATATATATATATATTCACTGAAAAAAACATAGGTTTCAGGGACATTATAGTTAGTTGGACATTTCACTCGTTCAAAACCAGAGAAATGTGGCCGTTATATATAACTCGTGCCCCGGCAATGCACTGCTGATGACGTCACACATTACATCACTCATGGCATGGTCAGTGACATCACTGATAACATCTCAAATGACATTACTAATGACATCATCCAGTGACTGTGTGTTTCTATAAAGTTTAAATATGTTTTATATATATATATATAAGTGTCTGGGTGGAGGATTTAATAGGTGTGTGACTGACTGTATAAGTGAGTGATTATTTGTGTCTTACTGAATGCATGGGTTAGTGACTAAACTGTGTGAATGTCTGTATCAGTCTGTCTGTTGTTGTGTAAGCTGCTGCATGGGTTGGTGGGTAGCTACATGAGTTTCTATATGGGTTATTTTATTGGTTGAGTGAGTATCTGTATGGGTGTTTGAGTGTTTGTGTGGGTGGGTGGGGTGGGTGACTTATTGCATTGATGTGTGAGTGGGTGATTCACTGGGTGTACTGGTTCAAGAGTGTCTGTGGAAATAGCTGTATGGGTGGGGGAGTATGTGTATGGGTGTGTTGGTGAGTAAATGAATGTCTCAGTGGTATATGTGTGAGGAACTACAAATGTGAATAGGCAGTATATGTGAGTGTTGGAGTATATAAATGACTATATGTGAGAGTGAGTGATTGTGAGAGGCTGTATGAATGAGTGTGTACTTATGTCAGTGATTGTATAGGAGAGTAAGTATATGTTCATATTTGTATAAATAGGTGAGGTAGTGAATGTATAACTGTATAGGTGAGTAAATGGCAGTGTTATTGATTGTTTACATGACTGGCTAGGTATGTGAATAACTCTATGGATGAGTGGCAGTGTGTGAGTGTCTGTATAGGTGTATGAGTGCATATGATAGTGCTGTACTGATAAGTGACTGTATGGGTGAATAAATGGATGTGTGTGGATACCTAGGAATCAGTCAGTGGGTATGTAGTATTGGTTTGTCTATAGTTTCAAAAATGGTAGTCTATATTTTAGAGTGGGTGTATCAAAGCTTATATTAGGGTGTGAAGAGGTGCATAAAATTATCACATGGATGATGTCATTAGTTTTGTCATCATTGATATAATTTGAGATGTCATCAGTGATGTCATCAGTGATGTCACTGACCATGTCATGAGTGATGTAATATGTGACGTCATCAGCAGTGCGCCTATAACGGCCAGATTTGTCTGGTTTTGTACAAGTGAAATGGCCAAATAACTATAACGTCCCTGAAACATATGTTTTTTCAGTGAATTTCTAAGATTTTTTAAATGCTAATTTCTCACTATAAGGTCCCTGAAACCTATAGTTTATTCAGTACATTTCTAAGGTTTTTAAAATGCTAATGTCTAACTATAACGTCCCTGAAACCTATGTTTTTTTTGTGAATTTCAAAGGTTTTTTAAATGCTAATTTCTAATTATAATCTTCATTAAACCTATGGTTTTGTCAGTAATTTTGAAAAAACAAATTGTGATATTTTGTAACTTTAATATCCTAAAAATAGTTTTTGTAATTTTTTGTGTTTGTTATTAAAAGTATATAATTGATTCTATTTTATTAAATACTAAAATATATTTATTTTTTGAAGAAAAAGTTGCGCACCCATTGTGTATCTATCTCGGTGGGTGCGCGGATTCAAACCGCCATATTGGTGAAGTCGTGAAAGATGCGCGTTACAGCCAGCCCACTCCGCTTACGCTTACAGGGAAGGAATGACAACGCTACATGTCCCAGGTCTTCCTGTGGTGATCTGGTGATCACAGGTCTAGTTGTCAGCATGCCACATCCACTCCCTCATGGCTGGTTTACACCCACACCACACCCATGCAACATTGGTGTCACAGGACATGTGACCCTGCCAACAGAAAAGACTGGGCGCACATGTTGGAGGCCATTTCCAGTCTCTCCCATGACTTGAAATACACAGAGTTGGTGGCAGCCAAAGCACTTTGCCCAACACAGGCCTCCCACCACATGGCGATGACTTGAGTTCCCCTGAGTTAGTGCCACAGAGCAGACTGGGTGTGCAGCCTGTAATGATGCGTAGGCATCGATACACCATCCTGGCAATCAAGACCCGACTTGAATTGTGAGTTCGACTGGACGGCATGTGCGCCACACAAATATTACTCCTCAGCGTGGTTCTTTGATATGTTCTTGGCCATTGTGATATCAAGACCCAGAATCAAATGTGCGACCTTCAGGTTGCCGGGGACGTGGGCCCCAGCTTTGGAGCTCGCTTCAGCACATGGTGGGCCCTCTCGAACACACGCCGGTGGCGGAAGGTGAGCAGAGAGGCTTTTTTTCGCAGCGGCGGGCAGTCACCTCTGGGCAATGGGAGTGGATGGTGTACAGCAGCCTGGGTGCACAGGGGCAGGCAGACAGCTCTGGGCAGTGGGAGTGGATGGTGTGCAGCAGCCTGGGTGCGCAGGGGCAGGCAGACACCTCTGGGTGGCAGGAGTGGATGGGGTGCAGCAGCCTGGGTGCGATGGGTCGGGCAGACACCTCTGGTCGGCGTGAGTGGATGGGGTGCAGTGGCCTGGGTGTGCAGGGGCGGGACAGCGATGAAGGTGTGTGCTGTTGTATGTACTCTGCCATTACTGATTCTATACTATCTTTCAGATGAGTGAGCTTGAGGGCTGCATTATGTCCCTGCAGTTGGTTGGATACACACCGGTGGCGGAAAGGTGAGCTGTAAGGGTTTTGTTCACAGTGTCAGCACTCACTCTCCCTCTCCATCTCTTCCTTTCTCTCTCTCAAACTCTTTCGCTCTCTCTCTTTCTCTCTCTCTCATTCTTTTTCTCTCTCACTTTTTCTCTCTTTCTCTCTGTCTTTCTCTCTCTCTATTTCTCTCTTTCTCTTCCCCTCTCTCTGTCACTCTTCCTTTCTTTCTCTCTCTCCTTTGATGGGCACATGAAGCACAATCCTATCTTGATTTTTGTCTTGCAGGCTGTAATTCACAGATTGTCGAGGGATGACACGCCATGGCTCTACCTACTTTCATTATGTTATTTGTGTTTAAATAAAATGTTTTTTATGTAAATCCATAGATGACTGTGATTCTCATTTGTCCAACCTCACATGCATCTTGATTGTCATAATTGTGAGACATCAGCCGAATTGTTATGTTCCAGATTTGTTGGGGGGTCAGGGGGGATGGCGGACAAAAGAGTGGTGGCGGGGGGTGTTGGGTCACTCTTGGGTGTCCAAGCTGCATGATTGTTGGCTCCATGGAATCTGTTGCTCTTCATGTGTGGCTCTGGGCTGGGCTCCCTTCCATGTTGCAGGTTGAAGTCCGACTTTACACCAGGTCAGAGTAGGTGTAAACTTCCTGGTGCTAACACACCTTATTGTCTGTTTTGTGTTCTCTTCACTAATCTTGCTGATCGTTGAGAATGTTGCGAAGTGGTGTGTTTGCTGCTTTTTGCACGGGAACACCTACTCTGCATCTCATTAGCGATATTTGCCGGGGTCATCGGTGACAATGTTTTTTGAGACTGCTATCGCTGGTGAACTGGTGATATGGGCTGTTTGAACTAGCTTGTGAATGGTGAGTTAAATTTATCACCATTTTGGCTGCAATAAAGTTCCGTTAACTCAGCGAAGTGTATTTGAGAATTTGCTCCTCTGTGTTTTAAAAATCTGAGAAGTACTCGAGAGCCACGCTGAGAGCCGCACACCCAGTGCGTTCACACCAGGTGACCATGCTGAGAGCCGTGCACTCTTCATATTCATATTATTGGGCCGCTCTGAGAGCCACGGACCCTTCATGTTCACACTAGGGGGCCCCACTAGGGTCGCGACTCCAAATTTTTGGGGAGAAAACAAACGTTCAATTTCATTAATTTACATTTGCCTCGGGGACCCCATCACCGAGACATGCCCACATCTACATAATGTTATTTGTTTTTTTAAAGGGGAGGGGGGCTGCGTGGCCCCCCTCCCAGGTCACTTCTGGCCCCGGGACCCCATCCCCGGTGCCTGACCTCTCTGTTGGGGACGTGGGGGGAGCCCCAATGCCCCCACAGCCCCGCCAGCTCCTCGCCTCCTGCGGGAGCCGGCATTGCTTTTGGGCAAGGGGAGCTGCTAACATGCCGCTTCCCTTGCCCAAAAGCTATGCTCCTTTCCTTTATTAAAGCATGAGGAGGTTTTCCTCCTCTCGCTTCAATGAAGCAAACCAGGGTTTGCTATCACAGGGTGGAAGCCATGCAACCGCCACGTCATAGCAAAGGGCAATGTCCCGGGGTGGACACCCCGGGACATTGCAGGAGCCGGCCCTGGGGGGTGGCGGTCCCCAGAGCCATCAAGCACTCCAGGAAGGGGGCCGCTGGCCCCCTTCCCTCTATTTTCAAAGCCCCTGGTGGTGGCGGTCCCCAGGGCTGCAGGAGGGCAGTGTGCCCTCCCGCATCTAATTTACAAAGCCCGATGAGGTGGCGATATAATTATACGATTGCCTCCGGGACCTGGCCCATCTGGGGGCTCATTTAAATGAAGTGGGGGAGCCCCAGCTTCATTTTTTTTTTTTATTCCTCCATTTTCGCACACTCAGGGCGCATTCGGACGTTTTAAAAAAAAACAATAATTATTTGGGGTGCCTAGGGGGTCAGGGTGCTTCTACTCTGCCTCTTTTCTTCATTTTTCACTTTCTTTTACTGTTTTCTTGTTACTCGGTTCTACCGAATCACAAGATGGCTGCCAAAACTCCCAGGTTTGGATTGTTGGCTGCCAATTAAAATGAAGCTCGTGGTCGGGAGATATCAGTATTTTTTCATTTTCTCAGCAACTACTGAACTGATTTACACCATTTAAAAAAAAAGGTTGCTTTCTGAACCAAGAACTACCTTTTTGCCAATTTTGTAAGCATGGGCTGAAAATTCGTTCAGCTCGCAGACTTTTTGGCAATTTCCCGGTCCGCGGACCGCACAAAATTGTCAAAGAATTCGCAAGTTGGCAAATTTTTTTTGCTTGGTCGCGCTTCAAAAATACAATCTCGCGCGCGCGGCATTGACTTACCATAATTCTGAGTTCGCCGAGTTGTCTTCCTCCCGGTTTGCGTGCGCTGCACCATTTTGAATCTGCCAGCATGATCGCGCGAGACTTTTCGACCGCGAGTATGTCATCGAGTCCCGCCATCTTGAACTGCGAGACTTTGAGAACGTGAATACGTCATAAGGGCCCGCGATCACGCATCGCAAGACTAAACAATAGCGAATACGTAGATGCGACCCGCAGCTGACATCAGGCGGGAGATTTGAACAGCTCGCTTTCCCAAAATTGCAAAAATTGCAATTCTGCACAAGAAATCTATTGCTGGCAGCATAAGTTTTCTGAAAATAACGATTTGGATCAGAATAACTCCTCAGATTGACATTTGGCTGCACTTTTTTGTGCAAGGAGTCCATTTTTGGGGGTGTGGGAGGGAGGAAGTGCCCCAGAGTCTCCAACTTCCTGTTCATGTCCAGCAGGCTCCTCCCATTGCTTTGTCCATGTCCTGGTCACTTTTCATTTGGATCTGGAGCTGGAAGGATCACTCTTTGTGGCTGCTGCTGGATATTTGTATTTGAGAACTTTTTTTTTCCGATCACTTTTGGATTTGAGATTTTACAAGTAAGTTGGCGTTGTTTGTTTGGGGCATTGCAGTTGCTGCAACTACAATTTATAAACTTTTTCACAACTTTAAAAAAAATATATTGTGGGTAGCCACAGTATCCAGTAGGCCCACGGTTAGTAATGGGTGCATGATACAACCGTTTCTGTCAGTTTTGTTGAAGTTAAATATAATTTACGGCATGGATGGCATGGGATGGAATAGCTCACTGTTATATGTGGAAGTTGTTTTAAATTTTAGGGTGCCTGTTAAAGCCACACTAGCCAGTAGGCCCAGGGGTAGTCAGTGGTGCATGTACCAAGTCTTTCTGTGGGGTCTCTTGAATTTAAACATCATTTAGGGCATGGATGGCATTGGATTGAGGTGATTTTTGTGTGTATTTTGATTTTTTGGGTGTTGTTGGGGCCTGGTCCAGGGCCTGGCCATGTGGGTGGGGGCCATTTTGAGGCCTGGTCCAGGACCTGGCCATGTGGGTGGAGGTCTAGGGGACATTTTGAAGCTAGACAGTGTGCTTTGTGCCACAGGCCTGCACCCAGGCTGCCTTGCTTTCATCCATCATGCCCAGGGGTACTCAGGGGTGCATGGACAAAGTCTTTCTGCGTGGTCTCTTGAATTTAAACATCATGTATTGCATGGATGGAATTGGATTGGGGTGAGTTTTGTGTGTATTTTGATTTTTTGGTGTGTTGTTGGGGCCTGGTCCAGGGCCTGGCCATGTGGGTGGGGGCCATTTTGAGGCCTGGTCCAGGACCTGGCCATGTAGGTGGGGGTCTAGGGGCCATTTTGAAGCTAGGCAGTGTGCTTTGTGCCATAGGCCTACACCCAGGCTGCCTTGCTTTCATCCATTATGCCCAGGGGTACTCAGGGGTGCATGGACAAAGTCTTTCTGTGTGGTCTCTTGAATTTAAACATCATGTATTGCATGGATGGAATTGGATTGGGGTGATTTTTGTGTGTATTTTGATTTTTTGGGGGTGTTGTTGGGGCCTGGTCCAGGGCCTGGCCATGTGAGTGGGGGACATTTTGAGACCTGGTCCAGGGCCTGGCCATGTGGGTGGGGGTCTAGGGGCCATTTTGAAGCCAGGCAGTGTGCTTTGTGCCATAGGCCTGCACCCAGTCTGCCTTGCTTTCATCTATTATGCCCAGGGATACTCAGTGGTGCATGGACCAAGTCTTTCTGTGTGGTCTCTTGAATTTAAACATCATTTATTGCATGATGGCATTGGATTGGGGTGATTTCTGTGTGTATTTTGATTTTTTTGGGAGTTGTTGGGCCTGGTCCAGGGTCTGGTCATGTGGCTGAGGGCCATTTTGAGGCCTGGTCCAGGGCCTGGCCACTTGGGTGGGGGTCTAGGGGCCATTTTGAAGCCAGACAGTGTGCTTTGTGCCATAGGCCTGCACACAGTCTGCCTTGCTTTCATCCATTATGCCCAGGGATACTCAGTGGTGCATGGACAAAGACTTTGTGTGGGGTCTTTTGAATTTAAACATCATTTAGGGCATGGATGGCATTGGATTGGGGTGATTTTTGTGTGTATTTCGATTTTTTGGGTGTTGTTGGGGCCTGGTCCAGGACCTGGCCATGTGGATAGGGGGGCATATTGAGGCCAGGCAGTTTTTGCCATAGGCCGCCAAGCTTGCGGGTCAGTAGGCCTAGGGTTATGAATAGGGGCATGAAACAATTCTCTCTGTGTGGTCTCTCTTCTATTAATTTAATTTTTGATTAGAATTGCAATTTTTATTTTGGATCTTTCCGTTTTTGGGTGTGTTGTGTTAACTTAATAATAATAAATGCCTAGTTACAATAGTATTAATTGAAGCACGACATATGCAACATTTTAACTGATGTTCCTCTTTCTTCTTTGCTTTTAGGTGCACAAAGACTAAGACCCAATAATCATCCTCATCATCATCACTTGTTGTAGTGCCAGGAAGAAGTCCTGCTGCGGTGTGTGCACAACGTCACGTGACATCACGTGTGGTGGCCACAGATAACTCTGCAACTCGTGCAACTGCGTCCTGCTGACATCTGAAGAAGATGGGCCCAAAGAAAGGTGGCCGTAGCTCCTCTACCAAGAAAGTTGCCAGGGCAACTGCCAGTAAGAAGGAGCAGAAGAAGCAAGTGGTGCGACTTACCAAGGAGACTGGTGTGCCGACAGACACTTTTTTGGGGAGAAAAAAAACTACGCCTGCAGCAGCGGTGTCTGCCGGGGACCAAGCTGGGAGCAGCACCTCCGCTTCATTGGTCTCAGTGCCACCACACCAAGTTAGGCCCAAGCCCATGAGTGCCGCAGAGGCAGCCACTTTAATTGCTCTTTCATCATCGACCAGTGATATTGGCGTTGACTCATCGCAAAGTAGCATTCAATCAATGTAGGGTATAACTCATCTGACGAGTGTTCAACCACAGCCGCAACGACAACCACAGGTGCAACAAGGAGAGGCGCAAGGAGAGGCACAAGGAGAGGCGCAAGGAGAGGCGCAAGTAGAGGCGCCAGGAGAGGCGCAAGGAGAGGCGCAAGTAGAGGCGCAAGGAGAGGTGCAAGGAGAGGCACAACTGCCCACAATGCTTGTTCCTCCAGAAGTAGCAGCACATGAGGAAATCGATATTCATGTGGAGGTATCAGCAGAGCAAGCCACTCCTGATGATCCATTGTCTTCCAGGTCCCCAGCAAGGAAAAGGAGGGCTAGTACAACTTCTTCTTCAAGCCACCTTCCTTCTGATGATCTAGATCTTGATTGGCACCCACCAATTAAGTCTTAGAGGGAGGCACTCCATGAGCCGACAAAGCTAAGTAAAAGAAAGGTTCCCGCAAGGCTTCCGGTTATGGGTGATGAAGAAAATGAAGTAGAAGTGGTGTATTCTGCTGCTGATGAAGATTCTGACGATGACGACCCAGTCATCACAGTTGTCTCTCCAGCCCCAGCGGGCATGCAGCAGACAGACATTTTTACCCTATCCCGAAATGCTGCGCGGGATGTGGGCGGCATGGCAATGGCACCACCACCAACACAGGTAACTACTACACCAACACGACCTACAGCTTCCATATTTTCTGTTTGAAAGGGTCAGCAGGGACCTCCATCCAGCTCGACCTCCATTACCTCAAGTAGGAGGCACAGTAAGAGTCTGGTAGAGACACCAATGCGAGAAAGTCAATGAGCCTAACTGGGTTAAAGAAGTCTGGATCATCATCACATATGAAAACGGTCCAGACCACCATTAAATGCATGTTTAGGTCGGAGGCGCTATTTAAACACAACCACCCAATGGCACGTCTGTATAATGCAATGCTGGCTAAAATGTTAGCGCTGGACCTTCTTCCTTTTTCTTTCGTGGAAGGGGTGGGTTTTCTAGAATTTGTGGCAACAGTCTGCCCTACATGGAAGGTTCCTAGCCGGTCCTATTTTGCCAGAGTTGCGGTTCCAGCACTACATCAAGATGTGGTGGACGTGATTGGGGCAGCTTTGCAGAAGAGTGCTGTTCACACTATCCACCTGACAACAGACATGTGGACCAGTTGCCAAGCCGCTGATTACATGTGCATCACTGCACACTGGGTCTCTTTTGTGGGGATTAGAGAGAAGATAGCTACAGGTGTTGACATTGTCATTATTTTTCAAGCTACTCGGAAACATGCAACAGTAGCCATGTTTGCCATGGAGAAATCTCATACTGCAGTAAACATTTTGGAGGAGTTTAACAGTAAGGTATTTGAATGGCTGCATCCAAGAAAGCGCATGATTGGTTATGTTTCCACGGATAATGGCAGTAATATAGTTAAGGCCATGACTGATGGTGTCTATTTCAGAGTGCCGTGTTTGGTGCACAGCATTAACATTATTGTTCAAGATTTCTTGAAAATAGGAAACACAGTCAGCAAGTTACTGACCACCTGCCGAAGAATCTGCACACATTTCAGCCATTCTTTTAAGGCCCGGAAGCAGCTGAGAATCATTCAACGTGACCATAGAGTGCCAGTCAGAGGACTCATCCAGGAGATGGCAACACGTTGGAACTCAACCTTCTTCATGCTTGAGCATCTGTTGAGCAGTACTTGGTAATCAATGAGTATGTCTTTCACACACGGCCTGCTTCTATGAAAGACATGAGGCTAGAGGTGGAGGAATGGGACCTATTTAAAAGCCTGACAGACATGCTTGATCCTTTTGAGGTCTTCACCTGTGAAGTCAGCAGGGAGGACTGTACTTTGGGCAAAGCTATCCCATTGTTGTGCATGCTAGAGCACCAACTGAAGGCGGTGTCTTCAACGTTCCGAGTTGGTGCTTAAAAACAAGACGCATATCGGTTGGCGGAGAGCTCATTAAGCCGCCTAGTTGACAATGCATGGCTTAAAGCAACACATTCAGAACAACATTACATTTGTGACACTGTTCTGGATCCACGGTGCAAAAAGGCAATGGAAACAATACATTAATTCCTTTTTCTGAAGCAGATGTTTCCAAGTACAAACATTGGCCAGCTCTGTCAGCCACTCGGTTTGAAAAAGAGCGGCAGGAAATTAAAGGAACCACCACAAGTACTACTGAAGCAGCAGGCCATCTGGCGTCAAGGTCCACTTCTGTGGCCGAAGGCAGTCACTTTCCCTCAGAGCCGTTACCGACACTAGCAACCGTATCATCATCACCTACACCAGGCCCAGCCATAATATTGTCGGAAGCGGATTGGATAACTCATCAAGGGTTTGCTCGTTCCAGTGTTGATGCAAAGGCAACAGATGATACGCAAAGTGGAGCACCCCTGCAGGACCTTGAGTGGATGGTGCAGGCCCATCTGGATGACCCAACAGAGGTCTTCTTTGATCAGAACCCATTGGTGTATTGGTATGGGACAAGGGCTCAATGGCCACTGATCACCAAGCTGGCTATAAATTATTTGTCTTGCCCACTCGCAAGCGTGTCTTCTGAACGTGTTTTCAGTGTTGCTGGTGCCATTTTAACTTCAAAAAGGACCCGCCTCTCACCCAAAAATGTGGAGAGGTTAACAATGATCAAGATGAATCAGCACTTCATACCACCAGATTACACAATATGTGAATCCACGCAGGAAGAAGAGGACACCGACTTAGGTGATGAAAGTTCTTCTCTGTTAGCTGACCTACTCCTGTTTCATTTCACAGAGTTTGAGTACGAGTTCTACTTCCCTGGCACCTAGGCTTGAAATACTTCCTTTTTTTCCCGTCCTTATTCACTTTTATTTCTGTGTGTCTTTCTTTGTTTTGCAACTTTTAGCACAACAAAACTCTAATCACAACAAATCCATCAGCAGCACTGTCTTCATCTTATTTTCATATTGAAGGTGCCGCTGTCTGCATTCCTGAAGTTCACAGGTTCACAACTCAGTCATGCTCCTCTATCCTCCTCCTACAGACTCCCCTATCCATTTCCCTCAAGGCAGATGGCCGGATTACGCAGAATCAAGAAACTGTCGCTTCATAGACGAGTCCCCTCAAAGGAAGTGGGACTGGAATGATTGACTATGCTGACTGTTACTTCTGAAATTGACACGAGAGGCTGCCCTGTGGCCCTTCACTTAAGAAGAAGTTGCTGACAAAAAGTGGAACAGGTAATGAATGATGAGATGGCATGCAGTGGACAACAGTGGCTGTCTGGCTCTGATCAAAGCAACTGCTGTTCGTTTGTTGTGCATTAAATGAATCCCATGTGTTCTGTTAATATTTAATCTTTTACACACTAAATGCAACTCAAGTCTACTCTGTTTACTTTGTTTAATACAAATTTTACTTCTACTGCAGGGGCCACTACGTTGCATTTTTCAACATGGAAAATGTCCTTGGACTCACTGTGTGTAGACTGTCACTGGTGCACCAGAGGCAAAGATGGCGGCCGCTTAGTGGCCGGTGCAGAGGTGCGGTGAGGAAGCTGTTTGGTTTCAGCCCGATGGCGACCTAAGCAGAAAGCAAGGAGCGGCGTAAAAAAACGGTGCTCTAACCTGGTGTCCGACCGCGGTAATGTTGTCGGCTCTTACCGGGTCCGCCCCGACAAGATTGCTTTTGCGGGCTGTGGTGTGGACGCTGGAGAGACTCGCTCCCGGTCGAGGACGCTTCTCAGCAGTAGGAGGGCGGAGCCTGATGCGGTGCCGGCGGAGTCTGCGGAGCAAAGGAAAAATGGGAGCGGAGACCGCAGGAGCCTTTAGTGGACACAGTTATGTTATGTTATGTTATGTTATGTTATGTTACGAATTTTTGTATTGCGCACAGCTGCCCCAGCTAAGGGGCGTCCTGGCGCATGGCAAGTAATCAGCAACATCTACAGGGAACATAACAGAGAAAAGAAGGAAATTTACTTAAACAGAAGAGTTTTTAGAGCCCTACGAAAGGTTAAAAGATCAGAAAGCAGTCGCATATCAACGGGGAGCGAGTTCCAGAGGTCAGCCGCTCTAACCCGGAAAGAACGGCCACCTACCCGGCACAACCTGTAACGGGGGATCACTGTAAGAGCTTGACCCAAGGATCTTAGAGATCGGGCGGGCACATACCAGGACAGAAGGTTCATAAGAATTTGAGGGCTCCCACCCCTCAAAATCTTAAAGGCCAGACACAGTACTTTGAACTGGATTCTTGACCTGATAGGCAGCCAATGCAGAGATCTCAAGGTGCTGGAAATGGAACATGTTCGGGGTAGGCCGACAATGGCTCTCGCTGCGGCATTCTGGACGCGTTGGAGGCGGGAAACCTCCGCCACATTCGTCCCTACCAGAAGGGAGCTGGCATAGTCCAGGCGAGATAACACTGTGGACTGGACTATCAGCTGCCTGGTGCGATGGTCAAAAAACTTCAAGACGGGACGCAGCGACCGTAGTATACCAAAGCAGCAGGCCGCAGTTCTCTTGGTATGGCCCACGAAGCTGAGGGAAGGATCCATCCAGACTCCGAGGTTCTTCAGCTCAGTGACCGGAATGGGGACCGGCCCCAATTCCGCTGGCCACCATCTGTCTCCCCACAGTTCCGTCCTCCTACCGACGATCATGATCTCCGTTTTCTTTGCGTTGAGCTGGAGACAGTTGTTCTTCATCCAGCTCGCCACCGCCCTAAGTCCACTCTGAAACCTGGGGGCATCCTGGTCCGCATCCCCGCTGATCGTAACCGCTAGCTGAGTGTCGTCGGCATTTGAGACCATAGTCATGCCCCATTGCCTGACGACCTCAGCCAGCGGTCTCACGTAAAGATTGAACAACGTGGGACTCAGCGAGGATGTTTGCGGCACCCCCTGTTTCAGAGGATGGAATTGGGACTGGAACGGTGGAATGGCAACGCTAAAGAAACGATCGTCTAAGAAGGACCGGAACCACTGAAGGGCCAGACCACTCAGCCCAGTCTCCTCCAGGCGATGCAATAGGATGGGATGCGAGACGGTGTCAAACGCGGCGCTCAGATCTAATAACACGAGCGCCGCTGTCTGTCCCGCATCCATCACCATGCGAAGATGTTCAGCCATGGAGAGAAGGGCGGTCTCCGTGCTGTGCCCAGCACGGAACCCGTTCTGAGTGGGATCCAAGATGTTAGCATGGATAAGGTGAGCTGAGAGAACTTTGTTGACGTGAGCCTCCAATACCTTGGTCGGCCACGGGAACAAGGAAATAGGCCGATAATTTTCAGGTTTCTCCGGATCCAGGGAAGGTTTTTTCAAGATGGGGGAAACCACCGCCCGCTTCCAGCTAGCGGGTACCGTGCCTGACTCCAACGAGATGTTGATCAAGGAGTGAACCACGGCCCGGCCCACAAACGACCGATCTCTAAAGAAGGTCGGTCTAAGCGGATCAGCTGGAGACCTGGATTTGACCTGCTGAGCCAGAAGGTCGAACCCCTCAGATGTCAGTGGGGGCAGCATGTGCAGAAGGGAGTCTCCCTGGATGTTGATCGGAGACTCAACTGGGGGCCCTGTATTAGGAAATGTCTTATAGATGTTTTGGACCTTTTCCAAAAAGAACGCAGCCAGGGCCTCACAGTGGACAATCGAGCCGATCGTCGGAGTGCAGACTCGCTTTGCTAGGAGGTCCTTCATCACTTTAAAGATCGTTTTGGAGGGGTTGGAGCTGATAGCAAATTCAGCAGCGTAGTACGCTGCCCGCGCTCGACAGACAGCCCGGTGGTAGGTTTTGACGGAGGCGAGATAGAAAGCTTTTTTCCCGTTATCGTACGCCTTCCGCCAAGCCCTCTCCGCTCGCCTACAGCTACCCTTAAGTGTTCATAAGGCGCCATCGTACCACGGGCTTGAATCCCTGGGGCTGATCTTACGAGCGGTGATGGGAATAAGGGCGTCCAGTGCCTTGGAGATCCTGGAGCAGAACCTGTCATAGCCAGAGTCAGCAGCTACCAGAGGTTCTAAAGGCTCCATGGCGAGGACACGATGTAAGTCCTCTAGCCGTAATTTACTCCACTGCCGTCTCGCGACCAGCTTAACAGGGGGAATAATAATCATTCCCGGCAAAGGAATTTGGAACCCAACAGAGGCAGCTGTCGGAGACTGAGGGCGCTGGTAGTGCTCACAGCCGATTTGGGAGGCTGCAGAGACGGTTGCTGGTCAGAGGTATGGCCCCAAAACAGAATCGGGGATCAAAAGCTAGTAGTCTGAAGAAAAAGGGAGCATTAAAGGGGGAAAATGAGAACACCGCCCCTGATGCCATATGTGAGGATAGCCAGCCCCAATCCCAGCCTCAGCTAAGGAAGAGGCAGCAAGGCGCTCCTAAGACTCGGCAGGCTACTACAATTGCTGATTTATTTACAAAAGTGGGCAAGGAAAAAAGCTCTAAAGAGATGGGAGCGAATAATGTCTCCAATTTAGCCGGCAACTTGAATCTGGCTCCTGAGACTCTAACTGAGATTGCAAGCATAGAAAGCGGCTCGGAGACAGTAAATTTGGATACAGCTAGTAGGGGGAGCCAGGAGTCCCTTACGAGCCCCCTTGGGATGGGGCAGCTAGTTGGTGACCCTTATCCTTATCTTTTAAATAATGTTATTGTTGTGAACTTCTATGAGTGGTACTCTGTGTGTTTGCTCTCTGCTTCAAATTCATCCCTACAGTTATTTGATAAGTTTCTTTGCTATTTTTAAATCTAATGTAAGTACTACTAAGTGTTTATTCTCTCTGAGGACAGATAGGCAAGTGAAATTGTGTAATTACTCGAGCCCTATACTGTCTAATTGTTTAGTACTAGTTAGTAAGTTGTAGTACAAGTACTACTTTTCAGTAACCTAACCGTCCATTTAGTAAACAACTTCATGCATGCACTTCCTTTATGTCCCTTAAAAGATTTATGGATATGGTTGTATCCAAAGATTTATTTTTCTTCATTTGTTGTTTGTGCATGCTGCGTTTTTTTTTTCTCTCTCCAAAAAACGTTCCCAAAAACCCCCATTCGCATTCATTTTTCAAACCCTAACCCTCTTCCCCCAGACTGTGTGGTTTTCATTGCGGTGTGAGTAAATGACAACAATAATTCCACACGCTTGCTGGGGAGGATAAGGTCAAAGCAACAGAAAATCAATTTCAAGGCTGGTCAAGGAATCCAAGGATATTTTCCTATTCTGCTTGACACACACCGATGGGTATTTGCAAATTAATTCAGAATTTCATGCCCGCCATCGAGTGGATTCATCAACAACAACATCTTCCTACACGTGACGAAAGCTTATGCTTCTGTGTCCATCAGTACTAGTTCTTGTCCTAGCCATAATCCATGCAACTAGTAGTTAACTTTTGATTGAATTCTTTAGCATTGCTTAGGCTACAATGTATGGTACTGTCCTTGTATAGTATGGCACTGTTCTAATGCTCCTCTCAGGCCACTCAATGTCTCATTTTTCCTTTTTTTCATATGCTGCTACTGCCAGTGTGTACCACTACTACTACCACCACAACTATGCCATTTCAACCGTCCAGGATTCCATAGCCAACCTTATTGCCATGCAGCCAGCCCTGTGCCTAGCCCTATTCTCAAACACGAAACACAGGTAAGATAAGCATTTTGGGGGAGGAAGAATTATGGAGTAAGAGGAGAGACTGACGGTGGTACTAGTGAAGTAGTTGGACAATTGAATTCACTAACTCTTTCAGTGGTACTTTTGTACAAATTTGACAATTAGACAATTTGAATCAACCAGCCAGTTAAGTTTCAGGAAAACAAACGTACAGTAGTTAACCCCCACAAAACAGTAAAAACGCATATGCTATGTTTAAGTGTAAAATAAATAATTAATTCGAGCCTAACAAAAATAAACTATCCCACAAGACCCGACCCACTCCCCTCCCTAACCCCAACCAATGTCCATGAAATGTCCCCAAAAGTTCAAAAACCCCAGCGCCCAATTCCCACCCCCAAAAGTCTTTAAAAAAAGGGGCAAGGGACAGTCTCTCTTCAGTCTCTACTTTGGCCGGCGGTGTCCTGTGGCCAGGTGGTCACGCATCTCTCTCCGGAGTGCCTTGAGCAGGGCTTTCTGCCTCTCCACCTCCTGCTCAAGGTAGGGACTTGCAGGGTCAATCGGTGCATACGAGCTTTGCAGGTACTGTGGGGGGCAGCTGTTCTTTTCGCTGCTTGGCGGTGGCGGGTGGCTGCCGGACCATGGCACCGTAACGCTGGAGTATTGCGCTGGCTGTATGACCCAGGGACAGCGGAGGAGGATGCAGCTGTTGTTGTGGATATTGACTGCGAGTCATCCTCCTCCTCCTGAGCCACCAGCCGCCGATATTCGGCAACAATTGCCTAAAGCTTGCGTTTCCTGCCCCGGATAGCAAACTCCTTCCTTGATAGTTTAGAAGGAGTATCTATATGAAGAAAGAACAAAATACTGTAACCAATACTCTTTAAGATTAACACAAAATAATTCAACAGAAAGTTGTGTCACAGTAGCACTAGCAACTTGCAAGCACGGTACATAACATTTGTGGCATGTATCTATCTAACCTCCCACTTCGTCGGATTCTACACCAGTCTTCTTCTCTCTTGTTTAGCGAAATTAGTACGTAAACTTGTGGAAGCCGGCATAATACCAGCGCAGTCAGCTTGCACCCAAGAAAAACAGACGCAAGCCATGATGACGCAGACTTGCGTTACTGTTACCAGTCCAGTACATGCAGGTGGTGAAGCTCTTACTTTTCTATTACGGATGGCACTGGCCATACTCTGTTACAAGGGCTACTGCTCAATTAATTTAACTTTCACCCTCCCCTGCCCCTGACTACTACAAAAGGAAAATTAAGAAGATAATATGATCATCTATCCCTTCACAGGATATTTGCTTATATAAGGGATGACTTTAGGTGCTTTGTTTTTATTGATTGAGTGCACACCGATAGGCCACACATGAATGACAGAGTTGAAAAAAAATTATTAACAGAGGTAGTGAGTGGTCCCCGTAATCGCCGCAGGAAGGCACTTGTGACTTGACTTGATAATGTGAACTATACAATATAGATACAAAATATATGCTGTGCTTGCAAACTACTGTTAGTCAAGGGAGTATTCTGAAAAATTACAACTTCTACTTTCCTCGGCTTTGCTACTCTGGCACGGACGTGCGGTGTTACATGAACTTCAAAGTAACACTCTTCATCCAATGACCGTCTACTCTGTCTACTCTACATACACCTATGCTATCTATGAGGAAGATAGTAAGATACCACCCAGGCATCCATCCATTCAAAGTAAATGTCAATCATTCTTCTTAATGTCTCAACTGGACAAACCTTACTTTTTTTCACCGAAAAACATCCTTTTATTTTATTTTGTAAACCGCCAGCCATGCATCCGTGCTTGACTTGCATTTGAATTTGAACCAAAGGATATATTGCGCACACATACAGTTTCTGTTTCACCCACCCAGGCAGTCCTCTTTTCTTTCTCCTTCCACCCATCCTTGCTTCAGCCTTCAACCGGCCATGCATCAGATTCCCAGCCACCTGTGCCTGCATTCAAAAACACGTATCATTCTTTGGCAGTCATTAATTTAACTCGCTCGAACTTCCTTACACCCTTCTTTCCCTTTTCGTTCATCCCATCCATCAAGTTCATCTTTGATCTGACTTGGCTTCTCGATAAAACTTTCACAGCTGAGTTGAAGGTAAATTTAGAGGAGGACATTGGTTACTCGTGCTAATGCGAAGTCAAGAGTGACTGTCGTCTACCTGGTTGAGAAAATTGTAGTTCTAAATTTGTAAGTCTTCTTAACAGTAAAGTGTACTTGAACTGTACAACATATACACCCCTGCAGTGAGCCTACTCTGCAATCTCAATAAGTAAGGAATATAATAGCTTACCACTGCCCGCCATTACCGTGGCATCCCCCACAGCAGTTCCTGCTGGCACCGCATCTGCCCCTGGAGTGACCGCCTCCGCGCTGGCCCCAGCACTGGTGGTGGGCTGTGCCGATGGTGTTACGCCTAGAAAATACATTTCATATTTTTAGATGCCATATACACCACTCCCTATTTTGTATAGGAATGAAAAAATATGTTACTATATAAACACATTTAATTATTTGTGGCTCTCTAGTCTAAACAAAAAAATCCCCTTTCACAAGGCGAGGGTGTTTTTATTTATGCTTAGCGATAACATGCTACACTTTTTGGCACAACTGATGAATGCTTGCTTTTTAACACGCACCATTTTTCTCATAACAGACAGAAGCTTCCCTTCTATGAACAAGAGCAATATGTCATCATTATCACCACCAAGACTTTAACAACCAGATTCATCATTGAAAAATGGGCTCGCAAAGGGCCAGATTCTAAGAATCTGGCCCTTTGAGAGCGCAATTTTTGAATTTGGGATTCATCATCCCAAATGCAAAAATTGCTAATTGCGAAATCGCATATTTGCGAGGAATTGCATTTAAGGAATCTCTATTTGAGATTCCTTAAATGCAATTCATTAACCATTTTTTATTTGCGAATTCGCTATTTCTGGCCGCTATTTACCACGAAGTCTGACTTCGTGGTAAATAGCGAAAACTTAGAAAAATGCACTTTAGTGCATTTTTCTAAGTGATATGTTACACACACACATGTCCTTTGGACATGTGTGTGCGCAACATCAGGCTAAATTTACATTTATGGGGTGCTACAGGGTGTCCTTTGGACGCCCCTGGCACCCTTGAAATCGCATCCCTATTTGCGATTAGCAAATAAGGAATGACTCCCCATTCATTCCTATGGGCCCAAAGGCCCATTAATATACAGAGTACACACAGAGCTAGTTGTTTTACTTTTAATAAAGCTTTAAATCTTACATAGACTCTGTGGTTTTTGGTCATGAGTGAGTGAGCGAAAGGGTTTGCAATTTGCAAGCATGATTCCGTAACTCTGAGAAGTCGGGACTCTGACTCCGTAGTCTGATGTTCTGGGTTGTATAATCATTGGGGATCATTGCTGCATTCGGGAGCTAAATAATGACTCTGACACACTAGCTAGTCAGTAAGGAGATTGGCGGTTCAACTTCTGTTATGACTGAGGTAAGTGGTCTAACTGCGCCTATTATCACCAACGCCCTATTTCTTGTCCATAGTTCTGTATGTGCAGAATAGTCCCTGCAACACTAGTGGTATGTCCTCCTATCCAATCAAAAAGTAAACTAGTATCTTATTCTTGGTGGTCATTGACATTTTATTGTTGGGAATTATCAAAGCATAAACATTAAGAAGACTTCAATAGACATTATGGACAACCCAGAGGACTGCACTCAGTGCCTAGAGCTATTGCTGAATAGGAGTTCTGTTTAACACCTTTTGCCAACTGTGCAAGCTTAGATAGCTACACAGACAGACTAATAATAATAAATAGTAGTAGCACAGAGAGTCATAGTAGAGGCAGGATAAGAATTTAGAAACAGTCTACAAGAAGATCAAAGATGATTTAGGAAACAATAGAATTATGATGAACGTTTGGAATAAATAGGTGCTGTAAAAGTTAGGGAAGTATAATTATTAACATTAACATCAAAACTTACTGGGGCCAGCAGAAGAGCCCTCGACGGACCGATCCTGGCCTTCCTGCTCCGCCGGCGCTGCCACTGCCACCTCTGTCCTCTTGCCCCTGGGAGGAGCTGATGTACATGAAAGAAAGACTCAAACATGGATGATTGTTGTCAATAAAATCAAACATTTCAAAAAAACATTGACAAAATATTTCGGGTAAATAAACAACAATTGCACTAAATTTATTGACCTATCTGATGTGTCTAAGGATATCATCATAGTATTGCCAGTTTCGCGGACCGTCTACTTGGAAAGTTATGTAACTCACTAAACCAACTACAAAAAGGATCTACTAGGACTGGCAGCACTTAGCAGCACGCAAAGTGACAGAAACAGTCCGTCATGATTGCAGACCGCTAAAAAATGTCCTACTAAATAACAAGTCATAATATACTCAACCAATCAATCCACCAGCACTATCTCTTCTTAGTGGCAGGAGTACAAAGTAAGGACTGGACTTGAGTCTCTAGTCTCTCTAGCATTACACAGTTCTGTAAAGTACACTCATACATAATCACTCAGGCCAAATGAGCACAAAATTGAAAACAAGTAAGCATAGTAGCACCGCCACTGACTGAGCAGGCAAGCACCTGCAATCACAGAAGCTTTTGAAACATAATTTACCTGCAATGTAATCGGCAGCATTCTTGCTCTTCGGAAAATAAATATATTTGCAATATAACACAGAGCAGAAGAAAACAAAGTAGATATTAAATAGCTACTAGTACTCACCGAGTCCAGGGATCTCGACGCCAAGCAGGTCGAGTAGGTCTTGTTCCCCATCCAGGATGTCGGACCACCGGTGCATCACCTGGTTGTAGGTGCGCCGGACCCCAGACTCCTGATACATGGCCCGGCACACCTTACCCCATAGCTGGAGATGCTCCCGGAGGCGTACACGGTACCGGGCCTGCCGCCTGCTGCAACAGTCTTGGGGAGGTGGCGCTGAACAAAGAAGACCAGTGCGGCCACCTCCACCGTGCTGAAGATATCCCTAGGACTTACAGACTCCCCACTTAAACGTCCGCAAGGAAGCCGGCTACGGGGTTCGGGACTCTTCCCCTTTGACTTGTCGGCTCCCTTTGCCATGGTCCTGGGTCAAAGAAGAAAGGAAAAATAGGAAAGAATAGGGAAAAAAGAAGTAAAAAAATGAAAAGAGACAGCTAAAAAAGTAGTTATTAAAGTAACAAAAAGTAGAAATAAACACAAAATATAGATAGAGATAGATGATGAGTAAAAAAGGAAAAAACAAGTTAAATGAAACAAAGGATTACAAAGATTGAAACAGGCTAGAAAAGGCATGCCCAGAACCATAGCAATGAATGAAAAACAAGAAGGCCGCGCCCATTGCAACCACGTGGGTAAGTTTGTGCGATATTTCCCTTGCGAGCACGCAAAAACGGACGCGAACACGTAATTACGCCCCCGAACTGGAAATGCACAACGCGAGCATGCAACTAGCGACAAAAAACGGAAATACGCAACGCAAACAAGTTGGCCGCGCCCATAGAAGACCGCATGGGTAGGTTCGTGGTAGCCGAGAACAAAAAAAAAACTTGCAAAAATAAAAAAATACGCAATCGAACGAAAGTTTGCGGATTTTGCGGACCCCGAGTACGCTTTCGAGCAAATTCGCGTACCGCGAATTCGCAAAATTCGCCCATACTTACAATTTTGCTGTAATTCCGTTCAGTAGACTTTTATTTCTTGAATTTCTCAGCAACTACTTAACGGATTTACACCATTAAAAAAAAAAAAGGTCGCTTTCTGAGCCAAGCACTTCCTTTTTGCCAAATTTGCTGTAATTCCGTTCAGCATTCCGGGCTGTAGCCTTGGCCAAAGTTTCCTATGGAAATTAACATGGAGAAAACACTTTTTGGGACCACCCTTTTTTCTCAGCCCCGTTTGACGAATCACCCCCAATCTTTCAGGAGGGTACCTGACCTGGATAGACTTTTTTTTGGGAGAATTTCACAAAAGTTTGTCAAACAACATCAAATCAAAGAAATGTTTTCTGTTTTCCAAAGGAAACTAGGTTCTAACTATAGCTACCTACTGGTGACCACCAGTAGGTAATGTATCAGGGTGGGACAACACTTTGCTCATTGGATGAAAACAGTCCCCTTTCCATGACGAGCTGCCACACCAATGGACATCAACTTACCTGTTTAAATTCATTAACAGAATGGAGGGCATTGTCTTTTAGCAAGCTGATGAAGGCATCCACGCCGAAACGCATCCTTGCAATAAAGAATCTTTTGCCAAAAGGGGTACCCGAGAGTGCAGCGTGTTTCTTTCTTGGAAACCAGATCGTGAATATATATATATGTATATATATATATATATATATATATATATATATATATATATATATATATATATATGTGTTCCTCGGTTTCTTTTCCTCAAAAAATGCACACTCAGAGGTTAGGTAAAGTTTGCCAAAACTTTAATACCGCAACACAGCTACGCGTTTCGACACCGTGGTGTCTTGATCACACCATCTTCTGCAGTACAAACCACCGTGTATACATAGAATTGACTAAATAACAAACATGGAAGAGGGGTTGTATTCCCCTTCACTGTTTGGCCGCCATTTTGAAGTGGTCAAGTATACATATTTATACCATACTATCAGTGTTTAAATAAGCATTTTCAGGAGACATTTACTAGTAACATTTATACGAAACATTTTCGTTTATGTTCTAAATGCCACTGTATTCATAATACCGCACTGTATACATCCTCCCGCATGCTTATACCTGGTATGTATGTTATTTATTGCATTTTCTACGGGGGCGCACGGATGTCATAGACTCATACTAATAAAGCATCCCAATACAATCAAGGTGAACAGAGTTGGACCCTCGAGCATCAAGTTCTATTGTGGTATAGCCTCATGCAGCGCATTTTTGTCATCTGCTTGATCCCATGCCAATCATGTATGCATTTTTATACTGCTCGCTCATGTGTTCTGTTTTCGGACTAGTGCCAGATTAACCGGATCCACACATCAGCTTGATCTAATAATTCTATAGCGGACAACAAGGTGAAGGGAATTAATTACATCCCAAGTGGGTTACTCTGTCCCCTACAACACAGTTCATTATAGTCAGACATAGAAATTATATAGAATAATAAAAAACAAAGAAAAAGAAGAGTGAAAAAATGTGCTCCAAGTTCATTTAACCAGTGATAGTGATTCCAATTAAGGCACAGGAAGATCGTGAACCCCTTTCTGCTGCTTAAAATGATAATGTAGGATGTCTTCCTGTCCGTCTGTAAAATTAATCATAAAAAGAAAATATTACTATTTTTAAACACCTTGTACTACTGTAACTGTACTCAATACATCATAATTTTAAGATCAATTTACACGGTCGCACATTCCAATCATCTCCTATAATTTCTTAGATATTGAAGTAGGAGTGATATAGAGTGTTATGGATGACAAACTTAGTCAGCGTGTAGATGTGTCGCTAGCTCCTCATCAAGGTTGTGTCCCCCTGGGAATTTTGTCTCCAGTTCTATTATCCATTTTGATTCCCTCTTTCTCAGTGATAACTCTCTATTGCCACCTCTCTTATTGGCCATTATGTGTTCTATTGCATAGAAACTTAGTAAAGAGTTATTTGACCCATGTTTTTCCTGCAAATGTCTTGAAATGGGATACTGAAAGTCTAAATTTGTGATGGCCCTCAGATGTTCTTGTACCCGTTTTTTTCACCATGCATGTTGTACTCCCTACATATCTTAACTTGCAGGGACACTCAAGGATGTAAATTACATAGGTGGTACTGCAAGTTAAAAATTGGCCAATACTTTTGTTCTTATTAGTCCCTGGTACTGCAAATTCTCTCACCATTTTGCTCATTGTACAGGCTCTACAGTGGCCACAAGGATAAAATCCTTTCAAATTATGAGTGGTCCCAGCCCTGTTTTCCGAGATGTCACTTCTCACCAACATATCACGTAAGCGTCTGCCCCTGCGATATGTTATGGATGGTTTGTCTCCTACCATATTACCTATGACAGTATCAGTTTGTAATATTTTCCAATTTTTTCTCAAAATTTGTTGCACTTTCCCTGATTCGTTGTTATATGTGGTGATCAATCTGGTTACCATGGTTTTTTCATTGTCCTTCTTCTTATCCTTCTTGGTGTCTCAGCTACTTTTGTTCTAGCTTTTGTTAGTACCCATTCGGGGTACTCTCTCTCCCTGAATCTTTCCACCATTCGAGTCTGTTCCAACTTGTAGAGTTCCTGTGTACTACAATTCCTTCTTGCCCTCAGAAACTCCCCATACAGAATGCTCCATTTGAGCACTTCTGGGTGAGCACTGAGGGCATGTAGGAGGCTATTTCCAGCAGTTTCTTTCCTATGGAGACTCGTTGCTAATCCCCCATTTTGTACCATCAAGGTAGTGTCCAGAAACTCCACACTTGATTTACTCATTGTGGAGGTGAGTTGAATATTGTAGCTGTTATTGTTTAGTTTATCCATGAATTTTTTAGCTTCTTGCTCTGAGCCATTCCATACGATGAATAAATCATCGATGTACCTAAGCCAGACCCTGACATGGTCAAAGTCCGCACTAAGGTTACAATTATCTTTCAGTTCCTCCTCCCACTTTCCGAGGAATAGGTTTGTAAAACTGGGTACAAATGAGGAACCCATTGCGGTCCCCCGTACCTGTCTAAATAACTCCCCGTTAAACATAAAAATGTTTTGAGTGAGGCAGATCTTGATCATTTCTAGGATCATGTTGGCATGTTGAAGGAAACCTATGTCTCGTGTCTTTAGGTAATGTAGGCATGCACATATCGCTTGGTCGTGGTTGATTATAGTGTACAATGCACTCACATCTGCTGTAATAAGAATGCAATCTTCTGTCCAATTTATAGATTTTAATTTGTTCAAAAAGTCTTTTGTATCCCTAATGTGTGACGGTAGGGAAGTAACATCATTTTTAAAGAAATGATCTATATACTTAGCCATGTTTTTGTTCACACTCCCAATTGAGGACACTATAGGTCTACCTGGTGGGTTCATGGGGTCTTTGTGTATCTTGGGGAGAAGATAAAAGATAGCCAATTTCGGGTAATCTTTTTTAAGGAAGCAAAATTCGGGCCAAGTCAGGAGACCTTCCTCCTGCCATCCTGCCAGTTTTTCCCACGTATTTGTAATACTCTGGTTGTATTCACGTGTATTACTCTTACAATAAAAATCATTATTGTTGAGTTGAAATAAGGCCTCCTGAATGTATAGGCACCTCCCCCACAAGACAATATTGCCTCCTTTATCAGAAGGTCTGATAATCACGTTTTTGTCCTCTGTAAGTGAGATGATAAAGTCTCTCTCTCCTTTTGTAAGATTAAAGTTAGCTTTGTCTCTAGTATTTCTTTTGTGTTTATGTTGCGTTAGTTCTTTCACTACCACATCGTGGAAAGTGTCCAGTGAGTCATGTGGCATCACTGGACAAAAGGTGGATTGTGGTCTTGAGTACCTATTTCCACCATTTCTAACATGCTAGGGGGGTATCTCCTATCTCATCCATCCCTTGTGATAACACTTCCTCACCATGGAGATCACTGTGAGTTTCTTGTGTATCACCATACGTAGTGTCTATTTGTGTCCTATTCCTGTTATATAAAGCATGCCACTTTTTCAATTTTAATTCACGAATAAATTTAAAGATATCTATTTGTGTGTTGGTAAAATTAAACAGTTCTGTAGGACAAAAGGTTAGGCCTAGTGTTCTTTTCTCATTGTCTGTTAAAGTTCTTGAGGACAGGTTAATGATTGTTCTGTTTACCATTGCTGGATCCATTATCGCTTTCTCCTGTTCAAGCCTCCACTTTTGGTTCCCACTTGCTTGCTTTTTGTTGCGCCTCTGTCTGAACTTGAGCCGTCTGCGTTTGGACCGGCCCTGCCTCTTGTTCTGCCTCTGGCACGATGTTCTCCACGTGCCCTCCTTGGTGTTGTTTGTGCTGCTTGGGCTTGGTCTTTGATTCTTCGTGACCTCAGCACCCGAAACTCATCTAAAAAGTTAGCCTGTTTCGTTATTATCTCCACACTTGAGAACGTACTGGTTGTCGATACAGATGCTTCAGTTTCCGCATCACTCACTTCCACAGTATTTTCCTGTTGATTCTGTGTCCCCAGATCGTCTCTCTGGGTTGTTGATGTTGGTGTATTCTCTTGATTGTACAGATAATCGTATTTGGGGCTATAAGTAAGAATTCTGCCACATTCATATTCCCCAAAGTCTCTATGGAGTTTACGCTGTTTGCAAAATTTGATGTCATCATCAAATCTTTTTAGCCGTGCTTTCAAATCCTCTCTGAATCTATTGATTTCCTCCAGTTCAGTGGACTTTTGAAAATCATCCTCCATTTCTTTAATTTCCTTTAATATTTGCTCACGTCTTCCCAGGCATATTTTATTAGGATATTTAACATTGTTCTTAAACTATTGGCCGAATTTGTGGCCCAATCCTCCAGCATCTGTGGGTTCATTGATTCGTGGGATGGTGTTATATATATTCGTAGTCCCCTTGGGATCATGCCCTTGTCCACATAGTCCTGGAGGGATGTGGCTTCCCACCATTTGGAACATTCCTGTTTTCTCATTTTTTCATATTCTCTCAGTTTAGCATGTAGTGCATTTCCAACTGGTTTAGATGGTGCTGATTTTGTATTTGTTCCCTTCACTGGGGCACAAGCAAACAACATCTGAGCCGCCTTTCGTCTAACATCTTCACTTTCCATTATATTCGTAATCGTGCAACAAATATATTCTTTTCTTTTTATTTTCCATATTTTCCGTTTTTTATTGTTTTTTATCGTTTTCTTGTACTGTTTCGTATTAAATACAATTTTCCAATTGGGCAGGTCCCGATGCCGTTCACTTTTTATTTTCAGAAATCGAGAGAAAAAGCTTTGCAGTCATAAGGATCGTATCTTGTAGGTAGTCCCCCACTTCCACAACAGTGTAACAGACCCTGTTCAAAACAGCTTACACTTCTGCCCCCAGCATAGGAATCACCTTCAAACCCGCAGCCACTGCGTGTTGGGAAGAATCAATCGAGCTGAAACCACTCGATTGATACCCCTTCACCCTCAGCGATATTGGGAATCAGGCTTACCTTGCTGGAGCGACTCGTGTTCTCTCCGGTTTCTTTATTTTACGGCAGTTGTACTTCACTGTTGTTCGCTTACGGCCGGCGTATATTTCCAGATTCTTAAATCAATCCACACGTTTCTAGGTTCTCCTTGGAAAACATCCCATGTCGGTTGGTGCATAAAAAGCTGGCTAGAACCACTGCCGGTATAATATTCCTCGGTTTCTTTTCCTCAAAAAATGCACACTCAGAGGTTAGGTAAAGTTTGCCAAAACTTTAATACCGCAACACTGCTACGAGTTTCACAGAACACATGAGCGAGCAGTATAAAAATGCATACATGATTGGAATGGGATCAAGCAGATGACAAAGGAGAACCTACAAACGTGTGGATTGATATATATATATATATGAACAGAACTCCGTCTGCAAAACACCAAATCTCGAGGCAAAGATGAACTCGGACCCAAGATGTTAAGTGCATGAAATTATTTATTTCCATAGACACCATGCACCGCCATGATGCGTTTCAGCCTCCCAAGAGGCCTTGATCACATGACGCTCGCAGTGCAAGCCACCCTTTTAAAGTACTAGTGCTAAATGTCACATGATCAGTGAGTCAAAGGATATAGAAAATATACTGCTGGGGTCGTAAAATTATATTTTTGTCACAATGGTTACCCTTATTGCATTAGTATATAGAATTGGCAGCAATAATTCAAGTTTATCTCCAAGGATGTGCAAATAGCAATTACAGTGCAAAAAATGGTTTTCAGTGCAGGCTTGTGCAAAACATGATAAATCCCATAGTGGGGTAGATAGCAGAGATGCATTGAATAAATATAAAGTGCAGTTGTTCATGTAATTGGCAAACATCAATAAACAAGAACTTACGGAATAAAACATGGTTGTTAACAATTCATCCTGGTCCAGTGATGCATATCAATACTTAATCTTGCCATTGAGCCAACAATAATGCCGAAGCAGAAAAGCAATAGAGCAACTACAACATGTGCTGTAAACGGTAATAAAGCTGAACAATTTATAGACAGCTAACACTGAGATGCAATAAACACGGTGATGCCCTTGCCTGAATTGATGCTTATATATTACCTACTGGCGGTCGCCAGTAGGTATATATAGTTAGGATTTTTTCCCTATGGGTTTTTTGAAAATTCTATGTCTAATAACTTTGGCGTTTGTGGACGGAATTGGCTGAAATTTTCTGGAAAATGGAACATTTTGTTTCTGAGCAGCCCCTGGAAATTTGGGGGGGGTTTGTCCAGGGGGGGCCGAGAAAAAAGGGGGGTCCCAAAACGTGTTTTTAACATTGAGTTTTCCATAGGGCGGTTGGCCTCACTTTTAGGCCGAACGGCTGAATGGATTTCCACGAAACTTGGCAAAATTGTAGGGACTGGTAGCCCGATGTGCCTTTTGTAGGTCTCAATATATGTGCTCCAGTGGATTTTGAGAAATTAACGTTTAAAAAAAGATATATATCTGTAACAGCGGACCGGGCAGCTCCCCGGTTCGCGGACCGGGGCGCGTACCAGAACTTCGCGTAGCGAAGCTGATTGGCTCTCCGGCGTCTGTCAACATTCCAAACAGTCCGGAGCGGCCGCCATCTTGTCTCTCGGTAGGATTGAGAGACAAGAGGAGGCCAAAACAAAGGGGGAAATAACCATAAGGGGGCATAGTAGATCCTCCCTGACCCCCTAGGTTTAATGTGGAGGCTTTAAAAGGGCCCCGCGGGGCAAAAAAAATAAAAAAAAAATTGTTTTTTTGCGTGGGTAGCGCCCGGTCCGCGAACCGGGAAGCGTTCTGGGCAGCGTACTACAATGAAAAATGAATGATAGACTTTTCAAATGCTGTATGTTAATTGATTGTTGGTTTTGTTGATTATTTTTTATTTTCTTTATTTTTTATGCATTTTTTTTTATTGTGATTGTGTTTCATAATTTATTAAACTTTCTAACATTTCATTGTCAGAAATTTCATAATTATCATGGAATATACATTGTAGTCTCTGAGGGTGTAAAATGTCCTCATTTGCAAGGAGGTTATCTACTGCTTGTACACATTGCAGTAGTTCATTGTCCCAAGTTTCATCGAAAAATTCAATATCATTTTCATCAATGATTTCTTGGCTGCTCTCTTGCAGGACAATTTGAAATTCAACTTTCTGTTCGCCTTCCATTTTGCCTGAAATTTAGATTAAAAAAATATATATTAGTAGATATAGGGCACTGTTGGGATTAATTTTAGATAGGTAGTTTTTATCAGTGAATTTATCTTTGGGCAGTGTATAGTATCAGAGTGGAAGTAGGAATATAAAAAAGTGTATGTGATTTAACGTAAGTAAATTCATAATTATACAAGAGAAGCCTAACTCCATCCATAACTATAACAGAGAAGTCTATCTAAATCTATAACTACTACAGAGGGATAGTATATAACTATCAGAAAAAGTTTACCATATTAACTTATAGTGCACAATATACTTCAGTTTTAAAAATAAAAACTTACCTTTAGAAAGAAGTTGAAGGAATTAGTGAAAATACTATTGAAATGTACACCAAGAAGTAGTAGTCAAAATGGCTGTGTTTTCTTCTCTTCCTTTATATATATTGAGGTATATAACCAATGAAATGTCAGGTAAAAAAAGTAGAAAATGAAAGTAACATTTTCATTGGTTGTCAATTCCAACACTTCAGATGTGTTTTGAGAAGTAATTTACCTCAGGGTATTTAGAGAGGTCTACAGGCTAAATGGCTCAATGGAATTCCAATCAAATTTGTGAAAATGGTAGGGATTGGTATGTAGTATGAGCTAATCTATATTTGGTGAAATTGTCTCCAGTGGCTTTTCTGTGAACTACTTTCCCACCTTTTTTGATGGTGCGCTTCCCAGGGAGCGACCCGGTACGCGAACCGTTGAGCGCCTCGGTTCGCGGACCTTAAGCGTTCCGGGAGTCCACCATTTTGTGTTTCGGTCGAATTAAGATACAAGATGGAGGGCAAATAATGTTCAGAATGGGTAGAAGGGGGCACGGTAGAGTTATCTTGACCCCCTAGGTTTTGTGAGGGTGGCTGAGGAGGCTTATATGTGCGGAAAAAAAACATTTTTTTAAAAAATTTCGCGAGGTTAGCCCCCGGTTCGCGTACCGGGTAGCGCCCCAGGGAGCGTACTTTGTTGAAAATTAGTGAAAAATGTTAGAGTAAAATAATAATTGTGAGTGATCAGATGTAGGGTAGCTCTGAGAAGAGCTTTTGGGTTTATGGTACATTTAGGTACTTATAAGTAGGTACCAATGCACATTCTTAAATTCAGAGTGAAAATTCTGTTGCCCTCATCTGAGAAGTGAACTCCATCTCCTCTGTAGATATCTTGCATGTAGTAACGCAAGTTATTGTTGTACAGGGAGCCCATTCCATGGTCTCTCATGTGAGCTGAAACAGATTTGTTTACATGCTTCCTCGACTTCTCAATTTGTGGACAAAATTGGTTTGACCACCTCCATTTCTGTCTTTGGCATATATTTGAATATACCAAGGCAGTCTGAGGAAAAAGTGCCATTAATTGCTCAAAGGTGTCCTTTAAAAGCATTTCCAGACCTACACCAGTCAAAGTGCCCAAGTCATTACCTCCACAGTGCACAATTAACAGGTCAGGTTTGGGCAAATGCATAAAGGTTTTCACCAATGGTATCAATTGGTGACATTTTAATCCTCTGTGGCCAAACCACTTAATTTCCACATCTTGTAAATTGAGGTTAGGTAAATTCCTGTTTTCAACGTACCTTTGAGCCCAGTGAATATAACTATGTCCAACAATCCAGACAGAAAACATGGTGAGAGAAGGTTCTCCTGCAGTCAGATGAAGTGTGGCAATGAAATGGCAGTTGAAAAAATGAGAGTGTAAAATGAAAAAAAACTGTGGAGTTTCTGTGTTCATGAAGCAGTAACAGTGATTGGTGGATTTTGATTGCTGAAAACAGAAAGTTAGGGTGCACGGATGTGTTCTTTGAAAGATGTATTTTGAGTGGTCAATAATAAATCATTAAATGAAAGAATGCACTGGATATGCAGGTGCACTGAGAGTTCAGAGTTCAATTGCAACATTGTTGTGTGAACTTGCAAACACCAGAGGTCTTCCAGGAGGTGGTTGCCATGCAGAAAAAGCAGAAAGGGCAGAGGGGGGAAGGGTTTTCATTTGAAAAAAAGTGAGGGAAGAGTTTTGATTGGGTGACATGAGAGATATGTGTGAAGAATTACAGCATTTCTGTGCTTTTGATAGCTGCAGACTCTGGAGTGCATACCTTTTGCTCTGCTGAAGACAAATTGGTGTGTTTCTGAGACTGTTTTCAAACTCAAAGTATTTGCTAAGGTGAGAAAATATTTCTTTAATTTAGATAGAGAATAGTGTGCTTTAAGGAGAAAATTATGAATTATGTGGCGCAAATTGCTTGTAAATATGCTCCCACATGTGCATGGAAAATTTAGATTTTGAATGTTTGTGTTACATAGCCATGTTAAAAGTGATACTAACATGCTGCAAAGGCAATCAAAAAACGCTTTTATGTGTCTTAAGGACATTTTAAGTAATTTTCCCATGTGCAGTGTTTTGAAATTATGATTTGAAATTCGTTTTTGGGGAAAAGGAATTGTTTTTAAATTTATGACAAGGACATAATGGTGTATGCTTCTTTATACGGCAATTGACTGTCCCTGATGTTATTTTTCCCATTTTAATGTAAGACCTTTCTCTGTGGCGCAAGTTGCTTGTAAATATGCTCCGACCTGTGCATGGGAAATTTAGTTTTTAAATGTTTGTGTTACATAGTCATGTTAAAAGTGACCCAACCATGCTGGAAAGGAAATAAAAAAACACTTTCATGTGTCTTAAGGACATTTTAAGTAATTTCCCTGTGGGCAGTGTTTTCAAATTATGAATTGAAAATCGTTTTTGAGGTAAAGGAATGTTGTTTAAATTTATGTGCGCCATATGCCCCCAAATTTCGTTTTCAGGGGTGCAGCAGGGTGTTCTTGAGACACCCATGCACCTTTGGAAAAATTCCTAATTTGCGATGAGCTAATTGCTAATCGCAAATTGCACCTTCATTCCTATGAGCCTCCTAGCCCATGGAAATGAATGGGTAATTTGCAATTAGCAATTTGCTCATTGTAAATTAGGAATGGTAAAGAATTTCTATTTATTCCTTAAAATTCGCTATTTAGGAAATGCAAAATAGTTTGATGGTACATATGGTGGTTCATCTGTAACAAGATAAGAAGCTTAAGGATACATTTATGATGACTGGCGCAATAAAGTGGACATTACTTACTTCATTGGTAGGCCTTTACATGTATTATCTCCTCTGTATTCTTCATCAAGCGTAACTTTAATCTGCAATCCTGAGTAGGCCTCACCTTAAACAAACCTCTGGATAGGCCACACCTTATCGTCATCCTGGATTAATCATTTAAAATGCTAGGGTCAGATTTATGATAGGTGTATGCCTCTTTTGCGCCACTTACAAAACACTGTCCACGGGGAAATTACTTAAAATGTCCTTAAGACACATGAATGTGTTTTTTTAAAGTGTTTGCAAATTTTTTGGGTGACTTTTAACATGGCTATGTGACTCAAACAGTCAAAATCTGAATTCACCATGCACAGGTGGGAGCATATTTACAAGGAATGTGCTCTATGGGGAAAGGTCTTATAATGTAATATGGGAAAAATGACATCAGAGACACTGAAATGCCTTATAAAGAAGCATACACCATTATGTCCTTGTCATAAATTTTGTGACTACTTAAATGCAATGTATCAAACAAAAAATATGTAAAAAAATGACATTAAGGATTTGGAAACTATTGTGGTAAATTGGTGGTAATTTGTGAATTCTTTTCAAAAAGCTTTTTTTCAAAAAAACAAAAGGTGCCATATGACGCCAACACATGCCCTTAGGGCATGTATGTGTGCCATATGCCCCGAAATTTCTTTTTCAGGGGTGCAGCAGGGTGTTCTTGAGACACCCCTGCACCCTTGGAAAAATTCCTATTTTGTGATGAGCTAATTGCTAATCACAAATTGCACCTTCATTCCTATGAGCCTCCTAGCCCATGGAAATGAATGGGTAACTTGCAATTAGCAATTTGCTCACTGCATTTTAGGAATGGTAAAGAATTGCTATTTATTCCTTAAAATTCGCTATTTAGGAAATGCAAAATAGTTTGATGGTACATATGGTGGTTCATCTGTAACAAGATAAGAAGCTTAGGGATACATTTATGATGACTGGCGCAATAAAGTGGACATTACTTACTTCATTGGTAGGCCTTTACATGTATTATATCCTCTGTATTCTTCATCAAGCGTAACTTTAATCTGCAATCCTGAGTAGGCCTCACCTTAAACAAATCTTTGGATAGGCCACACCTTATCGTCATCCTGGATTAATCATTTAAAATGCTAGGGACAGATTTATGATAGGTGTATGCCTTTTTTGTGCCACTGTGCGTCACTTTTATGATGCAGCGGCGGTGCAAAAGATTTGCTATGAGGCGACAACATTACAAATTGATGCATTTAGGCAGATATGTCATGGTGTAAAAAAAACGTACCACATGAAACCGATGCAGCAGTGATGCAAAAGATGCACCATGTCGCAAGACAGGCCTCACTTGGGGCCATATGTATCAAGCTAATTAGCATTCGCAAAGATCAAAATTCTACGAATTTCGGCCTTTGCGAATGTTAATTAGACAAATGGTATGTATCAAACAAGTTTGATGCAAAATAAGGAGTAGCAAAATTTGCTATTCCTTATTTTGCAATTGCACTGAAGGATTTGCAAATTTTGTGACTACTTAAATGCAATGTATCAAACAAAAAATATGTAAAAAATGACATTAAGGATTTGGAAACTATTGTGGTAAATTGGTGGTAATTTGTGAATTCTTTTCAAAAAGCTTTTTTTCAAAAAAACAAAAGGTGCCATATGACGCCAACACATGCCCTTAGGGCATGTATGTGTGCCATATGCCCCCAAATTTCTTTTTCAGGGGTGCAGCAGGGTGTTCTTGAGACACCCCTGCACCCTTGGAAAAATTCCTAATTTGTGATGAGCAAATTGCTAATCGCAAATTAAACCTTCATTCCTATGAGCCTCCTAGCCTATGGAAATGAATGGGTAACTTGCAATTAGCAATTTGCTCATTGCAAATTAGGAATGGTAAAGAATTGCTATTTATTCCTTAAAATTCGCTATTTAGGAAATGCAAAATAGTTTGATGGTACATATGGTGGTTCATCTGTAACAAGATAAGAAGCTTAGGGATAGATTTATGATGACTGGTGCATCACCAGGGATGTGTCAGTCATCCTGCGCCGCTGTTCCGCCACCCATGGTGTGCTGCATTTACAATGCGGGGCATCATGGGGCAAAAATGGCACAGATGCGTGACGTATCTGTGCTGTAAAGGTAGTGATTGCTGGAGTTGTATCGCAAGTGCGATGCAGCTCAAGCAAGGCTCAGGGGTGACCCATCTCCACAATGTTGCGTCAAGACCTATGCCTGCTTAAAGCAGGCGCAGGGTTTTGACGCAGCTTTCTCCTATCTGATTGTAAATACGGCACACCATGGGTCAATGTCAAGTAGTGTGTTAAGTTTTTGATCACTGTTATTGATTTACTGTTTGGTAGTAATGGTTAATAACATTTTTTATTATATTTTACCACAGATTCAACTGCAGATCATTTCAAGATTTCACCATGCCAACAATAGTAAGACAGAGAAAGGCTGCAAAACGTCAAAGACAGCAGGTGAAATCAAATAAGCAGCAGTCCTCTAACAAAAAGATTTGTCAAGTCACGAAGAAAGCATCGGGTAAGAGCACAAAATATTTTATAAGAAATATGTGTAGTAAAAAAAATATTACTACAGAAAATGTTTCAGTCCATAAAAAGAGAAGCATTTCAAATGGAAAGGAAAGGCCAATCAAAAATGTTACTGCTAGAGCAAGAGATAACTCTGTGCATGATAGTAAAAGGAAACAACAGTTTAGGGAGATTCGTAAACGAATGTTCCGGAACAGGATAATTGGCAATTTGTTAAAAAATATTAAGAAAGGTCAACAGAAACTGGTTTTTTATAAGAGAAAAAAAAAAGTTGAGAAAGTTATTGATCAGGCATTTGAAATTAAACGTAAGTTATTTATTTTGATAATCAATAGAATTAGGAAGCTAAACAAGGCAATTTATGATTTCAAAAGAAATAGTAGATGGAAGAGAATAGTTAATCGTAGTAATTTTTGTGAAGTTTTTTCTGGAGAATGGATGCATAGTTCAAGCTGTGAGGCATTTTTTAATGAGGAGAGTTATTTCCAGGATAATGATTTGGTGCATGCAGTTGACACCAGTGGTCGTGCTTATGAAGTGAAAGATGGTTGTCCAGTTGAAAAAGAAAAACTTGTGACAACAGAGGCAGAAGAGGTGTTAGGTAATGAGGTTTTAGGAAGACGTGCTAAGGGTCCTGTGTACACCTGGAAGTGTAGTAGTATTTGCAGTGTGTGACAGGATTCCATCAATTTGCTTTGTGATTTTGTACGGTCATTTAATAAGAAAAGTTTGAAGCAGAAAATAAGGTTGTTGCAAGAATTAGATCCTTGCAGAGTAAGAGAAGTGACAGGTTTGCATGGTCATTCACTGGCCTGTCTTTCCAGGAGAGTATGCCAGAGTGTTTTTCATCATTTCAGGATGCTAGCAGTGCATCATAATAAAGTGAGGAAATTAGTTAGAATGTTGTATTATGCTAAGAGTCCAGCAATTATGCTTAAACAATTATGCGCTGCTCTTTTGCATGGATCTGAAATAGATGTGAAGAATATATGTGAAGAAATTGAGTTTTGTTACTTTGGAAGTAAAGAGGAGAATGTTGAAATTGAGCAAGAAGAGGAGGGTCATGTGGAAGATAGTGTACAGGTTTCCAGTACAGATAATTTCCAGAGGGAAATTGCGACGTTTGAGGTGAAATCAAGTGAGAGGCCTAATTTCACTTGTGTGTGTTGTCGACGCACTTATTATAAGAATCAGACTAAGTTAGTGGATTTATATGCAAAAAGTGAAAGGGAAAATAATAGTGAATGGAAGGAGTTCGCAACATACTTGATGGTAGAAAATTGTTTTGATTTGGGATTGGATCAACGTGTGTGTAGTTATTGTTGTTGCAAATTAAATCAAAACCAGATGCCTGCTAGAGCAGTTCATAATAATCTGGAATTGGTTGAGATTCCTTCTGAATTGAAGGATTTAAATACTTATGAATCTATTTTGATTCAAAGTATTCATCCCTTTCAAGCTATTGTAAGAATGGAGCCAAAGACAGGGAAATTGCCTCCATCAGATTTACAGAGAGGATTAAAGGGAAGAGTTGTTTATTTGCCTCTAGATTTGAAGAAAAACATTAACACAATTGGAGTAGAAAAAGTGGAAGAGGAACCTCTGGTTATCTTAGTTAATGGGGTTCCGACAAAGAATAAGAAAATATGGCAAGATTTAGTAGATGTTAGGAAAGTTAAAAAGGCAACATTGTATTTGAAAAAAAAAAAAAAATACTATAAGAATGTATATGTTGCAGAAGAGGAAGTAAGCGAGGAAGAGGATAGCGATTTGTGTGCTGGTCAAATTGAGAAAGTAGAACCCTCTACTAGTGAAGAAATATATGAACATTATAGTGTTCATCCTTTGCATTCCAAGGAAGTCATGGGGAATGCTATTGAGTTGTTTCAAATGAAACAAGCCAAAGGGAGTCCCATTAGTGTTTGGGAGGAAAGTTTGGAAGCTCGGTGTTTCCCACAGCTTTTTCCAACAGGTCAGGGAGGAAGATATGATGAGCGACCCCATCAAATTCCTGCTTCTGAATACCGGACTTTGCGATTGTATGCAGCAGATGCTAGGTTTCGACAATGCATTCCCTATTTGTTTCATCTCCTGTTTGAAAGCGATCTGTCTGGACTGTCATATGCAGTGAACCACATCTTGAAAAGTGGTATACACCTGCAAAACATCTCGGCAAGTGACTTTATGGATAAAGTCAATGTCCAAGACAGTATTTTGGATTCTCACCTGATTAATCTCATGGCGTGTCAGCGTGGTACTAATGAGTACTGGTACCATCGTCATGGTGATTTAAAATGTATGCTGAGGAACTTAGGTACTCCCACATGGTTCCTCACTCTGAGCTGTGCCGAGTATGGCTGGGAAGACTTACTTGAATTTCTACGAGAGGCAAATGCTAACGTAGATAACATCGAATTCAAGACACCCGGAGAACTGTGCTCTTTGGATCCAGTCAATGTATGTAGGTACTTCAACCATAGATTTGAAGCTATGATGTCTTTTTTTATCATGAATAAGAAGAATCCACCTCTTGGAGAGGTGTTGGATTTCTTCTGGAGAAAGGAGTACCAAGCAAGAGGTGCTCCTCATATACATATGTTGCTGTGGATCAAGGATGCACCTAAATTTGGAACGGATCCAGAAGACTCAGTGATGAGTTTCATCCAACAGTATTCTACGTGTGCTGTTCCAAACGCAAAGGAGAAGAAAAGCCTAAGAGAAAAAGTTCTGCGTTTCCAAAGCCATCGATGTGGAAAGTACTGCCGTCGTAAATTCCGAAACAAGGACAAGTTCTACACTAAATGTCGTTTCGGCTTTCCACGGCTTTCCACGGTGATTTCTAAAGGAAGAGTAAACAGTTTGATGTCTTCGCTGCGACACAATGTCATGAAGAAATCACCTAAAAACACTTACAATTTGAAGAGGAACGAAGAGTCCAAGTACATCAACGACTACAACCCGGTGATTTTGTCCATGTGGAATGCTAACATGGATATACAGTTTGTGGCTGATAACTGTATGGCTGTGGCTCGGTATGTGACGTCTTACATCACCAAAAAAGAGAAGACAGAATTGAAGGATATGTGGGAGGACATTTCCCATGAAAAGAGCCTCAGCAAGAAGTTGTACAGTTTCAGTCTGAAGATGTTGTCGCATCGAGAAATCGGAGCGTACGAATGTTCTGACCGGTTGTCTTCAGCAAGTCTCTATGCCAAGTCCAGGAGTATCGTTTGGGCGAGTCTTGGTCTTGCTGCAACGCGTAATCGAGTTCTCAAACCTGTGCGGGAAATTGAGTATTTGGCGGAAAAGGAGCCAAACAGTACCGACATTTTGAAGACCAACATGTTGGATACATATTATCCAAATCGAAGCATTCACCTCGAGAATGTTTGTCTGTATGAGGTTCTTCAAAATTACATATTCAAGAGGAACATCAAAGAAGATACTGAGAAAGGAGTGTATGCTGTAATAGGAAGTGAGGGATGTCTGGTCAAGCAAAGAAAATGCCACTTGGTAAACCATCGAAAATTGAGTGGCGAATCTCCTGAAAAAAAGGAGTTTTTCTATTTAGCACTTTTGCAACTTTTCAAGCCTTGGCGTGCAGAAGAGGAACTGCTTGGAGATTTCCTCTGTTACGAAGACTCTTTCAATGCCGCCAAGGAGACCATAGAATGTCCTGCTTTTCCCAAATATGTAGAAATGTTGAATGCGGAAATTGAGCAGGAAGCAACGATTGCAGCCGAGATTGCCAGAGACAGTTCTCAGGACAGTCAGAGTTCTGCTTCATTGAGTCAGGATCCACTAGGAGGACCTGTTATCGAAAATTAAGCTGCCACTGCTATGAATGAAGTGGAAAGAGCCATGGCACATGCTCAAGAGGATGCGGTTAACTTAGAAGAGTTGGAAAGACAACTCAACGTTGAGCAGAGGAAAATATATGACGAAGTTACCATGCAAATTGATCATGGATTAAGTCATGATAAGAAAGAGTGCTCATGTACGTCGTTGAAGCCTGTCCGACTGTACGTGAGTGGAGAAGCGGGAACTGGAAAAAGTTTCCTCATTAAAGCAATTTCATGCTATTTGCAGGAAAGGACAGAGTCATCGCTGTCTTGTGTTGTCACTGCTCCAACTGGACTGGCAGCACATAATATTAAAGGGATTACTTTACATCGTTTACTGATGCTGCCAGTGGAGCATGACAACAAATTACAATATCACAAGCTATCTGGAGATGCTTGTTTTGAAGTTTCAAGAATCTTGAGGAAAATGAAACTTCTTATCATTGACGAAGTAAGCATGGTTTCCAATGTCATGCTTGCCTTTGTGCATTTGAGGATGCAAGAAGTTCTCAAAACAGAGTATGATGTGTTATTTGGTGGCAAACACATCATTGTTTTCGGAGATCTTCTGCAGCTGACACCAGTGAAAGGGCAACCTGTGTTCAAAATGCTCACGCATGAAGATACCAGGAAGTGCCTAGGCAGCATTGGCAACGTCAATATATGGTTAAACTTCAATTATGCTGAACTGCTTGAAAATATGCGTCAGGCGAAGGATGAAGTTTACAAGACTATTCTACAAGATGTTAGAATTGGAAAAGTGACCGAGCATGGGAAAGAAGCTTTACATGCACGATTACTGTCAAATTTATATCCAGAACAAGATGTTGTGCCTGAGAATATTTTTCAGAAAATTACTGAGAAGAAATCTGGAATATGTTTGATGCCAACTCTTGCAGAATGTGCCAAATTTAACAACAAAATGTTGCATTTAGAAAAGCAAGAGATTGTGAAACTGGAAGCTATTGACAGAGTAGAGCATATGGGATCAACAATTATTTTGTCTGAGAATCTGAAAACAAAATTGGATTCATTAGAGAAGAGTATATCTAAAACTGCAGGTTTTGAAAAGACTCTGAATGTGTGCTTGAACTGCCGTATAATTTTAAGAAGGAATTTACATGTTGAAAGAGGTCTGGTAAATGGATCAATGGGTAATGTTGTTGACTTTGTGAAATACAGAAATAGAGATGGAATTGAATTTTTAAAAATTAAATTTGATGGCATTGAGGAAGTACAGCTAATTGGTCGTTGTTCTGCTAGATTTTTGCTTGTAAAAGACTTATATGTTCGCCGTAAGCAGTTTCCTGTTTGCTTGGCATATGCGGTGACAATCCATAAATCGCAAGGTTTAAGTGTAGACAGTGCATTGGTGAATATTGGCAGTTCTGTGTTCAAGGAGGGTATGGCATATGTGGCATTGTCACGAGTTAGAACTTTATCGGGATTGTACTTGATTGAGTGTGATGTCACAAACATTTGTGCGGATCTAGATTGTGTTAAGGAATACAATAGGTTAAGAAGAGAGTATGTGCCACATTTGCCTCAGTATCCTTTGTTTGAGAAACGTGTGGTAGGCCGGAAACG
This sequence comes from Lissotriton helveticus, assembly GCF_964261635.1. Lineage (NCBI taxonomy): Eukaryota > Metazoa > Chordata > Amphibia > Caudata > Salamandridae > Lissotriton > Lissotriton helveticus. The sequence continues at coordinate 241,044,982 of NC_136063.1, read as the reverse complement.
AAGAAATGTGACCAATACTGGGGAGGTTGTAGCAAAAAGACAAAAAGTCAATGAACCTAAAATTACAAGCAGAAAGAAAAAGGATTCTGTTGAAGATGTTGTTGGTTTTCAGTTTGAAAACAGTTCTGGTGTCAACTGCTATGCTAATGTAGTGGTTAATGTTTTGTTTTCTCTAGAAAATGTAAAAGAAGAGATTGTGGTCAATTCTGATCAAAGATTTTGCAGTTTGTTAAATTCTGTGTTAGAGAAATGTAGCACTGATAGAAGAAACATAGAAAGTGTGTCTGAAATTCGAAATCTGTTAGACAGATGTTCAGGCCAAACACAATTCTCTCAAAATATTCAGCAAGATTGTCAGGAGTTTTTAATGTATATGCTTGATGTATTACATGCTGAAGGTGTAGATGTAGATCAGCTGTTTGGGCTTTCTTATCAATGGCAGCATGACTGCGAGAACTGTATGGTATCAAGTACTACTAGTGTAGACTCAGAAAGATTTATATATTTAACTTTGCCAGACAGTAAATCAGTCTCCTTTAATAAGCTAGTAAAAGCAGCTGATCACAACATGGAGTGTAGCCAATGTAAATCTGAAATGATGTCCACATTATTTATACGAACATATGGCCAGTATGTCATTTTAATGTTCCAACGATGTAGGCCTGATGGAACAAAATTGACAACTTTAATTAAAAATGTTGTAGCTTCGCAGTTGTCAATATCAGGAAGGACTTTTGTAACTGCAGCAATTATATATCATGACGGCCCTTCAATAACATCAGGACATTACACAGCTTATTTAAAGTCTAGAAATGGCTGGTCATTCTGCAATGATTCTGTTTTAATTTTCAAAAAAAAATTGCCGTATGACCTTAAAAACTCTTACCTGGTGTTTTTAAAACCAAAATTTTAGGGAAATAATCTCGGGATGTGCTCTGTGGAATTTCAAGAAGTTCTAATGGCTCCTACACAATTTGGCCTTGAGGATAAGTGTAGTTCAGAGACATAACTTCTAACCATAGGACTGGACGTCATGGAGAAATACGTGCACTTTGAATGAGTTCAGAAAAACTTTCTTTTTATAAGCTAATTGAAGCAGCCAATCAAAACATGGAGTAGAGGGAATGTAAGTCTGCAATGTTGTCTACTGTTTTACATTGCTTTGTGATTAAAAGTGATGTAGAGAATTAAATAATTGTAGTAGTCATAGAGGTAGTGTAAGTCTGCTTCATAGTAAGCAGTATCAGTGTCATAGGAAATGTAGAACATGACTGAGCAAGAAGGGGAAGATATTACTATTCCAGGATTGTGAAAATGATCCTCAACATTTTAATTCTGAAAGTTGCGGAAATGCCAAATGACGGGATTGGCTTACAAGAAATCCAAGAGTTATAAATGGCTCTGACCAGATTTGGCCTTGTGGAAACTTGTGGTAGAGAGCAAGAAGTCATTTATTGCATGTAACGTGTTTTTAAAAACGATGGAGATTTTCTTTCAGAAAGTGTCGGGCTGAAAGTAATAACAGCACAAAAGAGTGTAAGCTGTTCATAGGACATCCTTGGACGTCATGGAAAGTAAGTTAACTTTAAGGAGTTCTAAATTTTGATTTCTGATGTTGTATGGGTTTTTTAAACACAATCATTTTGATTGTGTTTTTTTTTCCCCGCTGTTATATGATGAATACCTTCAAGTCACTGTTTTTAGTGAATTTTGATCCATTCTGAGAACAGCAAAAATAAACCATTTAACATGTATAATTAATTCTGTACTGTTTGCATTTATGATGTATATGTAGAACTGTGTAGGAGGCATGGAGAAGGTGAGGCTTCTGTAAGTGTCAAAGTTGTTGCATGCAGTGCTGCACTTCTGCGTATTCTTTCATATGCTAGACTACATCTGCACAATGAGATACCTAAGCAAAGGAAACACAAGTGATGTGATTGTGAAATGAGCAAAATAAATTGCACGTATTTCAATTACATCACCTGTGTTTCCTATCATTACGAATCACATTGTGCAGATCAAGTTTAGGTCTGTCCAGGGAAACATAGGAGGTTTGGACTTTGTTGAAGAGTGCAGTGGACATGACTCACTTCATTGGTAGACCTTCACATGTATTATCTACTCTGTACTCTTCAACAAGTGTAAATCTCATCTGCAACCCTGAGTAGGCCTCACCTCAAACAAACCTCTGGATAGTAGACATCTTATTGGCATCCTGAAGCAATTATTTAAAATTTTAGTGTCTTGCGACACTTTTCTGAAACAACAGCAATGCAAAAGATGCACCATGTTTTAAGATAGGCCTCACTTCATCTGCATCAAGATACTGTTAGTTTAAAATGTATATCTTTGGGACTGTGTAGGGGGCCTGGAGAAGCAGAAGCTTCTGTAAGTGTCAAAGTTGTTGAAAAACTGTTTGTCCTTCAATCTTTTCCCTTGTCTTTTCTAATTTTTAAATACATGTTTTAATATTTTTCAAATGTTTGTTCTCTCTTTCACAGATTGAAAGTATAAAAACAAAAAGTGAGTAATTTAACGACAATTATAAGGTAAATATTTTGTACTCTTTTCGTTACATTTCTATCACATTTAACTACTATTAGTTCCACTGCTTCATTTCTTTAACCCTCAGTTTCCTGCCTTTGCTACTTCCCTCATTCCTTTCTCTATTACCTACTTACTCAACTCCTTCCACTCTTTTTCTCAGTCCCTCTCTTCTCATAGTTCCTCACTCTTGTTCACTCACTGCGTCTCTATTACTCTTAGTGTCTTTGACTGATCACTCTATCACTACTTGTTCATAATGCTTTCTCTGTGTAGTTGAAGCACACTAAGGGGAATATTATGAACACAGCCAATAAAATTATTGCTCTTTTTATTGGCAGAAAACTGGTGCAAAAGTGGTTTTAGTGGCAGTTTTCTGCCACAAAAGCAGCTTTAGCGACACATTTCTGCCAATAAAAGCTGCAAAACTTTTATTGCCTATGTTGATGATATGGCTCTATGTTAATTACATTTCTTTGCTGTTTCAATTAATCTTTTTCTGTTATTTTTTGTTTTCTGTTTTCTATTTTTTCTCTCTGTTATTCCTCATGTTTTAATCTTATTTTGAACATTCACTCACATTCTCCAAGAAACTCTTCTTTGTTAATGTTATACTCTCTTTTTTTTTCTTTCACTTTGTTATCTATTTTGTTTTTCACAATTATACCCTCTTCTGTCTTTTCTTCGGTAAATAGATCTATTAAACAGTATCTCTTCTTTACTCCCTATAGCTGTCTTTCTTTTAACATCACTCTCTGTTTACTTTCCTTATACTTACACTTTTTTTTTTTTAAATTTTTTTTTGGTTAGCTCCCAGTCCGCGTACCGGGAAGCTAACCCGGAAGCGAACCAAAAGAAATAGAGCTTGCCAGAGTGCTAAACATTCTAGCAATTTTTTTTGAAAGGGAAGGTAGTTCTGAAAAGAACTTTTTTTTATATATTTTTGTTGTTTTATATTATTTTTTTTTTTTTGGAACATTTTTTGTTTTTTTTGTATATTTTGAACGATTTTATATTTTTTTTGTTTTTTTTGGGGGGGGGAAACAACAAAAAACAGGCGTTGAAAAGGGCTCAACAGGAGCAAAAAAAAATTACTGGGGGCGGTTAGGGCAATCATGGTGTTCATACGCCAGGTTGAGTGCATTGATGCTCATGTTGCCACAAGCTAATAATGCACGACAGTGCATACATAAGTGAATCATGTGCCCAAAATTTTCTTGAATATTTGGCACAGTTTCCCGTGCCTCTTCTGGTGTTAGAGAAATCGGTATTGTTGGTCTGGCCACAGGACTTGGTCTTGGATTGTCCTGCATATCCCTTATTTCCGCCCGGCTGTAATTTAGGGGATGCTTCCTTGTCATGTGCCTATGCATTGTGTGATTTCCATAGCTATATTTTTTGTCCGTCCCTCTGGACAATTGTTCCTTGCATATGAGGCAGGTGACATACCTCGCGTTGACTTTTTTTTGTCCACGAGGCATCGAAAAAAACTGCCAGATGAAACTGGCTTTCTTTCTGGAAACCCGGGGCAACTCTTCTAAGAACTGTGGTTCTTCTCCCTCCTCATCCATTTCTTCATCTTCCTCCTCAGAGTTGGTAATCACCTGGGGAGGTGGTCCTCTCTTCCCATGAGGAGGTGGTGGTGGTGGTGGGGTTCCACCAGCTGAAGCTACCAATGAATCCATTTTCCAACAAGCAAAATAGGTCTTCCTCTCACAATGATGAAAGTCAGAGTGAGGAAAGAAGGAGGGGTTTTCATCATTTGGGAAAAACAATACTTCTCAACCAATGAAAAGTGTTATTTTTAGGTCACCTGACCTAGCCTTACATCATTATGAAACCAAAAGTGAAATGAACCAATGAAAAGTGTTATTAACAAGTCACATGACCTGTTATGCTTACGTTACGCGCTGCGGTCCGCGCCCCGGATAGCTTCCGGGTCGCTGCGCTTCGCGCCTCGGTCCGCGCCCCGGGGCACTTCCGGGTGCGCTAACGCGGTACGTCATAAGACGCATTACGCGGCAACGCGGGAGCTGCGTTTCGCGCCTCGGTCCGTGCCCCTGGGCACTTCCGGGTGCGCTAACGCAGTACGTCACAAGACGCATTACGCGGCAACGCGATACGTCGCGCTTTCGCGGCGCGCCGCGGATCGCTTCCGGGGAGCTGCGTTTCGCGCCTCGGTCCGCGCCCCGGGGCACTTCCGGGTGCGCTAACGCAGTACGTCATAAGACGCATTACGTGGCAACGCGATACCGTCACTATGTTGATTTCTTACCGGTTCGCGGACCGGGTCGCGGCATCAATTTGAGCTAACGGAAAGCTTTCCGGTTCGCGGACCGGGAGCGAAACAAAAAAAATATTTAAAAAAAATTATTAATAAACATATAAAATATATTTTTGGATTTAAAGAAGAATACATTTTACAGCTATAGATATTAGCTTTTAAAAAACCAATGAAATTCACTGAAAAAACCATAGGTTATAGACCATATATAGTTAGGAATTAGCATTTACAAAACCTTGAAAATTCACTGAAAAAACCATAGGTTATAGACCATATATAGTTAGGAATTAGCATTTAAAAAACCTTATTTTACTCACACAAAACCATTGAAATTCCATATATAGTTAGTTGTACTAACTATATATCGCGCACCCGCAATCCACTGCTGATCATGTCACATATTACATCATTCATGACATGGTCAGTGACATCACTGATGACATCACTGATGACATCTCAAATGACATCACTGATGACATCACTGATGACATCTCAAATGACATCACTGATGACATCACTGATAACATCTCAAATGACATCACTGATGACATCACATCACAACTGAATGAGTGGATGTATAAGTGTCTGAATGAAGGTTTTAGTAGGTGCGTGACTGACTGTATGAGTGAGTGATTAAATGTGTCTCACTGAATGCATAGGTTAGTGACTAAACTGTCTTAATTTGTGCATCATTATGTCTGGTATTCTGTAAACTGCTGCATGTGTTGATCAGTAGCTATATGAGTAACTATATGGGTTATTGATTGATTGTCCAAGTATTTGTATGGGAGACTGAGTGTGTGTGTGGCTGGCTGGGAGATGTGTGACTCTGTGCAGATCAATGTGTTCTTGTATCAATGATTTATAAGAGAGTAAGTATGTGTTAGAATATGTTTGAAAATGTAAGGTACTCTATGTTTAACTGTATAGATTAGAAAATGGAAGTGTGATTGATTCTTTACAGGACTGACTAGGTGTGTGAGTAACTCCAAGGATGAGTGGCAGAGTGTGAGTGTCTGTATAGGGTGTATGAGTGCATATGATAGTGTTGTAAAGATGAGTGATTGTATGTATGAATGATTGTATGGGTGAATGAGTGAATGTGTGTGTAGACGTAGGAATCAGTGAGTGCGTATGTAGTAACTAGTATTGGTGTGTCAATTGTTTAAAAAAATATATTCTGTATTTAACACTGGGTGTAACAGAGGTTATATTAAAGTGTGAGGAGATGCATTGTATTGTCACATGAATGATATCATCAGTGATGTGACCATTGATGTCAAATGAGATGTCATCAGTGATGTCATTTGAGATGTCATCAGTGATGTCATTTGAGATGTTATCAGTGATGTCATCAGTGATGTCATTTGAGATGTTATCAGTGATGTCATCAGTGATGTCATTTGAGATGTCATCAGTGATGTCATCAGTGATGTCATCAGTGATGTCATTTGAGATGTCATCAGTGATGTCATCAGTGATGTCACTGACCATGTCATGAATGATGTAATATGTGACATGATCTGCAGTGGATTGCGGGTGCGCGATATATAGTTAGTACAACTAACTATATATGGAATTTCAATGGTTTTGTGTGAGTAAAATAAGGTTTTTTAAATGCTAATTCCTAACTATATATGGTCTATAACCTATGGTTTTTTCAGTGAATTTTCAAGGTTTTGTAAATGCTAATTCCTAACTATATATGGTCTATAACCTATGGTTTTTTCAGTGAATATATATATATATATATATATATATATATATATATATATATATATATATATATATATATATATATATATATATATATATATATATATATATATATATATATATATGCATATTTAGACTTTACAGAAATACATAGTCACTGGATGATGTCATCAGTGATGTCACTGACCATGTCATGAACGATGTAATATGGGATGTCATCAGCAGTACATTGCGGGGTGTGATTTATAGTTAGCTCTGTTGTAGTTCTATCTAGGACCCTAAATTCGATGGTCCTGATTTATGCCCTTATGTGGTTATAATAAATAATATCCCTATAAAGGTATAAGAATCATATCCATATTTAGTCCTAGCCCATGCTGTCCAAATTAGGCAAGGGTACTTCCCCAGGCTCCTAGAAAGTACAACCAGTTCTGTAAACAAACCAAACCTCCAGCAACCTGGGAATTCCCCATTGCTTTTGTTTTGATTTCGTCCTAGTACTCCTGTGAGCACTCTAAGAACGGCCAGTTCTTAGTGACAACTTTATTGACGTCTTATGTCCAACCTTACGTCAAAACCCGGCACCTTTCAGGTATAAATATACCAACGTTGCCTTAAGCAAACACACGGTGGTTTTGGAGCAGAGCGGCTATCTACTTGCCCGAGAGCCCAGCTGATGCGAGAGCCCACGGACGCCGCCCCTCCTCTTTGACGCACTGAGAGAGACGCTGTCTTTTCTCCTGCCGAGAAATCCAGCTCCGGTGTTTCCAGATACCTTCGCGGGTTACTGGGATATCGAGTCCTGAGAGAGAGATACAAGACCTCCTGCTTTCTAATACCCAGGTACGGAGCTGACTAAAACCTTAGAGAGAATTCTTGACTCAGATTCTTGGCAAAACCAACTTAACTTAAACTTCTACTTACTTACTCCTTCCCACGTATTAGGCTTAGGTCAGGTACACCGGGGTAGGCGTATTTAGAAGCACCAGTTGAGTACGTTAGTCAATGTATATAAGTATGTATATATTTTATCTATTTTAAAGTATCTTATGGCTAAGAAACCATATCAATGCTTTTACAGTATTATTTCTTAATCCTCCTTTTACTGTACGCACTTTACTTTACTATGAGTATTGCAATTGTGGCAATTCATTTATCTTGCATGAGAAAGAAGACTGCTCAATAAATAACAACCTTTTATTGAAAACACCCGTCTCTCTTTTCTCTGCACTCTGGTGAAACTAAGTATGCACACTTGACTGAGTGAAATAGCTGTCTATTGTTTTCACACGACTCTAGAGATACACTCTTATTCTGAGGGAGCAAAGTTGTCATGTTATATGGTTGTCAGAAGCTAATCCCTTCTTGTCTTTCCAGGGAGGTTAACTCCTCCTCGTTTATTCGAGAAAGTTTCTAGTGACCTCTGAGCTAGCTGGCAAAACTTAAGTCTAATATAGTCAGTAGAGACCTAGTCGACCTCAGTCCTACGTCTACACTGCTGAATATATTATTCCAATGCGCAGAGCCTATTGGGAATATAGGAACTACACTACATGGCACCCAACGTTTGGTAAGGCGATAAATCTAACGCAAGACGTTAGAGTAACTCAGTCGTGCTTTTTCACACAGACCCCTTTTTCCCGTAAATACTCCAAAAGACGTCTGGAGTGGGTAAAAGGTTAAAATCCGACGGAACTTAGTAGGAAGATATTCCTATGTATAGTTTTTGGTTTAGTCAACGTTGAAGGATACAGTGCACCTAATCTTTGTTTCCTTGAAACTTGATCTGCAACAAAAACCTTTCTGTCAGTAAAAAATGTCAGAAAGTGAAGACGAAAGGGAGGCAGCTAGAGTAGCAGCTCAACTCCTAGCAGATGACACAAGTCTCCGAGACAATGACCCGAATGTTATACTCATTCCAGTCAACATAAGAAAAACTATAACTCTTAAACTTATAGAAAACCGACTGACATCACGAGGTGGTATAGTCATATTCGTGATAGAGGTCCATGAATATCGGCAGACAGAGGTATTCTATTCATGGATAAACTTTCCAGCAGCAAACGCTGTCACACACGAGTTCCACTATTACAAAATAGAGGAACCTCCGGAAGAGTACACCCCTTTCGAGGAGGTGGAAATCCCACTAAATTACCAAGAGCACCTGCTCTGGTTTAATGGCGCCCTAAAACATAACAATCACATCACAAGGCTCGGTCCACTAGGTAGACCAGGAGCAACGTGGCCTGTTCTAGCCAGCTACACACCACATCCAGACATTGAAAAAATGTCAGTACCAGAACTTTTAGCACAGCTAAAACAACTGATTAAAATACATAGACAATGAGTCCAATATGTAATGCGGACTACAACAGTCCAACCAGCAGTTAACATTCCACAGCTGACCCCTCATCAGGGGAACACAAACAAAATAACACCACAGAACATACAATCATGTCTTGGTAAAACACCCGCAAAACGGGAACACATTCCATTCTGGTTAGCACAAAAAATAACTCAAATAGAGGCAGTATTTCCGGATACTACCCCTACTGAGAAACACAGAATTCTGACTATCTATCTTCCAATGGGGATCGCACAACATGTGGAGGACTGTGACACTTGGGGCACAGTCTTTGCTTCCATTTACACAAAAAACACATGGTGTTCCGTCCATGGTGGTAATACCAGATGTACTAAGACAGATTCAAAATGAATACAGTCCAGAACCTGCTTTAACTCTGGGTATGAAACTACTGAAAGACTTCAAGCAGGTCTCGGCTATATTATTAGCCAACATAAAAGGAGAAGCAGCATCTGTGGCGATCCACCAGAAATTGAAACAAACAGATATAGCAGAACAGCCATTTGAACTTGCCAGAATCATAGAAAAATCCTATGAAGAACTAGGAAGAGAGAGTTTGGGTGGGAAACCAGTGAAACCCCAACTAACTGAAAATCCTGAAAAGATATTTATTAAAAATAATCTAAACACTCCAAAAAAGTACTGGGATGGAAATAAACAATCCACTCCCAAAGAAAAATGATTCCAGTCCAGAGGAAAGTCTCCTCGGCGGAGAGAAAGATCTCCGGACCAAGGACACAAGTCTCCCCAGAGGGAGCCCTCTGAGAAAAGATACAACCTTAGAAATAGGGATAATTTGAAAAAACCTGATAGATATCAAGATATTGATACACGTCCCTCTCGATCTTTTCAGACTTCCTCGCAGAAATCGGAAAGAAGAGGACGGTCAGAACACAGGGAAGAGCACGTCAAGTCCAAAGACAAGGAACCTGCTCATCTAAATAAAAAATTACAATTTACAAGAAAGAAGGTAGTCAGTATTAAAATAATTAAACATGCCGAGGATACTGAGGACACAACTGAAAAACGGAGAGTGGGCTCAGACAATGCTAGACAGCGCAGCAGAAGTGACAATAGCTCGCAAGATCCTGATGAATCATCTGGAGACAGTGGACACGAATGAATACATTCAGGTGGAAACTGCAGATACCAGAGTTAGCAAACCTCATAAAATATACAAGATAACTTTACGTATAGAGGGAGATAAGACCAGGAAAATAAGAGGTCTCTTTTGGGATAATCTTTCGAAAGGCTATGACATCTTTTTAGCTGAGAAAGATTGGCCACCAGAGTTTGTCAGGTAGTGCCCTCATGGCAAAGAAATGATTATGCCTGCCTTCTCAAATCATATTCCAATTCATAGAAAATATACATGTGCAAGAAAATGGGCAGTAGCCCAAGCTCCTGCATTATACAAAAATCATGTAGGATGGGATGAGGACTCTCCTCCTCACAAAATCCAGTTAAAATGTCAACCCAGTGCACAAAGGCAGTACCCAATTAAACAAGAAGCTAAAAAGCAAGTCAGGGAGATCTTAGATCAACTTGAATACCAAGGGGTGATTGAAACATGCACCTCTCAAATGAACAATCCTTTGTTTCCTGTCTCCAAGCCAGATGATTCATATCATCTAGTTTTGGACTACAGACACCTTACCTCATGTTGCAAGACATTTGCAGTACAAAACTCACACAGTGCAGCACTAATTAATAACATCGTGCGCAAAAGTACAAAACGACATTAGACATCTCTAATGGATTCTTTTGTAAAAACATTGCACCTGAGAGCAGCTATTTGACCGCTTTCTCAATAATGGGGTCACAGAAAAAATTTCTGTCGACTCCCACAGGGATTCAAGAATAGCCCAGGATTATTCTCAGCAAGAGTAACAGAGTTACTACAAATATATGATGATGAGGCATTATCTGATGTCGATGACATCTATCTCACAGATGATGACCTGGAGACTCACTTGAAAAGAGTAAACACCATAATACTTGGGTTTGCAGCTGAAGGTTACAAATTCAACTTTAAAAAGTCACGAATTGCCCATCTAACAGTCCTGTTTCTAGGATATGAATTATCAAGTGAAGGCAAAAGCCTAGCGGACAATTTCTTAGAGAAATGCGCAGTCCTCCAAGCACCAAAAACGCTGAAGAACTTACAATCAATACTAGGTTTCCTGAATTTCGGAAGAACATACATTCTAAATCATGCAGAGAGGGTTAAACCTCTCTATGAATTAATAAAACCTGATTTCAAACCAATCAATTGGACTCAAAAACACACAGAAATTTTAAGATCATTGCAAACAGACATGTTAGCTAAAACTAAATTACAAACACGCGAAAACATACGCAACCTTGTAATCCGAGTCATCCCAGGAAGATGCGGATTCACGTACCTGACCTCTAATGAGGTAGAAACGGTACCAATAGCTTACAAATCACACTTGTACACACAAGCTGAAAAAACATTCAGTCTTACAGAAAACATTGTAAATGCGGTTCAAACTGCTGTAGCAAAAGAAAGAGTCCAAGCACAAGGCAAAAGGATAACTGTTTTAACAGCAGAATCAGCCTTTGAGGCATTAACAAGCCCACACAATATGACTAAGGTGGCATTAGATCCAAAATGGATCGAATGGGAAAATTCTCTTGCTGCGGAAGACGTGAAATACTATTTTGACCCGGAAATGAAAAAATTAAAAGATCTAAAATATGAATTAGAATATCCTCTGCCAATCGATATTCTGCCTCTACAACTTTACGCCTGTGTAATATATACAGACGGATCAGCACAACCCGCAGTTGGTGGTAAGCAAGCTTACAGTGCTGTGTGCGCGGTTGTTAAATGCCGGTGGCACAGAGGTAAATTGAGACCACTGGTAACTATGTCTCAATCTGTAAAAGATAGTTCAGCTCAACGAACTGAACTACTAGCTTTAAAGATGGCGCTCAATATTGCCGATCGCGAATTCCCCACACTAATAGTGTGCGATTCGCATTACTGCGTCAAATCTTACAATAATGACTTGCAGAACTGGGTTCAAAATGATTACAAATATGACACAGGTGCCACAATAAAGCATAAAAAGCTTTGGGAACAGGTAGTTCTTTTGCAGAAGGAACTACAAAAGACTCACGTGATACATACACTGAGTCATCAGCGTGATGGCGTTCACGCTGCAGGGAATTCATTGACTAACACAGCCACAGCGGAAGCAACTAATCCGGCTTCCGTAGCCACAAAAAAGCGTTCAGAAAAATACATAGACGGGGAAACCATGCTGGCGGTAAAAACGTCTTCTAAAGGCGACTGTGCAGCACTGCCCTTGAACTATCCACTCACTTATACATACATAATTGATGCAAACTCCGTTCCTTTTGCTCGAATCCCTGGAGTGGGGAATAGAGTGATTCCAAACATGAACAGGAGAATCTTCTTGATTCAAGAAGCACATATGGGATTAGGTCCAAGGCACCAGGAGATCTTGACATCTCTGAAAGAATTACAATCAGAATACTGGTGGCCGGGGATGGGCCAGCATAACTACAAATTTGCAATGGGCTGTCAAAACTGCAACAGAGATCGCAGTGGCGAACCGGCCTGAGTATTGCCAGGACCCTTCTTTCAGAAAGCATAAGGCTATCTATACGCAGAAATCCAATAGGAGAAATGCGTCCCATTTATGTTTAAGACTAGATTCACTTACAATGTAGACACCAGCGCTCGGCTGACGCCAGAACTGTTATAAAAGATTTGCGAGTCTTTATCGGCACATACGCAATTGGCATGCTACATTCTGACCAGGGTCCTGCTTTTAGCTCTCGAGCTTTCAAGGAGGCCATGACCAGCATGGGCATTGCATTGCGGTACTCTTGTCCTTTCCATCCGGAGGGAAATTGGATTGTGGAAAGAAAAAACCGGGACATAAAGCAATCTATAACGCCGAGGGTATTAGGTTCGGGTGATGGGTGGGTACAACATTTAACAAGTGTCCAACGTAGTCTTAATAATCTGGCAAGAAATTCTCTAAAAGGTTTCAGTCCGTACGAACTATTGTTCCTGACTAGAATGCATATTCAGGACTTAGATAGTCAGACTTCAGTGGTAGAAGAAAAATGCTTTGATATCAAAGATCGTTTGGCTATTTTACAGGACTTAAATGAAACAAGAAAAGACCTGAGCAACGTAAAGTTAAAACAGCAGCCAACAGCCACTGAAGATAAACCACCTGTCCCAGCAAGGCCTGCCTGGATTCCAAAGATTGGGGATCTGGTCAGAGAGAAGATCGCGGTAAAGAAGGAATTTGGACCTTCTTACAGAAAAGCAGTACCTGTCTTAGCTATCAGCGGAACAAGATCAGTTGTACTACCGCCCCTTGCTGGTAAAAAGGAGAACCGAGTTGTATCCATCGACCTGGTAAAACCACAATCATGTGGCCAATAATAAGTAGTAGGCCCAGTGGACTCCCAAGAAGTAGCAGAGTACCAAAACTTGCTACAATACAAGAGGTTCAAACTGAAAGACTAATTACATTTGATAAACCTGCAGTGAATAAAAAAGGACTATGCAACAATGCCATGGAACTTGTGCCTCTTGAAACCCAAATTGCAACAGTTCGTCAAGAAACACCTGTCTACAACGATGTAGCCTCAGACTACGCTAATGAAACAAAAAATGCAAAAGCAAATTAAAATCCGGAAGCAATTCCAACAATTGACAGAACTGCATCTGGCTACTTCATCAATTTCGATAACTTTTCTGAAGATCCAAGCGAGCCTGAAGAAATGCCAGCAACAAAAACTTTTTAAGACAAAATAACTGAACTTCAACATCAACTCAAAGAAACCTATCTGATTTCTCCATGGATTGAATTTTGGATTGTGTTAGGTTTCTTTTCCTCCTACTTTGGCTCATCATGGTTCTTTGTTTGGGAAAATTCATTGAGGGAACATACAGTACAATGGACACAGCAAGTCAGAACATCAACTTGGTCCTAAAACCACACAAGTCATCTCACATCGAGAAAAGAGAACTATCATCAGTGAATGTCACAGCCAATCCAAATACCCGGTGGGGTAGCATGGGACAAAACGGATTACGAAATCTATTGCCCGGTCGAGCTCTTTAAAAATCCACACCAGTTCAAGGTTTCATTAAGTGACTTTGTAAAACCGAGTACATTCTCTGATGATTGGGACTTTGAAAGTATTAATGATATGATGTCAGATTTAGTAATGTCAGCAAAATTTACAGAACATGATTACTTACAGGGTTCATCAAATTATGAAGAAATGTATTGTTATAATCACTTTGCACATCACTATTTGCATAAATCTGCTCAGCCTAGAAATGTTTTTAATTATAATCAATGGGAACATTGTGCAACTCCACCTAAAAGCAGTTCGAAAACATTTTACGGGAAATTCCCATATTTTTCAGGATTTAACACAAGTGATGCAGAAACGTTTTATTTCAAACTGTTAAATAAGACAGGAGTAAAAACAATGCTGACTAATACTAAATTGATCTATTCGGAAACATTTTATGAAAAAGTTATTACATTTGGTTTTGATTTCTGGAATAACAACATTGAAACAAAAACCATCTGGGGTACCAAAGATTGGCAGGTCCAAGGTCTAGAAGCATTATTTAGAGCCTGTATGATCCCAGAACAAATAATATTCTTGAATGATACCATTCAACAGACAACCTGTCTTGGCCTAGCCAAGATAAAAGACTTTAGCAAACCGTCTATTCCAAAGCCAACACCTGACAGTAATAGCACTACAGATGTTGAGATAGACGTATCCCATATTTTTAACCAAAACAGAACACATCCTGATTAGAAAAAATGGTTGATCTTGCCAACAGACACTAATAACTGTCAAGATAGATTCCTGAACAAAATACAGGGGTTAAAAATGACCAGGCCCGACCCAAGATACTCCCAGAGACAACATCCAGGGATAGTTACAACATACAGTGTAGGGAAACTCTGCCTAGATTGGCTACAGAAATCCACACTGGCTGAAATTAAGCAACACTTGACTTTACTTAAAGACGGTGCTGACTTGCGTGATTTCATAATGGGACCACGCAAACAGCGTCAAAAACATTTCATAGCGGCCGGTATATACGCTGCATACAACGAAGCTTGGAAAGTGATGCAAATTGAAACAGCAGAAAAAATACGAGAAATTGATTGAATTAATTTGGAAAAATCATTTTCTGTTGTGGACAATGGGTTAATGACTCTGTCCTCCAGAATATATTCACTGGACAGTATTGTATCCTCTGCTATTGATATAATAGAGCAGGACTTACTAATGTTACAACACGGTCAGTCCCAATTACGTTCTATTGTACAGCTTGGCTGGACGTTGTAAAATCTGCGTTCAGGCTACGTGCCGTGACGTTTAATCAACACAACGTCATTATTCTCTATCTTTAACCTTACTGATACACAAATCAGTTTGGCACAAAAAGGAGCAGACTATACGATTCTGAGCATTGAAAAACTTGAGAGATTACCATTGACAATGTCAGAAAGACCTGTCATTGAATGGAAAATACATGGAATGATCACAATTCCGATAACAACTTTCCAATTTAAATACTGCCAAGAGTATATACCAGCGGGCCTGTATGAAAGGTTGGGTAAAGGGTACATTAAGTCATCATGGAAATTACCTTATGCACACACATGTTACAGTGAAAAGAAACAGAATGTATTTCTTAGTGGAAAGAATTGTAAACAATCACTAAGCGGTATACTTCTGTGTCAAGGTATTGACCTGCATGGGGCCTGTAAGGGGACTTCAAATAACCTTTCATGTCACCAGCACGGCACACCTGCAACACAAATAGAGCCATTCTTTAGACGACTTTCTAACGGGAGTTACATTCTAATAGTGGACCACAGCTGTTGTGGCATGGTGCCAGGAAAAGCCTATCTCGTGAGCGTGAGTTCCATGGTCACTTGCTGTATGCAAGTATTGTATCCAAACAGCACTCCAGATACGGAGGCAACAATTTGGCCTTCTTTGAATATCTCATCTATTCGAATTGATACTTTAAGTAGAATAAAGTCTGTACTTTTACAGACAACTGTGCCTTTAACGTCATCAAAAGAAACGTATGATCTTCAAGTTGCAAGGACAACGGCAGAGATACATAGCCCTTTATCAACAAATTGCCCCATGCATTTCGTAGAAATGCTAAGCCAAATTCTAAATATGTCTGATACCAGTGGTTCCCACATATATTTAAGACAATTTTTTCGGGGCTGTTAACACCCTTCGAAACAGTTCTGGGCATTTTTCCTAATTTTGTCCATTCTGTCTTTGGCGGCCTACCACTTCTGTTGGGACTCGTAGCAGGCATTTTATTTTTGATCCTTCTGCTCCGATATGGCAAGCCAAGTTGCAGACAAGACTCCAGCAACAATGGAAGAAACGATTCTAGCTATACGCTATTGGGACCGCATAACTAAAGTCCTTGGATTAGCCCGGCTAAGAGATCTGAATATGACCTGGTTTCTTTCATTCAGACCCATCTGGCAGAATTGCATCTTACCTGTGCTTCGATGTATGCTATGCGGAGAAGAATGCGTGTTGGACGTCTGTCTTACACTACCATCAGCAGTACCATTGGATACAGATACTTTGCTAAGTCCAATAACGGCTCATGCATCGTGTTGTCCCCAGCGGCTACCCATTCTGATGACGGCATTCGTTGAGACTTCACCACTACAATTAGGGGGTAGTGAAGTACGAGGTGAAAGCAGCATCACCCAGGTACGACCTTCCGTGAGCATTGCTGATCCTGACATCGATGATAGCAATCATTCTCACGACTGCACTGTTGCGGCATTTTCAAACTTGGTCGAACTTGCACCTGAAGCCGTAGACCAATTTTTTGAGAGTCTGTCTGAAATTATGTTCTCCCCTGAACAGAAAGAATAACTTTTTAAGCAGCAAGCACACAGCGTTCCCTGAACTCTGAATTCGGCCTTCAGCTTTGATAAACAAAAGCTACTGAAAATATTTGGAACTATTTTTTCCCCTGAAGCGAAATTATTTTTTCTCCACTTCCAAAATATTTACCTTTTTCTGTCACATGTACTCTGCTTAAAGTAGAACTATTCTTAGAGAACAGAGCTTCTATTTTTAGGAACTCTAGAGACAATATTTTACCTCAGCCTCTAGCATATGTACAGAATTTGTATTATTATGTTGAAGGACTGGACTTTTAACAGTACCAGCGGTGCCAGGGAACAACACCTATAACCTTCATGGGATACCTGTTTCGGCGCACAAACTACAGAGACACGGGACACTTCCTTCGGCGTCAAAGATTCAAGGTTTATTTACTGCAGGGAACACAGAAGTCACAACAAGTACAACACGTGTAACTTGGGGAGACTGCTTCAAATTGGTTCTGTGGAGCGCTCCTTTTATACAGAATTTACTCATAGGACAACATGGTACACAAAAGTTTACAACCTGGTTCCCATAATTATCCCTCAGAGGGGTCGCTTTGGTCACTTTGGTACACATTAGGTCCGGAACATAAGTGCGGAAACATTTGGCGGTTCCCAACTGTAAAAACCCATCTTCCCAACATTAGTGAATTCCAATCGGCAGTAAAACAGATCGAAATAGGGACAAAGACAGGTGCAGAGGAAGATGGAGACAGTGGGGAGATCGAAAAGGGTGTAAAAGGGGAGGTATCGGGAAACACGAGATACAGGCATCAAAGGGACGTGCCTAATGAGATGCACGACTGAGATAATAAACCGGCACGGCAAGATGAGCCTCAAGCGGGCCATCTGCCTTACCGTATCATCCCCCTCATCGTAAAAGATATTTACAAAGAACATGTGTCTTCCACAAATATCTTGAGAGTCCCAGGGTAACGAAGCGGACAGTGTCCGTTCGCTGGCTACTTGAGGGCAAGAGACAAAATGGATGCCGTATCTAAGATGGAACCCGTGGGTACAGATGAAAAACCCATATATTAAACGAACGGTTTAAGTTAGCACAGCGAAACTGCACACACTTACTAAACTCGTCATTTGCGGTTCTTAGATACCAGACTCGACCATATTCGTGCGAGTCGAAAACATCACTTACAATTGTCACGGAACCTCAGACGCTCCTTTTGCCCTCATGTAGGCAAGCACTAGTCAGAATCATATTCGATATTCATCAGACCCTCGAGATGTTGCTGTAGCATAGCTCTGTCCAACCGAGACCCCTTGGTAACAGGTGTCTGTCTCATACACGTTGTAGCACAGAGGCCACATAAGGCAGGACCACACTGCACGCAAAGGCAACACGTGAACAGGAATGCTACAACAACTCCAATGATCATCAGAATCTTCCAACCCCAAGTCGACATCAGGCCCCAAATCCATCCAAGTAGCGTCCAATCCCCTACATCCACGTGTATGGATTCGGAGATCTTATGCAACTTCGAGATGGCTTGATAGACAGTCGGAGCGTTATCAGGAATGAAAATACAGCAGCTCGAATGGATCACCTTACATACCCCACCTCGATCTGCTAAGATCACGTCTAAAACCATACGGTTTTGTAACGTCATAAGTCTATCCGCCTGAAGTTCTGTGGTGATATTACCAAGGGCACTGGCAGTAATATTAGCTGTCGATTCTACTACTCGAGTCAACTGTCTCAGGTTCCTACTATTAACCATAGGTCCCCAAAATGGGAGGAAACCCTTGAAAAAGTCTCCTGCCTCTTGACCGGCAGTATCCTCTTCGCTAATTACGCCTCTCACAACTCTAGTTTTGTGATAATCTGCATCTACAGTAAACGTTGGAGGCAACAAGTTTGCGATAAAACATGAGCCCATGAAGTCAGAGGGCAACCATGCATACGCACGATCATGACAAATAAAGTATGTACCCTTGGCAGCCAAAAACACAGGGGACGAGACCATTGGCAAAATATAATTTTCAGTGCAAGCACTCTCTCCAAGTCGGGCTTTCGATCTACGGCCGCGACCTATTAAACAAAAATTGCCAATGTGGGGTACGACCCATATCGGAGGCGAGTTTTTAAGCTGTTTTTCACCAGTGAACACACTATATTCGCCTCTACTTAGGACCCTATAGGCTTGTACCTCTTCTTCAGGGATAAGCGAGGGATCATAGATATCACTATCTAAATCCTCTATTGCTATAGACAAAGATTTTTGGTACGAGGTAGGACCAGAGTAGGGGGAACGTGGTTCTCGAATGGGGTGGAAACCCAGTGCGCTTCGAAACATTGTTTGAAATGCTCGAGCAGACCCTTGGGAGCTATACGGTAACACCAGATATGGAATTCCCTTATCCGTAGTATGCGGCATCAACCCACACACCCAACAATTAGTAGTGTTAACCACTAACTGATGCTGATGAAGGAGCTGAATAAAGGAATTGTTGCGGAATTCTGCACGTCTAGCCTGCTCGTGTTCAGGTAAAATGTGAAAAGAATGAGGAGAAACAGTGGAGGTGAGTTTAAGGTCAGGGGTAGGAGTAGGTATGGTAGAAGGCAAGAAGTAAGACATCGTGTAATATACTCCACCCGCCAATAACGCAGAAATAGTCACAAACAGTACGAATATTTGGAACACAAAACATTTGGTACGACTGAGTTGCTGCAGCTTGAATCTTTGTGCTTGAGCTCTTTCCAAGTCCATCAGCTTCGAAAATGCCATTCCCTATGACCGTCCGCAACGTTTCTTGACGCACTTCGTTCTGTGTAGCAATAGTCAATTCCTAGGAGTTCCCAGGAACCGACGGTCTTTAACCTAGCGTCAAGACCTACTAACCAGAAGGAAGTACGCGCGCGGCCCTACGGCCTTTATTTCAAATATATATATATATATATATATGCGAAATCAATGTCTCTCAGCTGTGGAAACAAAAAGTGTAAGGAACGAAGCTCAATGAATATGTACAAAATAATTACAATAGTATGAGTGTTCAAACTGATCATGGAAAACGGGATAATGCACTTGTCAAGGGACAGAACGGGGTTTTTTATTAGTCTTTAGTGCTGGATCGCAAAAAATATCGGGTTTTCCCAGGACGTGTCTGTTCGTTAAACAAAAGATCCGTT
Organism: Lissotriton helveticus; assembly: GCF_964261635.1. NCBI lineage: Eukaryota > Metazoa > Chordata > Amphibia > Caudata > Salamandridae > Lissotriton > Lissotriton helveticus. Next base: position 241,024,931 of record NC_136063.1, on the reverse strand, counting down.
GAAGGGACAACGCCCTGTTGATCAGCTGAATGTTCTGGTCTTGAGTCTTCTGATGACAAATGTTCAACAATGCCTTTTTGCTGCACTGAGGATTCTCCGACAGGTTGTGCGTCGCTGAAAGGTACAAACGTCGGCAATCCTTCGGTTTCAGTTGATGCAATGCCTTTCCTCACCCACGAGTCTGCTGGCAACGGGATGGGGACTTTCTTGGTATGGGTGGCATGCACCCAATTCTTCCGCCCCTCAAGACGAACTGCAGTTCTCGTGGCAAGGAGGACCTGATAGGGTCCAGTGAACCTGGGATCCAAATTGTTCTAGCGCGAAAAATTTCGCGTTACCACCCAATCTCCGGGCTGGAGCTGGTGGCCTGGACCCTCCGTCTGTGTCGGCAATGCTTCGTGAACCTGTTGGTGAATTAACCTCAGTTTAGCAGTCAAGTCATGAAGATAATCGATCAACATTGGATACTCAAGATCACAAAAGGCACCCGGTCTAGGGACCCCCCAAACATTGGCAGGACGACCGAACACTATTTCATAGGGACTGAGCCCTACTCGGGAGTGTACAGTTGCCCTTGTTGACAGCAATGCTAAAGGTAAAGCGTCAGGCCACGAAAGACCTGTCATAGCCTGAATCTTTGCTAGTTTTAGTTTAAGGGTGCCATTGTACTTTTCAACCAAACCAGCTGACTGAGGATGATTGGCACTATGGAATTTCTGATTAATTCCAAGGCCCTTGCACACACTCTTCATCACACTCCCCACAAACTCACTTCCGTTATCTGACCACACAATTCTAGGCATTCCATACCGAGGAAAGTATTCCTTCAGTAGGATTTTCGCAGTGGACAAAGCAGTATTGTCTTTGAGAGGATAGGCCTCAATCCATCGGGAGAATGCGCAAACAACAACTAAAACGTATTTCAGGTTATTGCATCGCTCCATATGGATGAAGTCCAATTGGATCACCTCAAAGGGACATGAAGGGGGAGCAAAACTACCAGAAGGAGTTGGGGTTCCCTTACCAGGATTGTACAACATACATATCATACAATTCTTAACCAAGCGTTCAGCACATTTCGTAATACCATCATTCTTCCACACAGGAAACAGCAATTTACAGATACCTTTCGCGCTAATATGTGCTAACCCATGTGCCATAGTCACAACAGCCAGCACATACGCATCAGGCAACATCCATCTTTTCTGTTCCGATAAGTCAATCCAACAACCATTCGCATCCAACTTTCCCGTACTTTCTTTCCACTTCGTCTTTTCAGTCTCGGTGGCCTCATTCTGAATTGCTTTCACACTCTCGATAGTGTTTTCACACATACTTGATTCTGCAGGCCACCTAACCGAACTCGTCACATACATTCGAGTGCTAAGGTTCCGGGCAGTCTCCTTAGCAGTCTCATCCGCAAACGCATTACCACGACCAACATCATCCGTCACCTTACGATGCGCACTACATTTAACAATCGCCACTTGCTTAGGCAACGTAAGTGCATCCAAAAGATCATTCACAAGCTGGCCATGCTGAATATTCGTACCATGTGACGTAAGGAATCCTCTCTCTCTCCACAGTCGTCCAAAACTATGTGCCACACCAAACGCATACTGACTATCTGTAAACACATTCACCCGTTTGTCTTTAGACAACACACACGCTCTCGTCAAATCAATTAACTCAGCAGCCTGAGCCGAATTCTGACTTAACCTTGCGTTTTCCACAATTGTTCTCAATGTAACTACAGCATACGCAGTTGTCACATCACCGTTCGGCAACTTGAAACAAGAACCATCCACATACAAAGTACCATCGGGGTCTGTCAATGGAGTATCTTTTAGGTCAATGCGACCCTTAGTTTCCTCTTCAGTTTTGAGATAGCAGTCATGTACTGCTTCATCACTTGATTCTGTGTCGATCGGCAGCAATGTTGCTGGATTCAACACATTACATCGTTTTATCCGTATGTGACTGGCCAGCAACGTCAACTCATATCCAGACAATCTTGCACTTGTCAGTTGTTGAGTTTTCGTTCGGTTCAATAGAGTGTCGACTGCATGCGGAACCATTACCGTGAGCATATTATCCATGACTAGACCTGCGGACTGTCGAATGGACGCCGCAGCTGCCGCTGTTGCCCTTAAACAACTTGGCAGAGCTCTTGCTACTGGGTCTAAAGTCGAAGAAAAATAGGCACATGGGCGTTGCTTACCACCAAAAGGTTGTGTTAAAACACTCAACGCGCAACCATCCCTCTCGTGAACGTATAGTGTAAACGGCTTACTGTAGTCAGGGGTACCCAACACAGGAGCCGAACACAACGCATCACGTAATTCCGAAAAACTTTTCTGACATTCTTCAGACCAAGGTACTGGGGATGACACATCCTTGCACGTAAGGGCTATCAATGGTTTCGCCAACAATGAAAAATTTGGAATCCATTGTCTGCAGTAGGACGTAATACCTAAAAAGGCACGAACATCTCTCTGAGTTTTTGGCACAGTCATTCGGGAAATCGCTGCAATTCTTTCTGGGGTCAACCTTCTCCCTTCTTTTGACAATAAGTGACCTAGATAGGTAACTTCTTGACAACAATACTGTAGCTTTGAAGGCGACACCTTGTGGTGTAAATCATGTAGATAGCGTAACAGTGATACTGTAGCCGTTTTGCAAATAGCTTCTGTATCAGCTGCCACTAAAAGATCATCCACGTATTGAATCAAAGCTGCACCCGTTGGTAATACAAAGGCATCAAGTTGACCTTTAAGTGCTTGGCTGTAGATTGACGGACTCTCACAGTAGCCCTGTGGAGCGCGTTTTAGCCTAAAGCTGCGACCACCTAATGAAAATCCGAATAGGTCTCTGCTTTCCTCTGCAATTGGGATGCTAAAGAAAGCATTCTTTAAATCGATCACTGTGAACCAGGAGGCAGTTGCCGGAATCATTGTTAGTAAGGCCGTAATGTCGGGAACCACAGGAAATTGTGGAACTACTATTTTGTTTACCTCTCTCAAATCTATAACAAAGCGATACACAGGAGGTTTAGTTGGGTCAGTTCGTTTCAGAATCGGCAATACAGGGCTATTGCACACGTTTCCACGAGTTTCTTCAACAACACCTTTTCCAATGAGATCATGAACGATTGCTAACAGCGCTCGTTCGCCCTCAAGAGAAATACGATATTGAGGCAAACGCGGTAATCGCGCATTTGGTTTCAATTGAATCACATAGGGTGGAATGTCTAACAGGCCCACGTCATTAGGACCTGTGGCCCATAAGGACGCAGGGAGAGAACTCAATTCCGGTGGGAATTTATCGACTGACAAATACATGGGAGAGATCACTCTCCGTCCTAATGTAAGCTCCACTCCTTCGGGGGAACAATACAATGTTGCATATAATCGTTTCAACAAATCCAGGCCCAAAAGATTTTCACCACAGCCTGTAGATAGAATCAGTGGAGCCGTTAGCTCACGAGGTCCAATTATAAGAGGCAAAGGGTTAGAGACTGGGTTACTAACAGGGGCGCCAGAGAATCCAACGGAAACGTTCGTTAAGCCAGACAAAGGTGCGCCAGGGAGTTTTGAATGCATGATGGAACTTTTCGTCGCACCAGTGTCTAACAGAAAAGGCTCAACTACACCCGATGTAGCCACTGCAACGTAAGGCCCACTCTGATCGACCGGAACTGACACTACTCCCTCTCTTTGTCGTTGGCTGTCCTAGTAGTGGTCATTTACAACAGTCTCATGCTCTGCATAATAATCATCCACATTATACTGTGCAGATCGAACTGACCCCGCATTGCGCTGGTCAAAACAATTATTTGCGTCTGATTGATTTTGATAACGATCACTCTGATTGTGTGATGAACCACGACCTCTACCACGTGGTGCTTGTTGGGGACCACCGCCACGATTTCCTCGTGCTGACACACCATTTAGACGGTCTCGTAAAGCAAGACAATCATATTTGAGGTGTCCCTCTTTCCTACAATATGCGCACTGATTATACCCAAGTGAAGATCTGTAATCAAAGTTGTCAGAGCGCGGCTGTATTCTAGCGAGCTGTGCTCGTGGTCGATACTGCTGTTGTGAATCATTTTGGTTTGATCGTGGAGGGTATGCTTGCTGCAACAAAACCTTCGTTTTGAGCTCCTTAGTTTTCTTTTCTACACGATCACTTTCTTCCTTTTCCCTATTCTCATAATACTGGGCCGTTGCTAGTATTTGCGCAGGGGTTGAAACTGCCCACGCACTTTCTGAATTCTTTAATTTGTTGCATAGCTCGGGCAACAAATTCGACACGAATTTGTCAACGAATAACCGCTGGCCTCCCTCAGCGCCCATGTCCTGGCCGCTGTGATCGACAAACGCTTCCTCAAACCTTGTAAAGAAATCTGAGACACTCTCGTCTTTCTTTTGCTTACAAGCTGATAACTTATCCCAGTTCACCTTCATCGCTGGCATGAGAGTTTTCATGAGCGTAATTATTTTCTGAGGCAAATCCAAGATCAACTGTTCAGGCTTAGCCCCACCGACTTGTAATGCATCAGCTGCTAGCAGTGCAGCCCAATCACCCCCTAATTCAACTGCGTGATTGGCTTGACGAATTTTAGCCCAAACTGGTTGCGGTACAACGTTGCCAAACAACATGTCGATGTCGGCAAGGTTCATAATAGAAGCTTCTATCAGTTGTGATAACTCCTTATAATAACCAGCCGGATTTTTACGCGGATCGGGCAAGGATTGCTTCACTTGCAAAACTTCCGATCGTTTCCATGGAAGATGTATCCACACTCTTCGAAAATGCGGTAGCACCACAGGGTTTGCATTAGGATCACCGGGCACCCACAGTGGCGGAACCTCTCTCATGGGATACTGACCAGGAACCGCTTTCCAGTTCTCAGTGGTATCATCTAATGACACCCGAGAATGTGCTGTGGGTCTGAACGCTAATAAGCGTTCCACGGCACGTCGTACATCGTCTCCTATAATCATACCGTTCGAAAAGTGACTCTGAAGTTCAATTATGTCGGACGGTACATTATCTACATCATCATCGTACCACTCTTCTCTCAAAAAGTTACACATCTCCTCAAATACGAATCTCTGCGTAGGCTCATTAAACTGAGAAAACGTATCAAAGACTACACGTGGAGTGTAATTAGCAGGATGTTTCATCCACCTATGTGCCATTGTTACTAACGTCTCTTTCTCCCTACCACTAGGGATCTGACTCCGTCTCTGAGGAGTTTCAGATGAATCAGACGAAAATAACGGACCAGAGAGAGGTGAATAAAGGGTAGCAACAGAGTTAGGGACACGCTTACGAACAGAAGGGGAAAGAAAAACAGGGGTAACAACACTGGAGGTGAAAGAAGGCATAGTAGGAACGGACAAGGTAGTCGGAGTAGCAGAAACAACAGTCTGTGAAGGTACAGGTACAGGAGCAGTAGGAACGAGAACAGGTGGTGAAACAAACGTAGGGTTAACAGCGGGCTGACCCACAGCCGCTGGAGCAACAAGAGGTACAACAGGAGGTACTACAGGAGCAACTACAGGAGCAGTAGCACCCTGTACATAAGGAGGTGGTGATTTCATCAAATATGATAACAAGGAATCCTCCTTCAAATCTTCTTCTTTCTTTTCTGATTTATTCGGTAAAACTGGGTAACATTTATCTATTTTCATGTGATGCAATCTAGTAGAGATTTCCATGTCCTTTTCTTCTTTGTCTTGTCTATATTCTTTTATAGCTTGCATTACAGGAACGAACTCTTGCTTTTGATCCTTTTTAAGTTGTTTGATTTCTTTCTGCTTGGCCTCTTTACGCCATATCCGAAAGGAATCAAACATAGCTGGCCTAGCTTTCTTTAAAAATAATTTAGCCTCAAGATTATCTAAAATCGAAAGTTCAAAAGTTCCATGTGGTGGCCATCTAAGATCACCGTCTTTCTTTGTATAACGGATCCAGTAATCATTATATATTATAGGACCTACCCCATGTCGACTATAAAGATCATGTATCGGAGTTCCAACTGGAGGTATCGGACACGAGTCCTCCAACCGGGAATCCATTGCGCAACAGTTGAAAATACGAAACAAACCACTATGGCTAGGCATCGTGCACACTAACCTAGTATCAAACTTCAAGGATTACCGAAGCAATGAAACCTCGTGTAAGTCAAAACCCTCGGTTTTTGGCAATTGCAACTGTCAAATAATACTAAGAACCAATACTAAGAACCACAAATGCAATGGAACCATGCAATACAACAAAGCCTTAAGGCTATTACAAAGCTTGGAGAGCTAACCACAAAGCCTGAGGAGGCTATTACAAAGCTCAGTGAGCTATTACAACAAAAACCTTAAAGGTTAACAACAAAGCTTTCAAAAAGCTAGAACAACCACTAAGGACTGGGAGCGACCCACAAATACTTAACTCAGAACTTCAATGGCGTCACCAGGAAGGCCCGTCTATCGTCTCGCTTGTACATAAGGTCTACGCCGGGCGTCGAAGACAGGTCGACAGTCAGGGCATCGGTCCGTCGCAGCCGTCAGGAGGCGGGAATCTTCGCAGGGAAAAACTTCGGGCCACTTATTTCGACAACAGGATCGATGAAGCGGGGTGCACCTTCCCTCGGAGATTTCACACGAAGTTCCTCACGATCATCAGGCTTTGGACCGGTACCGCTGAAGTCGCCCCACGTTGGGCGCCAATTGAAGGACTGGACTTTTAACAGTACCAGCGGTGCCAGGGAACAACACCTATAACCTTCATGGGATACCTGTTTCGGCGCACAAACTACAGAGACACGGGACACTTCCTTCGGCGTCAAAGATTCAAGGTTTATTTACTGCAGGGAACACAGAAGTCACAACAAGTACAACACGTGTAACTTGGGGAGACTGCTTCAAATTGGTTCTGTGGAGCGCTCCTTTTATACAGAATTTACTCATAGGACAACATGGTACACAAAAGTTTACAACCTGGTTCCCATAATTATCCCTCAGAGGGGTCGCTTTGGTCACTTTGGTACACATTAGGTCCGGAACATAAGTGCGGAAACATTTGGCGGTTCCCAACTGTAAAAACCCATCTTCCCAACATTAGTGAATTCCAATCGGCAGTAAAACAGATCGAAATAGGGACAAAGACAGGTGCAGAGGAAGATGGAGACAGTGGGGAGATCGAAAAGGGTGTAAAAGGGGAGGTATCGGGAAACACGAGATACAGGCATCAAAGGGACGTGCCTAATGAGATGCACGACTGAGATAATAAACCGGCACGGCAAGATGAGCCTCAAGCGGGCCATCTGCCTTACAGTATCATCCCCCTCATCGTAAAAGATATTTACAAAGAACATGTGTCTTCCACAAATATCTTGAGAGTCCCAGGGTAACGAAGCGGACAGTGTCCGTTCGCTGGCTACTTGAGGGCAAGAGACAAAATGGATGCCGTATCTAAGATGGAACCCGTGGGTACAGATGAAAAACCCATATATTAAACGAACGGTTTAAGTTAGCACAGCGAAACTGCACACACTTACTAAACTAGTCATTTGCGGTTCTTAGATACCAGACTCGACCATATTCGTGCGAGTCGAAAACATCACTTACAATTGTCACGGAACCTCAATGTGATGGAATGGTCTCGACCTTCTTTTCTGTATTAAGAGCCATTTCATGTGTAAATTTTCGCAATTCATTCAGCTGATATATATATGCATGTTTTAACTGAATGATACCATGGCTTGAAAAACGTACAGTACCATTACTCATTTTCTTGTATTACCATATACCATTTCAATATGCAACTTTATGTATTTTGGGGTGGGTTGGAAAACACGTGCATCATTATATGTTTACTATTGCTTAGTTTAAAGTAATGAGGGACATTAGATCGTGGAGTGGGTGTTGTAGTTCTATCTAGGACCCTAAATTCGATAGTCCTGATTTATGCCCTTATGTGGTTATAATAAATAATATCCCTATAAAGGCATGAGAATCATATCCATATTTAGTCATAGCCCATGCTGTCCAAATTAAGCAAGGCTACTTCCCCAGGCTCCTAGAAAGTACAACGAGTTCTGTAAACAAACCACAAACCTCCAGCAACCTGGGAATTCCCCATTGCTTTTGTTTTGATTTCGTCCTAGAACTCCTGTGAGCACTCTAAGAACGGCCAGTTTTTAGTGACATCTTTATTGACGTCTTATGTCCAACTTTACGTCAAAACCCGGCACCTTTCAGGTATAAATATACCAACGTTGCCTTAAGCAAACGCACAGTGGTTTTGGAGCAGAGCGGCTATCTACTTGCCCGAGAGCCCAGCTGATGCGAGAGCCCACGGACGCCGCCCCTCCTCTTTGACGCACTGAGAGAGACGCTGTCTTTTCTCCTGCTGAGAAATCCAGCTCCGGTGTTTCCAGATACCTTCGCGGGTTACTGGGATATCGAGTCCTGAGAGAGAGATACAAGACCTCCTGCTTTCTAATACCCCGGTACGGAGCTGACTAAAACCTTAGAGAGAATTCTTGACTCAGATTCTTGGCATAACCAACTTAACTTAAACTGCTACTTACTTACTCCTTCCCACGTATTAGGCTTAGGTCAGGTACACCGGGGTAGGCGTATTTAGAAGCACCAGTTGAGTACTTAGTCAATGTATATAACTATGTATATATTTTATCTATTTTAAAGTATCTTATGGCTAAGAAACCATATCAATGCTTTTACAGTATTATTTCTTAATCCTCCTTTTACTGTACGCACTTTACTTTACTATGAGTATTGCAATTGTGGCAATTCATTTCTCTTGCATGAGAAAGAAGACTGCTCAATAAATAACAACCTTTTATTGAAAACGCCCGTCTCTCTTTTCTCTGGACTCTGGTGAAACTAAGTATGCACACTTGACTGAGTGAAATAGCTGTCTATTGTTTTCACATGACTCTAGAGATACACTCTTATTCTGAGGGAGCAAAGTTGTCATGTTATATGGTTGTCAGAAGTGACTCCCTTCTTCTCTAACCAGGGAGGTTAAACTCCTCCTCGTTTATTCGAGAAAGTTTCTAGTGACCTCTGAGCTAGCTGGCAAAACTTAAGTCTAATATAGTCAGTAGAGACCTAGTCGACCTCAGTCCTACGTCTACACTGCTGAATATATTATTCCAATGCGCAGAGCCTATTGGGAATATAGGAACTACACTACAGCTCAACTAACTATAACAGCTGAATTTCTATGGTTTTGTATGAGTGAAATGTCCAACAAACTAGAACGTCCCTGAAACCTATGGTTTTTTCAGTGAATTTCTATTGTTTTTTAAATGCTAATTTCTAACTATAACTTCTCAGAAATCTATCATTTTTTCAGTGAATATATATATATATCTACATATAGATACACATACATGTATATATATATATATAGAGAGAGATTTATAGATATATTTTCCTCCTTGCCCAATCAGTGCCAGTTGTCTCTCCTCTCCATCCGTACCCATTTGTGTGTCTTTAATGCATAAATAATGATTGCAGAATACCACTGAACATTACATACATAGGAAGGTCTCTTTAAAGGTAGGCTATCTCCTGGTGTCTGAATAAATCTTACAATGAAACAGCCTCAATGCACTTTGCTCCACAGGGTTATTACTAGCACTGAATGCAAAAGGGTAGATCTGGCCAGTAGTATGTTAAGTCTAATAAGATCTAATAATAAAAATGCAAAATTATCTAGTTTAAAGTAAAAAATGACATACATATATAATGTGCAAGCTGCACTAGGCAACCATATTTAATTGAATAGGCCTTCGAAAAGCTGACTTGACATAGCTGTAATCTGCGCACCACAATTTCTGACCTGACTTTAATGTGACATTCTTAAAAATATTTTTCATAACTGTAGAATGTTCTAGTTTAACAAAATGTCTTATTTTTCACAGCAACAGTTCATTCACATTAGCTAAGCTTCCTATTGTTATTACTTTCGCATAATATTGAATAGAATAACTTTACCCTTTAGAGGATACTCTTTGTTCATGTTAAATTAAATGCATTACCTAACCATGGCATTGCAAGTTAATTTTTTCTTTTTCTTTACTATAGTTCATTTTTTTTGCAATGAAACATTGAATAATTAGAGGGTTGGGAGTTGAGTGAAGCCTACGGGAATCAAGGCTCATGCTTCCAAAAGCTGCCTAAGTGAGAATGTCTGTAACTAGCAATGTGATAAGAACTTTGCAAGCTGCATGTAATTTTCATAGTAGGAACTGAACTCATAGGTGAGTGATGTCTCCTGAATGGACCAGAGCAAACAGAGCCTGCAAGAATGACTGCAACTTAAGAGTAATGCATTTTATCTTAGTGCTTAATCCTAGTGTAGCCCCGACTCACAATCCACTCCACACTTTTACCCACCTTTTGCTCATTCCTTGTCCTAGACTGACAATTGTGGCTACTGCTGCTTCTTTTCTTCTTTTTATTTTGATGCTTTATTTTACAGTTTGCTACTGCAACTACAAATTGATTTTTTGTGTTATTGAGACTCAAGTGAGTTTCACGAACTACTCTTTATGGGACGTTCTGAGACTTTAATTTGGCTTTGAGGTTTATGCCCTCCTGATCTCGCTCGTTTCTCTTTCTCTTTTTGAGCTTGGAATCTTAACAAGTCTTTCCAATTCTGAATTTCAATGCTGACCTTTAGAATGGAACTTCATTCATTTATGGAATTCGCTTAACGTACAATGTGATTTTATGCTCTAACCAAACCTTTTTAAACTCTCATCATAGTCTCAAGTAAAATTGAAATTGGAGTTTTGAACTTGTAATGTCTGAAAGAGCTCCTTGAGTCAAAATACGGCAGCAAAGAGCCATCACCTAAGGCGAGATTCCTAGAGGAGATACCAACACAGGATTGGGGCTTGGCTCTGTGAGTGATGGTAATTGAAGGTTGAACTGTATTTATTTAAAATCGGGCTCCCTTCCACACTTTTAGTCTATTTAACTGTGTGATGCAAATCTATGTTATTGAGTTATGTAGCAGTGCACATAGCTGAACAAGATAAAACAATCCCATTTTATCAGTGTCAAGACCCAATAGTTATGCTGGAGCAGACGAGCACCTCCTACACCTTAGAACAGGAGCCATGAATTGAGTAAACACAGAAGATTACCTTAAGATGTAGGGGTAGAGGTTAGGATGGGGACAATGGGAAATAGATCCTATGAAAACAGTAGATGCCATCACTCTTAACAATTATATTTACATGTGCCAAGTGAAACATTCTACCTGCAGGTTGTGCTGCATTAACCTGCAGCTGAATATTTGTCTTCAGAAGTGAATCCCATTTTTAGATTCATGATAGGTGAAATAGAGTATCACAAATGTTAGCATTCAACTTTCTCAGTGATATACATACATATAATTTTCTACGCCATACATTTAGACTCACATCGACTCAATCAATCAATCAATCAGACCATTTGTATAGCGCGCTACTCACCCGGAAGGGTCTCAAGGCGCTTGGGGGAGGGTGGCTGCTACTGCTCGAACAGCCAGGTCTTGAGTTGTCTCCTGAAGGCGAGGTGGTCCTGGGTCAGCCGAAGGTGGATGGGGAGGGAGTTCCATGTCTTGGCCGCCAGGTAGGAGAAGGATCTGCCTCCGGTGGTGGCTCTTCGGATGCGTTGTACGGCGGCGAGGGCAAGGCTAGCGGATCGTAGCTGGCGGGTGGGCCTGTGGAAGGTCAGGCGGTCGTTGAGGTACTTGGGGCCCAGGTCGTGGAGAGACTTGTGTGCGTGGGTGAGGAGTCTGAACGTGATCCTCTTGCTGACGGGGAGCCAGTGCAGGTTCCTCAGGTGGCTGGAGATGTGGCTGCGTCGAGGGATGTCCAGGATGAGTCGGGCGGAGGCGTTCTGAATTCGTTGCAGTCTTTTATGTAGCTTGGCAGTGGTTCCGGCGTAGAGGGTGTTTCCATAGTCCAGCCGGCTGGTGACGAGGGCCTGGGTGACCGTCTTCCTGGTTTCGATCGGGATCCATCGGAAGATCTTGCGGAGCATGCGGAGGTTGTGAAAGCATGACGAGGAGACGGCGTTGACTTGTCCGGTCATCGAGAGGGAGGAGTCCAGGATAAAGCCCAGGTTGCGTGCGTGGTCTGTCGGCTTGGGGGCGGTGCCCAGGGCTGGGGGCCACCAGGAGTCGTCCCAGGCGGAAGGTGATGGTCCAAGGATGAGGACTTCCATCTTGTCTGAGTTCAGTTTCAAGCGGCTGTTCTTCATCCACTCGGCGACGTCTTTCATCCCTTCGTGGAGGCTGGTTCTGGCAGTGTCGGGGTCTCTGGTGAGGGAGAGGATCAGCTGGGTGTCGTCGGCGTAGGAGATGATGTTGAGGTTGTGCCGGCGTGCGATGGCTGCGAGAGGTATCATGTAGACGTTGAAGAGGGTGGGGCTGAGTGATGATCCTTGCGGGACGCCGCAGATGACTTCAGTGGCTTTGGAACGAAACGGGGGGAGGCGGACTCTCTGTGTTCTTCCAGCGAGGAACGAGATGATCCACTTCAATGCCTTCTCTTGGATGCCGGTGTTGCTGAGGCGTTGGACTAAGGTGCGGTGGCAGACAGTGTCGAACGCGGCAGAGAGGTCCAGGAGGATGAGTGCCGCTGTTTCCCCGTTGTCGAGACGGGCTCGGATGTCGTCGGTGGCTGCGATGAGGGCGGTCTCGGTGCTGTGGTTGGCTCTGAAACCGGACTGCGAGGGGTCGAGGGATCCATTTGTCTCGAGGAAGGCGGCAAGCTGTCTGTTGGCGATCTTCTCGATGACTTTGGCAGGAAAAGGGAGGAGTGAGATGGGGCGGAAGTTCTTGAGGTCGGTGGGGTCCGCTGTTGGTTTCTTCAGTAGGGCGCTGAGCTCGGCATGCTTCCAGCTCTCCGGGAAGGTGGCGGTGTCGAAGGAGATGTTGATGACGTCTCGGAGCTGGGGTGCGATGGTGGAGTCGGCCTTGTTGAAGACGTGGTGGGGGCAGGGGTCGGTTGGAGATCCGGAGTGGATGGTGTTCATCGTGCGGGCTGTGTCTTCTGTGGTCACTGCGGTCCAGGTTCAGAGGGTCGTGGTGGGGTGCGTTGGTTCGATGGTTGGGTGCGAGGATGGTGTGCCGAAGCTGTTGTGGATGTCGGCAATCTTGCGGTGGAAGAACGAGGCGAGGGAGTCGCAGAGGTCTTGTGAGTGGGTGATGTCGTTGTTGCCGGTGCTGGGGTTGGAGAACTCCTTGACGATGCTGAAGAGTTCCTTGCTGTCGTGGGCGTTGTTGTCCAGTCGCTCCTTCAGTGATTTCTTCTTGGTGGTGCGGATGAGCTGGTGGTGCTTGCGGGTCGCGTGTTTGAGGGCGGTCATGTTGTCGGTGGTCCGGTCGAGCAGCCAGGCTTTCTCGAGGGTGCGGCAGGTCTTCTTGGAGTCCTTGAGTTCGTCGGTGAACCAGGGAGCCTTCTTGCTTCTGGATTTGCTGGGAGGGTTCTTCAGTGGTGCGAGGTCGTCGGCGCAGGTTGTCAGCCAGTGCGTGAAGTTGCGGGCAGCTTCGTTGGGGTCCGGTGTGCTGGCAGGTGGGTTCTGGTTGAGGGAGGTGGTGAGCTGGTCGGCGGTGATCTTGCTCCAGCTCCTGTGGGGTACCTGTTGCGGGTGGTGGTGGGTAGCCGATTTCCTGAAGCTGAAGTGGACGCAGCTGTGGTCGGTCCAGTGAAGTCCGGTGGAGTGGTTGAAGGCGATGTGCTTGCTGGATGAGAAGACGGGTCAAGCGTGTGGCCGGCGTAGTGGGTGGTGGTGTTGACCAGTTGCTTGAGTCCGAGGATGGTGAGGTTGTCCAGCAGGGCGACGGTGTTGCGGTCCTTGTTGTTCTCCAGGTGGAAGTTGAGGTCCCCTAGGAGGATGTAGTCGGCGGAGGGGAGGGCGTGTGGGCTGATGAAGTCCGTGATGTCTTTGCTGAATTGTGTGCGTGGTCCCGGGGGTCTGTAGATGAGGGTGCCTCTGCGGGTCGTCTTTGGGTCGGTGTGGATCTGGAAGTGGAGGTGTTCGGCGGCGGTGAAGGTGTCGTCGGCGTCGGTCGTGATGCAGATGGTGTTCTTGTGTACGATGGCGATGCCTCCTCCGGTCTGGTTGACGCGGTCCCTCCTGATGATCTTGTATCCATCCGGGATGGCGATGGCGATGTCGGGGGCTGAGGAGGCATTCATCCAAGTTTCAGTGAGGAACGCGACGTCTGGTGATGTTGTGTCGAGCAGGTTCCAGAGTTCGACGGCGTGTCTGTGGACGGAGCGAGTGTTGAGTAGGATGCACTTGAGGTGCTTGTTGCTGGTGCTTGGCTTGGTGGGTGCGGTGCCTGTCCGGAGGCAAGTGAACTTGCAGGTTGTGCAGGTGAAGGGTCCGTGGAAGCGTTTGGGGGCGGTTCGGCAGCAGGCTGGGTTCTGGCCGGTGTTGAGTGCGTAGAGGGCGGCGGCGTCGTAGGTCTGTCTCACTATTAAACTTAAGTGTGATATTTCCTTTCCAGAATGTTTCTCTCCACAGTCTGCAAAATAGGTTAAAGTCTACACGCATTGTTTAAATGCAGCTTTCTATTCCCAAAACCTTACATGCAGCAAGTCATTCTCTTAAGTCTCTCAATACCGTCAAGATTCCTTTAATTAGATTCTCTATGTTCCCTTCTCACCATTGTCTTTGTGTTGGTTTTAAGGTTTCCAGAAATACTCAGGATTTCATGCCTGTATGCTGAACTTTGAAGCTTAGGCAGAGCTTTCTCAAATGCTTCAGAAACAGTGTAGCAAGGCTTACCTATGAATCTCTAAGTCTAACCTGGCTACCAAAAGAAGAATTTTCATCCAAAGAGCTAGACTGCCTCAGTATAGGCTGCTGCTTACTGTGTGCAACCACATAGACCAGCAGTTATGCCTGTGTGTGTCCTATTTATACCACAACCACGCCCAGGTCAACCCCACATCTTGTGGGACTTGCAAAATCTTTGAAGATTTAGCGAGTTTCAAGATGGCCACCAGAAAGCTCCACATACGTCCTGAGGCCAGGGCAGCCCAAGGCAAGCTTTTTAAAAACTGCTTGAAGTGATCCAACAGGTTTAATTTCACATCTCAGTGCCCTTGGACAGTATCTAGGACCTATAACAGCCACAGCCAATGTTGTTTTGAGGCTCCGGTCAATCAGCAAGCATTTAAGTTACTTCATCGCTCAATGTAGAGATGTTTACAAACACTATATAGGCTTCAATAAAGGAATTGTATTTGATCACTGTGATGAATTTGATATATGGCAGGACAAAGAAATAGGTTTGACTTATAACTGAAAATACACGTCAGACCTATTGGATTTGCCAGAACTTGTTTTTCATTGTCCACATTAACTTGTGCTGTACTATAATTAATCTCCTCTGAGAGTTTTTAAATATGTAGAAAGTAATTAATATTGTGTGTCATCATTATTACATTATTTTAGGTCTACCTTGATAGTGCAGCTGTCTGTAAAATGTATTGCTTACAATATACAGAGAGCAGGCTTTCAGTCAGCCCCTTCAACCATTGGCTTATTTCGATCATCTCCCCTCACTCATTACATCGAAACAGTGTCAATTACAACTCGTATCATCCCAAAGGACCATGCATCTTTCACCTTATGCTATTGGCTGCTTGGTCTGTCATTCCCCTCTTACTAAGTAGTTAAATGTTAATACATGAGGAGCTATTTAGCATAAAAAAGTGCAGTCAATCATCATACTTTTTGTCACATTCAGCTATTTAGCTCATGTATTCCATCAGTAAAACAAGCAGTCATTGTTGTTATTTTCTTCTCTGTGGCAGATATTTTGATGCTTTTTTCAAGACTAGTGTGAATACAATCCTAGCTCAGTGTGTGTTTCTCCTTAACGTAAGCACAGGGTTCTTTGGGTCAAGAGGCAAACCACCTGCTCTAGCTTTATCACCACTTAACATTTCTCAATTTTGCTATTACTAAGAAGATCAACATTTGATCACAGTTCTTCAACGTTGATATCTCCTAGCTCCTTTGTAGCTGTGCCTAGATGGATTTATCTCATTGTTCATTTCCCCCAGTGGTTTATCTGCCTACGTGTGCATCAAAAAAAGCGCTGATCAAAGTACAGCAAAATGGAACTTTAATAATACCAGTGGCTAGTAATCTCTATACATGTGTGAGCATCTACATGCTTTTAGCGGAACATATTGTAGATGCACTTAGACCTGTGATAATGACTGCTGCAACCCTCATAACCCAACACTGGCCCGTTTATGTAGTTTAAGAAGGGCAAATCCTTTGACTAGCAGAGGTGAATGTGAAAATGTATAACACCCTCTCTCTTCCCTTGTTCTTAACAGAAAAAAGCAGGCAAGTTTTTTGCCACTGTTCAATTCTTCTTCCAGCAAAAGAAGAGATACCCAGTGATCTTTGAAAACGTCTAGGCTCAGGTGAGTGGCGCATGCCTTTTATGATTGAAAGCCACTGTCGATGACAAATGTCCTCCCATGCTGCATTTCCACACTTGTCTTATGAGAAAGGTACTCCACATCTATGGAGGTCAAGTTTTGATGGGCATAGATGACAAACTAACATGTCAGAGGACTGCAGTTTTGGGGCATGAATGTCATTCAAGCAAAATAGTTGAAAGTGAGAAACTCTGAGGAATTACTTGAAGCATGACACAAAACATAACCTCATTACATCCCCGGTGGCCTGCAGTTTTCAGAAAAAGTGTTGCTAGCTTTCTCTGGAATATGGGTGAATTAAAAGCCAAAAACTGCAGCCTTGCCATTAGGCAGAAATCTATAAAGAATGTACCTCCAAAAAGGGCAAAAATATATAAAGAATAAACCCCCAAAATGTAGTTGTCATATTTCCATTTTAAGCCTATTCATCTGCCAGGATTTATGCCCACGAAGGAATGGGGACAACCTTTTGTCATGAAAAGTTCAGTAATTCAGGAATGAATGAGATATGCCTTTGGCTGTGGATTTTGGTATTATTGGTGAATAAATGTGTAAGCATAGTGCCCAGAAGAGTGCTGCTCATATGACCTGTTGAGACATTTTGTATTTTACACAATATCTATAGTCCTGTATCCTTTTTTTTAAAACTTGTATTTATAATTTTTTTAATGACAAACATGGATGCAGAAATCATACATGTGCAGGTACTGTTCACATAAACTCAAAAACGTAGAAAAAAGGGAGAAAACAGTCACAGTACCATACATTTGCATGAAAAGTTATGTTCCCCCGGTCAGTTTAGTTGTTATAGTTCTGTATCCTTGAGTTCTGGATTTAAAATACTTTGACCATCGGTCTTCAGTCCTACTTCCTGAATCTGCACCCCACCTTTCCAAACCTGGAGAGCATGACACCTTATAGAAAGAGGCCTAGTAAGGATAGTACAGTGGTTGTTTTTTTTAAATATGAGTAATAACAGCAAGAAAGCTATAGAAAACACAAACTGCTAAATATCTCAGTGTTTTTAAAATAAATCTTAGGAGATTTTAAAAACAGGAACAGGAGCAAGAAACATTGTAGTTACTTTACTTGGAACAACCATTGTGTGCATGAGGGGTTATTAGTTTGAGGAGGCTAACATCCCCACTCATATACAAAATGCAATCCTTGACAGGGTGAACCACAAAAGTCACTAACTTAAACTGGTCTTAGCTCTGGGGTAGCTTTGCCAAAAGCTGTTAGGCTTAACTAAGGGACAATGTGTAAAGTATGGATGCCACACTCAAACACTAATAATGCGGAAACATACACAAGAAAAATCCCAAACCTATTTAAAAAAATAGAGTCCAGTCATTTTAATAAATAAAATTACACCAAAATAACAAAAATTAATCACTAAAACCAGAGATGTGAGTTTTTAAAGTTTTAAGTGAAAATAGCAACAAAAGCACAAAGCGGTTATCTGGTCGAGCAGGACCGGCGGGAAAGTCACAAATTCAGACAGACCACGATAGAGCCTGGAACGGATACAGGGGCCAGGTGCATCCCCCTGAAGAATTACATTCTGAATTCTGTGCAAAAAGTGCCGATCTTGTTGGTGAGGGGGAGGCTATTAGTGTGATGAGCAGGTCTGGCATCATGGACGGTCAGTGCTGCAGCACGAAGAGAGGGGCATCACTGGAGATTCGCGATGGCGGTTGACATGGGCTGTTACTGTTGGTGCAAAGAGCAGGTCTAACTGGAGTTTTTTGTAGGCTATTGTCACAGGTGTTCGATTCTCAGTGCAAAGAAGTCACTTTGTAATCATGAGGAGTGCAAACATTCTGTATCTTTCTTCAGAGGAATACATTCTGATGAAAAGCCAAGGGTCTATCCCCTTTGGGGATCTGGACTCACTTCATCAGAAGCACTCAGCGAGGCTCAGGCAGATTCAGGCAGGTCTAGTACGTGTTAGTCAGCTGGGCAGGTGCAGGGAGGCCACTGGAAGCTTGCTGTGTTCCTGTAGCTCAAACAGAAGGTCAGCCTACTAACACTTAGAGTCACTCCTAAAGATCATGGGTTCAAGTTCATCTGAATCTTACACAGCTCCAGTAGTGTTCTAATGAGAGGTTCCGCAGGTCCCATATTTATTCCTGGTGCCAAACTTTTGTTTGGAGGGGAAAACCTTACTTAACCCCAAAACTGGTTTTCATCAGTTCCTCCAATTCGTCCTGGTCCTGGCTCCAAATTGTCTAGTGTGAAAAAAGGCAATGGCAGGCTGGTGTCAGGCTTCAGTGTTTGTGCTGCAGGAAGAGCTCTTTGAAGTTTAATCAGAGCAGGGCATACCTTCTCCCCAGCCATCCTATCAGGAAGACCCACTCTCTTGTACCAATACCTTCTTTGTTCCCATGTCTGGAAAGAAACCCCAACAGGTGAGCAGTCCACAGTCATGTGACCCAGGCCACTGGCAGGAAGGCTTATTTGGTTTGGGTAGAAAAATGCCAACTTACTAAAAGTGGCATTTTCAAAATTGTAACTTAATATCCGAATTTACCATAAGAAAGATTTTAAATGACAATTCTTTTACATGGAAGCAGCATTGTTCAATATTATCTAACCCTGAAGATAGCACTCATTAAGTGTTATAAGGTATCCCAGTGTTAGTCTAGGGGAGAGAGAGCCTTACAACAGTGAAAAACAGGGTTAAGGTTTTTCAATTGCCAAGATATGTAAAACTTAACACACATGTCCTAATTTTTATCTACCATGCAACCTGCCCTCGGGTGGGTAGGGCCTAGCTAAGGGGTGATTATAATAATTGGAAAGTAGGTGTTAGGCCTGGGTTTTGCCAAGTCAAAATAGCAATTTTAAACTGCACTGCAGGCAGACATGTTTTACAGTGTTACTTCAGTGGGTGGCACAATGTGTGCTGAAGCCCACTTGTAGCATTTAATGTACAGGCTCTTGGTACCTGTAGTACCATTTACTAGAGACTTACAAGTAAAATAAATGTGCCAATATGGTGTATGCCAATTTTACATTTTTACCATGTTTAGAGGAGAGAACACAAGTACTTTGCCTAAGTCCTAATGGCAGCACAAATAAATACAGCAAAAATCAAGTAGTGAAGTCAAAATGTCTGGAGATATCAGATCTCAAAAACACAGTGTCAATAATGGAAATACCAAATAACATTTTCACTCTTAGGGAGGACTATGAGTTGAGTGAAATCTGGGTGAGTTAATACCACACCAAGGGATACTGTTTCAGAGTGGTAAATCTGTCAGGCACCTGCAAATACAGGTTTTTCCAGGTCCTGTGGTTCTGGATTAACAGACCATAAATTCCTCATGTGATTTTTGCCTGGGTTTTTTCTATGTGATAATACATGCTGTTATTACTGCACTGAAAAAAACATGCATATGAAGATAATGCCTGTTAACAGGAAATTACATATAAAAACAGGAAATATTCATTCTTCTGTTGCTTTCTAAAGTCTCTTTTCATCATAAAGTGCAGTTTATGTCTTTCATTGCAGAGAAATACCTTTTTACAAAGTCTGCTTTTTGCTGGTCCTCTTTAGCTGCCACGTTTGGATTTACAATACAAATCAAGCCATAGAAACAAGAACCACCCATGCATGAAAATCTTTAAATCATCTTCCATGCCCTCTTAGCTTGAGAAAGGTTCAAACTAATGAGGCACAACTATAAATAATTATGGAACAAGCTGCTAAAAAAGAGCCAAGACTAATTGGGCATGTAGTACAGAAACTATTGATACAGTGAAAGAATATGGCAGTAGATTAATCAAAAAGTTAGCACTGTGCCTTTTCACAATTGACAATGGAGGACTATTAAAAAGGTTTGAATCACAGAAGTGAAAGTTTGGCCATAAGAGAAAGACTGCCACTACAATGTAACCGTTTTACCAGGGAAGAGAAATTAAGGAGCATCAGGAATCTAGCAAGCATGAAAGGAATAGAAGGTGGAGCACAAGATGGTGGAGTCGAGAAACAATGTAAGGGTCTCACAACGTTTGCTTACACCTAAACATGTTCCTTATAAATGTTACTGTTCAACAAGGGCATAAGGTAAATAAGAATTAAGTTAATACATGTCCACTTCACTGAAATATATTCCATTTGTAAGGTAACATTAGATTGTATCCAGTTGTTAATTCATTTTTTAATCACACTACCTAATATGAAGATTGAGAGGTCTATTTACAAATGGTAACTTACACATTACTAAATCAACATGTGTAAGTTTAGTCTTACACTTTTTAGAACTTTACTACTTTTGCGTATTCACCATTAACAAATGCAAACTTACTTAAAGGTTTAGGCTTACCTGTCCCTAAACCCAATTCAGCGGGTGGGGCCTATTTTGCAAGTTTAAAGTTACTACTTATAACTTTTCCCTGGTAGGGTGAGGTCTCTGCCACTGTTGTGGCGTTCTTCCTATAGTAAAGTGTAGGGAAAATGTAAAAGAATAATAAACTAAAAAAGAAGTAAGAAATATATTTTAATGAAAAATACTAATATGTGCTATTTCAAATATTTACTTTAAATGTAGAACAAAAAAAATGCTATGACATTATTAACTAAATTTGTATTTAAATATTTTTAACATGTTTAATTAAATTAAAACTATCATACTCAAGATTTAAATTAAAAAAACAACTAAATGTATATGTATTATGCAATACAAATTATTTAAAGCAATGTACAGAATTAATTTCAAATAATGTAATTCTTGTTTTGAAAAATAAAGGTAGATCAATGTTTGTATTTGAAAAAGTTAATTAACAGATTTTATAATAAATCAGTATTTACATTTTATTTATATATGAATTCTTTAACAGTAAATAAATCCATGTATATTTTTAAAATGATTAAATAAGTTAATGTAACTTAGTTCCCAGGGACATTTATTTAAAGTCTCTGTGTTGGAAAATGGCCCTCTCTAAAGGGTCACCCCAAACATTTTGCCTTCCTCCTCCTCTTTTTCTGATCTTCTTTTTGAGGACTTGGGAATCTGAGCACATTACCACTGCTAACCAGTGCTTATGTGCATGTGCTTTCCTCGAAACACTGTAACATTGGTGTATACACAATTGGCATATTTAGCTTACGAGTGAGTCCCTTGTATAGTGGTATACTATATACTCTCAGTATGGGCGGAAAATTCGTTCCGCTCGCGGAATTTGCGGATTTTCTGTAATTTCACGATCCCCGAATCTCGCGAAGCTTATGAGTGAGTCCCTTGTATAGTGGTATACTATATACTCTCAGTATGGGCGGAAAATTCGTTCCGCTCGCGGAATTTGCGGATTTTCTGCAATCTCTTCCCGATCCGCGAATCTCGCGAAATTGCAGAAAAATCCGCACAATCGCGAGCGGAACCGATTTTGCAAAACTGAAGTACATGAAGCCCTTACAGGGTTACAGCAGGTGCCAAGTTGAAGCTAATTTCTTTGTCACCATTTACAAAATGGTTACAAAGAAATTAACTTCAAATTGGGCACCTGCTGTAACCCTGTAAGTGCTTCCTGAGCGGCGCCTCCAGAGTTCGTTGCCTACTTGCAACTATTCTCTGACCCTGTTTTGACCCTCGAAGCAGGGTCAGAGAATAGTTACAAGTATGGCACAATGCTCCTGTCACAAAAATTAAACCGCAACAGGAAGCACTTACAAATAAGGAAGCAGGTGCTGGACTTGAAGCTCAAATTCAGTAACACATTAACCAGCCCCAAATTAATTTGTCTCGGTTGAGGCTGGGCAGGTGTGCTTTCTCCCCATAATCTACAGTGGTGAACCAGAGGGTGCTATGATGAACCAGAGGGTGACAGTGGTGAACCAAAGGGTGGCAGTGGTGAACCAGAGGGTGCTGTGATGAACCAGAGGGTGGCAGTGATGAACCAGAGGGTGGCAGTGGTGAACCAGAGGGTGGCACTGATGAACCAGAGGGTGGCAGTGGTGAACCAGAGGGTGGCAGTGGTGAACCAGAGGGCTGCAGTGGTGAACCAGAGGGTGGCAGCGATAAACCAGTGGGTGGCAGTGGTGAACCAGAGGGTGGCAGTGATGAACCAGAGGGTGGCAGTGATGAACCAGAGGGTGGCAGTGATGAACCAGAGGGTGGCAGTGGTGAACCAGTGGGTGACAGTGGTGAACCAGAGGGTGGCAGCGGTGAACCAGAGGGTGGCAGTGATGAACCAGAGGGTGCTGCGATGAACCTGAGGGTGACAGTGATGAACCAGAGGGTGGCAGTGGTGAACCAGAGGGTGACAGTGGTGAACCAGAGGGTGGCAGTGGTGAACCAGAGGGTAGCAGTGATGAACCAGAGGGTGGCAGTGATGAACCAGAGGGTGGCGCGGCTAAACTGCCTGGGAGCCCTGTGGGTGTGAGCCCCAACGCTGCTGAGCTGCCCAGGGATTGTGAGCCCCCGCACTACTGAACTGCCCCGGGGCCCAGTGGGTGTGAGCCCCCATGCTGCTGAACTGCCCCGGAGCCCTCTCAGTGTGAAAATCATTCGTGTTCAATTGCCTGGGAGCCCTCTGGGTGTGAGCACACATTGTGCTAAGTGCCCCCCTGCCCCCAGTACATATATACCCATACCGCACAGCACTATTATGCTCTTGCGCCATGAAGTTTGGTGCCTGGATGCTTCTTATCCGTGTAGGTGGTACCACCGTCTGGTGCAGTCAAAATGTAAAGTCATAACTTGCTACACAGCACCAATAAACACGTGTCCCCCCTGGCACCGGTATGCGCATGTACCAGGCATGTAGCACCCGCATGCCACTGCACCCTACTGCCCAGCGCCAGCTTATGCCTGTACGGGGCAGTTTAGTATGAGATTGGACATTGTCCAGCAGCAGCAGCTGCATGCGCCTGATCCCACTGAGCAGGATCAGAATGGCTTTGTACCAACACCCGCAGCAGAGCTATCTTGGACATCTGAAGGTTTCTGGGGTCCTGGGCCAAACGTATTTTTGCATCCATGAGTTTCCCGAGCGCCATCCCCGTGCAGCTTGTGTGACCAGGAGGCTGCTTTCTCCTCATCTGCTGCTCTGCTCGGTCTCTGACCCTTTATAAACAAGATGCATGTGAACTCGCATAGAAGCCCTGCCCGTTTGGCCCCGTCCACCACACACTAGCGGTATGAAACGTCTTCCTGCCCGTCCCCACTATAATGGCCAGCTCACTCAAGGGACCTTGGCACCTTTTGGCGCGCTGGCAAAGTTACAGGCACACGTGGTCACATATTTGTGCAAATGGCAAAAAGATCCGCGAGTTTGCCGGAAAATTCGCGAACTCGTGGATTTTTTTTCCCATTTCGTGCGAATTTGCGCACGGCAAAATCGCAAATTTTGCCAATCCTTAATATACTCAGGGCCTATAACCTAAATGCAAGTAGTGGGCCTGCAGCACTGATTGGCCACCCACCCATCTAGCCTTTCAAACCTGTCTAAGGCCTGCCATTGCAGGGCCTGTGTGTACAGTTACTGCCACTTCATCTTGGTAGTTAAAACCCTGGGCCCAGCCTTAGGTTTCCCTTTTATTACATCTATGTCAATCCTAAGGTAGGACCTAGGTAGCGGTGCTGTCTAAGTAAAAGGTAGGACATGAACTTTTATGTTTTTCATGAACCTGGTAGTGTCAAATAACTACATTTCAAGGTCTAGCATAAGAAATTCCTTAATATGCTTTTAAGAAAGTCATGGGCCCTTGAAAGGTGACTTCTGCTGTACAGAACCATCAAAATCGATGCAGTGATGACTTTGCATCAATCAGAACCGACGCATTGTTCTTTGACGCTGATACAGGAGCTGATCGACATTGCTTTGACGGACTGCACAGCTTGAAGACAACAGACAGCTTGGTTCAATGGGGATGCATTGTAAAGTGGTTTGTCGATGAAGCCTTCCTCACCTGCACAGTTTGGACCCGATGCATCGAATCTTCAAAAAAACACTTTCAATGTACTTTTTCAGGGGGACCTGAGTGAGTCCTGTAGTTGGCCTGACATCAATCGCAGTCAGTCTGAACTTTGGATTTACCCCAGTTCAACGCAACCTCCAGTAACCCCTAAGGTTGCTTTTAAGAACTACTTTTTAATTGAATATTTAAGAATTCATAACTCTAGTAGTACTTATTCGATTTTCGTATGTTTTTGGGCTTGGTTTACTCATAAACATATAATCTTTTTTTCTAAACCTGTGTGGAGTTTTTTGGGGTGTTTTCATTGTGTTACGGTGTGTGTGTGTGTGTGTGTGTGTGCGTGTTGCACAAATACTTTATATATTCCCTCTTTAAATAAGCCTGACTGCTCTGTGCCAAGCTACCAGAGGGTGAACACAGGCTATCTTGGTGGTGGTTCTTGCTTCTATAGGGTGCATACTCTGACAACCACAAATCCCATTTCTATCAGGCTGCCTCCATTATTTTCCCTGAAATATTGTTGCAGTACCAGTGGGAGGCCAGGAGTGGTGCTGGTTTTACTTAAGCACTGAGCTGGATTACATTTACAGCTGTTTGGGTCTTTTTTGGCTGCAAAAATCATATAGGGGCAGTTTGTTAACAGGAATGGACTTACTCTTACGTTTGTGGGTACATTTCCCTACCTAAACTCCACTCTAGCCCTCTCTTAACCCCTTCCTTAATGCTGCCTAAAAACCTCCCATTTAGTCATAAATATTCCCAATTTTACGGCCACTCCTCCGTACCTCGAACATTCACTTTTGAAACTTATACTTACATGTGCAGAGATCCCCGCAGTCATGGAGGAGATCTACACATGAAAAATAGGAGAGGCAGAGGCATTGAATTCTGCAAATAGGTTAGTGAATAGCATCTGGAAGTAAGTTCATAGTACTATTGTAGTACTACCTAACATACTACAGAATCCAATTCGTCAACAGGCCACCGAGAGTCCACAAAGGGGAAGTCTGTATTCCGATAGAAATCCATTATTATAAAAATAATGTAATACAATCTCATGCTAACTTTATTTCCAGGAAATTTAAAGAAAGTATTAATATATGTTATCAAGGTTAATCCATAATTATGTTATTTGATGTCCCATACATACTATACATGATTTGTAACTATAACTTGTAGCATCATACATTTACATATTGAAGCAAACCCTCTAGAAGCTGTGCACCACCACCTGCTAGGGATGAAAGGGCAGCTACTTGTCTGTACACAGACACAACAGATACAACCAATCTGCTTGCTAGAAGTACTACCACTGTAACCAAATTTCAGTTGATACCACTGCTTCCTGTAAGCAATTCTTCTGTGTCCCATTACAGCAGCCTAGAATGTAGTGCAGCACAAAGTTGCCAACCCTTTCTTTACATGTCACTAAACCCTAATATGATTTATACTTGACACATAAAGGGAATTTACACTTTGCGAGAGTCTTATGTAGCTTTCTGATTCTTACACAGATTGCACCTGAGACGGCAGATGCAGAGAGTCTTTACTTAGAATTTATAGTTTTCACATGGCATTTTTGTAATAATGTCCGGAGAAATGCATTGATGATTAACATAGATCCTGTTTATATATTTAATGAAAGATGTTCTAAAATGACTGATTTAACTAATAAGATGACTGACATGTATTAGTAAATCATATATGAGTCATTAACACTGACAAGATTTACAATTGTAATGCGTGCTGGTTTGAATAGTATGTGAGACATGTGCAAACGGGTAGTTTACCTTAAACCTTTCTCTTTCCCTTACTGCTGAAGCTTTTCACTTGAATTCATAAATGTGTGCAAATTTGCCTCTGTAGCTGCTAGAAATTACGGGGCATATTAACAAGGGCCAGCGATAAAAAGGGCCAGCGATAATTATCGCTGGCCCCACATAGCGATCGAAATATTATTGCCGACTATCCCCTAAAATTATTGCTATGATAACGCTATATTTACAATACATAGCGCTATGACTATAATGTTTCAGCGATAGAGGTGTTACCATGGAACATCGCTGGTTTTCCAGCGATGTGCCATGGAAAACAGCGATAACATTGCTGATACGACCCTGTGGTTGTATCAGCATAATAAACCTGCCATTATTAGTATGCCTTTTTTTATCGCTGCTCCTCCTTGTTAATATCTTGAAGCTGCCTTTGCGATATTTTCATATGTTGTTTTCACAGGCACGCATTCTTTGCACCTCATTAGCGATGCGAGGCGAGGCTGTGAAAAATGGGCTTTACATCAAGGAAACACGCGCTAGCGTGTCCTTGATAATATTGTGATATATTTATCGCCGCTTATCGCCCGAAAACGGACGCTAAAGCGGCGATAATTATATCGCTAGCCCTTGCTAATATGCCCCATCGTTCTTAGCTCTACAGGATCCATATATGTTTAGGATGTACACAGGGAGAAAACAAACAGATGGACATTACAATTATGGTATTCATCAGAATAGTAGCATATTGTTACTTAGCAATTTTAGGTGCCTGTGGAAGCAAATGCCCATGCACCACAACAGAGACAATTACGACGGCTTCCTAGTTCTCCCACCAGTACCAACATCCATTCTGCACCTCCTATTATTTCATCATCTCACTCTTCCCTACAAGTGTTCCCCATCCGGCAACAAACGAGATCTAACCCAGTGCCTATCTAAGCCAAAAAAAGTGCAGCTTGTTTGATCGAAAGATGCAGAAATAACATTAATTTTGCTATGTTAAGAAATGTATTAAATACATTTCAATACGGATTCTAGATTACATGTGTCTCTTTTGGTTTGCGCCTGGGGGTACACCATTAATGTCAGGGATTTCGTTAAGTTTCCAATTCGTAGGTGAGTTCTTCAGTTATGGACGACTGAGGAAAGAGTTACTTGGCAAGTCCTTGGGCAAGATTATCTGCGCTTTGTTATAGGGGTAGTTTTAGAGATGAAGAATTACTTTAGTATTGTTTTTGAAGGTAATAAAAACAAATTTAAATCACTTTTTGAATACTTTTTGAGATTTTTGGGTACTATTATATATTGCATGGTTGTGCCGGTTTCATTTTAAAATTTATTTTTTGTCTCCACTGTTGTTTTTATGAGTTTTAAATTAATTATAGATGCAATATTAAAAAAATAGTTCATTATGTTACAAATGCCACCTGCTCTGGGATACAGAAGATCTTTGGTGTAATTGCTCATATGGATTTGGTTCCTACGCAACTCATAATCGAATTTAGCAATTTTTCTGCATTTGTATTTACTGCATGGCATTTTCACTAGATTTTCTGCATGCACGTTTTTCCACATGTGAATTTACTGCACAGTAAATATGCATGCGGAAATGTCACAGGAAGAAAATCAGCAGTTGTACGGGGATAAATTAATGATGAAACCATTAAAGTAATTATGTAGAAAGTTTGCTCGCAGGGATCGTATGAGATAGCTCGTATGAGATTTAAAAGTCTTTAAGCATGAATAAATGTTCTTCTGACTCTCAATCCTCTGAAAGTTCAGGTTAGAAATTGTGTTTAGGGAGTTTCAACTATACTGCGGATAGTGTTTATGTGCATATGATAATCATCTGTCACTAGTAGTCTAATTGTTAAGCTTGGCAGGTTACTGAATTTGTTCTACACCAGCTGTAATGTGCACACTGATCGTGCAGGCTGCATAAAGAGAATCCCAAGTGTGTGCCCACAACTCTCCCCCCCCCAGGAAATCTCCAGAGATGAAAACTAAAATGGTAATAAAGTTAATTTATTACCATATTATTGTTCTTCTAGCCATACTGAACTGAGTGTCAGGACAGGGCATCGCCACTGCTGCTGAGTGGCAGCAGCGAGCTGTGCACTTCAGGTTAAAGTGCGCATGTCTTTTTGGCCGGCCGTCGCAAGACGGCCAGCCAGACATGAGCATTTTAAACTTCTCTAACCTAGCTGTCTTTGGACAGCTGGGTTAGAGTAAGCAAGCCTCCAGTGCCCTCTTGAGTGCCGAGAGAGGCTTCTCCCTCCAATCCTCAACCTGTAAATAAATCTGTAAATCCAGTATTTGTATCTCATGCTGGTAAGAACAGCATCAGTATTCGTTAGGGGAATTTGTTGGAGACAGAGCAGGACACAGACGGAGTGAGGAGGACACAAGGTAAGTGGTTATTTCTTTTTACCACTCACCACTCACCTTGCGTGCATGCATGCGCCAATCACAAATTTACCCGTCCCCCTCTCTGACTACTGGCCAGCTGCCACTGAAGTATGGCAATATATTGGGGGTAAAAACTGAGTCAATGTTTACATTTAATATGGCATGACTACCATTCTGAAGCAGAGCCCACCATGTGCCTTGCAGTATTTAGAATCAACAGCCTAATATTTAAGTCTGAAATGTAGACAGTGCACACACTAACATTTAAAAAGGTAACATAAACTTATAGGCTGTTCCCATTGCAAAAGAGCCATATCTAAAATGACTTTACTCCCTTGCCTTCTTTATCACTTCGCTAAACTCACTGTCATCCTTCTCCCTGTTTGTTTTTAGGTCTCGCACCTGCGATGCAGGGCGAAGCCCTGTCGCAGCGAGAGACATATTGTCGGCAGCTCTGCTTACAAGGAGACAAGAGATGGGCACGCGCATGCATGCAGGAATTGGATCAGGTCACGCGCGCGTGCCCATCTCCGGTCTTCCTTGAAAGCCTCATGCACTTCCACACTCCTCCCTGTGCACACACACACAAGCGCACACGCACGCGCATGCGCAGACTCACACACTCGAGCGCACACACACAAGCACGCACACACACACACACACACACACTCGAGCGCACACATGCACACGCACGCAGACACACAATCACCACCCCCGCTCACCGAGTCTGTGGAACTCCTCTCGTCCCGCGGTGGTGGCGGCTATATGAGTTAGTAGGCGGCGGGGGCAGGCACCGGCAATGTGCCTCGAGCCCCCTCTGCTTCTCTCCCCAGACTTGTTTTCACTGTGAATAACTCTGTTCTCTCACTCCCCTCATGCTTGAAAACACATTTCGATGCGAGCAGTCCCTCTGAGGCAATGAATCCCCGCTAATGGCTTTCCAAAGGGTTCTGAGGCATCGGCTTAGAGGGTGGCGCGTGCTTGGGTCCATAAGCGTCCATCGGATCATTGGTTAAAGCACACAGTCCCGCGCGCCAGGGTCACGTGACTGCGGATCTCTTGCCGCGAGCGAGCGCGAGACCGCACGCGAAGAGAGGACAGTCCCAGAAGAACGCCTGCGGGGCGCGCTGTCACAGGCCATCATGTTCATGAACATTTATAATCTGTGAGAGGCGCTACTGACGGTATGAAGTGATATATAAAAAAGTAAACATGGCGGATTGTTACGCGTGCTGCTGTCTCGGCTTGCAGCTGCTGGACAGAGACTTGCAGAGGCAAACACATGATATTCAGAGCAAATGAACATCTGCCTCTGTGTACGGAAAGCAGGGAACATTCTTGAAGTAAAGGGGGTGCCACAATGGTGGGAGGAACTAGAGAAATTACCTCTGCTGTTAAATAAAAAAATCCTAGTATGAGCAGAAAAGGTGCGATTTCCCTCATTTAAAGGCACATATGGAGCTTATGTAATTAGTCTTATGCGTATCAATTGTTGTTGACATTTTTTTAAATTAAATTGTGTTACTTTTCCTCTTATCTAGCACCCATTCTTACACGGGTATGGTCTTTTTTTTCTCGTAACAGAAATATATATTACACTGTGTAAGTCGGGTGCACAGTATTTTCGAGGGCTCGCTTGACAATATTCAGTATACTCCGCATTTTATTAACAACATGCACCTTGCTTCTACATGATAAGTCTGATGGGCCCATAACAGTTGTTAATCAACTGGAATCAGACTTACATTATTTGGGAACACAGCTTGTCGGGGCTATTTCACCTGGAGATTTCGCGTGGTGCTGAGTCAGGGGAAATACAAGGGAAGAGCATGCCGAAGCCTTGCTTACTATAAATTCATGCTCAGTGTATCCTTCCTTACTGCAAGGTCATGTTCAATGTATTGCTAGTAGTTGCAGTACACATGTTTTTCTTGACCACAAACATACGTTTAGTGTATGCTTACGTACTACAAGCACATGCTCAGTGTATTGTCCCTAAATACAAATACGATTTTCCTTACTACTATACATATTCGATCTATTCTTCCTTACTGAATACAGATTTGATGCATTTTAAGATACATATTACAAACATGTCCCGTATATTCTCACTTACTGTACATGCATGGTCAATGTATTTTATCTTACTAAATGAAGGCGGAGGAGCATCGCCCCACTGCCTCGGAGCAGCAAAATAAAGTAAAAAATAAAATGATAATAACTGTTATTATCATTTTACGTTTGTCCTCCTGCTCTGGCAGCTTGCATAAGAGGGCGGGGCTGAAGAGCATGGGCGGAGTGGTACAACCCTTCAAGTGCTCAATAACAGTTTGGTTGGCCCTCTCGGACCGCCCAATCCAGTCATGCGCACTTTGCCCCTTCTCCATGCAGCCTGCATTACAGCCTGCATGGCGAACATGCCCACCCCTACAGCCCCTGGCTGAGCACCGTGTCATGATGCTCAGACCAATCACAACACTGCATTGCAGCGTTGTGATTGGCTATGCGGGGAGCGTAGGAGCCCTGGTCCTTCCTGCTTCCTGTTTCTCAAGCCAGGAAGAGAACGCAGGAAAGGAGGCGGCGGCCTGCCAGCTGGCCGTCCAGGTGGTAAGTGACTTTTTTTCATTATAGTGATAACCGCCCACAGCCGCCTCACTGCTGCTTCCAGGGAGCAGCACGACTGGTACTATATCATACGGTCATTGTATTTTGCTTTCCTAAATAGGCACAAAGGGGGCTTTTCACAACGGTAAAGTCACAGATGTGTAAATGTACACATGTGAGTTTACTCATGCACAATTAAGTAACTTTAGTACTTTTGGCTATTTACCACTTACAAGTGTAAAGTTACTCAAAAGTATAGACTTACATGTCCCTAACAGGGGTTGAAGTCTAATTTACAGGTGTAATTACGTGTAACTTTTAACATGCAGGGGGAGACTCCACCACTGTGGCAGAGATAATTTTATGGTAAGCGATAAATATAGTTTAATCCTAAACATTAATATAAATACATTTAAAATATGTATTGTGAATGTATAACAAAACAAGAAATGCTACAGCACTGTGAACGCACAATTTTATTAAATATGTATTTATTTTATATAAATGTAATGAGATTTTTGAAAAAGATTTAAATAAAAAAATCCAACCTAAGATATAAAATGTATATTTATTTATTTTTTAGGATTATGTATTAACAATTGTTTAAATTCACTAACGCGCTTTGTGACACTAATTAAATTATATGTACGTGCTCAGTTGCCACATAGGCAGGCATCTGCGTTGAACAAAAACATGTTTAGTATCTGAGTCTAAAGAAACTGCAGTAAAACAAGGAATGCTGTTCTCACCCTGACTTAAATGGTGCCCGTTCCTGCCACCTACAGTAAAAAGACAAGTAGAAAACCTGCCCTATGTACCCTAGCCTTGACTGGCATGGTATATACGTGACTCACTGAAGTAGTGGAGAGTTGCACAGCTCAAATATATTCAAAGTTTCATACGAAAAGTTTGTTGGTATTGTCAAAGTATGAGGTTGCTGCCTGGGTGGCGTCTCTTGTCTTGGACGTCGATCATAACATCAAAAACTGTGATTCCAAACGGATGTTGGAAGCATCCCCTGGCGCTCCCTCTTATGTGGTTGGAATACTCCAAATCAATTAGTATAAATAAAAGTTTATGAGCATTTTTTGTACAAGAATGATCTTATTTTATAATCATAAGTTCATGTTTCTTTCATGTAGTTCATTAGTGTAATTCGTTACATTCAATAAGAATGAATCACTTATTCAGTCCAATGCATTTCGGGCTGAAAAGCCCTTCATCTGGGACAAAGACTAGAAGCAAGACAAAAAATATGCTGTTCAAAATGTCTGTAAACCATATATCATACAAAATCCTGTATATACATTAAACAGTTGAGTGAAACGAGTGAGAATTCGTGGCTAAACCAAAGTGCAACCCCGAATGTGCTTGGTGACAGAAAATAAATAGCCAACATCACTCACGTGTTGTTCTACCAGATTCACTTTGTCGTCTCGTTATGTAAATGCTGTTAAGAGGAAAATGTGTTAATTCCCTAGTCTCCTATGTTGTATTCAGTGGAAACGTTGGTCATGAAGACTATTGGAACTTACTGAATGGACGCACAGCGTCTCTTCAAGATTTAACCCGACCGTGAATGCATCGTCGTCTAACGCAAAGCAGCCAGAATTGGCGGTCAATCGCGGTAGATATTAGAAACATCCAAGGTGGTTTCCTCTGTGTTAAGTGACGTGATTGGTTGGAGTTCCGATCACGTGATCTGGAGTCCACCAATCACGGGCTGTTCTACGTTTGAAAACACGCTGTTGTTAAATGTAAATTTGGCTGGTTAAATGAAGTTATCACTGGTACATGCGAAACTTAAACAGATAACAAAAGTCATGGGTAATAAACAGTGATAGCATAAAGGATTCGAAAATGCAAGACAGAAAACATTCTATAATAGTATGATAATGTGGCAGAAAAATAAAATGGAAATAATTGGTTCAGATCGGCCACCAGTATATCCAAACTTGAAGCAAGGCCATATGGCCCAAAAAAAATAAGGGGGCCTATTCAGTTCTAGCAAGCTATAAATAGCACATAAATTCAGTCCGGTCATTTAGACAATTAGGTTTACTGGTATTCAGTAAGTAAATCCAATGGTTCTCCCTTTGTAGTAAAAAACGGTTATTGTCTCTACCTTCCTGTTTTTCCACTGTCTCAAGTATCACAAATTGTAATTGGGAAACATTGTGATGCGCTTCAACAAAGTGTGCAGCAACTGCTGATTTTACATTACCAGTTCTAATGTTCGACTTATGTTCATTCAACCTGGTTTTGATCTTTCGTTCCGTCTTTCCGACATATACCTTGCCGCACGGACATTTCAGCATGTAAATTAAGTTAGACGTGTCGCAGGTTGCATTCACTTTCAGTTTGATTTTATGGCCCTTCATTGGATGGGTGATGTAATCGCCTCTGATTAGGTTATTACAATTGCCACATTGTAAGCAGGGACGAGTACCAGGGTATCTTTTGTTGATGTCCATCGTGGATTTAAGCAGTTCACCAAGGTTTTTGTTTCTTGAAAAGGCAAAAGTAGGAGGATTATCAAAAGGGTGTTTAAAGTCTGGTTCTGCCTTTAAAATGTTCCAGTGTTTTTTAATTACTTTCTTAAAGTTCATACTCACAGTGGAATATTTTGATACCACTGTCATTCTGTCTTGTTGTTTTTTCTGTTTGATTGTTAGCAAGTCAGATCTTTGTATGTTGTGAACTTTATTTTCCGCTGCTTTGATCAAGGCATCTGGATAGCCTCTTTCACGAAATCTTTCTCCCATTTCTGTAAATGTAAATGTAAATGTGGGATACTTGTAAAGCGCACTGTTACTCTACCCGAGTGTCCTGGCGCTGTAGACCGCTGGGGAACCCGTCCTGGTTTTCCCTGTGAGATGGTCCCTTTCTGGGTATCTCCAGGGTGAAACCAGGCATCCCCGGCGTCTGTGGGGGGCCGTTGTAGAGATGAGGCAAGCTTAATGCCCAGAGTTACCGAGTGTGTTCCCTGGTTACAGTAGGCACTGAGGGGAGAATTATCGAGTCCGTTGACCCTGGTCCAAGACCCTGCCGCGTCGGGAATTGAACCCTGGTCCCGGGCCGTCCTCTGCTTACAGGTCTGCCGCCTCTAACCAGTGAGCCACACCACTCCACTTAATCTTTAATCTTGGCTTTTTGTGCATCCGATGTAATCCTTTTAACCCGCATCATCATGGAGTGCCTGGGGATGCTTCCAACATCCGTTTGGAACTACAGTTTTTGAAATACGTGACTCATGCACTTCCAAGTAAGTGAATCTGTACACAACCCTGCATGCTGTTGTGTGCTTCAGTGAATCTGGCGCCCTCACACTACTTTAGGTCACGCACACTGCTCCCTCACACTACTTTAGGCCACACACACTGCGCCCTCACACTACTTTAGGCCACACACACTGCACCCTCACACTCTGCACCCTCACACACTCTGCACCCTCACACACTCTGCACCCTCACACACACTGCACCCTCACACTACTTTAGGCCACACACACTGCGCCCTCACACTAGTATAGGCCACGCGCACTGCGCCCTGACACTGCTTTAGGCCACACACACTGTACCCTCACACTACTTTATGCCACGCACACTGTGCCCTCACACTACTTTAGGCCACGCACACTGCGCCCTCACACTACTTTAGGCCACGCACACTACGCACTCACACTACTTTAGGCCACACACTCTGCACCCTCACACACTCTGCACCCTCACAGACTCTGCACCCTCACATACTCCGCACCCTCAATGCAACATACACTCCAAAATACACTCAGTGCCACATAATTACACACCACATAATTACAATGCACTGACTGCAACATACACTCCAAATACCGCTCAGTGCCACATAATTACACGCCACATAATTACACTGCACTCAATGCAACATACATTCCAAATACCACTCAGTGCCACATAATTTCACGCCACATAATTACACTCTACTGAATGCAACACACACTCCACACAATACCACTCAGTGCCACATAATTAATTATATGCTACATAATTACACTGCACTCAATGCAACATACACTCCAAACAATACCACTCAGTGCCACATAATTACACACCACATAATTACACTCTACTGAATACAACAAACACTCCAGACAACAGCACTCAGTGCCACATAATTATATGCTACATATTTACACTGCGCTCAACACAACATACACTCCAAATACCACTCAGTCCCACATAATTACACGCCACATAATTACACTGCACTCAATGCAACATACACTCCAAATACCACTCAGTGCCACATAATTACACACCACATAATTACACTGCACTCAATGCAACATGCACTCCAAATACCACTCAGTACCACTTAATTACACGCCACATAATTACACTGCACTCAATGCAACATACAATCCAAATACCACTCGGTGACACATAACTACACGCCACATAATTACACTCTACTGAATGCAACACACACTTCACACAATACCACTAAGTGCCACATAATGATATCCTACATAATTGCAATGCAACATACGCTCCAAACAATACCACTCAGTGCCACATAATTACACGCCACATAATTACACTCTACTGAATACAACATACACTCCAGACAATACCATTCAGTGCCACATAATTATATGCTACATAATTACACTGCGCTCAACGCAACATACACTCCAAATACCACTCAGTGCCACATAATTACATGCCACATAACTACACTGCGCTCAACACAACATACACTCCAAATACCACTCAGTCCCACATAATTACACGCCACATAATTACACTGCACTCAATGTAACATACACTCCAAATACCACTCAGTGCCACATAATAACAAGCCACATAATTACACTGCACTCAATGCAACATACACTCCAAATACCAGTCAGTGCCACATAATTCCACACCACATAATTACACTGCACTCAATGCAACATACACTCCAAATACCACTCAGTGCCACATTACACGCCACATAATTACACTGCACTCAATGTAACATACACTCCAAATACCACTCAGTGCCACATAATTACACGCCACATAATTACACTTCGCTCAACGCAACATGCACTCCAAATACCACTCAGTGCCACATAATTACACGCCACATAATTACACTGCACTCAATGCAACATACACTCCAAATACCACTCTGTGCCACATAATTACATACCACATAATTACACTCTACTGAATGCAACACACACTCCACACAATACCACTCAGTGCCACATATTTATATGCTACATATTTACAATGCAACATACATTCCAAACAATACCACTCAGTGCCACATAATTACACGCCACATAATTACACTCTACTGAATACAACATACACTCCAGACAATACCATTCAGTGCCACATAATTATATGCTACATAATTACACTGCACTCAACTCAACATACACTCCAAATACCACTCAGTGCCACATAATTACACGCCACATAACTACACTGCACTCAATGCAACATATACTCCAAAAACACTCAGTGCCACATAATTACATGCCACATAATTACACTGCGCTCAATGCGACAGACACTCCAAAAACCACTCAGTGCCACATAATAACCACCACATAATTACACTGCACTCAATGCAACATACACTCCAAATACCACTCAGTGCCACATTACACGCCACATAATTACACTGCACTCAATGTAACATACACTCCAAATACCACTCAGTGCCACATGATTACATGCCACTTAATTACACTGCTCTCAATGCAACATACACTCCAAATACCACTCAGTGCCACATAATTACACGCCACATAATTACACTTCGCTCAACGCAACATGCACTCCAAATACCACTCAGTGCCACATAATTACACGCCACATAATTACACTGCACTCAATGCAACATACACTCCAAATACCACTCTGTGCCACATAATTACATACCACATAATTACACTCTACTGAATGCAACACACACTCCACACAATACCACTCAGTGCCACATATTTATATGCTACATATTTACAATGCCAATATATAACACAAGTATGCCCGACCACCTCGTTTCTTGATAGAATAATCTTTAAACACAAGACCAGAAAACTATCAATCAAACCTAGTCAGGTACTTTATTTATACCCATCAATCATGAAATTAATTTTTAGAAAGTGCATGTTTTTAGGCAAAAAAAGATATGTACAATTCCAACATTATAATACATTAACAATACCAAACTGACAAATTTTACAAGAATACATCCATATAAACAAACAACATTCACATAGACTAATCATATTTGAGAAAAACAGACAACAAAGCAGAATTGAATCACAAGAGTGAAAATATATAGATCTTCTATTTTACAATATCAATGGATGGAAGCGTGACTCTTGTTAAAGTGCCGACGCTTTTCGGGTTCGAGTAAGGAGTTGTCGAACCCTCATCAGGGCTTTGTTACTCTCTGTATAGGATGTAAAGAAACCATAAAGTTTTATTAACAACCTGTTGGCCTCATCATTTCTACTGTCTCACACTTATTGTGTTTGTTA
Source organism: Lissotriton helveticus (assembly GCF_964261635.1). Lineage (NCBI taxonomy): Eukaryota > Metazoa > Chordata > Amphibia > Caudata > Salamandridae > Lissotriton > Lissotriton helveticus. The sequence goes on along the minus strand of NC_136063.1, from coordinate 240,987,186 downwards.
GATCCAAAGGGACTACCTTTATCTTACAGGGTAGGCAGCCTATTTCTTTGAGTCTGATGGCTACTGTTCTTCTCAAACGAAAAATCTGAAAATCAATCAGACGAAGACTAAGTAAGCATTTTATTAGGCCTGCTTCTAGTTGGTGGTTAAAACTGGAGCCTAATTTTACATACCTCCACTTGCACCGTCTGGCGCCTCTTGGAGAGAGGAGATCGTGGAATAATTGGAATCAATCCTATTAGAGAAAAAGGTTTCATGGGCTTAATCCATCGCATATTTGGGGAATGTGCCGCTACTGTGATTTAGGCAGGGGTGTTATCATACCTTAATGATGTGTCCTGCTGTGCGTGGGGCGCTTGAAAAAAAATCCAGCGCAGTGGGCAACCTGTCAAGAACAGGACACTCATTAACCACCGTTTTCCTGATAGATATATATTTGGCTGACCTCATTAGTCTCACTGTAAAAAGATAGCGTGACTCGCGTACCTGTAACACTGTTAGGAACGCTGTCTCTCTCTCTCTGTTTATTTCAAACACTCAGGTCGGCTGTGTCCCGCAAATCGGTTCGTGAATTATTTCATGCTGGGAGGCAAGAATAAAGGTCTGGCATTACTGTCAAATGTAGTGCACATGCTTTTTACTCGGCGGGTCGCGGTATGTTAACTGCCGTAATAGCGCGTTTTCCTACCTTCGTGTGCACATCCCTTGGCTCCAGGCTCTGACTGACTGTTCTCACGCCGGGCGGCGGCCATCTCTGCCTGATTTATCAAAGAGCCTCGTCCTGGATTCCCTTCACAGGAATTGTGGGACACGTAGTTTTCCCCATTGATGCGGAAAATCCTATCATGGACCCGGGATTCAAATTTTGTTCATGAGTGATTGACAATATAAAATTGGGTCAGAGGCGGGTTGAGGTAAAGGAGTGTACATTAGTCAGCACATAAACCTCCCACCACGTTGTGGCTAATTGTTTGTAAATTTTCAGAATGGATGATTATCAAGTGTCGCCATGCCAATAGCTCAAGCGTTTACAGTCTGGACAATTCGGTCATGCTATTCAGGCCTGTCAAGGTACTGTTAAATTTGAGGATAAGATAAGCCTCTTTTTTCAACAACAACTTGTCGACATCTGCAGGGCGCTGTGAAGTCCCCATTGTGAAAAGGACTGACCACTCAAAGTCATTTTCCGAATGGGACATTTCTACATAATGCTCAACCATCGGGGCAGTGAGCACTTTGTTTTTAATCCGAGACCTGTGTTGGCTGATACGTAGATTTACTTGTTGACTCGTTTTCCCAATGTAGATCTTTTTACATGGGCAAATGATTACATAAACTACGTTCTTAGTCCTGCAATTCGAGAAGCCAGAATGCTTCCACCTGGTGCCTTGATGGTCGAATTCATTGCCCTCGATAGTATTTGGACATGCGACACAATTTCCGCATCTGTGGTGTCCATCAATCGGCTTCATATTCCATATCGCAAGGAGGTCATGCTTAGGTTTTGACTGAGGCAAATTTGCCCTCACTATTTGCTGTCCAATGCTTTTGTTTTTCTTATACGCAAACATAGGTTGCGGGAAAGGGCATTCTAGCCCCTCTAGGAGATGCCAGTATTTAAGTATGGTTTGTCTCATCCTGTGTGTGTCAGGACCAAAGGTGGTAACACATACAGGGCGATCAAGTTCTCTCTTCTCCTTTGTCTGCAATAGACATTCTCGTGGCGTAAAGCGTGCTCTTTTGTAGGAATGCTTAAGCAGTTTTTTGGGGTAACCCCTATGGATCATCTCCTTGCAAAACGACTGAGCGTGATGATCATAATCACTCACGTCTGTGCAGTTCCTGCGAATGCGCAGTAGCTGTCCGTAGGGCAAATTTGCTTTTAAATTCCTAGGGTGATGGCTTCTGTGATGCAAGATCGTGTTTTTATCCGTGGACTTTTTGTAAAGTGAAGTTTTGATACAGTCATTACAACAGGTCAATTCAACATCCAAAAAGGTCATTTTGGTGGTACTTGATTCCATAGAAAACTTGATGTCCATATGTCTCTCATTTACCCACTGGTGGAAAGCCAACAGACGCGCCTGGCTCCCCTGCCACAGGAGCCAGACATCATCTATATAGCGCCACCAGTGTACGATGTTCTCAATGTACGGGTTGTTATTCTCAATGTATCTCATTTCATACTGGGCCATGTATAGCACCGCCATTTCCGGCGCATAAGGACACCCCATGGCCGTGCCCTTTATTTGCATATAAAACCGTTCATTGAATGCAAAATAATTCTTTTTGAGAGCTATTTCTGCCAATCTTAGGATGAAGCTCGTTGGAACCTGGTGTGGTCGCTCACGCATCTCCAAGTACAATTCGATTACTTCCAAGGCTTCCTCTTGTGGGATCTGCGTGTACAAGGATGTAACATCCATGGTGACCATTATTTGTGTCAGGGGATCAAATGGAATGCCCTCCACCTTCGTGAGAAAATCGGAGGTGTCCCTCAAAAAAGATTTCACATTTCTAAGGAATGGCTTCAAAAAGAAATCCACATACTTTGCAATTGGCTCCAGGCAAGATTCTACGCCAGACACAATTGGCCTCCCCGGTGGCTCGGCTAGGCTTTTGTGTATCTTGGGGAGAAGATATAGGATGGGAGTTCGTGGAAATTTCTTGTTCATAAAATCAAACTCTTTCTGACCCAAGAAGCCACTATCTCTGCCCTCTACCAATACTTCCATGATCAGGCCTTGGATCTGTTGTGTAGGATCTTCAGATAGGGCACGGTACCAGGTCTGGTTGTTTACCTGTTTGAGACCTTCAGTTATATATTCATCACGTGCCCACAACACCACTGCTCCCCCTTTGTCCGCCTGCTTGATGACGAGCGAGGGATCATTTTTCAAGCTCTGTATTGCTTCCCACTGCTCTTTGCCTATGTTATGTGGGACATACTTATTGGTACTCTCCATTTTGTTAATGGATGAAAGGACAATCTGTTCGAATGCCTGGATCTGTTTAGGGATATTTTGGTAGGGGACAAATTGGGATTTATTTCTAAGTCCCGTTACTTCATTGTAACCAGATGTTGGTTGATTGAAGAAGAAAGCTTTGAGCCTTAATTTCCTACAAAACTCCAGCAACTCAATTTTGAGTTTAGTAAAATCGGTTTTCCTTGTAGGGACGAATTTGAGTCCAAGATTTAGCACGGATTCCTCATGTTGGGTAAGTACTCACTCTGTCAAGTTCACAACTACACTAGGTCTTTTTATGATTTGTAAAACCTGTTCCTCGTCCGCATTTCCCATGCTGGCTTGTACCTGGATTTGGGTTGCTGGCCCCCCTCTAAAAAAGAGACCTGTTTTCTAGAGTTGTTTCCCCTTGTATCTGAATCAGAAGACCCTGATGATGAGGTCTCTGAAAAGGTAGTGAATCGATTACGTGATCTGCCCTGGTAATTAGACAGCGCCCTACGAGAGTCCGCCAAGGTGTAGTAGTCCTCTTTAAGAAAGGGGTACACCTGTTCAATTTTGAATGCTTTGGTGTCTCGATCGTACTTAATGGTTTTGTTATTGATGGTAATATCTTTAAAGACCAATATGTCTTTTTCGATCTTTTCTAAAAGAGCTTTGGCATCTGTAACCGCTGGGTTACTGGCAATGGCTTTTGTAAATTCCGCGATCTCCTCGATCTCTTTGAGACACAGGCGCTGCGCTGTTTCTATGGTATGAACCATAAGATCGCGGCTGCACTTCGTGTTAATAAAGCTGAAGCCTTTTTTATACTCTTCGTCTTCAATAAAAATGACAGGAGTGTTCTTGACTTGAAGTCCCCAAGGGATTGTTCCCCCTTTCAGATGTCGGAGGAGGAAATGCCCATGGAGTTCAGTTCTCACATGTTTCTTACACAGTCGTATTAACTTCTCTGACTCGTTTTGTTGTTTAGCAGTAGTGCTTAGGGTGATTGAAGCAAAAGGTGATGAGGCAATGAGAGATTGAATATGATCTTCACTAAAAGAAAGCGTATCTTTTTCTGCCATACTATTTGAAGGACTATGGTCCTTCGTCATACACAGATGACAACTTTATGTCCCCAATGACTCTCGCGGGTAGGAACCCGCTCTAAACGTGACAAACAAACGGAGTTAGGTCCTAAATTGGGACTGAGGGGGGGGCTGGACCATTCTATATCAATATATAACACAAGTATGCCCGACCACCTCGTTTCTTGATAGAATAATCTTTAAACACAAGACCAGAAAACTATCAATCAAACCTAGTCAGGTACTTTTATTTATACCCATCAATCATGAAATTAATTTTTAGAAAGTGCATGTTTTTAGGCAAAAAAAGATATGTACAATTCCAACATTATAATACATTAACAATACCAAACTGACACATTTTACAAGAATACATCCATATAAACAAATACCATTCACATAGACTAATCATATTTCAGAAAAACAGACAACAAAGCAGAATTGAATCACAAGAGTGAAAAGATATAGATCTTCTATTTTACAATATCAATGGATGGAAGCGTGACTCTTGTTAAAGTGCCGACGCGTTTCGGGTTCGAGTAAGGAGTTGTCGAACCCTCATCAGGGCTTTGTTACTCTCTGTATAGGATGTAAAGAAACAATAAAGTTTTATTAACAACCTGTTGGCCTCATCATTTCTACTGTCTCACACTTATTGTGTTTGTTAGATCCAAAGGGACTACCTTTATCTTAAAGGGTAGGCAGCCTATTTCTTTGAGTCTGATGGCTACTGTTCTTCTCAAACGAAAAATCTGAAAATCAATCAGACGAAGACTAAGTAAGCATTTTATTAGGCCTGCTTCTAGTTGGTGGTTAAAACTGGAGCTTAATTTTACATACCTCCACGTGTACCGTCTGGCGCCTCTTGGAGAGAGGAGATCGTGGAATAATTGGAATCAATCCTATTAGAGAAAAAGGTTTCATGGGCTTAATCCATCGCATATTTGGGGAATGTGCCGCTACTGTGATTTAGGCAGGGGTGTTCTCATACCTTAATGACGTGTCCTGCTGTGCGTGGGGCGCTTGAAAATAAATCCAGCGCAGTGGGCAACCTGTCAAGAACAGGACACTCATTAACCACCGTTTTCCTGATAGATATATATATGGCTGACCTCATTAGTCTCATTGTAAAAAGATAGCGTGACTCGCGTACCTGTAACACTGTTAGGAATGCTGTCTCTCTCTCTCTGTTTATTTCAAACACTCAGGTCGGCTGTGTCCCGCAAATCGGTTCGTAAATTATTTCATGCTGGGAGGCAAGAATAAAGGTCTGGCATTACTGTCAAATGTAGTGCACATGCTTTTTACTCGGCGGGTCGCGGTATGTTAACTGCCGTAATAGCGCGTTTTCCTACCTTCGTGTGCACATCCCTCGGCTCCAGGCTCTGACCGACTGTTCTCATGCCGGGCGGCGGCCATCTCTGCCTGATTTATCAAAGAGCCTCGTCCTGGATTCCCTTCACAGGAATTGTGGGACACATAGTTTTCCCCATTGATGCGGAAAATCCTATCATGGAACCGGGATTCAAATTTTGTTCATGAGTGATTGACAATATAAAATTGGGTCAGAGGCGGGTTGAGGTAAAGGAGTGTACATTAGTCGGCACATAAACCTCCCACCACGTTGTGGCTAATTGTTTGTACATTTTCAGAATGGATGATTATCAAGTGTCGCCATGCCAATAGCTCAAGCGTTTACAGTCTGGACAATTCGGTCATGCTATTCAGGCCTGTCAAGGTACTGTTAAATTTGAGGATAAGATAAGCCTCTTTTTTCAACAACAACTTGTCGACATCTGCAGGGCGCTGTGAAGTCCCCATTGTGAAAAGGACTGACCACTCAAAGTCATTTTCCGAATGGGACATTTCTACATAATGAAGGTAGGAAAACGCGCTATTACGGCAGTTAACATACCGCGACCCGCCGAGTAAAAAGCATGTGCACTACATTTGACAGTAATGCCAGACCTTTATTCTTGCCTCCCAGCATGAAATAATTCACGAACCGATTTGCGGGACACAGCCGACCTGAGTGTTTGAAATAAACAGAGAGAGAGAGACAGCGTTCCTAACAGTGTTACAGGTACGCGAGTCACGCTATCTTTTTACAATGAGACTAATGAGGTCAGCCATATATATATCTATCAGGAAAATGGTGGTTAATGAGTGTCCTGTTCTTGACAGGTTGCCCACTGCGCTGGATTTTTTGTCAAGCGCCCCACGCACAGCAGGACACATCATTAAGGTATGATAACACCCCTGCCTAAATCACAGTAGCGGCACATTCCCCAAATATGCGATGGATTAAGCCCATGAAACCTTTTTCTCTAATAGGATTGATTCCAATTATTCCACGATCTCCACTCTCCAAGAGGCGCCAGACGGTGCAAGTGGAGGTATGTAAAATTAAGCTCCAGTTTTAACCACCAACTAGAAGCAGGCCTAATAAAATGCTTACTTAGTCTTCGTCTGATTGATTTTCAGATTTTTCGTTTGAGAAGAACAGTAGCCATCAGACTCAAAGAAATAGGCTGCCTACCCTGTAAGATAAAGGTAGTCCCTTTGGATCTAATAAACACAATAAGTGTGAGACAGTAGAAATGATGAGGCCAACAGGTTGTTAATAAAACGTTATTGTTTCTTTACATCCTATACAGAGAGTAACAAAGCCCTGATGAGGGTTCGACAACTCCTTACTCGAACCCGAAACGCGTCGGCACTTTAACAAGAGTCACGCTTCCATCCATTGATATTGTAAAATAGAAGATCTATATATTTTCACTCTTGTGATTCAATTCTGCTTTGTTGTCTGTTTTTCTGAAATATGATTAGTCTATGTGAATGTTGTTTGTTTATATGGATGTATTCTTGTAAAATTTGTCAGTTTGGTATTGTAAATGTATTATAATGTTGGAATTGTACATATCTTTTTTTGCCTAAAAACATGCACTTTCTAAAAATTAATTTCATGATTGATGGGTATAAATAAAAGTACCTGACTAGGTTTGATTGATAGTTTTCTGGTCTTGTGTTTAAAGATTATTCTATCAAGAAACGAGGTGGTCGGGCATACTTGTGTTATATATTGATATAGAATGGTCCAGCCCCCCCCTCAGTCCCAATTTAGGACCTAACTCCGTTTGTTTGTCACGTTTAGAGCGGGTTCCTACCCGCGAGAGTCATTGGGGACATAAAGTTGTCATCTGTGTATGACGAAGGACCATAGTCCTTCAAATAGTATGGCAGAAAAAGATACGCTTTCTTTTAGTGAAGATCATATTCAATCTCTCATTGCCTCATCACCTTTTGCTTCAATCACCCTAAGCACTACTGCTAAACAACAAAATGAGTCAGAGAAGTTAATACGACTGTGTAAGAAACATGTGAGAACTGAACTCCATGGGCATTTCCTCCTCCGACATCTGAAAGGGGGAACAATCCCTTGGGGACTTCAAGTCAAGAACACTCCTGTCATTTTTATTGAAGACGAAGAGTATAAAAAAGGCTTCAGCTTTATTAACACGAAGTGCAGCCGCGATCTTATGGTTCATACCATAGAAACAGCGCAGCGCCTGTGTCTCAAAGAGATCGAGGAGATCGAGGAATTGACAAAAGCCATTGCCAGTAACCCAGCGGTTACAGATGCCAAAGCTCTTTTAGAAAAGATCGAAAAAGACATATTGGTCTTTAAAGATATTACCATCAATAACAAAACCATTAAGTACGATCGAGACACCAAAGCATTCAAAATTGAAGGTGTACCCCTTTCTTAAAGAGGACTACTACACCTTGGCGGACTCTCGTAGGGCGCTGTCTAATTACCAGGGCAGATCACGTAAACGATTCACTACATTTTCAGAGACCTCATCATCAGGGTCTTCTGATTCAGATACAAGGGGAAACAACTCTAGAAAACAGGTCTCTTTTTTAGAGGGGGGCAAGCAACCCAAATCCAGGTACAAGCCAGCATGGGAAATGCGGACGAGGAACAGGTTTTACAAATCATAAAAAGACCTAGTGTAGTTGTGAACTTGACAGAGCGAGTACTTACCCAACATGAGGAATCCGTGCTAAATCTTGGACTCAAATTCGTCCCTACAAGGAAAACCGATTTTACTAAACTCAAAATTGAGTTGCTGGAGTTTTGTAGGAAATTAAGGCTCAAAGCTTTCTTCTTCAATCAACCAACATCTGGTTACAATGAAGTAACGGGACTTAGAAATAAATCCCAACTTGTCCCCTACCAAAATATCCCTAAACAGATGCAGGCATTCGAACAGATTGTCCTTTCATCCATTAACAAAATGGAGAGTACCAATAAGTATGTCCCACATAACATAGGCAAAGAGCAGTGGGAAGCAATACAGAGCTTGAAAAATGATCCCTCGCTCGTCATCAAGCAGGCGGACAAAGGGGGAGCAGTGGTGTTGTGGGCACGTGATAAATATATAACTGAAGGTCTCAAACAGGTAAACAACCAGACCTGGTACCGTGCCCTATCTGAAGATCCAACACAACAGATCCAAGGCCTGATCATGGAAGTATTGGTAGAGGGCAGAGATAGTGGCTTCTTGGGTCAGAAAGAGTTTGATTTTATGAACAAGAAATTTCCACGAACTCCCATCCTATATCTTCTCCCCAAGATACACAAAAGCCTAGCCGAGCCACCGGGGAGGCCAATTGTGTCTGGCGTAGAATCTTGCCTGGAGCCAATTGCAAAGTATGTGGATTTCTTTTTGAAGCCATTCCTTAGAAATGTGAAATCTTATTTGAGGGACACCTCCGATTTTCTCACGAAGGTGGAGGGCATTCCATTTGATCCCCTGACACAAATAATGGTCACCATGGATGTTACATCCTTGTACACGCAGATCCCACAAGAGGAAGCCTTGGAAGTAATCGAATTGTACTTGGAGATGCGTGAGCGACCACACCAGGTTCCAACGAGCTTCATCCTAAGATTGGCAGAAATAGCTCTCAAAAAGAATTATTTTGCATTCAATGAACGGTTTTATATGCAAATAAAGGGCACGGCCATGGGGTGTCCTTATGCGCTGGAAATGGCGGTGCTATACATGGCCCAGTATGAAATGAGATACATTGAGAATAACAACCCGTACATTGAGAACATCGTACACTGGTGGCGCTATATAGATGATGCCTGGCTCCTGTGGCAGGGGAGCCAGGCGCGTCTGTTGGCTTTCCACCAGTGGGTAAATGAGAGACATATGGACATCAAGTTTTCTATGGAATCAAGTACCACCAAAATGACCTTTTTGGATGTTGAATTGACCTGTTCTAATGACTGTATCAAAACTTCACTTTACAAAATGTCCACGGATAAAAACACGATCTTGCATCACAGAAGCCATCACCCTAGGAATTTAAAAGCAAATTTGCCCTACGGACAGCTACTGCGCATTCGCAGGAACTGCACAGACGTGAGTGATTATGATCATCACGCTCAGTCGTTTTGCAAGGAGATGATCCATAGGGGTTACCCCAAAAAACTGCTTAAGCATTCCTACAAAAGAGCACGCTTTACGCCACGAGAATGTCTATTGCAGACAAAGGAGAAGAGAGAACTTGATCGCCCTGTATGTGTTACCACCTTTGGTCCTGACACACACAGGATGAGACAAACCATACTTAAAAACTGGCATCTCCTAGAGGGGCTAGAATGCCCTTTCCCGCAACCTATGTTTGCGTATAAGAAAAACAAAAGCACTGGACAGCAAATAGTGAGGGCAAATTTGCCTCAGTCAAAACCTAAGCATGACCTCCTTGCGATATGGAATATGAAGCCGATTGATGGACACCACAGATGCGGAAATTGTGTCGCATGTCCAAATACTATCGAGGGCAATGAATTCGACCATCAAGGCACCAGGTGGAAGCATTCTGGCTTCTCGAATTGCAGGACTAAGAACGTAGTTTATGTAATCATTTGCCCATGTAAAAAGATCTACATTGGGAAAACGAGTCAACAAGTAAATCTACGTATTAGCCAACACAGGTCTCGGATTAAAAACAAAGTGCTCACTGCCCCGATGGTTGAGCATTATGTAGAAATGTCCCCTTCGGAAAATGACTTTGAGTGGTCAGTCCTTTTCACAATGGGGACTTCACAGCGCCCTGCAGATGTCGACAAGTTGTTGTTGAAAAAAGAGGCTAATCTTATCCTCAAATTTAACAGTACCTTGACAGGCCTGAATAGCATGACCGAATTGTCCAGACTGTAAACGCTTGAGCTATTGGCATGGCGACACTTGATAATCATCCATTCTGAAAATTTACAAACAATTAGCCACAACGTGGTGGGAGGTTTATGTGCCGACTAATGTACACTCCTTTACCTCAACCCGCCTCTGACCCAATTTTATATTGTCAATCATTCATGAACAAAATTTGAATCCCGGGTCCATGATAGGATTTTCCGCATCAATGGGGAAAACTACGTGTCCCACAATTCCTGTGAAGGGAATCCAGGACGAGGCTCTTTGATAAATCAGGCAGAGATGGCCGCTGCCCGGCGTGAGAACAGTCAGTCAGAGCCTGGAGCCGAGGGATGTGCACACGAAGGTAGGAAAACGCGCTATTACGGCAGTTAACATACCGCGACCCGCCGAGTAAAAAGCATGTGCACTACATTTGACAGTAATGCCAGACCTTTATTCTTGCCTCCCAGCATGAAATAATTCACGAACCAATTTGCGGGACACAGCCGACCTGAGTGTTTGAAATAAACAGAGAGAGAGAGACAGCGTTCCTAACAGTGTTACAGGTACGCGAGTCACGCTATCTTTTTACAATGAGACTAATGAGGTCAGCCATATATATATCTATCAGGAAAACGGTGGTTAATGAGTGTCCTGTTCTTGACAGGTTGCCCACTGCGCTGGATTTATTTTCAAGCGCCCCACGCACAGCAGGACACGTCATTAAGGTATGATAACACCCCTGCCTAAATCACAGTAGCGGCACATTCCCCAAATATGCGATGGATTAAGCCCATGAATCCTTTTTCTCTAATAGGATTGATTCCAATTATTCCACGATCTCCTCTCTCCAAGAGGCGCCAGACAGTGCACGTGGAGGTATGTAAAATTAAGCTCCAGTTTTAACCACCAACTAGAAGCAGGCCTAATAAAATGCTTACTTAGTCTTCGTCTGATTGATTTTCAGATTTTTCGTTTGAGAAGAACAGTAGCCATCAGACTCAAAGAAATAGGCTGCCTACCCTGTAAGATAAAGGTAGTCCCTTTGGATCTAACAAACACAATAAGTGTGAGACAGTAGAAATGATGAGGCCAACAGGTTGTTAATAAAACTTTATTGTTTCTTTACATCCTATACAGAGAGTAACAAAGCCCTGATGAGGGTTCGACAACTTCTTACTCGAACCCGAAACGCGTCGGCACTTTAACAAGAGTCACGCTTCCATCCATTGATATTGTAAAATAGAAGATCTATATCTTTTCACTCTTGTGATTCAATTCTGCTTTGTTGTCTGTTTTTCTGAAATATGATTAGTCTATGTGAATGTTATTTGTTTATATGGATGTATTCTTGTAAAATTTGTCAGTTTGGTATTGTTAATGTATTATAATGTTGGAATTGTATGTATCTTTTTTTGCCTAAAAACATGCACTTTCTAAAAATTAATTTCATGATTGATGGGTATAAATAAAAGTACCTGACTAGGTTTGATTGATAGTTTTCTGGTCTTGTGTTTAAAGATTATTCTATCAAGAAACGAGGTGGTCGGGCATACTTGTGTTATATATTGATATAGAAAGGTCCAGCCCCCCCCTCAGTCCCAATTTAGGACCTATCTCCGTTTGTTTGTCACATATTTACAATGCAACATACATTCCAAACAATACCACTCAGTGCCACATAATTACACGCCACACAATTACACTCTACTGAATACAACATACAGTCCTCATAATACCCCTCAGTGCCACATAATTATATGCTACATAATTACACTGCGCTCAAAGCAACATACACTCCAAATACCACTCAGTGCCACATAATTACTCTATCTATCGCCCTCACTCTATCTATCGCCCTCACTCTATCTATCGCCCTCACTCTATATATACCATCACACTATCAATCTATCTATCGCCCCTCACTCTATCAATTTATCTATCTATCGCCCTCACTCTATCTATCACCCTCACTCTATCTATCACCCTCAATCTATCTATCTATCACCCTCACTCTATCGCCCTCACTCTATCTATCTATCTAACGCCCTCTATCTATCTATCACCCTCATTCTATCTATCGCCCTCACTCTATCTGTCTATCGCACTCACTCTATCTATTTATCGCCCTCACTCTATCTATCTATCTATCGCCCTCCCTCTATCTATCGCCCGCTCTCTATCTATCTATCGCCCTCACTCTAATTATCTATCGCACTCACTCTAATTATCTGTCGCATTACCACAGCATCACTCAGCACCACCACAACATCACTCAGGGGCACCACAACATCACTATGCGCTACCACAGCATCACTGAAGGCCACAGCATCACTCGTCGCCACCACAACATCACTCAGCGCCAACACAGCATCAATCTGTGCAACCATTCTACAACAACTGGTTCAAATATGTTCTATCAATGTTTAAAACTTTATTACAAATGTCACAAAAAGATGTTACTATTTCACTTCTGTTCTTGGATTTTTGCCACAATAAAATATAATGAACATAATCTTCACAAAAGTTATTTACAAACGTTTAAGCTATTGCCATTATAAATTACAATAACTTTTATTTAAGTATTAATTATTTAAAAAAATTAAATCCATTGTTGTTTGTAATATCAATACATCTAAGTCACGTAAATACAACACATATTGCATTAAAAATGCTATAGATGTCACATTTGCGAAAGTTATAACTATTGGCATTGTAAATGACAAAGCAAAAAAATTTGCTATTTTCAAAACCAACACATAAATAAAAAATGTGTCATTTACAATACCAATAGCTCAAACTTTCCTAATGCGAGACCTATTGCATTGCAAATGCTTGTTTTATGATCCTGATGCTTTGCAAGCATATCTGGGCCAAAAAACGCCATTATGTAGCCTTGCAGAAACTGCAACTCCCTGTGGAGGCGGCCTGGGTGTACCTTTGTTTGAGACTTACTATTTAGCACCCCCAACTTCAGTGGCTCTCTAAGTGGCTGTCACATTGTAATCTGATGGAAACTACTGCAAACTCAGGTCCTTTTACCCTTGTGTAACGTCAGAGATTTCTGCTCCTGAGAGTGGCACCCCCTTCGAAGACACCCACTATAATTGGTCTGTGTAGTGCACATATGGTATAGGCAGACATTGGCCTTCACATGCCATATGGTTGCATACGCCCTACCTTTTCCCTGCTGGGTCTTCCGTCTGGTCTTGGAACTCATCCATCTGGCAACCTTGTGACCTGGCATGTCTACCCCCTTACCACTGTCGGCTACCTATTCATAGATAAAAACCTTCTATCCATCGACCTCCTAATAAATGATTTTGCCCTCCCCATGAGAGACCATACAGGCACTCCACTTGTCTCTCTCAGAGACAAATGGGATGCATATAAAGGGCACTCGTTCAACAACACTGCATTGGACAGAGCACTCAAATACCCACACAATGTCTCCCGTAATGCTCAGTTTCAGAACATTCAATTCAATATACTCCATAGAGAATACCTCACATGACCAGAGTAATCATTTTTTTCCTACACCACATCTATGCTGCCCACACTGCCAGGAGCTCTCAGCAGACCACCAACACATGCTGTGGTCCTGTTCCACCATGTGGTTCTACTGGTAGGCAATTAACACCACACTTCGCTAGTTGATGGAACTTCTGCATATAGCAACATGGGAGGCCTGTGCCAGCAGCATTTTTAAACATGGGAAGCTCATAGTAGTCTGGGCTTGCTTTGCAAGTTTGGCATTACTTCTCACCCTACACTGGCGAGTTTTCCAGTCCGCAGGGCTGGGATCAAGGTATAGGGTAGGACAGTGATGGTCCTGGAGTCGAGAGTGAGGCATTGCACTTTGAGGAAGTTTGGTGCATCCATAAACAACTGATAACCCCTGCATGGGATACCCTCCTCGACCATTTCCTCACTCTAACCTAAGCTGACACCCTACCTCCATGAGCCATAGGACATATCTGGTCAGTATCTCCTTCTATTCTGCCCTACTTGAGACCCTGCTGATGTGGCTCCATTACCCCATCTCATATGGGCCCCCGTCTTGTCTTGCCCTACTCCTGCTGCTATCTATGTGATCCAGCCCTATCAACTTCACGTGCACATTGAAGCATCACTTTCAACCACACCCTCCTCCACAGCCCATGCTTCACTCCCACCCTTATCACTTAATTTTGACATATAGTCAGTTACAACACTAAACCAGAATATCTATAGTAATTTTGGAACAGTCACAATCTCTGTTTGTATCTTGATAATATCTTGATAATATGCTCTATGAATTCCAATCGAAGCCCATGTTAGATGTGTTCACATCTAACATGGGCTTCGGTTGGAATTCATAGAGCATATTATCAAGGCCATTATCGCCGCTTTATCGGCAGTTTCCTGCCGATAAAAGCGGCGATAATGTATTGCCTGTCCTTGATAATATGCCCCCCTGTTCCTACGGTGATAGATAATTAGATATTTGAATACCAGCATCAATATTGAGAAACAAAAGAAACACTTTAAAATGCAACATGATTAAAAACGCACTAAAGATAAAGGAAAAGTGAATTTTTAGAATTACATGTAAATCCATCCTAACTTTACATGCTGATTCACACACTGTGACATATTTTTAGAAATTCAGATTTGTCGTATCCATGTTGGTCATTTAAACTTCTTATTAAATACAGACCTAATGAGCAAAGGTGGCAATACTTTTCTACGGGTCTTTAATGGGATGTTTGAATGTTGCCCAATAGGAGTAGAATCGTATTACTGCTGATCAGCACCAGGTTTTCAAAAATATGATTTCCAGCTGCCTGAAGTCATTGAGAATTATTGGCGATACGTAATTATTCTTAATGTTCTTGTTGGCAACAGGTACATGATTGTCAACAGTAAAAATGAAGCAGGGTTGCTTCTTGTGTTAGCTCTCCAGTGGGATCTGAATCAAGGGTACGAGTAAATCACTAACATATCATATGCATAAATTCGACAATGCTACGCCAAAATGGAAGAGAATCCGCAGATAAATGCCTAATCAACAACCAGCTCTAATAAAATGAATCATGATCAACATAACCAAACGTAATATAAAAAAAGAAGCTTTGAGGTGCATGATAGGACTGACACATTCTTTCATGAACACACTGGACTGCTACTAGGAGGTTTTTCTTCCCCTTTATATGTCTCTATGGAAAACATTTTGCTTTGATTATCTGCAGCAATATCTTGAAACATGGTATTAGAGCTTAGGATAAGTCACCCTCCACAGGGTTCCAGGGATTTATGGACATAATGTGCAAGCAGCTGAATGTCTGCAAATATAAGTAATCTCCAAACCCTATTTGCCTGATAGACATCTGCCAGCTCATGGCATTTACAAAAACTGACCAAAGCTCTTGCACGGCTGTGAATTTCAAAATATAATTGACCAACAACACTTTAAAGCACTTATGACTGATTGTCATGTAGTAGTATTGACCCCTGTCAAGGACCTGGGGCTACATGAAAGACTGTTTCATTTTGCGAGTCTCTAATTGACATTTTCTGCGACTTGCAATTAGAAAGTCGAAAATGAGATTCACTAGTGTGTGTCAGACATATCTAGCGATTCTCAATGGGGTCCCAAATTACCTAGCTCATCAATATTCATTAGGTAGTTTGCGATTTGCGACCCATTGGGACTAGCCAGTAATCACAGGGATGGTGGCCCCCTGGGCTCAGCAGCCCACCATGTCTGTGCATGCTTTTAAAATAAAGCAATTTTTTAAATTAAAATGCAGCCTATTTTCCTTAAAGGAAAACAGTATGCATTTCACAAAGAAACATGTTAAGCTACTGTTTCATTTTTTAAGAGTAGGCAGTGGTCCTTGTCGCCCACATTCACAAAGGGGAAGGGGTTCCTTGGGGACCCCTTCCAGTTTACGAATGGGCTACCACCTCCTTCTAATACTAATGAGGTAGGTCACAATTTGTGACCCCCTAGGAATCGCTAAAATCACAGGGATGGTGACCTGCTGGGGTCAGCGGACCACCATGTCCGTGATTACCTTTAAATAAAGCAATCATTTTTTTGTAAAGCAGCCCTTTTTTTCCTTAAATGACAACAAGCTGCTTTACAAAATGAAAAATTAAAAGTTGACCTTTATTTAAGAGCAGGCAGTGGTCTGGACCACTGCCTGCTCTTAATAAAGTTTTTGCATACATTCGCAAAAAGTAAGGGGTCCCTATAAGACCCCTTCCCATTTGTGAATGGGTTACCACCATCCTGAAGTTTGTGGCAAATTGCTAATGTTTTGCCACTGTATTCATGGTCACAAAACATTCATACATACAGTTACGATTCGGTATTTTGAAGGGACACCCTAAACACGCCCCTTCCAAATACCGAAATGCAAACCCATTTTGCAATTCGGTAACATGTAACCGAATTCCAAAATAGCAAATGGGGCGATTCAGGAAATCGTCCCGTTTGCGAATGCAAAACATTTTGATACATGTGGCCCTATGACTTAAAGGCTCAGAGCTTGGCAGCCATTGTGAGCCCACTGCACTGCTGCAGAAATCCTCACAAAGCCGGCCTTCAGTGGCTTCAGCAGAGGAGGGAAGAGATTGTGGCGAGGACTTACGCAGTCCGTACACTCAGATGAGTAAGTTAAAAGAAGAGGCAGATCCTTCTTGGCAGAGGCCGCTCTGATTGAGCAATGGCAAGCTGGAGGGTGATTTTAATCAGATGATGATGGTTACCTACACCTTGTTGATCAGAATCTCTCACTGACTTCACTGGACCGGGAGGCGCAAGCAATCAGGGATACTCTACATCACTGTTTGAAATATGATAGTTTCCTGCCAAGTTGTTTCACTGTTGATGGGTCACATAAATAAGAAACTAAAAACTCAATGCCTGACCCCAACAATCCAGACGTCCCTTGCACCATGCAACTAGCATTATTCCTGGGTGAATGAACCACCAGGGCTACCGCTACTGATCACTGGCCTTGTCACCTTCCTTTGACGGAGACTCTTTTTAGATCCATGATCTAGCCCAAAGTCACAGTGTACATGATCAAACTGAGAGCACAGTTGAGAATTGGTCCCACTAGAGCAATTCTTAGAGCAACACAAAAATTAAAGAAACAATTAAGCATACATTCACGAGTACACTGTGGATATAGTATTCAATGTTATTTAATCACATTGAATGTCTCGAATGCTTATGATTCAGCAATGTTTCCCAAATCTTGCATCAAACAAGTGCCCCATGCAGGGCGGAGAGGAAAGAAGAAGGGATGGGTAGTGTGCATCTAGTGAGGATTGGTAACGTGTAAAAGAGAAGGTCAACACGTCAATATGTTTATTGTTTGTACATGGTTAATAAAAACCTTTACAAAATTGTAAAAACACCAATATATATATTTTAAAAGACGTGTGTACTTAAGCTTATCAGATTAAATTAAGTTAAAAGTGAAGAATTAATTGAAATCAGCTGGTGCTAGCCCTCAGGGCCATGTAATGTTCGTCAAGCACTGTATAGTCTTTTCTTTGCCGAATCAAAGAACCTCACGACCTGACAGTTCAATTTAGTGTTATAGGTGTTAAAGCACAATTTGACTCCCTGCCTGCAGGACCGAACGGCATGCAGTTTAAAGAATGGTAGTAAAAAGTTATGTCTCAGGTCTTTTAGTCTAGGACAGATGCAAATCACATGGACAATGTCCTCCTTGGCGGTTTTACACAGGCGACACTGCTGCAAAGAATTGTTTCTTTCCCTGGGTGGGAGGTGAGGGAGTATGGGGATCATGCCTAGGTGTAGTTTTAGCAGCTTTTCTTTGAGTTCCCTTTTCATACCGTTGTTGAGATATGCTTGCGGTTGTATTTGTATTTTTCCATAGTCACCCAACGTTATCCAGCCGTGGGCCCTGTTTGCTAGATCCTGCTTGTCTTCGATCACTGAGATAATGCGAGCCGATTTTTTGGCGATTTTTTTTTGTGACAAAAGATCTATTGATGTTTCCCAGATGTCGGTCAGGCCAAGGACTTGGATAGATTCAAATAGGTAGTCTCTGGGGGAGGACTTGCGTTGCCGAAGTAGCTCTTCCCATATTTTGGAGCTTGGGGAGCCAGTCTCTGCTATACGGATCTTGTGCCAGCTGGCTATGCACACGTTCCACCTTTCTAGGGTTTGTTTGAGGATGCCGAACTCTAGTCGAATTTGGGTTGGAGAGACGTATTTTGGGAGATTGAAAATACCCCTGTATGTGTTGGCTATGACTGTATCCAATAATACGGCATCCTTCCCATGGAGCGATTCGCTGCCGTATGTGATAGTGGGCTGTAGTTTTTCACGCAAATTTCAAGGAGCGGTTTAAAGGTGAGATCAGGTAGTTTGGCCTTTAATGGTTTTAATGCCAGGTAAATCGTCGTCACCTTCGCTCGTAAGGAGTCAAGTTGTACCCTAGACATGTTTTTGGAGTCCAGGATAACTCCCAGGTATTTATAAGACGTCACCCGATCAAGCTGTTCTCCATTCAAATGCCAACAGAGATTCCTTTTTTTCTGTGGTTCACGGCCATGACCTTTGATTTGCTAAAGTTAATTTGGAGGGAGTTTTTTGCTGAAAAAGTATGAGTTGCGTTCAAGAGGTGTTGGAGGCCCGTTGGTGTCCGACTTATAAGCACCAGGTCGTCCGCGAATAAAAGGTTGGAAAGGACGATTTTCCAAAATTTGGGTGCGTGGTTATTGCATTTATCAAGGACCCCAGGTAGGTCGGCTAGGAAAAGATAAGGTAGTGACATCAAATTCATCACACAATTATGAAAAAGGCTTCATTAAGCCACATAGCTAGATGGTAGATAATGCATTGTCATGATAAGAAGTACATGAAGCAATAAATAACACTGAATACTCATGGGCCTGTACGAACTTCAAGGCTCCAGATATGTATTACATAAATCTAAATTGAGTGGAACTCTGTCAAGACTTCTGTCGAGCTGAACAGGTGCTTCTAATCTCAACACAGCACTGTGTCTCCCGAGTGCATCCGTCTCTCACATGAGTATTCAGTGTTATTTATTTTCCTGTTCTTTTTGGACAACTTCCACATTGTTTTCTTTGAGTGACATCAATCCGCTCATAAGCACAACCACACCATTATCACCATCCATTTGAGGGTCTATGGTGCCCCATTCTCAGTCCTGAGGAAGACCCCGTCGTAAGAACTCAAGCAACCTACCATATAATTAGCGATGGAATTTTTTTTTGTGGTATGCCAGTTGGATCAACAATGCTTTCTCACTGTGATCGTGAGTCATAAGCATTCAAGACATTCAATGTGATTAAATAACATTGGATACTATATCCACAGTGTACTAGTGATTTTATGCTTAACTGTTTCTTTTATTTTTGTGTTGTTTTAAGAATTGATATACTGGGACCAATTCTCTACTGTACTGTTTTGTACCCAGGTCCCAGTGGCCTTTTCGGGTTTACTCCTTTTTTGTAACAAACAACTGAGAGGGTAGAAACAAATTGGTGCCTTCTGGGGGCTTTCAGATAACCAAATAATAATACCACCAGGGGCTCCACTCTTATCAACACTTGGTGCAGCAATGAAGAAACCAGTGCATCTATAATAAATGATGATCTTTAAACCTGCTTGAAAGAGCTCCACAATAATCTTTCGAAAATGAAAGCAACTAAGATGCAACCTCTGAAATCTGATCTAGTTTCTGGCATTTCTGAAATCACTAAAGAGATAAAAGCCTTGGGAGACCACGTGGCCACACATGAGGATGATGTAGTCACCATGATCCAAGAAGTCGAGGAAATTCAGGACTCCAGTGCCAAAATGGAAGAGGAAATAAAGATACTTTGGGAAAAATACACTGACTTAGAGGATGAATCATGACGTGGCAATCTGTGCATTCATAATGTACAAGAAAAAAGGAAGGTGATGTTGTGCTCCAATTTTGCAAGTCCTTGTTTTGGAGTCAGAGAGAAGAGTTGGGGCACCAAAGAGTGCACCAGGGTCACAGCCGAGAGACATAATAGCCACGATGGGCTCATCTCAAATGAAGGATAGGATAATGAGGGAAGCCAGAAAATTTGAGCAGCTGTCATTTCAGGATCAAACATCTGATATACACCAAGGTCTATCTCAAGCAACCTAATACAAGCAGAGAACTCTTGTGTCAGTAACTGCAGAACTATGTAGAAGTCAATTTAACTACAGGTGGTCCTTTGCATTTACTCCTTTGTTTTAGCTGCATTCAAAATCATACACAGTAGGGACACTAAATGAGGTGCAAGAAATACTATGATCAGGAAGAAATAAACCGCAATCTCCATCGAAAGAAGTGGACAAACAATCATAGAAAGCAAAGTAGGAAAGTGAGGAACCAAAATCGACTTGACAAATGACACACAAGTGATGCGAGGGAACCCGATGTGTAAAGGCAGATTATAACATGTTCGAAGACAAAATAGTAGGATTGCTATTGAGATCTTTGGAAGCCTGAACCCTAAAGGGAAATTACAGCTTCCAGAGCTGAAGAGATAGCTATCATCATTCTGTTTGTTTTCTAACATTTTAACTGTGAGCCAGTAAGTTGTATTTCTGGGGCTGGGACAGAGCAGGTCACAATGAGACTCCTCACTGCATTAAGGATGTATCTAATTGTTATCCCACTGTGGTTGCTTTTTGTTGGGGGAGGGGGTCAGGGAGGAGGTGAGGGTGGGGCAGGTGTTAGGGAAGTGAGGAAAAGTCTTGCTCGAGGGGTGTTGTCCCAACTACATATTTGCTTAGAGCTGATTTATGGCACTTGAGGAGGTATAAGGTCCTTACTTTCTCAGCTCTACATACACGGCTTTCTACTGTCAAGAAAATGGTCAAAATAGTATAATAGTATATTAGTATATTAGGGGACTGCATTCCCCAGTCAAAAAGCACAAGATAGGGAGAGAAATTAGAGATGTGCTCCCAGATGCTATCTGTCTGCAATAGACACATTTACAATTGTGTGATACACATGTAATGATACAAAAACTTTACCTCACTAAGTACTTTGCAGCTAAAAATCAGAGGATATGGGGCGTAATGATGGTGCTCAACAGAGATTTTCTTTTTGTGGAACAAAAGGTTATTAGGGACACCCTGGAAGGGAGATATATATTCATGGATGGGCAATATCAAAGGCCAGTCTTTCAAATTTAAAATATATACTTCCCAAACTAAGGGTAGGAACAATATTCCCTTGATCTTCTGGCCACAGTCAGGGACTGGGGCCCAGATAATCTCTTTTGGACTGGAGTCTTTAGTTTGGTGACAGATGCCGTCTTGGACAGGCACCCACATGACAGATACTCCTGACATTGTCCCAAAAGCTACCTGGCCCAGGGCTTATAGACCTGTGAAGAATCAAACACCTGGCTGAGAAGGAATTCACCTTGTGGGGCACAAAAGAAAGACTAGAAGTAACAACTTCTATTACTCATGATACAATAGCGTTATCAGATCACACTAAAATACTGTGGGAATGGCAATGATATTGGAACCCTAGCAAGACTTTGGCCTAGACATTTGATAAAGCCCTGCTCAATAATGGTCTGATCACAAAAGATTTGAGAGACAGCCACACCAGACTAGAAAGAGAGCCAAGAAAGTGTTGAAGAGGGAGCAAAAAAACAGTACAGATCATCATAACAATATGGGTTCTCTTAAAGTCTTGAGACAGCATACATTGTTAAAAGGTTAAATTGACCTTCTGGCCACCCAAAAAATTAGGGAAAGGATTGTTATGGTTAAAACAACTGTTTTATGAGTGGGCCAAGAAGACAGGTTCACTCTTGGCAAGGAGATTAAGAATGCAGTAGGTTTCCAGGAAAATCATTACCCTAGCAGAGACTAGTGGCGCATACCTTAGTAGAAATTAAGATAAAATGAATTTATTTATTTATTCAGCCCTTTATCAGGAAGACCCAGTCTGATTAAAGGAAGTTGAATTCTTTAATAAAAAAGCACACCTCTTCACACTATCCAAGGCTAACAGGGATCATCTGAAAGAACCGATCACAGCTGAAGAGGTTACCAAGACAATCTCTGAGCAACACATAGATAAATCTCAAGCCATCATTGGGCTCACAAATAGAGTTAGCAAACAAAATTATTCAGCATTGGTACCATGTCTAGTTGCTCCATTTAACTTGTTCTTGTTATCTCATACAGTCTCCCCATCACTGGCAGCAGCATATATCACTCATATACAGAAGCCAGGCAAGCGTGCAACAATATAGTACTCCTACCAACCGATCACAATTTGAACTCTCTATCTACTAGACGCATGTACTTATTTCCTACCACATTGACTCAGACCAGTGAGGCTTTATTCTTCTAAGGCAAGCAGCGGACACCATCAAGCTACTACTTCGCTGCATTAAAAAAGCAAAATTAAAAAATATACACCTACTCATTCTGTCACTTGATGTTAAATAAGCATTCAACAGAATCAAATGGTCCTTTCTTATGTGGGTGTTGAAGGCAGGAGGTATGGGCTGAATATGCTAAAATGGATAGCAGCTAGCTACAAGAGATAGGTCACAAGCAATCATTATTGGAGTTAGCGTGGAGGAACTTCTCATAACTAGGGGTGTGAAACACAGCGGACGAAACCTGTTGTCTCCTCTCCCTCCTTTTATTTTCCCTTGCTGTAGAACTATTGACAGCTACCATGAGGCAACACCCAGACATTGGTGAGATGCTGTTCTGGAGTGACCAACACAGAATACACCTAAATGCCAATGCATCTAACTCTCCCTGACAGATGCAGTGCGCTCTGTCTCCAAGGTGTAACAGAGGTTTTGGGGTCCCGTGGGGAAATTTCTGGCTTTAAAGTCAACCTTGATCAATCAGAGGTGTTTAACTTTGGACTGTCTCTGGAAACCAAAACACATCTCATGAATTCGACTCCATTCCGATAGCTTCCCAATTAATAAAGTACTTGGGTGAATACATCACCCTAAAGCATTGTCATCTCTTCTCAGCAAACTAGCCTAAGTTTCCTAACAATCTCACTGATGACTTGTGTAAATGGCACAATACATTCATATTCTGAGTAGGCAGAGTAGCAGTAATCAAGCAAATTGTACTGCCCAGGCTATTATATGTAGATTATATCAACAAAAAGGACCAGGAGCGAATTATGGTCCAGTGCCTGTGCTCCTAGATCTAATTTTTAAGACAAAACAGGATAGCACTGTTCCAGAGGAGGGGGTGCAAGGTGTCATCCACTCATAAACATAGAGGAAAAAGAGAGGAACCAGAAACCAGGCCTAGGCCTAGAACCAACTAAAAATCCTTCCGCAAGCTCCCGCTAGCTGCATGATCCCAGAATACATTCCAAATGTGAAGCCCTCCAATCAGGGATATAAATTTAGTAACTGCACACTTAGAACCCAATTCACTAAGGTTACACACATATAGTAAATAGGAGTGCAGGGTCTCCGCACTTGTGGCAGAGTTACCGCCCTGTTTGCAGAGACTCTGCCCCAAGTGCAAAGACTCCACACTGGTAACTTTATTACATCATAATAATAATGATTCCTATTTGTAAAGCACAAACATATCACCCCCTTAACCCACACCCTAAAGGCGATGCATCCAACATGCGGTTTAGGATACAGCTAGAAAACAATATTTTTATTCTTGCTTATAAATGAATTTAAGTAGAATAGGGCAGATCTTTGGACTTGGTTCTTATCTCACTAAACCATATTGTAGCTTCCCCATCTTGGTTGAAGTAGGCCTTTTGCAACAAATGTATTGCTTTGAAATTATTTCTAGGTGACGTGCAATGCTTTAAAAAACTCTTGATCATATAAACACCAGAATATAGTCATAGAGACATTGACAAACTGTGCCCTAACCATAACCATTAGACTGCCATTTCACATTCTTAAGATGTACTGCAGCAATGATAAAGAAGATTATTACTATAATCATTACGTACATGTTTGTTGTAGGTAATAGCTTCGATGTAATAGTGCCAGTTGCTAGGAATTCTCTTTCTGTGTGAGTTGTTGTTCAAATGAAGGCTTAGTTCTACACTATACATCAATGATCGAATAACTAGGACTGATATTTCATTTTAGGGCCCACGGTTGTTTCCTCTGGAAAAAGATTGAAAACTCTTTTAACGGAATTTTAATGTAATCCCAGAATGGTCCTGTTTACAAGTGTGACACAGCGACATCCCCGGAAGGGATATCTCTCTGCCCAATCACAACAGGACTGGCATTCCCACATACAGATTTCCTAGGTATGATCACTCCGGGCCCAATTTCACCTGCCTGAAAATTAGGCAAGGAAAATCATGTGTAGATCAGACAGGTCATGTGGCCTCAACCATAGCCTGGCCCCACCAACCCCCTTCAAACGGGAGAACCAATTATCTATGCAATAATCTCCCTGCCACCTCATAGCCTGCCCTGTCCCCTGACACCTTCCTCTCAGGGCCCCCACACCTATTTACCACTTTCTTTGTGCAGAGGGTAAATCTCGGTGATAATCTGCATGAAAACCAGGACTACATGGTTATTCCACATTCTGTGTGGCTTGACTTGTAATTGTCTGATACTGGTAGGGTGTTATCACATGGGGCCAGTGTTTACAGGTAGGTGCAGAGTTTGCAAACCGCCAGTTCCATGTATCTTGTAATCATTTTTATTCAAGGTGGAATAATGGAGTTAAGGAATAGCGCCTGGCACATGGTCATTGAAGAATTTGTAAATGTCACTAAAGTCAAATACTAGAAAAGGGATCCATGTTTTAATACACAACGTGTTTTGTAAAATGAATTATTTGCAGAATTTGTCTGGCCACAAGAATATACTGAAAAGATAAACAATGTGTTGCAATTAGTAACTTTGGAAATTACATTTCAATTGATCCCATCTAATTTAGAAAGTTCCCAAGACCACGAGATATCCAGTAGTACTGCCAAATACTAATACATTAAGAGGTCGATTCCGATTTCGGTTGGAAATCGGCCCGACCGTCTCGGACCGGCAACGCAGTCCGACCGACACCTACAAGCACCGTACGACCCCCGCAGTACGATGTAAAGCCCGTGATCTACAACTGACCCGTCCGGAAAACAAGCCGTTTGAAACCAGACCGCCTCGCACGGAGCACAAGCCACATGACCGACAAGCACAGAAATCAGGTACCGGAAGCGAGAGAGACCCCTGCGACAGACTTGCATGCAACACAGAACAAAGCCAACATGAAGGACATGGAGCAGCCCGCACAAGCCAAAATGAGTGTCCGACTCAGTCCGAAGAACGTTTCCTACATGCCCACAAAGCATCAAGGAACAAAACACCAAAAAAGGACCAATCAAACATTGACAATGTCAATAAATAGCACCCAAAAAAAGTGCAACAAAGACAGCCCACAACTCCAAGTATAAAAAGTTAAAAAATCACTACCATGATCCTTTGGAAATACAACAGACCAGCCAGCACAGAACAACTTCAGACAGCAAAAACAGACACACATACAACTCACCCATCAAACAACGTTCACACTATCAACACCCCTCCAAAAGCACTCCCACATACACCTAGAAAAACAGACATCACTTGCACCCACACCCACACATCACTCCCTCACCACCACCCATCACCATGCCCCCTAAGAAGAATCCACAGTTCACAGACAGTGAGTTAGAAGTATTGGTAGATGAAATTCTCAGAGTAGAGCCACATTTGTATGGTACATTAGTACAAAGGACCCCCATGTCACAGAAAACCAAGATGTGGGTGAGGATTGTGGACAAGGTGAACGCACAGGCACCAATGTTGCACACAAAGACAGACATCCAGAACAGGGGGTATGATGTGCGCAGGAGGGTCACAAACCTCACCCACAAGGACTATGAGATGGCCCATCGCACCAGCAGTGGCCCTCCTGCAAAACCATTATACTTCAGGTCCTGGGAGGAGAAGGTGCGGGACATGCTACCACCAGAGAGCGCCCATGGCCTACTAGACTTACCAGAGCCTGGTGAGTACATAACCAATATACTCAATATTGTGTCACAATACACACACATCACTGTTAAGGGGCAGTGAAAACATGCACTGGTAGCAAAGGCAAAGAAAACAAAAGCCAATCAGCCCAAGAAGTACATGCTAGTCATACAAACACAATACCGGCCACCTCATAGTGATACCTAAATGTGTCATGACATGTACAAAGCTACCAACAAATAGAGCAAGACAGTGGAACCAATCTAAATAAACAGTGTCAGACAGTTCTGCCACCACAACCACTAACTCTCAGTGAAGCTGACTGACAGGAAGGAATAGTGGGTATGCTGGTGTAGTGAGTGTATCCAAAAGCATGATGGGGTTGTTGCCACATATAATGCTCCCCCTCCCAATTGGACCATCATCACCTCCCTGAACCATGCTCACCTCACAGGGGTGGGAAATGTACTGGCAAGAACTCTGGGATTGGGCTCTGTTGTGGGGAGCACAAGGCCCTGCTGGGTACTGTGCACCAATAGACAACAGGGCAACACTGTCAGCCATCTTGCCATTGCTGCCACACTACCTCACAGGGAAGCAGAGTCAAAAGGAGGGAAGTGAGGGCATGCTGGGAAGGGGGGTGTAGGCCAGAGCATGGTGGGAGTTGCAGGCACTCACAATCCTCAGCCACCGACATGGCCCAGCAAGCTCACACTGAACCATGCTCACCTCACAGGGGTGGGAAATGTACTGACAAGAACTCTGCGACTGGGCTCTGTTCTGGGAAGCACAAGACAAGGCAGGGAACTGTGCACCAACAGACAACAGGGCAACACTGTCAGCCATCTTGCCATTGCTGCCACACTCCCTCACAGAGAAGCAGAGTCAAAAGGAGGGAAGTGAGGGCATGCAGGGAAGGGGTTGTAGCCCAGAGCATGGTAGGAGTTGCAGTCACTCACAATTCTCAGCCACTGAAATAGCCCAGCAAGCTCACACTGAACCATGCTCACCTCACAGAGGTGGGAAATGTACTGGCAAGAACTCTGGGACTGGGCTCTGTTGTGGGGAGCACAAGGCTCTGCAGGGAACTGTGCACTAACAGATAACAGGGCAACACTGTCAGCCATCTTTCCATTGCTGCTGCACTCCCTCCCAGGGAAACAGAGTCAAAAGGAGGGAAGTGAGGGCATGCTGGGAAGGGGGGTGGAGCCCAGAGCATGGTGGGAATTGCGGGCACTCACAATCCTCAGCCACCTGCATGGCCCAGCAAGCTCACACTGAATCATGCTCACCTCACAGGGGTGGGAAATGTACTGGCAAGAACTCTGGGACGGGGCTCTGTTGTGAGGAGCACAAGGCCCTGCAGGGAATTGGCCACCAACAAACATCAGGACTGCACTGTCAGCCATTGTGTCAGCACAGGCACCCCCTCACAGGGAAGCAGAGTCAAAAGGAGGGAAGTGTGGGCATGCTGGGAAGAGGGTTGTAGCCCAGAACATGGTGGGAGTTGCAGTCACTCACATTCCTCAGTCACTTACATGGCCCAGCAAGCTCAAATTGAACCATGCTAACCTCACAGGGAGAGGAAATGGGCTGACAAGATGTCTGACACTGGGGTCTGTTGTGGGGAGCACAAGGCCCTGCTAGGAACTGTGCACTAACAAACACCAGGACTGCACTGTCAGCCATCTTGTCAGCACAGGCACACCCCCTCACAGGGAAGCAGAGTCAAATGTGAACAGGGATGACACTCCTGTGTCAGCCACCTGCTGGCCCTTGAGTACCAATGACCATGTACATCAAAATCCATACATGAGCTGGGCATGCACACACTTCAACATGCACATTGAAAGGCTTCATGTTGGCTGGACAATGTGCAACAACAATATCGATCTCTGTCTGTGACGACTGAAGACAATGCAGTGTACAGGCACGCATCCTGACGTCCTGGTGCAAATGTCATGTAGATAATCCATTGTTACAAAAATGAAGGAGGAGGGAATGGTTCATTCGTCATGTGCAACCCGGGTCATTACGTATTGTGTTGCCTCCATTGAAAACCTCACATACATACACATGCTTTTTTGGGAATATCTTGGTTTTCCGCCTCAGTGTACTGTTGCTGCATTTTCGTTGGGTAACCATTTTTTAAAATATGCTATGCCTCCACCTGGAGGTAAACTGGCTGCTTCCCAGTAGTGTCCAGAGATGAAAATTAAGAGTGCGTGTCTGTGCTCAAGTGCTGTGAGTCAAAATCACTCACATCACCCAAAGGCAAAGTTAAAATGGTGAACATTGTGATGTACGAAGTTACAGACAAAGCTGTTGCGTGTGTGGATACAGCTACTGATCCTCCACACCAGGGTTGTGCACTGTTGGACAACAAGTTGCAGCCTAAAGTGATCCCAGAGCCTTTTTCTTCTCTGGACACTACTGGGAAAGCAGCCAATCTACCTCCAGGTAGAGGCATAGCATATTTGCAAAAATGGTAACCCAATGAAAATGCTGCTACAGTACACTGAGACAGTGAACCAATATGTACCGCACCATTCCTGTGTACGTATATGAGGGTATTTAGTAAGGAATGAAAATACATAAATACCCTGGTTGTACAGGACGAGTGATCCATTCCCCTCCTTCATTGTTAGTACTACCTTTTGCAAGCTGAATGGATCTGTACCTCTTCCTCCCTCCCCGTTGCAAAATACATATGTGAACCATCAATGCCTGTAGTAACATAACTGACAATGTCTTTCTCTTCCAAACATAGGTGGTCCTGTGGACACAGCAGCAAGTGAAGAGGAGTACCTGTCCCAGACTTTGGTGGAGGATGAGCTCTCTGGTGTGGATCTGGCTCTGTCCTCTTCGGATGACGACCAGCAATCTGGCACCTCCGGTGTGAGTCATCATGCAGCCCCAGCACCCACGCCAAGAACATCTGGCAACAGACCGAGGACCCCCACCAACAGGGACAGACCTAGGACACAGAATCCAAACAGCACAGGGACACCGGCCACCCAGGAAGCTATGGACAATAACACCAGTAGCAACACCCAAGGTTTCCCAGGGTCACCTGAGTGTGGCACCGTAGTTCCTGCCCATGTGACGAGGGGTGGTGGGAGGGGTGTTAGGCAGAGGTCACAGCCTGCAGAGGGGCCTTGGACTGCATGATGACCCCCAACTGCTACCCATCATAGATGCATACCAGGATAGCACCAGAGGATTTGGCCAGGTAGTGTGGATCCTCAAGGACATGCAACAGGAGCAGGCTAGCCACCATGAATGCATGGAGGCCAGGTGGGAGAAACTTACTGCAGTGCACAGTGACATATCCTCTACCAAGACTTCAAACTCATCTGTGAACTTTGGATTCAAAACCTTCTGTACAGCACCCACAATCCTGTACACTATCTCCACACATGTATGTAAATAAACTCACTATTACACTATACTTGCCTATGTGGTGATTCCAACTTGGTAATTGTCATGGAGCTGATGATATGCCAAAGAACACAGTGCATGCCAACTCCTACAGCAATGTCATTACTAATTTGACTCATGTTGATGTGAAACATATGAGTGAGACACACCAATAGGGCCCCACAACACATACTTACCATGGACATGTGACACATTGCCTACAAAGATGTTTGGCATAAATACAGTGGAATGCACAGACACCACACCTATCCATGGTCAGTGCTAACAAGCCCACAGTTGAGGTATCCAAATGTCAGTCAGATGTGTGAAGATGGACAACACACTTCACTAAGTGAAGCACAGGTTCATCACACATCAGCAACACGTTTATTATACAACAGTAGCAAGGTAATTCTACCTGACAGTGGGCACACGGTCAACAAGTGTCGTCGAATTGACCTTCAGGGGTGTGTGGTACATCACACGATGGGATACTAGAAGTTTGACCCTGGCATTGGATTCTGGTTGTTGGGTGTCAGAGTTGACCAAACAACAGGCAAAGTAACTTGGGAAGGACAGGCATAGGACACAGTCAGAAGCACACCAGAACAGGATGGAAATGCAATAAACATGCACAGAACATGTCACAAGAAACCTACACAGTAACAAGTTAGCATGTTGACACTATTGTGGACTACAGACCATCTGACTGGACACATCACTGCACACATCCAGTCGAGTACCACACGGACAAACTCAAATAGCAACTGAGCAGCACCCACACATCTCAGGCTAACTCAAGACATTGACATAAAAATCCTGGGAACTCACATTCAGCTGAAGAAGTTGTTGATGAGCTGTGTGCGGACGTCACCCTCATCATTACTGGCCTCGTGGCCCTGGCCAGGATCCTCCACAGGTGGGAGAAGTTGGTCATCGTCATCCTGTATGAGAGGCACCTACTTCTGCACTGCCATGTTGTGTAGCATGAGGCATACTATGATGAGCTTGCACACCTTTGTAGGCTCATATGGGAGGGCCTCTCTGGTCTTGTCCAGGCAGCGGAAGTGGCTTTTCATGAGACCAAAGGTCTGCTGAATCACTCTCCTGGTTCAACCATGTGCCTCATTGTAACACATCTCGGCTGCTGTCACAGGGTTCCTGAGGGGTGTCAGCAACCATGGTATGTTGGGGTATTCAGAGTCACCTATATACAAAGAATAGCACATTAGTTGAGTCTTATAAGAGGGTGCGATACAACATTGCCAAGCACACACAATGGTAAACAGTACACACCAACAGGCCAGGCACACTAGTTTGGCAACTGTGACATCATCAACGCTATGCAACTCCTCCTCATGATGTAGGCATCGTGCGCAGAACCCGGGAAACGTCCACACACATGTGTGATACACATGTCCACCAGACATACCACCAGAACATTGATGGAGTGTTCCGGTAGGTCTGCTCATGTGCCTGTGGTGGTATCGGTGCCACATGTGTACCATCAATTAATCCTATGAGGTTCGGCATTCTCCCCAGTCCATAAAAAGCATCCTTTATGTCAGTGAGTTCACCAGGGCCAGGAAACCTGATGTAGAAGTTAATGAAATGCAACATCCCCTCCAAGATATCATGAAGCACACGGCTGAACATAGTTTGTAACAACCCACCAGCAGTAGCCACAGTGTACTGGAAGGTACCGGTGGCAAAGAAGTGCAGGGCTGCCATCACCTTCACCTTTGGGGTCAGTGCTGTAGGGTATGTCCGGCCCGGTAGCAGATGTGGTGCCAACTGCTCCACCAACTCCTCAATCCGTGGCCTGGTGAAGCGGTACCGTCGGATGGAGTTGCGTTTCAATATGCTTTCAAGGTCTGGGAACGGTCTATGGACAACTGGTGCCTTGCAGTACAGAGATGGGCAAAGTAAGATTTTACATTCCTCCACCCATGTGTCACTGACCTTGTGAAAAATCACATGATACATCATAGCAATACACAATGAACTGAGGTGTGTGCTGTTGGGTATGGACACCTTCATGCACATCATCTCACATATCAGTGAGACATGTGCACAGAAGTCCCATGGAGTGCAGTGCCAAATCATTGGGCTGCGGCACAGATTAACACTACAAACTGTTGTCATGATGTTCTGGGGAATGTATTTGGCTGAAATACCTGAGGTTGATGTATGATGGATGTGTGGCGCATCACCCATCCTATGGATGTGGGTATCAATATTGTTAGACACACATACTCCTATGGGTGGGGGTGGCTGTAGTGGTGGGCAACATGACACATATGGGTGGGAGTGGCAGTCGTGATAGGCAACATGCCCCTATGGGAGGGAGTGGCAGTGGTGGTGGGCAACATGACCCTATGGGTGGGAGTGGCAGTGGTGGTGGGCAACATGCCCCTATGGGTGGGGGTGGCAGTAGTGATAGGCAACATGCCCCTATGGGTGGGGGTGGCAGTAGTGATAGGCAACATGACACATATGGGTAGGGGTGACAGCAGTAGTGGGCAACATGCCCCTATGAGTGGGGGTGGCAGTGGTGATAGGCAACATGCCCCTATGGGTGGGGGTGGCTGTAGTGATAGGCAAAATGCCCCTAAGGGTGGTGGTGGCAGTAGTGATAGGCAACATACCCCTATGGGTGGGGGTGGCAGTAGTGATAGGCAACATGAAACATATGGGTAGGGGGTGGCAGTAGTGGTGGGCAGCATGACACATTTGGGAAGGGGTGGCTGTAGTGATAGGCAACATTCCCCTATGGGTGAGGGTGGCTGTAGTGATAGGCAACATGCCCCCATGGGTGTGGGAGACAGTAGTGATAGGCAACATGCCCCTATGGGTGAGGGTGGCAGTAGTGATAGGCAACGTGACACATATGGGTAGGGATGGCAGTATTGGTGGGCAACATGACACATATGGGTGGGAGTGGCAGTGGTGGTGGAAAACATGCCCCTATGGATGGGGGTGGTAGTAGTGATAGGCAACATGACACATATGGATAGGGGTGGCAGTAGTGGTGGGCAACATGACACATATGTGTAGGGGTGGCAGTAGTGATCGCCATGGGATCCCTATGGAGGCCTGTTGCTAGTGAACAGGGTCTGGACCCCTGGGTGTGTGTGAAATTTGGCAGGTACGTGTCATTTGTTTGTATGGTGGGTGTTCAACCTACCATCTGCACCTTCCGTGTCTGTTCCTGATCCGGTCATAAGTGTACAGGACTGGTATGACCTGCGTGATGGAATTCATGATGTGTTTGTCTCATCTCTGCTTGTTGCTCCATTTCGAAGCCGTGTATTGTGTTATTGCATGAATCGTATCCAATTTGCAGCTTTACTGGATGCTATAAGGTGCTTTATGTGGCGACCGGTCTGGCGCGCAGGAAGTATGCATCGTACTTGTCCGGACGGAAATTGCAGTGTTTATGGTGCGGCACAAGGCGATTTGTGTGTTTACGGGTCAGGCTCGTACAGAAAAGGTGGATGGATTCGGAGCGTATGTGTCGGTCACAAATTTGGCACTTTTTCGCATCAGTCCCGCTTTTGATACGATTCAGCCTAAATGTAAGGCTACGGACAGCTCTCGGGGAGCTGTCCGACCCAGATCGGAATCGAATTATTGCAGAAATGGGTAAGAAGTGTTGAGTGTTTGAATGAATCACCAAATATATTAATGAATGAGTACCTATTAAAGGACAGCTTTGTGAATGGAAGTGCATAAAGTGACTTCCTAGTAGTTAAAAGCAGTAGGATTATTGGTTGGTTGGTTGGTTGATAGCTTTATTTCGATATGCGTATATCATAAAAGCATTACACAAAGATATATAAAATAGCACATCGTAAAACATAGACTGTACATTAAAAACATCAAGTAAAAATGACTATTAGACATAATAAATAAAGTTAAAAAAACATTAAATCGATATAGACAGTCTTTTTAAGCGGATCAACCAGGCCCATTTTAAAAATTTAGAAATAGCACAAACAATGGGAGGAGCTGTATCAGTCAGTAAAATACGTAAAGCCACCGAATGCTGTCGAATATCCATCTCTCTACAAAGTGGTTTGAGCCAGTGGGATCTGGGGCGCACATAATCCGGGCAATCAAGGAGGAAGTGTGCCACGGTTTCGGGTCTGTCAGTACATAGGGCACAGTTGCGTGATACCTGCTTGTTCAAGTTCCATCTGGAGAGGAGATCGGCTAGGGGTAGGGTCCCTAGTCTAAATTTAATATATAGGGCCCGGTCCATTGGAATGGTAATAATGTCCAAAAAGGGTTCAAAGGCAACAACATCTTTTATTCTTAGGTAAGCTGCGGTGGAATTGCAGTGATGCTGGTTGCTAATGAGCTTTGAGGAAACGCATTCCCAGTATATTTTTTTCAGAGTCTCCTTCGGGGGAGCTGAGTGTGTAGACCAGCAGGCACCCAAACCCAGGTCCCCAAGCAGGTGTTTAATGTCCCTAAGCCATTTAATCTTCTGCCAGCCATCCGAATGCATTACCTCTGCCAGCCCGTCTGCATAAGATTTTAGTTCCGGGACCCTCCACATGCGAGCCCACAATAAGAGAGGCCGGAGGCGGGCCAGATCCTTGATTGGTTTACAGCCCGCATCCATGAGCACCGGAACTGTCGGGGTGCTCATCGGGATTGCCATTAGGTCCTTAATGAATTTATTCTCAGCCTTAGACAGAGCCTCCATGTTACCCAGACCCCATAACTCTGCTCCGTAAAGTGATGCGGATACTGCTCTAGCCTTGTATATATCAATTATCGGAGCTACACAGTGTTTGGATGAGTTGTTGTACTCCTTTAACAAGGCTCCCCCCACCCTTTTGTGACCCAAAGTCATTTTATTAATGTGGGGAGACCAGGTCATAACATCACTCAAACGGATTCCCAAATAATCAAATTCTGATACTTTTTCAAGAGGGATAGAGTTCAAGATGGGGGGGCGGCCAAGTTTCCTGGGGGGGTGCATGATTAGATACTTCATTTTGTCCACATTTATGACAAGTCCTCTGTTTACACAAAAATCCTGAAACCGGTTCAGGAGCTTCTGGAGGCCTTGGGGGGTTTTCGAAATGAGAAGGGTGTCGTCGGCAAACAACAAGGTTGGGATCTTAACGCCGCCCAAGGTGGGGGCGTCTGCTGGTTCTTCAAGCAGATGCTCTACCACCCCATTCACATAGAGCGAGAATAGGGTTGCAGCTGGAACGCAGCCCTGCCGGACACCCCTTTCAACCCGGATCTTATCAGTCTTCTCCCCATTCAAGCCCCATCTGACCTGAGCATAGTTGGCGTTATGCAATTTCATGAGGAAATTTAAGATATAAGGGGGCATCCCAAGGCCATACAGCACCCTCCAGAGTTCCTCCCTAGGAACTATGTCAAAGGCAGTCTTCAGGTCTATAAAGGCCAAATAGAGACTGCCTTTGCCCAGCTCCACCACCTTCCAATATAGTAACATGAGTCTGAAGACTTGTTCGACTGTTCCTGTGCCTGAGCGAAACCCGGCCTGCAACTCGGACAGTATGTGGTTGTCATCCACCCATGAAAGAATCCTCCCCAGAATTGCTTTACCTGCCACCTTCTGGGTAGAGTCTATAAGGATTATTGGCCTATAATTTCCTGGTAAATCCCGACTGCCCTTTTTAAAAATTGGGACTACCTCTGCCCCTTTCCAGGACTCTGGCACAGATCCTCCCTCAATAATGGCATTTAAAAGAGCAGAGACCAACACCCCCCATTCACCTGGGTAGGCTCGAAGAAGGTCCCCTGGCAAGCCATCCGGTCCAGCTGCTTTTAGTGGAGTAATGGTTTTGATCAGGTTTGTAACCTCGCGTGCAGAGAAAAGATCCGTATCTCTGTCCAGAGTATAGGGGGGAAGGATAAATTGATCATTAAGTGTGCCTTCAATAGCACGATAGAGAGCCAAAAAGTGGTCAAACCACGCCTTGGCAGTGATAGTACAGGTCCTCAAGGTGTCATCAGGACGGTTCCTACTACCCACCAAGTCCCAAAACCCCTTGGCATCTCTCCCTCGACTGGCAGTCAGAAGATCCTGCCAAAAGTTATCCTCCCATTCTTCCTTAGCGGTTTTTTGACAGTGAGAATATAACCTTCTGGCCTCCCTAATCCTGATTTGAGATTTGGATTTAACTGCGTCAACAAGCAAGGTCTTCGCCTCTCTGCACTTACGGTTAAACCAGCCTTGTCTAGCCCGGGGACCAGGTTTCTTCCCGTTGGTGCTACCTGTAACAATAAAAAGCTCACTAAGAGCCAGAGTTAAGTTGCAAAACCTGGCCGGCACATCCACCAACACACCCCCCAGAGAGTCAAGGTTTTCTAGGGCTGCAGCTAAAAGCTGCGTTATAGAGGATATTTTCTCCGCTGAGAGCGACAGCTTAGCCCACTTTAGCCGTCGACCGCAGTTAGATACTACCGACATGTCCGGGACGGGAGAACAAGGAGTTCTGTAACCTATACCATCTAGACACCTATGGGTCAGGGTGAGCGAAAGAAGATTGTGATCGCTCTCTACAGAGGGTATGATAACCATATCCTTTACCATGCTCCATAGGTGGATGTCAAGAAGGAAGTAATCAATTCTAGACGTATGCGCGGGCCTATTGTATCTGTGGGCTCCTTTTTTGTCAGAACTGGTCCTACCATTAAGGGCCCTCAGGTCAAACTCAATTGTTATGGAATTAACCTGGAGCACCACTTCCGTCCATTTTTTAATTGGGCTAAGCTCTAGGGCGGGTATGCCCCACCTATTATCGTCGACCTCTTGGTCCTGTAGAGCTTCTGGGCCAAGAGGCTCGAAGGTGCAATTGAAGTCGCCCGCAACCAGGGTGCGGTGCTTATGTGGAGAGGATCGAAGCAGGGCCTCCAGGCGGGCTATAGTGGGGGATTCTCTACCCCCCTTCATACCTCGGGCGTAAATATAAAAAATATTTAGAATAACCTGACCCTTTGGATTTTTCAATGTGATATTAAGGAGGTCCGGACACTGGGTATCATGCTCCTCCACCCTACAATTAAGTGCAGTAGCTACCCAAACAAGGAGGCCTCCCGAGGGACGACCCCTACCAGACTCTAATTGTACTGCCGGTATATGGTGGGATGAATATCCCGCCTTATGAGAGGGCTCCCCGCACCAGGTTTCCTGGAACAGGCATATTGAGTAATCCTCCACAAGAGCGTTCCAGTCAGGCAGTGCCAATTTCCTGTCCAGGCCGGCCACATTCCAACTGAGAACCCTAACAATTGGGTCCGTCACAGCCGAAATGCTACCGGACTCGACAGGGCCCACCAAGTCTGTATCTCCCGTAAAAGGACGGGCAATGGTAGGCTCGGTTTGGACCATCACCACCCCTGCTTCCCATGTATCACCTGGAGCGGCATGCTCCCCTGAGGTAGGCAGTTGGTCGTTTCTTAGTACAGAATTGAAAATACTGGAGTTAGATGTTTCATCCGCTCTATTGATTATTATACCCCTACTATTTTCCTGGTGGTCAGGGGATTGTCACCATCCCCTCCCTAGATCTTGCCAACCACCCGAAGCGTTAGTAACCGGGACAAAAGTATGGTTATAGTACTGTGGGGGTGGGACTGGGGTGACAATCCCTGGCCACAGACAGCTTAAGGGGCCATTTTGCTCGTTAAGCAAACAGGTTGAGACACTAGTGGGACGTGGATAAAAGAAATTGAGGTCAACAATACCAATTCCTCCTTTACTTGTGCACCAGCCCTGTCTTGTTAGCCATCCTACCACCCTTGGATCTTGAAAATTGACCACAATACAGTCCCCCCCAGGCTTTTGGCGGTAGAGCCTATCCAATCTATTCGCCTCACTCCCAATATAAGACCATCAACTTCCCCTGGTAGAGGCCAGTTTACCCTTAGCCAGTGCATAGCTTTGTTTTTAAGCATCTGGAAGGTTTCTCTCTGTCCCGGTGGAAGTGGTGGGACATTTATTAGGACTGCTACAAAGGGGAAGGAATCTGGGGTGAAGTTCATGGGGGGTTTCTTGTGTGGTGGCTTTGTTGGGGGTGGTACGGACGGTCTGGGGACAGTAGAAACAGGGCAGGGTATAGATTTATTCACTAAAGGTTGATTACCAGTAGGTAGGGCAGATGATAGGACAGTGCCCTTTCTTATGCCCACAACACCTCCTGCTACTATAGTGGCCGAAGTTTTTATGCTAGGCGGCGGTTGTTGCGCCGCAGTCTGGGCAGGTGCTACAGTAACGGGAGGATTTGGAACAAGTCCCAGTGAAGCTGAGTTAGGGGGCTTCAGGGGTCTCTTCACTGCCGCACTAACAATCTTTGCAGGTAATGGAGATTTGGATTGTTGCCCTTGTCCCTTAACTTGTGATATAGCTTGAGTATTATTCTGGCAATTGCTGCTTCCATCCAACCTAGCCTGAACTTTTATCAGTGGCTTGGTAGAGAAAAAATTGTCTAATGTTGCCTGCTCAAAATGGTCTAAGCGGTCAGAGAGCTTACTAATACGTTCCTCTAATGGGAGCAATATAGACCGTAACAACCTTTCTAGATCAGGGAGCAAACTGCTCAGGGATGGCTGTTTATCTGCCGTAGCCGTCCCAGTGTCTGTAGGAATGGTTGAACTAAGATCAGGACTATCTAGTGTTACAACAACCCCCTCTTGCATAGTTTCCCTCCCACGGCTTACTTCGGAAGCAGCCTTACTAGACTGAATGGTTTTGTTAACTTTTCTAAGTTTATGAGGTGGCTTAGCTGGAAGGCATTTCTTAGATAGAGTATTACCTTTTCTTTTAAAACCTGATTTAGGTTGGGTCAGTGGAGCCCGTACTTCAGCTGTACAGGTTATAATCTCTGTATGGCTCACACAAGCAGGGATCAAATCGCCCACAGTACCCTGGTTCTCCTTATTAGTAGATACATCATGAGCTAAAAAGGATACAGCAGGTAGATTTAGTGATGACAAAGGTGTAACTAGTGCAGGATAAATTTGTGCAGAGCGCTTATCCACAGGATTTTTTAGTAGTTCAATAGATAGTCTCCGCTCTGCACGC
Organism: Lissotriton helveticus; assembly: GCF_964261635.1. Lineage (NCBI taxonomy): Eukaryota > Metazoa > Chordata > Amphibia > Caudata > Salamandridae > Lissotriton > Lissotriton helveticus. The sequence goes on along the minus strand of NC_136063.1, from coordinate 240,948,401 downwards.
CTCTCAGCAAGCGATATTTCTTTGTCAATCAACTGAAGAGGGCGATTGAAAAATGTATCCAAGGGACCGACAACTAGTTGCCCGGCATCGCCCTGTGGGGTTATCATGGCGGTGCTACTTGGGAGTTCCGGCATTCCTTAAAGTTATCAGCCCTTTTTCGCCTCTTACTGATAAGGACTTGTGAGGCACAGCAATGCACAGGAAGATGTAATGATCGTTTGGGATCGATGTCAGTGGGGTGGCCCAGCCCGGCCTCCCTCGGCCCCTGACGGCCACAGACGGTCCCGCCCTTGTCCCGGGCTTCTCCCGGCGCGCTCCCGCTCGCTCCCGCGGAGCGGTGGCCCAAGACTCCTTTAAGCAACAAATACAGCAGTCCGATTGGACGATAGGCGGGTGGGCGTGGCCAGCGGGGAGAGCAGCCCAGGTGAGACTAATTGGGCGCGCAGGGACTCCTGGACTCTGGAGTCCCTGACTTATGATCGCAGCCCCGCCGACACAATCGCCAGCCCGCGCTCCTCTCCAACAGTTACCAAGGACCCAGCAGCGTCACAAGCAGAGAGCGCTGCGGGACCCGCGAAGCGGGTCCGGCGAGGCGCTAGGGTTGTTTCCTCCCAGCAGGGACACGTGAAGAGTCAGCAGAGGGGCCGAAGACCAAGCAAATGCAGTCACAGATCTCCAAAGGTTTCCCAATGCGCCGTGGACAGGGTCCGCCTTTCACTCTGTTGGCGGGGGGCGTGGCCAGCGGGGAGAGCAGCCCAGGTGAGACTAATTGGGCGCGCAGGGACTCCTGGACTCTGGAGTCCCTGACTTATGCTCGCAGCCCCGCCGACACAATCGCCAGCCCCGCGCTCCTCTCCAACAGTTACCAAGGACCCAGCAGCGTCACAAGCAGAGAGCGCTGCGGGACCCGCGAAGCAGGTCTGGCGAGGCGCTAGGGTTGTTTCCTCCCAGCAGGGACACGTGAAGAGTCAGCAGAGGGGCCAAAGACCAAGCAAATGCAGGCACAGATCTCCAAAGGTTTCCCTGGCGCGCAGGAAGTATGCATCGTACTTGTCCGAACGGAAATTGCAGTGTTTATGGTGCGGCACAAGGCGATTTGTGTGTTTACGGGTCAGGCTCGTACAGAAAAGGTGGATGGATTCGGAGCGTACGTGTCGGTCACAAATTTGGCACTTTTTCGCATCAGTCCCGCTTTTGATACGATTCAGCCTAAATGTAAGGCTACGGACAGCTCTCGGGGAGCTGCCCGACCCAGATCGGAATCGAATTATTGCAGAAATGGGTAAGAAGTGTTGAGTGTTTGAATGAATCACCAAATATATTAATGAATGAGTACCTATTAAAGGACAGCTTTGTGAATGGAAGTGCATAAAGTGACTTCCTAGTTAAAAGCAGTAGGATTATAGTGTAAGATGAAAAGAGTTGGGCTAGAAGTATGACTCGTTTTTCCAAGCATAAACGGGTTTCCAACCAGCTTGCGCATGCAAAAACCTATGGGGTACGTACAAAGCCTATTTAGCAAGTTGCAATTTATTTGCCACTCGCTAAATAAGTTTTGTGACTCGCTATTAGGAAGGGTTGTTTCCTTCCTAATAGTGACTCACAAGCCATGTAAGAATGTTTTGCAACCGCAATTGCGGTCGGAAAACACTTGCAATTTACCACCCTCTTCAAGAGGGTGATGATGCAGTCACGAATGGGAAGGGGTCCCCAGGTTTTTAAAGGCAGGCAGTGGTCTCAAGGACCACAACCTCCCCTTAAAAAATAGACAAAAACGTTTCTTTTTAAAAGCATCCCGTTTTCCTTTAAGGAAAATAGGCTGTATTTTTTTTTAAAAAAAAGGCTTTATTGAAAAGCAGTCCCAGACATGGAGGTCTGATGAGCCCAGCAGGTCACCATCCCTGGGAGGGCCAGCCATTCCCAATGGGATCACAAATTGTGAGTGCCTTATTAATATTCATGAGGCTCGCATTTTGCGACCCCATTAGGAATCGCAATCAGTGTCGCAGACACTTTAGTACATACCAATTTGATACTCGCAAATTGAGAGTCGTTATTGCAACGCAATTTGTGAGTGGCAAATTCCTTGTTCATACATCTGGCCCTTTGTATTTTTTCCTGCGGTTCAGTGGTTGATTTTTTGTGCGAATGAGGAGCGAGCTGCATAGTTTGGATTGCATAAATCCTCCCTCTCCTATTGCACAATGGATTTAGGCAGTCTGAAGTATTTTGTGTTATTTTTTGTGCCTGTTTGTTGTAGAAATATAGATTTTACAAGTAAGTGTAGAACTACTGTTGAAGCTCAATTTAGACTCCAACCTTTACATTTTATCAATGGGCAAATGTACATTAATATTTGACATTATATTTACAGTGTGCCTTAAGAATATTAACATGTGTGAACATTTAAACACATTAATGAAATATAACCACTGAGAAACTGAGCTTCATAAATGTGCACACTCATTTTCATTCAAAATGCTTACATGTATTAATTATTCATGTTTTATATTTACACTTCAAGTTATATTTGTTTAACCTCTTCGGTGCTCATGGCGAGACCAGCTTGTCATGAGTCAGTGTGGAGCTGTGCTCATGACGAGCTGGTCTTGTCATAACGGCTGCGTTCCGCCCACGCGTGATTAATTCCCCGCCTGTACGGGCAAATTATTCAGTGGGCGGGTTTATGACGAGACCAGCTCGTCATGAGTACAGCTCCACCAATGACTCATGATGAGCTAGTCTGGTCACAAGCAACGCAGCTCTGCGCTCACCCCCGCCCCCTAGCAACGTTGGGGAATTACTTCCGCAGGGAAGGGGTTAAGTAAACATGCATTTTTATTCCATTTTTGCGTTTATTTTGAAAGTTATATATGTGTGCATGTATAATCACATATTTGAAAAGCACAATGTTTAGTTAAAGTTCACCTGACTAATTGCCTTAATTTTAAAATCTATTTTGCTTGGTTATGTGTTCTTTCTTTTGCAGGATACTTGTTTCCCGTCCAGGGAGGACATGGCTTGGCAGTTCGGGCTGGACTGTTCCCATGAGGCACAAGGTCAGACTGATTTATATATGGCCATGTCTGAACTGGGGTGGCGGAGTGAGCTAAAGAATGATGATGGATTAAACCCAGGACATTTGACTGGGGGTGAGTGCTTGCATTGTTTAACACTCCGTCCGTCATCCCCTTTGGTTTTGCTTTGTTCGCCCTAAGTTGGCAGGGAATGCCCAGACGTGGGTCCCTTGTCCACTTTGATACTGGATTCACGCTAGCCTGGCTGAAGATGACTGATTAGCCAGAAACCGGTCCCAGGATGCTTGTTTCCGGTCCAGGGAAGACATGGCTTGACTGTTCAGGCTGGACTGTTCCCATGAGGCACAGGGTCAGACTGATTCGCATATGGCCATGTCTGAACTGGGGTGGCGGAGTGAGCTAAAGAAGGATGATGGATTACACCCAGATCATTTGACTGGGGGTGAGTGCTTGCATTGCTCAACACTCCGTCAATCATCCCCTTTGGTTTTGCTTTGTTCACCTGTAGTTGGCAGGGTATGCCCAGACGTGGGCCCCTTGCTCACTTTGCCACTGGATTCAAGCTAGCCTGGCTGATGATGGCTGATTAGCCAGAAACCGGTCCCAGGATGCTTGTTTCCGGTCCAGGGAAGACATGGCTTGGCAGTTCGGGCTGGACTGTTCCCTTGAGTCGCAGGGTCAGACTGATTTGCATATGGCCATGTCTGAACTGGGGTGGCGGAGTGAGCTGAAGAATGATGATGGATTAAAACCAGATCATTTGACTGGGGGTGAGGGTTTGCATTGTTCAACACTCCGTCCATCATCCCCTTTGGTTTTGCTTTGTTTGCCCTAAGTTGCCAAGGTATGCTCAGACTTGGGTCCCTTGCTCACTTTGCCACTGGATTCAAGCTAGCCTGGCTGATGCTGGCTGATAAGCCAGAAACCGGTCCCAGGATGCTTGTTTCCGGTCCAGGAAAGACATGGCTTGGCAGTTCGGGCTGGATTGTTTCCATGAGGCACAGGGTCATACTGATTTGCATATGGCCATGTCTGAACTGGTGGTGGCGGAGTGAGCTAAAGAATGATGATGGATTAAACCCAGATCATTTGACTGGGGTGAGTGCTTATATTGTTCAACACTTCATCCATCATCCACTTTGGTTTTGCTTTGCTCGTCCTAAGTTGGCAAGGTACGCCCAGACGTGGGACCCTTGCTCACTTTGCCACTTGATTCAATGTAACCTGGCTGATGACAGCTGATTAGCCAGAAACTGGTCCCAGGATGCATGTTTCTGGTCAAGGGAAGACATGGCTTGGCAGTTCGGACTGGACTGTTCCTATGAGGCACAGGGTCCGACTGATTTGCATATGGCCATGTCTGAACAGGTGGTGGGGGAGTGAGCTAAAGAATGATGATAGATTAAACCCAGATCATATGACTGGGGGTGAGTGCTTGCATTATTCAACACTCCGTCCATCATCTCCTTTGGTTTTGCTTTCTTTTACACGTGCATGCTCAAGGTTTCATTAGCTAGAGAAAAGGAGTATTGTTGTATGTTTTAGTTTATTGATAGTAATGCAAGAGAAGATAATTCTTGGCAAGAAGCGTGATGACCTAATGAGCAGATGAAGCTGCCTATGCATCGTGTTTCAGGAAAAGGGAATGCTCAAGGTTACAGTAACAGTCGAAGTTTTGTGGAATGGGAAAATTAATTTGATTTTGCAAATGGATACTACAATAAGTCAAATGATTGGTTCCTGTTGGGGTGGGAAGAGATATTATTTTTGTTGAAGTTTTATTTGTTTTAATTAGTGTTCACACTGTTAGAAGTCAGAGCAGATTTCCTAAGACTTTGAGGGGTACAGAACTCTTTGTTTCATTTACACTGGCAAGTGTGAAGCTTTATCCTAAACATTTCTTTCGATTCGGAGAGACTTCCATTGGGGTCTTCAGTATGCTGACACCTTCTTGCATTTCTGAATTTCCTTAAGACACCACTCTACAATCCAGCCTTATTCTAAACTTAGAACATTGATTGGAGCAATTTAGAACTTATTCATGTTTAGGAGAGAGAATCAGAGTTTATTTTAGGAATACATATTTTAAATTCTCAGTTTCTATATTGCTGTGCCTCTTTTTATTTTATAGTTAATCCTACTGAGTATGAACGTATTGCAATATTGCAGATCTCCAGCTGTAATCCTGTATCTTTTTTAATATTCTCTTGGCACGTATATATACTGAACTGATATATAATTGGTAAATAAAACTAATTCACTTCAATCAACTTTTCCTGGTCCTTATTGTGTGGCCAAATGGGCTTCCCGAAGATTGAATTGTGTTATTATTGTTAAATCTCTTGGTGTCTCAGTCAATTTAAGAAGATCAATGCGATGAGAGATTGTAAGCCACGTACCGGACGCACTCTCATTATTTTAGCACTAACCTTTATTGACAGGGTACTATGAGCTCTTTCTGGGTGATGCAGAAGTACTTCAATGTGACTGTGTTTCTGACAGGCGCCAAGCATGATGCATTTTAAGTATGTTGACGCATTCCCAAGACTTCACTCCAGCTACCAGTCTTAATGTTGCACTTTTGACAACTTGGAGATGATGGTTTTCATAATTTGGCAGAGCTACATGTTCTCAATTGATGCACTCATTTTGGTAGATTATAGTAGTTCCCAATCCTAAAAGGATGATATGGCTGAGAATGTGGAGATAGCAGTGGCATGTGCTGATCACACATCTGATCTGGGTGTCTAAAGTAATGTTATATTCCAGAGTGAGTTTGAATTTAGGCATTGTTGTTATAGTTGATTGTCTTGGTATGAGAGGCAGTGTGGGGATGCTTTGGTGGTTGCCATGCTTTTCTATTATAGGAAACATATGTTGATTCTGGATCTATGTAGCTTCAGAAAATCATTTGCCATGCTATATTTAGCAGCAGCAAAAGCAATTTTGTTATAGTTTCTTTTTGAGTTTTTGGTGATGGCTCTCTTGTCATTGTTTCATATACATACTATATTAGGTAACTTTCTTCTAGTCTAGTAACCTTTGTTCACAAAGCTTTTTTTATTGAGAGGGAATAACACCCCTGGTATTTGGGAGTAAATGACATCTAAATCTGGATTAGTACCCCAATTGTCTAAGAAAAATCTTTGTGAATCAGGCCATAAATGTACTGTAGTCCTGTGCTTAGCTTGTGTTCACATCACAACATTTTAGCAACTGGTTCGAAAAAGGTCATTAATTTACTGCAATAAACTCAAACTATCGTGTCTCTACATGTTTTACATAGGTGTTCACCATGCACCAGCACGTGACGCCTAAAGGCCTAAATCTCTTGCATTGCTGCAGATGTCACAAAGTACTCCTATGGCGCCTCTACTTGCTTTATTTAGTACTATCCTATCGTTTTAATTTCTCTGATCAACATTCAATTTAGTCGTAAATCTAATACTCACTGTTAAAAGATTCACAATACCCAAATCCAAGGGAACCATTTTTCTGCTTTGACCCATACGGCCAGGTTCTCAGGAATACCGTGGTGATCCTTACTTTTGTTTTTTGATTTAAAGTTTGATGGGCAAATAACTTTGTCAGAACATGGTGAACATCCTGTCTACCTTATTGCAAATCCCATAGGCTATAGTGCACTTGTTATAAAGTGGATGAGATTACTTTCATGTTTACAACAGAGTAAGTGTTGCCATACACCTTTTCCTTAGTTGCACCTCTCCTACTGTTCACGCACGATGCGTGCTGGAGTGTTCGGGGGTGTAGTGGAAAGCTGTATGCTTGGTGATGTCATGGAATACCTGGGTGTCTGATGTGGTGCTGAATGTCAGTTGGAGCGTGCAAGTTGAGCAGCAAGGATCCTGGTACATTACGGAGTGTGGGCTGTAGGGTTATTTACCCTTGTGATGAGTTGTAAGGTCAATTACCTTAGTGCTGTGTTGTAGGGTTGTTGTACCCTAGAGCTGCTTTGCAGGGTTGTGTATCCTGGTACAGTATGAAGTTTGTGTTGTAGGGTTGTGAACTCTAGTGCTGAGTTATAGGGTTGTTTACCCTAGTTCTGAGTTGTAAAGTCGAGTACCTAAATGCTGGATTGTAGGGTTGTCCACCCTAGTGCTGAGTTGCAGGGTTGTGTGTCCTGGTACGGTATGATGTGCATTGCCTGATTGCCTTGTCAGTAGCAGAGTGTGCTTTTGCCTGAGACTCCACGTCCTTTCTGGTTACAGTAAGCTTGTGTCTATACGATCTCTAAGGAAAGGGGATGGGTGTGACATTGATGTATTTATTGCCTCGGGAATTGTTATTTGCTTTGGAAGTGTTTGATCAATTTTTGGTGACTTTAATGTATTTAATGCTTTAGGAATGTTCTATATATTGTTCTTCTTTAGCCTGTAGAATCAACATTTCTATCATTCTGCTCATAATTTTATCTCTTATTTTTCATCATTTAGGGTTATATGTATTCTTTTTGCTTTTCTTATTGTTTTTGCCAAAGGTTTCCTCAAGGAAAGGAGATATGTGGTGACCTGAGTGTTACCATACACCTTTCCCTTAGTTGCACCTCTCCTACTGCTCAGCAAGAATGAGTGCTGGAGTGCTTGGTGATGCAGTGGAATGATGTATGCTTGGTGATGGCATGGAATGCCTGGGTGTCTGGTGTGCTGATGAATGTCAGTTGGAGCATGCAGGCTGAGCAGCAGGGAGGGTAATCCTGCTGGGGCTGCCTTCCATATATGTGTCTACTTACCGAAACTTACAATCTTGATAACATGCAACTAAGGGGCATATTAACAACGGCCAGCGATAATCATCCCTGGCCGTGCTGAGCGATAGTTTAATTATCGCCGTCCATCTCTGTTTTTTATCGCCCTGGTAGCGCGTAATTAACAACGCGTTACTCCAGGGTGATAAAAATTCCAGAGAGAGGGAGGTCATCCCCCTTTTGCAGGGAACATCGCTGGTTTTCCAGTGATGTTCCCTGCAAAAGGTTGACAACCTTGCTGATACGACCCACAGGGTCATATCAGCATAATCCACCCCTAAGTAAGGGATGGCTAAATTAAGATTTTAGCAGACGTAAGATTTTGCAAAATCTAGTGTGTGCTAAAATCATGTGGGCTGCCTTGTAAATATCGCAATGTAAACATCAGCGATATTTACAAGTTAGTCCATCTGGGGTACGCTCACTAACGTCCACTTTGCATCTAATTGGAGATGCAAAGGGAGGCGCTGGGGAAAAGGGTGCTAACATGCGATTATGCATGTTGGCACCCTCTGCTTGTGTGGCTTTGTAAGCCCTTGTAAATATGCCCCCAAGTCTTAATAAACCATCTTCTACTATCTCCCACCGGCTTCCTGGACTTCTTTTACCCAGTACAATAGTAACCAATTCACCAAAATCTAAACAGCCTTTTCAAACTTTTTGGAATTTCCAGAGGGTCCTGTGACAGTCACACTTTTCTAGGAGCGGTTCTGGAATTTTTTTGAGAAAATGTATTGCATGTGCTTGCATAAATGACGAATTGCACTTGTTACCTTTTCAATCTGTTTTACCTCCATAAATAAGATATTTTTTCTCTGGAGAATTTTCGAAACCTAAACCACCCTCTACAATTGGGGGTGGTCCTTCACAGTTCTCCTCCAGAATAGGGATCAATTCTTCTCCCACATGCAGAACCGGAACAATGTTACAGTAAATCTGCACAGTGTTGCCATTTTAACCTTGATCCAGATGATGATGAAAGTGCTTTTGACGAAAGAGACACATAAATACAAATTAGTTAATACATAGCTAAAGGGAACCAGGAACGGTGGTAAATCCACTCATATAAATAAAGTTCTCTGCTAGCAAACCAGGGCGATTCTGTCGGCATTTCAGCAACAAAGGTTGGTGAACACCAGCCAACTTGCAAGTTTGTGGCTATTAAACAAACATTTCCCCGATTGAAAATGTTTAAACATTTACTTTTGTCAAGAGCAACAGAGAATGTGCTTTCAGCGAGGAATGTAATGGTGGTGGTAGGGAAAGCATTAGAACATGAGAAACATATTTTCACCGTGGAGGAAAAAAAAGAAAAAACGTAAAAGCAATTGACTTTTGCTTCAAATTGTCATGAGTTGGGAAAATGCACAGCAGTTATACGCCTGCATGCAAATATAGTTACACTACAGAATACTTCAGGGAACCTGAGAATAGTAGATTATAGTGAGTTCTGGAATTCGTTCTGATTTTCAAATAGTCATACGCCTACAGAAATACTTTTCAAACCTTTTTAGTTTTCATACAAGGTTAGTGAAACAGGGCAAGAACGGTAGAATAAATAGCTAAATTCATTTATGAGGCAACAGAAAAAAGGCATTTCTTATGAAGAAACTATTCCAGCAATGCCTGAACGCTGCCAGACTGCTTTATTTCACTCTTGCAAATTGGATCGTCTTACTTTTCTGTGATCCTAAGGAAGGATGTTGCATTTAAGCTTCTTATTGATTAACAATTATGGGTGATTGAAATGTTAACAGAGGCACCTGTGGTGTCAACACCTGAGTCATTCAAGTAACATAATTGTGCTCTAATTGCTTTGATGTTGCCAATGAAGTGGGATATCATCAAACCAATCAGTCTGCCTTAATGCAAGCACTTTTGGGTCTGACAGAAGCATACCCTTTGACAGTGGAACAATTTCAATAGCAGCCTTTTGGATTAGGTTGGGAAAAGTTATTGCTCCCTTGCAAATCGCATGCATTCTTAATAACGGGTCTAAAAATGCAGCAGGTAGCAAAGCACTTTAGAATTAATGAGCGCCGCATGAATAGGGTCGATGTCATAGGAGGTGATTGTCGAAAAAGGCGCATGATAAGATCTGCCAGGTGGAATTGAGAAGCAGCATCCTCCTGCTGTGGGATTGCCTTAAGGATAGAGCCAACTTTATTCATCATATCTGCCAAGACTTGCAGTGGAGTGCACTGGGGAAAATGAAATTAAAGAAATGCTCAGATTACTTACCAGTATTCTTCATTACTCCGATTCTCCCTTACTTGTCCCACTACTTACTCTATTGGAACAAATTTACTAATTCGCCATACTCCTTCCACAGTTTTAAAAGCTCTCTTCTATTTCCATTCAAGGTACCAAGAACATACCCATAACACCTCTCACAATACTTCCCGTTCCTGACCCAGCATTCCTGATTATAAGACCAAAGAAGGAGACAGAGTGGGAGGAGGGGAGAATCAGAGTAATGAATATTAGTGGTAGTTAAACCAGGCATTATCTCATCTACCACTTCTTCGTCCCACTACTTGGTCCATGAGGTTTGCCCAAGCAAAGATCCTCCTTCATCAGAAACAGAGACGCAAAACACAGAAGACTCAACAGAAGAAAGAATGTATTTCCTTCCATCAGCAAAAATATCCTTAAATTCAGGTTTCTATCATAACGTATACATACCTATGATCCAAACACACAGTCTGAACTCTGGGCCACATATAGCCTATAAAGGAAAATGAAAGTAGATGGAGAAGACAAGGTTGCAGCTACAAATGTCCTTTATAAGAACCCCTGCATATTCTGCCCAAGAATGCTGCCATAGCCCTGTTTAAAAGGGCATTGATGACCTCTGGTATTTCCTTACCATGGTTTTGATAGGCCAAAGAAATGATCAGCTTTATCCACCTAACTAAGGTGGCAATTGACAAAAAGAGAATCAGACATTCTATATTCAGTTGCAAAACAGTGAGCACAATGGCTGGCTCCATGGAAACCAGTGTTAACCTTAGGACAAAACTTGGGATCAAGGGAGAAAACAATACAATTGTCAAACACCTTCAAGTAGGGATCGAACACCTTCAAGTAGGGATGTTAATACACCATAGAACTTAGCTCACCAAAAAGCCTAGCTGTGGTAGTAGTTACAAGACTAAAAACATTTTAAGTAAAGAACTTTTCTGATGTAGTCTCGAGTATTTCGAAAGGAGGACCGTGAAGAATGGATTGTGCCAAGGTGTGCACATTTTACATATTTTAGGTCTTTGTACCTCAACCCCCCTTAGCAATTTAGATACAATAGGCACTATAGGGCTCCAGTCAGTCCAGGGAGACCTGAATGCCTTGAGTGCCACCCACTGTAATCTGAGAGTGGAAACAATGGGTGGCAAACATAAAATCCCTTGTCAAATCCCTCTAGCAGGAATTGGAAAATATTGGGACTAAAGATTTCTATCTCTACCCCAGGTAACAAAGGAAGCCCAATGCTGACTAAATGCCCTGTTAGTGGATGATCATCTAGAAGCCTGTACAGATGTGGGAATGGCAAGAGAAATCCCCTTTTTCAAGTACCCCTCCCTCTCATCTTTCAGGCAGACAGCCTTAGACGAGCCAAGGTCTTAGGTGGTAGAAGAGGATAAGCTAAGGGATAAGGAATTATCAGAATAACCCACTCTGGTTCAATCTGCAGGTGTCTTAGCAGAGGTAACCAATATATTCTTGTCCAGAAGGATAAAGCCAAAATTATCTCCACTGGTTCTCAATGAATCCTTGCTAGGAGCTTGGGGATTAGTGGGATAGGAAGGAATGGGTGAATACGTCCCCGGGGCCAACAAGTGGTCAAGGCATTTATGCCTGCTGACTGTTGATCTTGGTATCTGGAGAGGAACAAGGAGAGATGGGAGTCAAGAGCTGTCCCAAATAGATCCATTAGTGGAACTCTCTACCTTCTACAAATTTCCGGACAAATGTGAGGAGTTTGGACAAAATTCTGAGAAGACGGAAATACTCTGCTGAGGGAATCTGCTGTCATGTTTACAGAGCCCTTTATATAAAGGGTTCAGAGATTGAGAAGGGTGAATTGTGCACAGGAAAGGACTTGGGGGCACATGCATCAACATTTCATTTTGCGATTCCTTAATTGTTAAAAATAAGAAAATGCAATTAAGGGATCGCAAAATGAAATGCATCAAGAAATTCGCTATTTTTTAGTGATTCGGTGAAAATTGCAATTTTTACCAAATCACATGAATTCTGAGAATTTGTAATTGCGAAATATTGCATCTGCTCACCCTTGCAATTTACATTCAGTTACCTTGGAGTGCAGCGGTTTCAATCCAACTATTTCTATCTCCCTCTGGCTCACACCGCTCCGCACCCACTCATCATGTCTTATGCTGACATCGCTGGTTTAACAAGCAATAAAGCAGACACTTTTGAATTGAACACTGACGACACCGACCGTATTTATTCGCTGATTCAGGAGCCCGAATATATCTCTTCCAGCACCGGTTCTGCTCAAGCCAACATTCGCCAACTATTATTCACCGCCAAAAGAGAGATCAACCAGAGGCTGCATGCCTCAACATTAATCAGATACCACCGTGTTCAACGCATTCCCAGAGGCTTGCGAATTCCCTTGAAATCAACGTTGTGCAAAAACAACCCTCGGTTCACCGAGAAGTGGTATGGAATACTAAATAAATGTTCCTTGGATTTAATACTTTTAATAGTAGAATTGTCTTTTGGAAAAGCTTGAAAAGGAGGTCAAACAACTTAAACATGATTTAAGCACCATATTAACACCTGAAGAACTTTCTACATCCCTTGAAGAAATCAACAATCAATTGGACAAATACGTTAAAGAAATCAACGAGAGGAAATTAAGAACATTTAAACGCGACACAGTTGACTATAAACTGGGTGAAGTGTATAACTGGGCAGAAATTTACGCTGCCAGAAGACAAAATCGCACCCAGACAAATAGATCAACAGACGGGGACACATCATCGTCGGAGGACACATCTCGCAAAGAATTTACCAGAGGAAAACCTAGACAACAATCCTTTTCATCTGTTCCTAAAAGATTTGACCAACCATCAACATTGGGAATATCCAGTGAATCAAGAATTAACTCCAATATCACCACAGAACCAGAGGCTTTTTTAGAGGTAGGCCAAGCCCCAACCGTAGACCCAGGAGGTCCCGCAGGACCCACCAACTTGCTACCACCAGCCAAATCGACCAGGAGTCACAGAATTTAATAATCAATATCTCTCAGACTCCATTAACTACCACTCAACAACGAGTTCTTCAAAAGGGCATGAACTTTGTACCCACGCACCATACCAATGAGCTAGATACCACCATATCTTTCTATAAATTCATGAGAACCTTACGGTTGAGACATTTTTTCAACAACATTTGTCCACCCCAAAATACTCAAGAAGTAGGTACACTCATGGATTTAAGACCGAAGAGTACTTTTGTACCTCCCATCAGTCACAAAGTTCTGGATACCTTTGAAATAGCTGTTCAACAGGATTTACATACAATTTTCAGAACTCCTAAAAACACCGCTCAAATTTGTTTACTTGTGAACATCAAGCTCTACGACAACTTGCCTCAAACACCGATCTAAAAATTTGTAAAGCAGATAAAGGAGGGGCACTAGTAGCCCTAGATACCACTTACTATACTCAAAATTTGGCGGCCCATTTGAATAACTCTGATCTCTACATGTCCTTGAATTCTGACCCCACTAACAGTTTCAAAGAAATTTTGGTCACCATAATCAATTCTGCTGTTTCTGCTAACACGATCACAGAAAGAGACAAAAGAGTTCTTATTAAAGAACACCCTCAGGTACCATATATTTACCTAGTGCCCAAAATCCACAAACACGCCACAAAGCCACCTTTCAGACCCATTGTTAGCACCTGTAATTCTATCCACGAACCAACTGGAAAGTACATTGATAAACACCTACAAGCTTGTGTTAAAAGTATGTCCACATACATTCAAGATACCACAGATTTCCTCATCAAGCTTCACAACATCATTCTTCCTCCAGATCAACCTATCATCCTATGCACCATAGATGTAAGTTCCCTATATACTTCAATTCCCCACAATTTGGGATTAGAAGCCTTGGAATCTGCCCTAGTACATACTGACAAACCCACAGATCTACAGATTTTCATCCTAGAATTAATGCAATTCACGCTCCATCACAGCTACTTCAAATCTCCCAATAATGAACACTAATTGCAGCTATCTGGAGTTGCTATGGGCAATTGTGCCGCTCCGGCATACGCAAACTTATTCATGTACCTATTTGAGAAACAACACAGTTAACTGGGGGGATAGACGCTTCCTAGTGGCAGCTCCCAGACTATGGAACTCCCTACCAGCATCCATCAAAGACAGCCCGTCCTTGATGCAATTCCGCAGGAAAATAAAGACCTGGCTGTTCGATCAAGAATAGTATTGCCTCAGCCTTGGGAATAAATGCACAGTTTCTAACGCCGAGACGCCTACGGGCAATTGTTCGCGCTGTACAAATAACAAAAATAAATAAATAAATAATACATTTTGAATCATCAAGATTGGCAACCATTCATATATGCATACTACCGGTACATTGATGACATTTTCCTGGTATGGAAAGGTAATGAAACACAGTTAACCAAAGCTATCGATTCTCTTAATCAAGTGAATGACCGCATTCAGTTCACACACACTTTCAACAGATCAACTATACCTTTTTTGGATGTACAAATCTCATTATCCAACAATCAATTTGTTACATCAATACATACCAAGGCCACCGACCGCAACAATTACCTTCATTATCGAAGCTTCCACCAACCAAGTTTAAAACGTCATTTACCGTATTCACAACTTCTCCGTGCCAAAAGGATTGCATCCACATCTAACTTGTATGCACAGGACAGTACGATCATTATCACCAAATTTCACCAAAGGGGCTATCCGAGAGAACTTACTCATGCTGCAGAAGACAGAGTATCCGCCAGACCAAGGCAAGACCTGCTAAAACTCAGAGACAAGCCTTCAGACAAAGATACCCGATCTGTATTTGTATCCAAATTCTCTACACAATCTACAAAAATCAAAAGGTCAATTCGTAAGCACTGGCCATTACTACAATTAGAAACAGACTTCAACAAAGTTTTTGATAAACCACCTATCTTTGCTTACCAACGATTCAAAAACATCCAATCTTTATTGAAACAATCTGCGACCACTGGAAATGACACCTTCAAAGGCACTATACCGTGCCACAACTGTGGACACTGTAGTAGCATTATTCCAGGTAATTCACTATCCCACCCTACTCAAGGTACACCCATACATCTTCGAGTCAATGCCACAAGCGATTCAATGAATGTTGTATACATGTTGAAGTGCTCATGTGGCCTCCCATATGTGGGAAAAACAGAACGTAAAATTAAAACAAGACTGACTGAACACCGCAGTAACATTCGTACGAAGAACCTGAAGTCTTGCGGTGCTGCTCACTTTGTTCAACATTTTCATAACCCCAGCCAAATTTGGTTTCTTATCCTTGAAGTGGTGGATAAAAACATTCACAAAGACAATAATAAACATTTATTACAGCGTGAACTTTATTGGATACATCGCCTTCACGCCCTGCATCCGAAAGGACTTAATGACAGACTGGAATATAGTTGTCATTTATAATTATTCTGTTCCATATATGCCTGATCTCTCTTTTGCCCACTTATGCTTTTGTTTATTCTTTTGTTCATCTTGTCCTGCCTTTAATTCCCTATTGCGTGTTGTTTACCACACTTGTTTACCCCTTTTCTGATTCATACCTCCACTTTTTCTTCATTCCAATTGTCTTTCTATATTGTCCTGTATTCACCTTTTCTTATTCTTTCTTTTTTCTACACTGCATTCAGAATGTTTCTTATTCATATCCCTCCACACTCACACACATTACCTTTCCACCAGGCGCCTAACTCTGTTAATATATGGTGTCTCGCAGCTCTCTATTTTTCATTTCGATCTGTTTTTTTGCCTGATTAACCTTTGTCACGACCTTTTATGATTGCGTCACCGTTCACTCTCACAGTCACTTCGTTTATTATAGTCCGCTTTATATGTCCACACCCTTTACCCACATTAAGGAGCATGTACGCATGCTCGGCGTCTTCCGGGTTGCCGTTGATCCAGCGGCCTATAGAAAATATATCATAAACTACGCTACCCAACTTTATAACTTATAAACAAAATTCTACACTAACTTATGGACCTATTTATAAACATGACATATTTGGGCCTACTGAATCAGGTGGTCAGATTAAATCTATATACACATTATCTACAAACTATATACAATTTTATACATCTGTGGAAAGAATATTGTCATTAGAATAAATCCTAACCATTTAAACGACCACCATTGGCGATGTGATCTAGCTAATAGTAACCTGCACTTTTGAATAACCAAGACCGGCTTGTTTGTCAAAAGTAAGATTTTATTTACTAAATTATGGTATTTCAAATTGTAATTTTATAAATGCATTTTTATTAGCATTAAAGTAAGCATGTTTGAAAAACTTTATAAGAAAATTATAGTTTAAGTAAGAAATTCAAAGTTTAAGTAAGAATTTAGCAAATTAGCATTTCTAAAGCCTAAGTCCCTAGCTAAGCTAAATAAATGGAATATAAAGTAAAGTTCTTTGAGGATTCTTACGTGCTCCACGCAAAGTCCAGCAGCACTTCACCCTCATCGGAAAGTCAGAAAGCAGCAGCCAGCCCATCCCTAAGGGCATGACTTTTTATACCTTTCTATGCTAGCTAAACTGAGCAAAGGAAAGTTTTCAAAAATCCTCGAAGTCCCATTGGCTGAGAGTGACAAGTGACATGTCACCCATTTTTCAAAAGTTCCATTAGGTCACGTTTCTTAAAGACCATTGTCTTTTCCGAATGCAACCAGGAGCTTCCTTGGTTTGCAACAATTGTAAATCAATATTCTCACAGTGTTCATTTCGTTTCCGCGGGTGCCAAGTTAGAGCTGACAAAATTGTCCTTTATCACATATCCGACCTTGGCCACGTCCAACAGAATGATGACAGCACATCAGTTTTTGCTTTGTGAATGCAGCTTTGACGAACACTTTTTTCAGAATGGGCTTCTCGTGACTTGTGCAGAAATAAAATTCAGCTTTTAGCAAACTCGAGTAAACTAGGCCCAAAAGCAGTCAACTTATGCTTTCTAGTAATAAACAAAAACAAGAAAGGTATTAATTAAAGAAATAATGTTGGTTCTGTATCCACCCTAGGTTTACTAATTAATTAACCCTCCCAATTAGTCTAATGTTACCTAGCAAATGCAAACAAATAAAGCAGCGTTTATATCTACCAGTCTTCATTAATCCATGAGACTTATGTGCACCTAGAATAGTAGAAATGACATCACATAGACAAGGAAAAGCAAAATAAGCACATGCTTCTTTAAGTTTGCTGCAGTTAGTAATGACAAAAACGAAAACGACAATTTATTTTTATTATTTTGCACAAACAAAAAAAGATGCAACATTTATGCACGTTTATGAGCACACATGTTAGTCCCCCCATGTGTAAAGTTTAATCTAGGTTGTATTAATACAATACATCACAAATCATTAATATTATTATTCATGTTATGGAAATGTGACTTTGCGAGTTTAAACAAAATTTTGTTTTCTATCTCGCTCCATCACCGTCTATACGGACCGGACTTTACCGTTAGGTACCTGCCGGTTTACTCTTTGCTCTTATGGTCTGTAAGTGACCCAGCCACTAGTTTCTTTGCACTTATTAATTCCCAATAGTCCTTATAAACGCATGCATTCTTTTCACATACTTTTACACCTATCGCAATATCACCAATCACTAGTCACTTTCATTTTTGCACGATAATTATTCCGCTCTAACGTCCTCGTTCTTGGATTACTGGAGCTGATATCAAATGAGTCACTTTTATGCTTCGTTTCGACACAGCACTAACTCTTCCTGCATGTCAGTCACCACACGTTCGGTCCTTTTTTTCCATGAATACTTTGTAACCAAATCTCTAAGATCTTCGGAATCTGCCCGGTTTTTAATTTTGGTGTACCTGCATCTGTTTTTTCCTTTCTTTTCTGACACACTCTATAGGTATTAACTCTACATACTCTGTTGTGGTCTCACTGAATCTTAGGCTCCTGTATTTTTTAGCGCTTTACAGCTATTTTTTAGCGCCCTACAGCTATTTTTCTTTTTTACACAGATTCCCCCTGAAGAAGTGCAACCTTGCACGAAATGCATCGGGGATTATTATACCTTTGGAATATACTTTCTTTATGATCATTGGATATGTGATTGAAACTCACGTTCAAAAATGTACCATCATATGACGTAATATGATTGAAATGTGAACTTTTTGCTGAAAACTAAAAATCATACTGATTAAAGACTACTATCATTCTAATCACCTCTGGAGTACCAGTATACATTTAACCACACACTTTTGTGCATTTAAGAGTGCCTAGGGACAGTTCTTACCCTCTGTAAGGCTTGCTCGATTCTATTATTTATTAGCACCTTTTTGAACCAGGAGGTGAAATCCCTAAGCACCTAAAAATATTGCATCTGCTCACCCTTGCAATTTACATTCAGTTACCTTGGAGTGCAGCGGTTTCAATCCAACTAAAAATACAGGAAAGGCATTAGGGGTGCGTGGACGCAAGAAGTAGATTATGAATTAATAACCTACAAAGCTTTTGTAGAAAGGACATCTGAAGAAAATGCATTGCTATGGCTATGGACAATAAATTATTCTAAATTTGCTATCAAGACACTACATGCACAAAGATGTTCTTAGTACCCTGAATCCTTGCAGAAAATGTAAAAATTAAAAGATTATAATTATGCAGAAGATTGTGTTGTGTGGTTCTTACCTCAATTAAAAGTAGTGTTGAGTTATCTCCGCCCTTCTTCTTCTCCCCTCTGCTGCGTCAGGTCCACGTAGTCTTGGTTGTGGTTGTTGAGGCTGGTTATAAATGTAACAGAACAAAGTGGCTTGCCAGGAAACTTTTGAATCCTAATTGAAACCCACACAGCCCAAAAGTACTGCGTGGCCAGGCTATTTATTTAGCAAAATATTTAATTAGTTTTACATTCAAATTTCAAAATTCAAGAAAACATGTCATCCAAAGAGAAAACACTGTCGTAAAACAGCCAAGTCAAATACAAAAACAAACAATTGTGTGCACAATAGGTCCAGAAAATACAAACATGAATACTAAATCATCAAAGAATTACATGACACCAATTAAGGGTGGAACACAACTGCCTGCCTGTCTCACAGAACCTGTGGCTAGGTATTCAGTCTGGTTGCACGCAAGGGCCCACACAGGTGGAATTAGTTTAATCCCTAGCTGCACCCCTCTCTTTTAGCACAGGCTGAGGGTGCTAAAAGAGAGGGGTGCAGCTAGGGATTAAACTAATTCCACCTGTGTGGGCCCTTGCGTGCAACCAGACTGAATACCTAGCCACAGGTTCTGTGAGACAGGCAGGCAGTTGTGTTCCACCCTTAATTCCGCCTGTCCACTGGTGTTTCAGTTTTTAGGACTGGCTTGTTTTTTATATGTTGAATGTTTTTCTTGATTTCAATCTATTTGATATGTATATATTGTATTCTAAGTTGCATTTTGGTGTCATGTAATTCTTTGATGATTTAGTATTCATGTTTGTATTTTCTGGACCTATTGTGCACACAATTGTTTGTTTTTGTATTTGACTTGGCTGTTTTGCGACAGTGTTTTCTCTTTGGATGACATGTTTTCTTGAATTTTGAAATTTGAATGTAAAACTAATTAAACATTTTGCTAAATAAATAGCCTGGCCACGCAGTACTTTTGGGCTGTGTGGGTTTCAATTAGGATTCAAAAGTTTCCTGGCAAGCCACATTGTTCTGTTTCTTCAAGTATTGAGGTCTAGGCTGGTCAGTTGTTAGGACCCCAACCTTCTTGTGGACACGGTTATAAATGTAAGGCAGTACATCCTCCTCCTCCAGTGCTATGCCTCTTCTAGTGGCTAAGTTGTGCAACATGGCACATGTTGCAGCTATTTTACAGCAAATATCAGGGCGATATTGCAAAGCCCCGCCAGTCTTATGTAGTATGCGAAACCGAGATTTAAGTACACCAAATGTTCTCTCAATTACGTTGCGGGTTAATATGTGTGCATGGTTGTAGTGCTGTTCTTTTCGTTTTGCTGGATTCAGATAGGGTGTAAGAATGAATGATCTCACAGCGTATGCACTGTCACCTATGGAATGGGATGGAAGATACAAATTAGGAGTCCAATGTGACAACATGATACAGAGATGTTTAAATATTACAGGTGAATATATTTACCAAGCAAATATCCATCTCCAAAATCTCCAGCAAGCAGTCATGCGTGGATGCCACTATGCCTAAAAATGTAAGAATCATGGGCACTTCCAGAGTAACTTGCAACTATGTCAGTGATTATAGTTTTTGAATTGCATATTACCTGAATGTTCAGTGAATGGTAACATTTCCGGTTGCAGTAAATGTACTCATTTTCAGATGGAGGACAAATGGGGACATGCGTGCCATTTATACAGCCTATCACATGTGGAAAATGTGCCATGTTGTAAAAATCTAATTTTGTTTGTAGCAATTCCTGTTGTGTGCTGTGAAATGTAATGTGATGCCTTATCCTTTGCAACATGGCATTGAGGAAAGCATTAAAGAAACGTGAAAGGGAACTCTGGGATACACCTCCAGCACTAGCTATGACACCCTGGAAGGACCCTGACGCAAGGAGGTGTAGGGAGCACTAGACCTGTACATGGGTTGTTATGGCTTGTGTCCTGCGTGTATGTCTCTGCAAGATTGGGTCTAATTCATCTATCAAATCCAAGATAGAGTCAGCATTGAGTCTATACTTATATATTTCAGCTTCTGTCTGCCCTGGTAAGGTGACACGAACTCTAAAAATCCTCTCATGTATCCTTCTTCTCCTCCTTGCTGCTGCTCTCAGCCTCAGCCTCCGTGCCACGACAAAGAGTGCTGCCATTGTGATGCATTTCTGGAGTCATTCTGGGGTCCCTTAAACACTATCCTGATGAGTTTCACCTTAATTGATTTTTTCAAAAATGTTACCACCTGGTCTGAGTTCTTCTAAATTTAAGAATTCTAATTTGTGAATTTTTAAGGAATCGCAAATTGCAATTTTCATGCATGTACTTTTCTTGCTCAAATTTGCGAATCCTTAAATTAAGGAACATTTAAGGAATCGCAAATAAAATTGCGATTCCTTAAATTGCGAAAACAAGCAAATATTTTGATGCATCCCAAAGCTTGAAATTGCATTCGCAAACGGCCGTATTGTGCGATTCGCATCAATTGCGAATGCAATTTTCAATGATGCATGTGCCCCTTGGTGTGTTACTAACTTCAGGGACTTTGAGCCTGTGCTAAACTAGCAGTTCTGGTATGACATGGCTACTATGCTATCGGTTCCAAAAACTGAAGCCCTTCGTATTAGGTGATGAGAAAATAACTGGATCCCTCTCCACAGTTGCTTTCTGCAATATGAGGATCTCCTCAGCATCAATGGTTCCAAAATACCCTGAGTAGTCTAGTCATCTAACACTGTTTCTCAACCCAAACTGATGGCATATGTTGTGAGGAGCAACAGATTAGGGAAGGAAAAGGGAGCCACTGTGTCTAAAGTGGCTGGTATGGTCCACCAGACGATGCTCTCTTGGAGTGAGGGAGTGACCGGAATCTGGTCTCGCAGTCCTGTTGAAATGAAAGCAAATGGTCCAGGATGTGAGAAACCAACTAATTTAGGTGAAATCTGGACCAGGATATGATAAACAACATCGCCAACTGAAAAAAGGAAGTAAAGAAAAATAATCATTGTAATAAATGCCATCCATGATACTGGTAAGGCAACAGATAAATATTAATAGAGTTATCTGTCACACTTACCATATTCTCCTAAATCTGCAACTACTCCCACTGATGCTTCCTTTCTCAAGAGTAATTTCTACAACAAGATCTTAAGCTTGAGCTTTCTGGATTCAGGGAGAATTATAAGTCACTGGCTCATATTCAAAATTGATGCAATATACTCCAGCTTCTGAGATGGATTAAGAAGGAATTTAGACCAGTTGATTAGAAACCCAAAGTTCTGTATAGTCTGTAATGCCGGGGAGGTATGTGTCACTGACTGGCTAAGGGAAGGAGCCTGGCCCAGCAGGTCATCCAAGTAAGGATGCACTATCACTCCCTGGTCATGAACATGGCTCAGGGCTAGAAAATTTGCAAATATCTTGGAGATGACTTGAGTCCAAAGAGGAGAACCTGAAATTGCCAATGTCAAGTATCAACTGCAAACCTGAGAAACTGCTGCTGTGGCAGAGCAATGGTTTTTATGAGATATTCCCCTTTGGAGATGAGAGCAATGACTCTCTGAAGCCTGATCATTTTGAATGAAGTTTACAGGATGAACATGTTCAGAACCCTTAAGTCAATGATTAGTAATAACTGTATTTTCTTTTCTGTGTCTCACATTGAGTCTGAACAAAATGAGGTTCCAGGAAAATCTTGGGCACCTCAATGTAATAGCTGCTGGAAACTACTTGTTGGAGTCATTTGTCTGTAAACAGGAACAAAAGAAGGGGTTCCCCCTACAGGAATCTTGGCATAGTCAGGAACCCTGTTTGGAATTTGTCTTGTTTCCCGACTGACAATATGAAGAAGGAGGCTAATTACACCTGGACTGGAATCGAGCTCCATTTTGAAAGAAGTTCAACCTTCCCTTATTGTAATAGTCATACTTTCCTTTTTGCCCCCATTATCTCTGTTTCCTCGGAATAGGTTAAGTATGTTTCTGGCTCTTGAAAGATCTATGGAACACTTCTTCCAGTTGTTCTCCAAAGAGCCTTTTGCCGGAAGAGGGCCTTCTCAGATGGCAACTCTTCTGACTGGCCTCCACGTTCCATTTTCTTAAGTGAAGAAGTCTTCAAGCTGCAAGCGATCCAGCTTAGGCTTTCAAATTAACAAACATTATGTTGGAAAGATATTGAGCCTAATTTTCAATTTTGCCAAGCATCTGAGAAAAAAAGGTGGATGTTGCCGGCAGGTTTCACATTTTTGACACCCCCGCGGAGGCGCAGGAGTTCTGCCAGACCTAGAGGAAAAACGGGTCGGGCGCTGTTGTCGCTCCTAGTTCGCCTTCTCCTGTGCAGGACGACTCCCAAAACAGCGTAGAACTCCTCACGGATCCAGGGACTGGCTGATGATTCATTATTTCATATCCTTTTACTTTTGCTGTGTTGCATGATCTCGTATATTTCTTCTGCTCACTCGTGACTTGTCATATGGGTCTGCCTGACCGTCGTGGTGTTGCTGCCCCTCATGGCGGATGCCTTCGATTTCTTGATTTTTGTGGGTGTTTTTGGAATTGCTTATTGTTTTCCTATTTGGACAGTGTTATGCACATTATGATGTTGCGCTAAATGGTTCAGTGGGGTCGCCTCCTGGGGGTCGACAAGAGGCTGGGTGGTGGGTGGGGGGCGGGATGTTGTTTTGTTTTTTTCGTTTATGATTGTTGCATTGTTTATTATGCTCAGGTTGAGATGGAGTAGCATGCACTTCAGACTATCTTTGATATTGATCCTCGCATGGCCAAGTTAGGCCTTCAGCCCGGGTCTTCCGGGCTTTCACCGATGTCCTGGAACGTTCGGGGGCTGAATAATACTAAAAAATGTAAACAGGTTTTCAACGACATCACTAGACACAACGTTGATGTTGCCTTCCTACAGGAGACACACTTGTCCTCTTCGGACTCCTCTCAGGTCGCCAGAAGCAGGGGCTCACACCGTTTTTTTTCTAACTATAGTAGATATTCCAGAGGAGTAGCCATATTTATATACAAGCGAGTACCGTTTGCTCTTTCCAACACTACGACTGACGAAGAGGGCCGTTATTTGATTGTCACTGGGACTCTTATGGGACATAGACTCACACTGGTCGGGATCTATGGCCCCAACGTCGATTCCCCTTCCTTTTTCCAAGACCTGCAGGTGCACCTTCTCTTGCTCGAACCTGGACTGTTGATTGTAGGGGGTGACTTTAATTTACTGATGAATCCCACTAGAGACAGCACGTCTTCTTCCCCCGACACTAGAACTAGATCACGCCCGGTTCTGCTTGACATGTGCGCTCACTTCTCCTTAATTGACATCGAGGAGAAGCTACACCCACATCTTCCTGACTTTACCCATCATTCAGGGTTCCACAATACCTGGACCAGAACAGATTACTGGCTCCTCTCTCCTGGGGTAGCCGGTTGTGTGGAAAACCTCCTCACACTCCCTTGCACACTGTCAGACCACTCTCCAATAGTTCTTAAATTAAAAGTCCCCAGGCTGGGTGGATATGAGAGACAGTGGCGATTTCCCGGGAGGGCACTATCTGACCCCGTCTTTACCGAGGAAGTCCGGCAGGCAATCGAGGAATATTTCGACCTCAACACTGGGTCGGTGGATTCATGGGCGGTTCTGTGGGAGGGTTCAAGGCGTACATTTGTGGAGTTTGCATTGCTAAACATGTCGGTGTGTTGAGAGACATTCGTTCCACACTGTCCCGCATTGAAAAATACATTGCTGCGTTAGACAGGGAACTGTTACTGACCCCCACAAGTGAGAGGGAAGCCAGACGCTTGGCATTAATGATGGAATTTAGAGATGAAGCAGACAGGGAACTGAAATTTCTTACCAAACAATTCGTGGCGCATCAATATGGTCAGGTCGACAGGCCCGGCAGGTTACTGGCTCAGCTACTTTGCTCCCCTTATAACTCGTCTTACATCACAGAAATTGAGGGTCCACAGGGTGATCTACTTCATTCCATGCCAGAAATTTGCAACACCTTCCTGTCCTATTACAAAACTTTATATACGTCCAGACTGACGGGCGACTTGAGGGATCAGGGGGACTACCTCAACGAGATCGCCTTGGTCTATCTGGAAAAACATATGCAAGAATTTCCAGCTGTGCCCATCACCCAAGATAGAATACTCGAAGCTTTTGATGCGTTGAGGAGATCTTCGGCACCCGGAATAGACGGCTTCTCCGCCGAGTTTTATAAGGCCTATAAAGAGGCCTTAGTCCCGCGATTAGTGGAAGTATATGCCGAGGCACTTGAGACGGGCTGTCGACCCCCCACGCTCAGAGAGGCGGTCATTATTCTTCTTCCCAAGCCGGGCAGAGACTCCAAATTATGCAGCTCATACAGGCCTCTTTCTTTATTAAACCTCGACTATAAGATTTTGGCTAAAGTTATCCGGCTTTCATTGCTGATGGAGGCTATCATATCCCCGACACAGTCTGGTTTTGTGCCACACCGCTCCACTTCTCTGAACTTGAGGACCCTGTTTACATCGAATAGACCCCTCCACTCCGGCTGCCGCGATCCTTCTCGATGCTGAGAAAGCGTTTGACTCTTTGGAGTGGCCCTTCTTCCTGTCCATCATGAGATACATGGGTATGCCAGAATGCTTCGTCTCCATGGTGGCGCTATTATATACTGCACCTACGGCTAGGCTACGCCTTAATGGCACTATCACCGAGCCGTTTCCCTTGTCACGTGGGACACGTCAGGGATGCCCCTTATCCCCACTACTTTTCATACTGGCGATGGATCCTCTGGTCCGTCATTTTCAAGAAAAGCATCTACACCGGGGGCTCCAGTTCAGTACTGGTCCTTTCCTTATCTCATTGTATGCGGACGATACGATTTTATATGTCAGGATGCCTCACATTAATCTTGAACCTCTTATCTTGGAAATAACCCGCTTTGGCAAATTCTCTGGCCTTCGCATCAATTGGCACAAATCAGTGATTTTTCTGCTTACCCCTAGCACTTTCGTTTGGAATTGCCCCTTCCCCCTTGAGTGGAGTCACGGTTCAGTCAAATATTTGTGTGTTCATATCCATCTGGATACCGTGGCCATGTTTAGATTAAATTATGGTGGTGCGGTTAGTTTACTGGAGAGTCAGGTTGAGAGGTGGATCCGCCTCCCTTTATCTATGGCAGGGCGTATTGCCATAATTAAAATGGTTGTCCTTCCTCGATTTTTATATCTTTTTAATAATAATCAGATACCTCTCACCAAAGTTTTTTTGTCCCAACTGCGCTCTCTGTTGTTGCGCTTAGTTTGGGGAGACAAAAGTCCACGTGTCACCTGCCATGTAATAACTTTTCCATATGAAAGAGGCGGATTTGGCGCTCCCGATTTCTATCTCTATTTTTTAATTGAACAATGTTCCTACGCATACCCCTGGTTCCACCCAGATGCTTGCATTTTGTACTTGAAACCTGAAGCGGATTTGGTCCTTCCTGGACTCTTTTCTACTGTACTTCCTAAGGGCTTCCCACGTGACCCGCAGGACATACAGACTGCCTCGTCAACCTGCTGCGCCTGGGACAGATTGCGTAGGCTTCTTGGCCTGGACCAGTTGTATTCACCGGCACTTCCTTTGCCCAATGCTTCTTGGTTCCCAATCACCGGGGAATTAGTTGTTAAAAACAAATTGGCTAAATTCCACATTCACACCATTGGTGACCTCTTTCCTGAGGGCCATGCTTTTTCCACATCTGAGGACCCTCGTTTCACTGAACGCTCGTTCATGGACTCCTTTGTTTTGACTAGATTACGATCCATGCTGCAAGCCTCATTCCCTACATTTCCATCGGCTCCTGAATCTGCTCCCCCACTTACGCTTCTCATCCAACACCCATCGGGGACACACATGGTTTTTAAATTATACAGATTGTGCAGTGTCTCAATCCCCTCTTTGGACGCTAAAGTTCGTGCGGCGTGGGAGGAGGATCTGGGAAAACCCATCTCAGACATTCAATGGGAACAGTGCTGTAAAGCTACGAAAGAAATTTCCCTGAACAGTAGGCACAAACTCATCCATTTTAAATTTCTCTGTAGGTTGTATCACACCCCAATGCGCTCACATAGAATAGACCCTAGTCGTCCCTACAACTGCCCCAAATGCAAGGCCCCCTTTGCCAATTTCGCCCACCTCTCTTGGACCTGTCCCCTTCTTCATGATTACTGGTCCCAGGTACACCGTACTTTCAGTTACATTTTAGATCTGAACATGGTCCCCACTCCAGAAATTGCGTTGCTGGGCTATGTTTCCAACTTCCCACGCTCTGTTCGAAAGCGTGCCGCACTGGGATTCTTGCTGGCAAAGAGGGAAATTGCATTACTATGGTGTGATAGACAACCTCCGAGATCGAAGTCATGGCTTGGGAGCATGGCCTTTTGTAACACTAATTGTACTCTACACAGGTTCCCAGTGCGTCCAGACCTCTTGATATTTGGGGGCCATATCGCTCCTACATTACCAAGATTGCTGCTGACCGGCAGTCTCAGCCAGAAAATCACATAGTTCCTGAGGGGATTGGTTGATGTGCCTTGCAATTGTAAACGATTTGCATCTGTTTTCTATTTGCTTGATTTTTTTTCCCCCATGATATCTTTCTTGTGGGACTGAGGTCCATATGATTGGGACAAACTAACAGAAAAGAAAAGAGATCAAATTCGCACTTCCATCCATGGGATAATAATGACTGAATACTTAAGGTTTAAAACGGCACCCAGAGGCTTGTGGGTCAACAATGCCCCTAGGATTTTCTTACATGACCTTGCATTCCGCAAGGATTGGTCTTCAATCTCGTGGAAATGTACCCTGGACTACTTGGTCCTTATCATTAAGACAGCAAGAAGACTTTCTGAAGCCCTCTTGGAGGAAATCAGAATATGTGAAAGCGAATTAAAGAAAGGTATTAATCCCCTCACATACAAAAAAAGACTGGAAGAAATAACAAAGGAAATGGATGAGACACAAGAGTTCATTATGCAGAGTAAATTACAGAAACTTGGCAAGGACCTAAAGAAATTTAGCCAAGAGAAAATGCACCCTTATACTAAAGATGATTATACGGCTCCAGAAATTGGCTCTGATAACGAGTCAATAGGGAACAACTCCTCCAATAATTCCGTCAATAGTTCAGACGATTGCGCTCCAAGAAGAGGCCGAAATAACTACAGATACCAGCGCCCCAGAAGGGGTAATAGATGGCAAAGACCCTTTTACCCAGGCTTCAATGTACCATTCTACCAACCATTTGTTCCACAATATGGTGGATGGATGGATCCTTTTAACCAAGGAATACAACAGATGCCACCAATGGGGGCACAACAGATGGCAGGAAATACAAGTGTACATCAGCAAGAACCGCCTTTTTTATCCCGGGGCCAAAACCAAACAAGAGGCAGAAAAAAGACACTAAGCTGGCAAGACCAACAAAGGAATGTACAAACCCGGAGTATGGCAGCGGCACAACCCTCAACCAGCAGGACCAATCTTTGATAGTCAATCTATCAGGAATAGAACTGTCAGAGGGTCAAACTAAAATCCTGAATAAAGGATTAGGCTTTGTGCCAACACCCCAGCTCGATACCTTTAAACTTAAGTGTGAACTGGCTGAGTTTTGTAGAACATTGAAACTAAAAGCTTATTTTGCAAATAATACTGCCACTAGATAAGAGGGTGATACATCCCTGCGTAGGAAGTCAACGTTTAATCCGCCTAATTCTAGTGTCCCTCCAGAACTACAGACTTTCGAACAAGCTCTCCTGAACGGAGTGGATAAAATGGATAAGATCAAGAAGACCTATCAGAATCTCACAAAAAAGGAACGCATGGCCTTGGAGTCCCTACAGTCTAATGACGAAATAGTGATCAAACCTGCGGATAAGGGGGAAGGCACAGTAATCCTGAGTAAAAATGGTTACAACCTCCAATGCCTTGCCCTTCTGTCCGACACTAGATTCTATCAAAGGATCACTACGGATGCAACAGAGAGACTTCAAAATACAATATCCATCATGGTGTATGACGCAGAGACCAAGGGGTGGATAACAAAAAAAGAAGCGGAGTACTTGACTACCAATGAGCCCAGAACTCCCTATTTCTATTCACTTCCAAAAACTCATAAAAACAGGTCTCCACCCCCTGGATGACCTATAGTGTCTGGAATAGGGTCAGTCCTCGAGCCGCTTCCTAAATTTGCCGACAAATACCTGAAACCCCTGGTCCAAAAAACACCAGCGTACCTAAAAGACACCAGAGATCTCCTAATACAGATTAAAGACAAAAATTTTGATCCTACAAAAATGCTTCTGGTGGGCCTGGACGTGGAATCTTTATTTACCAGCTTACCGCAAGATGATACGATCCAGGTCCTTGAGGATGTCCTTTACATGGAAGAGTGGCAATATAATACACCCAGACACTTTGTCCTCGAGTGCTGCAAATTGGCACTCAAAGAAAATTTCTTTGCTTTTGAAGACAAACTATATCTCCAAACCCATGGCACCTCTATGGGCAGTGCATTTGCTCCTTCAGTGGCGGGATTGTATGTAAGTCACTTTGAGAGTCAATATATCCAAAATGAAACAAATCCTTTCTCTCCCAGTATTTTATACTGGAAGAGATATATTGACGATATTATACTGATTTGGAACACCACATATGATTTGGAACTGTTCATGAATTGGCTGAACAAGTTGGATCCCTGGCTCAAATTCACCCACACTGCCAGTAACAATAGTCTAGATTTCCTAGACCTCACAATCTTTGTAGAGAACAATGCTTTACAAACAAAAACTTATACCAAGCCTACAGCTAAGAATAGTTTTCTTTCGTATCAAAGCTACCACCCAAAGCCACTTAGAGACAACCTTCCTTTTAGCCAGTTTTTACGGCTCAAGAGAAATTGTAGTAGAAATGAGGACTACCAATTTCAAGCTCAAGAATTGAGTGACAAACTGAGGAAAAGAGATTATACTGAGAAAACAATTAGGTATTGTAAAAAAAGAGCAAACAATCAACCGAGGGAATGCCTCTTACAATATTTTTCAAAAGTACAGATACAAGATCTGACAACCTGTGTCACAACATTCTGCCCCTCTACATATGATGTCAAAAAAATGATTAACAAAAATTGGCATATTCTAAACACTGGAGTTTTCAATTGGCCTAAACCTAGATTCGCCAACCGCAGAACAAAAAACCTGAAGGATGTTCTTGTGCATACTCGACCTCTGAAGAAACAACAGCAGACCACAACAAGAGATGCCATGATGACACCTGTAATGGGGCACTATCCGTGTGGATCATGTGTAGCTTGCAAAACAACAACAGGCTCCAAAACATTGCAATTGTCGGAGAACCTAATATGGACACAGAGACAGCACACTAATTGTAATTCCTCACACGTTATCTACATGGTGAGCTGTCCCTGCAGTAAGAAATATATTGGGATGACGTGCAGGAAGGTTACATTAAGAATTGGCGAACATAAAAGTAACATCAGATTAAAAAAGAATACTACTAAATTATGTTCCCACTTTACCGGTTTTGGTCATTCCTGTGATGAGCTCCACTGGACAGTGATTGAAATGCTCACCGACAAAACCCACAACACTGAACAAATATTGTACGAAAAAGAACAGCGGTGGGTAGATCGCCTCAAAACTTATGACCAAGGATTGAATGACTTTATCCCCTGGCATCAATTTGCAAAATAAGAACACTGCCAAAAACTACCATGTTAACGCGGGGCAGAACTAACGATCCCTTTGTAATACTGAAAACTGAAACTGAATCCAACAGTCACAAAACTAGTGAATACGATTACAACCTTAGTATTTCCCAATAGAACTCTTTTACAAACCCAGTATTGTAATAACGCCCATGAATATTTTCAACTTTGACCTTCTGTCTTTTCTGAACTCGGGCATCCATAAAGTTATCCTTTTAAAAAAGAAAAAAACATCGTATTCCTACCACATTGCTAAGCCCCTTTAAATCTGAGCTTGCAGTCGAGAAGACACACCCGGGGGCAGAGTCAGCACAAGTCAGGGAGAATCCCTACACGCGGGTAATGGCGACGCAGACCTCTTCACACAACATCTCCGGTAAGATGCAATGCCTTGCTAATATTAACGCGCAACAATCATTTTCCGAATAGCTCTGGGCTAGGAATAGCGGGACCCCCGAAGAAGTAAAGGGCTCCTCCAATACAGGTAGGATTTAAACCGTTTTTTCTCGTTCTTCTCGTTTGTCTGCCTGTTGCACTGTTAAACTTACAAAATCAGTTTGCAAATCGGACCCCAGGGAGTGGAGTAGCGTAACTCTACGGGGGTCAATACAGTTGGTTCCTTTTGAACTATTTTTTCTTCTCTGTGAGTCACATATTTAGACAAAGGCATCAGGTTGAATGTCTTTTAATTTCCCGAACACAATTTGAGCCTATTCCCGCATGGGCTGAATGCATGTCAAAGGAGTTTTCAAATACAGACTTGTTTGTCACTACTTAGCATTCAGTGACCCACGCATTGCCTCTAGTTAACACACCCATGTGACCAGTTCAATGTCCTTATTCCAACTGAGTCATCATAACATGGCACACACTTTTCAGTATCTCCCTCTTAATCCAGGTTATACTTTCCTATATATAAAACAATGTACCTTCGGTAAAAAAATTTTACCTCAATGATTACCAGTCTCATGTGAATGTAATTGAATAAGTGTATGTTTGCTTGTGTATTTCTTCATCTCATTGCAGAATTTGGAGGAATTGTTTTCAAAAATAATTATCAGAAAACGCTCACATCAAAGAGATACTACACAAATTGTGTGAGTATAACTTTCTGTTTGTTAGTCCTGACGTAAAGCTCCGCAGAACCCTCGGGCCCAAGGAGCTGAAACATGTTGACGATCTCATTAATATACTGCTAGATCCAGTAACTTGACCTAAATTGCAGTACCTCTATTTTTAACCACAGTGGATACCTACCCTTATTAAAAAAGCTCCGGGTGGTTTTCCCCTGTTTTAACATTTTTTCATTTTTTCATAAAATTTGTTTTCACACCTTTGTTTGCACACATCTCTGGATACTGCACCATAGACCAGAGGTGCCTCTGGATGAGGCTGGCAACTCACTATCTTTTGGAGTACCCAATGATAACTGCCACAACTCTAATGTGGGGTGGATGAAACAGATAAACCACAATCCAGAAACATTGAGTTTTTGAGGATACTCTAATACATCTTGTAAAACCAATGATCTTTAGGTGTAACAAGTGTCCGTTTTTTGTTTTGATGAATTTATATCTCACATATTCATCCATTTGTATAGATTATTGTTTATTAGTAGCCCGAACGATGTACCATGTATTAATTAACCCTGGGCGTAGTAGGCGTAGTGGGGCTACGCGAAGCTACGCGAAGTGGACCAGAAACTACGTCCACCTACGCACTTCGCGTAGCCCCACTACGCGCCACCCGCCTCCCTCCCGCCCTCGCTAAATACTACCCGCCTCCCTCCCGCCCTCCCTAAATACTTAAACAATGGTTTAAAAAAAGAATAAACACCACTTACCTTGTCGGCTGCGTCTCCGGGGCTCCCTCTGGTAACCGCGCCGCCATGTTGGATACTAATGCGCATGGGCAGACGCCCGCGCATGCGCATTTTTCACGAGAAATGCGCATGCGCGGGCGGCCGCGCATTAGTATCATTCACCGGCTGCTCTTCTTCCACTGGTAGCTGCAAGTTAAAGGAAAGGTAGGTAATACGCAGTTTCAAATTACCTTTAAGGATACATTGTCCCCTTGGAGCAGAGGGGTCTCAAGCAAAGGAAGGGGCATATCATCAAGGGCCGGCGTTAACATTATCGCCGCTTTTGCGTCCGTTTTCGGGCGAAAAGCGGCGATACTTTTAACGCCCTATCAGCATGGACACGCTAACGCGTGAATCCATGACTTAGCGCCCATAAACTTATCGCCCCGCATCGCTAATGAGATGCGAGGTAGGCGTTCCCTAGTGAAATATAGTGATTTTCATCGCTAACAGCGGTTCTCCCTATCAGCAAGGGAATCGCTAACCGGCTTAGCGACATTAAAACTAGTGCTAACTGGCTATATCGCAGGTTTCTTATGCCTGCTACTTTTCTGAATTGGCTATGTTTATAATAGGAGGTGAAAATAGCAAGAATCATTGCATACTGTTCGTACCACAATGCATCTGGGTAAACTCTCTCTTTTTGGAGAAAATAACTTACATAAATCCAAGGGACACATGCAGGGAAAAAAATATCCTACCTCAAGAATAGAACAGCTACAGAGTGTAGTGCAAAATGCTTCCTTTAAAAAAAAAAAAACATTTTTTATTGTCAAAAAGAATTACAGTCAAAAACGAAAACACAATAAAATAGAAGGTGGGAATTCTCCTGAGGTATTTCACAACCAAGTATACATATGAAAGTCGGTAAAATATAAACATACATTTAGAAAAGGTTATAAGCAAGCAAATATCTGAAGGATCACAAAGAACTAACGGCTAGATGTCCCCCCGTTAGCCATATGGCTCTTCCAAGCAGCCCCATATGGACCTGCATTTTTGCAGGGCCTGAATACCCCTTACTTTAGCTAACGCCTTCACCCTTTCCCCCGTTTCTTTAACAATTAGCCACTATTCCATCATGGTGGGGGATTTGGGAGAGATCCAAGCTCTAGCTACCGCCAGCCGGGCAGCAACCAACATGATTGCCATTGTAGACCTATACCGACCACAATCTTTCTTGTGTCCTAGAATCTTTTCGGGTGTCGTGAGTATGAAATTGCACCCAAGTCTAAGTTTGGTTGCTGCTGATATCTTATCCCAAAAAGACTTAAAGCAGGACACGTAACAAACATGTTGGTAATACCAGCAGCATATAGCTCACATTTGGAGCAATTATAATGCGTCCCTCCCAGTCCAGCACCCCCTTGAGACCATCTGACAATCCTCTCTGGGGTATAATAAAGTATACAAAGTATCCGTAATTGCTGCATTCGTAAATTCACTGAATGTACGGAATAGGCAATAGTATCAAAGGCTATCTCCACATTTTCTATAGCAATATTTTTCCCAAAAAATCTTGCTTCATCTGGAAGCTAGTTTCTTACAGCCCTCTGCTGTAGGCTGGCAAAAAATTTGATAAGCCTTACTAATGATAGCCCTCCGGTTCTGGGCATACAAACACTCCCACATATCTGAACCAGAAACACTTTGAACACCTAAGTTTCAAACAAAATAATCCCTAACCTGTATATATTTAAAAATCAACCGATGTGGAATATCAAACATTAGCTGAAGATTCTCAATTGACTTAAAGCCATTGCAATCATATAATTGCCCAAGACAGTACACACCATACCTAGCCCATTGGTGGGCCATAGCATCCTGAAATATTCCGGGCAACATTGGGTTACCCCAAAGAGGGAGTTTGTTATGTAAAAGGGAAAAAGAGGATCTGGTTTTAATGCCCTGCCAAATATATGCACAGTCTCTAATGGTCTTAAACCGAACACATTTAAAATATTTAGGATCATTGGTTTGGCATAAAAACATCTGTCTCTCTGGCCCAAGAACCAGCCAGTGCCAAAAATATGTTTGCTCTGGATTCAGGAGGCTGCGCAAACGACCAACAAAAGTGGCCCAAAAATAAAGTTTGAAATCAGCGAGGTCTCAACCACCCTCATTGTATTAATCCAATGGCACGTCTTGATTTTTTATAGCCCCAGATGAAGCTGCTCAAGACCCCATCCAACTTATTAAAAAACGAGTTAGGAATTCATAACGGGATCAACCTAAATAGATACAAGAACTTAAGAAGTATCTTTAACTTTATGACGTTGCATCTACCTAAGATACTTAATGGGAGTTTATGCTGCAGCTTCAGTTGCTTAGTAACAGCAGCTAGTAGCGAATCGTAATTTAATGAATGGATGAATTCGATCTTAGGCGAAATTCATACCCCCAAATAGGTAGCAGTCGGGCAAGCCACTTCAACTGGAAGTTCCGGCTTGGGTTTTATTACTATTCAATTTATAGCCTGAGAAAAGGCCAAACCTCTTTGCCTCCCTAATAATGTTCTCTAAACCCTCCTTTGGCTCCTCAGAAAAATTATTGATATTGTCTGCATATGCCTTGAGTTTCAGGGGGTGCTGTCCAATATTCAGTGGATTTCTCCCTTACTGTTTCTCCTCATTTTCTACTGGGAGCCACACTTGTATATCACCCCCCCGGATCCCCTAACTCTTCCTGAAAGCGTTGGATGAAATTATTATGCCGAGAGCTTTAGATTATACCAATTATTTATAGGCTCGGTGATTTTAATATTCACTTTGACTGTAGGGACATTTCTGACATATGTACCCTTAATGAGGCATTGGAGCTTGCCCAACTGACACAGTGGATTAATTCGCCCACCCATAGGGGAGGCCATACTAGTGATGGAATCTGCTCTAATTTTCCACTAACTGTACTGGACCCCCTCCCGGTCACTTGGTCTGACCATTTTTTAATCAAATTTTCTTGGTCCATTGAACCTTCTGCCTCTTCTATGAATAAGACGGTGGCCAGACCATGTGCCGGCATTGAGCCGATAGCTTTTGGTAAGGTCTTGGCTGATACATGCCCTGACATTGCAGGACATTTATTGGAAGCAGTTGGTAGTTTCAAGAACTGGCTGGCCGACGCGGTGGAGAGCTTTTCTGTCCCACCAGGCCATAAAAGAGCACTATTATCCCCGTCCCAACCTTAGTTCTCTAAGGAGCTAAAAGAACAAAAATTATCATGTAAGACGCTAGAGCGGCAATGGAGACAAGCCAATTGTCCACCTGCCAAAATAGCTCTTAGGAAAGCTCAAAATATCTATTAATCCATGGTGAAGATGGCCAAGAGCCACTATTTCACAGAGCGTATTGCTCTATCGAAAAATAATTCAAAAGAAATATTTTCCATTGTCCAAAGTTTTCTGGATCCCCGTGCTGAACAGAGGACTTCGCCTGGCTCTAAGGTGTGGTGCGAACAGCTTTCGGACTTTTTTATTGATCAAATCAAAGACATTCAGAATAACTTTGGGTCTATCAATCAGCCTCAGGAGACATATTTTCATCATACAGCCGGTGCACTGGGTTTAGCGACATTCCTCTCCCCCGGCTGTCTGATACCCTGACTATTCTTAAATCGGTAAAATCAGGCTCTCCTACCGATCCCTGCCGTGCAAGGCTAATGGCGGCAGTTGCAGTTGCGGATGTAGTCAACTTGGAAGTAAATAAAATTGTTGATATGTTCCTCCTGGCTGCTACGATTTCATTGGAGTGGAAACAGGCTAAACTCCTTCCCTTTCTGAAAAAGCCCTCACTTAATCCTACCACCTCGACCAGCTACCGCCCAATCTCACTCCTCCAGGCTGTGGCGAAGGTGTGTGAGAAGGTTGCCAAAATCTGCCTTGCTGAAGTTTTTAAGTGGCTAGCAAAGGCCCAACTGAAATGCAACAAGGAGAAGTCGGAGGTGCTCATTTATGGTTCTTTCCCCCCGCATTTCAGTGAGGACATTTGGCCTGAGGGTTACCCTATGCCCAGCTCCTCGGGGTGTCCGGCAAAAAATCAGGGGGTTTTGTTTGGTGAGGATTTGACATTTCTCCCCCAGATTAACAAGTTGGCTGGTGTTTGCTTTGGCACTTGAAACGTTTAAAGAAGTTCCTGCCTCTTCTGCCACAAATGGCCAAGAAGATGGTGACCCGTGCTCTCATTTTGTCATGGCTAGATTACGCCAATGCCTTGTTCATTGGTCTCCCGGCGTACCAGCTAAAAAAGCTGCAGATTGTTCAGAACGCGATGGCGAGAGCTCTGTTGGGTCGGCCTGGCAGATCTAGAGCTAGTCAGAACCTTTGAGGTCTACATTGGCTCCCAGTTGAGCAGCGTGCTCTGTTCAAGGCTCTCACACTTGTTCATGGTGCCCTCTATAAGACAGGGCCTCACTGTCTTAGGAGACATTTTTAATTCTACGTACCACCTCAACAGCTGCAATCTACAGGCCAATACCTTGCTGTTGTTCCTAGTTACCGCCTGATTAGATTAGGCGGTAGCTCCCTGTTGGTTAAAGCGGCCATGGCCTGGAATGCCTTGCCCTTTGGACTTCGTAATATTGAGAGCCTTAGGCTGTTTAAAAAGCAGTTAAAAACTCTGCTATTTAAGTAATCACATGTCAGGCCAACCTTCTTTTCCTTCCTTACCATTTGGCATTCTCGCCGGGACACTTGCGAGTAGCTGTGCGCATTATAAATGGAGGCTAACATAACATAACATGACATAACATAAAATGGTAGCCCTCGCCTTCGTCATTCTTGGAGTAAGTAGCCGGCTAGTAGAATCCATACCACAGTTGATAAAACAATTGAAATCTCTCATTACAATGAACGCACTCTACCAGCCCGCTAATTCTAAGCAAATATCATCAAAAATTGTCAGATCATCAGTATTAGGGCCATAGAAAACACACAACACATATTTCAAAGTATTAATCTCAATTTGAGCCATAGTCAACTTTCCTCTTTTATCCGCTAATACTTTATGAGGTGAACAACACTTACAACGCAACTTTTACATCACAGAGCCTTTACAACGCAACCATTACAACTCAAACTATTACAACGCATTGCTCTGGGGGCGCTCTAGGATAGGGAATAGGTTAATTTACTATCCAATAACCTTCCCTAGTGTCCACGGGGACTGGAGTTGGAATAGTAAATTAAACTATTCACTATCCAGCACCCCAAAGCACTATGCGTTGTAATGGACTGCGTTGTAATACTTACGTTGTAAAGGCATGCGATGTAAATGCATGCGTTGTAATGTCATACATCCACTTTATGGATTTGGCAATCCAATGTTTTAGACACCAAAATGGCATTCCCCCTAATTGAGACATTTTGTGAAGTGCATATTATATTCTGGAAGCCCAGTTGAGAAGGCCACGATCTTTGTACGCTAAATGCATTTCCGTTAAAAGTACTATATGAGCTTTATAAGCCCTCAACTCTTCCCGTACTAATTGTCTTTTAGATCCTCTATTCAGTCCAGACACATTCCAAGATAGACACATAATCATTGCCATAACCATTGCTGTAACTACCAAACCTCAAAGCAAAAAAGTATTACACCCCAAATTCCCACCACCAGAGCAGAAAACTGTAGACCTTCTTTTTGCCTTTTTGTTTCTTTATACCCCTCACCCTCCCAAGAGTGCCCATCTGCCCCCCTCAAAAGCCACCTTCCCGCCCCTTTCAGTTTCCTAAAGAAGGAATCACCCTCCTCAAAAAGCTTCCGCTGAATATGGCAGCTTACGTCTTAGCGCCCCGCTGAGCCGACACCAGCTAGCACCCCGCAGCCGCAAAAGAAAAGTAAGATATTAACAAACTAAACACCTAGCCGCCACCAGGGCCGGACTGAGACCAGCAACCAACCCTGGCAGGTTGCTTCTCCACCGGCCCTGGTAACGGGAGGGGAGGGGGTTGTTACCCGCAAAACACTGCTACCGCTTTTCTTACAGAGGGCCGATTTTGCAGCGCTGCTACAAAACCGGCACTCTGTAAGAAAAGCGGCCCCCTGCAGCCACAAAACCGGCCCCCACCCCTTCAGCCCACCGGGAAATGCCCGGTGCCCGCAAATGCCAGTCCGGCCCTGGCCGCCACAGAGACCCCCCAAATCCAGTCTCTATACCCTTCTAGTCCACACCTCACAGTCCCCCTTGCCAAAACACAGAAAGAAATACAACATTGTCAGCTTAATAAATTCTTATGAAATCAGTCAGTCCTGCCAAATGATCATGCCGTTTGCCATTTGCTTAATGCTTGCTTGGCCTCCAGGTCCGAAACAAAAAATTGTGACTGCTCATCCTGGATGACTTTCAATCTGGCCGGCTCCTGCAGAAATACTTGAGCCCCGACCACTTTAAATGGGTCGATGAGGTGTCTCATTTTCCATTGTAGCACGGCTCAAATCAGATCTAAAAAATATCGATAAAGAGTCAACTCCAACTGGGGAATTGTGCCAGGCCTTAAAAAATAATGCTTGTCTTAACAAAAAGTTCCCCCAAAAAAATCAAAATTGGCAGAGGATACCGGGTATTGAGTCTCTGCACTGTTATGTCTGTAAATCGTGAGACTGCACGGTTTTCGCTGTAGTGGTAACTGACTCCTCTGTCTCTGCTAACCTACTTTGTAACTCGACCATGTTTCTTGTAATTCCGGCCACTGTACTCGTCACCTCATCTAATGATAACTTAATACTAAGGTAGTCCACTCTAATCTGAGCATGATGGTCCTGTGCCTCACGTTGTTGCTCTTGTAAGGCCTGCAGTATTACCGCAAGAGATGGCTCTTTAGAAGGAAGCTGCTCATCTGTCTCATGCGCCAAATCTAGCGAGGTTGGCTTGGTCTTATTGCCTAGCTCTTCATTGGGACCAGGCGAGCTTTCTAAGCTGTTGCCACTTGAGTAGTCCACAGAGTAAGTTACGGGTGTCACTTGTTCCCCAATAGTCTTGCTATTTTCATTATGCGCAGCGTTCTCCGCACATTGGCCACTTGTCAAGCCGGGGCCAGAACCCGATGGCCAAGAGATCAGTGCTTTGACCTCTCCCTACCACCTCCCCGGTGAGTTCCAGAGCTATTGTGCCAGCTAG
This sequence comes from Lissotriton helveticus, assembly GCF_964261635.1. Taxonomy (NCBI): domain Eukaryota; kingdom Metazoa; phylum Chordata; class Amphibia; order Caudata; family Salamandridae; genus Lissotriton; species Lissotriton helveticus. Next base: position 240,908,883 of record NC_136063.1, on the reverse strand, counting down.
ACCCTTGGAAATCCATCGATCTCTTCGGGGTTTGGCTACGTTAAGATCTTTTTTATTGTTGTTTTTATTTTTGTTCCCAGTAGAAATATTAGGGGTCTTTTGTGGGTCCAGTAGGTTCTTCCCTCTGCTCGTGACCTTAGGCATAGCTTCAGATGTGGCTAAGGTCTTATTTTTTAATTTAGTGCCTAGATCAGGGTGCTTGAGAGTAATACCTTGGCCACATAGTATACTTTTGGAACCATTCACCTCAGGACTAGACACAATGCAGCTCTGGGAAATATTACATGGGCTCTTGTCATCAGATTCAGTTACCCCTTCTGCGTACCCCACGGGATCCTCAAAAAACAGTCTGTGCTTAGCAGCTGGCTTCTGTGTGTCTTTCTTCGCAGCGCTACATAGTATAGTTGCTATTGCTATTGTATCCGCCGTTTGAACTAGAAGCTCAACCTCCGAAATTAATTCAGCAACTGTACCTTCTTCCAGAAACTGAAGTGCTGGTCTGCCAACTCGTGTTGGGGCAGCTTTGGCCCCATGCCTCATGTTCAGCGCAGTCAAGCCTTCTTCGCCCAGTGGGGGGGGGGGCTTGCAAGACCGCAGTCCTTGTAGCGCGAGCCGCTTTCACAGTGTTTTCCGGCGGTGCCGTACCACAACTTAGCTTCAACTCTGGAGAAGGAAGGCACAACCAGCAGAGCCCTGATCCATAGGAGCTGCAGTGGCTGAACAACCAGCAAACCCACCTCGACGCCCGCCAATGCCGTGGGAGATTGCACCTGGGTCCGAGCATCTACGTTGTGGAGTCCGCCAAAAGACGGGGGAACAGCAGAGTTACTTTCTAGGGTATCACCCGTTTAGGTATGTGGGCGCCTCATAACCCTTGTACCGTAGTGTTAGACCTGTCAGCCCGAGAGTGGTCTTACCCCGTTTTATTGTCCTTTTTGCCTTATTTTTGCCACCGTCTTTTGTTGGACCTAGGTCTCTGGGCCCCGTACCACTGCCAAATAGTGCTGAGGTGCTGGTGTTTTCTCCCAATAACATGGCTTCCACATGCCCCTGCTACTGTGGAGTGGCCATTGAATACACGCACTAGGAGCAGGAGCAGGCTGGGACATCCTGATACTGTATCTCTGCCGTCCCGCCTTTTTGTCCCATAGACCAACATGTGGAAGCTCCTGGAACCTTCCAGCCCTGGGAGGGGTTATGCTTTGCCGCCTTTACACGAGGGTCACCTGACCTAGAGGTATAAAAGGAAAGGAGGGAAACCTGACTAGTCAGTTGGGGCATCACTGGACCTGGGGGAACCTGTGCCGGAGTATAGGCGGTTGGGCCTAAGGGAGGAACCTCCACTACTGGGACTGACTTAGCTTAGGCCCTGCTGTACCCAAGTTAGATGAGGGACTCTGCCAGCCTGCTGATCTTGCACAGTGAGGGGGGAGCCAGGGGACCAACTCCAGTGTGCTTCAGGGAACCAACCTGCCTCTGATGCCTGCCAACTCAACCCCTTCTATCCCTGAAGAACCTGCAACTGAAACCTGCTGTGTTATCTTCCCCCCAAGGCAAGCGCTGTAGTGAGGAAGTGGACTGCCTGCTGTGAGCACTGCTGGGGGACGAACCAGGTAAAGCGTTGTGCCCATCTAGTGCCATACTCCAAGAACTGTGCCCCCCCCACGCTGTGCTACTGAGGCGCTGTGTAGCCTCTAAGCGCTGCCTACCCAGGACTTGAAAGAACTGCTGCCTGTTAAGCGCTTTATTGTAAAGCTGCTGCTTGGTCCCTGCATGCTGTGACTCGCTAAGCACTGGGATAGCGTGTTGTTAATAGCCCCAGGACCTACCATCTGACGCTGGGCCAGGTAGCACGCCATCTGCCCCAATCACTACCACAGCCCGGTACCTGTATCCTAGCGCTGTGTCCTTAAAGCGCTCATCTGCCGAGGATCACCGCTGCGGCCCGAGCGCTGTGTGATCTGAGGTGCTGCCTGCGTCTCCACCTTGTGGGTGCCTTGGTTGGGCGCTGCTGCAGAGTGCGCCTTGGGCCCGAGAGTCACAGCTGCGGCCCGGCGCCTGCTGACACGAAACCCTTTGCTGCCCGAGTTCACCGCTGCGGCCCCCGAAGCCTGGGGAGAGCCGCCGTGGTATTGCAAAAGGCCACACTAGGCCTGTGAGAGCAGAGAGGGCGTTGTCACGTGGCTGGGGCGCCCCTCACGTCATCGGCCTGCCAGATGGGCCCTCATTGGCTCTTGGCGCCGCTCCTCCCTAGAGCCGCAGCATCATTGGTTCCCGGGCCGGAACAGGCATCGAAAGGCCTGGGACCATCTATGAACACCGGCAAGGGGGCTCCCTGGAAAGCGAAAGCCCCCACCGACCTGCCCCAGACCAGGATTGAGCAGCAAGGACCTCACGAGGCCAAAAACAAAGGTAACACCCCTGGGGGAGGACGGAGGTTGCAGGGGACAGCGGGGGACTGCCGATGAGCCTTGTAACATCTGAGTGGCAACCCCGTGACCGCCCCTCCCCTCAGGAGACTGCAACTGGGCCCTGAAGGCCCTATTTAACCCTTCAATGGCCGTGTTGGCCCTGGGGGCCTAAAACAAGAGTGGAACTGCTTGGAGGCCTGTTGCACTGGGCATAAGACTGCCCTGGGGGAGTGATGTACTGTGCTTGAATTAATCCTTGCTGGGGGACTGTTCTTTTTAGAGTGCCCCTGCCTAGGGAATGTTAATGTTGCTGATGCCATACCCCTGAATAGTAGAAGTGTTGCATTTTCATGATAAATCCCTTTTGATGTCTATGTTACAGGAAATGTTGTTGCCTATGATGTTCCTGATTACTGAGAGCGTTAATATTGCTGGGATTAATGTTTGAGGGAGGATTACCCCATTTGCCTGAGTTATCAGAAGAGCTACATACCTGAACCAAAGAGATTAGATAAAGAGTCTTGATTTAAACAGTAAACTTGTGTGGGTTCAATTTATTGCGTGTGCCTTCTTGAGTCAGTGCGAGTGTGTGCTGCACCATTGCTTTACACATTGCCTTCGGGTACCTTCCTGCCTCCCGCCAAGCTATCGTGTCGGAATTGGTGACCCCAGTTCTAACACGCAGCTTGCGATGATGAAAGCTACTGGGGTAGCCAGCCAGGAGCTTCACTATGCAGCGAGACGAGGCGGCACTAGTCCGGCATCTTCCTTCCCAGCGGACACACCGGTGGCATCGCAAAATGCTTCCAAGACGCTGAAGAAGATTTATGGTGCCCAAGGTGCTGTTGTCCACAAAGGCAACACAGAACAATGCTGCACTCACAAGCTGTTATGGGGCACTGGGTGCAGCCACCCATGAAGCGGTTACTAGTTATTATCCCTAGGGGACCAGGACTAAGGGCAATTGAAAGTCGGTGCAGTTACAGGAACTCTAATGCTGTGCACATACACCGCAGAGAATCAACAAAGTGAAAGAATCACACTGCGCCTTGAGCAACCACATAAATACAGAGAAAATTAGCCCCAGCCAGACAAAGGAGTACAGTGCAGAGAGTATCTGCAAACCTGTTCAAGCTAAGGGACAGTGTAAAGGGGCACACCATGCAAACACAGGGGAACAAAAGCAGAATGATCCTCACACCATGCATGAGCAGCTGCCCTGATTCCCCCTGAGAGAAAGTAGTGATGCACATTTAAATATATAAAATTATATAAATTAAACCAGAAACATACCCTAAAGGGCCACAGCACCAAGGAATTGCAAATTGCCAATGCGAAACCCTCAGACAACAGCCCAAAACCCATCAGAAACAGTTAGGACACAAAAAGGAACAAAAAGAATTGTGAGAGGTTAGAGGTTTAATGGAAATGTTCTTGGGGGCTTATTTATGAGCCCCTGTGTCACTTTTGCGCTGCCTTTGCATCACGTTTTGTGATGCAGCTGCACCATGAAATATGCGCCATTCGCACCCTATTTACAAAGTGATGCATCTAGGCAGATGCGTCACTTTGTGAACCCCTGTGCTACATTATACCTGCATCAGGTATAATGTATGCAGGGTGGACTTTCCCCCACATCAAAGTCTCGCAGACGTTGCACATTGAAATCTATAAGATTTCAGTGCGCCGCTTCTAGGACGCCATTGCATTGAAGCCTTACGCCTGCGTTATGGCAGGCGTAAGGCTGATGCAGGCCCTTTCATATGGGGCTTAGCCCATGTGAAAGGAACATTGCTGGATTTGTGTCACCTTTCCGACACAACTCCAGCAATACGTCAGTTTTGTGCCGATAGATAGTCAGTAATACTGACATATATGTCATTCCTTGCGACATGATGCGTCATATAGTAAATATGACGCATCAATCATGTCGCAATGAGGGCACAGTGAAAACTGTTGCATCGCTGTTTTCACGCAGCAATGTGCCAGTTTTCATAAATAAGGCCCTTGGTACCTTGAATGGAAATAGAGGGCAGCTTTTCAAACTGTGGAAGGAGTATGATGAATGGGTGCCTTTGTTCGCAAGGAGTTAGTACTGGGACGAGGAAGGAGAAGAGGAGGTAAACATATGTAATCATGTTATGTGATGAAAACATTCATTTAGGCAATGGATCATTATGTTCTACCAATGAAATTGTTGTTAGTAGAATATAACATACTGTGTTAGTCTTTTCTTAAGTGTTGCACCTGAATTGCATCTTTATCCTTAAAATCCTTGCTTTAAAATGTATGGTAAATGATAGTGTAATGTTTTAGGATGTTCTTAAATCATACATTAAAACTTTAGTTTAAGTGTCAGTTAAATAATTCGTTTCTATATGATCACACTTTCATTCATTATGTATGACAAATGGGAAACACCCCCTGAGAAAGCCAGTGGGTTCGGATTTACTGTGCTAATTCACACACACTGTGTTTGTGCAATCGTGTGATTTGCACGTGCTTGCATGCGTTAGCAAACTAAAGAAAGACTGATTGGTTTTCCTATTGCATTCTGACCAATGCAAGCCACTGCCATATCTCTCAACTGAGACACATTTTTAAAGATGCTTTAAAAAAGGTGACTTGTAAGCATTATTAGATGTCCTTTTTGAGTCAGCCACAAGTGTTCCAAGAGTCTTTAACAGAGGTGCAAAGGTTCTGTATAGAGGGCATTTGGAAAGGGACCCTCAGCTGATAATGGTATCTGGACCTCAGAAATACGATGCACTCAAACTGTAGATTAATGAATATGCACGGCCAGTGCCAGTTATCCGTGCAGCGCAAAACATTGCACTTGCCAGCTTGGCTGACTCTTGGTATTTTTCTCATAACCTTGCAAGATGTGTTGGCACCCTTGGATTGGGCACTCAGATCGTAAAATGTGACAGCCCAGCCACTTGCAAAATGCCTGGAGACATGTTGTGACGCTCCAGGAACAGTGGCTGTTAAACACATGGAGTTACTGATGCAAGAAAGGGTTGAGTTGGTGTAGCAAATTAGTTCCTTTGCAAAACAATTTTCCCCCCAGTACTTGAAGGTGGTATGAGAATGTATTAGTCAGTATACAAGCACATATGAGTACCACTCTGTAGAGATTCGCGAACGGGTGGTTACTGGAGAGGTTTTAAGAAGACTTGCATAGACAGAAATGAAAGCATTTAGGAATTAGGCAATTCATTCTGTTTTAGAGAAAAGTGAAGAAAACTAAAACGATGAGTATGGAAGTTATCCGAGCAAGAAGAGGTAAGGAGGGACAAGTACTTATGCACAATGAAGCATATGCAGGTAAAGCCTATGGGCAAGAAAGGAGGAATTGGCTTTAACACCGTTACACAGACGGATAGTTAGACCGTCACACAAGAGAAAGGTATCCTTTGAGGCATGCAGTGAAACATGGAGACTGAGGATGCACAGGATGCGTGTAGCTGGTATCAGTGGGAATGAGATGAGCAAGTGCTTGATGAGTAAGTTTTATATCTTCAGCAGGCTGAAAACCTGAAGGATACCTGAGATGGAGCTATAGTGGGTCCCTCCTCCTCTAAATCTGTCATAAAGGATCCGGTGGGGAAGATATGTGTGACATCCTAGAATTACAAATTGGTGGCCATTAGACCATGTTGAAGGTTTATAAAGGAATGGATTAGGAAGCTGTTAGAGAAAGATGTAAGATGGGAGAGACTGATATAATATGTGAGGTCATAAGCAGTGCATGGTGAGAGTGCGAGTAATAGATACATCAGTTAACTATAACTGGTGAATTTCAGTGTTTTTTCAGAGTTAACTAACATTTTCAGCTAACTTAAAAATCATTCTAACTTTGTTTTTTTTCAGTGAATTTCTTAGGTTCTTTATTGTAAATAAGACAATTGTACCAGACCTAACTGTAACATCAATTTAATCTTTGTACTTTTCAGTGAATTTCTGATTTTTTTAAACATAAAATAGCACTATAAAGAGAGGTGTCATTTTCAATAAAGCAGGCCTACTGGATTTGTGAAACGGTCAGAGCACCAAAATGTAAAAAGGCAGACATTTTGGTTTTACCAAAAAGTCACTACATTAATATACCAATAAATGCATTCCAATACACATAGTAATAACTGTCACAAATATATTAAAACATTTTTATACAAAACAAACATAAACTTGGGTGGGGATTGGGTTTGGGGGCCCGTTGCGGGCCCCCCTTGTCTTGGGGGGAGGTGTTGCTGCACTGGGGTAGTACCCATGGTACCCCCCTGCAAGTGTGATGAAACAATGTTCAAGGCCTTTAATTGAAAGGAAGGTTTGTACAATTCCAAATCTGGATCCTGCATTAATCTCTTTTTTAGTTTAAGTTAGGAAGAGATCCCCGAAAAAGAATAGAAATATATTTGAAACAGTGCTAAAATGGACATTCTAGGTCCACTGGCATGTACATTGAATATTGCCAAGGTGGCCTATTTGAAGGAGCAGATGTTGTATTTAGATTTGTAGTGAGGGTGAGCCCAAGAGCTACAGTTTTCTTGGGAAATGCTAATGCTGGCCTCATTACTAAGTGAAGAAAGGTTGTTTTATTGAAGACAAATAGTCAGGAGAGAGACTAGTGAGGTTGTAAATGTCCCTATGTTTTGAATGGGGCTTTAAGCCTGAAAACATGTTTCTCTACATTCATGGCTCTCAATTAGGCACAAAGCAATATGAGGAGGGTTTTTTAAGGGAGTATTTCTGTTAAGGGCGGCATAAAGGGACTATCTACTTGCCGTAGTTGGTAAGCATCCCATAATACATACCAGTCAAGAGGCACAGGAAGAAGCTTCCAAGCTGCAGCATGTTTCTTTTCCCCAAAGGGGGAGGTCAGGGAGGAGTAGGAGTGCTTGAGGAAGAGGGCAAGCCACTGGGGGACTCCAAGGTGAGTTCAGTGATTTCTTCTAGTTCTTTTCCTGAGAAATCTCAGAAAAGGGTTGAGAGTTTGTGCACATGTGTCAGAATCTTACTCAGGACTCTTGTCTAGTTTAAAACGAAGTGTGTGAAGATTACTGTGCAGGGAAAGGAGCAAAGCGAGTTGGTGTTGAATCAGCATCAAAGGGAGTTAGTAGACCTTGAGATCAGGAAGTTACTTGTAAAAGGACTTGTAGAGCACAGATTCATGAGGTTTGTAAGCATCCAACCATTGGTGGAAGATAGGGGCAAAGGATGGAGGCTGATAATCAATTTGAGGAAACTGAGCTAGTGTTGGGTTCACAGACATTTAAGTTGTAAGGTATTTTCTCTTTTAAGAGGGGTGTTGAGAAAGACCGAGCTAGATTTGAAGGACACATAGGGGCATATTACCAAGCAATAGCGATAATTATCGCTATTGCTTGGTTAGAGACAAAAATGTATCGCCGACCTGCGGCAATTTTTATCGCAGATAAACCTTGGTATTACCAAGGTTTATCGTAAATGCGATAAAAATCTGCCGCAATGCATGAATATCGCTGAAAAGTCCGTGATATTCAGGCATTACCAAGCTAATGCTCTTAGCCATGTTATCCACCTCCCATTGGATAAAATTGCTAAGAACTGCTCAGGGCAGGTGTTAGCTTTTGGAGATATTCACGCTTAGCGCGAATATCTCCAAAAGTTGGTAATAGGAGATAGCGATGTTAGCGACTGTTTCCAGTCGCTAACATCTTGGCACGCCCACTTTGCATGTCATTAGTGATAAATTTCTCTGACATGCAAAGTGGGGCCCAAGATGGTCGCTATCTCTTACGTTAGCGACAGCTAGGTAATAGGGAGATAATTTTATCTCCGCTTTCTTGGCTTTTAAAGCCAAAAAAGCGGAGATAAACCCCCTTGATAATATGCCCCACATAGTTCACAATTTCTATGGAAGAAAACATCCAGTTTTTTCTCCAGTTGAGGTGGAGAGTTCTGTTGTACCAGTTTTGGTGTTTGCCTGTCAGTCCGTTGTCAGCACCATGTTTTTCAGCCAAGAGGTTAAGACCATAGGTGGTATATTTAAGAGGGAGATGATTACTATTAAACATCTATTTTGATGACTTTTTTTTAGTGTTGCAGAGTCTGGAAGTGGGGAAGGAACACCTGGTTTGGTTAGGAGACTTTTGGGTTTCATTGTCAGTGAGGAAAAGTCAGTTCTAGGTTTTCAAATAAACATGGTACACTCAAGTCTCTTCTTGTCAGGGAAGAAGTTAAGGTTCGTAAAGGAGATATTGCATGTGTTTGCAAAGGATAATTTGGCCTAATGGCATAAGGCCTGAATGATAGGCTTGCTATGACTGCTAATTTAGACACTTTTTCCAGATTTGTTGCATTAATGGGCTCTATAGAGAGTGAAGGCAGAGGCTTTAAGAGGCGGTTTGCGGTATGGTGATAAGGTGGTTTTGTCAGTGAAAGCCAAGTAGGTTGGTAAATTTAGAGGCGTGGTATGGTCACAAGTTTTTTTAGAAGTCCACAAAATTTTGTTTTGGAGATTGATAAAAGTTTGCATTGATGGACTGCTTGACAGGCCGAGTGGTCTGGTTCGGAGTTTCAAGGTAATTTCAAATTGAGTAGTCCTTTTTATTCAAATAGATCAATGGGGAGTTACATAAACAGTCTGGGGGAAAGCAGGCCCCACCAGCTAACACATTTGGCAAAGGATATATTTTTTGTCTAGAACACAAAATGCCATTTATTGCAGAGTATTTGATAGGTCAGAAGTATTTGGTAGAGCATGGAGCTAGAGATATCTGGTAGATTACAGCGACTGGATGTTGGATCAATGATGCTTCAGGAGGATAGTTGATGTATGAGGTCCTTTGGAGTTGAACCTCTTTGTTTGCAGGTTGACATACCAAACAGATAAGTATTACAGTTGAAGGTCAGACCCTGGTGGAGCAGCAGTGTGTGATTCCATTCACAAAACAGTTAGTACTTCTGAAGGCAAGATGGGATAGGTTTCGGTTGATTTTAATAACTTCTTTATGATTTTCTTAGGCTTGTTTCACATATCATGTAGCTGTCATGCGAACTTCTGTTTCTGGTTCGGATGAGAAGAAGCTTGTTTGTGAATGGCAATGGAAAAGAGCAGCCTTTTGTGATATTGAACCTTATTTTTTAGAATGTGTCAAAGGATCTGAATGTTTTGCAAGACTTCTGAGAGGTGCTGCAGAGTTCCTGGGCACCTAAAATGAGAAGGACATATAAAGGGATATATTCAACATGAGTTAATTGGTGCATGGAGTAAGACTTGGATCCTGTGGAGGCGACTGGGGTGAAGGTTGCAAATTTCTGAGAGGGGTTGAGTTACAGAACAGTAAAGTACTATCAGCTGTTTTGGCAGGCCACTCTCAGGTGGATGGAAGGTTTGTACATACATTTACTCTTGGGTGTCGGATCAAGTGCTGTAGAAGTGACATTAAATTGAGAAAGGGAGGTAAAGCATAATGCTAGCCTCAGTGTGTTTAATGAATTCTAGATTCTCCCCTCATCACAATTGAAGAATCATTCATCTAACTGTCGACAATACTGAAGAAAGTTACTGTCACAGAGCTAAAATCGAATAGTCAATCAAAATTAGTGCTGGTTTCCATTAAGCTTGTCTTTCATTTTAAAAACGTGGATATAAACATTATAGTTTGCAAATATTCCCTGTTGGCAAAGGGCTCATACCACACCTTTATTTGGCTTTCACTGTCACCCACTGTCCTTGATTTATTCATTTTTCATTAATGTTGTAATATTTTACAGAAACAGCAGTTAAAATACCATCGTGCTTTAAGGTGCGGTCCAATCCACATAAAATAATATTCTGTTAAAATATATGCCAAACCATGCCTATAATATTTTACTGATTTCTTCCAAGTCTTTGTCTATTTTCTGACTAATTGGAGTCCGGTGGGTGCTGAATATCTATCCATGTCCCACAAATGCACACAACACCAGTGCTTAGCACTTACTGCCAAGCAATCACTGTCTCAGGGCATAAGACCAGCACCAAACACATAGATCTAACATTTTATTTTATTCCCCACTCTGAAGATATTCCTTAACATTTAAATGGTTCTGATCCTTAGCAAAACAAGTTGTCGTTTTCAAAGAAATGTCATTTTAATTTCAGTTCATTTGATCAAATATTGATTCATCTTCTCCTACTTCGAATATTCACATAGGCATCCTTAGTCTCTGAATAATGTTCTGCGCCTCATCAGGCCCTAAAGGTTTAACACTGATGGCGTGGTGTCATCAAGGTAGTATAACAAATGGAGGAGTGTTTCAAACAAAGAGTGGTCTCAATCAAATATTATCTATTATGCCCAATATTCACCCAAGAGTGATAGGGCAGTATAACTACTCTGGTATCAGTTTTCATGGCTAGGGGTAAGATATCTAGGTTCTTTATTGTGAATAAGTCAATTTTACCAGACCTAACTGTAACATCAATTTAATCTTTGTACTTTTCAGTGAATTTCTGATTTTTTTTAACATAAAATAGCACTATAAAGAGAGGTGTAATTTTCAGTAAAGCAGGCCTACTGCATTTGTGAAACGGTCAGAGCACCAAAATGTAAAAAGGCAGACATTTTGGTTTTACCAAAAAGTCACCACATTAATATACCAATAAATGCAGTCCAATACACATAGCAATAACTGTCACAAATATATTAAAACATTTTTATACAAAACAAACATAAACTTGGGTGGGGAGTGGGTTTGGGGGCCCGTTGTGGGCCCCCCTTGTCTTGGGGGAGGTGTTGCTGCACTGGGGGAGTACCCATGTTACCCCCCTGCATTTCCCTGCACTGCGTAGCAGGCACCACGTGGTGCCTGCCATGTATAGCAGGGAAATGCACAGCATTACATTTTGACATTGCATACAGTACTGCAGTCAGCAGCACCGTCTGCAATGTTAAATACCCTGGATGCGCCTGCCATAGTGGCGGGCACATCGTGATTGCATTAGCCGGACGGCCGCATGACTGGCGTGTGGTCCCAAACACCGCAACGATGGCGGGCATCGTAATGAGCCATTTTGTCCATACCACATGGAGGAAGTGTGGCAAGTTTGGAAGCCCAGAATAGGAACTTTCTCCAATTAACCTGGAAGTCTAGTAAGCCTGAGACTGCAAAAAAGTAACTATATGAGAAGGGTGACTATGCTATGAAGTTGGCATAGACCAAGAGGTTTACAGAGCAGACTTAGCAGCTTTAGTAGGGAAGGCAGTCACAGCAACTAGCCAGAGATGTCTTTGACACAACTCAGAGATTCTCATAGGCTCAAACGTCACTGATCAGCCCACAGGATGTCACGTAGAGAAAGTCAACAATTATCACAGAGGTTGCTACCAGGAAGATGCTTGCTCATAATCCCAGAGAATGCAGACAGGAGGAAGCCACCAACCAGCCTAGAAAAAGCTAACAAGAAGAAGCTGCCAACCTGTCTAGTAACGACCACGAGGATCCAGAGACTCCACTTAGCTTTAGGGGCACCACCCTGTAGACAACAACAGCAGAAGTCTTGAAAGAAGACATACACTGACCCGGACATAGTGTTACCTCCCTGCATCATGACACAATGAATGGTTCGTGGTACAAGGCAAGTGAGGTAAACATATTGGGAATGAGAGAAGAGAACAAATTCAAAAAGGTGCATGCTACAGGCTTGGGAGATGCATACAGTTAAAGCTTGAAGGCCCTTGAAAGATATAAAACAACTGAGAGGCAATTATGAAAGCATATGGGCTGAAGACAATAAGATATGAGAACTTGAGGTGCCCATGATTGGGAGTTGCCATTTGACCTCTTTGAAGGATTCAAACATATTCATGTTATTTTTGGGAGACTGACCTCAACAAGGTTACAGTGATCGTTAATACATGTGACAACAAATACTTTCTTAAAATTCTCATACTCTGATACTTGCCTTGTCTTCTTATATCATGATGAATGGTGCTTCTGATTCAAAGGTGTGACACTGACATCAAGTACATGTCACAATTCCACCTCACTATTTTCAAAAACCTACCACTCTGAACAAACAAAAGATGAAGAGTATTACAGCCAAGAATGTGTACTGTTTATTTTAGCTATTTTAAGACTGTAAGATCAAAGTGTAGTTCAGTCAAGACTCCAGAATTATTCACAGGATCTTTTAGTTGCTTACCCACTTAACTTGATATGCCTTTTAAGAACATTAAAAAAAAATATCAGCCATACAATTGCTCTGTGCCACCCTCCCCCCATTTGTGGTCACCTACAATAGTTTTAGATATACTAACTAGTCGTATCTGGCCGCACTCCAGTTCCTATTGTGACTGTACTGAGATTAGGGCTTCTTGGATTTACAAATGTAAAGCCATGACTAAAACATCAACATAGACACTAGCCAACAAGCTAGGGTGTTCGTTGTGACCACAAGATTGTGCCAAGAAGGGACTTTTTGCTCTGGCATTGGCGAGAGGGTGTGGATTTCACACCCTGTGGTCAGTGCCCACATGCCAAAAAAAGACCAAAAGTTGTCCCACACTCTCCCTCTCAAAATATATCTGTGCAGTACTTAACTGGCAATATTGCAGACTGTACAGTAGAGGTCAAGGTTGATAAAGAATAAGGTGAAAGCCACAGATTGATGAATTTGGAACATAATGAAGATATAATTTAAATGTCAGTACTGGAAAAGACTATTAAGGAATACACAGACTGAAAATAAATCATCAGATAACTGAGCAAAATAACGGAGTGAATTGTGTTATTTACATTTTATTATAATTGTTGGATGAATTGATTGTGGAATGATACACCTGTAATGAACACTTCGGGCATGATTCCCAAAGATTTTGCTGTGACATACTCTTCTAGCACTATTTGCTTACTCCAGAATTCCAGGAGTTATGGCAGAAGCAGAATATTTGTTACCTTTCGTGTGCATTGGTAATTAAGGTGAGAGTAATGACAGACCTTGTCTGAATGATGATGCTCAAGTATGTCTTTTCTTACAGCCACAATATGGTTTCCTTTTTAGGTATGTGTCATAGGGCTAGTTACTACAGGAATGTTACAAAAGAAGAAGGCTCATCCTATATGCTGCTGTTACAAAAATGTGTAATTATTAAAGCAACATGTCCTCAATGTCCTTGCCTTGACCACCAAAACTTATGGTTCTCACCAAAATGACTTTAGGAATAACATTTATATTAATAGCTTGAAGTCGTATAAAACCCTTGATTACCATGGCTACATAAGACCTGAATGGACTCTGTGGGGCATGTATATGAAACGAAACATAAAAAAACACGCCTAGGCATATGGTATAGGCCCCCTTCTACCTGAAATTATTTTTTACATTTATTATGTTTGTTTAACATAGTATAGCACATGAATCACACCTGAACGTGGATCTCAGCAATTTGGTTAAACTCAGATGAGTAAGTAAGTACGCTAAGTTAAAATAGAACTGTCTTAAGAAGTTGCAGGTAGATTATTCCAGCAGTAAGGGGCCAGGTAAGAGAAAGACCGGCCTCTGCATCTTGTCAATTGGACACAGGCGACGATAAGACAGGCGTTATCCTTAGAGCTTCTGATGTAAGTAACTCGGACCTTTTCCCATTAAGGATTTGTGCATAAGGCTGCATAGTTTGAAAATTGATCTTTTTTTAACTGGCAGCCAATGTACGGCTCTCATTAGAGGTGGAGAGCTGGAGCCGGATGGAAGATTACAAGCAAGCCGAGCTGCTGTGTTTTCGCCTATTTGCATTTTGGACATCAAAGTCTCATTCCCTGAGGCAAGTAGTACATTTCCATAATCTAATCTACTGATAACCAGTGCCCGGATTAAAGTTTTCTAGTAAGGAGAGAGGAAGAAAAGGAAATGCTCTCCTCAGCTGGTGCATCGTGTGGAAACAGGTACTACTAATCGATACAACATGTTCTTTCATGGATAAGGATTGATCCATGTTGATGCCAAAATTGGTATCTGGCTACCTGGGAATGGGTGCCTGGCTCAGCTCCAGGGGCCACCATTCAGGAGATCAAAGTTGTTGGGCCTTACTAAAAAGCATAATCTCTGTTTATCACAGTTTAATTATAAACAGTTTGTTGTCCTCCAGTCTGCAATCAATGTCATGCCTTTAGAAAAACTGTCTTTAACTTCATCCAGATCTTTATCAAAGGAAATAAAAAGCTGAGTGTCATCAGCATATGATAATATTTTGAATATCCTATAAACATGCTCTTACCAGCCCCTTGCGACATGTCTATGACACCGTTGCATCACTTCTGTGACGCAGCGTCGTCGTAAACAATGCGCCACCATACGACCGATTTACAATGTGATGCATCTAGTGAGATGCGTCATGATGTAAAGCCCTGCGCTACATTATACTTGCGTCAGATATAATGTATGTAGGGTGGACATTCTGTTGCAAGGAAGCCCTGTAAAAGTGACGCAGTGCAATCTTTACGTCTATGCTGCGTCAAAACCATACGCCTGCTTGAAGCAGTTGTCAGGAGTGCCGCAGCATGTTAGGCATAGGGCGCCCCTGAGCATTGCTGGAGTTGCGTCTCGCTTGCGACACAACTCCAGCAATGCGCTCTCCATACGCCAGTAGATGCGGCATGCATCTGACTATCCCTGCGCCACGGTGCGTCGCATTGTAAATAGGACGCATCTGTGGTGGTGGAAGGGTATTCCTTCATGTCGCATCTTTACTGGCACATCCCGGCTAATATGCAGGGGTGTGCCAGTCCTTGCAAACCTGCCCCAACTTGTTTCTACTTAACGCTAGTCTGCAACATAAAACGCTGCCTTGACCTCTAAATCTATAAATGTAAAAATAATAATTTCTTTGATAAAATTTACATCATTACCCATATTTGGGAAGAAGACATTTTCTCTTCCCTCTAGAAGAGAGCTACTTTTAACAGAGAGAGATTCTATTTTGGTTTGTTTCACAGGGAGCATCTTTCTTTCCAGTATTCTATTTCCAAACTGGCAGCGCTTAACTTATTCTACATGCTTTTAACATCTTTCCCCGCTGGAACCACTCTTTTCATAGTTGTTGCCTGGCAGGAGAAATGCTAGGCTTTGAAAAATACCCAGAGTACCTATGTCAAAAGTGCAGTTAATAAAGTTACTACTGTAATACCACAATACACCTTAAAAGAAATGCACTTAAAACAAATAGAATGCACACATTCATCAAAAGTACATATTTGTCCAAGAAAAACTGTAAAAACTGTAAATTGTCTGGCAACATGACTTTGTCAAAACCGAGTGTAGGATTTTAAGGCAGTAACGGAATAACCATTTCCAGCAGGCCTGTTTCACTTTCATTACTGCAGCATTACAGTCGGTGTGACTGGACGCATTACTCATATTTACACACTAAGCCAGCAGTATGGCTCAGTGAGTTGGCACTTACCGCTGAAAAATGTGATGATATGAAGGTCACATATTTGAATCCCTTCAAGGTAGACTGAGCCCCCATCCTTATGAGGACGTTAAATTGTGTACTATAAATTGGGTAATAATAACATCTGTTGTTTACAGTGCTTCGAAATGGCTGATGTGCAGTATTTAAGCAGTATATAAAAACTATTATTGTTTCTATACCTTGCTTCAAACCCTTCAATCATTTTTTGGACTGGATCATTTGAGATTGTAAATGGACGGTTGAATGAGGATTGACATAGAGCAGTGGCATCTCCATATTCATCAATCATATAAGTGTGATAGACGACATTGGTAAGGAGGACAGGTGTGGGCAAGGGATAAATAGAATTTCGTGCCAGGGCTTTATGTGCATTGGAGATGTCAGCCCATGTAATTGCATGCAATAAAGCATTCCTGCGTATAAGAAGCTGCCTTTGAAATATTTCTCTGTGGCATTAAAAAATTAATGTGAGTTCACACATGGGGGAGGAAAACAAGAGTTCCAATTTATGGGACAGAAGGTGTTGCAAATTAGATTTGTTGACTTCTGACTTCGTGCCCTTAACGCCATCAGTAGAATTGCCTCCCCTTCACTTCTCTAATAACAATAAATTGAGTAGACTATATCTGCAGTCATGAAGTGAGAACACAACACAATTTCTTTCATGTCTTGTTCATCATTTATGAGTACTATGATTTGTTGTGTTGTTTATTTCTACCTAGTCAAAACAGATGCCTTTTCGACATTAGGGGCTGACATGATTCTCCATTTGCCTGCCTGACTATTGGGCATATTCACAAACTGCACTTTCTAGTACGTTTAATAGTACTCTAAAGTAGTACTAATTATATGATATGAAATTCTAGTCACAAACCTTAGTGCAGAGTTTTCTGCTTCCGCCTCTCCTACATCAAAGTTTATCGACTGTATGACTGCCTGATATTTGTGTGTGCAAACGTCTTAACAGTTAAAACCCATGCATAACCCGTCTCCATTATTTTCCCTGGGATATATTGCAAACTGAAGGACATATGTTACAAATAAAATATAACTACAGTCATAATATTCTTTGGGGGAGATATATGTGCCAATTTGATAGCACTATTTATTCAGGTTAACAGGGGTCTATTTTAGTACATCATTGTATTCAAAATTTCACAATAAAATTATTTCCATCAATGACATATAGTATTGTGATTGAGAAGCTTTCATTGTAATACAGCATTCTGTTAAGCAGTTCTGAACCAGTAACCTAGGTTCTTTCATCCAGAAATTGAAAAACTCTAAGGCAAAATGTACAAAACAAATTCCCAGAAGCAAATTCAGACTATAGGAAAGAGACTTTTAATCGCATTGGTCAAAAAGTTATTCACAAAGGGGTCGATCCACAAATGCATTTATTAGTAGGAGACGTAGTACATTTTCTTTCCTGACTTTGTAAATTAACCTCAAAGCCGCCAAATCCCTACTAGTAGAAGAGCAAAGTGGAACAATCCTTTCTATTTATATTAATTGTAAATGACTATTCTTTACATATGCCTTTTATTCTCATTTTAGATGTTTAGGGGCCATTGCACAAAAGCATAAGGAGTCTGTAAAAGAGTGCTGTAAGAGTACTAATTCACAAATTCAGAAGCACCCTTGTGAATCAGGCCCAATGTATTTTAACCCTCCGCTGCCGCCACTTCTGCCCCTCATCTTCGTTAGAGACAGGAAATACAGTTTCGCATTGTATGAGTATAGGTACTATACAGTACTTAGGAAATCTACACATGTAAATATACTCTTATACTTTCTTGTACCTTTCCTAAGTGTGTCTAATTGTCATTTCTGATGAATGTGGTGGTGTGCACACCATATATACCGAATTAATCCAACCCAAATTTATTTTACATATTTAGCCTTTTGCGTGCAACCTGGGTTTCGCCTTGCCGTCGCGCAATTAGAAAGTTCCAAAAGTGGGGAGAGCAACATTCACACTCCACACCCTGGTGCACTTCATTTATTTCGGATACTAGATCCACCATATATTTATCCGTTTGTCTCTTACTATTTTATCCATATTCTATCCTTAGTTTTGTTATGTTTTCTTCTGTAATTCCGTCTGTTCCACATTGTCTCCAAATTGCTTTTGAAACTTTACGCATCAACATGCAGGTGATTTTAAGAGAATGATTGTTTAATTTGATAATGCCATAACATCGTTTTGAATATTACACATGTACGAGATAGATTTTTAGGTTTGTGGGTTCGTTTAGACTAAATTAATGTAAAATTTGTTGTGTGAAATTTCAGATACCCCTGACGAAGAGCAAGCAATTGCTCGAAATGCATTGGGTCACGAATAAAAGAATGCTGCTGACACTTACTCTTTGCGTATGGATCGTATTTACAAGGAGGCCTGGATGGGCACATGTTGATGCGTAAAGTTTCAAAAGCAATTTGGAGACAATGTGGAACAGACGGAATTACAGAAGAAAACATAACAAAACTAAGGATAGAATATGGATAAAATAGTAAGAGACAAACGGATAAATATATGGTGGATCTAGTATCCGAAATAAATGAAGTGCACCAGGGTGTGGAGTGTGAATGTTGCTCTCCCCACTTTTGGAACTTTCTAATTGCGCGACGGCAAGGCGAAACCCAGGTTGCACGCAAAAGGCTAAATATGTAAAATAAATTTGGGTTGGATTAATTCGGTATATATGGTGTGCACACCACCACATTCATCAGAAATGACAATTAGACACACTTAGGAAAGGTACAAGAAAGTATAAGAAAACATAACAAAACTAAGGAAAGAATATGGATAAAATAATAAGAGACAAACGGATAAATATATGGTGGATCTAGTATCCGAAATAAATGCAGTGCACCAGGGTGTGGAGTGTGAATGTTGCTCTCCCCACTTTTGGAACTTTCTAATTGTCATTTCTGGCATAAAGTCACCATTCAGAATGTAGGCTTACATGTCTCCACCCCCTGAATTCAGAGGGTGAAGTGTAATTTACTAGTGTAAAGTTCATACTATTAATTTTTCATGTCCAGGTGTAGGTTAGGCAGAGGTTCTACCACCAGGGCAAATATCTCAGTATTGTAAAGTACAGGGAAATTGTAAAAAGTTTTTTAAACTTAAAAAATGACCCACAAATATTTTTCGATGTTACATGTTAATGTAAATTCATTTTATATATTTAAAATGTGACATCACTTTTGAGTTAATTTTAAATTAAACATTTATTTTATTTTAATATATTAAATTAAATTAAACACATTTTTAAAACATTTATTATAAAAACCTTGAAAGTTAAATGTTTATATTTATTTATTATGTAATTTCAACCTGTAAAATCACATGAGTCCTAGGCTGCAACAGTCAGTCCTCTGCCTCTTGCCCCCTCCCCCCCAACTTCTTTACACACAGTGGGAGAGCATGAAATGTTCCCTTGTGGCCAAGACATGTTCTCTACTTCCCTACTTTAACCTCCTCCCCTCCCCCCTCCTACCTTGCCCTGCAGAGATATGCCTGCTCTATTTACCATCTCCTCACAGAAGTTGGTAAAAGGGAGCATGAACTTTCTGGAATTTGAAAAATTGTGCAGAAGTATGCAAAGCATATGTGAAGTATGCATATCTATTTGTAGGAGGCTTCACCAGTCTTTCTTTTTTTGCATTAATGAATGCTGGTATGTAAGGATTAACCTTGATTTCCATGTTCATGAATTACATTCTTCTAAGTAGGAGTACATAATGTTGAAGCCTGGCTTTTGGAGATGGAAATAGGAGCAAATAAGTTAAAAAAGGTATAGTACCATGAACTGGAAAACTCAGCAGCCACCTAAAAAAACAGATACATATTCCCAGTTTGTGTTGGAAGTATCTAATCATGTTTTTTTGAATGCTACCAAAATGCTTAATTACACAATGAACATTTCATGTATGCTTGTATGGCCATGAGACTTGAGGTTGAGTAATGCCCCCTTGTATGATCAGAATGAAATGTTTGTCACTGGAAGCAGTATGTCAGTGTGAGTGTAGGGTAAGCAGTGTGCCTGTGATTGGGTAGTGAGCAGTGTGCCTGTGAGTGGAAGGGGAGCTGTGTGTCTGTGAATGGTGTGTAAGCAGTATGCCTGTGAGTGGAGTGTCTGGGTGAGTGGAGGATGACCATACTCCCCATGTGCAAGGAGGGTGAGGGGTCCAACTTTGAGGGTGATGGGTTAGAGGTGTGCCACTAATAGTGAAGGTAGTCGCAGATTAAAGCCAAACAGCTGTCAAGACATCTTGAGGGTATGTACTTGCATATATTTACCACACTTTTTCCTGGGTTGTCAATCAAGAGATGCTTCATAGTGAGACCTTCCTTCACAAGATAGTAGCCATCAGTACTGAATCAAATCAAATACGATAGTTTTTATTTTTCCTAATAAAAAAAATCACAATAGGAACATTCCATTCAAATTATTCTGCTCAGAAAATGAGTTACAAACCTCAATTTGCCTCTTTTAAGCAGAAAATAAAACACATTTCTCCCAGTAGGACACAAATAAAAACTGTAATAGTGATCAATTTACGGGCAGAACAGACATGACAGACTCGCAGACCTCATGGAAAAAGTGCAAGCATATTAATTATCTAGGTAAAAAATGTTCATACTAACCTACACTAATTGATGGAACATTCTTATTACTTGCCATACATTTAGGGCAAGGAATAATTAATCAGATTGCACATTCTCACTATACTGTTTGTTCTGCATCCTTGGTGAGTCACCTCTTTGCCAGATATATCGATTTAACTCATCTTACTGATATTCTTGCACCCTCTGCACTAACTACAAATTGTAATGTCACTATCTATCTATGCAATTTCTTATACATTTTTCCAAGGCAAAGGGACAGTTATTCTGATCTATTTATGGTCGCAAATACTCTGCATCGGATTTTATAACTGCAAATAAGGGTATTCTATGTATCAGCCCCAATGGGATTTCGACTGCATATCCATAGGTGCTTGGATAGGGGGTGTTTTGGGCATTACTTTCAAATCCCACGTCTGTACCTTAGATATCAATGGTTTGCAACCATAATATCTGTCGCAAATGTCATGAAAAGTTAACAACCCCCAAGTTAGAGTGTACCTAGTTCACAAAAGGAAAGAGGTCCTCTTTGTAGATTTCTTCAAGAGTAGGCAGTGGCGCAAGGAACCACTGCCAACTCTTAGACAAACGTTTGAAAGAATAACACTTTTTAAAAAACAGCCCCATTTCGATTAAGGAAATCCGGCTGCTTAACCCGTTGCATGCTCGTGACGGAACCGTTCCGTCACGAGCCTCGGGTGGGCTGTGCTGGTGATGGAACAGTTCCGTCACGGCCCGCTCGCCGCGCCTGCGCGGTGCAAATTCCGCACCTGCGCTGACGTTCTAATGAGCGGGCGGGGCCGTGACGGAACCGTTCCGTCACAAGCACAGCTCACCCGAGGGCCGTGACGGAGCGGTTCCGTCACGAGTACGGGACTGCCGCGCGGCCCCGCCTCCCCCTTAGCGATGCGGCGGAATAGCCGCCACAGCGGAGGGGTTAAAGAAAAAAAATAATAATAATGTGATCACAGCATAGGTGAGAGAAGGGCTGTGGGTGGGTGCTGCAGCACATACGATGCAACCATGATGAAGTTCAGAAGGTAAATGATCCATTAAAAAGGCTTTAAGTTTTATTTTTATCTTGTCACATTTGCTGAGCATCCAAAGACAGAGGACAAATGTCAGACTGTGTCTTTTGACAAGTTGCTGCTTATTCTTTTAGCATGGAGTCTGGTGTTTACTTTTCTTTCTCTGACCGTAAAGGTAGAGCCTTTTGTATAGTGAACTATCTGACAATCTTTCTGGGGCACATGCAGTGTAAAAGGAAAGGATGTAGGATGTCAGTTTAACAAACAACATTTAATTAACTGGAACATAATTGTACAAATATTTCAACCTAGGCACTTAGGAAAGCACAAA
The DNA here is from genome assembly GCF_964261635.1 of Lissotriton helveticus. NCBI lineage: Eukaryota > Metazoa > Chordata > Amphibia > Caudata > Salamandridae > Lissotriton > Lissotriton helveticus. Next base: position 240,887,035 of record NC_136063.1, on the reverse strand, counting down.
TGAAGCACATTTTTTGTAACTCAGAAGTGTGATGGAAACAAATATTTTAATAGGATCAAAACCTAGGGACCCATTAGGATGGTGGGCGGGTTGCCAGAAACCCCCCTGCCATATTAGGATGGCTAAGAGGTCCGTGGCGGATGAAAAGACCGTCCGCCGCTCTTCCACCAACCGACTCAGCCGAAAACATGTTTAATATGGTGGCGGTGTCTGCAAGACACCGCCATCCATATTAGGATGTTGGTGGAGATCAGCCTTTCCGAGTTGCCGCCATGGAAAGGCATGCAGTCTTTACTTTTGGGGGCCTGTTGCGGCACATTTTATCCCATTGCTGGCAGTGACTACAGCTGTATTTTTAATTCCATGGATATTCTTCTCCCTTATTGTCGATTGCGTTTTATTTATATATGTATATATATATATGTACAAGGGTACTCTGTATCCGAAACGCGTCTGACAGTGGTGGTTAAATAAACTCAGACCAGCTAAACCACAAAATTCACGGGTGTCCGTTTCCCGTTTCTTAGCGTGTCCGGCTGGAGCGCAGGAGAGAGAGTTTGGGAGAACAAAGAGTCCATATATATATCATGCGATCCAGCCTCGAGCTAGAGGAGAAACGCGTCATGCGGACTTGCTGGGTTTTATTTCTGAAATAAAACACTAAATTTGCACCAGAAACTTTGGGTCTGACTTGTTCGCTTTTTTCGAAAACTGTCCGAGCAGAGAGGACAGTGATGTGGCGGCTGCAACATCGAGCGGAGTACAAGGAATATATATATATATATATTCCAAATGAAAGAAGCCCAAACGTTGAGGCGCCACACACGCTCGTGTTAAAAACCTTCTTTAATGGCAGGTAACAGGGATTAACAGCATCACCTCCACAGCCAAAATAATGTCCAAACATGTTTCGGGCTATCTCGCCCTTGATCACTGGTGTCCCGAGAGGCACAACTGCAGAGAATCAGGTGCCACACTCGCAGAGATGAAATACAGTTCCGCCCAGGGGGCTTACCACAACAGCATTGTGGTCTTCGTAGTGCGCTTGATGATATAAAAAATTTAAGTTCACAGTGGATTGCAGGTGGGCCTTCCAGGTAAGTAGATATGCTTTAGTAGGTGGCCATGCAAAGCGACACTGGGTCTCTGCTAGTGCACCCTCCATCATGGTCACGGAGTTCCGTGGACGCTGCTTACTTCACTTCGTCCTGGAGCTGCGCATTCGCAGCGGGGCACCTCGCGACCCGAGCAGGGCCGCTACATATTCCAAATGAAAGAAGCCCAAACGTTGAGGCGCCACACACGCTTGTGTTAAAAACCATCTTTAATGGCAGGTAATAGGGATTAACAGCATCACCTCCACAGCCAGAAAAATGTCCAAACATGTTTCGGGCTATCTCGCCCTTGATCACTGGTGTCCCGAGAGGCACAGCTGCAGAGAATCAGGCGCGCACTCACAGCGATGAAATACAGTTCCGTCCAGTGGGCGTGTGCCACAACAGCATTGTGGTCTTCGTAGTGCGCTTGATGATATATATATATATATATATATATATATATTTTAAATAGGCTTTAGCAAAACTTTGTTTACGCCAAGGTATTCAGAGTAATTTTGAGTTCTACATTTAACTCAAAATTACTGAAAATGTCGTGATTATGCCTGTTCACCCAATGATGAGTAATTTGGCACACAGGAGTACAGGAAGAAAAAAGTTAGTAAGCCTGAGTGGCTGCTTCTGTTCGTGTTCTGTTCCATTTAACGCTATTTTCTCAGAGGAAAATTGATCCTTGGGTCCTTTTTAATGGAAGAGTGCATTCGGTTCTGGCAAATTATATATTTTCAGATGTCCTAATTGTTTTAATTCATACAATGATTTCACAGGCACAATGACTTCGCAGACTATAGCTTATGTAATGGGTAGTGCATAGTGAAGGTGTGAATTATAGTTATTGTAGTGTGGAAAGTGATGTGACTAGACTGTGTATGGGCATGCATGAGTGATTTTAAGTTAAAGGAAGTGCATAAGTATAAATATAAGTAATAGGTTTTTCTCATAGTAATTTGAAAGAGGTGCATAAATGATAAATTCAACCAATAATTTAACTTTTGAATTTGTCATGGTTGTCTAGTTTAAGGTGTGTTTGGCACAAATAAGATATAAATAAGTGTCCAAGGTTTGCAGAAATCATAAATGTAAGAGATAGATATATATTTTTAATTTTTAATGTTTGTGTGGTTTAAGTTGGGTTTGTTTACCAAACAAAAATACAATTTTCCTAACTGTAACTTATCTTTAAACTTTGTTTTTTATGTGGATTTCAATGTATTTTATATTGTTAGTAACAATTTTGTAATTTTCATCCAGTTTAGTCTTTTGGAGTGGAGAATGGTAGAATATAGTGGCAGATTGTGTTGTAAAGTGTACTGTGGTACAGTAATTTGTGGTATAGTGGATTGGAGTAAAGTGTAATGAGGTATACTGGAGTGGCATATATTGCAATGGCATACAGTGAGTTGCAAAGAGTGGAGTTGCGTACAGTGAACTTGAATGCAGTAGAGTGTCATGTATTGGAGTGGCATCGAGTGGAATGGCGTACAGTGCAGTGCAATACAGTGGGATCGGATGCAGTGAAGGGTGGTAAACTGACTTTACTTCCTGTAACTATTGCAGAGTGTATACGCATTTACTGTACTGGAGTACAGTGGAGTGCTATACACTGAAGTGTTTTACAGTGTAGGGGCATACATTATAATATTGTTAACAGACATAGAATACAGTGGAGTGGCATATACTGGAGGGTGGTACAGTGGAGTGGTGTAAAATTGAATAGTGTACACTGGAGTGGGGATGCAGTGAAGTGCCAAACAGTGGAGTGGGATACAAATAAATGGTATGCAGTGGACTAACATAAAGTGTAGTGTGGTAGAGTGTCATGTTGTAAAGTCAAATTGTGTAAAATGGCTGGGCTTATATTGGATGCCGTACAGTGCAGTGGTGCAGAGTGGAACAGTGTTCACTACAGTTGGGTACAGTGTAGTATGGTATAGTGCAATAGCGTATAGTGGAGTAGCATAAAATGTCGTGTAATACAGTGGAGTAGCGTATGATTCAGTAGTATTCAGTTTAATAAGGTTAAGTTTAGAGGTGTTAATGGTTCAGGCATACAGAGGTGTACCATATAGTGGAGTAGCATACACTAGAGTGTCGTACAAGTCAATAGTGCTAATTATAGAAGCATAGAGTCTAGAGACGTAACATGAAGTGTGGTTTAGTGGAGTGGAGTGGTGCAGGATGTAGTCTTGTGAAGTGAAGTAGCATACAGTATATTGTGGTACATTTCACTGGCATATATTGCATTTTAGTTCAATGGAGTGCTGTGGACTGGAGTAGCAGACACTGTAGTAGCGTACCCTCTAGTAGTGTACCAAGAAGTGAGACATGGTGGAATAGCATATAGTGGAATAGCATAAAGTAGAGTTGAGTACAGTGGAATAGCATACAGTTGTGAGCAGAACTGTTTAGGGGCATCCAGTACACTGGCATACGTGAAAGTGTAATAGAATACAGTGGGAAACAATATATTAGTGTATAGAGTATAGTGGTGTGGATTGGAGTGGCATTCAGTGGAGTTGGGTGGAGTAGAGGGGGTAACGTTCAGAGGATTAGCATGCGTTTAATGTCATATACTGTAGTATCATTAACTGGAGTAGTATACTTTAAATAGCGTACAAAGGAGTGATGTGGTAAAGTGGTAAAGTGGTAATAGGTATGGAGCAACAATAAAATCTACTAATTACTATATCTACAGCCCTATATAGAAGGCAGCCAAAGTGTGCTAAAAACTACAAGGTTGCCTTTTATGTTTTGTAAAGACAGCCATTACCCAATCATATACTGCCTGGTCATCAGCATGTATCACAGTATGCCACAAATTTACCGTGATATACTGAGTAAAATATATAACTACGTATTTTCAGACTTCTATCTTGAACACTAGTCAACTATTTACACCCACTATCAAAAATTACTATCCACACCCCGTAATCTATAGTCCAGCAACATTATATCTACATACATTCGACCACGTTCATGTTAAGACTGTTTAAACTACCAGACTCCACTCCAGTCTATACTATTCCACTCTGCGCTACTCCACACTACTCCACTCCATTATACGCCACTTTATTATATGCACCGACACTGTACCCTATTCAACTGTACACCACTAAACTCTACTTCACTACACTGTACGCCACTCCACTCTAGTCCTCTGCACTCTATGCTATAACACTGTATGCAACTTCGCTCTATCCCACTCCACTCTACAACACACAGCTCTATGCAATTCCACTCTTCGCCACTCCACTTTACGCCACTTCAGTCTTCACCATTCGCTCTACGCAATTCCACTTTATGCATCTCCACTCTATGCCACTTTACCATATGTTATTCCGCTCTATGCCCCTGCACTGTACGCCATTCCACTGCATTCTATTCTACTTTAAACCATTCTTTTATCCGTCACTCCAATCTATGCCACTCCATTGTCTGCTACTCCACTCTATTCTATTCGACTGTACTTCACTCCACTTTACGCTATTCCACTGTATGCCACTCCACTCTACCACACTTCACTCTATGCCACTCCACTCTACATCACTCAACTGTATGGTATTCCACTTTATGCCACTCCACTCTACACCCTTCCACTGTTCTCTTCTCAGCGGCCCTGTCCTCCACTCAATGACAGTCTATGCCCCTCCACTCTACCACACTATACTTCACTGTATAGCACTCTGCTGTACAATAATGTACTCCGATCAATTTGAGAGTACAGCACTCTACTTTACGCTATGCCACTGTACGACACTCTGCTTAACTATACAATGGGGGAGAGTTGTTGGCCTAACAGCTAGGACGGTCCACCTCGAATCTGGGGAACTGGGTTCGAGTCTCTTCAATGACGCTGAATACATTACCATTGCGCGCTCACTCATTATAATACATTGCCAATTATACATGCATACTAGTAATGGGTTAATCAGGATCTGTCCTGCACCCTTACCTCTCCGTCGGTACTTCAGGCAGCCAGCGAGTGAGCGCGCATTCCATAGGAATGACGTGACTCAATGTGTGCGCTTCAAGTAACTCGGCTGGATGTTGACACTCGGCTCTACCTTTGTACTATGAGGAAGTCTTTTATATAAAAAATGCCAGAATTTGTCTACTTTGAGTCCCGTTTTTCAAATTGGGAGTTGAGGTATTTATATCCCATTTACTGTGGTCATATCAGCAGCATATTGACTCACTAATGGTTACCTGGTGTACTTTTAGACAAATATTCCATCCAATATGACAAAGAAGTATATCATAAAGAATAGGACACACTAACAAACTTGATTATTGTAAGATCAACAGCCCCTGTGGTGCGCTAGCCAGTAATCTACAGGGTGTGACTCTGACTTAGCCCTATCTGACATAGATGTTTCATCTTGACTTTTTTACATTTTCTGCACTATAGAGCGGTGCTTCATTTTTCCTGAGCTGTTTGCCAGGTGAGGCGAGGCAATTCCCCTTACAAATTAAGGTGAGCCATTGATAACTTACACAATGGAATGCATACTTAGGTCATTTGACCAAGATGTGGTATGAATACCATTTTAGCAATGTCTTTTTGTAGCCCTTACTAAAGAAGGTGTTATTGTTTTTCTATATCTCATTTCTTGTCTATGTGTGGACACGCTGGCTAATTCACAATCGGACCCTTTACTCCAAAGGAGGAAAATGGAAGTGTACAGGTGACACTCAGTATTTCTGTTCACAAATGTCCTGTTGTACTTATTATTTAGTTCACGTAAGCAGTAGCAATTAAGTTTATGGGTCCTGAGGAAGCGGCAGGTACATTGTTTGAGCATTAATAGTCAGCAGAAACATGTCGACCAGATTACCCAGTCAGAAGGTATTTGTTTGAACCACCTGACTTTTTTGCACTATTGTTGTTTTTAATGTTGGAGGTGCATGACTCCAGAATAAAGTTAATATTGTATGCACCATCCAATATTACATTTAACACATTCTTTTTCTTTTATTATTAATGCACTGCTCTCAGTTACGAGTGAAAAACACCTACCAGACATCCATTCCACATTACTTATCTCCTACACATATTCACGGAGATAGAGTGTTGGACGAACTACTGTGGAGTAGACCAAATGATGTACTGGGTGACAAAGAACGAGTAACTGATGGACATTTTTCACAGTGGTTAATTGTCCAGTAGTCTGTCTTTTATTTTTAAATCGTTACTAGCAGACACATAGCCAGCTACACACATTAAGTCTTGAGTATATCATTAGACCCACAGTTATCTGTTGTTTTCCAATTACTGACACTCTACAACACGCCAGTACACTTCACTGTATGACACACCATTGAATTCTACACTATGCTATGCCAGTCCACTCTACTCCTCTCCACGCAACTCTACTCTACAACATAATACTTCACTCTATGCTACACCACTCCACCGGACTAAACTCCACCCTAATCCACTGCACAGCACTTTACCCCACCCTATGCCTCTGTACAACACTCCACTCTACACAGCTCCACTCTATCACACTCTACTCCACTCTGCAAGACTCTATTACTCTCTGTGCCACTATACCACACGGAACTCCAGTCTATGCCACTACAATACACTGCACAATCCTTTAACTTATGACATTGCAAATCACATCATTTGTGAGAACACAATGTATGGTGGAGTAGCAAGTTATGGTTAATGTAGTGTGGCTATTGTCACAGATACCGCCATAGCTCCTTTCCGGACTAACTTTACTAACACACAGAGAAAAAGGGAAGTTCTGTATTATTTACAAATAAGTCACATGCTGAATAACTAGTGAAAGATTTGAGAGTTCTGGAATCACTGATTAACCAATTCGATTCAGAATGTAATCTATTTGATGCCTATCAATTAGATGTATACTTGGGTGTAGCACAGAGAACGAGATGCTCAAAACAGTGAATTATACAACAGAGCTGGACTAGAGAGGGTTAGCTCTGCATCCTACATGGCATATGTATCCCTTCCTTGTCCTCTGACCTCTTCTAAACTGCAGAAGCTCTGTAAATATCTTTGTGTTTTTTCTTTGTAATCAGATTCAGCCTATACTTGTGATACTTCTTTTCTGGGTTTACTCTAATTGGCATTCTCATAGGAGGTGTAAGCTTAGCCAGCCTAGGACCAGAACGGGGACTTCTTGGCTGTACATGACTTCAGTCTGTTGACACAAGTGTTCACTGGCCCATGCATAGCAGTGCAAAAGTGCACTTACCGACATTTTCTTACCAAACAGTAGGCATGATTTGTCAAATGAACAGAAATATAGAGCTTTGGCACCTCACCAGCAAATTAAATTTGGGGGTAAGGAGATCAACAGATAAGGTGGGGGGGAACTCTTTGTAATGGAAACTACAAGGCTGAATGAGCCAGGAGACAGACAGTAAAGAGATTGAAGAGACAGTGAGGAGAAATTAGTTGCAAGTGCAGTAGTGAAAGAAGAGACATGGTATTAAAGAAGGGGAGACTGGCGAGTCAGATCGTATGGTGAAATGAACTCACGGGAAGACAATAACACCTGTCTGTGGAGAATGAAAATAAATCAGGAGTGCATAAGGATGGAAAGGATAGAAAGTAGCAGCTAAGGTGAATTAAACAATCTGGTGTCAATGAAGGAGAGAGCCAAATACGCTATTTTCCTTATTTTTTTAAATGTTAGGGGCTGATTTAAAGTTTGGCCGGCCCAGCTTATTTTGTTGGTATGGCACAGTACTTTACTCCCCCCATACCAAAGGTCCTCTGCGTGCCAAATATACAGTTGTCAGCCAGTCCTGCAAACAATTCTAAATATTGGCAGGAACCAGAGTTATAAAAGTCGGATGAATGACTCAATTAAACATGACTGCCACCCGTTAATTTTTACAGTTTTTAAAATTTTCCAAAAATAAACTCCCAAGCAGGAGTATGTTTTTGGAAAAATTAGAACTAATGACATCCACACCTTGTGAGTTTCCAGCCCTAATGGGGGTCATCAATATTTGTACTGTCCTCACAGCCACAACACAAATAAAACACTTTAAATTGGGTGGACGGTGTTATATGTGAACCTCCGAAGGCCGTTACTCTACCAGGTCGGTCAGAAGAGTATGTTATTGATTGAGCCGGACTTGCTCAGACATATTTAGGGTCCGCCCATCTGTAAATCAGGCAGACAGAACTTCAGTTTGGCGAAGAGGGTAACCTATTGTTGTTGCAACAGAGTACCCTCTCTGCCAAAATCCAAATAAGGCCCCCTCAGCAGAAAACCCCTTCATAATCTACCGTACAGTGGTCAGGCTTGCTCACTCTCTCTGTGAGGTATGGGAGATAGTTTGGCAACATTTGCAAGGGATGCTTTTGTTTCCCTGTCTGACTACTCAGCAGATACTACAGGGGCAGTTCCCCCAATACCTCCATTAAATTGTGTCTTTCTTGAATCTTAGAACTCTTTTTTCAACAGTCAGTCAAACGAAATGACTTTGCTGGTGGTTGTCTGGTCAAAGATTAAAAAGAAAAAGTTATTTTACCTCATAAATTCAGGCTTTCCCACGGGTTGCAGCAGTTTATGGTTATGGATTTCTTTGTAGAGTGGGCACAGAAGAATGATGTGCACTAGTGATTCTGACCTTCCTTTGGCAGGTGCATCTGTCACTCATGATGATGCACCAGTTTCATGTTAATCAGCGTTTTAGTAGCATAAATATTCAGTGATCTTCCTGGGATCTCGAAATGTGCTCGTTTGGGTTGGCACTGATATTGTATTAAAAACATTTCAGTGATTCCATTACCTGTACAACTTGCCTCTTGTGTATTTTCTGCTTTCTGTATTCTTCATGTTTCTTTATTTACATAATGTCTGAGACAAGAGGATGGAGAATTTAGCAAACGAAGATTATTAAAATGTTATAAACAATTGCAAAACCCAGTGTGAGTTAATAATTTCAGATGGGTAATCTTCGGTTACAAATATTCAACATTATGTACTATTTTACCATATTCCCATGTCTTTCCCTGCTAGGCTCTTAAGATGCGATTTTGTGATTGCCATACGTAGGATGCTCAACAACAAGGTAGATCATTTACATGTCTTTCATTCCTTGGGCCCTATTCACAAATCTGTTGGAAGAAATAGTCAAAATATGCTTCAGCAGAGTACAGTCACGGGTGGTGCACATAAGCACTGTGGGGCGGTGGAGCAGGGTGGAGCGGGGTGGAGGGGAGTTGAGAGACAACTGAATAGGTTTTATTTATTTATTTAATTTTACCTATTCCATTGTCTGTATACTTGCCTCGTCTCCCCAGCACACTTACGTGCGCTGGCCACCACTGGTAGGGTAAGTCCTGAATTTGAGCTCATGTCCTACGTTTTAAAAGATTCCAGGGCACTTGTGATCTACACCCATCATAGGGTCTGCATTTATTCTTGTCCACTTCTTAAACAGATGTGTATATTATCGTTGAATGTTCACAAAGTTGCAGGTTTGGGGAGTGTCATAAATATTTGCTGGAAGACCCACTCTGTAGTGCTCACAATCAATCCCACCTTTAGTAGTCAGGGGTGTCTCTAGAAGTGATATTTGGGGGGGGCATCATAAAATGGATCAGTGATCAAATTGGTGAGACCACCTACAGCTGGTGTTAGTAAGAAGTGGGTGTTCGTGTACAACTGGGTATGTATGGATATCGATATATATCACTTATGAAGACATATATAAACATTTTATGTAAACATGTAGGCTCATGTGTTGCCTCAAACAATCGCCGATTTTACATTTTAATATGTGGCAAAGCGTGATGTCAACTGCTGTCATGGTGGGGCCCAAAGGGGGCCATGCTGATGGTGTTCCCTAAGCCCCCTTCCCCTCACACCAGTGTTAGTAGTAGATTAGCCCTCGGTGAATCAACACCTCACTGACTGAATTGCAGTGGGAAAAAATTTCATTTGCAAAGGTGTCGTCCCTCCATTACCTATTCTGTTGTAGTCAGATGTATTGCCATAACATATGGCATGTGCAAAAGCTTTTGTGAAATTCTGACTCTACTTAGTTTCTATGGGGCTTATTTACAAGACCTTTGCACTTCTGGTATGTCACTTTTCATCAGTGGAGACTCCCCGCTACAGCAGAGGAGCGTCGCCCCACTGCTTTTAAGCAGTGCGAAGTAGAAACGTAAATTGATAATAACTTTGCGTTATTATCATTGTAAGTTTCTGCTGCTTTGTGGGCGGGGCTGCTCTGCTCTTGGAGCAGGGCAGGGGAGGAGTGGTTTGTCCACCCATAAATGCACATGACTGTTTGGCCCGCCCTCCCGGGCCGCCCAAAACAGTCATGAGCACTTTACCGGTTCTCCATGCAGGCTGCATTACAGCCTGCATGGAGAACATACCCTTGCCCCCATTCCCTGGCTGAGCATCGAACCAAGACTCTCAGACGAATCATAACGCTGCATTGCATTGTTGCTATTGTTTATGGGAGCCTGGGTGTGCTTCCTGTTCCTCAAGTTCCGTGATTAAAGCAGGAGCAGAGACTCGGGCCCCGGCAGCAAGGTAAGTTTATTTTTTTGCATTTTTTTTATATTGCACAACCCCCCTGCAGGATCCTGCCCGCACTACCCGCCGCGCCCGACTCACCACTCACGAGCCATGCCGCCCGCCACTGCTATTAATATAGGGAAAAGTGACGCACCGGTGGAGCAAGGGGCTTGTAAATAAGCCCTTAAATATTGTGAGATTTCGGATTCGCCTCCACATCCTAGTATGTTCCTGAGTTCAGCCCTTTTATGATGATTCTTTTATATAAATGTTGTACCCTTCAATGCGTTAGAATAAATTACAATATAATCCCCCAGTGCATAAATCAAAGAAGAAACCCGTTAATGCGCAGAGCAGAATGTTTTAGACAATTTTACCACATTCCACTTTCAAGTTTAACAGTTCATTTGCTTGTTTTATGGAGCACAACAATGTGTCCAGTAGCCCGATTACTTAGAGCTTGGCAGCCATTTACTTCCTCAGTGGCCTATAAATAAGAGCAGAGTTTATTTCTAGTGTCTCTTATGATACTGTAAAAATTGGCACATTAAAAATAAGGGATGTTTCAAGCTGTTTTAAGTGACAACGGATCAATGCCTTCCTAACATTACTTCAGATGATGCTTATAATATGTTTCAAACCAATCTGTTACAATGGAGGCATTTCACTGAACCGGGTCATGGCACGAATAAGGGGCACTTTCCCACTCTGCACTTTTAACTGGTTGTGTCGGATTCAGTACAGGAATAATGTTGCCCCTGCACTGAGAACAGTACATTAGTGAAAGGTGGACCAGCTGTTTGTCACTGAGGACATGTGAGGTGGGGCAAGCATCCCCCTGTAGGAGGGTGAAGTGAGTGACTGCATCTACCTATCGTGGAGTCAATAAATCTTTTAGGTGTCCTCGAGACAGGTAGAATAGATGGGAGTTGTGGTAACCGGAAACATTAAGCGCCAGATATAGGTAGGCTTTTACCGGTCGGTAACGGCCGATCGGCAGTTACCAACCGGTAGAAGCCTTTTCCTATGTAGGAGGCTATTTTACCGATTCGATAAATAACGAATCGGTATTTACCGATTTGGTATTTACCGAATCATCATTTACCGATTCGGTATTTACTGAATCGGTAAATGTGATGTAGGAAGCACTGTAAACAGTGCTTCTGGGATTTAAGAATTCGTTATTTACCACCAACTATTAGTTGGTGGTAAATAAGGAATTCCTATGTAAATGCATAAATGGGGGGGCAATATTTTAGAGGTCAGACTATCTTATCTGGCCCTTCCCTATAAACACCATACCACTGCTCAAATATAAAAATGTATAGTTTGTACCTTATGTAGCAATATGGTTTAGCTACATAAGTAGGGAGGTTTTGATGTGTAAGCACAGACATAAGCACAGTTATATGTACATAGATGACTATATTTGTCTGCCACTGTTTTATGAATTTTTATTTAATTGTGTTATAAATATTTTTCATTTGTAATTCATTGATTGTCCATTTAAATTATTGGTGGTTATGTGTCTGAATTAAAATGTTTTTATTATGAGTATGTACACGTATAAATAAATACAATTTTGTACTTTTTAATTGGTTGTTGTACTTTGCATATGTGTTTCTCTCCCTGGTTATATTACATTTCGTGTTTTTTCTTACACTGTGTAAATGTGCATTTACACCTGTGCCATGTATGTATGCCACATGTGCACACCAGCACTAATCAGGGGTGCAACAGGGTGTCAAAGTGACACCCTGCCACCCTTGAATTTTTCGGTATTTACCGAATCGGTAATTACCCATTCGGTAATTGACATTCATTCCAATGGGCTTCCAGGCCCATAGGAATGAATGGCAAATACCGAATCGGTATTTTTTACCGATTAATTACCTACATAAGATTTACCGATTCTGAAATACCGAATCGGTAAAATTCGGTATTTTAGAATCGGTAAAACCTATTTACCTACATCTAGCCCTTTGCTCCTTCTGCAGCGTGAGTTTCGATTGGGGGTTGAGGTCGGTAGGAAAAAAACTAGAGGGAAAACCTGAGTACGAGTACTTCCAATAGGCAATATATGACTATGAAATAGCGAATTTCTGACAACAGGTGGTCTCCTAAAATCAACTACAATGCAATCTCCATTGAATACTTTAGTAAAGGAGCTAATCCAGGCAACCCTCTCCACTAACAATATTTGATCAGTGTTAAAATCATTAAAATGTTGGTGTCTTGACAACCAATATATAACCTTATTTTTCAACTGATGAGCAATTTTACTAGTATCAGGACGCTAAGGCGGCGCATTTGCAAGAACCACGTCATATGGACAGGCTGCAGGGCGCAAGGTCAAAGTAGGCAATGGACAGCTAGGTCCACATGTGCAATCCTGAGCACCATGTAAATGTGCTCTAGCATAAGAAGAGATCTTGCATATATCAATGGAGGAGGACAAACAGCATTGTTAAAATCACTGCAGTGTACCATCCTTGAAGTTCCCGCTGCATTTTTAGTGCAGGTTAGAGTGGATGACAGAGGAGGTGGAGATGGGGCCACGTATACGGTACTGGCCCTTCTGGTGCGAATGGTGGGGATGGAGTGGGGGACCTAAACGGGATGGGCTCTTTCCAAAAGTGACTCCATACACCCTAATTGACCAACAAGTTCAAAGAAGGTCATTACTTGAGCTGTCTGTGACAAACGTTCTGGCACAGCAAATGAGTGACAACTGCAATAAATCAACTGCTGTTACCAAGAGTCAAATACTGTCTCGGGTGCCCTTCTATGTGGTGCTGCCTCTTTTGGCCAAGAAGTGGTCATCATGACACTGTACTAAGCTCTCATCACCTGGAAGCACAAATATTCCCCAGCCACAGCAGCATAGGGCCATTTCCTTGTCTGACACAGTTTCCATGTCTGCGTATTTATACTTCCATGATGTATCCTCCTTTGGGTGACAGGTACGTTTCTTCTAAATGTGTGCAAATACCTGATTTTACTCTTCTTGGTATGGGAGACTGTTCAATAACCACAAGTGTCATATAAAGTCCACATACAATAACTCCCAGAATGAATGTGGTTGTTAACCTACAGCCAAGTAGTAGAGAACTGTATCCTTGGTGACACTGAATTATCTTGGAATCCTACCTGAGAAAATGCCTCCTCATCAACAGGAACAATATCCTTGAAAATTGACATCCTGTATATAATCCAAAAATCTAAGGGGCATATTAACAAGGGCTTTATCTCCGTTTTTTGGCTTTAAAAGCCAAAAAAGCGGAAATAAAACGATCTCCCTATTTACAAGAGGGTGATAACATGCATAATTGCATGTTATCACCCTTTTTCCCGACGCCTCCCTTTGCATCTCTAATGAGATGGAAAGTAGGCGTCACTGGGCAGTACAGCCTTGCAAATATAGCTGATGTGCACATCGCGATATTTACAAGGCGGCCCCAGTATTTTAGCAGACGTTAGTTTTTGGAGAAAACTGCTGTTTTCTCAAAAAACTAACGTCTGCTAAAATCCTGATTTACCCATCCCTAACATAGGGGGTGGATTATGCTGCTATGACCACAGGGTCGTATTAGCAAGGTTATCGCCCTTTTGCAAGGAACATCGCTGGAAAACCAGCAATGTTCCCTGCAAAACTGCGATTTCCCCGCTATCGCAGGAATTGTTATCGCCCTAGAGCAACACGTTGATAACACGCTAACAGGGCGATAAATTCCAGAGATAGACGGTGATGAATATCAAAGCGCTAAGCACGCTTTGTGTTATTCATCGCCGTTCCTTGCTGATATGCCCCTACGTTACATTATTATTAAAATGAAAACCTGTAGGGGGCTGTTGACAAACTGCCTTTTGTAGTATGTTTGGCGGTACAACAAAACATACTCCAATAGGCTATTCACAAACCTATGGGCAGAGTTTATGCCTCCACCTCTCCTAACTATTTAAATGAATTTAATTCAATTCACATTATTTCCAATAGGGGTTACCTGTAAGTCTCTGCCTCCATTATTGGGAGGTTTTTTTTATACCAGTGGTTGGACATGTGTGGTACTAGACTGCTCACTGTGTTTTTTTACTAGTAACTTACTCTTACAAGTTAAGCTCCACCCCCTTGTTCAGAGTGTGGAGATGGGTAACGCTACACTTTTGCGTAACTACACCAAAAGTAATGAAGCTACTCTATAGGGTGAGAGATAAATTTACACATGTAAATAACTCAAAAGGGTAACTTACCTTTGTAAATAAACCTTACATTTCTAAATTACTCACGTCTTGCAGTTAGACAGCCTTAATTTCTCCACCTCAAATGACATAAGCTATAAAGTTTAAAAAATAAATAAATAAAATCACAATACCTGTTTATCAAGTTGGTTTTTACAAATCATGTTTATCAGCTGTTCTCGGATGTTTAACTTAAATGCATTTAGTTGAACTAACAAAAGTGCATAAAGATGTCCTCCTGAAAAGGAGTGATCTGGTAACCATTAACCTTGTTGGATTCAGTGATAATATAATATTATTATTATTATTACATCATTTATAAAGCGCCTGAATCACCCCAAATGGGGTATCTCCGCGCTGCGGACAGCTGTGGGGGCGGACAACCAAATTAAAAGAGATGTGTTTTGAGCTTTTTTTCTGAATCTAAGGTAGTTTGTGGTTAGACGGATCTCAGTGGGTAGCTCATTCCAATACTGTATCGAGCAATACTATTTGTCATTGTGAGAAAATGCCATCTTTCTTGCCTTAGTATACCCCCACTTGTTTCTGAATTGCTGATGTGCTTTGACTGAGTGTGCCCTGGGCTCTTGCCAACCAGGTACCCAGGGCCTGTGTTCCTTCCCTAAAAACTGTGTTGAAACAAAACCCAATTGGCATCTTTGGCCACCTATCAGCCCCTAGTATATGGTACCCTAGGTACCGAGGGCATGGTGACCAGAGAAGACCCCTAAGGGCTGC
Organism: Lissotriton helveticus; assembly: GCF_964261635.1. Classification (NCBI taxonomy): domain Eukaryota; kingdom Metazoa; phylum Chordata; class Amphibia; order Caudata; family Salamandridae; genus Lissotriton; species Lissotriton helveticus. The sequence continues at coordinate 240,871,422 of NC_136063.1, read as the reverse complement.
AGCACTTATTGTGCCACCCTTAGGGGCCCTGTACCTGGGTACCCACTCACTGCCGTTGGCAGGGTGAGTGCCTAGGTACAGAACTAAACAAAGAGCAGACATGGCACATATCGCTGTATGCCATGCCCACAAACCCACTGCCCTGGCATACATCAGTCACCCCTCTAGCTGGGTGCCCTATGCCAGTGGTGTGGGCCCAGGTGCATGAGCCCTGTGCCCCTACAGTACCCAGGGCCATTCCTGGGCACTGTAAGTGCAGTGATGCAATTAAGAGTATATGGTGCTGGGAGGTTGTCATCACGAACTCCACAGTACCATAATGGCTACACTGAAGACTGAGAAGTTTGGTACCAAACTTCTCAGCACATTAAACCCGCACTGATGCCAGTATGAGATTTATTGTAAAATGCAACAGAGGGCATCTTAGAGATGCCCCCTGAAAACCTAACTTTCAATCCACCTCTGGCTGAGTGGCTGCAGAGCCTGCCACACAGCAGGCATGTTGCTGGACCCATTGGTAGGAGAGCCCCCGCTCTCCTGGGCCTGCAACAATGCACATCCTGGGCGAGGTGCTAGGTCTCCTCCCCAAGATGGGCAGGGGGAAGCTTCAAAGGCATGCTGCCTCTGTGAGCTTCTCCAGACCATTTACTGTACCCAGGAACCAGCCCCCACTCTAGCGGGAAGACTGGTGGGAAAAACTACGTCAGGAAGGGGGGTGCCAGCCGGTACCAACCCCATCCCTCAGGTGGGGGAGACGAGGTGAAGCACGACCCCAGGCTCCCGCCATCTTGAAGATGGGGAGCCCTTCCCAATCACTGCCAGGCTCCTGCCCCTCTCCAACAGCAGAGGAGCAGGCTAGGGGGTGTACTCCCCCCAGGTCAGGGACCCTTTGGTCCCTGTCCATGCCCTACCTGTAATGTCACTAAATTCAGTATTTAGGGGCTCCCTGAACCTTCCTTCCTCAGATCCCGATACGAAAAGAAGAAAGAAGATCAAGAAGAAGAAGACCCGCCGTGCAGCTGCTAACAACAGGACGACAACAACTGACTTGGCCCCAGCCCTACCGGCCTGTCAATCCTAGAACGTGCTCCTGCTTAATCCCAGCGACTCCTGCGGACAGCAACCTTGGGACACCCGGAGGACCTGCCTCCCTTGACCCTCTTGAAGACTGGGACTCCCATCAGCAGAGGCTCTGCTGTAACAACCCACCTGGTGCCAACCAGGAAGCTCCGGACCAGCCCACTCTGCACCCGCCGAGCCCAGGCTAGACCCAACCGAACTAAGACCACGATGACATCCCCCCGGCAACTGGGACCCGAAGTCCAGTGCCCAAAGACCCTCCTCGATGAACCAGCCGACGCCTGCAGACTCAGAACCAGGGGCCACCCCAACCGCGACCAGCCGAGGGTAAGCTTTTCTGACACCAAAAGACACCCCTTCACCCGGCACCCTACTGCCCCTGTTGCTCCCTTTGGGGTACCTACCTGTGCTCCAAGATCCCAACTTACCGCTAGAAGTGCTGGTCGCCCCTGGAGAGTCTCCGTCCCCGAGCCTGCAGCCTTTGTTCCTTTTGACCTTTCCCATTGGGTAACATTGAGCGCCCGACGGCTCAAAAGCACCCTGCACCCAGCTGCCCGAGTGCCGCTGGTTGTGACCCCTGTGACCTATTCTACTTTCCCCTTGCCCTGAGCAAGTGACCAGGAGCCCTGCTCCCACAGCCTTGTGGCCTGCTAGCCAGCAGCCAGCAGCCACCAACCGAAGGCCCCCCTTCCCTCATTGGATATCATTGGGACTACCTACCTCTGCAACCGGCCGCCCCTGTGCCTCTGGGGGTCAACTAACTGTACTTACCTGACCCTGTGGGACCCTTGAGTCTATGCCCAGAACCTTAACTTCACCAACCAAGTACCCACCTGGAAACCGGTCATTTACTTACCTGCCGTTGGATAACATTGACTCATTTTGACTCGAAAATTTTCTGTGTGAAGTATTGAAATCTAAAAATATTCACATAAAATCAGCCAAAGTCAGAATTCCGAAGTACTCACCTGTGAACAGGGGAGAAGCCAGTACTGTACCTTTCAGCCCAGTACTGAACCGAAAAAGTAATCCCTAGCTGGGTTACTAGTAATCTGTATTTTCTCCATAGGAACCCATTGTCTGCTTTTCTATGAAATTTCTTCTAGTGTCTACTTTTGAAAACTTGAAATATTCTTTAAAAATCAAATGAAATACTGAAACGCAAATACCTACCTATTTTGAGTTAAGACCCCAGTGCTGGCCCTAGGAGACCATTACTGTATTACAAAAGTAACACGATTGTACTTTACCTGCAACCTGAATTTTCTCCCATTGAATAACATTGTCAGATTTCCATTGAAAAGTTTCTAAGTGTGAACTTTTAAAATAGCTTTATATTCATGAAAATTCACTACAGTAACTAAAACGTTTTTGCTAATCTGGTTTCAGCTTCGACCCCAGGACAGAATCTAAGATCTAGTCCTGGTACTACTAAAGTAATCTATATAGTAATCAACTGAACTTACATGTGGAAAACCCATTGAGCTCAATGCTATAGTGTGTTTTAGGACTGTGTTGCTTACTGTCAATACTGTATTAATTGTGTGCACAAACTTTATTGCTCCTTTGCAAAGTAATTACACGAGAGAACCCATAATAAGAAAAGTATATTTTTATAACTATTGTTTCTAAAAAAAAAACACCTATATCTGTGGATATAAAATCAATTGGCCTGGAGTTCAGTCCTTGAGTGTGTGAAACCTTTTCCTGACGGAGTGTGTACAACAAATGCTTTACACTGTCCTCTGGTACTGCCTTACTGCTCGACCAAGCTACCACTTTGGAGTGTAAGGTCAGTTCTGACTTTAACCTCTGTTAAACCTCTGGGGTTGGTGCACTCTATACACACTGTACTTCATTCTAGTCCAGTATATATTGAGCCACTTTCTCACAGTCATCATCTACATTAACTCACCACTAGCAAGGCACACTTCACTAAGCTAGTTTTGACATCGGACATTGAAAGTCACACATAGAATGCTATTAATGAATTATAATATCAGTCAACTAGCTGTGTCACCATGTCCTGCAAACACTAACAACACGTTCCATTGGCCTCTTGGCGTCTGTCACTAACTAAAATTGAGTTCATGAGCAGGCATCATTTGTAGGCAGGCATTATTTTTGTAACTAAATATCTTTGTTTCAGTGAGACGCTTCTGCCTCGTCAATTTCACGTCACACTGCTTCTAAATGGTGTGCATATATTGAGTATGTGAGTATGATAATTCTCCTTTGTATTTATATATATATATATATATATATATATATATATATATATATATATATATATATATATATATATATATATATATATATATATATATATATATATATATATATATTACCTACTGGCGGTCGCCAGTAGGTAGTTATAGTTAGGACCTAGTTTCCATTGGAAATCCGCAACATTCTATTTGGAATAACTTTTGGCACTGGTGGACGAATCTTCGCAAATTTCTCCAAGAAAATGGCCTGCTCCGCTCCGCTCCTTCACTGAAAGTTTGGGGGTGATTCGTGAAGCAGGGGCCGAGAAAAAAGGGGGTTCCCAAAACGTGTTTTCCCCATGCAATTTTCCATAGGACCTTTAGCCAGGGCTACAGCCCGAACGGCTGAACGGAATTACACTACATTTGGCAAAAAGGTAGAGTTCTGTTCACAGATCAAGTTCTTTGTTGAATGGTGTAAATCCGTTCAGTAGTTCCTGGGGAAATCATACGTAAAATCATAAGTATATCTATAGGAGCTTACCATACTCTGTACTGTACCTTCCCGAGCACGAGCTGCATGCTGATTGGATGTCAACTGTCTGTCAACACTCCAAACCAGGAAGTGTTGGCAAACATCTTGGGCCCCGGTAGAACCGAGGCACAAGAAAGCAGAAAACAAATGTGCAAAAGACGCAAAGGGGGCAGGGCATACACACCCTGACCTCCTAGGCCTGCTCAGGGGGTCCCACAAGGACCTCCAAGGCCAAAAATATATATATATATATTTGTAAATCGCGGGGTATGCGTACGTACACGTACCCTGTGGAAAAAAAAAACTGGTCTGCTTTTTTAAAAATTTGCCCCTGGGGGACCAAATGCCGGGGGCATATTTAAAAAAAACTGTGGGGGGCCCATTTCCCCCCCACACTGCCCCGGGGACCACCACCCTCCGGGGCAAAGTAATTATGCTAGCGGGGGGCACACGGCCCCCCTGCAGCCCCTGGGACCACCACCCCCCTGGGCTTCGTTTTTTAAATAAAAAAATTAATTAACCTGTGTGGGGGAGCTCAAGCCCCCCACACGCCCCGGGGACCGCCACCTCCCTGGGGCTCTAATATGTAAAATAGGGGAGTCCGTGACAGCCCCCCAGCCCCGGGGACCACCACCCCCTGGGGCTTTGTAGATGTTGGGAGGGGGGGCACGCGGCCCCCCTCCTGGAGCCCTCGATGGCCCTGGGGACCGCCAGCCCCCAGGGCCGGCTCCTGCAGTGTCCTGGGGTGCCCACCCCCAGGACACTGCTGTTTGCTATGGTAGGGCGGGAGCCTCGCGGCTCCCACCCTACCATAGCAAAATGCTTTCATTTTTGAAAGAGAGAGCAGGAAACCTGCTCTCTCTTTCAAAAATCAAAGCTGATTGCTTTTCTGTAAGGGGAGCAGCATGTTAGCTGCTCCCCATGCAGAAAAGCAATGCCGGCTCCCGCAGGATGTGGGGAGCCGGCAGGGACCGTGGGGGGCTTGGGGACCCCCCGCGGCCCCCAACGAGGACGGCCAGGCCCCCTCTCCCCAAAAATTAAATAATAAAAAAAAAGAAAGGCCCCGGGGGATGGGGTCCCCGGGGCCTTAAGGTAGCCCCCCTCCATGTTAAAAAAAAGAAAAGTTGGCCATGCCCCGGGGGATGGGCTCCCCGGGGTCGGAATTGGCCAGGGGAGGGGGGCCACGCCACCCCTTCCCCCGTAAAAAAAATTTTTTAAAAGAGTTGGGGGCAGGCCCAGGGGATGGAGTCCCCAGTGCCAAAAAAAGTAAAAAAGGGGGGCTACACAGCCCCCCTTTTTAAAAGTATTTTTTTTAAAAAATGGGATCGGGAGGAGGCTACGCTCCCTCCCTGTACCTCTCTACAAACGCACCCCCTGGCGCGTTTGCAGAGGTGGAAGTACTTCTACTTGCATACTGGGGGGCCCTGGGGGCCAACTAGCCCACCAGAAGCCTCCAGTATGGGCCAGGGGGCTCCCTTGCAGAGAGGTATAATGAGGCCACGTCCCTTTTTACACCTCTCTGCAATGCAGCCCCCTGGCGCACACTGGAGGTTCCTGGTGGGCTAATTGGCCCCAGGAACCCCGAGTATGCAAGGGGAATTAGTTCCCCCTCTGCAAACGCGCCACTATAACTAGTGCGCCCACAATGCACTGCTGATGACGTCACATATTACATCACTCATGACATGGTCAGTGACATCACTCATGACATCACTGATGACATCTCAAATGATATCCCTGATGACATCAATGATGACATCATCCAATGAATGTGTGTCTTTCTGAAAAATAAATAAATATTTTTATATATGTATATCTAAATGTCGATGGAAGAATAAATGGGTAAATAAGTGTCTAAATGGGTGTTTTTTTTGTAAAATTGATTGTATAACTGACTTATTAAGTATATCTTACTGAATAGGTGTATTAGAGAGTAATCTTTAAATATTTAAATATCTGTATCAGTGTCTCACTTTGTATATAAGTGGCTGCATGGGTTGGTGAGTAGCTACATGAGTGTGTATATGGGTTATTAGTTGTTTTTTTGAGTATCAGAATGAGTGTCTGTATGGTTCGGTGGGGAGTATTACTTAGTGCACAGATGCATGAATGACTGACTCACTGTTTGTATGTGTTTTGAAGACAGCATGTGTGCAGGACTGTATGGGTGGATGAGTGTGTGTATGGGTGTGTTAGTCAGTGAATGACTGTCTCAATAGTATCTTTATGAGTAACTACATATGTTTTACACTAGTATATGAGAGCAGGGATGTATATAAATTAGTATATGTGAGAGCGAGAGATTGTAAGAGTTCCTGTATAAATAAGTATGTGTTTCTATAAGTGATTATTTAAGAGAGTAAGTATGTGTACGAATCTGTAGAAATTAGTGTAGTGGTGGGTGTATAGCTGTATATGCAAGTAAATGGATGTTTGATAGTTTATTTGCATGTGTGAGTATGTGTGTGAGTAACTCTATAGATGATTGTCGGTGTGTAATAAGATGTATAGGTGTATGAGTACATATGATGAGTGAGTACATGTATGAGTGCCTACATAGAACTGTTAGTGAATGACTGGATGTGTATGTAGATTTTAGAATTACTGAATAGGTTGTTCTAACTGGAAAATGGTATCTCCATTTTTTTGAAAATTTTAGTTTCTATTTTTGATCGTGTGTATCAAAGGTTACAATACGGTAAGAGGAGGTCTGCTACAAGGATGATGTCATCAGTGATGTCATCAGGGATGTCATTTGAGATGTCATCAGTGATGTCATGAGTGATGTCACTGACCATGTCATGAGTGATGTAATATGTGGCGTCATCAGCAGCGCATTGCGGGCGTGCAAGTTATAGTTAGCTGAACTAACTATAACGGGGGAACTTCAAAGGTTTTGTATGAGTGAAATGTCACGCTAACTATAACATGTGTGAAACCTATGTTTTTTTCAGTGAATTTCTAAGGTTTGTTAAATGCTAATTCCTAACTATAACGTGTGTGAAACCCATGGTTTTTTCAGTGAATATATATATACTTTGATTCGTGGATCATGTGTTATACAATATAAAATACCCCAAATGTGTGGAAAGAAGTCCCCTCCGATGTCCATGGTTTATAAGACCACTGTGCCTACTCCCTAATTGTTCCAGCTAGTCATGGACATTTTTAGTTACTTGCAACACACAGATGAACTCGGGGTGTAGCCAGCTTGCCCAATCTGAGAAAGGTTTATCATTGGAGTATGTCTTATTCAAAGCTTTTAGGATGTATTTAAAAAAGGGTGGCGGAAATCAAAGTGAAATCACCAAATGAGACATAAAATGGTAAAAAGCATTAAAAGCACATATTGGATATTTTCAATAAAATGTATTATTATGTGAACTTGTTCGTAGCCAAATAATTGTATAGATGTAATTTATATTTGTCACAAAAATATGCAGCCCACATTTAGGTTGGTTACAAGAACATATTTCCTATCTCTTTGGCCGGCCACAAGAATATTTTGTGCTTTACCTCAACGTCTCTTCTCTCGAAGACTATTTCAAATAGAAAACATTATTTAGTCTGAAGAAGAGATTGCATTGTTAAAGTAGTTTTCAATAATGCCTGTCAGTCTGATTATGTGAGTGCTGCAAGAAGCACATTCCATTTCTCTTCACTAAAAAAATAGCTACATCCATTTGTGTGCCTTTCTGATTGACGAACATACTGCTATTACTTAACTGAGTACAGTACATTGAAGATGCTTAGCATAATTAGCTTAAAATGAGAATTTATTTCCAGGAAGGCTCTTGGAACTGAAAATGTAACTTTTGATAATACAGACTGAGACATTATGGGAAGCATTGATGGATAAAGCTGCCAGTTTAAACCGCCCCCGCAAAACTCACTGTCATTGTAAACTGATCAATCTCATTGGTTTGTGATTGCTTGCCAGTTTTGTCTTTAGCGATCTTCGTGTCCTGTGCTAGAAGGGTGTCTGTAGACTCAACATGTCAGTCTATTTCCCAAACTCGGTCACAGCAAGCACATAGCAGCAAGTTGACTTTGTCTCAGGTCCTCGTCCACTCTAGCCACCCATCTCCAGGGTCATGTGTGCTCAGATCATTTTCACTATCTGAATAGCCACTGGAGAGTCTCAGTTTACCTCAGTTTGCTGGTCACAATTTCAGAGGCACCACGTGGGTGATGGGGAGCTGAAGGGATGCCACCAGTTCCCCCTGGCAGACAGTGTAAAACCCATCTATGAAATCCTCTCTTCTAGTTTAAGCACTTCAGTGCTACCCTATCCAACATGGTGTTCCCTCTCACTAATTTCCAATGTGACCCCTTGGTCCAGCCCCTCTGGGATTCCTGTTTCCCCATCCAGAAAGTTTAGCTTATATGGCACCAGGCATAGTCCAGCCACCAACCAACCAGTGTCCAGAGGAGTCACCATCCACCTTTCAAAGACTGATGGATGGCCAAGTCTCAGTTAGTCTGTTTGTTCAGCTGGGGGAGCTCCAGTTATCCACTTCCTCCCCCTGCATCAGTCTCCACAACCTTCTTGTGGCTCATGACAGTGGTCCTGTCCGTGTCCAGACAGTGCAGACCACACTGCATTAGGTCTGCTCAGTTCTTGACTCCAGACACCGTCACTGCTTCTAAGTTTGGCATGTCAGCCACTTCAAAAATCACCTCCTTACTCAGCCACTTTGTTGGAAAGGGGACCTCCCGTCATCGAGGTCTTTGCTTCATGGCAAGTCCCTGCAGGTTGTTTCTGCTGAAATACCACAACAGAAGGGGCCTCTGGGGCCAAGAGGGAGGCCTGAAAGGACGTGCAGGTCAGGGCTCCGGGGCGGGCTGGCATAATCCTGCACAATTCTGACCTCATCAGTCCTCATGGGCCCCATCGCCCGCACGCTGACTGAAAACGGAGTTGCCACAGAAGGGCCAGTGTTATATTGTACTAGAATGTTATACGTGAGGCTGGGTTATGTCATCTATGATGTATTGGGGTTCTATCTCTGAGCTCACTGGAGTGTGGTAATGACAGTTTAACCAGCTGCGTCTGGTAGGGTGGTTCTGGGTTTCTCCTAACTACTAACTTCAATCAATAATAAGTTGTGAATCCGACAAATTCATTACAACAGCCAGGCATGGGACCGGGGCCCTAGGAGGACCGGGAGTAGCATAGGGTGCACAATGGTGCCCGATTGAGCGGCAGTCACAGGCAGGTGAAGACTGGAGTCTGAGCTGATGTCAAGGTATGCTGGCAGAGACTGACAAGTCTATGCTGGAATGCGAGGTTGGGCCCACATTGGACGGCAGCATGCACTGAGCACATGGAGTGGAGGTCCCCGACCGCCCTGGCAAACCCACCCCTAATTCAACCAGAGACTAAGTCCACTTAGTGAGACAGGTGCAAGGCAGACACCATCCCTCTTTTATTGCTTACCTGCCAAACTGCCCCACCAGGCTCTCAAGAGCACAACACATGCCCCCGTGCGCTGCTAAACCGGTGCACCGACATTACATCGCAAGGGTCTAGCGGGCTTGGCCTGGGTCTGACAGTTGGGCCCACAATGGCTGACCATGCAATCCAAGCATGTGGGAGGGAGGACCCTGGCACTCCCCCTTGGCACTCACATCATAAAACCTGGCGCAAACTGTGAATTACTCTTTCATACTGTAGGCTATCCTGAACGGTGCTAGAACGGCACCCCAGCAGTGTACCTCGAGACACAGCTGGAGGTTATATTACCTAGAGGTATGCTGAGGGGGCAGTGACCCTGCATGTTTCGCGTTGGATGGCGGGGCCTGCTGGTGAAAACTCAGTGCTCTGTGGCTGCCCCTCCCTTTTGCATGCACCCAAGACTGGAGCCCTGACCTGGCGGACACCCACAGAGAACACACCAGCATCTGGATTTAGTGGCGCGCCTGTGCTAAACTAGCTGGGCAGTGATGAAGAAGTCCAAGCCAGCAAAAATGGCGGTAACCCCTCCCAAAACGATGGGGGCACCTCTTTACCCCAGGCATTTGACAGGGGTGAGCTAAATCACTTGGAATCGACTTTGGAGAAACAGTCCAGCCGGTTTGAATTGATTCTGTTGGCCATACAGAAAACTAAATCTACACAGGAATCAAAAGTTGATGCTGTCACTATAGAGATATTCCTACTCTGGGAAGACCACAAGAAGCTGTCTGAGAGGGTCGGGAACACAGAATCATCACTCACGGCACTCCAACCCACATTTCAAGAGATGCAAGACCAGGTGTGTCAAAGCATACGGGACATGCCTACAGGAGAAAGTGGAAAATGCTGAATGCTGCTATAGGAGCAAAAACATTTGCCTATTAGGAATCCGAGAATAGCCAGAGGGCCAAAATACAGGACTATTCCATGAACATTGGCTGATGGAGCCAGTGCTGCCTGGCAATCCTCCTTGGTTATTTTCCATAGAATGAGCACACTGTATCCCAGGGTGCTTGCCGTAATCGGGGGCACACCTACCCTCAATTAGTACACAACTATTAAACTACAGAGACAGGGACTTAATTCTGCAGCTATTCTGTTCTAAATGGCCCTGGCGGGTAGGGGGCTCAAATGTCACTGCCTATCCCGATTATACCGTGATGATCCAGAAGCAATGCTTCTCCTATGCAGTGGTGAGGCACCAATTACACAATATGGGCCTGAAATACACTGTCCTTTTTCCAGCAAAGCTCTGGGTAGTGGAAGGGGATTACACTAATTTCTTCAGCACCCCAGAAGAGGCCTGCGGCTGATGGGACACCAAGGAAGCTGATGCACACCTAGAGATCGGGACACCCAATGATACTAGGGAGCACAGGACGATGAAAAGGGGGGAGAACGACACGCCTGAAACTTCCCCTGAAGGAGTAGGCAGCTATGGCCAGGGCACAGGTGAAAGCAAAAGTGTAACATTACCACAAAACCACTGTGAACTGTTGGCACTGGAACATGGCTCAGAATCTGAAGGGAGAGCCAGTGAGTCGGGGATCTCGAATGGACTTTAGCAGCAAGGTGTGGCACTGATTCCTCACTAGGCGGACAACCTCCTGGGCTAAATCCTGGAGCAAGCCCAGCGACTGTAACATTGACAGTCAAAGGGTGGTTCTGGGAAGAGAATGGACCGCATGGGCCTGCAATCCGGAGCATTTGGGACCGCAAAGACTGCAGGATGTCTCTTGGAATTAACTCTGACATCATACTTCCCGCCCAAGGGGACGGTGCCCTATCTGCACTGCTCAGAGAAGGGCCTTGATCCTTGTTTAACTACAATGGCCTGTTATACTCCTATTGTCAGAGGGTTTCAGGTTCTCAGTCCTGAGAGAGAGAGCATTGGGGATGTGAAAGTTAATTTTGTTTTACTGTTGCCCTACAATGCAGAAAAGAGAGTTCACTTTGCTGTCTTTGGGGGGGGGGGCATGTCATGGCAGGGGCTGGGGGAGGTCATTCAAGATGTACATGATGATACCTCTAAAAGTCATAACATGGAATGCGTGGGGCCTTAACTCCCCCAGTAAGAGATACAGTGGGCAGGCATTTTTAAGTTGTGTAAGACTCAGGTGGCTTTCTGTAGCTGATGCATTTAGCTACGGCCAAGGGTCAGTCACTACATAAATGGTGGAGGGCAGTGTGCAATGAATGATATCGTCTGCATATGTGAGGGGAGTGCTCATATAGATTCCACCAGAGTCCCCTTCCACCCACATGCGGAGGCAGTAGATCGAGAAGGAAGGTTTGTGCTATAGGCGGGGCAATTGGATGGGAAGGGCATTGCTTTTCTCAACATATATGTCCCTAATGTGGATCCAGAGTCACCCACTACCACCCGAGGGAAACTGTTACTACAACGCAGCCGTTTCCACGAAAGCCTTAACCAGGCATGCATTACAACGCATGCGTGGTTACCACAAATACCTTTACCACGCATACCTTTACAACGAGATATGTAGTAAAGGCATGTGTGGTAAAGGGTAAAATTAGAAAAAGGGGGCTTGAGGGGGTCTCCCCCAAAAATAAAAAAAGTGGGGAAAAAAGGGGGCTTTGGGGGCCTCACCCAACAACAACAAAAAACTCACCTGAAGTCACTTCGAGAAGTGCAGGCAATCGGCGTCGTTTGAGAGGAAACGGAAAGAAACTTCCTGTTTCTCTTTACGACGTCATCACGGAAGATGGAGAGGAGAGGAGACGACGTGAAGAGGTGAAGAGGTAAGGGGAATTTTAGTATTATAAAAAAATATATATAAAAGGATTGAGGGTTAAGGGCAGGGTTAAATATAAGAAGGATTGGGGCTGGGGAGTCACATAAAGGTACAGGGGAGGGGTATAAACTTTACCAAGAGTATGCCCTTACCATGCATGCATTTACAACGAAAATCGGTGTAAAGGTTAGCGTTGTAAAGGAATATTTGTGGTAAAGGTTATGCGTTGCAAAGGAATGCTTTTTTATATGATGGTGGGGGGGCGGGACCTTCGGGCTGGGGGTAGAAATAGATGACAAACTTGTACAGCGAGTTTTAGTTTTGTAAGGCAGTATGCCTAGGTCATTTTGTGATGTGCACCCATTTCAAAAAAGCAGATTAAAGTTTCATCAAAGTGAGGAGCAGAGTTTTAGTATTAGGTTGGCTACATTGTTCAGGAAAGGTGCGCAGTGGATGAAGAAGCTGTGTGGTTGTTGCTTTGAGACAGATGAGGGTATGTTGACGGTTGGTCCACAAGTTTGTATGGGTTTAGATAAGGTTATTGCTGTTGCTATAGGTGAAACAGGCTTAAAAGGAGGGTGTAAACAAGCCCACACCAGAATGAGGCAGGACGTTGAAGGGGACGTTATAGGAAGTTATGGTTAGTAGATATTAATAGACTGTTAAACGGTAGGGAAAAATTAAAAATATAAAAATTCCTGTTGTGCAATATGTCATGATGTAGAGATTTGCTGAGTTATGCTATGGTGAGGGCGGGACCTTGGGGGTGTGGGGTAGAAATAGTCGGTAACAAACTTGGATAGTGAGGTTTTCGTTTTGTAAGACAGTATGCCTAGGTACTCTTGTTATGAGCACCTGTTTCACCAAAGCAATCTTTTTCACACATACTAAAGTGTTAGCGGTCTCTGCCCTATCACCCAAATACAGCCCTAGCTGATTGAGAGTCGAGCTGACACTGTTGCTCTATTTTTCTTCCTCTTAGAAGTTCCTAGGCCCGCTCAGAAGCACAGCTACCTTCGGGCTGTGCCCCCCTGGCCAGACTCCTCCACATCCCACCAGGCAACCAGAAGAAAACCATCCACCAGAGGAAGGCTAATGAGGACCCACCACCACCAGCTCCCTGGTAAGCAGCTCCACAGACAAACAAGCATTTGCAATGCAATCAGTCTCGTCTTTGGGACCTTATATGTATTTAGCTATGTAGCACATTAGCCTGGGTGCTGACACATTCACTGTTCTTTAACATGGAGGGATAATAAGCACCAAACTGCATGACACGTCAGGTATGGGAACACATAGAGAGAAATATTTCCTTTCAGCGGGAAATGGTATAGTCCAAAGCTCTGTTTTTAATATAAAATCAGGGCCTTCGGTGGACATATCACTGAAAACACAAGATTTGAAAAAAAATATTATTGTCTACGTACGGTGCTCATGGAAGACAATATCTATGGACTGGAATCTAGAGAATACTAAAGTGATTTTGGTATTTTATTGACCTCTGCTGGTCGTTTTCTATCAAGAAAGTTAAATAGAGGCAGCTGCCAAAAAATATAAAAAATAAAATGTCCCTAAGCAGAAAGCAATTCTGGAATTTTACTGACCTCTGCTGGTCGTTTTGTATCAAGGCAGTTAAATAGAGGCAGTTGAACAGAAAAAAAAGAATCCCTAAGCGGAAGCAGACAAGTCCTAAGTAAAGTCTGCAGAGCCCCCAAAGTACATACACATATAGGTATATACTAAAGTATATACAAGAGGTTTTGAATGCTCGACCTAAAAAGCACAGGAAGAATGGCGGGGTGGGGTGGTGAGTATTGTTTAGGAAGTTTAATATTGGGTCTTGCATGTAACGAAGTAAAGCCAGGAAGGGAAGTGGACATAATTATAAATACTCTATTTAAACTGCACACTCTGTTGCTTGCCTGCTAGCTAAGCGCTGATACCAGATATCAATTATTTCCAAATTCAGTTGTACTCATGATACAATCAAAGTATGAATGGAACCGCGGGGATACACACCTGTTACCTTTAGCTTACATCCATCTCTCTACAGAGGTTGCATTAGTTCACTGGGCTATTTTAACAAATCAGCGCTGTAGGCAGTTAAAACGAACTGTACCCAGACATGAAGTGAATTTTCCCGGGGGGCGTGGCTTGCGTGCCGCGTTGATATGGCGGTTTGCGCCTGAGCTCTGTGACAAGCAAGGTCCGTCGGAGCTTTTTAGGCGGATTTCGGGAGCCCCATCTTCCGAAGGAGACTTCTATGCCTGCATGAACACGTCGTGTGCAGTTTGCGAGCTTTCTACGTCCTGGACAGCTGGCGGAGCGATGTCTTTTTTTGATTGATGGTTCTGTTCAGCATTTCTTACGAACGGCCGCCATCTTGCATTCCTGTGACGGAGATCGGAATTTCTCCTCAGCTGACAGCGCGCTTGTTACAAACTTGAAGATATACGTCTGAACAGATACTGGTTGGTTATTCATGACTATTTTCACTGTTTTTACAATGTCTCCCATCTGCTCAGTGTGTTTTTACCTTTTCACTGCTGGATTGTGACAGCGCTTTATTTTTTTCCTACGCAGTGGCTTATCTTTGAGGTGTTCTGTTATATCTTTTTTTCTTCACATGAGCTTCTTGATATATTTTGCTCTGCCCTGTTGGTTGTGGAGGCGCTTTATTATTTTTTTTGGCTGATACTTTACTCGCATGACGTGGGCTTCCTCCCAATCTCCTTAATCTTTTGCTGCTCTTCACTATCTGCAGTGCTTGTTCTTTTGTCGCTTTTGGGACGTTTTCTATATGGCTGAGAATATGGGCTTGCCCTCAAATACAAAGGATGCTAAAGCCTCCTTAAAGAGATTAAAACAACTATCTCCCACGCCGGAGTCTTCTCAGAAGGACACTGCGTCCACGCTAGAGACTATTCTGACGCGCTTGAATGATGTCCACGACATTGCCCAGTCTACTAAAACGAACACGGATATGCTGCAAGTCGAGGTGTCTGCCATCAGAAATGATTTTAAGGCTCTCTCCCTTCGCTCTCTCCCTTCGCCACAGAGACACGTATTAGTGGAACAGAAGATGTTTTACAGAAGCAATCTAGATCTCTGGGCCAAGTAGAATGTTCCATGGCGGCATTGCGGAGAGACCTCACTGAGCAAGAGGATCGCAATCGCAGATCCAATTTATGCATTTTTGGCCTTCCTGAGGAAGTTGAGAAGGAGGCTCTCTCTATGATTGATTTTTTATATACTTGGCTTCCTGCTACGTTGCAAATTTCTTTCCAAAGGGATTTTGAGATAGAACGGGCACATCGTGTCCCCACCTTCCGCTCCAAATCAGCCACACAACCAAGGGCTGTTATTTTTAAGCCACTGCGTCATCAGCATACGGAGCAAATTTTGGCGCACATGAGGAAGGTTAAGAAAGTTTCTTGGAATGGCCATCGTATTTCCATTTCCCAAGACTTTGCCATAGACACGGTGATAAGAAGGAAAGGTTTTCTAAACCTACGGAAGCGTTTATCTGAGATGAATATCCCCTTTTCCTTCTCTGGTCCTTCAAAATTTCGAATTACCTTCAAAGGCCGTTCCAGAATCTTCGATGAGCCTGCTGACCTGGCATCATTTTTGGACAATCAGACGGAGCTACAAATGGAACTTCAAATGGATGCGGCGCGTAATCCTAGTGCTTCCGGAACTTGAGATGGACTTATATGCCTGTAATGTGTTTGTTCTCTCTCAGATCTCATAAGTATATCTTTTTAGGTCTGGGTGGTGGCAGGATAGTCCACCGTTCTTATTGTTTTGTTTCTGTTTTCTGATGTTTTCTATTTGCAGTTGCCATTTAATGGTGCGATATGTTCCCTTCCTTCGTTCTCTCTGCTCCTCTTTCCTTTCTTATGTCTTTATTCGCTACCACGTTTGAGGTACTCTCTCAATATTCCCTCTGCTCTTTTGTGGGTTGCTTGTCTTTCTATATTGCTTCTATTTTGTTTCTTAGTTCTGTGCCTGTCTTGTTTCTTGTTGCAGATGGATCTGCATATGGATGCCTCGTTTACTCCTGGCGCCTTTGTACCTGAGACGGTCCATATACATGTGCTGGGTTTGCTCTGTTAAGATTTGTTAAGTTTGTTTCTTT
This sequence comes from Lissotriton helveticus, assembly GCF_964261635.1. Classification (NCBI taxonomy): domain Eukaryota; kingdom Metazoa; phylum Chordata; class Amphibia; order Caudata; family Salamandridae; genus Lissotriton; species Lissotriton helveticus. The sequence continues at coordinate 240,855,245 of NC_136063.1, read as the reverse complement.
CCTCGGTGTGGTAGTTTTCACGTACATGATTATTGTTCTTTATTCTTTGTCACTCGTTTTTGTACGTGGTTATAACTTACTACGGTGATGCGTTGTTTCTTCTTTGCTTTCTTCCTTTTTCTTATCTGGTTCCCCTGTTCCCTTTATGTTGTAGGCGGTTAATGTGTTTGGTGTACCTTCTTTATGCCTTTCCGATTCTTTTGTAGTACTGCCTGTTTTTCTAGGCTGCATTTAACTCTGACTGTTCTGTTAGTGCTTATATGTTCTTCTCTCGTTTGAATACCATTGGTCTACTTCAGCTTTATTTTTCTTTTCTATCTTCATTTATACTTCGGTTCATACCTTTTCTGTAGTGTATTTGATATGTATTGGTCTTCATTTTCGCATCTGACTTTTTTTTCCCTTCACTTCATTTAATTTGATTTTGATTGTTATACGTTTGTGTGTATCTTGCTGTTCTGTATTTCGACGTTTCCATCATTTATTTCATTTCGGTATTGTCTTATGGATTGATATAGTAATTGCTTCATTGATATCTATTATTTCCAGTTATATATCTAGAGTTAAGTTTTTACTACCTGTTTAATTCACTTATTTATTTCATACTTGTCCATTGATTGATTGTTTATTCCTTTCCTTATGGTATCACCCTATTGCATCTAATGATTGTGTCAATAGTGCAGTTAATAGTTCCCTAGTATTTTACGGTATTTCTCAGATATATTTGACATGCTCTTACATGAGTTTCTAATTTACACACAACCAGTTCTATATATTTTACGTCAATCAATTGATTAGTGGTTTTTCCCTCGCTTTTTGCATATTGCTTCTATGATATAACTTCTTTTATTTATTCTTCTCTGATGTTTCTCTTGTTTCTTCTGGATATGCTTTATTTACTCTTAACATGTCTTTATACCTGTCCATTACATTGTTGCTCGCATTTTGCATACAGGTTGTTCTCATAGATTTTCATGTCCAGTTCTTTTATAATTCTCTACTTAATTCTATTCCACAGCTCAGTTGTCTCTCTTTCCTATTTAATTATACTTACTCCTGCTATATATTGGGCTTGTAGATTGTTGATTTTTATTATATTTGCTCCTTAGGTCGGATCCCTTGCTTGTCATCCCACGTTCCCCCTAGTATGAATTTGGTCTTTTTCAGACCCCCTCTGCTGGTTCTTCTCTTTCTTCTTTCTTCTTCTTCCTTTTCTCTTTTTTCCTCCTGGATTTCCCCAATGGATTTTCCGTTTTGGCCATTATTGTTTGATGTTTGGATGTTTGGCTGCATGTTTGTGGTTTTCTGTCTATTATTTATAGCTTCTGTTTTTGTTTTCCGTACTAGTCTATGCCGGGTTTGAATGTGTTGTCCCATTAATGTTAAGGGCTTAAATCATCCTGTGAAACGATCCAAGATCTTAGATTATTGCAAATCTCTCTCTTCAGATTTAGTCCTATTTCAAGAAACAAAAGTCTCTTCCAAAGAGGCATTATTCTTGAAGAAAGAATGGGTTTCCGATGTTGCTTGCTCCGATCCGTGTGGCAAGAGGAATGGGGTTGTTACTTGAGTTTCCAAGAACTCAGGTTTGTCCATAGTTTCTTCTGATCACGATACTGACGGTCGATGGTTATTAACTAAATTGTCTGATGGTTCTTCTCATCTTTTTGTTATGAACATCTACGCCCCTAATAAGGATGATCCGTCCTTTTGGAAATCAATTGCCAAAAAATTAAATGATACACCTCATTCTGGTAATCTTGTTGTTGGAGGGGATTTTAATTTGTTGATGGATCCCATTCTTGATAGGAATTCAGCTTTTCAGTTTCGTCCTCCAAAATCCCATAAACAAATGCTTAATATGTGTTCCCTTTCTCATCTGCAAGACATATGGCGTCTTCATAACCCTACTGGTAGTGATTTTTCCTTCTTTTCTTCACCTCACTCTACCTTCTCTCGTATTGATTACTTATTGGTTCATTCTTTCCTTGTTTCTGCTTCCTCCTCTCCGATTATTCATCCTATTCTGATTTCTGATCATGCCGCTGTTACTTTTACTCTGTTGTCCTTTGCTCCCAAATCAAAGTCTAGATCCTGGAGATTAAACACAGAACTTTTATATGATACTGCTCAGGTTGATGAGTTGTCTAGTGCGATTGACACTTTTTTTCAAGAGGATGAAGGATCAGTTTCCTCCCCGATTGTCCTCTGGGACTCGTTTAAATGTACTTTCCGGGGCCACGCAATTAAATGTATGTCTAAAAGGAATGCTGATATTAAAAAAGAACTTGCGGATCTCGCCAATGATATTAAGAATCTGGAATCTTCCTTTCTACATTCTAAGGATAAATCTTGCCTACAATCCATTAAGCACCTAAAATACAAATACAATACTATAGTTACCAAGAGAGCTTATATTGGGGTTCAAGCTCAGAAATCCAAAAGGCTATTGTTAAAGAATCGAGCTAGGAAGATTCTCGCAGCTACGTTGAAATTTCAAGATTCCTCCTTTAAGTCTTCCCAAATTTCTTCTATTACTGATCATCTTGGTGTTAAAAAATTCCAGACGGGGGAAATTCTTGAAGTTTTTCGTGATTTTTACAATAACCTGTATTCACCTTCTGATCAGGCCTCTTTTGAACAGTGTCAGGAGTTCTTAAAGTCTGTACCAGTGAAATCGGTTTCTGTAGAAGATACTACTTTTTTAGGTGGCCCTATTACTACTGACGAAATTACCGCCGCAATTAAGGCTACTCGCTCAGGGAAAGCTCCAGGGCCTGATGGTTACCCTATTCTATTTTATAAAACCTTTCTTCCTGTAATTGTTCCCAAGCTTCAGTCTGTTTTTGATGCTTTTATTCAGAATGGATCTGTTTCTGGTACTGCGGCGGATGCTACAATTGTAGTGATCCCTAAAGAGGGTAAGGATCATTCAGATCCTAAGAATTTTCGCCCAATTTCCCTTCTGAACATGGAGGCTAAGATCTTTGCTAAAATTTTGGCCAAGAGATTAGAATCCTTCATTCCTACACTGGTACATTCCTCTCAAACGGGTTTTGTAAAAGGCCGTCTTGCGCGGGACAATATTCGTACGTTTTGTCACATTCTTGGAGCTGCTAAACGTTCTCATCTCCCAGCTGCGGCCTTGGCGCTTGATGCTGAAAAGGCCTTTGATAAGGTCTCTTGGCCATTTCTGCGGGCTGTCTTATATGCACATAACTTTGGTGACTCCTTTATTAACATGGTCATGTCCTTATACGCCCAGCCCAGAGCTAACATAAGAGTTATTGGAGCTACGTCATCCTTTTTTAATCTTCGCCAAGGTACCAGACAGGGATGTCCCTTATCCCCTCTCCTATTCTTGTTATCCATTGACCCTCTCCTTAGATTGATTGAGCTAAATCCGGATATTAAAGGGTTTTCTTTTGGTCCTCATTGCATTAAAACTGCGGCGTACGCGGATGATGTCCTTATTTTTTCAGATGATATCGCCTTGGCTATACCTGCTATCTCGGATACGATTGCCCTTTTTTCGAAGGTTTCAGGATACACCTTAAATAAAGATAAGACGGAGTTGTTTCCTTTGAATGCTTATTGTTTCTCCACACATATGGGTTCTGCTGGCTTCAAATGGCAGTCTAAACACTTAAAATATTTGGGTATTTATTTCTGTTCTACTTTATATGATACAATTTCCTATAATGAAGCCCAGACTATTCTTAAAATTCGCCGCCTTCTAGACACTTGGTCTCCGAAACACATTTCATGGTGGGGTCGTCTTCAGACTCTCAAAATGATGATTACACCATTATTAACTTTGTATCCTCTATGCTTCCGGTGAAACTTTCAGACTCTTTTTTTCATGAAGTGGACGTTTTGACGTCTACATTTTTATGAAATGATAAACGAGCGAGGATTGCTTATACATTTTTGCGGAAGCCTTATGAAATGGGAGGGGTTAATTTGCCTGACTGGGACAAATATCAAACTGCCTTTTTGGCTTCCCAAGGTGCTCTTTGGTTTTCTAATCCCGTTACTCATGTTCCTTCCTGGCTGTTAATAGAGCAGGAATTGGCTTCTCCACTACCGACTGCATCTTTTTGTACTGCGTCTACCCTGTCTATCCCATTCTCCCGCTCTATTATACTAGACACTTTGACTGCGGTTCGGAAGGTGGACAAGTTGGTGGCGCTTCCACTTCATAAATCTAGATGGTCGTCTATTTGGCGGAACTCTAAAATTAAAATTAATATCGATCCTTCCTTGATTTCCTACTGGGCTGCTAAGGGGATATCGTTGGTTAAACATCTTTATGGTTCTAATAATGAGCCTTTACCCTTTTCCTCTTTAGCTCAACAATTCTCCTTAACTAATTTAGATTTTTATACTTTCCTTAAAATTAAAGTGGCACTTGTTAAAGTACATCTTCATCCTATTTCTTCTACGATTACACTTTTTCAAATATGGACTAAATCTGGTCATGTAGCCTCAAAAATTTACAAATTTCTATCGACGAATTCACCTTCCCCTCATACGGTTGCTCAACAAAAATGGTTACGTCATTTTGAACATGGTGTTCTCGACCATATTTCTTCAGATACCTGGCAGATGATTGGTAAATGTTCTCTTCGTCATAAAATCGCCCCATCGTTAATGCAATCTAAATTTTTCTCTATCAATCTTCTTCATTGGACGCCTGTTCGATTACATTCGCTCAACCTCAAATAAGATAATCTATGCTGGAGTTGTGGCTTATCGCCAGGGGACTTCTCCCATATGTTTTTTGACTGTTCTCTACTCCAATCCTTTTGGGACCTCATTCATAAACATATTATGCTCATTTTTGATATTCAATTCCACCTTTCTCTCCCATTAATTCTATTAGGTCCTCTCGCTGCTCCAACTCCTCTCCCTTTGGATCCCATGGAGTTACAGTTATTAGATCTTCTCTTGACCGTTGCTGTGAAAGTAATTCTTATGGACTGGAAATCCTTCTCCTCTGTTTCGTATCATACTTGGTGGGCTTGGGTTTCCTTCTTACGCAGTGCTCATACCTCGTTCGAGCATGCTCATCTTTCTCCGTCGATTGCTAGTGGGGTTTGGACCGCTTTAGACAACTACATGGAATTGTCATCACAGGGGTTGGTGGACCAATATCCTTTTCGTGTATCTGGTTGAATGACGTCTTGTCTTTCGGGTTTATTCATTATTTTTCGGATTTATTCATTGGAAAATCCTTCTTTCCTATCTCCCCTCTTTCTTCTCTGTAGCCTCTTTTTTCCATCTGCTCCCTATTATACTCTTTTTTCTTCCTTCTTTTTCTTCTTCTCTCTTCCTCTGACTTTCCCAGCTGATAGTGATACTTTTGTGGTCAAATTACGCATAAGCTAACTGCTTGTCCTTCATGAATGCATATTTCTATTTCTAGCAGAATCCTATTATTTATAGATGTATTTCATATGAATCATTTTTGGATTTCATCTTCTGGTTATCTTTTTATTGGCTCTCAACTGTATCACTTTATTTGTAATGTATATCTTCATTTGCTTGTTTATAACAATAAAATCTTTTGAAATGAAAAAATGTAGTGAATTTTCCCCTTGCATCTCCTCTAGCAATCATTTCTACAAACTTGTCAAAATTATTAACAATCGCCAACTTGAGAGAGGCACCTAACTGGTCTACAGTGAGAGCACACATGTAGCACAATATGTAACCAATTATACACATATCAGTCTTTAATCAAAAACATGCACAGCTCTGTTGAGTGGTAGGAAATCGGCGCATTTGTAAGATATTAGAAAAAAAATACAAATAAAAAACCACATGGAAGCGGGTGAAGAGCACCAGGCAGATTGGTGATTCCCATGGAGCCCAAAGGCGCTGTTACTACCTCTATCGTACAAAGACATAAACAGACGAAATGAGTGAGATATCATTATAATTAGTTTTTTTTTTAGAAATGTACTTTTTATAGTATGATTGTCATAATCCTTTGTAGAGAAACTTCTACGTGTCGTGCTGTAAATAAATTAAAATGATGTTAAGCCGTCAACATAAGCCACCTAAAGAAATATGGGCATTTTTTAATTAGCCCCTTGAATGAAAATAAATGTCTCATTATGCTTAAACATGTCAAGCTGAGACCATTATTGAACTGCGACGAAAAATGGAATTTATAATAGGAAGTACATAACAGTAGGTTTAAGAATGGATAAGCTTATTAGCCGCTCAACATCAATATGCATGTCCATATGTGCCCTGCTTGTAAGGAAATATACGTTGTAGAATGTGCAACTGCAAAATAGAGATAAAATTGTTTAGCGCATTTTATTGCTCCCGTGGTCCATTCTTGTTTCAAAGTTAAAATATGCGATGTCAGGTTTGCAAACTGTTTCTGCCTTACCAAACACGCTGTTGAGCAGGAGCAAAAAGTGAAAAAAAGATATTAATAAAAATGGAATGACACTGGAATCTGATCTGGTAAATCATATTTAGCGAAGACTCTAAGTCAAAAATAGTTTGGTAATTTGGGAGGGTCTAAGCCTTAACCAGGGCCACTGGAGTCAGTGATTCTGCAGTCTTTTCCACCTAATTATGGAGTTTGCATATTTAGCACATCATCCATCTTCAGGTGTTTAATTTACAGATTTTAACAAAAACAATAGCCTCTCGCTCAAGCAGATCAAAAGTTACTAAAAATATAGGGGCATATTACCAAGGGTGTCGATAGGCAATTATCGCTGGTTTAGCGGCCGTTTTCGGCCGCTAAGCGGAGATAATTCTATCGCTCTATTAGCAAGCTGTCGCTAACTGATGTTAGCGACAGCTTTTAGGCGATAGCGAGCGGTTTGGTGCCCGCTTTGCATGTCAGCGATATTTATCGCTAATGGCATGCAAAGTGGGCGTACCCAACCTGTTAGCGACTGAAATCAGTCACTAACGTCGCTATCGCCTATTAGCAAGGCAGGCGTAGCGATGGAAATATTCCCGCTATCGCAAAAAACTAACGCCTGCTCAGACCAGTTCCTAGCCATGTTATCCAATGGGAGGTGGATAACATGGCTAAGAGCATTTTGTCGCTAATGCGTGAATATCGCTGTATTCACACATTTCACCGCTATCGCTGGATATTTTAGCACAATGGAGAAAAAAGTTGCTAATAGCATGTTTTCTCCGCTAATATATCCAGCGATAGGCAGCGATAAAAAAAATCGTCGCTAAGCCTATTTAGCGATAATTATCGCTAATTGTTGGTAATATGCTCCTCAGTCTTTTTGCAAATTTTGGCTGGTCATCTTTCAGTTGCTTTGTGCTGTACTTGGGTGTTAAACTTTATTGTAACCTAACACAATAGTGTTTTTTTATGTTGTTCTCAATAAAACACCATCTTGTTAATAAAAACATCTGAGAAAACTGTCCTCCATCACTAGTATATATGGAATAAGGATCAGGCTAATCACGAAATGTTCTCAGAGTTCTAAAAAGCCCTAAAAACAATTCCCAAGTGAATAGTGATAATCAGTCCCAGTATGAGCCCAAGAAAAAGTGTCTTTTTGACAAGACAAGCAGACAGAACAGTTTGTCCCCCTGTGTACTGAGTGTTACAAATATGGGTAGTCTAACTGTCCCAAAAGGGTGCAGCCTCTCACTGGTGAACTGACATCTGCGGTGGTGAGTGTTGCGCTCGGGGAGGAAGTGGTCCAAGTTTGCTCTGGGGGCAGATAGAGGAGACCCCAGTGTCCCTGGGGATAAGGAGAATGTGCCAAAAGTCCATATGCCTGCCAGAACCTCTAAGTATAGACAGTGGTGACTGTCAATGGGCAACAGGCGGAGACTGTGAGAGATAAATGAGCCATCATGACCACTGTGAGGTGTGAGCTGGTACCCTCAAAGCAGGTCCCCCCCAACACATTCCACCCAGACAAAGTAACAGACATTCATAAGAGTCATCCACAGATGTCTCTAGTTCCCTTTGAGTGGTGGGGTGGCCTTTTGTTCTCTAAAGTTATTATTTTTTTTTAATTTAAGAAGTTTTATATAGTGCTAGCCTGACCGGAGGGTATCGAAGCGCATCACAACAGTTACAGAGCAGAGCAAAAGAGAGTAGAACATATTACAATGAAGCGATACATTCCGGATAAGAGTAATAGTAAAGGCAATGATGAAGAGTTCCTTTTCAGGGCCTTGTTAACCCGCATCCGAGAGAGGAGCAGTGTCACTTTTAGCACTCCACCTGCTTCTATCTATTGGCTAGAGATCGATCGAGGAAAAGGATTTTAAGCTGAATTTTGAATTTAGCGAAGGAGGGAATAGTTCTGATGTAGGGGGGAATAGAGTTCCATATTTTAGGCGCATTCCCGGTGAAGGATCTGGTCGCGTTTTGTTTGTTTTCGTTATTTTAGAGGGGTAAGAAGTAGGGTGTCCCTGTTCTGACCGGCTTTTTTGAGTTTGGCCGCCAGATATTCGGGTTTGCCTTTGTAAAAGGCTTTGTGGGTGAGGCAGGCTGTTCTGAAGTTCGCCCCCATTTCTATTGATAGCCAGTTGTGTTCTTTGAGTGCAGGAGAAATGTGATCAAATTTCTTTATTCCATTGACCATTCTGGCATCCGCGTTGAGAGTAGTTTTCAGAGGCGCAAGATGAGTTTTAGCTATTCCCGAGAGGACTGCGTTTCCATAGTCCAGTCTTGACAGCACCAATGCTTGGGTGGCTTGTTTGAGATCTTTGGGTGGAATGAAAGGCTTTATTTCGTTTAGTAGCTTCAGGTTGAGGAAGGCGCTCTTTGCCAAGATCCTAATATGTTTGGTCATGTCCAGTTTAGAGTCTAGCGTGATGCCTAATGATTTAACCGAGTCAGCCAGGGATAGGTTACCATTGAGCGCATCAATAGCTTTTAGTCACTTGACCATTTGTGGGTTCTCTTCTTTGTTCGAGATGAGGAGTAGTTTGGTTTTATCCGGATTCAGTTTTAAGTGGTTGCTTGACAGCCAAAGTTGCACTTTCCTTAGTGTTTCACTGAGTTTTTGGATGTCTTTAGCAGAGGAGATTTCCAAGTAAATTTGAGTATCATCAGCATATAGGTAGAAGGGGATGTTAGCTTTTCTGAGTAGGGTGGTGAGGGGTTCCATGTAAATGTTGAAGAGCTGAGGGGAGAGCACTGATCCTTGGGGGACACCCTCTTGATTGGGTGAAGGTCGGATTCAAAGCTTTTAATTTTAATTCTCTGGGAGCGGTTGTGCAGGAATGAGGAGAACCATTTGAGTACCTCGTCTAGCCTGGCCCTTTCTCCGAGAGCCTTGAGGAGAAGTTTGTGATCTACTGTGTCGAATACTGACGATAAGTCTAGGAGAATGAGGAGGCAGCATTGGTCTGAGTCAAGTGATTTGGGGATATCATCAATTATGTTGAGGATTGCGGTTTCTGTGCTGCATCCTTTCCTGAATCCCGACTGATGGGAGTCAAGGAGGTTGGTATTGTCCAAGTCTTGAGTTAGTTGTTGCAGTACACATCTTTCTTGGGTTTTGGAAAGAAGAGGAAGGTTAGAGACGGGTCTGAAGTTGTTTTAGTCATTTATATCCAGTCCTGGTTTTTTCAGCAGTGGGGTAACTTGTCCCACTTTTAGACAATCTGGAACGGATCCGATTTCTATGGAGCTTTTTAAAATCCTGCACCAGTGTAGGGCTAGGGAGAGTTTTAGTTTTTTGGTTGGTTGAGCAGGAAGAGGGTCTAAGGCATGGGAAGAAGGTTTAGAGGTGGAGATAAGTTTGACTATCTCTTCTTCTTGAATAGGCTGAAACAGTGACCAGGGTTTAGTGATGGGGAAGGGAGTGCTAGCAAGCACCCTAACCAGGCTGCTTTGGGGAAAGGATGCGCAGTTGATGTCCAGAGAGCGCTCGATCTTGGAGATCTTATCATTGAAGAAGTTGGCGAAGTTGTCACACTGTTCTTTGGATGCCTGACCCAGGGACATATCAGGTTTAGAGGTTTGTTGTCTGATGATATTGAAGAGCTCCTTGGGTCTGTTTTTTGCGCTATCCAGTGCGGAGTGGAAATACACAGATTTTTTGTTCTTGAGATGACTGTTGTATTTCTTCCGGACAATTCTGAGTTGATCACGATGGAGGGTAGTGGACATGATTCTCCAGCGTCTTTCTGTGGCTCTTAGTTGACTCTTTTCTTCATTGATGTCTGAGCCAAACCATGATCTGGACAGAATGGCTCGATTTTGTTCTTAGTTTCAGGGGTGCTAGTTGGTCAAGCAGGATTACCATATTTGTGCTATAGAGCGAGGTGAGATCTGTTGTGGAGAGATCCTTGCCACTGGGAAGGAGCAAATTTAGCCTTTCTTCCATGACGTCCAGGGGAATGTGGGTGAGATTTCAGGACCATTTGGGGGTCTTGAGCAGGAGGCAGGGATAGAACTATTTGGTTGATGTGGAATAAGATCACGTGGTTATCCGACCAGTCCACTGGAAGAATGTTGTCGATCATAATTTCGTCTCGATGAGCAATGATGGCATCCAAGGTTGCTCCTTTATTCTGAGTTTCTTCGGAGCAGTGTTGGGACAGGTTATTATCGCAGAGGAGATTATTGAGAGATTGAATTAGTGTGTTGTTTGCTTCATTCCAGCGTAGGTTGAGATCACCGAGGATTAGGTAGTTAGTGTCTTTGAGTGCGCAATGGGCAATCAGGTCAGATAAGTGTTCCCCGAATGTGGGGGATATTACATGATGGGTGATAGAGAAGGTGACCGACTAATGGTTTCTTATCCTTAGTCTTGATGCTGACAGAAACACATTCAAAGGAACTATACTTGCTAGAGTCCATTACAGCGATGTCTATGTCGTCCTTATGGATGATGGCTACACCTCCAGCTCGTTTATCTTTTCTCAGTATAGAGGAGAGGAAGGGTGGGGGTGTTGTGATTTTCACGGGGGGTAGTCTATTCTGAAGCTTGTGATCACTTGAATATTGGATTTAGAGGAGAGTCGCATGTGGAGGCTAGGTCCATTGCTTCTTCAGCGGACATTGCTGCTTTAGTTCTGGAAGGTTTTTGAGTCTGGATCACAGCATCCTTACTTGGGGGCCTTTGTACCCCAGATGCGGCTGCTTTGTTTCTTAAGAGAGTCTGTAACGGGATCTCAGCGCCTGTTCTGGTGGGCCTCTGCAGCCTGTTCTAAGGGGCGGATGAGGGCCCGAAATGAGGTTTTAGAATAGTAGAGTCAGTCAGTGAAGAGGCTCTGGGTTGGGGTTCCTGGGGCTTTCAAGCCTTGTCTAGGCTGGTTAGGATTTCATCAAGGCCCCTGATTATTATTGCCACCTAACTTTCTAATAGGGCCAGCCTTCAGCCCTCCCATGCATGTAAATTGTATGTTAGACAATGACCTGGAATACACTATCTGGAATGAGGTAGAGCTCTTGGCGATATCGGGATTACCTGAATGTGTCTTTATGACCACATGCTCCATGGCTGCCCAGCAAGGGAGTCAATGGCACCAGAGTCTGGAACAAGGACCCAAGCAGCTACCACGAAGAGTAGGGAACAATTTCATGGGAAACCAGCCCCTGAATTTTCAGTGGTCAAGGTTGATGGGGCACCTAAGGGGAACACCCCTGAGCCAACCAGCAAAGACATTGCCGCCTTGGGTGACCTGTCTGATCTTGCTGCTTGGCAAGCTGAGAGTGGACTCACATGGAGGAATTCTGCAAAGCACAGAAGGAGTGCCCCATTCAAGAGACCTTGGGTGGCAAGCTAAAGCCCAGGCAGCAAGTCATATCTTTAGAGAACACCTCACTTTTTGGAAAAGTGACCTCCTATATAGTGAGGGTGAGGATCCTAGATCTGGTGCAACCTGCGTGCTCGTGGTCAACTGGTGTTACAGGACCATCCTATTGGGTTTGGCTCATGACATTTCCTTGGCAGAACATCTGGAGCAAGACAAGACCTTTACAAGGATTGCTGCCCTCTTCTATTGGGCCTGGGTGAAGACAGCCTCAGATACATTCTGTAGGTCCTGTCCCATCTGCCAGGCCAGTGGAAAGTTAGGGAAAAAGCTCAAGGTAATAATGTAAGAGACATTTCTATCGCGCAACTTTCACTCCAAGGAGTATCTTGGCGCTCACGCAACTCAGATGGAAGAGTTGGAGGGAAAAAAAAGGATGTCCTGCATTCTACACCACAATTACACCAAAGTCCTACACATGGCATCGGGCAAAGAAAAGATCCAAGTTTTTAATCCCTTCCTGAAAGAGGTTTCTTGAGAAAATGAACGTAGAAAGGGGGGAAGCTTATTCCAGGCCTTGGCGCCCAATACAAAGAGGGATTTACCACCTTTTGTAGCCAGCTTGAAACGGGGAGGAGTAAGTAAATTCTGACTGGCAGACCTCAGACAACGTGTCGGGTGATATCTTTTGAACCCATTGCATATGTATTTTGGCCCTCGTTGGTGAAATGCCCTAAAGGTTGTTCCTCTGAACATGCTACCGGCCATTGTCATTCCCTTTGAGAGGGTAGACATTGACATAGTTGGACCCTTGGACCCCTAGTCAGCCTTAGGCAACAAGTTCATACTAGTCTTGATGGACTATGCCACCCGCTACCTAGATGCCATCCCTTGAGTTCCTTTATTGCATCTGCAGTGGCCAGGCTATTGATGGGTATTTTTACCCGTGTGGGGTTCCCCAAAGAGCTAGTATCTGACAGAATCACCAACTTCATGTCAGCATACATGAAGTCCATGTGGGATGAGTGTGGGATAACTCATAAGTTCTCCACCCCATATCACCCCCAGACAAACGGTCTTGTAGAGAGAAGAAAAAAAGGTCCTAAAGGGCATGATAATTGGCCTACCTGAACCCATGAGACATAGGTGGGACATCCCCTTGCCATGCCTTCTCTTTCCCTATAGGAATGTGAGACAGAAGGGAGTTGGTTTTAGTCCCTTCGAACTGTTCTATAACCACCCGGTTAAGGGACCTCGTAGCCTTGTCAAAGAGGAGTGGGAGCAACCACATGCACCACTTCTGGAAAAAAGCAATCTTGAACTCAGTCAAGAAGTTCTGGAATGACTAGAAGGCCACCCTGGTAGAGTTTCAACCTGACCAGAAAGTGTGGGTCATGAAGCCTGTGGAGACCAGAGCTGCTCAGGACCACTAAACAATCCCATATGTGGTGAAGGAGGGTGCTCCATGTAAACCACCTAAAACCACACTTTGACAAGTCCACAGTAAGCAAGTAAGCATGCTCCTGGTGACAGATGAAGGAGTGGAAGAAGATAGCGTGCCAATCCTTGACCTCCTGTTTGCCCAAGAGCACACTGGGTCAGCAGAAGGTGCTGACCTCTCCTCTAACCTGACCCTAGAACAGCAGATTGACTGTTGTCAGTTACTGGAGAAGTTTTATCCTGGTTCCCTTTCACCCCTGGACTCACACACCCGTGCTTTCATGACATTGACACTGAAGACAGTCTACCTATTAAAAATAGGATTAACCGGTTATCAGACAAGGTGATAGCCAGTATCAAGGAGAAGGTCTCTAAGATGCTGGTGTTATGGATGGTTTAACCCTCTAACAGTCCCTGGTGCTGGTACTCAAGGTTGCCCCACCAGCCACAACTCTGAAACTTAGGTTCTGTGTTTACTATAGTGGACTCACTTCCATCACAAAGACTGATGCACACCCCATTCCTTGAGCTGATGAGCTCATAGACAGACTGGGAGCTGTCAAGTTCCTCAGTACAATTCATCTCACATCACTATGCAAACAGATTTCTCTGTCTGAGGGGGCAAAACAGAGGTCAGCATTCTCAACCACAAAGTGACACTTCCAAATTAGAATGACCCTCAGTGGCTCAAAGAATACCCCTGCCACCTTTCAAAGGCCGGTCAACAGGGTTTTGGCTGGGAAGGAGGTATTCTGTGCTTCAGAGTGTGTGGAGATAGGGTACAGCCTTTCCAGGCCAAGATTGAAACTATCCTGGCATGGCAACCCCCTAAAATACGGACTGAGGGAAGGACCTTACTGGGCCTCACAAGATACTATAAGAGGTTTGTTAAGGAATATTGCTCATGCAGATGATGGGTGATAAATCCCACATTGTTGAGGTGGTCTGTCTCCTTTCAAGCAATGGACTTTACGGTGGAACATCGTCCTGGGGCAGAATACACCAACACTGATTGTCTATTCAGGTTCTTCTGCTCTAAAGATGAGAACTTCCAAGCGGTTGGGTAGTTTTCTTAACATTCAACTGGGGGATACACATATTAAACATGCCAGCCTTACAGTGGTCTCTCCAAAAATGTCTGTCTTCTTCCTTCAATTTTGCTGACCTAATTTTTGCTGGTCTTAGGATGCTGTGCACTTTACCACTGCTACCCAGTGCTAAAGTACATGTGTTCCTTTCTTACTGAAATGACTTGGAGTACAGTGGTTCAAGTAAAAAGTGTAGTTTATTCAATACAACAACCCCAGAGGCATACAAGGTCTTACTTCTTCAGTATCTGTGCTTCCTCTGGTCTGCTCCCTGGATTCCACATTCTGGAATCCAGTGAACATAGCAACCATGAGATAATGACATCTTTACTTAGATACAACATATCTCCCTTTCTATAAAATAATAAAACTTAAAATAACATTGAGTAAAATGAAAACTATTTAAACAAATGTACATATGATACAAAGAAAACAATTAAGTGATGTGACCTAGTTCTATATTGATACACCCATCATGGACAATTATAATCTTTCATCCATTTTGGTTTGTACTTATGTCTAGTAGATAAAGGTTTTAAAATGTGTACATCATCTCTTCTCTCAACAGATGTTTTTGGATTATTGTTTTCTAGACTACCCTTTTGTTTGCATTCAAGATCATTACATTTTGTTAAGCTCCTTATATTCCATTGTTTACCATCATCTAACTTTACTATATTATTAGATACATGCACAATCTGTTTTGGTTTAGACCACTTGGAGGAACCAGGTTTCCGATTACCCATTATTTGTGAGCGAACCCAATCACCAACATTGAAAGCTTTACTATTGTAACTAATCTTAGCATTGTGATCTTGAACATATTTATTTTGATATTTACTAACTTTGATTGCTAGTTTTTTATCATCAATCACTTTTGGAATTACTTTAGACATCCATATTGGTTTAACCTTAGATCCAGCTTCACGTCCCTTTAATAAAGAAAACGGAGATATTCCTGTAGCTGTATGGGGAGTATTTCTGTAACACCATAACATTTCTTTTACAGCATCTTTACAGTTATCATCATTGTTGCTGGCAAGTTGAATGCATTCCTTTAACACTCGGTTGAATCTTTCTATTAAGCCATTTTCTCTTGGATTGTATACAGAGGTGGTAATGTGTTTTACCCCAACTTTATTGAGATATGAGGAAAATTCTTCTGCTATAAATTGCGGACCATTGTCTGATAAAATAGTACTAGGATACCCTTCTCTACGAAAAATACCTTCACAAAATTCAATAATATTTGAGGCTTTGATATCTTTAGTAAATGCCACTTCAGGCCATTTAGAATGAAAATCCATCAAAACAATTGCAAATTTATTTTCAATACCTTTAACATGGAATGGACCACAAATATCGATAGCAACCTTGCTCCATGGTTTCTCAGGAAATGGAGTTGCTGAAATGGTAGTTTCATGGCTTTTGTGAGATTTGTCACTAGACATGCATGCTAAGCAATTCCTCACACATCTGTCTATATCTTTGTCCATTCCAACCCACCAAAAATCATTCCTTGCTCTTCTTTTCATGCTCGTCATTCCACTGTGTCCTTCATGTAATAAATTTAATAATCTGTTATGCAATACAGTAGGTACAACTAATCTATCACCCCTCCTAAGAATGCCATCATAGAAAGATAATTCCGGCCAAATCATCTTATAATTGGCCACAATAGATTTATCTAAGGATGACAAATCTACACCAACATGTAAGTTATTTATAACTTGTTGTAACAGGGTGTCTTTGTTGACAGCTTGAATCCATTCTTGTTTACTAATTGCATTATTACAAGACTCCTCAATGCTAGCTACCAACCATTCATCGTTTTCCTCATTCATAATATCTTTGTCACAAGGTAAAGGAAGACGTGATAAACAGTCCGCATTTATGTTTTTGTGACCCGGAACATAATTTATTTGAAAATTGTATCCCTGTAATCTATATAACCATTTCGCAATTCTAGGAGTAGCTTTTGACGCACCTTTGGTTGTAAAAATATCAATGAGAGGTCGGTGATCTGTTCTTAACTCAAATGAAGTTCCCCAAACAAATGTTTTAAAATGGTCCACACCCCACCAACACGCTAAAGCCTCTTTTTCAATTACAGAATATGATGGTTCAGCTCCTTTAAGTGTGCGAGATGCAAATGCTATTATTCTTTCAGCTCCTTTGTGTTTTTGCATAAGTACGGCACCTAACCCATAAGCACTAGAATCTACTACAATTATTGAGGTATGCTCAGGATCATAAGGTTTAAGAGCTACAGCTTTTGTGATATCACTTTTGATGTTATCAAAAGCTTGTTGACATACAGTTGACCATGCAAAAGAAACACCTTTTTTCATAAGCAATCTCAAATTGTACACTTTGTCAGAAAAGTTTGGAACAAATTTAGAATAATACTCCGCAAGTCCCAAAAATGATCGTAACTGATCTTTATTAAGAGGATGAGGTGCATTCTCAATAGCTTCTACTAATTTCATCTTTGGTTTAATACCTTCACTGGAGATAGTGTGACCAAGATAATCAATTTGTTTTACCCCAAACTTGCATTTTTCCCCACTTACAGTTAGACCAGCATCTTGTAATTTTTGTAATACACTATGTACTGCTTGATCGTGGGAAAATATATCTTTTCCCCATATGAGAATATCATCTTGAAAAATTCTCACGTTCTTTTCATTCTTTAAGATACTGCACATGACTCTCTGAAAGACAGAGGATGCAGATGCCAAACCAAATGGCATTCTGATATATTGGAAAGCACCTTCAGGTGTGATAAAAGATGTTAAATGCTTGGATTCAGGATGTAATTTGATCTGGTGATATGCATTTGACAAATCTATCGATGAGAAATACATGGCATCTTTGATACTTGAAATCATTTCGTTGATGTGTGGTAAAGGAAATCTATCAACCCATATATTTTTATTTAAATCTCTCAGGTCCACACACATCCTAATTTTTCCATTGGATTTGCGAGCCAAAACAATGGGACTAAGCCAATTAGAAGCTTCAATAGGTTCTATTATTTTGGCATCACACAATCTATTTAATTCTTCCTTTAAGGGATTCCGTAGAGCAAATGGTACATTCCTCACTTTATGAACAGATGGTATATTGTCTGTTTTTAAAATAATTTTATGTTCAAATTTGATCAAACATCCTATGTCCTTGCTAAATAATTTGGGAAAAATTGATTCCCATTTTGAAGATGATTCTTCATTAGTTACTAATACCTGTTCAAAATAATCATTATCCAAAACTACCTGATCAGGATGATTAGGATTCAATAGTAACCCCATTTTTTTAAGATCTTTCCAGC
The DNA here is from genome assembly GCF_964261635.1 of Lissotriton helveticus. Lineage (NCBI taxonomy): Eukaryota > Metazoa > Chordata > Amphibia > Caudata > Salamandridae > Lissotriton > Lissotriton helveticus. The sequence continues at coordinate 240,837,662 of NC_136063.1, read as the reverse complement.
TTAATAAAGCACGTCCCTGCTCGACAACATAAATTTTAGTTGAACAAGATCTACCTTTAAAAGGTATTTTGGCATCAAAATAACCTATAACAGGTAACTTAACGCCACAAAGGTCGGATAGGGAATTGAAAATGGTTGGATTGAGTTTCCAATCGCTGAAGTCTACTAGGAACCTCGAGTTCCAGTCTGCGGAGAGGTTGGATTTTCCGGGGAGGTATTCGGCCCTCAGGGAGATCTTGTGCTCCAGACAGAACATCCAGAGTTTCTTGGCTAGGTCCGAAAGATCGGCAGATTTCGTACCGCCAAGGCGGTTGATATACGAGACTGCAGAGATGTTGTCCATCTTCAGGAGGACGGATCTGCCTTGGAGAGATTGTCTGAAGCTCATGAGAGCATAGAGCCCGGCTGTCATCTCTAAAAAATTTATGTGGTGGGAGGATTCCGAAGGGGTCCATATACCACCAGTGTCCTGGTCGAGAAGACGGGCACCCCAACCGTGAAGGCTGGCGTCTGACTCTAGAACGAAGTCTGGAGATGAACCAAATATAGCTCTTCCATTCCAGGCGTCCAAATTGTCCAGCCACCAGGAAAGTTCCAGTTTGGCTTCCTCGTCTAGAGAGACTTGGTCTCCGTACCAAAGTCCAGATCTGAGAGCTTTGACTTTTACTCTCTGAAGAGCACGGTAGTTGAGGGGGCCAGGGAAGATAGCTTGTATCGAGGAAGAGAGTAGGCCAAGGAGTCTGGCTAGTTCTCTCAGGGATAAGGAGTGATGTTTGAGAACAAATCTGATTTCTTTCCGAATTTTGGCAATCTTCTTCTTGGGAAGTAAGAGAAGACAGGTCGAAGTGTCCACGGTGAAGCCGAGGAACTCCAAAGATTTGGAGGGTAGAAGGGTTGATTTTTCCCTGTTTATAATGAACCCAAGACTTTCTATGAGGTTCATAGAGGTTTGCAAGTCTTCTAGAATTTGAGAGAGAGATTGGGACATTATTAGTATGTCGTCTAGATAAATGATGAGACGAATACCCCTGGCTCTTAGGATGGAGACTATCGTTCTCATGATTTTGGTGAAACACCAAGGGGCGGAAGAAAGACCGAAAGGGAGGGCCTGAAATTGAAAAAGGCGATTGTCCCAGATGAATTGGAGAAAGGACTGATGTTCTATTGCCATGGGAATGGTAAAATAGGCGTCTTTTAAGTCCAATTTGACTAGCCAATCTCCATGGAGGAGAAGGTCTCTGAGCAGATGGATGCCCTCCATCTTGAAGTGACGGTAGACGAGGTACTTGTTTACCTCTCGAAGGTTTATTACTGGGCGCCAACCCTTGTCTTTCTTCTTGACTAGGAAAAGGGTACTCACGAAATTTTTTTGAGACCAAGGGACCTCTATTATTGCGCCCTTCTTTAACATAGAGGAAACCTCCTCTTTGACGATTTCTAGATGCTCCGGAGAGAGAGTCATAGGATTGGGAGTGGCAGATTGGAAGGGAATCTCTGTGAAGTCTATTCTGAAGCCCCGAACTGTTTCTAGAACCCATGGATCTTGGGTCAGGGATTCCCAAACATGAAGGAAATGTTTTAGTCTGCCGCCGACTTTGGGAGGGGAAGAAGAAAGGGGTGCACTTACTTGAGGTGGTGTTGTTGGGAGCACCACGAGCGGGAAAGCCTCTTCCGCGTGAGCCTCTTCCTCTTTGAGGGAAGTACTGTCTGGAGTTGGAGGGGTAGAAGCCTCTGCCTCTACCGAAAGAACCTCTACCTCTTCCGTAGGTGAAAGGCCGGAAATTGCCACGGCCGGAAGAACGGCCTCTTCCACCGGCCTGGCCAAAAACACGCTTCATGTTGTTTTGGGCTTTGTCTAGGGCTGTAAAGGTTGCCACGTACTTGCCAAGGGTCTTAATCATATCTTGTCCAAAGAGGAGGCCATTAGGTTTGGTTGTTGGCTCTTTCTCTGCAAGGTCCCCGAGTTTGGGGTTGATTCTGATGAGGACAGATTTTCTCCTTTCAGTATTGAGGGAGGAGTTGGCGTTGCCCAGTAGTACAATGGCCCTCTGGCTCCAACCTTTAATCAGGTTAGTGTCTAGGGGTGTGTGGGAGATATGTGATTCCTCAGCGAGGTCTAGGATTCTGGTGAGGGGGCCCAGAAGGTCAAGGAGGTAGTCTTGACATGTTTTAAGGGCTCTTTCTAGGCCTTTTCTTGGGTCCTTGCCCAGTTTGAATAGGAACTTGATTAGGTCGGGGTCCAGATTGGGAGTCTGGCAGACTTTCCCCTCGATGAATGGACGGGGGCACTCAGATCTCATGGTGTTACGAGATTCCCTTTGAAGGGAGTTTCTCAGCCATCTAGTGACGAACTTAGCCACGTGGTCGTGGGGGTACCACCTTTTGCTGTTAGGGTGGGAGATGTTTTCCGGGGAGAACATTTCGGCACCGAGAGGATCGAGGATCGCGTCCTTTGACGAGGGGGAGGAGTTCGCCTCCGAGGGAGGGTTAAAATCCCATTCGTCGGTATTCTGCTCGTCAAGGTCTAGGACAAACTCGTCCTCAGGATCCAGGAAGAATTCGTCTTCCTCTGAACTAGAGTTGGGGCTTGTTAGAATCGTGCCGCTATGGGCAACGTTACCTTTTGGGGCGCTTAGGCCTCCCGTGCTCTTTGAGGTGCTTGGACCTCCCATGCCTTTTGAGGTGCTTGGACCTCCCATGCCCTTTGAGGTGCTTGGACCTCCCATGCCTTTTGAGGTGCTTGGACCTCCCAACTCGGATGAGGTAGCGCGACCTCCACTGGTATTGGTACAGTGTTTAATTTTTTTGGTGGATTTGGAGTGATCAGCTTCCGGGTCTGAAGTGTCATCGTCAGGTAAGAGGGACCTTTTATTGGACATAAGTTCACGGAATGTATTTAGCATGCAGGTCCTCATCTCCTTCTGAAGGAAGGATTTGAAATTATCAGAGTTATGGTTGGGGGAGCTTGCCATGGCGTCCTCTGATTCTAGGTCGGACATGACAGGTAGGTAGGATTACAGGGTTTGGAATTAGCTCCCTTGAGTAGAGTAATAGAGTTAGGTAATAAATCACCTCTCCTTCTTTTTCTCTTTTTTTTTTTTGAATGCGGCTCACAAAAGATAAGTAACTCTCTTCAATCCTTACTACTATTTATGCCAGTTTACTTTTGTATTCTGTTATGATGCCTATATTTCGATATGATGCCTATATTCCTTAATACTGTGACTGCTGTCCAACATGCTTACTGTTTTACGTCATTACGACACCTTTTAATGTGAAGCTGTGGCGCGACTCGCTCCCCACTCCTCCCTCGATCGCTGTCACTCGCTGCGATCCCCGCCCCCACCCCCCCTCGACTTCCAATTTATGGTTGTCCACCCATTTCCCCTCGTAATAGGTCTACCGCGACATACTGCTCCCCGCGTGTTCCCTTCCCTTTCCGCGCCTCGCGCGCAACCCTACCTCCTCTCCCTCCTCGGACTCAGTACCCGTGCACCGCCTCACGCTAAAACTCACGAAGCCCGACACCCTCATCTCCTCAGACGGCTTCAACCAAACTGGAGGAATGGACCTTAGCAGGCACACAGCGTTGCGTTGCTGTTGCCGAGGGCCATGAAAATAGGAGAATCGCAATTTCATTACAAGACAGGAGGCTACCATTATGCATGTTGGTAGTCATGTAAATCAACATCAGACATGTGAGAAACAGGTTTGCAATAATGATGAGCAAAGGTTCTAGAATTAGACCAATCAGCAGCCTTTAGAATATCATCTAACTTACCACCTGAGCAGAATGACTTACTGGCCATTGCGCCTCTAACAGAATGTGGTTTAAAAATATTCAGATTGATTCCAGGAAGTTTCATGACTGTTTTAACCCATCCAACAATAGAGCTAGAAGAAATTCCTTTATGGGGTTTAACAAAAGAGAGGAGTAACTGAGATACATTCAAAGGACGAAGAGAGTTCATTCTCACATCATATTCTTTCATACATTGAACAACACAGAGTTTAGTGCAAGTATCAAAACGAGGATAGAAAATAGAATCTGACATGGTTTTAGTTCTTCTATGTATTTAAAATTTGACTCCAAACATATCGTAAGATCTAAAAGAAATATCTAGAGCTTTAACATCAGAGACTCTAATGCATGAATAAGCAAAGAAGAGTAGCTAATTTGATAGAAAGATTCTTCCTGCTGAGAAGAGAATTAACTGGCCAAGAACAAAAAAGGTCAAGAATTAAATTAACATCCCAAAGAGATTGATAGCTAGGTTGAGGAGGTCTTCTAAGTCTGATACTTTTAAGTATTCTACAAATATTAGGATTTTTACCTACCGTTTTATTGTTAATTAGAGAATGTCCTGCAGAAATAGCAGATCTAAAACAATTGAGAGATCTGTAACTTGAACCTCTATCGAATTGTTCTCCAAGAAAATTAACTATTTCAACAATAGGTGCCTCCACGGGATCCAAGTCCCTTTCCAAGCACCAACGTGACCAGACTTTCCAAATGTTGTTGTACCCGTAATGTGTTCCAGGGGCCCATGACTCTCCAAGGAGAGTTGAAGCTGTTGACGAAAGTCTAGCGAGATCGTTAGACTTGGGATGGCCAAAAAGGAGTTACTAGGACAATTGAGGATCGTTCTTGTCTCACTTTCTGAAGGAATCTCTGGATCATTGCAAATGGAGGGAAGGCATAAGCGTTGATCCCTACCCAAGGTTGGAGAAAGGCATTCACTGCTAGAGCACCAGGATCGGGCATCCAGCTGAAATAAGATATCAATTGGGTAGTCAATCTGCTCGCAAATAAATCTATTTGGGATGGGCCCCAGAAATGATTGAGGGAGTTGAAAACAGAAGTGTTGAGCTTCCAGTCGCTGTAATCCAAGATGAATCTTGAATTCCAATCTGCGCAAAGATTGGATTTCCCTGGAAGGTATTCTGCTCTCAGAGAGATTTTGTGTTCTAGGCAGAAAAAACAAAGCTTCTTTGCTAGAATGGAGAGGTCTTCTGACTTGGTCCCTCCTAGACGGTTTATGTAAGCAACGGCAGACATATTGTCCATTTTCAATATGACTGATCTTCCTTGAAGAAAGCGTTTGAAGCTCATTAGAGCATAAAGTCCTGCAGTTAATTCTAGATAATTGATGTGGTGCAGGGACTCTTGTTGGGACCAAATTCCTCCAGTGTTCTGGTTCTGTAGACAAGCACCCCAGCCATGAAGGCTGGCATCCGATTCTAGAATAAAATCTGGTGCTGAACCAAAGATCGCTCTCCCATTCCATGCATCTAGATTGTCTAAACACCATGTTAAGTTCTAAGATTGCATCTGGGTTTAAGGAAATTCGATCTCCGTACCAAAGACCTGACCCTGAGAGCTCTTGCTTTTATTCTCTGAAGGGCTCGATAATTCAGTGGTCCCGGAAAAATGGCCTGAATGGAGGAAGATAGAAGGCCTAGAAGTCTTGCTAGTTCTCTTAGGGAGAGATTTTCTTGTTTCAATACATGTCTTATCTCCTTTATTATTTTGGCAATCTTCTTGGGAGGGAGAAGGAGAAGACATTCTGTTGTGTCTACTGTGAAGCCCAGGAACTCCATCTTCTTTGAGGGGACTAGAAAGGATTTTTCCCAGTTTATGATAAAACCCAGACTTTCTAAGAGGTCTATAACTGTCTTCAGATCTTTGATGATTTGAGCATAGTCTTGAGAAAGAATCAGGATGTCGTCTAAGTAAATGATGAGAAAAATCCCTTTTTCTTTAAGACATGAGGCAACTGCTCTCATTAACTTGGTGAAACACCATGGGGCAGAAGAGAGGCCGAAGGGAAGAGCCTGAAATTGAAAGAGATGGTTTTTCCAAATGAACTGAAGAAAGGGTTGGTGTTTCTTTGTCATGGGAATTGTAAAGTAGGCGTCCATCAGATCTAATTTGACTAGCCAGTCTCCTTCTAGTAAGAGGTCTCTGAGAAGATGGATGCCCTCCATCTTGAAATGACGGTAGACAAGGAATTTGTTGAGTTCCATGAGATTTATAACCGGTCTCCAACCCTTGTCTTTCTTTTCCACAAGGAAGAGAGTACTTATGAATGTCATAAATTCCATGGGTTCCTCTAGAATTGCTCCTTTTTTTAGCATTGAGGAAATTTCTTCTTCTATGATTTTTTCTTGATCTAGTGTAAGGGGTGTCGGTCTTGGAAGAGAGTACTGTATTGGAGTTTTGGTGAAATCTATACAAAAACCTTGAACGGTGTTCAGAACCCAGGGATCTTGTGTGATAATTTTCCAATTGTGGTAAAAGAATCTTAGTCTGCCACCTACTTTTGGATTCAAAGAAAGGGAAGGGAAGGGGAAGGAGTACTCACTTGAGGGGTGGAGTCAGCAGGTGCTCCTCGTGTTCGGAATTCTCTGGAGCGGAAACCTCTTCCTCTGGGTGGATAAAACTGTGGTTAGTTGGGTGGTTGGTACCCTCTACCAAAATTGCCTCTGGGAAGGGGCGTCGATTAAAGCGGCCGGAAGATTGCCCCCTTCTTCCAGCCCTTCCAAAAAGGTTGCTGTTGTAGTTAAAAACTTTTTTCATGTTTTGATGCGCTCTATCTAAAGCGGTAAAGGTTGATACATATTAAAACTTCTCCAAAAAGTAAACCTTTTGGATTAATGGAGGTTTCTTTTTCAGCCATATCGATTAATTTTGGACTAATTTTATTGAGGACTACTCTTCTTCTTTCACAATTAAGTCCTGCGTTGGCATTTCCTAAGAGGACAAGTGCTCTTTGGCTCCATCCTCGAATGGAGTGTGTGTCAAGAGGGGAACCATTAAGGTAACTCTCCTCAGCTGCGTCGATTATTTTAGTAAGTGGACCTAGGATGTCAAGAACTTTATCTTGGCAGAGCTTAAGCGACCTTTCCAAGCCTTTGCGTGGGTCTCTTCCTAATTTAAAAAGATAAGTAATTAGTTCCGGATCAAGGTTAGGAGTTTGACAGACTTTACCTTCAATTGAAGGTCTGGTGCATTCTGCCCTCAAAAGATTCTTCTTTAGAGCCTAATTCTTTAACATAGTGAGAAGTATTCTCCATTTTTCTAGCAGTGTCAAGAGTTTTTTGTAAAGATGGATTTTTTAGTTCAAGTAAACGTTCTTGTTTTTTGATGTTTCTAATTCTATTTATAAATTGATCTCTTATTATCTCTTCATGTAAATCTTTGAATTTACATGTGACGGCTAAAGTTCTTAAACATGCTACATATTGTTGTACATTTTCACCAGCTATTTGTGCTCTAGAAAAAAATTTGTGTCTTTCAACTACTATACTTGTTTTCTTACCATAATTTTCTTCTAATGCTTTTAAAGCATCAGAATATACATCAATAGTTGTGTCATTAGAACTAGTTTCACTAGTCTCGCTTGTTTCATCAGTGTCAATAACTGTCGAAACGACACGATTTACTACAGGTAAAGTTTTTAATACTTTTCTGCCTTCGACACCTAAATTGTGTTTGAGTAATGCTAATTTCCTGGAAGGTAAAAATACATCACCGCCTATGGCCTCTAGATATGTCTCAAAAGATTCCGACCAATCTTCCCAATTCATAGAAGGTGGACCTGGGGACTGCAAAAACTTGGGAGGAGCAACTACAGATGATGAAACATCCATGTTGAGTAAATGTGACTGTAAATATCAATATGTACTTTGTAAATATATTAAAATAATAAATTAAAATAATTGATGTAGTCACCGTTGTCAATGGCTGATGTTAGAGGTTTGGAATATATAATTTAAAATAACAAATGTAGTCACCGTTGTCAATGTTGATATTTGCTTATAAATTGTTGCTTTAAGATGTTGTTTCAAAGTTCATTCCATTCCATTACTCATTGCTCACATTTAGCTGTTCCTTTTCATTGCTCGTTGCTTATATTTAAATGTGTCCAAAATCTTGCTTAAAGTCATGTGGCTCTTTATTTAATGTTGTTACTTAAAATTCAATTGAACCACAATTTTTGTTCATTAGCGCGATGGTTTTTCAGTATAACTTGTTTCCGCTGTTTATTAATTAAATATTCGCCTTGTTTATGGTAAAATTTCCCTCGGCGAGTAAAATAGCATTTGGTTGCTATTGGATACCTAAGATGGCCGCTGGGTTGCGTGTTGAACGTGAACGCGTCTAACTTGATGATGCATGTAACGCGTTTAACGTGATGATGCAGGTTTATCAGTGACGCGTTCAGAAAGATTCAGAAGAGCGTGCAGAGGCAGCGCGCATAGACGGCGTTGATCAACACAGCATTGTTCAAATCGGCAATAACGTAAGCCTGTTTCAAGTCTTAATACGGTGGCATTTTTCAAGTTAAAATGCTTTAAATTTTGATTCAATCACAAAGCGACTATGGAAAATGACGATAACGATGTTTCAGAGTCACAATATAACGCGCTATTTAGATTTTCAGGAATTGGACACATATGATGATTTTTTTTTTTTTTTTTTTTAAATTCAAGTTTAAGCTATAAAACGAAGGTTTTTAGATTGATAAAATTTTAGAAGAAATATTTGTCAAGTACCTTGATAACTTCATAAAATGTTCAGCCTTGACCTGGGGTTGTTTGTAGAGGTTTTCAGGTAGCGAAGAATCTTCAGTCCAAGTTCATTCTTGCTTGACTCAATTTGATCCCATCCTCGTGGCCACTGAAATGACTTGGAGTACAGTGGTTCAAGTAAAAAGTGTAGTTTATTCAATACAACAACCCCAGAGGCATACAAGGTCTTACTTCTTCAGTATCTGTGCTTCCTCTGGTCTGCTCCCTGGATTCCACATTCTGGAATCCAGTGAACATAGCAACCATGAGATAATGACATCTTTACTTAGATACAACACTTACAACATGGTATTATTGGCTCACTCCCAAATATCATATTTAATTTACAGATAAGGCCATATTTCAATGTTACCACCTGTACCCAGGACCTGTAAATTAAATGCTACTAGTGGGCCTGCAGCACTGTTTGTGTCATTCACTTAATTAGTGCTTTAAACATGTCTCTGGCCTGCCATGGCAGCCTATGTGTGTGCAGTTTTAAACTGCCACTTCAGCCTGTCTAAGTAAACCATATGTCAGTCTCAAACCTTCCTTTTTAATATAGATAGGTCATCCCTAGGGTAGGCCCTAGACAGCGCAGAGGTCAGGGTGTAATGTATTTAAAAAATTAGGACATCTGATTTTAAGTTTTACATATACTGGGATGGAAAAATATCTTACATTCATTTTTCACAACTGCATGGCCTCCCTCTCCAATAAGATAATATTGAGACACCGTATTACATTTATAAATGTGATTTACAAATAGGAATAGGTAAACAGCTCATGTTTGATGTCTCTGAAATCCTAATTAAAAATCCACACTTATGGTGAAGTCTGATTTTGAATTACAATTTTGAAAATGCCACTTTTAGGAAGTTGAAGGAGCATATGATGGATGGAATGCTGAACAATGCAAGCATTCACCCCAGTCACAAAGATCTGGGTTTAATCCATTTTTCTTTTGCGCACCACGCTACCCCAGTTTGGACCCATCCATATGCATATCAGTCTTGACTCTGTTCCTTATGGGAACAGTGCAGCCCGAACTGCAAAGCCGGGTCCTCCCTGGACTGGAAACAAGCATCCTGGGACCAGCAACCTGTTCTTTTAGAAAGTTGGCATTTTCCTGCCTTAGGCATCGAAGGCCACATGTAAAAAGCATTTCTCTGGTCGCAAATGGCCCGATTCACATAGTCGGACTGTTTGTGCCCGGACGGAAAAATGCTTTTTTTTAAATGTACAAAACGCAAAATGTGATTCAGTAACTTGTTACAGAATCACATTTTGCATTTGCGATTTGGTAGTTGGAAGGGGCATGTTTAGGGCGTCTCTTCCACATACCAACATTTTATTGTGTGTATTACTTCTTTTGTGGCGGAATTCTGTTCACAAAATAGTAATACTTTACCACCAGTTTAAAATCGGTGGTAACCCATTCGCCAAAAGGAAGGGATCTGAAAGCACCCCTTCTTCTTTGAGAATGCAAATAAAAATTGTTTGTAAGAGCAGGCAGTGATCCCATGGAGCACTGTCTACTCTTAAAAAATGAAACTACAAACTTAGTTTTTTTCTCTTTAAATGCGTCCGATTTTCATTTAAGGAAAATGGGCTGCATTAAAAAATATATATATTGCATTATCAAAAAGCAATCACAGATATGGTTGTCTTCTGACCCCAGCAGCCACCATTCCTGTGATGGCTGGAATTCCTAATGGATTGCAAATTGCGACCTACCTCATTAATATGCATGAGGTAGGTCTATTAGTGACCCACTAGAAATCGCTACTGGAACTCATATTTTAATGTTAATACATCCAGCCCTTAGTGCCTGTAGCCTGTCTCTGGTCAAATGACTGGGTGCAGCTGACAGATGGGCATTTTGAATTCCTCTGATACAGCCACACACAAAAACTTAACTTAGGTGTGCCTGGATGGGCCATCACTAGCAGGATTGGAGAGAGGAGCACGGCACAGCCATACTTACACCCGAATGTCCTGCCTCCATAGAAAGGGATGCATACCCCTGTAGTTAATCTGGAGCCTGGACAGGGAAGGCAGGGTGCCTGGGGACTTCATAGGGAAAACTCTAGAAGCTTCTGCCCCACTTCAACAGCACAATGGCGTATACATTCTGGACCTCGGAGACCAGTTCTTTAATAAACTTCTGGACCTGTGGATATTCTCCCAGGAAGAAGGACCACTGAGCTCCTGAAGGAATGTCACTCTGCTAGACTGCTACCCTGATGGACTTCTGCCTTGCTGTGCTGACCTGCTACCTGGTGACCTCCTGTGTGGGTGATAAGCACTGCATACCTGGAACTCTAAACTCCAGAGTGACTCCAACGGCTGGTTCGCTGGCCTTCTGACTTGAGCCCCAGGGACAAAAGACTCCCAAAACCTTGCTTCCGCACCTGGACTCTGCCATCTGTGAGTCTACCCTGTCAAGTGGTAACACCCCTACCCTGGTCCCTTAAACGTGGGTTAAAGGTGTTCTGACAGCCTCTGTGGATCCAGCAGAACCAACTCCTCTGGTGTGTGGCACAACCCAGGGCAGAACCGAAACATCGCTGCTACTGTGTAGATTGAAACCGCGGCAAAGACCCACCGTGCTGCCCGTCTCTCTGCTCATCGCCATATCAGAACTGCCACAGCGTGATGCACGAGATGTGGAAGGCCCTACACCAGGGTTCTCCGAAGTCAGTCCTGTAGGGCCGGATCCACGTCAGATTTTTTGCATATCCCCATTTAGATAAAGTTATCTTAAAAATCTGGTATGGATCCAGCCCTCCTGGACCAACTTTGGCGAACCCTGGCATAGGGCCGTCCATCTCTCATCAACCGCAGCCTCGACAATGATGCCAGTCTCCACACTACAGCCTTACAACTCCTCAGAACACACACAGCTCCCCCGACTGTGTGATGCTTCCTCGACTCCGGACTTTGCCACGCAAGCCCTTGTGACTGAGCTCTTCAAAGACAATACAGCAGAATCTTGCACCCGATCTTCGCTACCTCTTGGAACTGATACATCGCTTATACAGAGCAAGGCACTTTTGTAGCCGATCCTCACAATGCTCAGCAAACCTGGATTTAAGGTATACTCTATTCAACAGGCCCAACTGGATCCCGGTAGCCGGCCCACGCTCTATCTTGGTTTGCCTGAACTTATCACTTTGTCCTGGCTAGCATAAGCGAGTTGGCGCTGATTTTAACAACATCTTAACCATTGAACATCTTAATTTCTATTAATTGGAAATTTTGTCATTTTGGTGTTGTTTTATTTATTAAAAAGTACCTGCTGTTTCTAAACTGTTGTGGGGTGACTTTTGTGGTGTGTTCACCCTGAGAAGAATTGTGATTGCTGCTTGAGAAGGATTTCAGCCCCCCACCCCCCATCAATAACCCAATTTCTTACACTAAGGAAATGCTTGACTGATGAGCAACAATATTTGGGATCAAGAACAAAATATGATAGTGGGTTTAAGTCTACAGCAACACAAAAAGATGATGGAAGGAATTCTGAACATTGTCAAACATTCTCCCCAAATCACAGATCTGGGTTAAATGCATAATTTTGTTGCTATCCATATCCCCCCAGATTGGACCCAGGCATATGCAAACCAGTCTTGACCCTGCCCACCATGGGAACAGTCCACCCCATACTGTGAGGTTAGGTCATTTCTGCACTGGAAAACAAGCATCCTAGGTCTGGTTTAGGGATTTTACCCTTCATCAGCCACGCTAGGTTGAATCCAATGGTATATCGAGTGCGGAAACCACTTTTGAGCATGCTCTTCCCACTAAGGGCAACTATAGCAACACAAAAAGATGATGGATGCAATACTGAACATTCTCAATCATTCACCCCCATTCACAATTCTGGGTTAAATCTATTTATGCTTTCCTCACTATGCCATCCCAGTTTGAACACAGCCATAAGCAAATCAGTCTTGACCCTGCTCTCCATGGGAACGGTACAGCCTGAACTGCCAGGCCAGGTCCTCCCTGGTCCTTAAAATAAGTATCCTGGGACTGGCTTTGGGGTATTACTCCTCATCAGCCAGGCTACCTTGAATCCAGTGGCATAGCAAGTATGTGACCCATGTCTGGGCATACTCTTCCCACTTAGGGCAACTATAGCAACACAAAAAGATAACAGACGGAATATTGAACATTGTCAAATACAGGGGTGGATGCTTGATGTGGATCGGGAAAATGAGGCAAGGCTACAAAAATGCAAGCATGTGAAGGATATCATACAAAAGCAAAGGAGGCAGATAAAATGGCAGGTGGGACACCTGGAGGGGGTGGCAGCAGCAGGTGAGCAGCAGAGAAAGGCAAGACTATAGGAACAGACTTCGGGGGCAAGGAAGGGGAGAAGGGTAAGGCAGAAGGATCAGAGGAAATGGAAAGCAAAGTGATGAAGATAAAGAAACTCCTGAATATGGCAGTGGCCAAATCTTTGGGGGCGCAGCTTATGTTGTCCACAAAACATAAGATTTTGAAGGGCAGGTAAGTTGAAATGTTAAAGGGGCATATGTACGAAATACTGTCTTTGAGATTCTCAAATAGCGATTGTTTGAGAATCGCTATTTGAGAATCGCAAAACGAGATGTAATAAAAAATTCACAAATATTTTGCGATTCCTTGATATTCCTTCATTGCGAATCGCAACTTGTGAGTCGCAATGAAGAAATGGCTTCCCATTCATTCCTATGGGCCTGGAGGCCAATAGGAGTGAATGGGAAGACATTTTCAATTTGTGAGTACCCATTAGGTACTCGCGAATTGCGAATGTAGTTTCAACGGTGAAAGGGTGTCATAAGGAAACCCTGAGGCACCCCTCAAATGAGCATGTGTGCACATGTAGCACCATGCATGCTCTAAGGTCATGTATGTGTGCTAACTACCTGTTTTTGCTTGTTTCTGAGCAGTCGCTGTGACTGCGGACCCCTTTTGACGCAATAGTACTAACGACTATTGTTTTACGCCACCAATAAGACGGTGCTAAGCGTTGTATGCTCTTGTTTTTGCTTGACATTTCTCTAGCGGTACAGTTTAATTATTTTTCACTTACACTCACTTGTTAACATCATGGCAGAGAATCAAGGTCTGTCATTTGATGAGGATGATGTTCAATTGGTCTTGGCTGATCACCCTGACATTTTGGACACCGTTCCTACTCCCGTCACAAGCAATGAGGACGAGTGGGGAAAAATACTAGTCCTTAAAAAATCACACACGCGGACAACCCTCCATGGTACTGTGATGGCACAATACTTACGTAATAACTGTGCACCCACTGGGTTGATTGTTACCAACAACCCCAGACTTTTCCTTACGGATAAGGAATTCTTAAAGAGCTGGTCACTCATCGCATGGCGATGTACTAGGGACTGGCTCATACTGATCATACAGACCTCCAAGAGAATTGCAGATGCAATACTTATTGAGATCCAGGTCCTAGAGTCCCACATTAAGACTACCCTTTCTAGCAAAGCCTTTCAGAAAAACGTGGATGAAACAAATAAGAACAACAGGGAGTTTAAAGAATTTACCTTGTCAGTCAAAATTGAAAAATTCAGAAAAGATCTTGACAAGTTTAAGCTTGACAAGGTATACCCTTATACAAGTGAGACCTATACTCCACCGGATTTTTCTGCGAAAGGGCGGAAAACAGGGTCCAGTTACGGGACTTCAAGTTCTGATGAGAACTCATCAGGCAGCGATACCGGGTCCACTGGTCAGGCTTCCCGAGGTAGAGGTCGGGGCAAAAAGAATCCCCGTAACAATTGGAGAGGAAATCAACAAAACCAAACACCTATGTGGTGGCCACCCAACCCGTGGCAGTTTGGTGGTCCGCCTTTCCCTCCACAAATGGGACCACAACAAATGGGCCCTTTTCAACCACACATGGGGCCGTTTCCACCACAGTATCCTACTAACTTTGGAGGACAGCCTTTTTTAGGTAGAGGTCGAGGACGGTCTCGTGGCAGGAGAAGAGGCCAACAACAACCTCAGGTACATTACAGTCCACCAACAACATCAGGGAGGAACCTGAGGAGTACCACCACGAAGAACAAGGAACAGGCGACAACCAGCCTGGAATCGGGCTTGTAATCAACTTGAGTCAACATGCACTAACACAGATTGAGGAGAAGGCTCTTAACAGAGGTCTTGGTTTCGTACCAACGTATAGGAATGACCACTTTGAGACACGACTTGAGGTGTCTAAATTCCTACGTAAGATCCGATTACATTTCTTTTTTGCAAATAAACAAGAAATTGTAACACAAGATGTGAATACAGGGCTGAAGAAGAAATCCACTTTTTACCCACCATCTCACTCGATGCCTCCCAAGGTTTTGGCCTTTGAACATGCCATCGAGAAGGGTATTGAGAACCTTTTTTCACAACAAGAGAAGGAGTTTTATAACAACCTTCCTAAAGAGGAGCAATTGGCTCTTAAGACATTATCAATGAATGCTCAATTAACCATCAATCCAGCAGACAAAGGGGGTGCTAATGTCCTTTTGGATACTAGCACCTACCGTGCGGAGTGCTTGCGACAATTAGGTGATGCAAGATCTTATCGCCTTTTAGACACTGATCCTACGCAAGAATTGAAAGCCACAATCCAGATCATGACTGAAGAAGCAGAGTCCGAGGGTTGGATCACGTCACAAGAAGCAACTTTTCTATGTACCACACATCCAGTTACCCCTTATTTTTATGCCCTCCCCAAGGTGCATAAAAAACAGAGGCCACCTCCTGGTCGCCCTATTATCTCCGGCATGGGATCGATTCTTGAACCTTTGTCAACATTTGTTGACCATTTTTTGCGTCCCATGGTCCGAGAAATGCCAACCTATCTAAAGGACACTACTGACGTATTACGCCTTTTGCCCGAAATTGAATTTGATGTCAACACTGATCTTCTGGTGTCCTTTGATGTAGAGGCATTATATACCTCAATACCTCAGGATGAGACTCTTGAAGTGATCCAGCTTCTACTTCAGTCAAGAGATCTAGACAGCATTACCCCAGTTACCTTTATCATGGCCTGTGCCACCTTGGCTATGAAAAAGAATTGTTTTCAATTTGAGGACTCAATGTACCTTCAGGTATCGGGTACCAGTATGGGGAGCGTTTACGCTTCCAGCTTGGCGAATTTATATGTTCATTCGTTTGAACAGGAGCATGTACTGACTACCACAAACCCCTTCATTGACTGTATTAGAACTTGGAAAAGGTACATTGATGATGTCCTAGTGGTATGGCGGGGTACTTAGGAAAGATGCAATGAATTTTTATCCTGGTTGAACAATCGGAATAATTTCCTTCGCTTCACAGTTGAAGTTGGTAGGGACAGACTAGCGTTCCTAGACTTACTAATCACAGCAACTCCGGAAGGACTGCAATCCGAATTGTACAGGAAACCTTTGGCGAAGAACTCTTTGCTTTGCTTCAACAGTCATCACCCTAAATCCCTATGGGATAACCTGCCCTACGGGCAGTTTTTAAGGGTTCAGAGGTGTGGTATATAAATAAATAATACCGGATCTAGGTTTGACTAGGCATAGCAATAACAGATAGCTCAATAAATAAGAGTCAAGATTCGAGGTAGTAGGAGTTTGCAGGTTTAATACAGCATAAAGGACAGGAACAGGACAACCTGCATAGGAATAGGATGGCAGGGCCCGGCAGCTGCCGGGGCTGGATCTGGGATGAGCGCGCTAGCATTTAATAACAATACACATGCATATATAGTAAAACAGTTGCATTACAGTACATATGATAGGCGGAGCAGTGGGTGGAGCAAAGGGTGTGACGCGTAGTAGTCGCGAAAGATAAGGGTGAAAGTGGGTGTAACAGGGCGTATACATAGACATGTGATGCAAACGTAACAGAATATGTCATGAATGGGGCGGAAACATGGAGGGGGCTACCTAAGGAGCCGGGACCTCTAACCTAGTGGTGCGCGCAAACTGGCAATGACGTATTACTAGGAGAAGCTGGGGGCTATGAACTCTGTGCTAGGAGCAGAGACTGAAGTCTGGAGAGTCAGGGCGACATGTACCTAGACAGTATCTAGTATCTGATGTTTAGAGAACATGTTGATAGAATCCAAAAGTTATCGGGGTAAAGGCTAACAGACTCTAAGACTGGAGCATGCATTATTCTACATGTAGTGCGTGATGAAGAATACTAAATGACCATTAATACAGTATTTCTCTTACATGGAGACGTAAAGGCTAGACAATGACGGAAACTATTGATGCGATTCAGTAGCTTAGGAATGCAGAGAAGGAGGGCTGGACTGATAACTAGAATCATAACATACTCTTGGCAGACTCAGAGGCAGAGCCAGGCTGGGCCAGGCACTGCGAGGCAGGAAGTGAGTGAAGGGTCAGGGATACAGGTGGGGGCTGTATCACTCCTCAGCGAAGCTCAGGAGACAGAAGCTGAATCTAGTGTCCGGGCCCTTTTGAGGCCTAGAAACGGGGACTTTACAATGGGATAACGTGCACACTGAGAAACGTGGCAACGTAACTTTACATAGGCCTGATACTCGTAGCTTTCACGAGAACTGGAAATAGACATACTAGAGATGGACACAACTGTAATTGCGTCTTTAATCAAACATGGGGGATACATATGCATATTTAATCATGCACACATAACATAAGATGGAGGACTCGTAGGGACACAGAACATGGCAAAATTTACTTTTCCACATTCCCTCCTTGTCACTACGTTTCCATCAGGAAACATCAATATTCATGATACCATCTATCATTTCATACAGTATCATTTGCTCGTTTCGAGTTTTCTTGGAACTGGATTTAGGACGGGACTTGGGACTAGGAACACAAGATGTAGCACAAATGCCGCAAATCGCAGGGCCACATTGTATACAGAGGCAGCAACTGAATATGATCGCTACTGCAATACCTAGAAAGGACAATACTTTCCATCCCCAAGCGGAAATTATATTCCAGAACCAACCGGACCATGTCCAGGTGCCTGGATCTTGGTGTAACAGATGGGCAATTTTATGGAGTCTGGTTATAGCTGAATAAACAGACGGCGCGTTATTTGGAATGAAAATGCAGCAACTAGATCCGATGACTCTACATGCCCCGCCCCTATCGGCCAGTATGACGTCAAGGACGAGACGATTTTGGAGCACGACAAATCTCATAGCAGATTGCTCTTCGGTTAAGTTACCTAGAGCAGAGGCAGTCTCATTTACTACAGCTTCAAGGGTTCTTGTTAACCTACGGATTAGCTTACTATTCTGGATAGGGCCTATAAAAAAGAAGAAACCTCTATTGAAATCTGTATACTGTTCTAGAGCAGTTTCAGTATAATCGACAATCGGGAAATTTCTCTGGTGTCTAGTATGTACTAGGTGGGAATTCCTATGATAGTCAGGTGGGGCTAGGAAAACTGGTGGCAGTAGGAAGGCAATGTAACAGGTTCCCTCCCAATCGAGGGGCAGACGAACATATGCGGTTTGGCCACAAACAAAATAAGAATGACGTGAAGCTTTGAAAATAGATTTCCCACTGTCACTATACTTGACAATAGTAGTACAATCACTATGGCCTACATGTACGGAACCATTATTTCGGACACATAATTCGCCTTTGACTGGTAGTACTGAAATAGCAGGTAAGTCTGGAGTAGTATCAGACTGAACATTCAGGACCATAAAATTCGAAGAATAATTACCTAAGTTGTAAACTTCATTCTCTAGATCTAACCCTGTTCTGTGGGGAAGACCTTGCTTGTCTGGGAAACATGTACTGTTAAGGAAAGACATATCTGTTGAGGATGACGTTAACGTGGACCATGCTCCACACGAACCATTATGTGAAAATGGATAAGGAAAGAGTGGCAGAACTCCCTTCGGTGTCTGGAAAGGGGGGAGTCGACCACACACCCAACAATTAGTGGCATTGCTGGTCTGGTGTGAATAATGTAACATGCGGATAAAAGAATTGTTACGCATAGCGAGGCGATAAGAGAGTTCATGAGGAGGCAGATCACTAAACGTGTGCTCTACTGTAACATTAGAAGACTTATTTACATGAGAAACTGGAAAATACAAGTAAAATGCATAACTGGTGCAGGAAATCATAATGCTGAGAAATAAAACGAAACTTAGAAAAACGATACATCGGATTGAGTTTTGACTAACTCTCTCACTATGGGGGTCTATTTTATACATGTCAGAAACCGGTCTAACCGTTTCACCTAGGGGAGGACTTAGACAATCAAACTGGCTGACTTATTTTACTAGACCTTAACTTTTTCTTATACTCCTGTTGCGGAGTTGTCTCTAACAGGGAGGGTGTAGTAACAGTGTCTTTTGCGGGACAGTCCTTAAGAATAGTACTTTGGCAGTCCTTTAAATCCTCGGAAATGTTCTTTGAAACGGGCTTCAATCCATAAAACTTTTTGATATGCGAAAGATGCACCCAGCCTTTGCGTCCCTCCAACTTCACGGCTGTACGGGTGGCCAGGAGGACCTGTCGGGGCTCCTTCCAGCGAGGCTCCAGCGGACTTGAACGATCAAAATTTCGCACTAAGACCATGGATCCGGGAACGATTTCATGTGGTGCCACCTCGGTATTGTCTGGAAATGCGGCTGCAACCTGTGAACGACAAGAGTTGAGGGCAGACATCAAGGAAGCTAGGTAATCTGTCAGCATATTACTTGAAACATCGGTAATACTTCGAGGTCTAGGAGTACCCCACATGTTAGGGGGGCGGCCGAAAACGACCTCATACGGGGACAGACCTGATCTGGAATGTGCGACCATGCGCATATAGAACAGGGCAACTGGCAGAGTTATTAGCCAGTCCACACCTTTCTCTTGACATACTTTGGCAATGCGAATTTTCAGGGTCTGATTATGTCTCTCTACGAGACCGGCTGCTTCAGGATGGCGTCCACAATGGAACTTCCACTGGTACCCTAACAACAGGGAAACATGTTTCATCAACTCAGATGAGAATGGCTGGCCGTTATCAGAATACACGACCCTAGGGAGTCCATAACGGGGGAAGAACTCACGAACCAACTGCTTGGCAGTGGTCGCGGCTGTGTAATCTGGGACTGGATATGCTTCTGTCCACCTGGACAAAGCGCATACAACTACAAGGACATACTTGAAACCTCGACATCGCTCCATCTGAATGTAATCCATCTGGAGGACTTCAAAAGGGTGGTCAGGGGGCTGGAATCCACCTTGTTCCACCGGAACACTTTTACCTGGATTAAACTGACAACATATCATACAAGTACGGACCTTCTGCTTGGCTGCAGCTCGTAAATGCTTGTTGAACCAAATGTTCTGGATACTGTCTAACATAGCTTTTTCTCCTAAATGTGCTGGACTATGTGCGGTATTAATAATGACTTGAACCATAGAGTCGGGGAGAAACCATGTGGCTTTTCCCTTCGTCAACCATCCCTGATCTGTCTGGACCCCTCCTTGTTCGGACCATTTCTTGATTTCATCTGGAGTAGCATGTAACTGGATATCTATGACATCTTGAGTAGGGTCCTTAACTGTCATACATGTAGTCGGATCTGGAGTAAGTGTCTGTGTTGGCTTAACTGAAATGTCTGGAGCCTGTGCTGTAAGCTTAGCTGTGCGATCTGCTAGATCATTACCCTGGGAAATAGTGTCAGTAACTTTCGTATGTGCTTTGCATTTCATGATAGCAATGGATGTCGGTAAATGTATGGCATCTAACAGAGCCTGAATAAGGAGACCATGCTGAATCTTGGTTCCATGAGAAGTCATGAAACCTCTCTCCTGCCAGAGCACTCCGAAGTCGTGTACGACTCCAAATGCGTAGCGTGAATCTGTGTAAACATTAACTTTCAGGTTCTTGGCGTGTATGCAGCCTTGAGTCAGAGCAACTAGCTCTGCTGCTTGAGCAGACAGGGTGTCAATACGGTGTGTCTCTATAACTTCAGTGTCAGTAGTCACTGCATACGCGGCTACTAGTTCTCCTGTACTTGTTCTCATGCATGAACCATCCACATAAAGTGTCAGGTCGGGATCTGGTAATGGAATATCTGTCAGATCTTGTCTTGGCTTGGTCATGATGTTAACTACTTCCACACAATCGTGTGTGGCAGGATTTGGATTAACTGAAGGTAACAGTGTAGCAGGATTCAAAACGTTGCAGCGTCTGATCTCTATGTGTGGCTGAAACAGTGTCAATTCATAACCTGTTAAACGTGCAATTGTCAAGTGTTGAGTCTGTGTTCGGTTTAAAAGAACTTCCACGGAGTGTGGGACTTTTACTGTCAAGGAGTGTCCTAAGACTATGGAATCACTTTGTCTGATAGCTAGTGCTGTGGCTGCAACTGACTTGAGGCACGCAGGCAGAGCCTGGGCTACAGGATCTAATGTGCTCGAAAAATAAGCACAAGGCTTGTATTGTCCTGCTTGATCTTGTGTGAGAACAGATAATGCTGTACCTTCGCGTTCAGTGATGAAAAGTGTAAAAGGCTTACTGTAGTTCGGTGTAGCTAGAACTGGAGCTTGGCATAGGGCTTTCTTTAATTCATTAAAACTAAGTGTATGTTCAGATGTCCAAGGGAGGACAGTCGATACGGCTGCCTCCTGTGTTGTTAACTGTATCAGTGGCTTGGCTAGAAATGCATACTGAGGAATCCATTGTCTGCAATAAGAAGTAAGGCCGATAAAAGCACGTACCTCCTTCTGGGTCTTGGGCTGAGGAAGACTCGCTATTAACTGAATACGATCTGGTGTCAACTGCCTACCCCTCTTGGACAGTAAGTGTCCTAAGTAGACCACTTGCTGGACACAGAATTGAAGCTTCGAAGGGGACACCTTGTGCCCCATCTCGGCTAGGAAATACAAGACTGTAAGTGATGCTTGCTCGCAAGCACGTTCAGAACGGGCTGTGATCAGTAGATCATCGACATACTGGAGCAGGGCAGTGTCAGTTGGCATGTGAATGTTGTCTAGTTGTCTCTTGAGTGCTTGACTGTAAATACTAGGACTTTCTGTGAAACCTTGAGGAGCGCGTGTGAACATATAGCTCCTTCCATTTAAACAAAATCCGAAAAGAAACTGGCTGTCTGGATGAATGGGGACACTGAAAAACGCGTTCTTGAGGTCTATGACTGTAAAAAATGAGGCTTCGGAATCAATGGCTGTCAATAGGGAAGAGATATCTGGGACAACTGGGTACTGGGGAATAATGCATTTATTAAGTTCTCGAAGGTCAATCACTAATCGATATACTGGAGGTGCATTTGGATCAGTACGTTTCATGACAGGAATGATCGGAGAATTACATACATTGGAGTCAGTTTCTACCACTACTCCTTGAGCCATGAGCTCGTCAATAATTTTGGATAAGGCTGCTACAGCCTCAGGTGGCAATCTGTACTGTCTGATTCGTGGCAGGACTACACCTGGCTTGAGAGTCACACGATGGGGTGTGATTTGCATAAAGCCAACATCAGTTGGACCTCGCGCCCATAGATGCTGCGGGACATTGGACAATCTCGGATCAAAATCTCGTAATACATAGTGACCCTTGAAGTCACGAAGAAACAATCGTATTCCCTCTGGGGAACAGCATATAACTGCACCTAATTCTTTCAGTGTTTTAATGCCTAATAAATTTTCTGGACATGACTTAGTAAGTAACAGATCAGTAGTGCGGGACAATGGACCTACTTCTAGGGTAACTGGCTTTGATATTTCATTTACAATAGGCTTTCCCGAAAATCCAAGGGAAACATTTCTAGAGCCTGAGAGCGGAGCCCCTGGAACTTCGGCGTGGCTGATGGTGGTCCTACTTGCCCCTGTATCAATCAGAAACTTTCTGTCTTTCCCTAATACTTGACTATGAACATAGGGACCCTCTTGATCTACAGGTATCTCGATGAGAGGCAAGCCTACCTCCCTCTCTAGGCTGTTTCATGAATATGGCTGATACTCTGGATACTCAGACTGCGCATACTGGTACATCTGTTGTGTAACATGCTGTGTTGCAGCGATAGGCTGCGGTGCTGTAACTGTCTGTGGTGCATTCTGTGACTGAGGAGTCTGTGTAACTTGTTCTTGTCTAGGCGGACGTGGTCTTTCTTTAGTCTTACCGGTAGCTATGTTGTGTTTCAGAACTGCACACTCGTTTATAAAATGACCTGGCTGTTTACAATAATTGCAGTTCCCTTTAACGGGAGCTGCAGGATGACTGGCTTGATTCGGACCCCTCTTCTGACTGTCTTGAGGAACAGATTGTGCAACTAGTACTTTCATTTTTGTGTCTTTCATACGCTTTCTCTCGTGTTCTTGCTCTTCTCTGATTCTATTCTGGTGGTATTGAAGCATCTGTAACATTTGGGACGGGGTATTAGCTTGCCAGGTACTTTCGACTTTCAAAACTCGATTCTTAACTTGTGGACTTGAATTCTCGACTAGTTTAGTAACAAAAAGATGAGGGTATGACTCGCTACTCGTCTTGAGGCCACTGTTTATAATAAAACATTTTTCAAATCTAGAGTAAAAATCACTAGTGTCTTCGTCTTGTTTCCGTTTACATGCTGAGATTGCATCCCAGTCTTCCTTTTTAGTTGCTAATAGTCTGGGCAAAACTTGTATTAACAGTTCAGGTAATTCTTTACATTTATCTCCAAGACCGGTACCTGGTACTCGTGCCTTATCTTCAGCTTCTAGAACTGCCCAATCGATCTTTTTCTCTCCCACCTCCCATTCTTTTTCCTTGAGTTTCTCATATACCCCTGCGGGCAACAGGACCTTTAACATTTTAATAATATCTGGATACGTGTATTCTCCCATACGGAGCATGTCTTTCAATTCTCGGTGGAACCCTGCTGGATCTTTATCATGACAGGGAATTAATTTTTTCATCTCTAAGAGTTCCATCTTTGTGATAGGGGTGTAAACAAACACTCGTTCTAGTTCGCCACCCGTTCCTCTAACTGGGTGGACTTCTCGTAACGGATTCTGTCTGTCTATGTAAAAGGGTTTACTTTCTGGGGGTGAGACATGAACAAAATGCGGGTTCAAGAACGTTCTATATTTGTGGCGCTGTTCTAGAATGACACTAATTAAATCGGTACCTAAACCTTTCCATTTATACTGGAGTAACTCGTTCAGGACATCATGTAACGGACCTGGATCAGAATGTTGACCCTCATACAATGTAATGAGGTGCTGGATCATATACATACCCACCAGTCGTTGCTCGGCTGGGGGCAATTTCAGGAACATTTGTGCCACTATTTCGTCTGGAAAAGTGGTAGAATCAGTAATCCATCGGACTGCTGATCGGACTAGTTCTTGCTCATGCATAGTACTTAATTCGCTATAACCGATTCGTGATTTCAGAATGTGATCGGTAGCTTGAAATACTTGTTCTAGAGAACCTTGTTCTGGTGCCGGATGATGGAAAGTTGGCTTGTGTTCTAGGCGTAAATGTCGGTCTGGAAATCTAGATTTTCCTACATACGCTATTCTGGCGGGATTCTCGTCCTCTACCTCTTCCGCAGAGTCATTTTCTTTCTCGCTTACTTGTGCTGCCTTACGTTGATCATGTAACCTTATTATTTCCTTACGAATTTTCTTGTACATACTCTCTATACTACCGATAGTTCTATGCTTACCGTCGGCTATATTATCACTCCATCTTGTCAGGGTTCTCATTTCGGCTCGATCTTTGGTCGGATAATCTTGTTCTCTTATTAGACAATTAATCAGAAACTTTAATAGCATGAGCTGGACTTCAACTTTTCTTTGGCACATGATGTCACTAATACTTTCTGGATCATTCCCTGTACGGATGAAACGATATATTCTGTCTAGATCTTCTTTCATATCTGGTAGGGTGTCTAAAAACCCGAGCACCCGTCTTACACGTATAGAATATAGAATCATACTGTCATCACCTGTGACTGGATCATAGCGACATTCAGTAAGGACTCGTCGGATATCTGCAGCGGACTGATATTTGGGCGTACGCTGTGACGCGCATTCATGTAACTCGGCCAACGTTTTACGTTGGTGCGGTGGCGGGGTACCAGGAGGACCTCCTCCTGCGGCCCCTAAACTGGAATCATCGACTGATGCTCTTCGTACTAGCGCGGCGGGAAATTGAAATGCGGGCTGAACTTGTATGGCGGGCTGAACCTGGGGGACCGTAGCAGGTACTGCAAGGGGTGCCCCGGTGTCTGGAGGAGCAGGAAGTGCCTGATTTACAGGGACTGGCGGAGCGGGATTTGCATATTCTGGGACTGTGTCGTCCAAATAGGACGAGATGAAAATATCAGCTGCGGTCGGTTTGTGACGTAGCTTGAGCGGAACTAATGGTGGCGGGGAATTACTGGATGCCTCCGGGGTCGCTTTTGGCAAGCCCTCGGCAAGAAGAGGATACATACCCTTAATGAGGGCGTTCCTCTGTCTGTCTGACTGTTCGGTTTTAACTCGTTCACCTATCTCGATTAGTTCCCTTTCTTGGGCTCGTTCTAAGGATTCTCGACTTATTTCTGACTTTCTGATTTCTTTTTTGGTTCTTTTATGAGATTCTTTGCGCCATAACTCGATGGCATCTTTCTGTGACTGTCTTGCTTTCTTTTTCCATAATGCTTCTTCTACTCTCATGATGCACTCGGCATCCCACGTACCTGATACGGGCCATCTATACTTTTCTTCTAACTCCTTGGTATACTCTACCCATAAATCTAGATATAATATGGCGCTTATGCCATGCTTCTGATACATAAAATGACCTGGACTGTCCCTAGGCGGGACAGGAACTGCTTCTTCTAGCAGACCCTTTCTAGTTTTTAACTGACGTAATCTCGAAAAGAGGGACATTGCAAACTTGAATCTGAACACAATACAATACACGAGGAACAATAACAATTGAGAAAACAATTCAGGCATACCACGACATTGAAAATACATTGAATAACATTATGAAGCAACAGTTCGGACGGAATACTACCTGGAACACTGAGAACAGAAACACATGAATTTCTCGAGAACGGAACAGACTAGAATTACTGGATGCGCTGCTGAATCAGCACGGAACATACCGGTCCCATAAGGGACGCATCAAGACCCGTATCCACCTAGGTGAACACTTCGTTTCAGATCTGCGTACCCAGACCCATCGGACCAGAGACAATTTAGATTGACCCTGTCTAGATACTACCCCAGCAACGGTACTCACCGGGCAGCAAGAACGGAAGGCCTCGGACTGGACTGGACTGCTTCGACGCCGGACGGACGAACTTCGGACTTCTGTTACGGGTGGGCCTCCGGATACCTCGGACCTTGGACTCTCGGCTTGGGCTCTGGTCGGGACTCGCCGCGTTCCTCCACCGTCTCGTCTGGATGCTGGACCGCCTCCTCCGTCTCCTCCGTGGGCCTGAGGGATACTTAAAGCAGAAATATCTGCCGGTGCGCAGAAGAGTTCCGTCACGACTGCAGAGGGTCAGGGGGCCGGCGTGGCTTCACCGACGCGTGGGGAAAGGGCAAGTCCCTATTCGGGCGCCATTATGTGGTATATAAATAAATAATACCGGATCTAGGTTTGACTAGGCATAGCAATAACAGATAGCTCAATAAATAAGAGTCAAGATTCGAGGTAGTAGGAGTTTGCAGGTTTAATACAGCATAAAGGACAGGAACAGGACAACCTGCATAGGAATAGGATGGCAGGGCCCGGCAGCTGCCGGGGCTGGATCTGGGATGAGCGCGCTAGCATTTAATAACAATACACATGCATATATAGTAAAACAGTTGCATTACAGTACATATGATAGGCGGAGCAGTGGGTGGAGCAAAGGGTGTGACGCGTAGTAGTCGCGAAAGATAAGGGTGAAAGTGGGTGTAACAGGGCGTATACATAGACATGTGATGCAAACGTAACAGAATATGTCATGAATGGGGCGGAAACATGGAGGGGGCTACCTAAGGAGCCGGGACCTCTAACCTAGTGGTGCGCGCAAACTGGCAATGACGTATTACTAGGAGAAGCTGGGGGCTATGAACTCTGTGCTAGGAGCAGAGACTGAAGTCTGGAGAGTCAGGGCGACATGTACCTAGACAGTATCTAGTATCTGATGTTTAGAGAACATGTTGATAGAATCCAAAAGTTATCGGGGTAAAGGCTAACAGACTCTAAGACTGGAGCATGCATTATTCTACATGTAGTGCGTGATGAAGAATACTAAATGACCATTAATACAGTATTTCTCTTACATGGAGACGTAAAGGCTAGACAATGACGGAAACTATTGATGCGATTCAGTAGCTTAGGAATGCAGAGAAGGAGGGCTGGACTGATAACTAGAATCATAACATACTCTTGGCAGACTCAGAGGCAGAGCCAGGCTGGGCCAGGCACTGCGAGGCAGGAAGTGAGTGAAGGGTCAGGGATACAGGTGGGGGCTGTATCACTCCTCAGCGAAGCTCAGGAGACAGAAGCTGAATCTAGTGTCCGGGCCCTTTTGAGGCCTAGAAACGGGGACTTTACAATGGGATAACGTGCACACTGAGAAACGTGGCAACGTAACTTTACATAGGCCTGATACTCGTAGCTTTCACGAGAACTGGAAATAGACATACTAGAGATGGACACAACTGTAATTGCGTCTTTAATCAAACATGGGGGATACATATGCATATTTAATCATGCACACATAACATAAGATGGAGGACTCGTAGGGACACAGAACATGGCAAAATTTACTTTTCCACAGAGGAATTGTTCAAACGCAGAGGCTTTCAAAACACACTCTTTGGCCCTAAAAGAACAACTAGTCTCAAGAAAGTACCCTCCAAGACTAGTACAACGTTCACTTAAACGTGCCCGTAACAACAATCGTCTGGCTCTTCTTGATCCTTCTGTACAAAAACCTCCACTAGAGAGACTCACTTTTGTGACCACTTTTGGGACCATGTCCAACAACATACAGAAAATGGTAAAAAGGCATTGGTGTATCCTCAACTCGGACAATGTCTCTATTCAGAGTCCCTTGTTCTCTTTCAAAAGGGGACCCAACCTCAGGGATCGGTTAATCCATACACGACCACGTGAAAACAGACCTAGGGCTCTAGGTTATCTCTGGGATCTTCCCCCAGTCACAGGTCATCATCCCTGTGGTATGTGCCAAGCTTGCCCACAAACAAGAAAGACGACTGAAATTGACATTGGGACGTCTAGACCGTGGATTCAGTCTAGATTCACGAACTGTAACAGCGAGAATCTCGTTTATCTCATCACCTGTCCCTGTGGTTTGAAATACATAGGGATGACTACCCGAAAAATCAAAGTTAGGATCTCTGAACATAAGAGCACGATCAGGTGCAAGAGACAAGCAACAAAACTCACCAATCACTTCCTTGAAGCACGCCATCCTTCGACTGAGTTCCAGTGGACTGTGATTGAACAGCCTCACATCCCTGCGCATGTTACAGATGTGTCCAAATACCTTTTATTAAAAGAACAGAAATGGGTCTTTAAGATGGGCACTAATCGGGTGGGTTTGAATGATGACATACCCTGGTCGACCCTCTGATTTCTTGTAACAGTGTTCGGTTACTTCCGAATAATCATTGTAATTGTTGTTAATGGCCAGTCCACATAAAAGCATAGGGGTAATGGTCTGGGAACAATTCCCTATAGGACTGATATAATACGACTTAACCCCTTTACCTTTTTCCATAAACATCTTCTACACCATTGGTTAAAACATCATTGATAGCCCTTTCTATTTACTGTGCAAGTGACAGCTTATGTCCTTAACACTGACAAGGGAGCTCCAGTACATTGAAAAAGTTTCACACATCTTGAATACAGCGGTATTCATCTAGCGAGGGTCGAAGGTCACCCCTTTTTTGTGTATATATATATATATATATATACTAAAAAACATCCCCGAAAAATCCCTGATAGCTGGAACAGGCATCAAATAAATATGACATTGGGTCGGTGGGTAACAAGTTCTTTCCCGTCCGATCAGTAGCCTGATATCATGTACAATGGTTTAAACATCGATCGTATCATTGTCCAATATCAAGGTTCTTTGTTTATAAATTGAGACATGTTTGTAAACAACAAAATAGACATGTTCTCTTAACCCCTTAAGTGCTGCCGTCGGCCAACGGTCGTCACGGGCACTACCTCCCCAGTGCTGCGCACGACCGTTGGACGTCCAGTTCAGCACTGGATAATGGACAGCGCAGCACTGGGGAGGTTTGTTTACTAGCTTTAAAGGGGTTAACTTTGTCAATAAAGTAATGCACACGTAATTTGTGCAGCATTGTTGACAAAGTTTTAAATAAAGATCAAGTTTTACAAAAAATCACGAAAAGCTAAAACTGACATTGAGCAAACACAGCATCTTGATTGGCTGGTAACTAGTTTTTCTGAGCCAATCAGAAGCCCGATTATATTTCAATATCCTCAACGCACCACGTGATAATTTTCTGACCAATCACGCGATACGATATTATCCTAGGCTTTTCCATCCCTCGGCACCTCCCCGATCGGCTCGGACGCCGATTCTAGGAGTACCGATGGATAGGTAAGCAAAGGGCAATTCGGTCACTGATCTTTCAAGTATGCTTGTAACCATCTGTGCGTGAACGACTAGTCTGTAAAGTTCGGACGATGCGCTGGTCATTTGTAACATATGCGGTACGATCAGCCTTCATTCTATTAAGCCGCTTTTTCATTCCACCATGCATGAGAACATGTGACTTTTACCGCTAGCAATTGGCGTTTAACCTTATGTATACAAGTTGAGAGTGGGTGATTTTTTGGTTTTACGTGTGCTGACCTGATTTTCTCAAGCATTTGATAGACTGAGTCTAGTTAACAGATCGCTGTGTACTTATCTCTTTCTACTATAGAGCGGTGCTTCCCCTTTTTCCTGAGCCGTGGCCAGGTGGGGTGAGGTCCATACCTCTTACAAGTATGGTAAGATGGTTTATGCTTTCCTACATTGGTATTTACTAGACAAGACCCAATGGTAATACATGTGCACTCAGTGATCAGTGCCATCGGTATACCATGTTGATACCTGTTATTAATCATAACTATGTTTATAATATGATACGCCATGTTGTCCTGAAGGGTACTCTGGGTTTGACCTTTTACATATTCCTTTCCTCTTTTTCAGTACAACTTGGAAAGAGGAAAGAAGAATGAGATGAACACCTAGTGATTTCAGGTGATCTCTGTATCTGTTTTTGATTTTGAGCACTTTTCCGTTTTCATTATCACTAGTTTTGCAGTAGCTCTCAGTCCACA
The DNA here is from genome assembly GCF_964261635.1 of Lissotriton helveticus. NCBI lineage: Eukaryota > Metazoa > Chordata > Amphibia > Caudata > Salamandridae > Lissotriton > Lissotriton helveticus. The sequence goes on along the minus strand of NC_136063.1, from coordinate 240,807,734 downwards.
TGGTCCTGAAGAAAGCAATGACGAACTTGTCACTAATTGCTGAAACATGTCGACCACATAAAACATTCGGGCAGTCCATATATTAGCGACTGTCACTGACTACTTTTTAACTTTGGAAGAGTGGGTAACACCTGAATAAAACTTATTAGTACCCCCCCATCCTATTTTATAATCACCTATTTTTTTTTTCACATTGTTTGAGCACTGCAATATCAGTCCCCCTTTATGATATGTATGTTAAGATCCTTACAAGTTGAGTAGCAAGACCACAGGTAGACCTAACCAATCGGCGGTGGAGTTCCTTCTGGACCCCCGACCGTGTAAGTTGACTGGCTATTCCAGTGGTGGTCTTGATGGAATCCCACATGATGAAGGGCGGTTCCGTGTGGTGACTGATGGGCATCCTTTCCTGACCACTGCAGGGATGACCCTAGTTAGATACATAAATGTTTAGGTTGTCTTAGGTTACCCCTTCTGGGCACATTGTGCGCACTTGCTAGACCCTCCGGTATATATGTTGTTATAAGTTGGTAGGGAACATATTGGAGTTTGGTCTTTAAAATTACCCCTGGTCCTAACTACCTGTTTTTGCATGTATGTGTGCCACATGGCACTTTGAAAAAAGCAAAAAAGTGTTTTTTTCAAAGAATTTGCAAATTACCACCAACCTTCAGTTGGTGGTAATTTGCGATTTCTTATGCCAAATTTGCACAACTTAGGTGCTTTCTACATCGCATTTAAGGAATCGTAATTCTCGATTCCTTAAATGCTATTGCAAAATAGAGAATCGCTAATTTGTGATGCCCTTTTGGGATGATACATCCCAAAAGGCCTTTTCCTGTTCGCAAATGGGCCGATTCTGAGAATCGGCCCATTTGCGAACGGGAAATGGGCTTGATACATATTCCCCACAGTTTTTACACAGAGAGCTGAGGATCAAGGTAAGGTCTAAAGAAGAAGAATATGAACTGGCAAAATGCCCATGGGTGCCTATGACAATACAAAAATGGACAGCAGAGTTTCTGCGAAAAGTACCCTCAGCAGAGTGTGACCCTGTTTAAATATATGCAAAGCCCATATCACATTTGAGGGTTATGTATGACAGAATTCAGGGTGCACATGGCACGTGATGCATTGGCAAAATGGAGGGAAAAAGACTTGGATGTATGGACGTACACGGTGGTTCCAGTGGAGGGATGGGTTCCATAACAAAGAGTCAGGGAGGAACAATGGTGGCCTGTTGGGATTTCAACAAGGGTCTGTATTCTCGAGAATACTGCAAGTTAAGGCGCAAGTGTTTGAATTGCTCAGAGAGGCATGCCCTCATCCATTGCTTTGGCTAAGCCGGTAGAAAGCAAGGGGGCCAAGCAGGAGGTTACACAGGCTAATAGCCACAGAGTCAAGGGGGCTCAGGTTCCCCCAAACCATGTCAGGGTCTTAAAGGTGTGGAAGGCGAGAACAAAAAAACTGGTGGAAATAGCTCTTACACTTGTTAAAGCACATAAATAGACATTTTGGCTGTGATCCTATCCTAAGAAAGAGGACGCAGCAATCTTGCAGGAAGGATTTCAGTGGAGTTTTCATTTGGGGTATGAGGGTCCTAGGATTTGGAGTTGGGCACAAAATCTCAAGTCAGTCAGAGACCATCCACAAGTAACATGGGAGAAATTGCAGAAAGAAGTGCAGTAGTGCAGGATGACTGGTCCTTTTGACAATTGGTCATTGGAGAACCTGAGTGTGTCCCTAATAGGGACGGTTCCCAAGAAAGAGCAGGGACAATACAAGCTGATACAACATCAGAGGAAGGACCGGTAAATGACTTTGTAGCTGAAGAATTGGCTTCAATGTTGTACTCGTTGATTAATGTGGAAATGTCACTGGCGGAGCGAGCAGGGGCCGGAGTGGAAATGGCAAAGTGTGACATAAAATTAGCATTTCTGTTGTTGCTGGTGCACCTGGAGTATTTTTGGTTGCAGGGTATTCAATTTGGAAGCAAATGGTACGAGGATGAAGCCCTTCGAGTATTTTCAGTTGCAGGGTATTCAATTTGGATGCAAATGGTATGTGGGTAAAGCCCTACCCATGGGATGTTATATTTTATGCGCTCTTTTCGTGCAGTTTAGCTCATTTCTGCAATGGATGTTTACATGGTGCATGAAGCACGAGTGGGTGACCCAGTACCTGGATGAATTCTTTTTTGTACACAAGACTAGCTTTGCAGGCTACCAGCGCTTACTGCTAAGTTTTCAGGAGCTCATGGAGGGCTATGAGGTTCTGTTGTGATTAGAGAAAACAGTAGGCCCACAGACGAGTGAGTAGGGCATTCGGTAGGAGGCTCAAATTGGCGCTCTCATGATTGTCCTTACTCAGCATCATGTGTGACTTTCCATGGGGAGGAGGGAGAATCTGCCCATGTGGAAATTATTTTTGGCCTCATTCAATGGTATCCACTTGTGCACGTTGCGAGAGTTTGAGTAGGATGTACAAATATATCTGGATGTGGCAGGGAGTGTGGAGTCTGACCTGTATTGGTAAGGGTATTGGTGCACAGAGGAAGGCCCGAAGGCTGACACTTGGGGCTGCAACATTGCCTTTCTTGAGTTTTTCTCATTAGTGGTAGCGGTCACTCTGTGGGAAAACTTGTTGGAGCACAAAAATGTTTTGCTCCACCTTGACAACATGTTGAAGGTTTTTGTACTTGCCTGCTTGTAGAATAGTATTTTGTTCAGGGCAAAACATGTGCCAGGCATGGACAATGACATTGTGGATGCTTTTTTTCATTCACAGTGAGAGTTTTCATTGTGTGGCCACAAAGAAGGAGGACAGAGACAAGAAGCACATGCCGACCGAGCTATGGACTGTAGAAGACAGAGGCTGTTCCAATTGGTGGAAGGATGTTTGGCTGTATCCACACAGAAAGTGTACACACAGGCAGGGGAAGAATTCCTGAGAACAGGGGCTTGTAGGAAACCAGGGGAATGGGAAAGAGTGGACGACGTGGTACAGTTTGTTCTGCGGATGACGGAGAAAGGTATTTTGCTGTACACGATTGCAGGAAAGTTAGCAGGGATCACTTTCAGGGGAAAGTTGTTTTGGGGCTATGCTCCATCAGCAGGGGCATTGGTTAAGATGATGCTTGAAGGCTGGGCCAGGGAATGGGGACATTCAAGGACGAAACAGAAACCTCTTACTTGGCAGGGTTTTACTCAGGTGATTAGTGCTCTGCCCGCGATTTGCAGTTCAGAACAAGAAGCAATCTTGTTCACCACCTTGATATCCTCGATGTTTTTTTGTGCATTTAGAGTGTTCGAGCTGTTGGGCTTAAGGGTGGTAGGGGGCTCCTGTGGGAGAAAATAGGGTTTCAGGAGAGAGGGGCAGAAATTCGGCAGCACCGTTTTAAAATGGATCAGAGGTTGACAGAAATGACAGAATCATTGCCAGCATACTCAGTGGAATATTTCTGCCAGGTGCCATGGGGTAGGAAGCTATGGGGGTGAGAAGCGGCACCCTCTGGGAACGTTTTCCAACATGGTCGAGGGAAGCCCATGACAGCTTTCCAACCATTGGCGATACTGAGAAAATCGCTCGATACGCTGGAATTAGTAGCCACGGAGTACAGCACACATTTATTTTGCATCAGGGGGTGACAGAGGCGGGCAAGAGAGGTTTGGTCCAGAGAACGATTCATGGCTCTGGATAGATTGTTTTCCAATTGTTTTAAGTGATATGTCAGGTATGGCGGGGGCATTGTTGAAATAACTTTGCTGTATTTACCCCTTTTCCCTTACTGCTGTTTTGCATTGGAAGTTTGGTTCCTGGCGGGAGGCTCCCGGCTAGGCTATTTGGATCATTGGCCATTCATTTGTGAAATAGGCTGACTGGAAATCCAGCAAGAGTCAGCAAGAACTAAATCTGGGGTTTGTTGTGAGAGCTCATTCTGTGGCTTGGCATGGGGAACGTGGTATGCGTTGTCTAAACAGGTTGTTACAGGGGAGGAATAGCCAAGGCATTTTGTTGTGTATTTTGGTGAAAATGATCTGGTCATTGAAAAGGGAGTATCATTGCTAAGGGGCAATGAAGAGGGAATTGAAGGATACAAAAGTGCAGTGGTCAGGATGTTTTTTAGCCTGGACGGAATTCATTCCCAGAAGGATTCGGAGAGGCACCAGCGAGCCAATAGCAATTGATTAGGTGAGGAGGAAAACCAAAAGGGAAATGCAAAGGTTTCGCAGGGATGTAGGGCTAGGTTACGTGCAGCATTCTGATTTGCATTGTGACATAGTAGAGTTTTCCAAAGTGACGGAGTGCATCTTTCTCAGTATGGGATGGAGTTATATTTGTTGCAAGTGAATGATTTCTTAGCTCGGACTTTGAGTATAATGGGGCAATCTGGTGCAGAGGCAGGGGGCAGAAAATGTCAAGCCGGCCCACATGTTTGCATGGGTTTAGATATGGTTATTGATGTTGCCATAGGCAAATCAGGCTGAAAGGGAGGGCGTGAACAAGCCCACACTGGGACAAGACAGGAAGTAAAAGGTTATGTTAAAGGACGTTAAGTTTAGTAGATGTTAATAAATTCCCAGTTAAATAATAGGGGGAAGTTAAACTTTTTACATATGCCGAAGTGCAGTATCTCATGACATAGATTCTTGCTGGGTTATGTTATGTAGGTGGCGGGACCAAAGGGGTGGGGGGTAGAAATAGTAGGTGGCAATCTTTTAAGGTGAGGTTTTAGTTTTGTAAAGCAGTATGCTTGGGTAATTTTGTGATGAACACCTGTTTCAAGAAAGCATACATTCTCACACATACTCAGTATCAGTGGTCTGTGCTGTGCCCTTATCAACCAATAAGGGTTTGGGGGCATCCAACTGGAGGGAGGTCCATCCCCCGGGGGTATTGCGGGATACAGTGCAGTTTAAAGGACTGTGCACTGTTTTGGCTACATCTGGTATAGGATGTGGGTATAGGGGTCAATTCTGGGCTGCCACCCTCCATTTTTGTGTTAGGGGTACAAGGTGGTAGCCCAGTAAAATAGTTGAGGAGGTGTTTCCCCACCCGCCCATCACTTAGATTAAAGTTTTGGGGAAGTGAGGAACAGAGTTTTCGTGTTAGGGTTGGCTGAGTTGCTCGGTAAAGGTGCACAGTGGATGAAGCAGCTGTATGGTTTTCGCTTTGAGTCAGATGCAGGTATGTTGACAGTTCGCCCACAAGTTTGTATTGTTGCGGGGATTCTGCACATATACAGAACTATGCACAGGAAAACAGGACCTCAGTGAAAAGGGGCGTTCCAACCTACCACATTAGTCCCCAAAGTTCCAAACCGACTAGCAATAGTGTCTCATTCATTCTCCGTCTACAGCAAAGCTACCAATGATTAGACAACCCAGAACACGTCACTCTATCTTGGGAATCACTGGAGACTCTTTCGCTCACTCACTCATACTTGTCCACAATGCGAGTAATCTGAGACGCAGTATAGTTTAAAATGTTTATTTCAACTAACGCTCTCTATGGTGCAGTACATGTGCCAATACTAGCAGCAAAATGCATATATAGTCAGCATCGTTACAATACCATCAATCAATTAATTAATCATTTGTAAAGCGCACTACATACCGGCGAGGGTCTCAAGGTGGTGGGGGGCGCTACTGATCGAGCAGCCAGGTCTTGAGTATCCTCCTTAAGGTCAGCAGGTCTTGGGTCTGTTGTAGGCTCAGTGGGAGTGTGTTCCATGTCTTGGTGGCGAGGTGGGAGAAGGATCTCCCACCGGTGGTTGTTCTTTGGATGCGCGGGACAGTGGCGAGTGAGAGGTCGGTGGAGCGTAGCAGCCGGTTGGGGATGTAGAAGTAGAGCCGTCTGTCGAGGTAGGCTGGGCCGGTCTTGTGGAGTGCCTTGTGTGCGGTGGTGAGGAGCTTGAAGAATATCCTCTTGTTGATGGGGAGCTAGTGCAGGTTTCTCAGGTGGGGGGTGATGTGGCCATGGCGTGGTATGTCGAGGATCAGTCATGCCGAGGCATTTTGGATGTGTTGTAGTCGTTTGATGAGCTTGGTCGGGGCTCCCACATAGAGGGCGTTTCCGTAGTCGAGTCTCCTGCTGAAGAGGGCCTGTGTGACTGTCTTTCTTGTATCTGTCGGGATGCATGCGGTGGGTGTTGAAGCAGGAGGAGGTGACGGCGTTGACTTGCTTGGTTATTGAGAGCATTGAGTCAAGGATGATTCCCAGGTTGCGTGCGTGGTCGATGGGTGTCGGGGTTGCCACCAGTGCCGTCAGCCACCAGGAGTTGTCCCAGGCTGAAAGGTTCTAGCCGAGGATGAGGACCTCCGTCTTGTCCGAGTTCAGACGGCTGGTTTTTATCCAGTCGGCGACAGCCTTCATTCCTTTGTGGAGGTTTGCTTTGGCGGTGATGAGGTCCTTGGTGAGGGAGAGGATCAGCTGAGTGTTGGCGGCGTAGGAGATTATGTTGAGGTCGTGCTGTCGGGCTACGTGTGTGAGCGGTGCCATGTAAATGTTGAACAGTGTCGGACTGAGGGAGGATCCCTGGGGTACGGCGCTGTTGATCTTGAGGGCTTTGGAATGGAATGGGGGAGACGGATGCTCTGGGTTCTGCCAGGGAGGAAGGAGGTGGTCCAATCCAGAACCTTGTCTCGGATCCCTGCGGCGTGGAGGTGTGCACGTAGTGTGTGGTGGCAGACGGTGTCGAAGGCGGCAGAGAGGTCTAGGAGGATGATTGCTGTGGTCTCGCCGTTGTCCAGCAGGGTCCTGATGTCATCGGTGGTGGCGATGAGGGCAGTCTTGGTGCTGTGGTTGCTGCGGAACCCTGACTGGGAAGGGTCCAGTTTTCTGTTTTCTTCAAGGTGTCGGGTTACCTGTCTGTTGACTGTTTTCTCGATGACCTTGGCCGGGAAGGGGAGCAGATAGATGGGCCGGAAGTTCTTGAGGTCTCTTGGGTCTGCCTTAGGTTATTTGAGTAGGGCGTTGATCTCGGCGTGTTTCCAGATCTCTGGGAAGGTCACAGTCTCGAGGGAGTGATTGATGAAGTTGGGCAGGTGGAGAGCGATCGAGCTGCTTGCTCTGTTGAACATGTGGTGCAGGAATGGGTCTAATGGATAGCCAGAGAGGATTGTCCGCATGGTCTTGATGGTGTCATTGATGCTCACGCTGGCCCAGGTTAGCAGGGGGTCAGAAGGCAGATGGGCACAAAAAATGAGTGGAAGAGAAGGCAAAAGGGGCACAAAAACGAGGGAAAAACGAGTGGCACAGAAGGCAAAAGGACACAGTAATACCGGAAAAACGAGTGGCACAGAGGCAAAATACAGAACACAGAAATACAGGGGCAGCTAAGAACAGAAGGCAGAATGGGCAGAGAGGCATGGGGGCAGCAAGTGGAACAGAAGGGGAAAATGGGCAGAGACACGGGGGCAGCAAGGGAAACAGAAGGGAAAACCGGGCAGAGACACGGGGGCAGCGAGGTGTACAGAAGGACAGACCGGGCAGAGAGAGCACGGGGACAGCGAGGGGAACAGAGGGAAGAAAAAGGGGCACGGACCCTGTACAGGCTGCGGGGGAGGACAGACAACAGAAGTCACAGACACAACAATGAAAATACAGGAAATACAATAAAAGCAATGAAGCGGAGGATGAACAAACCTACCTACGGTCTACCACTGATCACCAGGGATGAGGAGCAGGTGGTAGCCTGCGAGTCGTGGAGGGCCTCGAACTTCCTCAGCAGCGGCAGCTGGGGCATGGACGCACAGGTGGTGCTGTGCGGAGGGGGAACGACCTACCTGGTGGGGTCAAGAGTTGCTCCGGAGATATAGGGGCATATTATTAAGGGATTTATCTCCGCTTTTTTGGCTTTAAAAGCCAAAAAAGCAGAGATAAAATTATCTCCCTATCATCAACAGGGTGCTAACACGCAAATTCGCATGTTAGCACCCTTTTTCTCTACGCTTCCCCTTGCATCTCTAATGAGATGCAAAGGGGGCGTTCCAGAGAAAAATAATAGGAGAAATGTTGTTAAGCGACATTTCTCCTATTATCAAGGATTTCCCTAACCCTGTTAGTGATTAAAAAAAGCAGCGCTAACCGCGGTTAGCACTGCTTTTTTTACACCTGGTATTTTCCTGACTTAACCATGATATCCCATGGAAGGTGGATATGATGGCTAAGTTTGTGAGCCCCTATCATCAAGCTAACGCCAAACTTCAAGAGATTATCGTTGGTTTTCCAGCGATAATCTCTCATTTGGCAGTTAGCGCGAGGATTTTTATCACTTCTGAGATAAACCTTGCTAATAGCAAGTTATCTCTGCGATAATTTCCGGCGATGCTTAGCGTTAAAAAATTTGTTGCTAAGCATCGTTAGTGATGAATATCGCTAATCGTTGGTAATATGCCCCTAATTTTATAAAAACCAGTGCAAAAGGACTAAATGACCTAACCACCCTCCTCGTGTTAACAGATAGTTTATTATGAAAAACAAGACCTCTGGGCTTTGTCAGCAGACCACCATACCTCAAGGCCTAGATGCAATGTTTACATCTCAGGACAAGCACAGCTCTTCTCCTCGGAAAGGTGTCTCTCCAAGTGCGTTTAAAGGCGTTGTGCTTGCAGTACTAAAGCACACAATTTATTTTTATTTTCTGTTTGAACAAGTAGCAGAATACATTTCGTAAACATTACAACTGTAATAATTGATTGCATCCAAAAAATATGGTGATTGCCACCTGATTGACAATGGGTTGTTTGAATCCCAGCATTTGCCTGCCATCCTCATTTAGGTTGCGAAGATTATTGCATATTCTTCTCCATGGCCTGCATCTCACATACCTAAACTATGTTGCACGACTATCTTGTTGTATTATGTATACACTTGTAATACCTATCCAAATGGTAAATCGCTCTGATACTCGCATGGGTCAAGTTCGCGCTATATACAAGAAATATATTTACTGTTAAACGGTGGGGGGAAGTTAAACATGTACAATTGCAGAACTGCAGTATGTCATGACGTCGATACTTGCTGGGTTATGTTATATGGGGAGTAAGACCTTACAGGTGAGGGGTAGAAATAGTAGGTGACAAACTTTTATAGTGAGGATTTAGCATTGTAAGGAGGTATGCCTAGTTCATTTGAGGTGCGCACCAGTTTCAATAAATCGGCCATTTTTACACAGTGGTCAGTGGTCTGCGCTGCAGTCTATCACCCAGAATACAGCTCCAGCTGATTGGGAGTCGAGCTGACACCATTGCGCCAGGTTTGAGTTTCAGCATCAGCTTAACATCCTGTGATTCTGGGCAAATCACTTAATCTCCCATGCCTGCCAAAAATGAATGTGTCCTTGTGTAAGGTAACTGATGCTCATGTAAAGCGCTTCAATACTTTCGGGTCGAGTTCGCACTATATAAAACTGCAACCAAAAAAATAGCAGTTCCTAGGCCCGTTCATGAGCACAGCTACCATCGGTCTCTATCTGCCTGGCCAAACTGCTCCACATCCCGCCAGGCAACCAAACGAAAACCATCCACCAGAGGAAAGCTGATGAGGACCCGCCAACACCTGCTGCCTGGTAAGCATTTTCAGAGATGAAAAAGCAAAGGAAGAGTGGCGGGGTGGTGAGGGGAGTTAAAAGAAATATAAAATTATTCTATTTATACGGCACACTCTGGGGCATATTCACAAGGCGCTATCGCTGAATTTACAGCACTTTTTACGCAGCCAAAGCCACAAAAAACATCGCCACAGAGGACCCCCGCAACTATCACTAATAAGATGCAGAGTAGGCATTCTTGTGACAAAACATGCGACAACACCACACCTAAACATTCACAACGACCAGACAGATCGACGATAAGAACACAAAACACGTTAGCAGCAGGAATTTTACACCTGCTCTGACCTGGTGTAAAGTCGGATGGCAGCCTGCACCAAATTAGGGATCCCAGCCCAGGGGGTCATGGGAAGGGCAACAGATGCCATGGAGCAACTGAACATGCAGCACGGACACCAAAGAGGGCCACAACACCCACAGACACCACCGCCTAGGCCCCCCCCTGGAATCCCCCTGGGCAAAGACATGCCACATCAGCTACACCCAAACATGTACCAAATAATCCACCTGATGTCACACAATCACAACTGGTGACATGCATGTGTCGGCACAGAAATGACCATCACACATTCACTATCGAAGCAAACAATTAAATGTTATTGAAACAACACAGAAATCAATGTAAGACACATGGCGGCTCGCCTCAACACATTCCATAGGTCACAGCCTGCAAGACAAAATTCATGATGCGAAGGAGTGTCCTGGGCACATCAAATGACAGAGAGAGAGCGAAGGACAAAGAGAGAAGAAGAAAGGGGGGAGAGAGAGAAGAGAAGGGAGAGAGAGAGAGATAGACGAGAGGGGGAAGAGATGGAGAGAGAGAAAGAGATGAGAGGGGGAGAGGGAGAGAGAGAGAGCGAGAGAGAAAAAAGGGGGAGAGAGAGAGAGAGAGATATAGAGAGAAAAGAGGGGGAGAGAGATCAAGAGAGAGAGAGAGAAGAGAGGGGGAGAGAGCGAGACAAGAAGAGAGGGGAAGAGAGAGAGTAGAAGAGAGGGGGAGAGAGAGAGAGAGCCAACCCTGCGCACCCGGGCCACAGAGCCCACCTGCTGCCACCGGTGTGTCTCCACCCACTTGCCAGTACGTATGCAAGTACACGAGGTCCCACATCTGCGACAGAACCATCATCTGAAACAGAGTCCAGAGACTTGACTGGCACAGTACACATACTTGCGCAAGACAACATACACACTTGGGCCACACTGCTCACCTTCGGCTACCGACGTGTAGACTGCTGGTCCCACCACGTGCCACTGCAATCCACAAGGCTGGGGCCCACAGACATGGCACCATCCGCACTATGCATCCACTCTGCGCTGGCCGTCAGGTAACATGCCTGGTGCTGAGACTATATTACACCATGGCATGGTATGAACCAGGGCCGCTTATATTTGCAGGGTCACATGACCTGTGAGGCCTGTGCTGGGTGGGTGTGGTGTGTGTGCAGACCTGCCCTCAGGGAGTGGCTGTGACATGCTGACAACTAGACCAGTGACCTACACACCACCAGCGAGTACGCCTGAGATGGGTAGCAATGAGGCCCCCACCCGGGGGTGTGTGTGGAGTAGTCTGGCCTGCCATATGCCGAAACAGGGGAGGGCTTGCAGAAAGTGACTCCTGGGCACTAGGTGTGGTTCAGTCCATGTTCGGACAAGAAAGTGGTTGATGAGTGTGTCCCGGTTGTGGTGTCCATGGGACCCATGACACAAATTGCCATGTTGCACCCTCTGACTGTCATCCCACAGGATTTGCATCAGTGATGTAAGAGAAATCACTGTCCCTACATTCATCCACACATACATACATGAATGAGGAAAGACATGACACAGCAGTGCGTCACTGAATGTTTATTGCACATCCAGTGCTTTTCCGTAGCTTGAGCGGTACAGGGCATTGCTGAATACACTACACTATACGGGGCTGTGGAGGGCCAGCCAGAGTCCATCCATGGAAGACAAGTACTGCAGAAGAGGAGGGGTGAAGTCTGGTCACCGTGTCATTGGTCATCAAACAGGATATGGCAGTCCATGTCGCTGTCCAAGGTGAGTGCATCTGAGTGAATCGGGGGGGTCAGTGGAGGGTCATGAGGCCACGTGCGGGACCAACCAGGAACAGACCAGGTGGTGGAAATGAATGCTACTGAGCCCTTCTGATCACAGGCCCATCCACATCCTCATCCCTGGATATATGTCCTACCCCACATGTGTACCTGCTGTGGCACAGGGAGAAATTGACACCTCAGGTGCCAGAAGTGGTCTGTCTGCCGCTCTGTGTGGCACTGACACCTCTGGTGCTGGAGAATGTCTGTCTACCGCACTGTGTGGCACTGACACATCAGGTGCCGCAGTGGTTAGGCCTGCCAAACAGGGAGGCATGGCCACACCAGGGGGCGGAGATGTGGATGATGTGAGGGCAGCAGCATTCAACATCGCCACGCCTTGTCGCAGCAATGCCATGATGAGGAACTGCAGGGCCTGTTAGATCCCAGCTACATTCCACTGATGTTCAGCGGTGGCTGCCATCCTTTCCGCCTCCATCCACACTTTGTCCTCCATTAGCCTCGGCATCTGTGGCAGCTCATGGCTGGTATCGATGGAGCCACTCGGAGTGGACAGGTGTTATTCTCTCCACGTCATGACTCCAGCGATATCAGTCAGGGCTTGTTGGAGACCAGGGAACGGGGCTACACACACAAGGATGGCGTCAAGTTTGGTTGCAATGTTGCTGAAGCCCAACCGCACCTGCTCTGCGGTCTCCCTCTGACACTGCATCACACAGAGTTCGAAGGCCATGTGTTATTCCTGGGGCTCTTGAGTGGGTGCTGGGGCTGTGGGTGCCTCCTGCTGGGTGCTTTGGGTAGTGGGCGGGGTCTCCTCAATGCATGTGGGCTGCTCTGATCCTAGAGGTGAGTTGCGGATGAGGTCCATGATGTCTTGGATGGCTTGGGTGTCGATGTTGGTGTTGTCCTCGTCATCAGGGAAGAGTGGCTGGGACTGCTCTGCAGGAGGTGTTGATGGTGCCCCAGCGATGTGAAGGGGAGATGGTGTATTACGATGTGTCCACATGTATGTAGCCGCATGGTACATGTTGACATTCAGACAGCATGGCATTGTGCATTGTGACAGTCTGTAGATCCGGTTGAGGACCCAGAGTCATTGTGGGTGTGCACTGAGATCTGCTTGAGTGTGCATGTGTGCCATGTGTCCATCTCCACCCATCCCCCCTGTATCTGGTGGTCACTCAACCTCTTGCGGTTGTGTTGTGTCCTGTCGAGCAGTGTCCGATCCCCTGACTCCGGTCACAGTCTCCACATTGATGACTGTCGACACCAGCTCCTCCATGTCATCCAGCTCGAGCTGTGGCGCTGGGCCCCAACCTCCAGTCTGTGTTGCTGCCTTCCGGTTGGCGGAGAGCTTCTCCTTGGTCCACCGCTTGATGTCATTCTATCACCTCTTGACCTTGTCCATTGTCCTCTTGTACTCCCCGATGGCATTAACCTTGTCCACGATGGCCCGCCATATTCCGTTTTTGGTGCCCAATGACACGATGGAGGTGACAAACAGTTGTTGATGGTGTTCCATCAACAAAAAATCATGGGGGAAGGATCACTTGTCCTGCATAACCAAGGTTTGCAGGTCGATGTGTGGTGTCTCTCAAATAAAAGACCCTCATGCATGTGTAGGTAAAGTTCTCCTAGCGGTATATATTGTCTCCCCGCTCTTATATACACGTGTGTGCATAATCCTTGGGTCAGTGTTTATGCAACCTCCACCAGGAGGTGTTAACCTTTGGTTAAAAACAGTAGTGATCGTGAATGAAGGGTAATGTGTGATTAGGAGAGGGGGTTAAAATACCCGGAAAGCCAGATACTGAAATTTTAATGGGTCTGGATTCGGGTAGCCCAAATGGGAGAAAAATGCTGATGTGCAGCTATGGAATTATTATGGAATTCGAGCGCACTGTAAAGGTGATTTTAAAATACGGTTGACATGTTTCAGCTCTGTTCGCCTCTATAGGTCAGTGGGCTTTCTTCAGGACCAGTGCAGAAAAGTGAAGTGGTGAAAAGAATTAGGTAAAGTTGTGACCTGTTTCTTCAGTTGACGTGAGGTTGCATTGTACCTCACGAAGTGTTAAGTTTCACTTCTTCGGGCAGATGGCAAATGAAAAGGAGCCTCACTTCGGCTTTCTCTCTTCACACGTAGCAAGTGCTGTCGCTGCCTAAGCTTTTAAATCACCTTTACAGTGCGCTCGAATTCCATTATATAAGAGCGGGGAGACAGCATATACCGCTACGAGAACTTTATCTACACGTGCATGAGGGACTTTTATTTGAGAGACACCACACATCGACCTGCAAACCTTGGTTATGCAGGACAAGTGATCCTTCCCCCATGATTTTTTGAGTAACCACAAGGAGACTGAATGGATCAGTACTCTTCCTCCCCCCTTTTGATTTTGTGGTGTTCCATCAACTCCATGACTATGATCCTGTTCGCCTGCGGACTGAACTTTGTCTTCCTCTTCTTCTTGTCCTTGCCCTCCCTGTCCCCGAGGTCCCTGGTTGGCCGTCCAGGGTGATTGTGGGGTTGGGCTAGTCCTCTGCGCCTGCTACGGCTGCCTCCATGGTGCTTGGGTGTTGGTCAGTTTGTGTTTGGGTGCTTTTTCTACTTTTGTGGTGATTTTTCCCACCTGCCAGGTGTGTGTTTCAGGCCTGGCGCTGCTTATTGCTGATTTCCTCATCCTGCTTTTGCCCATCGCAGGTTTTTTGGTGTTGTGGTTTGTGTTTTTGGCTCCATCGAGGTGGTTGTATCGAGAACATTGGCCGCAGTTTCGGCAGACTATCTCATGCTTCCGCGTGTTGTGAATTTCACGTTGGCACTGAGTTATTTTCCCGCGATGGGCTGCGATATTGCGTTACGGTACTCTTGCTGTAGTTATCACATGTTCTTGTGAATGTACGCCTCTGTTGTTTGCCTGCTAGCTAAGCGCTGATACCAGATATAAATTATTTCCAAATTCAGTTGTTCTCATGGTATAATCAAAGTAGGAGTGGACCTGCTGAGATACACACCAGTTACCTTCAGCCTACATACTCCTCTCTACAAAAGTTGCTTGCATTAGTTCACTGAGCTGTCTCAACAAATCAGTGTTGTAGACAGTTAAAACGAACTGTGCCCAGACATGAGATGTGAAGTGAATTTTAACCTCACATCTCTTCTAGCAAACATTTCTGCAAAGGTGTCAAACTTACTAACAATCGCCGATTTGGGAAAGTACCCTACAGTGAAAACACGTCTAGCACAATATGTAACTACTTATACACATACCAGTTTTATTCAAAAGCCTGCACATCTCTGTTGAGTGGTAGAAAATCGGTGCGTTTGTAAGATATAAAACATGAAAAAATACAAATAAAAAACACACGGAAGCAGGTGAAGAACACTAGGCAGATTGGATAATCCCACGGAGCCCACAGGCGCTGTTATTACCTCTATCGTAGAAAGACATAAACATACGAAATGAACGAGATATCATTATAATTCGTTTTTTTAGCACATGTACTTTTTATAGCATGATTGTCACAATCCTTTGTAGAGAAACTTCTAAGTGACGTGCTGTAAATAAATTAAAATGATGTTAAGCCGTCAAGATAAGTCACCTAAAGAAATGTGGGCATTTTTTAATTAGCCCCTTGAATGAAAATAAATGTCTCATTATTCTTAAACATGTCAAGCTGAGACCATTATTGAACTGCGACGAAAATATTGAATTTATAATAGGAAGTACATGACAGTAGGTTTGAGAATGGATAAGCTTATTAGCCGCTCAACATCAATATGCATGTCCATATGTGCCCTGCTTGTAAGGAAATATACGTTGTAGAATGTGCAACACCAAAAGAGAGATAAAATTGTTTAACGCATTTTATTGCTCCCGTTGTCCATAGTTACTTGTTTTAAAGTTTGAATATGCGTTTTGAAGTTTGCGAACTTCACCCTACCAAACATGCTGTTGAGCAGGAGCAAAGACTGAGAAAAAATATATTGATAAAAACAGAATGACACTGGAAACTCATCTGGTAAATCATATTTAGCAGACTCCAGGTCAAAAAATGTTTGGTAATTTGGGAGGGTCCAAATCTTAACCATGACCCTGAAATTATGCGCTTCTGCAGTCTTTTGCACATAGTTATGGATTTTCCATATTTAGCACATAGTGTATAATTTACAGATTTTAACATAAACAATTGTTTCTACTTCAAACAGATCAAAAGTAACTAAAAATACAGGGACAAGTGCAGCCACGCATCAGAAGGCTCTTGCAAAGGTTGACTTGTCATCTTTCGGTTGCTTATTGCTGTACTTGGGTGTTAAACTATATTTTAACCTAACACAATGGTGTTTTTTATGTTAAACTCAATAAAACACCATCTTGTTAATAAAGTCAACTGAGAAAACTGTGCTGAAATCACTAATATCTAAGGGATAGGGATCAGGCTATTCACTAAATGTTCTCAGAGTTAAAAAAAAACAACCAACAATTCCCAAGGTACCAGTGATAGCCAGTCCTATTCTGAGCCCAAGAAAAAGTGATTCTTTGACAAGCAGATGTGAGCGTTTCACCACCAATGTATTGATTGTTACAAATTTGGGTAGTTCAACTGTCCCAAGAGGGCAGAGCCCCTCACTTGTGGGCTGACATCTGGGGTGCCAAGTGTGGTGCTCGGGGACGAGATGGTCCAAGTTAGCTTTGGGAAACAGACAGAGGCGATCGCAAGCCAAAAACTAAAAATTTAAAAGTGATAGGAATCGGTGAACTGTATAGATTTCTTGGTTTAAAACACATATTGGCTTATGTTGTGAATATTCAGATTCCAGCATGTATTCAATCATTGATGTTTCTTTGTTTTTGTCTGCACTGGTATGATTGATGGATGACTGATGTTTGAATGAAGAAATGTTGAATGTATTATTGTAAATAGGAAAGTGGTTTTTTGACAATAAGATTGTGAATTTTGTTGTGTATATAAGGTTTTAGAATTTTCGTAAAAATTGATAAAACATATGTTCAAATAAAAAAAGAAATTAATAAAAGAAGAAGCAAATAAAATAATCGGGATTAAAACCAATAAACATATTGTTTCCATCGTATGTTTTGACCCAAAGAGATGTCAAGTTAACTTGGTAGCGGCACATGCAACTATTTTGTTCATTATAAGCTTGTGGCAAGCTGTGCCGTTGGGAGCCCAGACCCAGTGGTGGTTTTTTCGTTACTAACTTCATGTCAGCATACATGCAGTCCATGTGGGATGAGTGTGGGGTAACTCATAAGTTCTCCACACCCTCTAACCCACAGAACAAATGGTCTTGTGGAGATATTCTACATGGTCCTAAAAGGCATGATAACAGGCTTACTTGAGCCCACGTGGCATAAGAAGGACATCCTCTTGTCATGCCTTCTCTCTGCCCAAGGTTGTCAAAGTTTTTGGAATACAATGCATAGAATGTTTTGATATCACCTTAAGTTCACATATTAACATAATATGTCCTTTTTATTGCTTTTCATGTTGGTAATTTGTTTGGGTCGGATTTTCGTATTTGTATTAATTTTTTTGTAAACAACCAATAAAAACTTTTGAACAACAAAAATAAGATTCACAGGTTGTGAGACAAGGTGATGACCAGTATCAATGAAAAAGTCTGCAAGATGCTGGTGTTATAGATGAATAGGCCTTCCAACAGTCCATGGTCTAGCCATGTAGTGCTGGTACGCAAGGCTGCCACACTTGGCATGACTATAAAACGTATGCTTGTGGTAACTACAGCGGACTCCATTCCATCACAAAACTGATGAACACCCCATTCCCTAAGCTAATGAGCTCATAGACAGACTGGGTGCTGTTACGTTCCTCAGTACCTTTTATCTCAAATCAGGGTACAAACAGATTGCTCTGACTGAGTGGGCAAAATAGAGGTCTGCATTCTTGATCCTGAGGGCCAATTCCAAAATAGAATTATGTTCTGTGGCTTAAAGAAGCCCCCTGCCACCTGTTAGAGGCTGGTCAACTGGGTCCTGACTGGAAAGGAGGCATTCTGTGCTGCATATCTGGATGACACAGTTGTTTTCAGATTAAGCTGGGAAGAACACCTGAAACACCTGACAATGAAGGCCAGTAAGAGCAGGATAGGGCATGGTTCCTTGGTGTATCTGGACCACATGGTGGGTAGAGGCAAGGTGCTGCCATTCCAGGCCAAGACTGAAACTATCCTGGCCTGGCAACCCCCTAAAACATAGACTGATATGAGGTCCTTCCTGGACCTTACAGAATATTATAGGAGGTTTTTAAAGGGATATGGTACTACAGCTGTCCCCTTAAGAGATCTGAATTTGAAGAAACAGCCCAGAAAGGTGATCTGGACAGAGGCCTGCCAGAAAGTTTTTGACATTCTTAAGGTAACCATGTGTACATCACCAATACTCAAGGCCCCTGACTTATCAAAGGAGTGCATAGTGCAGGCAGACACTTCAAAGCATGGCATGGGAGATGTCTTAGCACAGAAGAGCTTAGACCAACCAGTAGCCTTTTTTTAAAAAAAACTTTATTTTTCCAATTTTACATACCGGAATACAAAAAAAGGGTCGATATATGCAGTATAGATTATCAGTCATTGCGAAAAGCAGCATACACATCTTAAAATACAGTCAGGAAATCAGGTAGAGATGTACATGGAAGATAGGGTGCAGACAATATTCCAGAATGAAGGCAACATACGTAAAGCACAAATCCGCAATAAATAAATGCCATATTTCACAAATACACCAATACTTCGCTTGAATCACGGCAGCACCAAAGATGATCATGTAAAAAAGGATAACAAAAACAATGAACAATGCCTGAAAAAACTGTCTGTCTAGACCACTGCCTCGGGATGATCCCCTGTGATGTCTGTGATGACTGAACGGGTCAGGTCCTGGCAATATAGTTCCTATATGTGCCCCAAACATTCACTGGGTGTGACGGGCCAGGTATCAGAGTGGAATATTCCTCGTAATTTATATTGCAGCATGCAAACTATGAAGTTAACCTGCTCGTGTTGGGGAACTCTTACTGCCCCACAATATGGCAACCTCTCTTTTGGCCAACATGAAACCCAGCGCAGCAAACTTTCTGACCACACGAGGAAAGTTAGCCACATACCCAAGCAATGCGATCTCAGGGACGGGTTCCAGTTGCATGGAGAGCATGTCACTAATCGTGGCGTGAACTGAGGACCAATAAAGGTGTATCTTAGGGCAAGTCCACGAGAGGTGGGCAAAGTCAGAAGAAGGAGCTCCACATTTCTGGCAGTGGTGTGGTCTGTTGGGGTCAACTCTATGCGAATGCGCATTAGTGTGATACATTCTTCGAAGACACTTAAAATGTAATAGTTTGTGTCTACTATTTAAAGAGACCTCTTTAGTCACCCTACAACAGTATCCCCATTGGTTGTCTGTTATGGGTTTACCCAAGTCTGCCTCACATGCCGCCTGAACCTTGACATCTGAAAAGGGAATTACATAGCTTATATAATTTGGAAACCAAATGTGCAACGTTCGTGTTTTGAATAAGCAGTGTTAGTGGTGGAGTGGATTCTGGGGCATTCGGATAGGAAGGAAAAGAAGTCCAAAGCATGGAGTGCAATCGAGTCAAAACAAACGTGTCCATGAAGGTGCGTTCAGAAAAACGGGTGTCCTCCGACACCGAAAAAACATGGCCTTCGGGGAATAGGTCGCCTACCGTGCAAATGTGAAATTTCGTCAGAGTGCGAAGAATCAAAGTCTCAGCTGTTATGGGGAACCAGGAAGGATTGGGAAGGGGTAACGCCGGAGAATACAGTCGCTGAAGGCCCAACAGTCTGCGCAATCTGTCCCATGCCCAAC
Organism: Lissotriton helveticus; assembly: GCF_964261635.1. Classification (NCBI taxonomy): domain Eukaryota; kingdom Metazoa; phylum Chordata; class Amphibia; order Caudata; family Salamandridae; genus Lissotriton; species Lissotriton helveticus. The sequence goes on along the minus strand of NC_136063.1, from coordinate 240,788,202 downwards.
AAGTGGTCGAGACTGTTTGAATGTCTCGGGGGTCCCGAGGGAATCCAGTAGGTAGCAATTCAGAAAGAAGACGAGGCAGCACCACGTCTGCTTCAGGTTTTAAATACGGGATGCGTGCGTCTGGATGAAACCAGGCATGAGCATAACATCATTGTGCAATCGGATAATATGAAGAGAAGTCTGGGACAGCGAAGGCATATGGCAGGGTCAGAGTTCGCCAGCCAACCCTAGGCGCCTTGTCCCCCCAGACTAGGTGTAACAACAATGAGTGCAATTGGGAAAAGAAAGTTTTGGTGAGGGGGATGGGAATGTTATTGAAAAGATATACAAATCTTGGAAGGACCAACATTTTAATAATGGCGACTCTTCCAACCATGGATAACTGCAGACATAGCAATTTTACAATTTGCGATTCCAGAGAACTAATTGCTCTGCCATAGTTAAGTCGGATCATGGTATTGGAATCAAGGTGGATCTGAACGCCAAGATATCTGACCGAGTCCAGGCACCACTCAAGTGGGAACTCGCAGCTCCAGGCCGTGATGCTGGCGGTAAGTGGAAAAATAACCGATTTATGCCAATTCATGTGAGGCCCGGAAACTTTACCAAACCAGATTATCTCCACTACAAGGGGTGCTAAGTTAAGCCGAGGCTGTCTGACATATAAATAGTGTCATCGGCGTAGAGTGAAATCAACAGAGGGCCAGTGCGAAATTGGATGCCGCGATGCAAATGCTTTTCCCGGAAATGGCACACCAATGGGTCCATTGCCAGAATAAAAAGCAATGGGGACAATGGGCATCCCTGGCGGGTGCCCCGGGTCAGTGAAAAAGGGTCGGAGATCGTACCGTTTAGCCGTAATCTGGCAGTTGGTTGGGTGTAGAGTAAGGCCACCGTGGAGACAAAACATTCGGGCATCCCCATGCACCTCATAATGGACAAGAAAAAGGGCCACTCAAGGGAGTCAAATGCCTTCTCCGCATCTAGAAGGGCAGCGGCGGCGGGTGTAGCAGGGTCAATCCTATGCAAAACAGTAAATAGAGTCCTCAAGTTGGTGGAAGTGGACCGATGTGGCACAAAACCCGATTGTGCCAGGGAAATAATGGACTCCATCAATAAAGACAGGCGTATTGCAAGGACCTTGGCAAGAATTTTGTAATCAAGGTTCAGTAAGCACAGCGGCCTATAGGAACTACACAATTTCGGATCCTTACCGGGTTTCGGCAGGAGAATAATGACCGCTTCCCTGAACCAAACCAGTAGCCTTCAATAGCAGAAGGTTAGTTCTGCTGGAGCAATATCAGTGTGGGGCTCACTTCCAGGTTCACACAGGCCACAAGACCATCAGATTGGTCATGCAAACTGTTGAAGTGGTCTGTCTCCTTACCTGCACTCACTGCTGTGGTGGCACGTAGGAACCAACCCCCGGTACGAGCTGTGTTTAATGCTGGGCGGGCAGGAAGGTCTCATGCACCACTTCCAGCTGTAGCGCTTCAGATGCTCGGGGCAGCAGTATAGTTGCTGCACCCTGCGTTGGAAGAGGCGAATAAATCACGCCCATGACGCGACCGTGCAGCGGACTCGCGCAGCGGGCGCGCCAAAGGCAAGCCCATCTGTGCCCGTCCGCGCCCGACTGGGGCCTGGGGCTAGAACCCCTGTTCCATTTCCTTCAGGGCACCTTAGATACTCTAGCGTGCAACTGCTGCCGCTCCTCAAACACCCTAGGGTCAACTGACTCCATTCTTTGCAAGCATATAACCATAATCTAAAATGCCCTCACTGCCCCTTCACATTTCTCCCTCACATCCCGCTATCCCCACCCCCAAGCCTGGTTTTCAATATTTTCTTGTTAAACTGTAGATCCCTCAACAGGCATTCAACGCAAATTTCGCTCTTTTTACAAGACTTCTCCCCTGAGGTGCTTTTTCTAACGGAAACCTGGCTCAACGCTAGCTCTGACCCAGATCTAGTACAAGCACTGCCCAGGGGTATGGGATCCAGAGAGTAGACAGAACCCTAGGAAAAGGTGGGGGATTGCGATTGTGTACAAGGACCATCTCACCTGCCGCCTACACGGTAGCCCCATGCTGGACTGCGAGAATGTTCACTTCTCTGTTCAATTCTCCCCCTTCTCTCACTCTCAGGCCTTTTGATCTACCGCCCCCCGGGGGCAACAGGGGCCTTTTGCAATTCCCTGGTAGAAACTGCCATCAACCTAGCCAGCACGTCCCCAAATGTTATGCTTCTCTGTGATTTTAATCTTCACTAAGGACCCTTTTTCCATCCAGTTGGTGCAAAAAGTTTTTCTTCCCACACACTCACAGGGACACTGCCTCAACCCAGTGTTCTCTAATTTGGAGACCCTAAAGGGTAATGACCCGAACCCTATCCCCTGGTCCGACCACCATTTGGTTCCTCTCTCCTATCACTCCCAATCTTCCTCCCCCAGTCCCTCCCCCTCTGACCTTCATCCGCCCCTGGTCCAACCTCCCTCAGGAGAAGTGGATCCATGAACTGGGAATGATACACCCCAGTCCACTCCATGCCCGTTGACTATGTACAATAACCTCTGCAACTGGATAAATGACTCATTGAACACCATCCTCCCTAAAGTCTGGATCACCAAAAAGCCTGGCTCCACCAGGTCGCCTTGGTACACAGCTGAACTGTGCACTCTGAGAAAGAGCTGTAAAGTCTTAGAAAGAAGATGGAGGAAAGACTTCTCCGCAGAAAGCAAGTTCACTCACAGGGAAGCTATATGCAACTACAGAGATCAAATGAGGAAAGCTCAGGTAACCTATTACGAGGCAAAAATCCAGCAAGCTGCCAACTCGCCTAGAGAGACCTTTGCCATTATAAAAAGACTCCTTAAATGTCCAGTCACCCCTGCCCCAGCGGACCCCCATGGAACCCGCTGCGAAAACCAGGCCGAGTTCTTTGTCAATAAAATCCAGAACATTCTAAAACCCTTCCCCCAATCGATCCTTTAGCCACATTTCCTACAGCAGACCCTCCTTCCACTACTCACCACCTGGAACGTTTTCCCCCTCTATCCCTGGAGACGCTCCTATCACTCCTGCCTACAGTAAAAAGCGGCTCACATAGTGACCCGGCGCCTATGAATATCTTAACCAAAGTCGCTCCTATTATCGGCCCCACAATCACCAATACTATCAATGCCTCCCTTGATTCAGGAGTAGTCCCCCTTTGTGGAAGGGAGCAATTGGGCAACTACCGCCCTATCTCCCTCCTTCCAGGAATCTCAAAAATCACTGAGAAATAAGTAAACCACATCCTCTCCGAGTTCCTGGAAACCTCCAACCTGTTACCTCCTTCCTAAACAGGCTTTCGACCCGGGCAGAGCACGAAGACTGCTCTTCTGGCAGTTGTGGAGGAAAGCAGGAGACTTTTAGATGCAGGAGGCACGGCGGCCATCATTCTTTTAGACCTGTGTGCAGCCTTTGATACGGTGAATCACCAGGTTCTGATTCACCGCCTGGGTGAGCTGGAAGTAGGTGGTACCGCCTTGAGTTGGCTGCGCTTCTTCTTGGAAGGTCGTACGTTCCAGGTCTTTGAAGATTGCATGAGCCCCAAACCCCGGCCTCTCCAGTGTGGTGTCCCACAGGATTCGTTGCTTAGCCCGACGCTCTTTAACGCGTATATGGTCCCACTGGCATCCATTGTGGCCCCTTTTGGGATCCATATGGTTACCTACGCCGATGACTCCCAACTGGGCGTAGCCTTAAACCAATCTTCACCTCACTCCACGACCTTGAAAGCCTGTCTAACGGAAGTGGTAAACTGGAGGCGGTCCGCCCACCTGAAATTAAATGGAGGAAAGTCCGAGGTCATGGCCTTGGGCAATTTGATAATACGGCACTCAGAACCATCTGGCCAGTATGTATAGGCCCAGTCCCAATTCTAATCCAGAAATAAAGAGCCTAGGCATCTGGCTAGATAATAAACTGACTTTCCAAGTGCAAGCCAGCAAAACAGTGGCAACCTGCTTCGACCTGATCAAAACGGCAAGGAAAGTCCTCCCCTTGCTCCCTCCCCAAGCCGAAAAAACCATGGTATATTCTATCCTGCTCTCCAGACTGGACTATGGTAACGCGCTCTATCTGGGAGCCCCCACTTTGGTCACCAACCAATTGCAGGTCATCCAAAACTACGCAGCCAGACTGTTGATGGCAACCCCCAAACTATCTTCTGTAAAACCGGCCCTTCGCCTCCTTCACTGGCTGCCTGTGAACGAGAGAATCAGTTTCAAATCACTCTGCATCGTCCATAAATCTCTTCAGGGGAAAGGTCCACCCCTGCTCTCAGCCATAATTCAACCATACAAAGCCAGGAGAAAACTGCGCTTGGATGACCTTCACCTCATCGCCGAGAGCGTTTCACTTGTTTTTAAAAATTGTCACGAAATTTGACTGTCATTTTAAACTTGCTGCACGCTCACTTACTTTGCTCAGGTGGCACTCTGTGCAGTGGATTTAGCGCTGTCGAGGCCCCCAGAGCTAATCAATCTCTCTCTCGCCATCGCGGCGAGCCAGATGGCCACGCCCCCTTCAGAGGCCACGCCCCCACCGCCGCCCTACATAAGACGCTGATCACTAGCGCCAATTACTAAGACGGATTAGAGCTCTTGAGGCGGAAGCCGAGAGTGTTTCACTTGTTTTTAAAAATTGTCACGAAATTTGAGTGTCATTTTAAACTTCCTGCACGCTCACTTACTTTGCTCAGGTGGCACTCTGTGCAGTGGATTTAGCGCTGTGGAGGCCCCCAGAACTAATCAATCTCTCTCTCGCCATCGCGGCGAGCCCTCTGGCCAAGCCCCCTTCAGAGGCCACGCCCCCCGCCGCCGCCCTACATAAGACGCTGATCATAAATCTCTTCAGGGGAAAGGTCCACCCCTGCTCTCAGCCATAGATCAACCATACAAAGCCAGGAGAAAACTGCGCTTGGATGACCTTCACCTCATCGCCGAGAGCGTTTCACTTGTTTTTAAAAATTGTCACGAAATTTGACTGTCATTTTAAACTTGCTGCACGCTCACTTACTTTGCTCAGGTGGCACTCTGCAGTGGATTTAGCGCTGTCGAGGCCCCCAGAGCTAATCAATCTCTCTCTCGCCATCGCGGCGAGCCCGCTGGCCACGCCCCCTTCAGAGGCCACGCCCCCGCCGCCGCCCTACATAAGACGCTGATCACTAGCGCCGATTACTAAGATGGATTAGAGCTCTTGAGGCGGAAGCCCAGAGCGTTTCACTTGTTTTTAAAAATTGTCACGAAATTTGACTGTCATTTTAAACTTCCTGCACGCTCACTTACTTTGCTCAGGTGGCACTCTGTGCAGTGGATTTAGCGCTGTCGAGGCCCCCAGAACTAATCAATCTCTCTCTCGCCATCGCGGGCGAGCCCTCTGGCCACGCCCCCTTCAGAGGCCACGCCCCCGCTGCCGCCCTACATAAGACGCTGATCACTAGCGCAGATTACTAAAACGGATTAGAGCTCTTGAGGCGGAAGCCGAGAGCGTTTCACTTTTTTTAAAAAATTGTCACGAAATTTGACTGTCATTTTAAACTTGCTGCACGCTCACTTACTTTGCTCAGGTGGCACTCTGTGCAGTGGATTTAGCGCTGTCGAGGCCCCCAGAGCTAATCAATCTCTCTCTCGCCATCGCGGCGAGCCCGCTGGCCACGCCCCCTTCAGAGGCCACGCCCCCCCCGCCGCCGCCCTACATAAGACGCTGATCACTAGCGCCGATTACTAAAACGGATTAGAGCTCTTGAGGCGGAAGCCGAGAGCGTTTCACTTGTTTTTAAAAATTGTCACAAAATTTGACTGTCATTTTAAACTTGCTGGACGCTCACTTACTTTGCTCAGGTGGCACTCTGTGCAGTGGATTTAGCGCTGTCGAGGCCCCCAGAGCTAATCAATCTCTCTCTCGCCATCGCGGCGAGCCTGCTGGCCACGCCCCCTTCAGAGGCCACGCCCCCCCGCCGCCGCCCTTCAGACCTATAAATCATGTGTACCTTTCGGACGCGCAGCGGACGCGCCGTCTGCGCGCCAAAGGAAAGCCCGTCTGCGCCCGTCCGCGCCAGGCCGGGCCTTAGGGCAAACCATGCTGACCGATCCATTTCATACTCTGCAAAAGCTCTCAAAAATTTACAGCACCTTGCCCGCCCGGTATCACCTTCTTCTCATAGCCGTATACACTCAGTTGGCCTTCTCTCTACTGCTTTACCCCCCCATGTGGATGCACCCCTATAAATAAACCGACCAGGAACACCACTACCATCAGGGTGTCATATTTGAACACCCGCTCTTTAGTAAACATCGCAAGGATATTTACATCCTGTTGACTAATAACAACCCTGATATACTCCTGCTAACGGAAACTTGGCTAACATCAGAATCCCTCCCTGCTATTCTGGTTGCCCTCCCCCCTGACTACTACATCCTTCACGCTGATCGCCCTGGTGACCGGCCTGGGGGTGGAGTGGCAGCCATTATATCTAAGCGCCTGAACCCCACTCTCTCCTATTCCCTCCCCCTCCCTGAGGTGGAAAATCTGCTTATTAGCTTGGAAACTGACGCCGGTGCCTTCACCTTCCTCCTCCTATACCGGCCACCACATTCTATGTCATCCTTCTCTACCATCCTGAGTGAACAGCTGTCTAATCTACTTATACAACACTCTAGTTTCGCCCTCTTCGGCGACCTGAACTATTGGTTCAATGATACCAACGCCGGCCCTCATGCCACTGAGCTTTTTGAATCACTTAACAGCTTAAACCTCACTCAACAGGTCACCAGACCCACTCACATCAAAGGTCATATACTGGACCAGATCTGGACTTACAACCTGGCTCTGTCCATGCCAGTAATATCCCCGTGCGTCTGGTCAGATCATCATTTAGTTGAAACTTCCATCACTATCGCTGGCCAGATTCCTGCTCCTCTGATGGCTGGCGGCTCCTCTCGGAAATGGAGCACATATGATTCCCAGGGCTTCCTCAGTACCCTGGCCGACACCCGCCCAGTCTTCAACCCCACTGACAACCTCGACATCACAGAAAATGACATCAGATCCTGGTTGAGGTCAGCCAACGACCAGTTTGCCCCTCTGACCAAATTCCCCCGCACTAGGCATCATAACTCCCATAGGTGGTTCTCTGACGACCTCAAGCAACACAAATTGAAAACGCGCCAGCTAGAACGTATCTGGAGACGCGACTATTCTAATTCAGCCAGGTTGTCTTACATGGCAGCACGTAAAGAATAAAAACCGCCATTACCCTAGCAAAATCGGAACACTTCTCCAACAGGATCTCGTCTGCGGCTAATAAATCAAAGGAGGTGTTCAAGGTAATGCATGAACTCACCACAGACGACAGAACCCTCCCAGCCCAGACCCCCACTCAAGAAACCTGCGATACTCTCAACCTCTTCTTTGTGGAAAAAATCATAAAAATCAAAAATTCTATCCCCCCTTCACCCCAGCCACATTCTCTGGACACCTCCTCTAGCAATCCCCTGACTCTTACCACTTTCCCGGTTCTGAACCCTACCTCACTAGAGGAACTCACTACCCGTGTCAAATTTGGCTCTCCTAATGACTGCTGTCCGCCTTCCGTCCTACAGAATATTTGCCTCAATCTACCTGATTGCATCCTTACCCTGCTGAATGGCTCACTCAGCAGTGGCATCGTCCCAAACTCTCTCAAGGAGGCCATCTTAGTGCCTCTCCTCAAAAAAAACTGGCGCCGACCCCGCAGAACCATCCAATTATCGTCCCATCTCCCTTCTTCCCTTCTTTTCTAAATTAATGAAGGCCCATATCACCCGCTGCCTGTCTAATTTTATTGAATCTTCTTGTTATCTCGAGCCCAACCAAGCTGGCTTCAGACCTGCCCACTCTACTGAGGCCGTCATCTTGGCAGTCCTGGACACGCTCAGAAGTAATGCGGACGCAGGGATTCCCCAAGCCCTTGTACTCCTGGATCTGTCGGCCGCGTTCGACACGGTGGACCACAACATCCTTCTCCACCGTGTCGGACAGGCAGGCATCCAGGGTACTGCCCTTAAGTGGGTCCGCCTAGGCCCCTATGCTGCAACTAAAATCCCCACAACCTGTGGAGTCCCTCAAGGCTCCTCCCTCTCACCACTTCTGTTTAACCTATACCTCCGGCCCTTGATCCACTCACTCCAGAAATGAGACATCACTGTTGCCGACGATTTACAGATCATCCTACCTCTCAACTCACCTCATGCCATTAATACGTTCCACACTGTCATGATTCATATCCAACACTGGATGAATTTGAATCAACTAAAACTAAACCCCAGGAAAACCGAGCTCTTCCTCCCCGGACTCAGTCACGCTCACTGGGGTCCGCAGTTCTGGCCCTCTGAGCTAGGCCCCCCCCAGTCCCGGTCAAATCAGTGAAGAGCCTGGGTGTGATTATCGACACCGAACTGTCTCTCAAAGCCCAAGTGGGTGCGGTCATCTCATCCTGTATGTACCAGCTCCGAAAGATCCGCAGAGTTCGCCACTTACTTCCGCCCACAGCTCTCTCTCAGGTCATCATCTCGCTAGTACTCTCCCGTCTGGACTTCTCCAACTCCCTTTATCACGGTCTCCCACAATCTCTGCTGCACCGCCTTCAGGTTGTCCAGAACCAAGCGGCCCGCCTCATTCATAAAACCCCCAGATGGCAATCGGCAAAACCCCTACTTCACAGCCTGCATTGGCTACCAATCGGCCAAAGGGCGGCCTTCAAGGTGGCCTGCCTTACATTCAAGGCCCTCCACTGCACCGGCCCGGCATTTCTCAAATCCCTCATCACTCCTCATCGACCAACGCGCAACCTTCGTTCAGCCCACCTTCACCTGCTAGTCACCCCCACAGCTAAAACTAAGAAATTCGGCGGTTGTCGCTTTTCCCATCTAGCTCCCGCATTCTGGAATCTTCTCCCTCTGTCCATCAAATTCAGTCCTTCCCTCCTAAGCTTCAGAAAAACACTCAAAACCTATCTCTTCCCATCCCCTGGTTAGAACACCTTCACCCTCGTTTCCCCCTCAATCTCTCACTCTGTTTTATAGCGCCATGAAGCCTAGGTGTCAGTGCGCTCTATAAATTGCACTTAAGATAAGATAAGATCGCTACCCCTAGAATCAAAAGATCTAGAAGCAGCGGCAGACTTTTTTTCCTGAACACAGGCAGACTTTGGAACGCTCTTCCTCTCCATCTCCGAAACAAACCTAGTCACTGCTCCTTCAAGAAACAGCTTAAAACCTTCCTATTCCCATAATATATCATCCTGCTCTGTCCACTAGCTTAGTAGTTTTGCCTAGCGCTGGGAGGCCTCCGGGTAGCCACACGCTCTACAAATGTCCCATCATGTGATTTAATTTCACTAGGAATGGACTTTACTGTGGAACACCATCCTAGAGCAGAATACGGCAATGCTTTTGGGATGTCCTGGTTTTTATGCTGTTGTGCTGAGAACTCCCAAGGGGTTGGGTAGTTTTTTCCACATTCAGATGGCAGTGGGCACATGTGAGACCTGGGAGCCTTAGGGTGGTCTTACCCCACATGTTTTGCCTTCCTCTTCCATTTTTGCTGGCCTCGTTTTTGCTGGCCTTATGCCTCTGTGCATTTTACCACTGCTAACCAGTGCTAAAGTACCCAGTCTCCCTTCTTACAACATGGCAACATTGGCTCATTCCTAATTGGCATATTTAATTTATGTATAAGTCCCAATGAAAGTGGTATTTCATGTACCCAGGACTTGTAAATTAAATGCTACTAGTGGGCCTGCACCACTGATTGTGGCAATAATTAGTCCTTTAAACATGTCTCATGCCTGCCATGGCAGCCTTGGTGTGTGCAGTTTTAAACTGCCACTTCAGCCTGTCTTTCTTATCACAGTTTCCCTCCTTGGTCACTAAAGCGCCACTTGCCTTTTTTTCTCATTTTTTGAGAAATAAACGCATCACTTCCAATACTGAGGTTGGCATGCAGACTATTCTCGGATCAAAAGACACATTCTTGAGTAGAGGCTACCCTACATCGGTAGTTGACCAGGCAGCCAATAGGTCTTTAACTTTAAACCGTGAAGAGCTCTTGAAAAAGAAACCTAAACTGTCCAAGTCCAATAGGGAAGAATTTGTTTCGACATACTCGACACACTCCAAATTGCTCAAATCAAGTATATTAGACAGATGGGTTTTACTTCAATATGAACCAGATTTCAAAGGCATGTTCTCTGATTCCCCCCCTTATTCCCATATAAAAGGTCCAGTAACCGCACAGAGATTTTGAACAGACCTCCGCGTAAATCTGAAAGCCCTTTGAAAGGGATGACTAAATGCATGAGTTGCTCACACTGCAATAATGTTATTGCAGGTAAAACGCTATCACACCCCAGATCAGGCAAAAAAATCACTCTCAATGTCAATGCTAATTGCAATAGTCATCATGTCATTTATTAGGTCGAGGTAATAGCCGGCCTGCCGCAGGCAGAACCGGAAGTACCGAGATTTAATGTTTCTTAGTGTGGACTATTTGTCCCGCCTCTGTTTTTGCCTCTCTCCCATTGGCTGGCTTCCTAAACGGAGGCCAGCCATTGGAGGAGAGAGCTGTCCCTCCGAATAGGCTCCGTCTTTTTCGGATTTGGGGGCGTACATTTTGCTGTTCTTTCGCCAGTGACGTCACCCAGAACAACAAAACACACGCCCCCGAATGCGAAAATTACCATGCTTTCTCCGAGGCATTTCTGCTTTGCCTCGGAGAAAGATGGTGGTGGTTTCCAGAGCTGCTCTGCTCATCCCCCCTCCCTCCACCCGCAGCTCTCCTTCATCCCGCTCCCCCCTCCCTCCGCCCGCAGCTCTCCTTAGTCCTGCTCCACCCCCCTCCCTCCGCCCGCAGCTCTCCTCTGTCCCGCTCCCCCCTCCCTCCGCCCGCAGCTCTCCTCCGTCCCGCTCCCCCCCTCCCTCCGCCCGCAGCTCTCCTCCGTCCCGCTCCCCCCTCCGCCCGCAGCTCTCCTCTGTCCCGCTCCCCCCCTCCCTCCGCCCGCAGCTCTCCTCTGTCCCACTCCCCCTCCTCCCTCCGCCCGCAGCTCTCCTCCGTCCCGTAGATTCTTTGCTAAAAGGGGTGAAACAGACTCGGGGTGGACTTGTTGAATATCTGTCAGTGGTTAATAGTAGGTTGTTGCGGATAAATGCTGACAATGGCAGTTGTTGACACATGGTTGAGAAGAAGGTTGTGGATGAATGAATGAATATGGTAAAATGAGGAGAGGCAGAGAAGGGGACGGGCGCACGACATAATTGGTGAGGATGGTCACCACTCAGAGGTAAAATGGGGAACATAAAACAAATTAAACTTATCTACTGTAGTGTAAGCAAACAGTATCCCCACGATGTTTGTGGAGTCGGCGTGCCTCGTAGAGTATAATCACATATATTACTCTTGGGTTATAACTAGAAACTCAAAGCAATCCTCGCCCGCCTTTAAAGGGACCAATGCTGTTCATTTAGCATTTGGAGGCAGTGTACAGAAGAAGCACACCGACCGGCTCCCCGCAGACGGAATGCCAACATAGTCTGAAAGAAAAGAAAGGAAGCATACATCCCCTTTCCCTTACAGCCCCCACCCTGCGGATGCAAGCATCTATGCTTAAATGATTGAATTACTGTATGTATGAAGAGCACATTCATGAAACGGAAAGATATCTTTTTGTGTATTTAGCGCCCTCTAATGGCCAACTATATTATGTTTCTACAACTGAAGTAGATTTGGCCGTAAACTACAAGCCCATTTGGAGTTTCCACAGAATTACGGCTATCTGCAGGAATTTTCTTAGGAGATTCCTGCAGTTCAGTTAGACTATGAAATGGGGAACAACACTGCAGGCCGGATTTTTCCTGAAGGCATTGTCTCGACGCTCCACCTGTGCCTTGAAAGAGGGCCGGTCACCGCCTGAGAAACAGTAGTGAGTGCAGAGAAGTGAGTGCAGAGTGCAGAGTAGTGAGTGCAGAGTGCAGAGTGCAGAGTAGTGAGTGCAGAGTAGCGAGTGCAGAGTAGTGAGTGCAGAATAGTGAGTGCAGAGTAGTGAGTGCAGAGTAGTGAGTGTAGAGTGCAGAGTAGTGAGTGCAGAGTGCAGAGTAGTGAGTGCAGAGTAGTGAGTGCAGAGTAGTGAGTGCAGAGTGTGAGTGCAGAGTGCAGAGTAGTGAGTGCAGAGTAGTGAGTGCAGAGTAGTGAGTGCAGAGTAGTGAGTGCAGAGTAGTGAGTGCAGAGTGAGTGTGCAGAGCAGTGAGTGCAGGTGCAGAGTGGTGTGTGCTGTTGAGTGCAGAGTGGTGTGTGCTGTTGAGTGCAGAGTGCTGTGTATTGGCAATGTAAATGACAATGCCATTTATTTATGATTTAAAGAAAAAAAAAGAAATGTCATGAGCAATGCCAATAGCTCTACCTTTAATGATGCCGAGACCATTGCATTGTAAATGCGTGTCTAATATTATGTTGGGAAAACAGAGAGAACTCTCCGTACATGTATAACTGAACACAAGAGTCGCATCAGGACGAATACAGCTAGTTCACCGTTAGCCCAACACTGGTATGCACTTACACACACTATTGCTCAATTGAAATTTGGGGTTCTCGAAGTGGTCGAGAATCGCCCTGACAAAGACATGTCTAAATTTCTCTCACAACGTAAAACTTACTGGATTTGGTATATGCAGCCACTGTCCCCTAATGGATTAAATGACAAATTTGAACTGTCTTGCTTTCTATAACGAGTTTACTCAATATGCTTCTGTGCTAAACTATTCAATTGATATATAATGTTTTGTATTATGCTGACTGAGGTCACGACATTTATGTATTTTACCTCACTGTGTCATAGTATTTTGCTGGACATCCGTCTCTTATACTTTTGTTTAATTCATAAGTATTATTATATTATTATTATTTTCATAATTGTGATGATTATTATCATTTTTATAATTGTGATGATTAAATGAATTGACATTGTCGCATTGATTCTCATCTCTAATCTTCAGATGTACCTTTGTATTGGTTCAATTCTAATCTTGCATGTACATCCATTTTTTCGTATTTAACTTTATCGCTATCACGCTTTCTTTGCACACACTAACATGGCTGCTTCCCTTTTTGCTTTGAGCACAGTCCTTTCTTTATTATTATCACGCCCATTCGGCACACGTATTATTGAGGCCACGCGCTACTGAGCGTTTAGCTGTAACCGGCGCTGCTCCTTCAGTATCTTCGTTTAACACGGTGAGTTTTCCACCATCGCAGTCTCATTCTATTTATTTTTAGCAGTTTTCTGCTTTTGTAGCATTGTACTGATTTTTGAAATTTTTCAGAACACTAATCGGACCTTGAGCCATCGCACTTCGGTGCCTCGGCGTTCTTGTAAAACTCTCGACTTTTCAAGATATACGCGAGACATTTATGAGACTGTCCCAGACACGGGTAAGCGTTTGTTGCACTGCACTCGGTTCATTTTTTATAGGTTTCTACTAAACAAGCTTACCACTGTATGCTATTTATTTACAGTTCATGTCTTTCCTACATCTGGTTGTTTTTCCTCACGTTTTGATGATACTCCTCCAGGAGTTGTGGTATGGGTTTGAGTTTTTTACACACGCTCATTGTGTTGTGTGTACTTAGATGGGTGTTGATTGTCTGGTGATCTTCTGCACATGCAATCTTATTTTTCGATTCAGCACGTTAGTTCCCCTAGCTTCACTTCTTTTATAGCTACGCTATGACTACTGCTTTTGTTGCACTTCCTCTACTTTCCTCTTTGAATTTTCCAAAGTGTATTATATTTGCTGGCTTCTTACAAAATGTATTAATGTCTGCAGATTCCCCTGACGAAGGGCTCTGCTATGGTAGCTCGAAATGCATTGGTATTTTTAATCAATCATTCATTTGATGCTGACGTTAAGCACACCACTTTGATTTTGGGAACTGCTTCATCAGTTTTCTCAAGAATAAAATGATTTCTGCTATCAATGACTTGAAGACTGGAAAACCATCTTCTCTTTTTGCTTCATTTTCATAAACTCCATTGTGAACTATTGAAGAATTTGCTAAATAGTAATTAAATTGCTTTACTTTGACATGTTTATATTTCTGTACACTTGTTTTAAGTGACACCCTGGTAGTACACTGGGCACTCCCAGATAGAGTTCTGGGATTTCCCCTCTCTACTTTAAAAAAGTTGGCATTTTCCTGCATTAGCAATTTAGGGCCAAAATTTGAAAGCATTTTTCCGGTTGCAAAAACCCAAATCTCAGAATCAGGCCTTTTGTGACCGGATGGAAAAATGCTTTTCTAAATGCACAAAATGCAAAATGTGTTTCGGTAACTTGATACCGAATCACATTTTGCATTAGCGATTCAGTATTTGGAAGGGAAGTGTTTAGGGCATCTCTTCCAAATACCGAAACAGTATGGTATGTATTACTGTTTTGAGACTGTATTCAAATTGCAAAATAGTAATACTTTACCACCAGTTTAATACTGATAGTAACCCATTCGCAAAATGGAAGGGGTCAGAGAGCACCTGTTCTCTTTTGAGAATGTAAATAAGAAAAAAAATAAGAGCAGCCAGTGGTCCAATGGCAACTTTTAATAAAGGAAATTGCAAACTCACATTTTTCTTTTTAAATGCATCTCATTTTCCTTTAAGGAAAATGGGCTGCATTAAAAAAAAAGATAGTGCTTTATCAATAAGCAATCAGAGACACAGTGGTCTTGTGACCTCAGCAGGCCACCATCCCTGTGATGGCTGCAATTCCTAATGGATTACAAATTGTAACCTATCTCATTAATATGCATGAGGTAAGTCTATTTGGATCCTACTAGAATTCCCTAATAGAACTCAAAAGCATTTCATATATTAGGAATACCAATTTTCTAACTGTGATTTGGAGAGAATCGCAATTAGGAAATCAGTAATCCTATTGATAATAGATCTACTCCTTAGTGCTTGTAGCCAGTCTTTGGTCAAGTGACTGGGTTTAGCTGACAGTTGGGCTGTGTGTATTCCTCTGAGACAGCCACATACAATAGGAAACATAGGTGTGCCTGGATGGGCCATCACTGGCAGGATGGGAGAGAGGAGGTGGGCACAGCCTTCCTTACACCTGAACGTCCTGCCTCCACACAAAGGGCTGCATACCCCCTGTAGTCTATCTGGAGCCAGAGAAGTCAAGATGCCAGGGGACTTCAAAGGAAAACCTTAGAGGCATCTGCCCCACTGCAAAGGCACAATTGGAGATACATTCTGGGCCTCAGACACCAACTCTGTAGTACACTTCTGGGCCTGTGGATACTCTGCCAGGAAGGACTGCATAGCTGCTAAAGGAATGTCACTCTGCCAGACTGCTGTCCTGTTTGACTTCTGCCTTACTGTGTTGATCTGCTGCCTTTTGGCCTTCTGTATGGGTGACAATCAGTAGACCTGCAGTCCTGGAACCCAGAGCTATGTAGTGATTCCAAGGGCTAGTTGGCTGGCCTCCTGACTTGCGCTTCAGGGACAGAACACTCCCAAAACCTTGCTTCTGCACCTGGACTGTGCCATCTGTGAGGCTACTCTGCCAAGTGGTGCCACCCCAGTCCTTTAAACTTAAAAGTTGGCCTACGGTGTTCTGTTAGCCTTTGTGGATCCAGCGGAACCAATGCATCTCCTCAAGCACAGCCGGTCACCATATTAAACCTGCCATGTTGTGATGCATGCTTGGCATAGAGCAGGGTTCTCCAAAGTTGGTCATGGAGGCCCGATCCATGTCAGACTTTTAGCATATCCCCCTCTAGAAAGATGTAGTGATCTTAAAAACCTGGCATGGAGCAAGTCCTCCCGGACTGAGTTTGAACAAACCCTGGTGTAGGGACTTGTATCTCTCATCAACAGCAGCCTCGACAATGACGCCGGACGTCACACTGCAGCCTCACAGTCTTTGGAACCGACACCGCTCCCCGACTGCCTGATGCATCCTCAACTCCAGACTTTGTCACGTAAGCCCTTGTGAATGGGATCATCAACCCAGCACAGCAGGATCTCACACTGCAGCTTTGCCACATCTCAGAACTGATGCATCGCTTTGGCAGAGCAATGCACTTTCAACGTGGATCCTCACAACGCTCACCAAACCTGAATTTAAGGTACTCTGTTCAGTAGGCCCAACTGGGTGCCTGTACCAGCCCATGCTCCATCTTGGTCAACCTGAACTTGCAACTTTGTTTTTGCACTGAACAAGCGTTTTAGCATTGATTTTTACCAAAGTCTTAAAAATGTAATAGCTCCATTTCTATCAATTGGATTTTTGATGTTTTGGGTTTGTTTTATTTAGTAAAAGTTACCCAATTGTTCTAAACTATTGTGGGGCATCTTTTGTGGTGTATTTTCACTGTGTTACTGTTTGAAGTGTTGCACAAATACTGTACATATTGCCTCCGATTGAAGCCTTACTGCTCTTTCCCATATCTATCCGCGGGTTGAGCACAGGTTAATTTAGGGTTTGCTTGTGACTTCACCCTGAAAAGAATTGTGGTTGCTGCTTAACCCTCCTCCCCTACCGGTAACCCAATTTCTTAGACTAAATAAATGCTTGACTGATTCAAGCAGTACAAAACAATATTTGGGATCAAGAACAAAATATGATAGTGGGCTTACGTCTACAGAAACACAAAAAGATGATGGAAGGAATGCTGAACATTGTCAAACATTCACCCCCAATCACAGATCTGGGTTAAATCCATAATTGTTTGCTATCCATGTCACCCCAGTATGGACCCAGGCATAGGCAAATAAGTGTTGACCCTGGTGGTCACTGTAGCACAAAGAGTCGGCTTCACTGGTGCTTCTTGTGGGCTAAAGAGTCTCAGCACAAACTGGCCCTTTCTTGGTCACGAAGAGCCCAAAACCTCAGGAGTTTAGCTGATAACAGCCAATGATGTGGCAAGGCACATCTTGGGGATTAGGGACTCACTCCAGCACAGGCCAGCATGGCTTAGGCCAATCCAGTTGGAGATCCAGGCAAGTCCAGTACAGTTGGTCAACTGGGCAGTTGCAAGGAGGCCTCTTGACCTTGATGTGTCCCTGTCGCCCAGACAGGAGGTCAGCTAACTGACCTTTGGAATTATTCAGGTTCGCCTGGGATGAAGGGAGCAGGTCCAGTCTTCCTTCGCACAGAGCAGGACAGTACGCAAGCAGAAGGGAAGCAGTCAAGGGGTTAAGGTAGTCATCTGCAAAGCAATGCAGACTTCAAGGAGCAGGGCAGTCTTCTGGGGAGCAAGGCTGTCTTTAGTCTGCAATGATCTAGGTCCAGGAGTGTACGGAAGCGTGGCTCAGACGGTGCAATATTTACACAAGGTGTCAGCTTTCAAAGTGGAGGGATTCTATAGACTAAAAAGTCTGGGGTGACAAAAGACTAGTGTCAAATTCATATGTGTGTGCTGACAGCAAGCCCATTGTATTGTAAGTGGGACAAGACAACTCTACTATAAATCTGCCCACCCGGGGTGAAGAGGCGCACTCAAGTATTATACTCTTTTTAAACTATTTTAAACAAGGGTGCTACACTTATAACATGTGTTGGCTACACATGTGTATTCAACAAGAAACCAGAACAGAAAAATCTGCTCCAGTGTGCACTGTTCCTGGTGGACTGAGTCCACAATGTTTGTACCACAATAAATTCCAAATTCAAATCATATTTAAATTAAATATACCACACACTTAACTTAAGTTTGTACTGTTGTTTACTTAATTCTCTATTTTGAACTTGTAATCATGTAACTTGTATTCATAAACGTTTACAGTTAATCAACATACAATTACATTAAGTTGACATCTTATATACACTCATTATACATTTCATCATGTATTGATTTAACTTCATAATTTATCTTATAAACCACAGTTTGTTGCTGGCCCAATGCATTTCGGAACCGTGGTTCCTTCCTCAGGGGCTGTGTTCTGAAAATTAAAAAATTCCAATTACTAACGCATATCACAACCATATATATTCTTAAGCTCTATAACTTCTTAGGATCTAACAATGCATATTTGAACCCTTCACTAGTAAGTCGGCTATGCCTCAGATTCTCTTGTTGACACTGTATAAATTAATACCACACTGGTATGCATTCTCACATGAATTTTCCTACATTATAAATTGTCTCGTGGCAAACTAACTGCCCAGAAATCCAGTAGATACATCCGGTGTCGATCTCACTCTCATTTAAACAATTGGTGCTAGGTTATCGACCATATATACAAAAGAAGAACAAGTGATTCACAATATTGCATTAAATCGTATGTACATGGACTGCCTGCATACAAAAATCATGAGGACCTCTGCCATACTTGGTAAAGACCTTCCTAGTGTCTTTATCGCACGGGGTAAATACTCTAATGTAACATTGCACCCTCTAGCAAAATACTACGGCTATGTAAAGTTTATGCTACCACGTTGTGGGTTAAAGGGTTAACAGACTGTAAATCGATCACTTACTCTAATGGAGGGGATACGTCTTTTATTCCAACCTCGCAAAAAAAAAATTACTGCAGAAACCCGGTTTCTGGCTTCTCACTGTTAGCGTCCTATTAAAGTAAACATGAGGATATCACTGTATGGTTTATTCCACTTTTTTAAGAAACAGTGGTGTATCTCATAAACTGTGCACTTACTTGAGTGCTACTGTGTAACTAGAACGAAGAGTGAAAAATCCCTCCGCTTCAAGAATCGTGCCGGACGACGTTAAGTCAGGTCGCTGTTCTGAATATAATAAATAAATCCAAATGTAAATTGGCATGTATATGGGTTAGTTTGTAATAATGTGTTTCTAAGTGTAAACTCGTAACACTTACATGAAATGTCGCACGAAGCGAATCTCAAACGTGTATTTCGCTCCCCTTCGGCAGATACGTTTCAAATTCTGGAGCATTCAAATAATCCGAGTTCTTAAAAATAAAACCGGAAAAGTATTTCTGTAACTAACTGTCGTTACAAGTTCTAAAAAAAACGATGGTATAATGAACAGAATGTTGACACTTACTTTATCAATTTCATACGCGGCGGAACTAGTCCGTCCAACCTGTAGATCGCCGACTGCCTGCCGTCCTACTAAGTTTTGGCGCCAAACGGTGTCAATCCCTATATCCTAGATAGTGGTTGTTAGGCTCAGGAATGCTGGGAAATGTAGTGTACTTGTTTCGCATAACTAAAAACCCGGTCACTGTGTTTTTTTTGCCCGATAGTAACGCGCCGTAAAGCATTATTGAATCCACGATACAGTGGAATATATCGCATATGATGCTGTGTTCTAACTAAAGTGCGGATACGTATCGTGTTCACCTTATTAATTTTAGTAAACTAGAGAATCCTGGGATTTATAGTGTTGCACTAACGGATTACATGAGCCATGTCTAATGAGTTGTACCTGATTCAATACACGATGGAACATTTTAAATCACCAGTAAAGGGGAGTTTATCGGAGGAGGTGTATAATATTTCCTACCATCTAAACGTTTTTATATCAGTTATCATAACATAAGTTTGGCATATATAACACATGTACTCAAATTTATGTTATCGTATAATCCTGTACATATAGCATAATACACAGTATGTCCATTGTCCAATATTGCATTAACAGTAAATCTTTTACGCTTTCCTAAATGAAATATACATCAAACAGTGTATCCATTGTCCTGAATTACATTACACATATATTTCAACACGTAATTTTATATTAACAGGAAATCTTTTACGCTTTACTAACAGAAATGTGCATCAGCCTAATACCTAGATAAAGTGCTGTTGTACCTCATGTTGTGCTGTCTCGTACTTACATGTGGATTTATCTATGGATCACAAAATAATAAACTTTAATGAACTCTATGTATGCACCTAGCAAACCCATTACTACATGCTTATACTGTTGTGGTTATTACCATGTGATTCCTCCTCATATATCGCTATACTGTAATGAGTCACAGAAAACAGCTCATGTCAATTTTATCATTAAGTCCCTTCGGCTGCATGGTTTCTAAAAACTCGATCCAAAATACTTCCCGCTGCAGAAGTTTTTGAGTGTTATCCACTCCATCTACTTTTGTAACCACTTCCACTATTTGTGCACGTAGTTGGGCTATGGTGTGGTTCTCTTTTGCCCAGTGAGTAGCGACACTTGATGTTAAATTCTTCAGCCTTATGGTGCTCTTATGCTCTGTTAGTCTTAATTTGAATTTTCTCTCTGTTTTGCCGACGTAAGCCTTGCCACATGGGCATTTCAAACTGTAGATTATATTGGAGGTATTACAATCCGATGTGTGTCGTAGTTTAATCTTGGCTCCTGTACTGGGATGTGTGAGAATTATACCAGTGATTATATTATTGCAATGTATGCAATTGTGACATTTTTGAGTGCCTTTGTATTGAACGTTTTTAACTTTAGTGGACCCACTCTGTATCAATTCCTGCAAATTTCTGGCCCTAGTGTAAGCAAAGGTGGGTAGTTCTTGAAAGATGCCATTAAACTCAGGTTCATTAACCAACAGTTCCCATCTTTTCTTTATAATTTTCTTGATCTGCATAGACTTGTTAGAAAATTTAGAAACGAAAGTGGGGGTCTTTGAAACTTTCGCAGGTCTCTTCTCAAATAGTTCATCCCTTTCCTTCATTTGTATTCTCGCCATATTTCTCTGCAATATAGTTTCAGGGTACCCCCTGTTGACAAATTTCTCCTTGAATTCTTCAATTTTTTGTTCTGCAACACCTGGGTCAGAACATATTCTTTTGATCCTGATAAATTGCGAATAAGGGAGATTTTCCACCAGGCTACGCGGATGAAAGCTTGAATGCATTAGTGTACTATTGCGGTCAGTGGGTTTAGTAAAAATTTCCGTACTTAATTTGTTTTGCTTTTTCTTAATCAGAACATCCAGATAATGAATTTCATCTTGGCTAATGGAAAAAGTGAATTTTATTCTGGGATCTCTGTTGTTGAGTTGATAAATGAGTTGGATTAACATCTCCTTAGGCCGGGTCCAAATAAGAAAAATATCGTCGATGTATCGACAGTATTGTACTAAACCTTGTGTCCATTCCTTTTGTGTAAGAATATAGTCACTCTCAAATTTCGCCATATAAATGTTCGCATAGGCAGGTGCCCCCGAAAAACCCATGGAGGTCCCTGTCAGCTGTCCAAAGTAATCTTCCTTCCACTGGAAGTAACTGTTGTGTAGACAAAAAAACAAAAGCTGTAACAGAAAGATATTGTGTTCTTGTGTTGTTTCCATCTTCAATAATGCCCATTCTACAGCATCCATTCCTTGTGTGTGTCCTATTGAAGTATAGAGAGCTGTCACATCAATAGTGCATAATAGCCATTCTTCTTTGACCAAGTATTCAACTGTACGCAGCTTTTTAAGAAAGTCAGTGGTGTCTTTAACATATGTGCACCAATTTTGCACAAATTGTTGTAAAAAATAATCTAGATACTTCCCCAATGGTTCAAAAATGGAGCTGCAGGCCGATACTATTGGTCTAAACGGCGGATCAACGGGATCCTTATGAATTTTAGGGGTCATGTATATCCTTGGTCTCCTTGGATTATGCGATGTTAACAACATTCTTAGGTTGAGGTCGATTATACCTTGCTCTTCTGCTTGTGTTAAGATGTCTTGTAGCATGCTTTGCAACTTCTGGGTTGGATCTCCATCAAGTACTATATATGTGTTACTGTCAAATACATGTTCGTTAACTTTTCTCTCGTAGTACTCGGTGTCCATAGCTACCCATGCTCCACCCTTGTCTGCAGGCTTCAAGGTCAACTCTTTGTTGTTGGAAACGTTGTATATCAATTGCATTTCACGCTTCGTTACATTAGATGCAGGTTTTTCTTTATAGTTGAGTCTTGCACTATCGTGTTTTACCAGATTCTCGAACATATCTAGCGTTTTGTGCGAACTAGGTGGTAAAAACTTACTTGTTGGTTTTAGTCTCTCATGTACTTCTGAACGCTCTTTTCCAGGATCTTCAACTATATTCGTGAAGTAATGTTTAAGTCTTAGTTTTCTCATGAATTTGAATATTGCCGTGTCTGTATCTAGTTTTGTTGTTGTGGCAGTTGGCACAAATGTTCTTCCTTTATTCAAGATCTTTAGTTCTTGTGTAGTTAGTGGATATGATGAAATGTTGATGATTAAACTAGATTCTTCCCGCTTCTTAGTTGTTTTCCTCCCTTGTCCTCTCCTTGTCTTATAGTTTCTGGACCTGTCGCTCTTGGTGGACTTCTGTGGATTTGTGGGAGACTCATAGGTGTTTGTTGTAGATCCGTCGCCTGTGACAAAAAAGACGATGTAGATGATGATGTTGTTGCTGTCATGCCCGTGTTATTTATTGCGGGTTGGTTCGATGCCGATTGAGTCGGCAGTCCCATAGTTTTAGTGGCTGGTGGCCTTGTCATAGATGTATCCTATTCCGTAGCTACACTCTCCTCTGATGACGATGTAGTTTTTTTGTTTTGAGTGAATCTTTTTCCTGGCATAGATCTCCGCCCATGTATAGACTTCGTTGAGCTTATAGTCCACTGTATCTCTACGATACTTTCTGATTTTTCCTTCTTGGAGCTCCTTACTGTATTTATCAAGTCAAATTTTCATTTCTTCTAGAGTGGTACTCCATATTGCACTCTCCAATTGGCGTTCTAAGTCCTTCTTTACATTAAAGATCTCCTCTTCAAGTTCCCGTATAGTTTTGGACAATTCTTCAACTATCAATAGAATCAAATCTAAAGAACATTTGTTTAAGATTGCAAACCATTTGTTCATAAATTTTGCATTTAAGTGAAATCTAAACAGCATTGGACGAATTGCTAGTCTCAAACCTCTCGGTATACGCTGTGCTCTATGATATTGTATCAAGGTAGAGGCATGTAGCCTTTGATTCACTTGTCGTCTTGTGAGATATTCTAATTGTTTTAGTTGTTGCATTGTAGATCCTCCATGTGTGTCAATTAATTTCACTTCATCTATCAAAGCATAAATATCAGTTGCTTCAGCGTCTGTGTATGCATGCGTTTCTGCTCTATTATCTGTGATGTTGGTTATAGAATCAAACGTGGCCATTTTAACAATGATTTTTAGAAGGTGCTACCTCTGGTGCCAAAAGTAAATAACTATAAATCTGCCCACCCGGGGTGAAGAGGCGCACTCAAGTATTATACTCTTTTTAAACTATTTTAAACAAGGGTGCTACACTTATAACATGTGTTGGCTACACATGTGTATTCAACAAGAAACCAGAACAGAAAAATCTGCTCCAGTGTGCACTGTTCGCTTTGGCAGAGCAATGCACTTTCAACGTGGATCCTCACAACGCTCACCAAACCTGAATTTAAGGTACTCTGTTCAGTAGGCCCAACTGGGTGCCTGTACCAGCCCATGCTCCATCTTGGTCAACCTGAACTTGCGACTTTGTTTTTGCACTGAACAAGCGTTTTAGCATTGATTTTTACCAAAGTCTTAAAAATGTAATAGCTCCATTTCTATCAATTGGATTTTTGATGTTTTGGGTTTGTTTTATTTAGTAAAAGTTACCCAATTGTTCTAAACTATTGTGGGGCATCTTTTGTGGTGTATTTTCACTGTGTTACTGTTTGAAGTGTTGCACAAATACTGTACATATTGCCTCCGATTGAAGCCTTACTGCTCTTTCCCATATCTATCCGCGGGTTGAGCACAGGTTAATTTAGGGTTTGCTTGTGACTTCACCCTGAAAAGAATTGTGGTTGCTGCTTAACCCTCCTCCCCTACCGGTAACCCAATTTCTTAGACTAAATAAATGCTTGACTGATTCAAGCAGTACAAAACAATATTTGGGATCAAGAACAAAATATGATAGTGGGCTTACGTCTACAGAAACACAAAAAGATGATGGAAGGAATGCTGAACATTGTCAAACATTCACCCCCAATCACAGATCTGGGTTAAATCCATAATTGTTTGCTATCCATGTCACCCCAGTATGGACCCAGGCATAGGCAAATAAGTGTTGACCCTGGTGGTCACTGTAGCACAAAGAGTCGGCTTCACTGGTGCTTCTTGTGGGCTAAAGAGTCTCAGCACAAACTGGCCCTTTCTTGGTCACGAAGAGCCCAAAACCTCAGGAGTTTAGCTGATAACTCACTCCAGCACAGGCCAGCATGGCTTAGGCCAATCCAGTTGGAGATCCAGGCAAGTCCAGTACAGTTGGTCAACTGGGCAGTTGCAAGGAGGCCTCTTGACCTTGATGTGTCCCTGTCGCCCAGACAGGAGGTCAGCTAACTGACCTTTGGAATTATTCAGGTTCGCCTGGGATGAAGGGAGCAGGTCCAGTCTTCCTTCGCACAGAGCAGGACAGTACGCAAGCAGAAGGGAAGCAGTCAAGGGGTTAAGGTAGTCATCTGCAAAGCAATGCAGACTTCAAGGAGCAGGGCAGTCTTCTGGGGAGCAAGGCTGTCTTTAGTCTGCAATGATCTAGGTCCAGGAGTGTACGGAAGCGTGGCTCAGACGGTGCAATATTTACACAAGGTGTCAGCTTTCAAAGTGGAGGGATTCTATAGACTAAAAAGTCTGGGGTGACAAAAGACTAGTGTCAAATTCATATGTGTGTGCTGACAGCAAGCCCATTGTATTGTAAGTGGGACAAGACAACTCTACTATAAATCTGCCCACCCGGGGGTGAAGAGGCGCACTCAAGTATTATACTCTTTTTAAACTATTTTAAACAAGGGTGCTACACTTATAACATGTGTTGGCTACACATGTGTATTCAACAAGAAACCAGAACAGAAAAATCTGCTCCAGTGTGCACTGTTCCTGGTGGACTGAGTCCACAATGTTTGTACCACAATAAATTCCAAATTCAAATCATATTTAAATTAAATATACCACACACTTAACTTAAGTTTGTACTGTTGTTTACTTAAGTCTCTATTTTGAACTTGTAATCATGTAACTTGTATTCATAAACGTTTACAGTTAATCAACATACAATTACATTAAGTTGACATCTTATATACACTCATTATACATTTCATCATGTATTGATTTAACTTCATAATTTATCTTATAAACCACAGTTTGTTGCTGGCCCAATGCATTTCGGAACCGTGGTTCCTTCCTCAGGGGCTGTGTTCTGAAAATTAAAAAATTCCAATTACTAACGCATATCACAACCATATATATTCTTAAGCTCTATAACTTCTTAGGATCTAACAATGCATATTTGAACCCTTCACTAGTAATGCGGCTATGCCTCAGATTCTCTTGTTGACACTGTATAAATTAATACCACACTGGTATGCATTATCACATGAATTTTCCTACATTATAA
The DNA here is from genome assembly GCF_964261635.1 of Lissotriton helveticus. Lineage (NCBI taxonomy): Eukaryota > Metazoa > Chordata > Amphibia > Caudata > Salamandridae > Lissotriton > Lissotriton helveticus. Next base: position 240,762,776 of record NC_136063.1, on the reverse strand, counting down.
ATTGTCTCGTGGCAAACTAACTGCCCAGAAATCCAGTAGATACATCCGGTGTCGATCTCACTCTCATTTAAACAATTGGTGCTAGGTTATCGACCATATATACAAAAGAAGAACAAGTGATTCACAATATTGCATTAAATCGTATGTACATGGACTGCCTGCATACAAAAATCATGAGGACCTCTGCCATACTTGGTAAAGACCTTCCTAGTGTCTTTATCGCACGGGGTAAATACTCTAATGTAACATTGCACCCTCTAGCAAAATACTACGGCTATGTAAAGTTTATGCTACCACGTTGTGGGTTAAAGGGTTAACAGACTGTAAATCGATCACTTACTCTAATGGAGGGGATACGTCTTTTATTCCAACCTCGCAAAAAAAAATTTACTGCAGAAACCCGGTTTCTGGCTTCTCACTGTTAGCGTCCTATTAAAGTAAACATGAGGATATCACTGTATGGTTTATTCCACTTTTTTAAGAAACAGTGGTGTATCTCATAAACTGTGCACTTACTTGAGTGCTACTGTGTAACTAGAACGAAGAGTGAAAAATCCCTCCGCTTCAAGAATCGTGCCGGACGACGTTAAGTCAGGTCGCTGTTCTGAATATAATAAATAAATCCAAATGTAAATTGGCATGTATATGGGTTAGTTTGTAATAATGTGTTTCTAAGTGTAAACTCGTAACACTTACATGAAATGTCGCACGAAGCGAATCTCAAACGTGTATTTCGCTCCCCTTCGGCAGATACGTTTCAAATTCTGGAGCATTCAAATAATCCGAGTTCTTAAAAATAAAACCGGAAAAGTATTTCTGTAACTAACTGTCGTTACAAGTTCTAAAAAAACCGATGGTATAATGAACAGAATGTTGACACTTACTTTATCAATTTCATACGCGGCGGAACTAGTCCGTCCAACCTGTAGATCGCCGACTGCCTGCCGTCCTACTAAGTTTTGGCGCCAAACGGTGTCAATCCCTATATCCTAGATAGTGGTTGTTAGGCTCAGGAATGCTGGGAAATGTAGTGTACTTGTTTCGGATAACTAAAAACCCGGTCACTGTGTTTTTTTTGCCCGATAGTAAGCATTATTGAATCCACGATACAGTGGAATATATCGCATATGATGCTGTGTTCAAACTAAAGTGCGGATACGTATCGTGTTCACCTTATTAATTTTAGTAAACTAGAGAATCCTGGGATTTATAGTGTTGCACTAACGGATTACATGAGCCATGTCTAATGAGTTGTACCTGATTCAATACACGATGGAACATTTTAAATCACCAGTAAAGGGGAGTTTATCGGAGGAGGTGTATAATATTTCCTACCATCTAAACGTTTTTATATCAGTTATCATAACATAAGTTTGGCATATATAACACATGTACTCAAATTTATGTTATCGTATAATCCTGTACATATAGCATAATACACAGTATGTCCATTGTCCAATATTGCATTAACAGTAAATCTTTTACGCTTTCCTAAATGAAATATACATCAAACAGTGTATCCATTGTCCTGAATTACATTACACATATATTTCAACACGTAATTTTATATTAACAGGAAATCTTTTACGCTTTACTAACAGAAATGTGCATCAGCCTAATACCTAGATAAAGTGCTGTTGTACCTCATGTTGTGCTGTCTCGTACTTACATGTGGATTTATCTATGGATCACAAAATAATAAACTTTAATGAACTCTATGTATGCACCTAGCAAACCCATTACTACATGCTTATACTGTTGTGGTTATTACCATGTGATTCCTCCTCATATATCGCTATACTGTAATGAGTCACAGAAAACAGCTCATGTCAATTTTATCATTAAGTCCCTTCGGCTGCATGGTTTCTAAAAACTCGATCCAAAATACTTCCCGCTGCAGAAGTTTTTGAGTGTTATCCACTCCATCTACTTTTGTAACCACTTCCACTATTTGTGCACGTAGTTGGGCTATGGTGTGGTTCTCTTTTGCCCAGTGAGTAGCGACACTTGATGTTAAATTCTTCAGCCTTATGGTGCTCTTATGCTCTGTTAGTCTTAATTTGAATTTTCTCTCTGTTTTGCCGACGTAAGCCTTGCCACATGGGCATTTCAAACTGTAGATTATATTGGAGGTATTACAATCCAATGTGTGTCGTAGTTTAATCTTGGCTCCTGTACTGGGATGTGTGAGAATTATACCAGTGATTATATTATTGCAATGTATGCAATTGTGACATTTTTGAGTGCCTTTGTATTGAACGTTTTTAACTTTAGTGGACCCACTCTGTATCAATTCCTGCAAATTTCTGGCCCTAGTGTAAGCAAAGGTGGGTAGTTCTTGAAAGATGCCATTAAACTCAGGTTCATTAACCAACAGTTCCCATCTTTTCTTTATAATTTTCTTGATCTGCATAGACTTGTTAGAAAATTTAGAAACGAAAGTGGGGGTCTTTGAAACTTTCGCAGGTCTCTTCTCAAATAGTTCATCCCTTTCCTTCATTTGTATTCTCGCCATATTTCTCCGCAATATAGTTTCAGGGTACCCCCTGTTGACAAATTTCTCCTTGAATTCTTCAATTTTTTGTTCTGCAACACCTGGGTCAGAACATATTCTTTTGATCCTGATAAATTGCGAATAAGGGAGATTTTCCACCAGGCTACGCGGATGAAAGCTTGAATGCATTAGTGTACTATTGTGGTCAGTGGGTTTAGTAAAAATTTCCGTACTTAATTTGTTTTGCTTTTTCTTAATCAGAACATCCAGATAATGAATTTCATCTTGGCTAATGGAAAAAGTGAATTTTATTCTGGGATCTCTGTTGTTGAGTTGATAAATGAGTTGGATTAACATCTCCTTAGGCCGGGTCCAAATAAGAAAAATATCGTCGATGTATCGACAGTATTGTACTAAACCTTGTGTCCATTCCTTTTGTGTAAGAATATAGTCACTCTCAAATTTCGCCATATAAATGTTCGCATAGGCAGGTGCCCCCGAAAAACCCATGGAGGTCCCTGTCAGCTGTCCAAAGTAATCTTCCTTCCACTGGAAGTAACTGTTGTGTAGACAAAAAAACAAAAGCTGTAACAGAAAGATATTGTGTTCTTGTGTTGTTTCCATCTTCAATAATGCCCATTCTACAGCATCCTTTCCTTGTGTGTGTCCTATTGAAGTATAGAGAGCTGTCACATCAATAGTGCATAATAGCCATTCTTCTTTGACCAAGTATTCAACTGTACGCAGCTTTTTAAGAAAGTCAGTGGTGTCTTTAACATATGTGCACCAATTTTGCACAAATTGTTGTAAAAAATAATCTAGATACTTCCCCAATGGTTCAAAAATGGAGCTGCAGGCCGATACTATTGGTCTAAACGGCGGATCAACGGGATCCTTATGAATTTTAGGGGTCATGTATATCCTTGGTCTCCTTGGATTATGCGATGTTAACAACATTCTTAGGTTGAGGTCGATTATACCTTGCTCTTCTGCTTGTGTTAAGATGTCTTGTAGCATGCTTTGCAACTTCTGGGTTGGATCTCCATCAAGTACTATATATGTGTTACTGTCAAATACATGTTCGTTAACTTTTCTCTCGTAGTACTCAGTGTCCATAGCTACCCATGCTCCACCCTTGTCTGCAGGCTTCAAGGTCAACTCTTTGTTGTTGGAAACGTTGTATATCAATTGCATTTCTCGCTTCGTTACATTAGATGCAGGTTTTTCTTTATAGTTGAGTCTTGCACTATCGTGTTTTACCAGATTCTCGAACATATCTAGCGTTTTGTGCGAACTAGGTGGTAAAAACTTACTTGTTGGTTTTAGTCTCTCATGTACTTCTGAACGCTCTTTTCCAGGATCTTCAACTATATTCGTGAAGTAATGTTTAAGTCTTAGTTTTCTCATGAATTTGAATATTGCCGTGTCTGTATCTAGTTTTGTTGTTGTGGCAGTTGGCACAAATGTTCTTCCTTTATTCAAGATCTTTAGTTCTTGTGTAGTTAGTGGATATGATGAAATGTTGATGATTAAACTAGATTCTTCCCGCTTCTTAGTTGTTTTCCTCCCTTGTCCTCTCCTTGTCTTATAGTTTCTGGACCTGTCGCTCTTGGTGGACTTCTGTGGATTTGTGGGAGACTCATAGGTGTTTGTTGTAGATCCGTCGCCTGTGACAAAAAAGACGATGTAGATGATGATGTTGTTGCTTTCATGCCCGTGTTATTTATTGCGGGTTGGTTCGATGCCGATTGAGTCGGCAGTCCCATAGTTTTAGTGGCTGGTGGCCTTGTCATAGATGTATCCTATTCCGTAGCTACACTCTCCTCTGATGACGATGTAGTTTTTTTGTTTTGAGTGAATCTTTTTCCTGGCATAGATCTCCGCCCATGTATAGACTTCGTTGAGCTTATAGTCCACTGTATCTCTACGATACTTTCTGATTTTTCCTTCTTGGAGCTCCTTACTGTATTTATCAAGTCTAATTTTCATTTCTTCTAGAGTGGTACTCCATATTGCACTCTCCAATTGGCGTTCTAAGTCCTTCTTTACATTAAAGATCTCCTCTTCAAGTTCCCGTATAGTTTTGGACAATTCTTTAACTATCAATAGAATCAAATCTAAAGAACATTTGTTTAAGATTGCAAACCATTTGTTCATAAATTTTGCATTTAAGTGAAAGCTAAACAGCATTGGACGAATTGCTAGTCTCAAACCTCTCGGTATACGCTGTGCTCTATGATATTGTATCAAGGTAGAGGCATGTAGCCTTTGATTCACTTGTCGTCTTGTGAGATATTCTAATTGTTTTAGTTGTTGCATTGTAGATCCTCCATGTGTGTCAATTAATTTCACTTCATCTATCAAAGCATAAATATCAGTTGCTTCAGCGTCTGTGTATGCATGCGTTTCTGCTCTATTATCTGTGATGTTGGTTATAGAATCAAACGTGGCCATTTTAACAATGATTTTTAGAAGGTGCTACCTCTGGTGCCAAAAGTAAATAACTATAAATCTGCCCACCCGGGGTGAAGAGGCGCACTCAAGTATTATACTCTTTTTAAACTATTTTAAACAAGGGTGCTACACTTATAACATGTGTTGGCTACCCATGTGTATTCAACAAGAAACCAGAACAGAAAAATCTGCTCCAGTGTGCACTGTTCGCTTTGGCAGAGCAATGCACTTTCAACGTGGATCCTCACAACGCTCACCAAACCTGAATTTAAGGTACTCTGTTCAGTAGGCCCAACTGGGTGCCTGTACCAGCCCATGCTCCATCTTGGTCAACCTGAACTTGCGACTTTGTTTTTGCACTGAACAAGCGTTTTAGCATTGATTTTTACCAAAGTCTTAAAAATGTAATAGCTCCATTTCTATCAATTGGATTTTTGATGTTTTGGGTTTGTTTTATTTAGTAAAAGTTACCCAATTGTTCTAAACTATTGTGGGGCATCTTTTGTGGTGTATTTTCACTGTGTTACTGTTTGAAGTGTTGCACAAATACTGTACATATTGCCTCCGATTGAAGCCTTACTGCTCTTTCCCATATCTATCCGCGGGTTGAGCACAGGTTAATTTAGGGTTTGCTTGTGACTTCACCCTGAAAAGAATTGTGGTTGCTGCTTAACCCTCCTCCCCTACCGGTAACCCAATTTCTTAGACTAAATAAATGCTTGACTGATTCAAGCAGTACAAAACAATATTTTGGATCAAGAACAAAATATGATAGTGGGCTTACGTCTACAGAAACACAAAAAGATGATGGAAGGAATGCTGAACATTGTCAAACATTCACCCCCAATCACAGATCTGGGTTAAATCCATAATTGTTTGCTATCCATGTCACCCCAGTATGGACCCAGGCATAGGCAAATAAGTGTTGACCCTGGTGGTCACTGTAGCACAAAGAGTCGGCTTCACTGGTGCTTCTTGTGGGCTAAAGAGTCTCAGCACAAACTGGCCCTTTCTTGGTCACGAAGAGCCCAAAACCTCAGGAGTTTAGCTGATAACAGCCAATGATGTGGCAAGGCACATCTTGGGGATTAGGGACTCACTCCAGCACAGGCCAGCATGGCTTAGGCCAATCCAGTTGGAGATCCAGGCAAGTCCAGTACAGTTGGTCAACTGGGCAGTTGCAAGGAGGCCTCTTGACCTTGATGTGTCCCTGTCACCCAGACAGGAGGTCAGCTAACTGACCTTTGGAATTATTCAGGTTCGCCTGGGATGAAGGGAGCAGGTCCAGTCTTCCTTCGCACAGAGCAGGACAGTACGCAAGCAGAAGGGAAGCAGTCAAGGGGTTAAGGTAGTCATCTGCAAAGCAATGCAGACTTCAAGGAGCAGGGCAGTCTTCTGGGGAGCAAGGCTGTCTTTAGTCTGCAATGATCTAGGTCCAGGAGTGTACGGAAGCGTGGCTCAGACGGTGCAATATTTACACAAGGTGTCAGCTTTCAAAGTGGAGGGATTCTATAGACTAAAAAGTCTGGGGTGACAAAAGACTAGTGTCAAATTCATATGTGTGTGCTGACAGCAAGCCCATTGTATTGTAAGTGGGACAAGACAACTCTACCCCATCCATCCTGGAAGGTTGGCCCATCCTGCCCACATCTTGTCTCGTTTTGTATCACTGCCTGAGAGTAACAGACAGACTCCAACAGTAGAGGCATTCAGTCATGTCACCCAGGATACTGGCAGAAGGCACAAACAGTTAGAATAAGAGAATGGCTTTTCAGAATTGTGTCATGGAAATCGACTTTAAAATTATAGAGGTTTTAAAATTATGAATAATTTGAGAGTAAACACCATGGGCCATATGTAGGTAATATGTGTTTTGCGATTCTCAAATTGCAATTTTATGGGAATCGCAAAACGTAATGTAGGTAGGATTAGCAAAATATTTAGCGAATCCCACCTATTTCTTATTTGCGAATTGCAAATTGAGATTTGCAATATAAGGAATACCTTCCCATTCATTCCTATGGGCTAGAAGGCCCATAAGAATGAATGGGAAGACATTCTCAATTTGCGATTCTCAATTAGAGAATCGCACATTGAGAATGTAATTTTAAGGTTGCAAGGGTGTCATTAGGACACCCTTTCGCACCCCTGAAAAAAACATGTGTGCACATGTGGCGCACATACATGCGCTAAGGGCATGTATGTGCGCCACATGGCACTTTGAAAAATGCAAAAAAGTGCTTTTTTCAAAGAAATCGCAAATTATCACCAACCTGAAGTTGGTGGTAATTTACGATTCCTTAAGACAAAATGGCAGAACTTGGGTGCTAACTACATTGCATTTAAGGAATCACAATTTGGGATTCCTTATTTTGCATGTGGATTTTTGTGTGCTACATAACACACTGCCCAAATTAAATAAGGTAACGGAGAGCTGGGTTTGAACAGCGGTTGGTTGGCGGGGAGGGAGCCAGAGGAAGTAGACAAGGCACAAGGAGGACTGCAGAAGGCCCTCCCCGGTCAAAATATGCAGGCCCTTATGCGACTGGTCACGATTATAGCAGCGAATTGTTGCTGAGCAGCAGTGTGAGGGGCAACACTAACTTCATTGCCGCTGTGAGGATAATGGCCAATGTTGCTTCTTCCTGCCGTGAGGGGAACGGCTCACCCGGACTTCATCCCCCAGCAACCCTTGCCCTATTGCTCGCTCTGACGCAGTATATTTTCCCTGGAGGTGCGATATATTCGCCGCAAGCCTCCTACAGCACAGGACGCGCGCGGGCTGAGCCATCCCTCTTCCACCTGTGACACTTGACCAGGTGAGCATTGCCCTTTGAATATTGGTATACCAGCTGCCTTAAGAAACCTCAACCATAGGGAAGAGAACAGATACAATACCGTCCCGCCCAGTCATCACAAGTATTGAAAGCATGCTGGAAAGGGCGATGAACATAGTGTCAAATGAAATTGACCTTACAGAGAGGAGACTGTCCCTTGGTATTGAGGCTTTGTATGATGGTCCTATGGTAGGGTCTGAATCAGTTGACATAGCTGGCCCTTTCTTGGTTTATATTGTTCAGAACACTGACTCAGCCAATATTTCTGGCCCCGGGTCAGGTCCTAAGAACTCGCAGGACACTATTATTGCAATTGATTAGGACTCTCCCATGGCTTGTGCCACCGCGTGTGCAGGTGCAAAGCGGAAACAGAAAACAGCAAAGCCTGTCTCTTTGAAAAGAAAACAACCACTCGCAATGGTTCTAACCGCTCTGTTATGAGTACTTGGTTGCATACACCCTTACAGACTCAGATTCAGAAGCCTGCTCCTGTTGATTCTACGCCCCATGGATTACCAAGGAACACTGTTAGTATCCAGACTGGCACCACACTGTCTTCTCTTCCGTATAACTGCTTGGGCGAGACTATTTTTTTGACCCTGTCGTGAATAGAATCCTTGGGTGTATCAAAGAACTGATTGACTCACATTTTTGTGCTCTGTGGAAACGGCTTGATAGGTTGGACACTTTGTCTATTAAACTATGCTCCCTACTCAAAAATGTTAGACCTGCAACATCAGAGGGGTTGGAATCAAATCAAACATTAGTCGACATTGCCCCTCAACCACATGTCTCTGTCCCCAACAGCTCCATTGTCTTTACCATTTGGGTAATGTCCTAACAGTGAGAAGGCAAAAGAATGTTCTTAGAACAAAGGATATTGCTACTCCAGGGAATTTACCTAATACTGTAGGGTCAACCATTCTGCCTGATACAACTTCATACACACGGCTAGATCCTAGCTACACACTACGCGCTGATACAGAAAGTCCTAACCTGAGGGACGGTAACATATGTGTGGGGGCCCCAACCCAAGCAAATATTGTAAATACCCAACCTAGTAAAGACATACTGAACATTCCACATGCATCCTGCCCATTTGTCTGCGTACTTGCAGGTGTACCCACACTTAAGAAAAACCAAACTGAGACACGGTACCAACTTCGCAATAAATGTGGTGCCTGGTTAGCCAAACACAAGGGATACAGGGTGGCTGACACAAATAATATCACCATGGTTTGTAGGGTAAGCTGGGTTGGCTTCTCTGTCAAAAACATCGAGGTGGACTGTATTGTTGTTAACTTTCGAAACCCCGCAATGGCCAAATCCTTACTAAAGGTACAGGAAGATACATGCATGTGCCCTAGTAATATCTGCTTGCTGCTGCTGGGATATTTTTATAGACCAAGTGTTAGCCTACAGATGAATGATGGAGCCCCCCTATTGAGGCATAATAGGTTCTTGCCTCTGTCAACTCTAGATACCCAAGACTGACTTGCACCAATAAGGTTACAAAATGAAGTCAATAGTGTACCTGATGCATGTCAACCAGGAGGACGCTCAAATCCAAATAGGACTGGTACCGATTGTAAATTGAGAATACTCAGTTGGAAAGTTGCCGGCCTGGCGTCTCAATTGAATTTACCAGACTGGATTGAAATAGTTGAAAACCAGGATATTATAATGATGCAGGAAACCTGGGCCACCATTATCTCCACTTAGAAGGGTTCCAATGTTTTAATATTGTTGTGCCAGTTCCCAAGGTAGGGCGACCATCTGGTGGACTTCCGATATGGGTGAACATTTTAATGTTTTAGGTACACGAAATTCTAATATACAAGCACTGATCTACACAAGGGGAATCTCCATATGTTTAATCAATTTTTACAACAATGATTTTTATTCTGTGCCAAATATCAATTTTAATAATTTGTTTAATTTTCTCTTAATCCTACGAAACCTCAAGGTATTTTTTAATGTTGTTTGTATTTGTGTGGGGGAAGGTTTTAACACCAGGATTCGAATGGGCAACAACTCAACAATATTCCCGACTACCAGTTTGTCTCGGTGTACTAGGGGGACAGAACTATTAGATTATTTATATAATCATAACCTAGTTAACACAATGGATATTGCTGCCATCCCCGATAAAGATAATCATATTGAACCGACATATAGAAGCAGGGGTTGTGCCTCTACTATTGATTATTTTTTAATTTCCTCCATTTTAGAAGACTGTTTGTTAAGTGCTGAGTTCATGCCGACCCATCATGGCGACCACAATCCCATTAGAATATTATTGAAAATTGCTCCTAAGCCTGCAAACAATAAAGAGTGTGGCACTATGAACTTGTTACCCTCCACAGACAACCTGAGATTTGTTTGGCCGGGTATTGACAATAATAAGCTATTCGACAATATGTTAACTGCTTACTCGCCACTTGTCGCCACTTGTTTATCATTTAAAGATCTTAACCCGGATGTAATTGGTGCTTTAACCCAACTGTGTGAGAGTACTAAACGGTTGTTGTCAAGGCCTATTACGAAATCTCAAATCGTACTGAGATGGTTTGATAGAGACTGCTCATTAGCTAACAGAAAGCTCCGCAAGGCACTGTCAACAACCCCTAGAGACGGGCTCTTGTTAAATCTCTGAGACACCATTACAAGACAGTAATCACACGAAGGAAAGATGAAATCCTGAAGAATCATTAGGATAGCTTAGCGTGTAGTGGATCTTTAAAAAACTGAAATTATTTTTGAACAGCAGTTAAAAAGGTTAGGACATTGGGACATCCCCTGACCGCTATTAGTTGCAATATATCTAGTGACTTATGTGTGGCTAATTTTTCCAAAATCTACTCGGTCCAAATTTGAAATGAGGATTCATATGAATATCATGCGCGTACCCCAATTGATATAACTTTGCTAGAAGTAGCGGATGAAATCCAATAAAGTTTGGGCAACAAAGCCCTGGGCCCTGATGGGTTGCCCATCGATCTAATTAAAAATGAACCAGATTTTTTGGGCTCCACTGTTATTGAATGTTTTTAATAATTTAACTTATGCTACAACTCCGAGTACGTGGTCCATGAGTGTCATCGTACCCATTTTTACAAAGGGTGATTGTTCTAACCCCAGTTGTTACAGACCTATCTCTCTCATCGATAACACCCTGAAAATCGTGGGTAAGATTCTCTATAACAAGATAGGGTCAATGGCCAAGGGAGATAAGATCATAAGGCCATGTCAACTTGGGTTTAGAAGTAAAGTAGGCATAGTGGAACAGTGCCTAAACCTAAATTTAATTATTGGCAGGTACACTATTGCAAAGAAATCCCATATATATCTCGCATTTATGGACCTTACCTCTGCGTTCGACCACGTCAACAGGTCACAATTATGGTCCATTCTTTTGAAACAAGGCCTGGAAGATGCCCAAGTTCACTTTTTGGCATATTTGCACAGAGATTTGCAGGCTCGGGTGAGGATGAGCCAGGACCTACATGACTCACTAGTAAAACTCACCCACGATGTCCCGAGAATAAACGGTAACACACTCCAAATGCCCTACGCATTTTAGTATGAGGTTTTGTAGATTTTATGGCTTTTTTGGACTTAAAGACTAATTTTAAAAACTCATTTTTAATGGCTTGTGGCCCAAAAAAGCGCCTTATTAATAAAATCACTGTCAACTCAGATAGTTTACAAAGCACTTGTACTTTTTCTTATCTTGGGCTAATTTACACTACAAATCGCTCTTGGTCTGACCACGTGGCACACAGCAGAAGTAAGTTGTCATGAAGTATTAACACAATTTTGGGTTTACCCCAACCCAAAAGGTCTGACGTTTTTTTAGCCCTTAAGAACATTTTTTAACTACATTGTGCCCCCACTGCAACCTATGGAACAGAAATTTGGGGCTTTACCAAGTGTAGTAGCATTCAAAGTGAAGAAAACAGACTATGCAGGAAACTTTTGGGAGCCCCCATTTCTTCCTCTGTATATGTGTGCCACAAAGAACTGAAACTCCTCTACATTGAAGATTATAATAGGGCTTGTCCAGCACTGTTCTGGGTTGCAATTTGGAAGAACAGTGTGGCAACCCTCACCAGAGACATAATAACTGACTGCCTGAGATGTGAGAGAGGTGGGGACATACCATGGCTCACTGCTGTAAAAAAGAGCCTTAAGAGCGGAAACCACCAGCACATTTTTTCAAACCCAATCCAATCCGAGTTAATTAGTAAAAAGTAGATACAAGAGGCACTGTATAAAAAGTATAGTGACAAAAGGCATACGAGAGCGATCAAGAAAACCTCAGTTGCAAGGTACATGCCCATATAGGATTGTTCTCACTTGCTTCCCATATACCTTTTAAAACCTATAGGACACTGGGAAAGAGGGCTGCTATTTCTCTTACGGGCAGGTACTATGAAATATTTATTATGTTTCCCTCTGGGCTACACTGCTGATCTTGTTGCACTGCCCTGCCCATGCAACGCACATAGTAATCAAACAATGTTGCATTTTTTATTCTTTTGTAGTTTTTATTCTAAATTTACAAAAAGCTTTTTGATACCTTTCTTTAAAAAACGCGCCATTTTCGACTTCAGTGCAGCCTACACGGAAGTGTTTAAACTAGAGGAAGATGAATTAATTTTCCGTGTTGATTCATTCCTGAAGTCAACTTTACGGTCACGCAGACCTATGTGTACTCAATGAAGGTCGTTAGAACTACATATCATTGTAATATTGTTAAACGCACCCTATCGATTTTGAATATATGATACTTCCTGTAAATTGTGGTCCATTTTAGTCATTGTTACAAATGAACTGTACCTCTTTGTTTTAATATGTTTTTATGGATGGATTGTTTTTCTTCCTTTTATTGTGCTTTTATGGATATTCTATGTTCGAATAAAGATATATTGATTTGAATTGAATTGAAATAAGGTTAACCCGATGTTAGTCAATGAGAGAGATAAGCCTCACAACAGTCAATAATTTTAGGAGTTTTTCACTTTGAGCCGTGGCTGAAGGATGTCTTCTATGTTCACTAAGCCCAACTACTATAAGTGAGTTAGATTCATTCTTTCAGGTTTGGCATGGCACAAAGCCTTTATAAAAGCCTAGATGCTCTGCCTACACCCCAATATGAGGAAGAACTTCATTGTCAAGCAGATTTCAAGATTCAGAGTTTGGGATATGGGAAGTGTCACTTGTTTATTCACTCAGATCCAATCTAGCTACTCACTTCTCATGTCTGAATTAGTAAATCTAGAAGGCGAGCAGAGATGCATTTCAATATAAATTATGTACAATGAGTAAAGGAGTGCTGGGGGTTCCTTTAGCACACCAATCAGCATGCTGGTCTGATGGTTTGAATTATGAAATATCAGAAAATATATATCAGAAAAAGCATGCTTTGAGAAGTATTTACAGTGGGAATATATTACTTAAAGTTACCAATCTTAAAATGCAGCACTTTTGTACCACAAACCATCATATTGTTTGCCTCTGCTAACATTCCATTTGTAGTGCTGCAAAAACTCCATTCCCCCACTATGTGGAACTAATGATGTCAGATGAGATGACCAAAAGTGAAGGATATATTGGATTGCAAGTGCCTTAGGATATAATACACGTAATACAGTTATAATATGGTGGAATGGTTATCTACCATGTTTGTGATGGGGTTTACGGTCAACCAACCACCGACAAAGCACTTTATTTTCTAAATATTTACTGTAGGTGCTCCACTGATTGCATACTAGGTTAATAATTAGGCATATTCCAAGACCTTACTAATACTCTATACAACATATCTGTGCAAGCCATTATGTTGGGGATCGACAACATAATACTTTGTGATTCGATGGGGATAAACCTTTGTCGTGGCCTGGTTTGTGCTGCTAGGAGCTGGATCAAACAATGCCCTGGCAGGCCACGGTGGGCCATATCTGTTCGCTGTTTTCAAATAGATCATACAACTTATCAGTACAAGAGAAGAAGGGGCAGACAAAAGTACTTTTATATTGTATTATGACTTTATTGTAAAATGTTTTTCGTATCACATGACTTGGACATGCATCAGGTAACAAAGGTACTGGAATCACGTTATTCAAATACTCCGGAAAACCACAGCAATCAGGATAGAACAGACAGCTAAATATTGCCTACTGGGTGTACTCCCGACCCCAAAAAAAGGGAACATGAGCCAGACACAAATATGCACTCCTAGGACTAGTATTGGCAAAACGGCGCTTTGCAATACACTGGACTCAGACGCTCCCTCCAAAATTTGCTACATTGCTGTCAGATATTCGGGAATAGGGGAGTGGCGGAAGAAAGTCTTCTAAAAACTGTACGTATGGGTGAACATGCTGAACAGGATTTGGAGTACTGGGGGACACATGTTGGAAGGGTTGCGAATGCCGGGCTCACAACTGGAGTTGGAGCTGGATACCACTCAGGGGAAACAACCTAACACCTCTTTGCCACATACAGAGATGTGGGATAGCCTAGACACCCAAGTGCAGGAGTGTCAGATATCGCTAAGTAGTGAAGGCCCCACCCACACTGGTCACATAACCCCTGAATGAAGGGCGGTTGCAGGTCCAGTGAAATGGATAATGAATGGTTTGGGTAACCTCAATGCTTAGAACGAATTCCGTCACAAGTCACTGCTGCGCGATGTTATATTGTTTTCTTTTTTCTTAATCATACTGTATGAGTCATGTTATTGTGATTACTGCAAAAGGACTGCAAGTATAAATGATGTAACCCTGATGCATCATGCACCGTGCAAAGTAATCCTTGTTGTTGACCCGGGGCAGATCACGAGTAAAAATTAATTTTTGTGATTAACGCTGCTGTAATATAATAAAAATAAGTATAAAAAAAAGGTTTTGTACTTTATTTATATCATAGTCTGGTCCTAATTTTCACCTGCGTCTCTCCTTAATGGTCTGTTCTATGTGGAATATTTATGGTCAAATAAGAAGCCGTGAAGACAGTTGACTGGCAACCTTACCTGGATTACTGTGGCTGGTGAAAATTCATCTCAATAATTTATTTTATTCTTTTACATCTTATGATGTGGACTTCACATTGGTGATGACTGGGTCATCATCCAGCAATAATATGGAGAAACTGCGACACTTTTTATGAACACTCATCATTGGTTTGGAACGCCCAGAATTGTTTTCCTCAAAAGGTACTGTTAATTACAGATTTGGGGATTTCGTATGGTTGACCGTTAGCTTTTATTGTGGTCCCCCAGTCCTCCAAGATACTGCACTCTGTATTCCAATAGCACAACGCAAACACTTAAGATTTAACAAGCAGCTCTGATTTTAAATATTTACAGGCTTCTACAAAGACTCATCTGATAGTGCCCTCCTGGTTACCCCACTACTGCTACTTCTGGACCACCAGATGACCTTGGGCTCTTAACCACTGGGCTCTTCCTGCTTACCCTCGGAGCACCATTGGAACTATATATCATACACATCCCTGTGCCTCTGACATGCTTTGTCATTTTTCCATTTCTGGACATCTCCTAATCTGCTGCCAACATGGCTCTCACATGCCCTAATACGCGTCTGGACCGCTGCACTCTTCGTAGCTTCCCCTTTTTCTTTTCTACTCCCTGGCTCCATGGACATTAAGACAGGACTAAATTCACCTTCATGTGCAGTCTCTGCTGAGCTTATGTTTTTTACTACCCTATAAGTGGATCTCGGATGTTTCAGAGACTGGTTTGTACTGTACTATTCCTTCTTGTGTGTGGGGCCTCAATAACACGGAGGATCTACATACATTTCTTTAGATCCATAGGTTGAGTAGTCATATATTGTCTTATGTATTTGCATGATTTACAGCCTCATATTCACTGCCTTTCCTTCTTCAAACTTGCCTCCAAACTCTCTAGTATGTTGAAAAGAGGATCCCAAATATAGATGAACTAGAAAGAAGAAAGAAGAAAATAACTTCTTACGGGTCTTTTTTGCTAATGTGATGAAGCATTCTACAGGATTGCAGAACTTTGATTGATCTGGATAAAACTGATGAAAATAATCTGTATAAAAAGTGAATCTAATTATATGGACATTCATTATATGGGTTGAGCGATGAAATCTATTTGTTAATGTGTTCCGTTGACCGCCTATGAGAGCTATTGCAATACAATGTATAAAGAAAAAGTTAACTAATCTGCAGAAAGCCTCACTGTATATATATACATATATATCTTTTAACACAATATTGTGTAGCATTCACTTTCATGAGCACTAACATTTTTAAAAAAAATTGATACAGGATTTAAAGAGAGCTTTTTTATGACAACTGGGATCAGTTGTTTATAGTCAATACGAATTAATTTAGCATTTTTTGCACATGTATATATGAGAATCTGGTATAGTTTGCACGGATAGCTTATTGCACATATGCGACTGCATTAAGGCAGGAAAGTTGCACAAAGGGTAACACCCAAGCAAACTAGATAATGGTATAAAGTAGGAACGGAGTAGTCAAGTTTACAAATTGGCACATTTTGCACATACATTTTTAGCATTCAAGCTGTAAGAACTTTTGAAGTGCATTTTATGAAAATGTATTTAATGCACTGTGTATATAGTAAATAGTTTTTTTTTAAAAGTGTTTTTTTAAATTGTTTACATTACAATGTCATATGCCACATTAACTTATTTTTGTAAATTTGCACAAATCCAGTCTTTGTTTACCATTAACGCATTTATGCTGCTATAAGAGGTTAAAACTATAAATGATAAATTCAGATGGTCAAACGCTACAAATGTGCTTTGCTAATAATGTAAAAGCCATTAATCCTGTTTTGTATGAGTATGTTCTCACTTTCTATGAATCACGTGGTGTGCTTGATAAAAGGTCTCCGGTACCACTGATCTGTTATGTGAAGAAGGGAAGTCCATACCCGAAATGCGTCAGGCCAGTGAGAAACAAGGGGGATAATAAACTAACCTTTTGTACTGGACGAGCTGTGTGGTGGTCCTTGTGTTCTGCGTGCCGTGCGAGCAGCGTGGAGGAGCAGGAGGAGTGGAATATATATATATATATATATATATATATATATATATATATATATATATATATATATATATATATATATATTACCTACCAGTAGGTATATATAGTTAGGATTTTTTCTCTATGGGATTTTTGAAAATTCTATGTCGAATAACTTTGGCGTTTGAGGATGGAATTGGCTGAAATGTTCAGGAAAATGAAACATTTTGTTTTTGAGCAGCCCCTGAAAATTTGGGGGGGTTTCGTCAAGGGGGGGCCGAGAAAAAAGGGGGGTCCCAAAACACGTTTTTCCCATGCAATTTTCCATAGGGCGGTTGGACTCACTTTTAGCTCGAACGGCTGAATGGATTTCCACGAAACTTGGCAAAATTGGAGGGACTGGTAGCCCGATGTGCCTTTGCTAGGTCTCAATATATGTGCTCCAGTGGATTTTGAGAAATTAACGTTCAAAAAAATATATATCTGTAAGCGCGCTCCGGGCAGCGCCCCGGTTCGCGTACCTGACGCGTAACGGAACTTCGCGAAGCGAAGCTGATTGGCTCTCCGGTGTCTGTCAACATTCTAAACAGTCCGGAGCGGCCGCCATCTTGTCTCTCGGTAGGATCGAGAGACAAGAGGAGGCCAAAACAAAGGGGTAAATGACCATAAGGGGGCATAGCAGATCCTCCCTGACCCCCTAGGTTTGATATGGAGGCTTTAAAAGGGCCCCGGGGGAAAAAATAAAATCATCATTTTTGCGTGGGGAGCGCCCGGTTCGCGCACCGGGAAGCGGTCTGGGGAGCGTACTGTAAGGAAAAAAGAATGATAGACTTTTTAAATATTGTATGTTTATTGATTGTTCATTTTGTTGGTTTTTTTTGTGCTTTTTTTTATTAAATATAAATTTATTTTTGTGATTCTTTTTCCAAATTTAACAGAACATTTAACAATACATTGTCGAAAATGTCCTCATTTTCAATCAGCGAATCTACTGCATCTACACATTGAACTAATTCATGGTCCCGTGATTCATCCATGAAATCTGAGTCATCATTGTCCTCAATATCTTTTTCTGTGTTGTTCTCCAGAACAATTTTGAAGGAAATATTCTGCTCTCCTTCCATTTTCTTGCTGTAATTTGCATAAAAAAAATATATCAGTAGAGATAGGGCACTGTTGGGTTTAAGTTCAGACAGGTACTTGTGAGTTTATAACAGAAAAGTAATCTATGGGCACTGTATGGTTTCAGGCGTGAAGTAGTACTATTAAAAAGTGCCTGTGAAGAAGCCTAAGTAAATTCATAATTATACCACAGAAACCTAAATCAATCCATAATTATAATAAACAAGCCTTTCTCAATGTCTAACTCTTACAGAGGGACAGTATATAACTATCTAAAAATGTTTTCCCAAATTAATTTAAAGTGCATGACATAGTTCTCCTTTCAAATTTACAAAATAACATCTTACATTTTAAAAACAAGTTTAAGTTGTCAGTGAAAATGCTCTTGCAATGTACTTCAGGAAGTAGTAGTCAAAATGGCTGTGTTTCTCTCTCTTTCTTTATATATATTCAGGTACATAACCAATCAAATGTCAGGTAAAAAAAGTAGAAAATGAAAGTAACATTTTAATTGGTTGTCAATTCCAACAATTCAGATGTGTTTTGTGAAGTAATTTACCTCAGGGTATTTAGAGAGGTCTACAGGCTAAATGGCTAAATGGAATTCCAACAAAATTTGTGAAAATGGTAGGGATTGGTATGTAGTATGAGCTAATCTATATTTGGTGAAAGTGTCTCCAGTGGTTTTTCTGTATATTACTTTCCCACCTTTTTTGAGCGAGCGCTTCCCGGTGCGCGCCCCGGTACGCGAACCGGCAGCGTTACGGGAGTACTCCATTTTGTGTTTCGGTAGAATTGAGATACAAGATGGAGGGCAAATAATGTTGAGAATGGGTAGAAGGGGGCACGGTAGACGTATCCTGACCCCCTAGGTTTTCTGAGGGTGGCTGAGGAGGCCCATATGTGCGAAAAAATACATTTTTTTTCAAATTTTCGCACGGTTAGCGTCCGGTGCGCGTACCGGGTAGCGCTCCGGGGAGCGTACTTTGGTGAAAATTAGTGAAAAAAGTTAGAGTAAAATAATAATTGTGAGTGATCAGATGTAGGGTAGCTCTGAAAAGAGCTTTTGGGTCCTGTGGCTGATTTAGGTACCTACAAGTAGGTACCAATGCACAGTCTTAAATTCAGGATGAAAATTCTGTTCCCTTCATCTGAGAAGTGAACTCCATCTGCTCTGTAGATATCTTGCATGTAGTAATGCAAGTTATTGTTGTAGATGGAGCCCATTCCATGGTCTCTCATGTAAGCTGAAACAGACTTATTTACATGCTTCCTCGATTTCTCAATTTGTGGACAAAATTGGTTGGACCACCTCCATTTCTGTCTTTGGCATATATTTGAATATACCAAGGCAGTTTGAGGGAAAAGTGCCATCAATTGGTCAAAGGTGTCTTTTAAAAGCATTTCCAGACCTACCCCAGTCAAAGTGCCCAAGTCATTTCCTCCACAGTGCACAATTAACAGGTCAGGTTTTGGCAAATGCAAAAAGGTTTTCACCAATGGTATCAATTGGTGACACCTTCATCCTCTGTGGCCAATCCAGTTGATTTCCACATTTTGTAAATTGAGGTTGTGTAAATTTCTGTTATCAGCATACCTTTGAGCCCAGTGGATGTAACTATGTCCAATAATCCAGACAGAAAACATGGTGAGAGGAGGTTCTGCTGCAGTCAGATGAAGTGTGGGAATGAAATGGCAGTTGGAACAGTAGGAGTATGTAATCAAAAAAACTGTGGAGTTTCTGTGGTAATTAATCAGTAGCAGTGATTGGTGGATTTTGATTGCTGAAAACAGAAAGTTAGGGTGCATGGATGAGTTCTTTGAAAGATGTAATTTGAATGGTGAAGAAAAAATCATTTTATGAAAGATTGCACTGGATATGCAGGTGTACTGAGAGTTCAGAGTTCAATTGAAAGTGTGAACTTGCAAACATGAGAGGTCTTTCAGGAGGTGGTTGCTATGGAAAAAAGGCATAAAGGGCAAAAGGGGGAAGGGTGTTGATTTGAAAAAAGTGAGGGAAGAGTTTTGATTGGGTGACATGAGAGATATGTGTGATGAATTACAGCATTTCTGTGCCATTGTTGGTTGCAGCCTCTGGAGTGCATACCCTTTGCTCTGCTGAAGACAAATTGGTGTGTGTCTGAGACTGTTTTGAAACTCAAAAAGTATTTGCTAAGGTGAGAAAAGATTCATTTAATTTAGATAGAGAATAGTATGCTTTAGGGAGAAAATTATGAAGAAAGTTGTATATTTAAAATGTTGCTTTGTTTCATAGGTTGCTTGGGGCATATTTACAAGGCCTTTGAGTCCCTTTGATGTTATTTTTCCCATTTTAATTTAAGACATTTCCCCGTGGTGCAAGGATCTGTAAATACGCCCCCATGTGTGCTTGGCAAATTTAGATTTTGTTTCTTTGAGTTACATAGCCATGTTAAAAGTGATGCAAAAATGGTGCAAGGGCCTTCAAAATATGCTTTCATGTGTTAGGGCATTTTAAGTCACTTCCCCTTGAATGTAGTTGAATAACTGCTTTACTTGATGTGTTTAAAAACGTTTATTGAAGTCATTTAAGTTTCTTGATATGTACTGCTAGAGTTTCATAGGCTGCTTGGGGCATATTTAAAAGGCCTTTGAGTCCCTTTGATGTTATTTTCCCCATTTTAAATTAAGTTATTTCCCCGTGGTGCAAGGTCCTTGTAAATACGCCCCCATGTGTGCTTGGCTAATTTAAGTACTGATAGGGTGTGCTTCTATATAGGACCTGTGTTGTGTTTTCAAATTATGACCAGAAAATCGTTTTTTTTTTTTTAAACGCTTTTCTCATTTATGAGAAGGTCATATTGGTGTCTGCTTCTTTAAATAAATATTGAACTGAGAAATATTAAACTGAGGCTTCTGTAAGTGTCAAAGGAGGTGAGTAATGTACATTGCTCTGTTGCATACAGTCCTCATCCTCTGCGTACTCTTGGATATGCTAGACTAAATCTGCTCAATGAGATAACTAAGCTGAGGAAACACAGGTGATGTGATTGTGAATTGAGCATAAATATTTGCACGTTTTTCAATTACATCACCTGTGTTTCCTAACATTACGAATCACATTGTGCAGATGAAGTTTAGGCCTGTCCAGGGAGATAGAGGAGGTCTGGCCATTGTTCAAGAGTGCAGTGGACATGACTCACTTCATTGGTAGGCCTTCACATGTATTATCTCCTCTGTACTCTTCAACAAGCCTAAATTTCATCTGCAACACTGAGTCATCCTGAGTCACCTTATCGTCATCCTGAATCAATCATTTAAAATGTTAGGGGCAGATTTTTGTGCCGCTGTTGCGTGACTTTTGTGATGCAGCAGTGATGCAAAAGATGTACCGTGTTGCAAGACAGGCCTCACTTCATCTCCAACAAGATACCGTCAGTTTAAACTGTAAACATTTAGGACTGTGTAGGGGGCATGGAGAAGCTGAATCTTCTGTAAATGTCAAAATTGTTGCATACAGTGCTCAACTTCTGCGTACTCTTTGATATGCTAGACTCCATCTGCACAATGAGATACCTAAGCAAAGGAAACACAGGTTATGTGATTTTGAAATGAGGAAAAGAAATTCCACATTTTTCAATTACATCACCTGTGTTTCCTTACATTATGAATCACATTGTGCAGTTGAGGTTTAGGCCTGTTCAGGGACACAGAAGAGGTCTGGCCTTTGTTCAAGAGTGAAGTGGACATGACTCACTTCATAGGTAGGCCTGCACATGTATTATCTCCTCTGTACTCTTCAACAAGCCTAAATTTCATCTGCAACCCTGAGTAGGCCTCACCTCAAACAAACCTCTGGATTGTCCACACCTTATCGTCATCCTGAATCAATCATTTAAAATGTTAGGGGCAGATTTATGATGGCCGTGCGCCTCTTTTGCGCCGCTGTTGCGTCACTTTTGTGATGCAGCAGTGATGCAAAAGATGCACCATGTTGCAAGATAGGCCTCACTTCATCTCCAACAAGATACCGTCAGTTTAAACTGTAAACATTTAGGACTGTGTAGGGGGCATGGAGAAGCTGAATCTTCTGTAAATGTCAAAATTGTTGCATACAGTGCTCAACTTCTGCGTACTCTTTGATATGCTAGACTCCATCTGCACAATGAGATACCTAAGCAAAGGAAACACAGGTGATGTGATTGTGAAATGAGGAAAAGAAATTCCACATTTTTCAATTACATCACCTGTGTTTCCTAACTTTACGAATCACATTGTGCAGATGAGGTTTAGGCCTGTCCACGGACACAGAAGAGGTCTGACCTTTGTTCAAGAGTGCAGTGGACATGATTCACTTCATTGGTAGGCCTGCACATGTATTATCTCCTCTGTACTCTTCAACAAGCCTAAATTTCATCTGCAACCCTGAGTAGGCCTCACCTCAAACAAACCTCTGGATAGGCCACACCTTATCGTCATCCTGAATCAATCATTTAAAATGTTAGGGACAGATTTATGATAGCCGTGTGCCTCTTTTGCGCCGCTGTGCGTCACTTTTGTGACGCAGCGGTGGTGCCAAAGATTTGCTATCTTGCGACATATTTACAACTTGATGCATCTAGGCAGATGTGTCATGCTGTAAAGTCCTGTGCCACATGAAACCTGCGTCAGATTTCATGTGAGCGTTTTGTTGTAGGGTGGGCAGTCATTTGCATGAAAGCCCTGTAAAACTAACACAGTAAAATTAAGAAGATTTCACTGAGTCACATTTATGGCATTGCTGAATCAAATCCTTACGCCTGTTTGAAACAGGCATAAGGAGTGATGCACCATGCAATGTGTGGCTTGCCCCTGTGCATTGCAGTAGATATGTCGCGCTTACGACGTGATTCCTGCAATGCGCCGTTTTTGTGGAACAGATGCGTGACGCATCTGTGCTGTTTTTGCTCAATGGTGCTCTGCATTGTAAATGCGGCACATCATGGGTGGCAGAGCAGTGGCGCACGTTAACTGGTGCATCCCTGGGGATGCGCCAGTTAACATAAATCTGCTCCTTTAAATTTAAGTATTAGCAGGGGACACAGTGTTGGTGAGGCTTATCCAAGGTTAAGAAGAGATGAGTCCTGTTCACTGAAAAATTGGACATAGGCCTCACCTCCTCAGCATCGCTGGACATGGTTAAATAATATCTGCAAAATGTTACTCTTGTTAAACAATTTTACAATTATAGTCTCTGAGATTTGTCTCTTACTCTGCAACATCTCATTGTTGTTCTCTTTCTTTAAAGATAACGACAACATCAAGCATGAGTGATAATGAGCAATCTGTTGATCTCGATATTATCATTGAAATTGTGATTGAAACATCAGTGGAAGTAGATCCCTTGGATGATTTAAATCCTGAGGATGATGAAGAACATGATGAGGATGCCGATTTGTCAGAATTGTATGACATAGGGTGGGAAGCTGACCTGCTCGAGCCTATTGAATTATAAAGACTTTTAAAAATAAATTTAAGTTCCTGGAAATGAAAAGTAACCATGTAAACCGTTTCATTTAAAATTAAATACAACTTCAAAAACAGCTTGTGTGTAGTGTCTTTAATAAAATAGTCAAATATGCTCATAAAATTAGTTCAGATTCACATATAAAAGAGCACAGGTCAAATGTAGAAGCATTCCATTTCTTTGCTACTATTTGTGAGTTTTAAATTTGTAAATGCACTAAAAATTATTGTATGTAGAATTGACAACTAGTGTGTTAATTTTTTGACGACTGTTATTGATTTACTGTTTGGTAATAGTGGTTAATACAATTTTTTATTATATTTTACCACAGATTCAACTGCAGATCATTTCAAAACTACAATATGCCATCTAAAGAAAGAAGCCGAAAGGCTACAAAACGTCAAAGACAGCAGATTACTAAATGCTTGCAGCAGTCCTCTACAATAAAAACTCGTCAAGTCACCAAGAAAGCTCCGGGTAAGACAACGAAATCATTCCTAAGAAACATTTGTAGAAAAAAAAGTATTACTACAGAACATGTTTTAGTCCAGAAAAAGAGAGCCAATTTAAACGGAAAGGAAAGGCCAATCAAAAATGTTACTGCTAGAGCAGGAGATAACTCTGTGCATGGTAGTAGAAGGAAAAATCAGTTTAGGGACATTCGTAGACGAATGTTCCGCAACAGGATAATTGGCAATTTGTTAAAAAAATATTAAGAAAGGTCAACAGAAAGTGGTTTTTTATAAGAGAAAAAAAAAAGCTGAGAAAATTATTGATCAGGCATTCGAAATTAAGCGAAAGTTATTTATTTTGATAATCAATAGAATTAGGAAACTAAACAAGGCAATTTATGATTTCAAAACAAATAGTAGATGGAAGAGAACAGTTAATCGTAGTAATTTTTGTGAAGTTTTTTCAGGAGAATGGATGCAGAGTTCAAGTTGTGAGGCATTTTTTAATGAGGAAAGTTATTTCCAAGATAATGATTTGGTGCATGCAGTTGACACCAGTGGTCGAGCTTATGAGGTGAAAGATGGTTGTCCAGTTGAAAAAGAAAAACTTGTGACAACAGAGGCAGAAAAGGTGTTAGGTAATGAGGTTTTAGGAAGACGTCCTAAGGGACTAGTGTATACCTGGAAGTGTAGTAGAATTTGCAGTGTGCGACAGGATTCCATCAATTTGCTTTGTGATTTTGTACGGATATTTAATAAGAAAAGTTTAAAACAGAAAATGAAGTTGTTGCAAGAATTAGATCCTTGCAGAGTGAGAGAAGTGTCAGGTTTGCATGGTCATTCACTGGCTTGTCTTTCCAGGAGAGTATGCCAGAGTGTTTTTCATCATTTCAGGATGCTAGCAGTGCATCATAATAAAGTGAGGAAATTAGTTAGAATGCTGTATTATGCTAAGAGTCCAGCAATTATGCTTAAATAATTATGCACTGCTCTTTTGCATGGTTCTGAAGTAGATGTGAACAATATTTGTGAAGAAATTGAGTTTTGTTACTTTGCAAGTAAAGAGGAGAATGTTGAAATTGACCCAGAAGAAGAAGGTAATGTGGAAGATAGTGTACAGGTTTCCAGTACAGATAATTTTCAGAAAGAAATTGCCACATTTCAGGTGAAATCAAGTGAGAGGCCTAATTTCACTTGTGTGTGTTGTCGACGCACTTATTATAAGAATCAGACTAAGTTAGTGGATTTATATGCGAAAAGTGAAAGGGAAAATTATAGTGAATGGAAGGATTTTGCAACATACTTGATGGTAGAAAATTGTTTTGATTTGGGATCGGATCAACGTGTGTGTACTTATTATTGTAACAAATTAAATCAAAACCGGATGCCTGCTAGAGCGGTTCATAATAATCTGGAATTGGTTGAGATTCCTTCTGAATTGAAGGATTTAAATACTTATGAATCTATTTTGATTCAAACTATCCATCCCTTTCAGGCTATTGTACGAATGGAGCCAAAGACAGGGAAATTGCCTCCATCAGATTTACAGAGAGGATTAAAGGGAAGAGTTGTTTATTTGCCTCTAGATTTGAAGAAAAACATTAATACAATTGGAGTAGAAAAAGTGGAAGAGGAACCTCTGGTTATCTTAGTTAATGGGGTTCCGACAAAGAGTAAGAAAATCTGGCAAGATTTAGTGGATGTTAGGAAAGTCAAAAAGGCAACATTGTATTTGAAGAAAAACAATAAGTACTACAAGAATGTATATGTTGCAGAAGAGGAAGTAAGTGAAGAAGAGGATAGCGATTTGTGTGCTGGTCAAATTGAGAAAGTAGAAGCCTCTAAAAATGAAGAAATATATGAACATTATAGTGTTCATCCTTTGCATTCCAAGGAAGTCATGGGGAATGCTATTGAGTTGTTTCAAATGAAACAAGCCAAAGGAAGTCCCATTAGTGTTTGGGAGGAAAGTTTGGAAGCTCGGTGTTTCCCACAGCTATTTCCAACAGGTCAAGGAGGAAGATATGATGAGCGACCTGATCAAATTCCTGCTTCTGAATACCGGACTTTACGATTGTATGCAGAAGATCCTAGGTTTCGTCAATGCATTCCTATTTGTTTCATCTACTGTTTGAAAGCGATCTGTCTGGACTGTTATATGCAGTGAACCACATCTTGAAAAGTGGTGTACACATGCAAAATATCTCGGCAAGGGACTTTATGGATAAAGTCAATGTGCAAGACAGTATTTTGGATTCTCACCTGATTAATCTCATGGCGTGTCAGCGTGGTACTAATGAGTACTGGTACCGTCGTCATGGTTATTTAAAATGTATGCTGAGGAACTTAGGAACACCCACATGGTTTCTCACTCTCAGCTGTGCCGAGTATGGCTGGGAAGACTTACTTGAATTTCTACGAGAGGCAAATGGAAACATTGAAAATATCGAATTCAAGACACCCGGAGAACTGTGCTCTTTGGATCCAGTGAATGTATGCAGGTACTTCAATCATAGATTTGAAGCTATGATGTCTTTCATTATGAACAAGAAAAATCCACCTCTTGGAGAGGTGTTGGATTTCTTCTGGAAAAAGGAGTACCAAGCAAGAGGTGCTCCTCATATACATATGCTGCTGTGGATCAAAGATGCACCCAAATTTGGAACAGATCCGGATGACTTAGTGATGAGTTTCATAGAACAGTATTCTACATGTGCTGTTCCAAAGGCAAAGGAAGACAAAAGCCTAAGAGAACAAGTTTTACGCTTCCAAAGCCATCATTGTGGAAAGTACTATCGTCGTAAATTCAGAAACAAGGACAAATTCTACACAAAATGTCGTTTCGCCTTTCCACGACCGGTGATTTCTAAAGGAAGAGTGAACAGTTTGATGTCTTCGCTGCGACATAATGTGATGAAGAAATCACCCAAAAATACCTACAATTTGAAAAGGAACGAAGAGTCCAAGTACATCAACGACTACAACCCAGTGATTTTGTCCATGTGGAATGCTAACATGGATATACAGTTTGTGGCTGATAACTGTATGGCTGTGGCTCGGTATGTGACATCTTACATCACCAAAAAAGAAAAGACAGAATTGAAGGATATGTGGGAGGACATTTCCCATGAAAAGAGCCTCAGTAAGAAGTTGTACAGTTTCAGTCTGAAGATGTTGTCGCATCGAGAAATCGGAGCTCACGAATGTTCTGACCGGTTGTCTTCAGCAAGTCTCTATGCCAAATCCAGGAGTATCATTTGGGCGAGTCTTGGTCTTGCTGCAACGCGTAATCGAGTTCTGAAACTTGTACGGGAAATTGAGTATTTGGCGGAAAAGGAGCCAAACAGTACAGATATTTTGAAGACCAACATGTTGGATACATATTATCCAAATAGAAGCAGTCACCTCGAGAATGTTTGTCTGTATGAGGTTCTACAAAATTACATATTCAAGAGGAACATCAAAGAAGATATTGATAAAGAAGTGTATGCTGTAATTGGAAGTGAGGGATGTCTGGTCAAGCAAAGAAAATGCCACTTGGTAAACCATCGAAAATTGAGTGGCGAATCTCCTGAAAGAAAAGAGTTTTTCTATTTAGCACTTTTGCAACTTTTCAAGCCTTGGCGTGCAGAAGAGGAACTGCTTGGAGATTTCCTCTGTTACGTTGACTCTTTCAATGCCGCCAAGGAGACCATAGAATGTCCTGTTTTTCCCAAATATCTAGAAATGTTGAATGCGGAAATCGAGCAGGAAGCAACGATTGCAGCCGAGATTGCTAGAGACAGTTCTCAGGACAGTCAGAGTTCTGTTTCATTGAGTCAGGATCCACTAGGAGGACCAGTTATCGAAAATGAAGCTGCCACTGCCATGATTGAAGTGGAAAGAGCCATGGCACATGCTCAGGAGGATGCGATTAACTTAGAAGACTTGGAAAGACAACTCAACGTTGAGCAGAGGAAAATATATGACGAAGTTACCAACCAAATAGATCATGGATTAAGTCATGAGAAGAAAGAGTGCTCATGTACGTCGTTGAAGCCTGTCCGACTGTACATGAGTGGAGAAGCGGGAACTGGAAAAAGTTTCCTCATTAAAGCAATTTCATGTTATTTGCAGAAAAGGACTGAGTCATGGCTGTCTTGTGTTGTCACCGCTCCAACTGGACTGGCAGTACATAACATTAAAGGTATTACTTTGCATCGTCTACTGATGCTGCCAGTGGAGCATGATAACAAATTACAATACCACAAGTTATCTGGAGATGCTTGTTGTGAAGTTTCAAGAGTCTTGAGGAAAATGAAACTTCTTATCATTGACGAAGTAAGCACGGTTTCCAATGTCATGCTTGCCTTTGTGCATTTGAGAATGCAAGAAGTTCTTAAAACAGAGTATGATGTGTTATTTGGTGGCAAACACATCATTGTTTTCGGTGATCTTCTGCAGCTGACACCAGTGAAAGGACAACCTGTGTTCAAAATGCTCACGCATGAAGATACCAGGAAGTGCCTAGGGAGCATTGGCAACGTAAATATATGGTTAAACTTCAATTATGCTGAACTGCGTGAAAATATGCGCCAAGCGAAGGATGAAGATTATAAGAATATTCTACAAGATGTTAGAATCGGAAAAGTGACCGAGCATGGGAAAGAAGCTTTACATGCACGATTACTGTCAAATTTGTATCCAGAAGAAGACGTTGTGCCTGAGAATATTTTTCGGAAAATTACTGAGAAGAAATCTGGAATATGTTTGATGCCAACTCTTCAGAATGTGCCATCTTCAACAACAAAATGTTGAATTTAGAAAACCAAGAGATTGTGAAACTGGAAGCTATTGACAGAATAGAGCATATGGAAGCAACAATTATTTTGTCTGAGAATTTGAAATCAAAATTGGATTCATTAGAGAAGACTATATCTAAAACTGCTGGTTTTGAAAAGACTCTGAATGTGTGCTTAAATTGCCGTATACTTTTAAGAAGGAATTTACATGTTGAAAGAGGTCTGGTAAATGGATCAATGGGTAATGTTGTTGATTTTGAGAAATACAGAAATAGAGATGGAATTGAATTTTTAAAAATTAAATTTGATGGCATTGAGGAAGTACAGCTAATTGGTCGTTGCTCTGCTAGGTTTTTGCTTGTAAAAGACTTATATGTTCGCCGTAAGCAGTTTCCTGTTTGCTTGGCATATGCGGTGACAATCCATAAATCGCAAGGTTTAAGTGTAGACAGTGCATTGGTGAATATTGGCAGTTCTGTGTTCAAGGAGGGTATGGCATATGTGGCACTGTCACGAGTTAGAACTTTATCGGGATTGTACTTGATTGATTGTGATGTCACAAACATTTGTGCGGATCTAGATTGTGTTAAGGAATACAATAGGTTAAGAAGAGAGTATGCGCCACATTTGCCTCAATATCCTTTGTTTGAGAAACGTGTGGTAGGCCGGAAACGAAGAAATGTGACCAATAGTAGAGAGGTTGTAGCAAAAAGACGAAAAGTCGATGAACCCGAAATTATAAGCAGAAAAAAAAATGGATTCTGTTGAAGATGTTGTTGGTTTTCAATTTGAAAATAGTTCTGGTGTCAACTGCTATGCTAATGTTGTGGTTAATGTTGTCTTTTCTCTAGAAACTGTAAAAGAAGAGATTGTGGTCAATTCGGATCAAAGATTTTGCAGTTTGTTGAATTCTGTGTTAGATAAATGTAGCACTGATAGAACAAAAATAGAAAGTGTGTCTGAAATTCGAAATCTGTTAGACAAATGTTCAGGTCAAACGCATTTCTCTCAAAATATTCAGCAAGATTGTCAGGAGTTTTTAATGTATATGCTTGATGTATTGCAAGATGAAGGTGTAGATGTAGATCACCTGTTTGGCCTTTCTTAGCAATGGCAGCATGACTGCGAGAACTGTAGGGTATCAAGTACTACTAGTGTAGACTCAGAAAAATTTATATATTTAACTTTGCCAGACAGTAAATCAGTGTCCTTTAATAAGCTAGTAAAAGCAGCCGATCACAACATGGAGTGTAGCCAATGTAAGTCTGAAATGTTGTCCACATTATTTATACGAACATATGGCCAGTATGTCATTTTAATGTTCCAACGATGTAGGCCTGATGGAACAAAATTGACAACTTTAATTAAAAATGTTGTGGCTTCGCAGTTGTCAATATCAGGAAGGACTTTTGTAACTGCAGCAATTATATATCATGACGGTCCTTCAACAACATCAGGACATTACACAGCTTATTTGAAGTCTAGAAACGGCTGGTCATTCTGCAATGATTCTGTTTTAACTTTTTTTTAAAAATTGCCTTTTGACCTTAAAAATTCTTACCTGGTGTTTTTACAACCAAAATTTTAGGGAAAGAATCTCGGGATTTGCTCTGAGGAATTTCAAGAGGTTCTAATGGCTCCTACACTATTTGGCCTTGAGGATAAGTGTAGTACAGAGTCAAAATTTATTTTTGAGTTTTAAGTAGTTACTGAAAAAAAAGAAGGTTTTCTTACAGAAAGTGGTGGGCACGGATTAGTTAAAGGACAACAGAGTATTTCCCAAAGCAAACGGTGTTCTTACCATAACACTTGACGTCATGGAAAAATATCTGCACTTTGAATGAGTTCAGAAAAACTGTTTCTTTTAATAAGCTAATTCAAGCAGCCAATCAAAACATGGAGTAGAGGTAATGTAAGTCTGCAATGCTGTCGACATATTTTGAACAAACTTTTGGTTATAATGTCATTTAAAAATTCCAACTATATAAACCTGATGAAAATAAGTTTTCAACTTTAATTACAAATGTTGTGGCTACACAGTCGTTGATTTTAGGAAGAACATTTCTAACTGCAGGTATTATATGACATGATGGTCCTTTGACAACATCCACTTATTACACATCTTATTCAAAATGTAAAAAAAGCTGATGTTCCGGAAATATTTCACATTTCACTATGAAACAATGTTGCGTTTTATTTAAAAATATTCTTACTTTCTGTTTTCAGAAGAAAGAATTTAGGGTAGGTAACTGGCCTATAATGATTCTAGGAGTTGATATAATTTTATGTACTGTTTTAAATTGCTTTGTGATTAAAAGTGATGCAGAGAATTAAATAATTGTAGTAGTCATAGAGGTAGTGTAAGTCTGCTTCATAGTAAGCAGTATCAGTGTCATAGGAAATGTGGAACATGAGTGAGCAAGAAGGGTGAGATATTACTAGTACAGGATTGTGAAAGTGATCTTGAACGTTTCCTTTTTGAAAGTTGCGGAAAAAGAAAATGACGGGATTTGCTTAGAAGAATTCTAAGAGTTATAAATGGCTCTTACACGATTTGGCTTTGAGGAGAAGTGCGGTAGAGCGCGAGAAGTCATTTATTGTATGTAACATATTTGTCAAAACGATTGAGCTTTTCTTTCAGAAAGTGGCGGATTGAAAATAATAACAGCACAACAGAGTATAAGCTGTTCATAGGACATCCTTCGACGTCATGGAAAGTAAGTTACTTTTGAGGAGTTCTGATTTCTGATTGGTTATGTTATATGGGTTTTTTAAACACAATCATTTTGATTGTGTTCTTATTTCCCCGCTGTTATATGATGAATACCTTCAAGACACTGTTTTTAGTGAAATTTGATATATTCTGAGAACAGCAAAAATAAACCATTTAACATGTATAATTAATTCTGTATTTTTTGTATTTACGATATACATTTAGAACTGTGTAGGAGGCATGGAGAAACTGAGGCTTCTGTAAGTGTCAAGGGAGGTGAGTAATGTACATTGCTCTGTTGCATACAGTCCTCACCTTCTGCGTACTCTTGGATATGCTAGACTACATCTGTACAATGAGATACCTAAGCTGAGGAAATACAGGTGATGTGATTGTTAAATGAGCAAAAATATTTGCACGTTTTTCAATTATATCACCTGTGTTTCCTAACATTACGAATCACATTGTGCAGATGAGGTTTAGGCCTGTCCAGGGAGACAGAGGAGGTCTGGCCTTTGTTCAAGAGTACAGTGGACATGACTCACTTCGTTGGTAGGCCTGCACATGTATTATCTCCTCTGTACTCTTCAACAAGCCTAAATTTAATCTGTAACTCTGAGTAGACCTCACCTCAAACAAATCTCTGGATAGGCCCCACCTTATCGGCATCCTGAAACAATCATTTAAAATGTTAGGGGCAGTTTTATGATGGCCGTGCACCTCTTTTGCGCTGCCCTTGTGCACAGCAGCAGTGCAAAAGATGCACCATGTTGCAAGATAGGCCTCACTTCATCTGCAACAAGATACTGTTAGTTTAAAATGTATATATTTAGGACTGTGTAGGGGGCATGGAGAAGCAGAGGCTTCTGTAAGTGTCAAAGTTGTTGCATACAGTGGTCACCTTCTGCGTAGTCTTTCATATACTAGACTACATCTGCACAATGAGATACCTAAGCAAAGGAAACACAAGTGATGTGATTGTGGAATAAACAAAAAAAATTGAACGTTTTTCAATTACATTACCTGTGTTTCTTAACATTATGAATCACATTGTGTAGATGCCTCACTCAGTCTGTATCTTACACTCTTTCCTTCACTTCCTCTGTCTCCTCTCTCCCCCACTCTCTTTTCCTTATTCACCCTTTCCTTATATAGTTTACCTTACTCAGTTTCTTTTAGTAGCTTTCACAACTTCAATTTAGTTTTCTCTTCTATCCTTCTTTTGTGTCACTGAAAGTATCTTCTTTTTTTTCTCCTAGTAATTTACTCTATTTCAATTTCTTTTTGTCTCTGACTGTCTATCGCCGTTTCTTTCTCTTTTTTTCTGCATGTTTATCTCTAACTTTATTTCTTTGTAAAATTGGATGATTGTCAATCTTTTCCCTTGTCTTTTCTAATTTTTAAATACATGTTTTATTATTTTTCAAATTTTTGTTGTTTCTTTCACAGATTGAAAGTATAAAAATAACAAGTGACTAAGTTAACGACAATTATAAGGTAAATGTTTTGTACTCTTTTCGTTACATTTCTATCACATTTAATTTCTATTAGTTCCACTGCTTAATTTTTTTAACCCTCAGTTTTCTGCCTTTGCTAATTCCCTCATTCCTTTCTCTATTACTTACTTACTCTACTCCTTCCACTCTTTTTCTCAGTCCCTCTGTTCTCATATTTCCTCACTCCTGTTCACTCACTCCGTCTCTATTACTCTCACTGTCTCTGACTGATCACTCTTTCACTACTTGTTCATTATGCTTTCTCCCTGTAGTTCAAGCACACTAAGGGGCATATTATCAACACAGGCGATAAAATTATCGCTGCTTTTATCGGCAGAAAACTGCTGTAAAAGCGGTTTTAGCGGCAGTTTTCTGCTGCAAAAGCGGCTTTAGCGGCAGATTTCTGCCGATAAAAGCAGCGATAATTTTATCGCCTGTGTTGATAATATGCCCCTATGTTATTTACATTTCTTTGCTGTTTCAATCATTCCTTTTCTGTCACTTCTTCTTTTCTGCCTTCTGTTTTTTCTCTCTGTTATTCCACATGTTTTAACCTTAGTCACTATCATACATCTTGTTTTATTCCTATTTACTTTTGCTCACTGTTTTCTTAACACTTTCCCTTAGGATTGTTCTTTTAGTCCGGTTCTATCCCTACCTCTCATTCCACATCCTTTACTGTTTTTCTTCTTAATTTGAACATTCACTCACATTCTCTAAGAAACTCTTGTTTATTATTATTCTACTCTCCTTTTTTTCTTTCACTTCCTTATCTATTTTGTTTTTCACAATTATACCCTCTTCCATCTTTTCTTCGGTAAATAGATCTATTAAACAGTATCTCTGTGTTACTCCCTCTAGCTGTCTTTCTTTTAACATTACTCTCTGTTTCCTTTCCTTATACTTACTCTTCTTTTTTTTCAAAACATTTTTTTTCGTTCGCTTCCGGTTCGCGTACCGGCGCGCGAACCGGGAAGCGAATCAAAAGAAATACAGGTTGCCAGAGTGCTAAACATTCTAGCAATTTTTTATAAAGGGGAGGTAGTTCTGAAAAGAACTTGTTTTTAATTATTTTTGTTGTTTTATATTTGTTTTATTTTTTTTCTGAACATTTTTTTACTTTTTTTGTATTTTTTGAACTATTTTATATTTTTTTAGTTTTTTTGGGGGGGGAGAAACGAAAATGATTCATTATAAAGGGCTCAACAGGAGCACCAAAAAAAAGATAATTTATTTTCTGGGGCGTTTTGGACAATCATGATTGTCGATAGCTCTGTTGATTAGAGTGATGCTACTTTCTCTGTAGCAAATCAATTGGCCGCAATAAACGCAGACTTGTTTGATACTCCCAAACTTCATCTGTATATTTGGGACCGTCTCCCTCGCCTCTGGTCCCGTCACTGCCTCTACATTTGATGTTCTGGCCACAGGAGGGGGGTTATCCTGCAGGTCACGTACTTGTGCAGCACTATAATTATTAGGGTGCCACCTCTGCATATGGCGATGCATGGTGTAATTGCCATAGCTATATTTTTTATCTGTCCCTCTGGACAGATCTTTCTTGCAGATAAGGCAAGTTACATAGCGGGCATTCACTTTCTTTTGGCCCCGAGGAAATGAATAAAATTGCCATATGAAATCTTCCTTTATATGGGAAATTCTTGGCTCCTCAGGCAAAAACTGCCTCTCCCCTTGCGTCTCTTCCTCTTCTTTCTCTTCTTCCTCCTCTTGCTGAATGATAATCTGAGGAGGTGGTCCTCTCTTCCTAGGAGGTGGTGGTGGTGGTGGGGGTGCACCAGCTGCAGCTACAAGACTTGCCATTTCTAGTAATCAAAAAAGGTCTTCCTCTCACAAAGTTGAAAGTCAGAGTGAGGAAACAAGGAGGGGTTTTCATCATTTGGGAAAAAAAATAGTTCTAAACCAATGAAAAGTGTTATTTTTAGGTCACATGACCTAGCCTTACATCATTAGGAAACCAAAAGTGAAATGAAACAATGAAAAGTTTTGATAACAAGTTACATGACCTGTTACGCTTACGTTACGCGCTGCGCGCCGCGCCCCGGATCGCTTCCGGGGCGCTGCGCTTCGCGCCTCGGTTCGCGCTCCGGAGCACTTCCGGGTGCGCTAACGCGGCGCGTCATAAGACGCATTACACGAGAACGCCATACGTCGCGATTACGCAACGCGTCACAATGTTGTTTTCTAACGCGGCAGTTGCGCAAACGGAACGTTTACCGGTTCGCGGACCGGGTCGCGGCACCAAATTGAGCTAACGGGAAGCTACCCGGTTCGCGGACCGGGAGCGAAACATAAAAACATTGTATTAAAAACATATAAAATATATTTTTCGAATTAAAGAAGAATACATTTTAAAGCTTTTCATATTTGCTATTAAAAAAAC
This sequence comes from Lissotriton helveticus, assembly GCF_964261635.1. Taxonomy (NCBI): domain Eukaryota; kingdom Metazoa; phylum Chordata; class Amphibia; order Caudata; family Salamandridae; genus Lissotriton; species Lissotriton helveticus. The sequence continues at coordinate 240,727,493 of NC_136063.1, read as the reverse complement.
ATTGAAATTCACTGAAAAAACCATAGGTTATAGACCATATATAGTTAGGAATTAGCATTTACAAAACCTTGAAAATTCACTGAAAAAACCATAGGTTATAGACCATATATAGTTAGGAATTAGCATTTACAAAACCTTATTTTACTCACACAAAACCATTGAAATTCGCATACATAGTTAGTTGTACTAACTATATATCGCGCACCCGCAATCCACTGTTGATCATGTCACATATTACATCATTCATGACATGGTCAGTGACATCACTGATGACATCACTGATGACATCTCAAATGACATCACTGATGACATCACTGATGACATCTAAAATGACATCACTGATGACATCACTGATGACATTACTGAGCACATCACTGATGACATCATTCATGTGATAATACGATGAACCTCTTCAGACTCTAATATAACCTTAGATACACTCACTCAGTGTAAACAGACACTCACAGACTGTCACTCATCCATGGAGTTACTCACACACCTAGTCAGTCATGCAAAGAATCAATCACACCTCCATTTCCTCAACTATACAGTTATACACACCTTACTTATTCAAACAGATACTAACACATATTTACTCTCTTATACAATCCCTGATACAATTTCAGAATGATCCATACAGCCACTCACACATTCACTGGCTCTTATGCACAGTTATTTATATATGTCAACTCTCACATGTACTGTGTTTTACATATGTACTTACTTTGACATGTAGCACTGAGATATCCATTCACTCACCAATACACTCATGCACACAGTCAACCGCCCATACAGCTGTTTCCACATGCACTTTTGAACCCATACATCTAGTGAATCAACTGCTCACACATCTATGCACAAAGTCAGACACCTCCCAGCCACCCGCACACACACTCAGTCTCCCATACAAATACTTGGGCAACCAATCAATAACCCATATAGTTACTCATATAGCTACTGATCAACACATGCAGCAGTTTACAGAACAACAGCCATAATGATGCACAAATTAAGACAGTTTAGTCACTAACCCATGCACTCAGTGAGACACATTTAATCACTCACTCATACAGTCAGTCATGCACCTACTAAATCCTTCATCCAGACACTTATACATCCACTCATTCTTCAATATGTAAGACATATTTTAACTTTACAGAAACATACAGTCACTGGATGTTGTCATCAGTGATGTCATCAGTGATGTCATTTGAGATGTCATCAGTGATGTCATCATTGATGTCACTGACCATGTCATGAATGATGTAATATGTGACATGATCAGCAGTGGATTGCGGGTGCGCGATATATAGTTAGTACAACTAACTATATATGCGAATTTCAATGGTTTTGTGTGAGTAAAATAAGGTTTTGTAAATGCTAATTCCTAACTATATATGGTCTATAACCTATGGTTTTTTCAGTGAATATATATATATATATGTTTTCTTTTGTTTCCTTTCATGTTTCTTGTCCTATTAGCGGTCCTTCCTTTCTTCCTATTTCTCTTTTTGCTCCTTTACTTTCTTTTAACTATTATTTACATTATGCAAAATATCACTCCTCCTTCTTTTTATCTGACATTTGCAGGTGATCCCATTCTACCCAGGTCTAAATCGAGAAAAGTATCTATTAATTATCTACAATTATGCGGTCTTCGCTTATCACCTTAGAAGAAAACATTTATGCTAGTACATTATTTAGGTGCAAAAGACCAGGAGATATTTAAAAACTTACCTGATTGGACCATTGAGGATGCTGCTTTGAAGGAGTTTGAAGCAGCTGTGGGCAAACTGTATATTCATTTTCTTGCAAAGGTCTCTATAATTTTACAACAATTTTATCTTGGGAGGAGGAAACAAAATGTTGATGAATCCATAGAAGATTTTGTGACTGCTCTCCTTAAACTAGCTTATTTGTGCAATTTCATTGAGAGTACAGAAGAAAGAATTAGAAATCAATGCATGCTTGAATGTAAAAGTGATAAACTTAACTAAGGGAAAAGTTATGGTACAAAAATGATCCCAGCCTTACAGATGTATTAACTAATGTCAATCAAGTAGAGCAATCTATGCAATGTTTACATGAGTTGCAAAAATTCAAAAATGGAACATCATCAGTTCATGCTATTACCTCTTATCACAAGAAACAGAATGTTCCACCTAAAATAAAAAAAATACTTCTTCATTTAGCCACATACAGAAATGTTCCTGCTGTGTGTGCTCTATGTAGGTTGTATAGGAGGAAGAGGCACTATGTCAAGTTTTGTAAATCTACTACAGTAAAAGAAAACGTTAATGAGGTGACTGCTGAGAATGCTGAAATTATCCTTCAGATTGTTAATAATGTTAATTGTGTGTCAAATGTGTGGCGTGAACATCCCTATGATTTTGTAAGACTTAACAGAAATAAAGTCTCATTGATAATGGATTCAGGGGCAAGATTATCATTGGTTTCAGATGATGACAATGCTTGTTACTTTGATGGTAAGTTTTATCTTCATGATCCAGATGTCACTCCATACAGCTTTGGAGGTAAACCTATTAATCTATTTGGTTAATTTGAAGCAGAATTAGAGTTTTAGGGATCTAATGCCTCTTGAAAAATGTATGTTCCATTCAAAAAGGGACACTGTTTTGAGTTGGCAGCACCAGATACTTTTAGGAACTTTACTTTTCAGGATCCTAATTTAAACCCACAAGTTCAAGTCAGAAATGTTGATGATGTACCAGGAGTTCCCACAGATGTTTTCCAAATGTGTGGGATCTGTCAAAAAATATGTTCATCATATCAAATTGCATTGTGTTGTCAAAGTCAGGAATATTCCCTTAAGTCTAAAGGGTGCTGTGGAGATGGAGCTGAATAGGCTTTGAGAAGAGGGCTATATCGAATCAGTAGTAGCCTTGCAGTGGCTGGCACAGGTGGTTGTGGCTGCCAAATGTTCAGGTGATACACCATTATGTGTAGATCTTAGGAATCTCAACAAGGAGGTGGTAGAAGGTAGGTTTCCACTACCTAACATCATGGAGATTGTATCGCTGAGGGGAAATGCCACATTTTTTACTACTCTTGACTTGACATCTGCCGATCATCAGGCTTGATTGAGTGACCATTCAAAAGATGTTACTGCTTTTCTAGCGCCCTTTGGAGTGTTACACATCAACATGATGCCTTTTGGCCTCTCTTGGGCAGCATCAGTATTTCAAAGTTTTATGTCTGAAATATGTCTGAAAGATTGAAAAGTATCATGGGATTGAAATTTCTTTCAGGCTGATGTGTTGATTTTTAGTGATAACTTACATAATCATACAGATATAGTCAGGGACATTTTGAAACCCTTTGAATTGAAAGTCAACCTGGCTAATTTTACTAGTTGGACTGTTTTCATTAGAAATTTTCATAAGCTAGATGTGCACTGATACCTGTCAAAAGAAGTTTGAGGACCTTAAACCTTGAATTGATTTACAAGCTTCTATAGCGTGTGATTGCCCATGTGTCTTGGTGCTAACATAGTTATACATCCAGTCACAGAACCACCGATAACAAGCACATAGACCAACTGTGCTATGAAGGAAAAGAGAATAGCCACGTTTTTAAATGCTTGCATAAACAAAGCAGATTAGTCCGCCTATTTATGTGCTGGGGCAAGCTGTTACAAAGAACAAATGAGGAATGAACAAAGCTACAGCCACCCCAGGCCACTTTCTTAATCCTATAAACTATTACTGACCTGCACGTGGCAGATGGTTGTGGTCTCTTGGGGGAGTACAAACTGAACCTGCTTCTAGAATATTCTGGGCCTGACTCATGTAGTGCTTCAGGTACCAAACTCAAGGCCTTCGAAGCAATCCTCGTCCTTACCGGGAGCCGATGAAGCTCCACCAAAGCACATGCTAGAGACTTAAACTTTGGAATGTTTTTCAGAAGGCAGCAAAGAGCACTTTGTAGCATCTGTAACTTATTTAGTTTTAATATTAAGGAGCGACCCTTGAGCCTGCCTTCAGGCAGGTCGCTCCCCACGCCGCCCGCGCAGCTCCACCTGACTGCGCCTTGTGTGTTCCTGTGCTGCTGATTCGGATCTGTGGGTGTTCGAGGCATACACCTACGCTTCATCCCGGTGGCCAGTGGGCCTGAGGTTTGTTGCTGCCACCTGTTCTCTTTCTGTGCCCTTGTGCCCCTGTTTTTGTGCCCCAGTTTGCTGCATTATTTGTGACTGTTTTTGTTGCCTGTGTCCACTTTGCTCCGCTCGCCTGTTGCCTTGCCCTAGGCTTGCTTCCCCTTGCCCATTCCCGCCGTTGCGTCCCTGCGGCCCCGCACCCCCGCCCCCATTGACTCCCTCCCACCTCCCCTTCTTATGGTGGCTGCGGCGCGGACATGAGAGCGACCCTTGACCCTGCCTTCAGGCAGGTCGCTCCCCACGCCGCCCGCGCAGCTCCACCTGACTACGCCTTGTGTGTTCCTGTGTTGCTGATTCTGATCTGTGGGTGTTCGAGGCCCACCTCCACCCACAGGCTTCCACCTGCACCTCATCCCTGGTGGCCAGTGGGCCTGAGGTTTGTTGCTGCCACCTGTTCTCTTTTCTGTGTCCTTTTGCCCCTGTTTTTGTGCCCCAGTTCGCTGCATTATTTGTGACCGTTTTTGCTGTCACCTGTTCTCTTTTCTGTGCTGTTGTGCCCCTGTTTTTGTGCCCCAGTTCGCGGCATTATTTGTGACCATTTTGTTGCCTGTGTCCTCTTTGCTCCGCTCGCCAGTTGCCTTGCCCTAGGCTTGCTTCCCCTTGCTCGTTCCAGCCGCTGCGTCCCTGCGGCCCCGCCCCCCACCCCCATTGGCTCCCTCCCTCCTCCCAGCTGCTCCTCCCTCCCACCTCCCCTTCTTATGGCGGCCGCGGTGCGAACGCGCGCAGCGGCCGCGCGCAACGGGCGCGCTGCTGGCGCGCCAAAGGCAAGCTCGTCTGTGCCCGTCTGCGCCTGGACCGTGCCCAGCGCCAGGACCACTAGCCCCGCGCCCCCCACAACGCCAGACTGCACTACGACTCCAGCACCCTCCACGCACTCAACACCGGGAGAGACCACCCCTGCTACCGGGCCACCCCGAAGAGCACCCAAGGGCCCTTCACCTGCCGGAACTGCAGATACACCAGCATCCAGCCCTACAAACCACCAGCCAGAGAACCCAACCACCTCTGCTGCATCCTCCTCAACACCCGCTCTGCTCGCAAACACGCCATCGAGCTCTGGGACCTCCTAGACTCCACCGCTCCCGACGTCGCCTTCCTGATGGAGACCTGGCTTAACGCCACCTCAGCACCAGACATCGCCATAGCCATCCCACGGGGCTACAAGATCTCCCACAGGGACCGCACCAACGGAGTTGGAGGGGGAATCGTCATCATCCACAAGGACACCCTCAGAGTCTCGACCAACACCGACGACACCCTCACCACCGCTGAGCACATGCACTTCCAGATCCACACCGACCCCAACACCACCCTCAGAGGAACACTCGTCTACAGACCACCCGGACCACGACCACAGTTCTGCGAGACCATCGCTGACCTCGTCAACACCCACGCCCTCGCCTCCACGGACTACATCCTCCTCGGGGACCTGAACTTCCACCACGAGATCAACAACAACGCCAACTCCACCGCCCTGATCACCAACCTCGCCAACGTCGGACTCAAACAGCTCGTGACGACACACACCCACGCCGCTGGACACACGCTTGACCCCATCTTCTCCACAAGCCCCCATGTCTTCTTCAACCACACCACTGAACCCCACTGGACCGACCACAGATGCGTCCACTTCACCTTCAGGAAACCCACCACACACCACTGCACCCAACAGCTACCACGCCGCTGCTGGGGCAAGGTCACCAAGGACCAACTGACTACCACCCTCGCCCTGAGACCACCCGCCGAACCCACCGACCCAGACACCGCCGCGACCAACCTCAAACAGTGGATCAACGACTGCGCCAACACCCTCGCCCCTCTCAAAACCTCCACAACCAACAAGAAAGCCATCTGGTTTACCGATGGCCTCCGGATCTCCAAGCGCACCTGTCGGAAGCTGGAGAAGAAATGGCTCCACGACCAAACAACAGACAGCCACACAGCCCACAAAAGCGCCACCCGCAGACACCACCAACTCATCAGGACCGCCAAGAGGACCGCCAAGAGGACCGCTTAGATAACAACGCACACAACACCAAAGAGCTCTTCAGCATCGTGAAAGAACTCTCCAACCCCAGCTCCAACACCAACGACATCCCACCATCACAAGACCAGTGCAACTCCCTTGCCACCTTCTTTCACCGCAAGATCACCGCCATCCACGACAGCTTCAACTCCGACACCCGGCACCCACCACCGAGTCCACCACCCCTGTGGGCACCAGCCGCCTGACCGCCTAGTCCCACGTCAGCGGAGAAGACACCATCAAAACCATGAACTCCATCCACTCCGGATACCCATCCGACCCCTGCCCTCACCACGTCTTCAACAAAGCCAGCACAACCATCGCAACCCACCTCCGGAAAACAATCAACAGTTCCTTCGAGACAGCAACCTTCCCGGAAAGCTGGAAGCACGCCGAGATCAAAGCCCTTCTGAAGAAGCCCAAGGCGGACCCCAAAGACCTCAAGAACTTCCGGCCCATCTCCCTGCTCCTGTTCCCGGCAAAAAATTACAGAGAAGATTGTCAACCCGCTACCTCGAAGACAACAACATCCTGGACCCTTCCCAATCCGGTTTTTGCAGCAACCACAGCACCGAGACCGCCCTCATCGCCGCCACTGACGACATCAGGATCCTGATGGACAAAGGAGAAACAGCCGCCCTCATCCTCCTGGACCTATCAGCAGCCTTTGACAAAGTCTGCCACCGAACCCTATCTGCACGCCGGAATTCAAGAGAAGGCCCTGGCCTGGACAACATCCTTCCTCTCCGGCAGAACCCAGAGCGTCCGCCTCCCACCCTTCCGCTCAAAAAACCACCGAGATCATCTGCAGCGTCCCACAGGGATCCTCCCTCAGCACGACGCTGTTCAATATCTACATGGCACTGCTCGCCCACGTCGCCCAACAACATAACCTCAACATCATCTCCTACGCTGACTACACCCAGCTGATCATATCCCTCACCGAAGACCCCCACACCGCCAAAGCCAACCTCCACAGAGGAATGAAGGCCTTAGCCGACTGGATGAAGGACAGCAGACTGAAGATGAACTCAGACAAGACGGAGGTCCTCATTCTCGGACCCACCCCATCAGCCTGGGACAACTCTTGGTGGCCCACATCGTTAGGCACAGCCTCGGAACCCACATACCACGCACGCAACCTGGGGGTCATCCTCAACTCCACCCTCTCCATGACCAGGTCAGTCAATGCCGTCTCCGCGTCCTGCTTCAACACCCTCCGAATGCTCCGCAGGATCTTCAAATGGATCCCCCCGACACGACAAAAAACGTCACCCAGGCCCTCATCACCAGCAGACTCGACTACGGGAAGGCCCTCTACTCAGGAACAACAACCAAGCTCCTGAGACGACTACAGCGATCCCAGAACGCCTCGGCATGACTGATCCTCGAAGTCCTCCGACGCAGCAACATCACACCCCACCTGAGAGGCATGCACTGGCTCCCCGTCAACAAGAGGATCACCTTCAAACTCCTCATCCACGCACACAAAGCACTACACAACACCGGACTTACATACCTCAACAACTGATTCAGCTTCCACACCCCCACCCGAAGCCTCCACTCAGCCAACCTCGCCCTCGCCTCAGTTCATCGTATCCGGAAAGCCACCGGCGGAGGCAGATCCTTCTCCTACATCGCCGCCAAGACCTGGAACACTCTCCCTACCAGCCTACGACATACTCAGGACCTGCTGGCCTTCAGAAGACTTCTCAAGACCTGGCTCTTCGATCAGTAGCAGCCCTCCCCCCCCCCAGCGCCTTGAAACCCTCACGGGTATTGTAGTGTAGTTCCTATTATCCCAATAGGCTCTGCGCATTGGAATAATACCTTCAATAGTATAGGCCTAGACAGACGTTAACTAGGTCTACTACTGTCGATATTAGACTTAAAGTTTTGGGTTTGCCAGCTAGCTCAGAGTTCACTAGAAACTTTCTCGAATGTTCAGGAAGGAATTAACTTCCCTGATTAGACAAGAAGGGATTTAGTTTCTGACAACCATAGAACATGACAACTTTGCTCTACCCTAATCAAGAGTGTATCTCGAGAGTCGTGTGAACAAAAGGCAATTTATTTTACTCAGTCAGTACGTGCATTCTTAGTCTCATCAGAATGTAGAGAAAAGGAAGAGACGGGCGTGTTCAATAAAAAGGTGTTATTTATTGATCAGTCTCTTTTCTCGTACAAGAGAAATGGATCGATATTATTGCAATACTTATGGTTAAGTAAAGTGCATACATTAGAAGCAGAAGTATAAAATAATACTGTAAAAACATTGATATGGTTTCTAAGCCATATGAAGGTTTAAAATGAATAAAATATATTACATACACATATACATTTGACTAAACGTACTCAACTGGTGTTTCTAAATAAGCCTACCCCGTGTACCTGACCTAAGTCTAATACGTGGGCGGGAATAGAAAGTTACAGTTTAAGTTAAGTTTGTTTTTGCCAAGTGACTGACTAAAGAATTCTCTGTGAGGGGTTATTCAGTTCTGTACCTGGAAGTTAGGATGAATGAGGGATGGTATCTCTCTTCTCTGCTCTCGATATTCCAGGCTGCCTGCGAGGGCTACCCGGAAACGCCGGTGCTGGATTTCTCGGCAGGAGAAAGCAGCGCGTCTCGTTCTCAGCGCGTCAGGAAGGCGGGGCTGCGCCAGCGGGGTCTGCTCTGCTCTGGGCTTCTGCAAGTATGGCTGCTCCGTCTCGTCACCACCGCGTGTGTTTGCATAGGGCAATATCGGTAATATTTATACCTTTAAGGTGCCGAGATTGACGTAAGGATGGACATAGATACGTCAATAAGGATGTCATACGACCAGGTCGTTAGCACATTCTTTTGCTGAAGTTCTCGGTGAAATCAAAACAATGGCCGCAGGGTTTTTCCCAGGTTGTCATAGGTTTGATTTGTTATGAGAACTCCTTATGCCTTATCAGGGGCTGGAGGAATATCGCTTGTCTAATTAGATCGCAAGCGTTATGACCTAATCAGATAACACGTTCCTGTGCCGTAGTGTGGCTTCGTCAGATAACGGTATCTGCATCATGGGGGTTTGCTGCCTCATGGGCCGACTGCTAGTTAACTTGTTGGTCTGTTAACCAGAATAGGGTCAGGAATAGGGGGATCGATTCAGAACCTATAGGAATACATCACACCCACTCCACGCTAACTATGGACATATTTACTAATCTATGCATAGTAAAACATAGTACAATATATTTATAAAGTATTGTGTATACCTTACCACCCCAAAATACATAAATGCATTTTGAAATTTTCAAATATACGGAAGAAATGCAGTCATATGTATAGTATGCACTCAAGCTGTAGAATAATGCTAAAGTAATAACGCATTTGTATACATTAATGCTATTTGGTATATGAGATTTACACATGAAATGGCTCTTAATACAGAAAAAAGGTTCGAGACCACTTCTTCACAGAATAAAATACAATGAACATACCAGCGGGCAGCTAATGTCTATAAGCTATAAGTCTATAAGCTATCTAAGTTTAGAAATCTTAGTTCTCCAAGAATAGTTCTTACTTTAAGCAGAAGATAGTGTCCCGAAAAATATGCAAAAATATTTTGGGGCTGCTGAAAAAATGCTGTCCGTGAACTGGAGGGAAAAGTGTTCATGTGCTTTTAGTATTAAAGTTGAAGGCCAAATTCAGGGAACGCCGTGTACGAGTTTGTTCAAAAGTCTCTATTTCTGTTCTGGTGAGAACATCATATCATTTAGGCTTTCGAAAAAGTTGTCAACAGCTTCCTGGGAGAGTTCCACTAACTCGGAAATAGGTGTAACCATGCATTCATGCGCATGATTGTCTCCATTGACATTCTGATTTGAAGGTCGTACCTGATCGATGCTGCTTTCATCTTGAACTTCACTACCCCTTAATCGTAGTGGTGAAGCTTCCACGAATGCCGTCATCAGGATTGGTAGCCGTTGAGGGCAGCACAAAGCATGAACCTTGATTGGGCTCAACAATGTTTCTGCATCCATTGGCGCATCCGATTGTAGCGTCAGACATGTGTCTAACACGCATTCTTCTCCGCATAGCAGGCACCTTAATACAGGTAAAACACATCGTTGCCACATAGGTCGAAAAGATAGAAACCAAGTCATGTTCAGGTCTCTAAGCCGGGATAGTCCCAGGATTCTTGATATCCGGTCCCGGTATCCAATGGCTAGGATTGTTTCTTCCCTTGTCGCAGGTGTTTTGTCTGTGACATGGTTTGCCATAACGAAAAATAAGGACTAGGAATAGGATTCCTGCAATCAGTCCTAGAATTAGGGGAAGTCCGCCAAAAATCGAATGGACGAAATCTGGAAAAATACCCAGTATGGCTTTGAATGGTGTTAATGCCATCGAAAATACTGTCTTAAATACTTGTGAGACCCCACTGGTATCAGAAATATTTAAGATTTCATTCAGGATTTCTGCGAAATGTATGGGGGAATTAGTTGATAACAATGAATGTATCTCTGCAGTCGTCCTTGCGACTTGGAGATCATACGTTTCTTTTGATGACGTGAGCCTAGTAGGCGTCTGAAGAAGCACTGTTTTCATTCTGCTTAAAGTATCTATTCGAATAGAAGTAATTTTCAAGTTGGGCCATGCCCTTGCCTCCCTGTCTGGAAAGGAGCTGGGGAACAATGAGTGTCCACAGCACTTGACCTTCGCAGTCGTAGTTACGAGATAAGGAGTCCCGGGCATAAGACTACAGCATCTGCGGTCTACAATTAGAATGTAACTCCCATTATAGAGTCTTTGAAAGAATGGTTCTATCTCTGTTGCAGGTGCACCTTGCTGGTGACATGAAAGGTTATTTGAGTTCCCTTCACAGGCTCCGTGCAAACTAATTCCGTTACACAATGTTCCCATTGATTATAATTTAAAACATTTCTAGGTTGTGCAGATCTATGTAGAAAATGGTTACCATAATGGTTATAACAGTACATACTATCATAATTTGTAGAACCCTGCAAATAATCATGTTTGGTAAATTTAGCAGACATTACTAAGTCAGACATCATATTATTAATGCTTTCAAAGTCCCAATCATCAGCAAATGAGCTTGGTTTTACAAAGTCACTCAATGAGATCTTAATTTGGTGTGGATATTTCAGGATTTCAACCGGACCATAGATTTCGTAGTCAGTGTTGTCCCATGCTACCCCACCCGGTATAGGATTGGCTGTGAAGTTGGCTGAAGAAAGTTCTCTTTTCTCGACGTGTGAAGATGTGTGTGGTTTGAGGATCAAGTTGATTTTCTGACTTGCTGTGTCCATTTTAGCATATTTTCCCTCAATGAAGCGTCCCAAAGTTAGTATCATGATGAGCCAAAGTATGAGGATAAATGCACCAAAACCCACCCAAAATTCGAGCCATGGAGAAACCAGATATGTTTCTTTCAGTTGTTTCAAAAGTTCTTTAGCTTTATCTTTAAAGGTTTTTGATGATGGCTGTGTCTTTGATTCACTGAAGCCTTCGGAGGAATCATCGAAGTTTATGAAGTAGCCGGATGCAGTTCTGTCAATTGTTCCAATTGGTTCAGGATCACTGTTTCTTGCATTTGCACTTGGTACTTCATTATAGATTGGTGTGTCTCTGCTAAATGTTTTTATTTGGGTTTTCAGAGGTCTAAGTTCCATTGCATTGTTGCATAGTCCTTGTTGTTCTTTTGTAGGTGTTTCGAATGTGATGAGCCTCTTAGTTAGGACCTCTGTACTGGTAGCAAACCTTGGTGTTCTGCTACTTATTGGGAGTCCACTTGGCCTACTATTTGTTATCGACCACATGATTGTGGTTTTACCAGGTCGATGGATACAACTCGGTTCTCCTTTTTACCAGCAAGTGGCGGTAGTACAACTGATCTTGTCCCGTTGACAGACAAGACAGGAACTGCTTTTCTGTAAGAAGGCCCAAATTCCTTCCTTACCGCGATCTTTTCTCTGACTAGATCCCCGACTTTTGGAATCCAGACAGGTCTTGCTGGGACAGGTGGTGGTTCTTCAGTGGTTGTTGGCTGTTGTTTCAACTTTATGTTGCTCAGGTCTTTTCTTGTTTTGTTTAAGTCCTGCAAAATAGCCAAACGGTCTTTGATATCAAAGCTTTTTTCTTTCACCACTGAAGTCTGACTATCAAGGTCAAAGATCAACATCCTAGTTCCAAATAATAATTCGTACGGACTGAATCCCTTCAGAGAATTTCTTGGCAAGTTATTTAGACTACGTTGGACACTTATTAAATGTTTGACCCACCCAGCTCCCGAACCTAATACCTTTGCCGTTATAGATTGCTTTATGCCTTGGGTTTTTCTTTACACCATCCCGTATCCCTCAGGAAGGAAGTGAGAAGATTCCCGCTGTGCTATGCTCATTTGACCATGTTTCCCCTCAGGCTGGAGGGCTAGAGTGAAAACAATGGTCAAACGTAGCATGCTCTTAGCGTATATGCCATTTAGACTCGCAAATCTTTGTATAACAGTCCAGACGTCAGCCGAGTGCTGGTGATCTACACTATAAGTGGAAACTAGCCTGTAAATGTTAATCGCAAGCCTTGCTTTTTACTCTTGATTTTTTCTGGAGTAAAACTACGAGGTATTAAACTGTTTCTCTCCCCACTGCGATCTCTTTTGCAGTTTGGGCAGTTTTTTACAAACATGGTGTGACGCAGGCTCATGCCTGGCCACCAGTACCGTGATTGTAATTCTTCCAGAGAAGCTTTTAGTTTGAGGTGTCGGAGACCCTCACCCATATGTGCGTCTGCGATTAACAAGTTTCTCCTGTCCATGTTTGGAATCACTCTATCCCCCACTCCAGGGATTCGAGCAAAAGGGACGGAGTTTGCATCGATTTTGTATGTATAATTGAGTGGATAGTTGATCGGTAGCGCTGAGCAGTCGCCTTTTGATGACGTTTTCACCGCCAGCACTGTTTCACCGTCAATGTATTTTAATGTACGCTTTTTTTTCGAACTACGGGAGCCGATTTAGTGGCTGCCGCTGTGGCTGTTTCAGCCAATGAATTCCCTGCAACGTGAACGCCATCACGCTGATGACTCAGTGAGTGTGTCACGTGAGTCTTTGGTAGTTCTTTTTGTAAAAGAGCTATTTGTTCCCAAAGCAGTTTCTGCTTTATTGTTGCATCTGTGTCATCTTTGTAACCATTTTGAATCCATGTCTGCAAATCCTTGTTATATGATTTGACGCAGTAATATGAATCTGACACTATAAGTGTCGGGAATTCGCGATCCGCATTATCTAGCGCCATTTTCAATGCTAATATTTCAGTCTGTTGTTCTGAATTAGTTTCTACTGAGTGTGTTTTTGTTAATAGAGGTTTTAGTTTACCTCCGCGCCACACTTCTTTTGTAATCCCACATGTGGGGTTGTATGCCTGTTCTCCCCAAACGGGGGGTTGAGCATGTCCGTCTGCATAGATTACACAGGCGTAATGTCGTAAAGGCAGAATGTCGATTGGCAGAGGGAATGTTCTTTCATATTCTAAATTTTCCATTTCTTCTAGTTCTGGATCAAAGTAATAGTATACTTTGTCCGTTGTGATTGAATTCACCCATTGTATCCATTCCGGATTCAATGTTGTTGTTGGTAAATTACACGGTGTTGTTAGTGCCTCAAAGGCTGATTCAGCTGTTCTGACTGTGATATGTCTACCGTCAGCTTGATCTTTTTCTCTAGCTATTGCGGTTTGAACTGCATGAACAATTTTTTCTTTCTTGCCGAATTTCTGTTCAGCTTCTGTGTACAAGTGTGATTTGAATGCAATTGGTACCTTTTCTCCCTCATTAGAGGTCAGGTATGTGAATCCGCATCTCCCTGGGATGAGTCGAATCACAAGATTGCGTGTGTTATCACGTGTTTCTAATTTTGTTTTAACTAGCATGTCTGTTTGTAAGGATCTCAGAATTTCTGTGTGTATTTGAGTCCAATTGGATCTTTTAAAATCTGGTTTTATCAGATCATAAAGGGGTTTGACCCTTTCTGCGTAATTTGCAATATATGTTCTTCCGAAATTTAGGAAGCCTAGAATTGACTGTAGGTTTTTTAGTGTTCTAGGTGCTTGGAGGACGGCACATTTTTCTAGAAAATTGTCAGCCAGGCTTTTACCTTCACTTGATAATTCATATCCTAAGAACAGGACTGTCAGATGGGCAATTCTGGATTTTTTAAAGTTGAATTTGTAACCCTCTGCTGCGAACCCAAGTATTATGGTGTTCACTCTCTTCAAGTGAGTCTCCAAGTCATCATCTGTTAAGTATATGTCGTCGACATACGATAATGCTTCGTCGTCATATATTTGTAGTAATTCTGTTACTCTCGCTGAGAATACCCCCGGGCTGTTTTTGTACCCCTGGGCTAACCGACAGAATTGTTTTTGAGTGCCATTTATTGAGAACGCAGACAAATATCTGCTCTCTGGTGCTATGTTTTGACAAAAGAATCCATTAGAAATGTCTAATGTTGTTTTGTATTTTTTGCGCACTATGTTATTCATTAGTGCAGCACTATGCGAATTTTGCACTGCAAAAGTTTTGCAACATGAGTTAAGGTATCGGTAATCCAAAACTAGACGATATGAATTGTCTGGTTTGGAGACCGGAAACAAAGGGTTGTTCATTTGTGAGGTGCAAGTTTAAATCACCCCCTGGTGTTCTAGCTGATCTAGAATTTCTTTTACCTGTTTTTTAGCTTCTTGCTTAATTGGGTACTGCCTTTGTGCAGTAGGTTGTGATTTTAACTGGATTTTGTGAGGAGGAGAGTCCTCATCCCATCCTACGTGATTTTTATATAAAGCAGGAGCTTGAGCTACTGCCCACTTTCTGGCAAGTGTATATTTTTTATGAATTGGGATGTGATTTGAGAAGGCAGGCATAATTATTTCTTCGCCATGCGGGCACTCCCTGACAAACTCTGGTGGCCAGTCTTTTTCAGCTAGAAGGATGTCATAGCCCTTGGAGAGATTATCCCAAAATAGTCCCCTTATTTTTCTAGTCTTATCTACCTCTATACGTAATGTTATTTCGTATATTTTGTGAGGTTTGCTAATTCTGGTGTCTGCAGTTTCCACTTGAAGATATTCATTCGTGTCCACTGTCTCCAGATGATTCATAAGGACTTTGCGAGCTATGCTCACTTCTGCTGCGCTGTCTAGCATTGTCTGAGCCCATTCTCCGTTTTTCAGTTGTGTCCTCAGTATTCTCGGCATTGTTAACTACCTTGATACTGGCTACCTTCTTTTTTGGAAATTGTAATTTCTTTTTTAGCTGAGCAGGTTCCTTGTCTTTGGACTTGGCGTGCTCTTCTCTTTGTTCTGATCGTCCTCTTCTTTCCGATTTCTGTGAGGAAGTCTGAAAAGATTGAGAGGGACGTGTATCAATGTCTTGATATCTATCAGGCTTTTTTATATTATCCCTATTTCTAAGGTTATATCTTTTCCCAGAGGGGTCACTCTGCGGTGACCTGTGTCTTTGGTTCGGAGATTTTTCTCTTCGCCTAGGAGACCTTCCTCTGGACTGGAATTTCTTTTCTTTAGGATTGGATTGTTTGTTTCCATCCCAGCTCTTTTTCTGTGATGTTGAGTTATTATTAAAAAATATTTTTTCAGGACTTTCAATCAGTTGTGGTATTACTGGTATTCCACCTAAACTATCTCTACCTAGTTCCTCATAGGATTTTTCTATGATTCTGGCAATTTCAGCTGGTTGGTCTGCTATATCTGTCTCCTTTAACCTCTGGCGGATCGCCACGTTTGCTGCTTCACCTTTTATGTTGGCTAATAATATAGCCGAGACCTGCTTGAAGTCTTTTAGTAATTTCATACCAAGAGTTAAAGCGGGTTCTGGACCGTATTCGTCTTGAATTTGTTTTAGCACATCTGGTATTACCGAAATGGATGGAACACCGTGCGTTTTTGTGTAGATGGAAGCGAAGACTGTACCCCAAGTGTCACAGTCCTCAATGTGTGGTGCGATTCCCATTGGAAGACAGATAGTCAGAATCCTGTGTTTTTCTAATGGGGTGGTGTCAGGAAACACCGCCTCTATTTGGGTGATTTTCTGTGCCAACCAGAATGGTATTTGTTCCCGTTTAGCCGGTACTTTACCTAGGCAGGATTGTATGTTCTGTGGTGTAATTTTATTTGTGTTCCCCTGGTGAGGGGTCAGCTGTGGAATTTTAATCGCTGGCTGAATTGTTGAAGTCCGCATCACATACTGGACTAATTGTCTGTGTATTTTTATTAGTTGTTTTAGCTGTGTTAAAAGGTTTGCTGCAGACATCCCATCAATGTCTGGATGTGGTGTGTATCCGGCTAGGACCGGCCACGTTGCTCCTGGTCTACCTAAAGGACCGAGCCTGGTGATGTGATTATTATGTTTTAGGGCGCCATCAAATAAGAGCAGGTGCTCTTGAAATTTGAGTGGTACTTCCACCTCCTCGAAAGGAGTGTACGTTTCAGGAGGTTCCTCTATTTTGTAATAGTGGAAGTACTTTGTTACAGCATTTGCTGCTGGAAAATTTATCCATGAATAGTATACCTCTGTCTGCCGATATTCGTGTGCCTCAATTACGAATATGACTGTTCCACCTCTAGGTGTCAGTCCGTTTTCTATAAGTTTTAAGGTTATAGATTTCCTTTTGATGACCGGGATGAGTATTATCTCCGGGTCTGCATTTTGTAGTGCAGTATCAGCTTCTGCGAGTTCAGTTGCTAATCTAACTGCCTCTCTTTCCTCATCACTGTCTACCATTTTACCGACAGGATGGTTATTTCTTTTGTTTGCAGATCAGGTTTCTTATGGAAACAAAGATTAGATGCACAATATTTTGGAACAGTGTATCCTTCAACGTTGACTATACCAAGAACCATACATAGGAGTTCCCTCCTGCGAGGTCTGGCGGATATGACCTTTCACCCACTCCAGACGTCTTTGGAGTATAATGGGAAAAAAGGGGTCTGAGTGAGAAAGCACGACTGAGTTACTCTAAATGTCTTACGTTAGTTTTATCGCCCTTTCCAAACGCGTTGGGCGCCATGTAGTGTAGTTCCTATTATCCCAATAGGCTCTGCGCATTGGAATAATACCTTCAATAGTATAGGCCTAGACAGACGTTAACTAGGTCTACTACTGTCGATATTAGACTTAAAGTTTTGGGTTTGCCAGCTAGCTCAGAGTTCACTAGAAACTTTCTCGAATGTTCAGGAAGGAATTAACTTCCCTGATTAGACAAGAAGGGATTTAGTTTCTGACAACCATAGAACATGACAACTTTGCTCTCCCCTAATCAAGAGTGTATCTCGAGAGTCGTGTGAACAAAAGGCAATTTATTTTACTCAGTCAGTACGTGCATTCTTAGTCTCATCAGAATGTAGAGAAAAGGAAGAGACGGGCGTGTTCAATAAAAAGGTGTTATTTATTGATCAGTCTCTTTTCTCGTACAAGAGAAATGGATCGATATTATTGCAATACTTATGGTTAAGTAAAGTGCATACATTAGAAGCAGAAGTATAAAATAATACTGTAAAAACATTGATATGGTTTCTAAGCCATATGAAGGTTTAAAATGAATAAAATATATTACATACACATATACATTTGACTAAACGTACTCAACTGGTGTTTCTAAATAAGCCTACCCCGTGTACCTGACCTAAGTCTAATACGTGGGCGGGAATAGAAAGTTACAGTTTAAGTTAAGTTTGTTTTTGCCAAGTGACTGACTAAAGAATTCTCTGTGAGGGGTTATTCAGTTCTGTACCTGGAAGTTAGGATGAATGAGGGATGGTATCTCTCTTCTCTGCTCTCGATATTCCAGGCTGCCTGCGAGGGCTACCCGGAAACGCCGGTGCTGGATTTCTCGGCAGGAGAAAGCAGCGCGTCTCGTTCTCAGCGCGTCAGGAAGGCGGGGCTGCGCCAGCGGGGTCTGCTCTGCTCTGGGCTTCGGCAAGTATGGCTGCTCCGTCCCGTCACCACCGCGTGTGTTTGCATAGGGCAATATCGGTAATATTTATACCTTTAAGGTGCCGAGATTGACGTAAGGATGGACATAGATACGTCAATAAGGATGTCATACGACCAGGTCGTTAGCACATTCTTTTGCTGAAGTTCTCGGTGAAATCAAAACAATGGCCGCAGGGTTTTTCCCAGGTTGTCATAGGTTTGATTTGTTATGAGAACTCCGTATGCCTTATCAGGGGCTGGAGGAATATCGCTTGTCTAATTAGATCGCAAGCGTTATGACCTAATCAGATAACACGTTCCTGTGCCGTAGTGTGGCTTCGTCAGATAACGGTATCTGCATCATGGGGGTTTGCTGCCTCATGGGCCGACTGCTAGTTAACTTGTTGGTTTGTTAACCAGAATAGGGTCAGGAATAGGGGGATCGATTCAGAACCTATAGGAATACATCACAGTATGTAGCGCGCTTTAGAAATGCAATGATTGATTGATTGATTGATCTCTGTTTAATGCCCATATAAATGACATTACAGTAATTAAGCCTAGACAAAACTAAAGAAATGACCACTGTTTTTTCAAAGTTGGAGGGATAGAAGCTAACACTATCTTCAACAATTTTAAGTTCTTAACTTCAGGAACTGGCATTGGAAGAGAGCCAAGAGACTCAGGCACCATGCATGACCCCCAAAAATTGACCTCCTTCCCAAAAATGAGAACTTCAGTTTTTGGGAAATTCGGCGTTAGACAATTTTTGCTTATCCAGCCATTAATTGCTATCATGCAGCTATTGAATGGATCAGCCATCTCCCTTACATTGCTAGAGATCAATGCCATAATTTCCATGTCATCAGCATACACTACTGTGGTGAAGCCAAAAGAATAGATGTGTTTGGCTAAAGGAGCCACATAGATATTAAAAAGTGTTGGGCTGATGACCACTCGGGAACCCTGCAGTGCAAGGTGAATGATTTTGAAATAAATTCCCCAAGGCCATCATTTGTAGATGACCTTCCAGAAATGAAGCAAGAAGATTCAAACCTGACCAGTGCTTAATTTGAGCCAGTGATTTCCGGTTCTCAGCACCAGCACCTAATCCTTGGCACCAGTGCTTATAGAACCAGTTAAGGAAACACTTATTTAGAGGGAACGTGATTTTCCACAGAGTCACAGGATGTTGAGCCAAGCCGAGACTCAAACCCGGTTCCCCTTCTCCGAAATCAGCAGCTCTAGCCATTAGGCTAAGTCCTCTTCAGGATAGTAAGTGCTGGGGCTCTAGTCAGGAGGCAATTTGCACCAGCACATTTCTCCTGTTAGTGCCGCCTCCTGAGGAGAGCCCTGACACTTTTTATTTTACAAATTAACCACTGAAGCTGAACCAGTAATCCCAATGTCTGCAAACGGTTTAATCAGGACCTCATGGCTCACTATATCGAAGGCCTAGGAAAGGTCCAAGAAGATCATTGTAGCCTTCCCCTCCCACATCCATGTTATATCTTATTTCTTCTGACACTGCTACCTAAAAAACAAACTGTGCTTCATTCAGTATATTGTTATTTTCAAGATATTCTACCAATGTTTGTTGAGATGATTTTTAATTCCCTTTGGAGTGAAAGGTAACAGGGAGATGGGTCAGTAGTTATTATCTATCATGGGATCTAAAGAGGTCTTGTTTATAAGTGGAAGAAGAGTCTTTTTTCCATACACTAGGAAAAATCCCTCCTTATTGATGGTGTTACACAGGGTAATAAGAGCTGGAGCTATTTTATGAACTGCACCATGTATAACTTTGGGAGGATAGGGATCTGAAGGAAATCCTGATTTAGTGCGTCCGATTAATTTAATCACTTGTTAAAAGGGGCAAATTACAGATCTCAAAATTGATGACAGCCAAAGTGATAAGCTCGTCCTCACCATTCTGTGAGGGTCTGGCAAAATCAAATGACTAAATACAGCTTCCACGATATCTTTAAAAAATGTAGCCAGTTTGTCACAGAGAAACTGACTTGGAGGAGGACCATGTGGAGAGTGAAGGGTTATGAGTGATTGTACTGTTTTAAAAAGTCCTTTTGATGAGTTAGCAGCAAGTTTGTTTTTCAGTATAAAATGTAGGGGCATTTTTTCAAGGGGGTTTATCTCCGCTTTTTTGGCTTTAAAAGCCAAGAAAGCGGAGATAAAATGATCTCCCTATTACCTAGCTGTCGCTAACACCAGTTAGCGACAGCTAGTAGGAGATAGCGACCATCTTGGGCCCCACTTTGCATGTCTGTGATATTTATCACTAATGACATGCAAAGTGGGCGTGCCAAGATGTTAGCGACTGAAAACAGTCGCTAACATCGCTATCTCCTATTACCAACTTTTGGAGATATTTGCGCTAAGCGCGAATATCTCCAAAAGTTAACACCTGCCCTGAGCAGTTCTTCGCCATGTTATCCAATGGGAGGTGGATAACATGGCTAAGAGCATTAGCTCGGTAATGCATGAATATCGCTGACTTTTCAGCGATATTCATGCATTGCGGCCGTTTTTTATCGCATTTGCGATAAACCTTGGTAATACCAAGGTTTATCTGCGATAAAAATCGACACAGCTCAGCGGTAAAAGTTTGTCTCTAACCAAGCAATAGCGATAATTATCGCTATTGCTTGGTAATATGCCCCGTAGTTCTTTCCCCAATTATGATTTTCTTATACTCCAGAATATGGCTTTTATAACTCTTTTTTTCTCTTTCAAAATAATTAGCTATCCAAACCTTTTCTTGCCTCTGCCATTTCTGTTTCATTTCCCTTAACTTCGGGGAACCCCTGGAGAGGAAGGGCTAGTTCTAAATGTTTTTTCATTTTCAGTGGGCACCAGGTTGGAGACGGCTTCATGTTGACTCTGTATATTTAACTGCTGCTCCATTTGTATCTTCAGTTAGTGAGGGTAATGCAGCTTCAAGACTTTCTTCCAACTCTTTTTTGTCTATTTTATCCATTGCCAATATCTCTTTTATCTTCCCTATCTTATTAACTATTGGCTTAAGGACTGGTAATTCTAAAGTAAAGTGGACAGAACTGTGGACCAACCAGATGATCAGTAATATTGCCTCAGCCTTAAGCTTGGTATGGTTGGAAAAAATGCCAACCAGAATGTGGCTTACCTTATGAGTAGTTGAAAAATTTCAGAGTTTCATTTAACAGTCATTTATCTTTGTTTTCTTGGTAGTATAAATGAAAATTAAAAATCTCCTTATATTGTAAAATTAAGATAGGTTATGCTGGTCTCAACAAAGTTACTTATACATACCAGGAGGTCTATAAATGAATACACCATAAAACATTTGTTGTTCGGTTATTTTACAATTAATCAGAAGAGACTCACAGTCTATTAGTATTGTAGGCTCACAGCTAACGTCCAGTGAATTGTGATTCACTATGGCAATACTGGCTCCACCTTTGACAAAACAATCAAGTCTGCTAGAAGCACAATGCTCTGGTAGTGCTGTGACAACATCTGGGTTATGTATGACCTCTAAAATCATCTGACCCTGCTAATAATGGGTGAGCCTTGCATAACAAGGTGTCATTTCACTGTGTGTACTGAGACTGAATGAACAGCCTCGTGATTAGACAGCCCATGTCTATGTGGCTTTCCCTGTTCTCCATGATCTAATCGAAATCACATAATGTCAGTTAGGAAGGGATTTGAACCTCAACCAGCAGCTTGCCATCTGCCAAGTCAGCTGGGTCCCTGCCTTATACTCATGGCAGACTTCTACTGTGAGACCCATGAGGCCTAGGAGGCATCACGTGTATGATGGATGCATTGTAGGCAGATCAGTTTTAAAAGAAGGTGCCATCATTTTATTAACCTCGCTGTGTACATTTTTTGTTTTTTTTAAACAATCTCCAAAGGCAGGATTTTTTTTATAATAACGAAAAAATGGTCCTGAAAAACAGGAAGTTTTCCTGCAGCAGCATACACATCTCTAGTGTGAGATAAAAACATTAACTTACACTCAAGTTATTCTAGTGCAGGGTAAGAAACAGGGTTGGACGAGTCTTTAGTGTAATTGGGCAACACCCGAACGGTTGTCTGATAGACAGGACTGGCTCTAGGGCAGTGCGACCAGTGCCACTACACCAGGTGCTGACTTCGGGTGGGGTTGCTGTGTTTGTAAGTATATTTTGGTCTTAAAAGCACCTACTACCCCGTTCATGGCCTCCAGCAATTTTCAGGTAACAATAAATATATCAAGATAACTCTGGTGATTAATGTTCTTACTAGAAAGATCAGAGTTTTGTCTAGTGGACATTTTGACTTATGGTAAGGTAGTGCAGAGGGTTAATTTTCCTGCTGCAAAGAACATGAACCATGCAGATTACAAAGTGCATAGAATGTAAATAGGTCAGTGGGTGCTTTTATAAGAGAGATCATTATGTTACTTGCAGTTTATAAGTTAAAATCCTAATATAGAGCAGTGAGCTATTAACTGTCATCAAAGAGCTGCATGCAAACTGCAAGGTATAGAATTGAGCGTTATGTTTCTTTCTCCCAGTCTTTCATTAATCTACTGTTGCTTCAAGGGTTCATTTGGGTAGAAATCAATTCCCATAGCATGGTGTTACGTTATACATTCTGAGTTTTTGCTTCTTCAGACCTCTTAAACTGTGCTGGCTTCCAGTATAGATGACATGTGACTGTGTAGTCCTCTTTCTTATGTAACATTTCCTATACACTGATTTACACACATATGAATGATTGTCTCTGTGTAATGTGTGTGTGATGTAAAGTGCTCTGATACCCTACATTGGTATGAGTGGCGCTATACAACTAATTTAATGCATCTGAGAGAGAGTGGTAATGGAGACTTGAGGGGCACTGTTAAAGGGTGGTAGTGAGGGAATCCATGGCAGAGGTGGTCATTAGGGGAACCAGCAAACATTGTTGCACCGGGTGTCACCAGCGCTAAAGCCGGCCCTGCTGATAGGTTAGACTGTGGGCCTGTTTGTGGCTGTTTATGTGCTTGTTTTATGGTCTGTTGGACTGGTTTTAACTGCTGGTTTCCCTGATTAAAACAAATATTGCTTGCAGCAAGCACACATCCATGCAGCCATCCAAACCATGCGAATCACGTAAACACTGGTAAGGAGTAAAGTATTTTTACTTTTACTGCTTTGGCTCTACAGGAACAAAAACTGTTGTTTTGGGCAGGGAGGTGACAATCATTTCTATTTAGCAAGCTTACAAACAGGTGATGTTGCAAAATGTAAATTAACCCAACCTAGCTTTCATTTAATGAACGGAGAACATAAACAAAGCAGAAATGCTGAGAACTTCATTGAATTCATGTGTAACAAGCCTCACTGCTTTTCAAAATCAAGTGAACATTTTAAACATTTTATTGTATCACTGAGAACCATTTACAATAAAGGGAACTAAAATAAAAATGTATCTTAAAGCAAACCGAAAATACAAACTAAGGAAAAAAGACTAGGCTTGAGTTCACTTAAACCATCGAAAATAAAAATGATCCTTTTGAAAGGACTTGGCGACCCACATATGATCATCATGTTTACTTAAAAATGTAACAATAAGAACATCAGAGACTTGTATTGGTATAGCAGGATTGTGTATTATAATCAGTCACCAATGTATTTGGAAAAGTATTGAAAGCCAGGTTTATGGTCCTAGTTAATGAAGAAATACATTACTATCATGGAGTTCAAAAAAAGATTTTCTAGCTGTAGGGTATTTATCAATGTACAGGCCAGGCTAGGGGGCGTGGCTTGGCCGGCTGCAAGATGGCCGCACATTGAGTGGGCTCTGCCGGCCAAGCATTAATATCCGACATTATCCGGCCTTCAGACTCAACATCGCTGCACTCCGAGGCAGATTCCTGACTGCTGATTCAGGGCAGTGCAGAGCCATCACGTTGCTGCCTTCCGACTGGGTCCTGCGGCGGAGCTGTGCCATCTTCCTCCGAACGTCGGGCCTACGACCTCTGGCTCGTGAGGTCGGGCCTTCTCTGCTGATAATCCGCTGCGGGAGTCTGGGAGCCGCTGTGTTGCTGCTGGCCAGCCGTGGGTGAGTGGGGTTGCTGCCATGGTCCTTCAGGCGGCGTAGGGGGCCGGACCATCACGCCGGGCCCGTGGGACCTCAGGTGCACTCCGGGCCACCCTGCGCGGTCGCCGTGAGCACCCGGGAGCTCGGGCTCGGTACTGCGGGCGGTGGGCCCCCCACGACTACCCGCTCGTTCCGCCACGTAGTTTTGTGCACCCCCTCCCCCGGCTGCTTCTTGATACTGCCAGCCGTGCGGGCACTGCCTGCTGTTCCCCGTGCCCCCCTGCCCTTTGTATTGGACTACTTTCCATTGCTGCGGGCCGCGCCTAGTGGGACGGGCCTCGGTCCCGCTGCGGCCCGACTGCCTTCGGACCGCCTTCCCTCCTCTGCTGCCTGGTCTCCTCAGTGGCTGCCCCTCGGTGGAGCCACCTCCTGCCCTCTTTTGGTCTGCTGTCATCCTTGGAGGGGCCGTATCTTTGCCTGGACTGATGGGCACGGGCCCGCTGTACTGCGAGGCCTGGCCTTCTTCTTAAGTAGCCACTTTGCCTTTCTGATTGTCGCTGGACGCCATCCAAGACTTCTGGTGAGTGGGTGTGTGGACTGCCTCTGTGGCTTTGCAGGCGGGGCTGAGGGCCTGCGGGCCTGCGGGCCACTCTACCTGGCCTGGCGCACTGCGGAGAGGGTGTCTGTCGCCTGGCAACTCCCCAGCCGACTTATGTTGCTGCCGCGAGTGCCAGGGCCCGGGGCCGTGAGTGGCGGGCCTCCCGCGAATCCTTGCTTGTCTCCGCTAAAGCTAGGTGTGCTCCTTCGCCCCCCCTGATGACTGTTCGGTTCTGGGGCTGCGTGTGGGCTCCCCTTTGTTCCCTGGGTCCTGCCCTGCTCTGTCCTCGGCTCTTCGATCTGCCTGGGCACTGAGACACCAGGATTGTCATTTGAGCTAGTTGTGGCCTCATCGGTTCTCTCCTCTGCTCCCATCTCACGGCACCGTTGCCGGCCCACCGACCTTCACCGCGATTGTACCTCTGGCACCCTTGCCATCTGCTGCCCCTGCACCTGTGGACTCACTGTAGCTGCTTGTGCCCAGCCCGACTGCCTGCTGTTCTATTTGGTGCCCGGTAGCGCCTCGCTCCCCTGGCCCTGTCTGGCGGGGCGCGCCCTGGTGGATAGTGGAGGCCTGGCCGGGTGACTGAAGGGTTGTGTGTCACTGCCTCAACACCTCCTCAGAGCTCCTGGGATCCCGGTCTCGGCGGCACCTCCAATTGTCTCGTCTTCCTTGGACGGGCGGGCACGGGCTGGCTGTCTGGGGTGCCTGGCTCCGCGGCCTGCTGGAGATCCTGCTGTTGTGTCTTTCAGTCCTGGGGAAAAACAATCCCAAACAGCCCAAGATTTTATTTGAACTCCGAAAGTCTTCTCGCCAGGACGGTATGGGCTCTGAGGATGCTGAATCTACGGCCAACTTGGGGGCCCCATCCAATCGCGAAGACAACCTCAAGGCCATTAGGCTGGGCCTCAAATCCATGGTGACGGGCATAACTGCCCAACTCTCAGCTCGTCTGGACACAGTGAAGGCCCGCGTCGAACAGGAAACATGTTCCTGTTCCTGCTCACTGTGCTTGTTTTTTAGGTCGCCCTGTGGCTCTTTGGATCACACTCTCTCCCACTATGCCATCTCCCTTTAGTGTGGCCTGGGGCTTAGCCTTCATTATCCCTCACGGAGATCGGCGTTCTAGGCAATCTCTATCCGCTAATTGCTTGCGTACCTTTCCCCCACAGTCACGCTTGCCCTACCCACCGGCGGGTCCTGGAATATTCGGGGCTTGAATGATCATCGCAAAGCCTGCCTGATCCATTCCCATCTACAGCGCCATAAAGTTGATCTCTGTCTCCTTCAAGAGACACACCTGCTGCCGGGGACTATATCCAAACTCTGCTCCAGGTATTGGGGGGAATCTGACTCTGCCACCTATTCTTCATACTCCAGGGGCGTCTCTATTCTGATGCGTCGGGGCCTTCCTTGGCAGACAGACAGGGCAATCATTGACCGGAGGGTAGATATGTGATTCTACACGGCTTCCTACTGGCGCAGCCCGTCACAATTGACGCAGTATATGGCCCCAACTGTGATGATGTAGACTTTTTCACCCATGTCTGGCACCTCATCTCTTCTTGCGGTCCTGCGACGATTATCTGGGGCGGGGAGTTTAATGTTTCTCCTTCTGCGGCTTTGGATCGGTCGGGCTCCCAATCCTTTCACCCACGCGCCACTGTGGCTCTTTCGTCTATATGCACCGAAAATGCCCTCTACCATGTTTGGCGACATTCTTTTCCTGTGGTGCGGGAGGGCACCTGCTTCACTGGCGTGCAGGGCTGTTGGTCCCGTATAGACTTCTGGCTGACCTCCCCGGACGTCCAGTGCTGACTTTCTGATGTAAGGCACATGGCTCACTCTTCTTCCGACCACATGTCTGCCCAGCTCTGTGTACGCCCTTCACATTTCCCAAGGTGGGCTTTTACTTGGCACCTCACCCTACAGCCCTCCGAGACCCCGTCTGCTGTGCGGACATCCAGACCGCGATCACCACTTATTTCGATCTTAATGTGGACTCGGTGGAGTCCGCATCCACCTTATGGGAAGGGTTCAAGGACGTCATCCATGGTGAGTGTATATCTAAGCAGGCAGGCGTCCTTCGTTCTATTCGTTCTACTTTTGGAGAAGCTCAAGACGGAAATCAGGGACTGTAAGCCGTAGTCCAGAAACACTGGCGCAGCTGCACCAGAAACACACCAAATTCTCTGACAAGGCTGACCGCGAATTGTCATTCCTGGGCAGGTAGGGCCGGGCGTGCCGTTTTGGTGAGGGGTCCACCCTGGGCGCACCCTCGCCAACCTTCTTCGCCCACCGCCCACCGCTTCCTATGTCATGGTATTAAGTGACGGCGGTTCGGACAGGACTACCTCCCCGGAAGTCATCAAGTCCCGTTTTCTTGACTTTTACTTGCAACTCTACTCCGCTGGCACACCCCTGCCGCGAGTGAACTTTGACCAATATTTCGACCCCATCTCCCTAGTATGGTTGGAAGACCACCATCGCAAATTTCTTGATGAACCATTCTCCAGAGAAGAAATATTGGCAGCCATGAACAGTCTGCCCGGAGACAAGGCCCCTGGATTAGATGGTCTGACGGCCTCTTTCTATAAGACTTTTGCCGGTCTTCTGGAGCCACATCTCGCTGCAATGTATAACAACTCATTCGACTCTGGCTCCTTTCCACCTTCCTTGCGTGAGGTGATGTTAACCCTCCTTCTTATACCCGATAAACCCCCTGACCGTCGCGATTCCTACCATCCCCTCTCTCTTATAAACATGGATAGCAAAATCTTTGCTAAGTTGATTGCTTCCCGTCTTCTCTTACTTATGCCTACTATCGCTCTTCCCGATCAATCAGCTTTCATCCCTGGGAAGGTGACCTCCCACAACCTCCTTACGATTTTCTCGGTATTGCATCAACTTAACCCTGACCTACCGGCCGTGGCTGCCTTGCTTGATGCCACCAAGGCGTTTGACACGCTGGAGTGGCCCTTTTTATTCTACATCTTGCACGCATGGGTTTTAGCGGCCACTTCCTGCTCAACGTGAGACTCTTGCATACCAACCCTCATTAACAGCCAGGTTTCAGGCCCTATTGCCATCGCCTGTGGCACCCGTCAGGGGTGCCAACTATCGCCCATGCTTTTTGCTATAGCAATGGAGCCCCTGGTGGTCAGGCTGTGACAGCACCATACTCACAGGGGCCTTGGTTTTTCGTCTCGTGCCTTACCTTTCTCAATGTATGCGGACAATATTATGCTTTATGTCCGTCACCCCCAAGAGAACCTTAGCCCACTCGTCTGTGAAATCATTCGGTTTGGTGGGCTGTCGGGTGTCCAAGTAAACTGGAGCAAGTCGGTACTTTTCCCCTGACTGAGGCCACGGTGACCTTCCCCCTTGACTTTCCATTTGTCTGGTCCTCCAGCCCAATGCGCTATTTGGGAGTTTGGCTCAGCAGGGATCTGGACTAATTGTGGAGATCGAACTTCGGATGCACGGTGGACGGGCTGGAATCCAAAATCCCATCGTGGAGTAGGCTCCCGCTGTGTTTGGCGGGTCGCATCGCTATCGTCAAAATGGTGGTACTTCCAAAATTCCTTTACTTGTTTTTAAATATTCCCATCCCCCTTACCGCGCACTTTTTCCGCAAACTATGCTCTCTAATTATTTCATTGGTCTGAGCAGGTAAACAACCAAGAATAGCTTACGATATACTTACTCTCCCCATGTCTGCTGTCGGAATGGGTGCGCCAGATTTTCAGCTATATGCACTACGCGCTCAGGCTAGTTTCCTGCATTTCTGGATCCACCCGTCTCCCTACCAGCCTCATGTTGCCGTTGAGAGGGATTTGGCTTCCCCCTGGCCTCTGTCCATGGCTCTTTTCGTGCCAGCAGCGCACCCTCAAGCTGAGATCGACACGGTCGCAGCGCTTCGATGGGCCTGGTCTGGCCTGCGCCGGCTGTCTGACGTCCCTTTGCTCTCTGCTAAATCCGTGCCCATAACAAACCACCCGGATTTTACCTCCCTCCAGGCCTCCAGTATGTCCAGGAGTGCGGCGCGCCTGGGTCTTGCGACGATGGCAGACCTCTGTCCGGAGAACACCTTTTTCACGCTTCCTGGCGCATCGGGGCCAAGGGACACGCTCCTGTTCTACCAGCTACATGCCACGTGTCGGAAGCTGCACTCCACCTTCCCTCAACCACCAGCCAATATGCCCGCTCTGGATCTCATTTATACCTCCTCATCCCCACACAAATTGGTCACCAAACTTTATGCTCTTACTCTGGTGTACGTTCCCATCACCTCTGATCGTGCTCGGGAGGCATGGGGAACAGATCTTGGAGCCGAGATCTCGCCAGCTGACTGGCTTTATTGTTGTTGTTATTAAACGGGGAAACTGTCACCGAACTACCGGCTTCGCTTGATCCATTTTAAGTATCTGCATAGGTTCTACCGTACCCCGGTGCAACTTCATAGGCTCGGCTCATTCCTGGAGACAACTGCATGCGCTGTGCCGCTCCTGCGGGGTACTACGCCCATCTGGCTTGGCTTTGCCCGAAGGTCTCGAAGTTCTGGAGGGCAGTTTGTTCTGCTATTTCTGACATCACTGGGCGACAGT
The DNA here is from genome assembly GCF_964261635.1 of Lissotriton helveticus. Classification (NCBI taxonomy): domain Eukaryota; kingdom Metazoa; phylum Chordata; class Amphibia; order Caudata; family Salamandridae; genus Lissotriton; species Lissotriton helveticus. Next base: position 240,698,045 of record NC_136063.1, on the reverse strand, counting down.
GCAGCCTGATCCGCCTCTGTGCCTCCTAGGGTTTGTTAAGTTCTGCCCTGATGACTCCCGCCGCTTGATTGCGATGCTTCTGGTCCTCGCTAGGCGTAGGGTGGCCATGTGCTGGGGTTGTAAGCCGGCTCCCAAGGTTGAAAGTTGGCTTGAAGATGCCTCTCGATGCCAGACTCTCTTGTCGGAGTTCTGGGATTTAATGCCTGCTAGGTCCCGTCCTGTTGATATTTGGAGCCCTCTGATTACCTACCTCCTTTCCTGCTCCCACCCTAGTGGCGCTGCCTCTCAAGCACTCATGCGGCCGCCGGTGCTGGCCAGTGACTGCATCACCCCCCCCTGTAGTTGGCACCTCTGCCCCCCACTCTCTGACCCTTTTATAACCACGCTAGATCAGATTTGTCCCCTGTGGGAGGGATCTTGTTGTGATGGAGCTGAGATAGTCTTTCCATGTCTATTCGCTGTGTTGACAATTGACGCCAATGTATCATGGAGCACATGTTCTGCTTTTTATTTTATGTATTGCACTGTGATCTTGCACGCTGTACTGTGTCTGCCTTGACTTGTCTCAATTAAGGTTTTATAGAAAAAAAAAATGTCCAGACCAGGCTTCCAGGAACAGAAGCCACTGCTTAAATGTTAATCGCGATTTCTGAACATTCATCTCTTTTTCCATAAATATAAAGATATAGGGGTATATTTATTAAAAAGTAATGCAGCGCAGCATGTCACCTTGCTATTTTGTGCTACGTTACAGGGAAAGGGCAGGAATGCATTCTATTTAACACAATACAGCACATGCCTGTCTTTTCCTCAGTGCTGGCCACAATGGTCTGCCTAGAGCCAATGCAGGCACCCTTGCTCAATAGTCTAAGGGTGCATGCAATCCATGCAGGTTTGTTTTTCTGCAGGAAGGGGCACCTTCCTCACAAAAAGCCAAGACATATTCCTCTTTCTAAGTGTGCTGCAGAATGCAGCACACTTAGAAAGAGGAGAAATATTGAGGAGAAATAAAGGCATTTCTCCCTGGTACACCTCCTCTTATCATTTTGGCACATTCCTAGGTCTACCAGTAATGCTAAATCTGGGAATGCACCAAGATCCATGGGAGTTGTGTGGGAACACCCATGGATCACTTCTCTGGGGCAGGCTAATTCAATGCAGCGATTTGCGCTGTGTTGCATTACTCCTGATCTATCAAGCCACTCAGGGCCACACAAAGTGTCCTTGCATGGCTTGATAAATCACATTTTGGTGTTGCGTCACAGATGCACCACATTGTGTGGTGCAAAAGTAATGCAACCCCCTTCATAGATATGGTCCTTAAGGACCAAAGTACCACAGTGGTGTCATGTTTAAAGATGCATGCTCCCTTCGATAGGCAAGGGCAATCTCCTTCCTGTAATCTAGTTATGAAATAACAGAATGTCTTAGCTTGTCTACCGTTATAACTTATGATAGCTGAGCTTTGACATCAGAACCCTGCTACTAGTTAACATTGAACCACAAAAGTGTGATGTTCATCATGACAGGAAGAAAAAGAAGAGGAAAGCTGTCAGTCGGGAAAAGGGCTGATCAACTGGAATGGGGCATCTGATTGATCAGAAGCAATAGCCCTCACACATCCCAGAAGGGTGTCATGCTTTATCATCAGGCTGCTCCTCTATGGGCCTACGCTGTAATGCCCAATGGGCCCCTCAGTGAAGTAAGTGGTTAAAAATGTCTAAGGGGTAACTAATGAGTTTTATTATGGTGGTCCCCTTGACAAGAGTAAAACGAACAGTGATCCTCCTGGAAACTAATTAACCTTTGCAGCTCAAAACATGTGACTCAGGATCTCAACATGTTTCTTGCCTTACGTGCCCCAACCAGATCTTAGGCAATTCGTCAGACCACAAATGCGACACCTAACCTACACCTGATTTGGAATCAATATGTGAGTTAATTAAGGTACCCAATCAAAAATATGTGTATTGCGTCAACTATACCTTCCACGGTACAGGACAACAGACATCCAAACCTATTTGAGTTGAACTTTTGCCGCTTAGGGTTTGGCAGAAAACTGTGCTATGCTGCCAGAGAAGAAGTGGCCCAACGCAGTAAAGTGTCCATGATCTACCCTTATCTGCCGGCCTGGAGGTACCTGCTACCAGTGCCATCTGACAGTGTGATAGTTAGGCCACTTTGAAGAATCGCAACTGTAGCTTAAATAATAAATGGGGTTAGTAGTTTTCAGCTCTTCCTTCAAGAATATTTTCCCTGAAAGAGTACTGTTATTAGCTGTTAAGAGTCATTGATGTTGGCAGGTTTATATATGTCAGTGTTAGGAATCATACTCTGAAAGCAGGTCCTTATTAAATGTGGGTGGTGAGCTCCGCTACGTTGGTGAAACGTGCAAAGTTTTACTCCACGTTTTGCTTGGATCGTGGAGTTTGGGAAAAAAGTAAACTCCACTTCCCACGTAGCGAAGCGAAGTTCAGTTTATAGCCGGGTGCCGGCACATGATGATGAGCATTGCCCGGATGAGGCCAGGCCCCGGCCAGGCGCCGCCCAGGCCTTGGCATCGGTCCATGATGAGGATGAGTGCTGCCCGAATGAGGCTAGGACCCCCCCAGGCCCTGTTGTCATCTGCCATTCTCCATGGACCATGGCCTCTCTGGAGCTGGTCCACATCCTGGCTGGAGGAGGCCGGGGAGCCAAATATCCTCCACTTCTGGGTCCTGAGAGAGGTTGGTAGCACTGCTCATGGAGCTATGAGAGGCTAGCACTGGAAGGATGCAGCTGAGACCCGTGGGGATGGATGCGACCAGGGACTGCAGAAATGGAACCTGTGCCTCCCGAACTCCTGAATCGTGTCGGCTGAAGTGACTCTGAGTCTTTGGTGAACTGGGAGCAGGATGGTGAGTGCAGTGATAGTTGGCATTTTGTTGCTCAAAAAAGAGCTGCAGCAGGGCTGGGAGATTGCTTCTCCAAACCATTTCCGAACTACTGCAGAATGGTGGCTTTTTGCTAGGGCAGAGCGGAATTCCACTGAGTTTTCATGCAACTCCGCGGAATTCTGCGTAGTGCAACTCAGCAAACTCCGCTCTGAGTCTGAGTCTTTGGTGAACGGGGAGCAGTATGGTGAGTGCAGTGATAGTTGGCATTTTGTTGCTCAAATAAGAGCTGCAGCAGGGCTGGGAGATTGCTTCTCCAAACCATTTCCGAACTACTGCAGAATGGTGGCTTTTTGCTAGGGCAGAGCGGAATTCCACTGAGTTTTCATGCAACTCCGCGGAATTCTGCGTAGTGCAACTCAGCAAACTCCGCTCTGAGTCTGAGTCTTTGGTGAACTGGGAGCAGGATGGTGAGTGCAGTGATAGTTGGCATTTTGTTGCTCAAAAAAGAGCTGCAGCAGGGCTGGGAGATTGTTTCTCCAAACTATTTCCGAACTACTGCAGAATGGTGGCTTTTTGCTAGGGCAGAGCGGAATTCCACTGAGTTTTCATGCAACAATCCTGGGAGGTATATTCCTCTTTCTATGTGTGCTGCAGAGTATAGAACGAGGAAGAAACGAGGAGAAATAGAGATATTTCTCTTCATTGCAAATTGGGGAATGCACCAAATTCCATGGGAGTTACGTGGGAACACCCAGGTCATGCCCATGAAACGCCTTACCAGGACAAAGTAATGCAGGGTTTTGTGCTGCATTGCGTTACTCCAGATTTTTGAAGCCACTCAAAGCGTCTCTATGTGACTTCAAAAATCTGACCTAGAGGTCTGCATCTCACATGTGCACACTGTCTGATGCAAATGTGATGCAACTCTCTCATAAATAAGCCCCGTAGTTTGTTGTTGTAAAAGTGTGTTCAGTATTATTGTGGTGTATTGTATTGGTGTTTTGGTTGAGCTCTTACATTTGGGTGTCATTGTGTGTTTGTACAGAAAACCATCACAATGATGGATTAAGTACTTTATTTGCTTATTTTGAGGTACATTATTGAAGATGCACTTTGAGGTCCATGGATCAATACCTATCAAAATTTCTCAAGATTTATTTAGTGAAGCATCGCTTTTTTGTGGACACTGGCACCCACTGGAATACTTTATCACTTGCTGTTTGGTAGGGCAAAACAAAATTACAATTCTGCCTGTATAATTCTCTTAATTTCAAGAATTTCAAAATATGCTTGTTATGAAATTCACAAACTTTTGCTATTTCACATAATTGCGCACCTTTCGTGGTAAAGATTTACTGCAAATGCACACAAACAACAGAACGCTAGACGCTGTTTTCCATGGTGCTTTATTTGACTGTGTTCTTGTGTCAAACTTTTAGTTTTCTGAAATATGCTGAGGCCACTACTCCTCCCACATATCTTCATAGTCCCTCTGGAACTATTGAGCAACACTCCTGGGTTCCTGTTGGCTCCCATGCACCCGCATCATCTCACTCCAGTTACTGAGCCTCTAGCTTAAACCACACCACAATTCCATGCACTTTTATAACCTCTCCTCAGCCGCGGCCCGTGGAGGGAGTTCCCTGGGGAAGGCATGCGGGGCGGGGGGTGATAAACACCGGAATTTGGATGATTGCAGGTAAGTAAACAATTAAATTAATAAAACAAATTTCGTAGCGCGCCCTGCATCGCATTTTGCAATGCAGGGCACAGAACAAAATTTGTTTTATTTATTTAATTGTTTACTTACCTGCAATCATCTATATTCCGGTGTTTATCACCCCCCACCCTGCCACTCCCCCGCCCCGCCTGTCGTCCCCACGGAACTCCCTCCACGGGCCGCGGCTGCCTCTCCTTACCAATTAATTACTATGTTGAGATACTCCACCCCCCTACTCACACCTGTGCACAGTCTCCAGTGCACTCAGGGATTTTACAACCAGTTTAATATCAGCCTGTTCAATGCGGGCTTCAAAATTAAATTTGCAGATTAATCAGTCTTCTGCACTGTGATTGACAATACTGCCATGACTGTCAGTGCTTTGTACATCATGGCTGTTGTAGTGTACCTATCCGAAATGTAAATTACATTTCCAATGAGCATTGTATATGGGGGCTTGATCCTTTGTAACCCCTCGAATTTATTAGGTGTGTATTGCATAAATTGTAGAGATGCAATTGCCACCAATTATGACACTGGAGCCAGTAGTGGTGTAACCTCGTTTATTACTGCAATAGGTACTAAAGAGCGCCGAGCCTCTCTTGCCTGCCGGCTCTCTCTCACGTTTCGCGCTCCTGGCGCTCGTTGCGCGCGCAGCCTGTGGTGGCCCCCAGCACGTCACGTCGCTGACGTGACGTGCGTAGACTAGACCGTCACTACATATCTCCCCTTTTTCCAACACATAACATTTGTAACTTACAGTCCGTCGCTCAGATCATAGTCTCTGAATCTTGTGGGCTTGATCACCGCCCTGCCGCTCCGGGTCAGTCTTACCGGGGTGGTGTGGTTCTCTTCCTCGCCACTCCTTCTGCTTCCTCGTGCCTCTACTTGTCCATTCACCCCACTCCGGTTCTCTCCAACCCTCTGATCTTGCTCGATGTTTCTCGCCTCCTCCTGTCGCTGTTCTTCTCCTCTTGTTTCAGGTTCAGCCTCCTGATGTTCTTGTTGGCCGAGCCCGTTCTCTCCGTTCTCTTCGCTTGCTCCTCCATAGTCCCACGTTAGGATCTTATTGCATCTTGCCATGCGGTCCTGTGACCATACATTGCCATCACTCAATCTGGCCGCTCTTCCCTTTATTTCCTTCACCTGCATGGGCTTGCTGTATTTGCTCTCTCCCTTCCTTTGTAGTGTGGGCAACTTTACTCTCACCCATTCCCCTTCTTTCAGTTCAGTGTCTTTCACATTCTTCCGCACGTTGTAATGTTTCGTGTATACCGCTTGTGCTTTCTCTATGTTAGCACGCACCACTGCAGGGGACCATTCGCTTACTATTGTCTTTTCTTTCCACACCCGATTGTCTTGGGTGAATGGTTCCCGGCCACGCAATACCTGAAAGGGGCTATAGCCAGTGCCTGTGGGAGTGATCCTGTATGCCCACAACATGTGCCAAATGTCCTTCTCCCAATCTTTGTTATCCGAGATGGCTGCTTGGATTGACCCCATCACTACCCTGTTGAAGCGTTCAACTTGGCCAATCCCCGCCGGGTGGTATATGGATGTGTGCTTCGCCAGGATGCCATTTCTTTGCATGAAGTCGTTCCATTTTTCCGATCTGAACTGGGGCCCATTGTCGCTGAGGATGGACTTCGGGATGCCCTCCCTCACAAAGGTGTCTGCCAAAAATTTAACTATTGTGTCTGTGTCCATAGTTTCCTCTATCTTCACTTCTGGCCACTTCGAAAATTTGTCGACTAGGACACACACATACTTTTGGACTCCCTGTGTGTCTAGGATCGGGCCTAGGATGTCGACTGACAGCTCTTCCCACGGATTCTTTGGTGTTTCGAATGTACCCAGTGCTGGGCGTAATGGTTTGAGTGTATTGTCAGCACCTTGGCACCTCGCACAATCTCTTACATGCCGTTCTGCTCTTATATCCATTCCTGGCCACCAATAGTCTTGCTTGGACCTCAGCTTGAGTTTTCCGATGCCCAGGTGTCCTTCGTGTAGCATGTCCAGCAGTCTGGGGATGATGCTTGTTGGGGGAACAACCTTCTCACCTCTGTATATGAATATGCCTTGGTTGTCCATGGACAGTTCTTCCCTGACTTCAAAGTAGGGGTTGAGTTCCCCACGGGTGTGTCTCTTATCAGGCCATCCTTGGGTGATGTATACCTTCACCTCTTCTAATGTCTGGTCTTCCTCATATGCCTGTTTCCGTTCTTGAAGGCTGATGACCTTTTCGTGATCCTCCATTAGTGCTACCCACTCTTCTGTCCCTGCCTTGTCTTCCTCACTTGGTTCCATAGCCGCCGCTCTGCTCAAATAGTCTGCAACTTTGTTTTTGCTGCCTGATATATGTTCCAAATCATACCTGAATTCAAGTAGTTTCAGTGTCATTTTTGATATTCGGGGCGTAGCATCTGCGTGTCCGCTCGACATTAGCACTCTCAGCAACGGTTTGTGATCAGTCCGCAACTGGAACCGTGTGCCCCACAGGAATTGTCTGAATCTCGTGGTAGCCCACACCACTGCCAGCATCTCTTTCTCTATCACGCTGTACTTTTTTTCTGTTTCGCTCAGTGTGCGTGAGGCGAAACTAATAGTTTCCAGCTTTCCCTGCCCTCGGTCTTGCATGAGAACAGTGCCTAATCCTTTATCGCTGGCATCAGTGGTCAGTACGGTTTTGCCTTGAGGGTCGTACCCTTGGAGTGGTATTGCTCCTGCCACTTTCTTTTTGATGACCTCGAATTCCCTCTGTGTGTCCTCTGACCAGCAGAATTCCGTGTTTTCTTTTGTCAGCTGTCTCATGTGATGAGTCTTTGAGGCAAAGTGCTGCACGAATTTTCCATAGTACTCTGCCATTCCCAGGAATGACCTGACCTCTTCTTTGTTAGTGGGGGATGGTGCTTCACAGATCGCCCTAACGTTTTCTGCTTTAGGAGTTACTCCCTGCACTCCTATCTCATGCCCTAGGTAGGTCACCGAGTTCATCCCTATCCGGCACTTGGACCATTCTGCCGTGAGTCCTTTTCTTTCTAGGATCTTCAATACTTTTCCAAGTTTCACGTCATGGTCAGGTATGTCTCTCCCCATCACCAGGATGTCGTCCTGGAAGTATTGAACATCGGTGATATCCTTAAACAATTGGTGCATCAGCTTCTGGAACACCGCCGCCGCTGAGGCTAGTCCAAATGGCATCCCGCGGAACTGATAGCACCCAAACGGGGTGATGAAAGATGTAAGTTTCCGACTCTCCGGGTGCAGAGCTATTTGATAGTAAGCGGAGGTCAAGTCTATGGTGGAGTACCACTTAATTCCCCTGGTGCTAGCCAGCATCTCCTCTATTCTGGGTAAGGGGAACCTTTCCACCACAATGTTCTTATTCAGTTCCCGCAAGTCGACGCACAGCCGGACCTTCCCACTGGGTTTCTTAACTACTACCAAGGGCGCCAGCCACTCTGCGCATGTGATGGGCTCGATGATCCCCTTCCTTTCCAAGTCTTGGAGTTCCTCCCGTACTGCTTCCTTGACTGTTAACGGGATATTTCTAGCTTTGTGGGCTACAGGTCTGGCGTCTTCCTTCAAGATGATCTTGTGGGCGAACTTTTCCAGCCTTCCCACTGTGCCCCCGAACACCTTGGGGTATTCACTCCTCCATTTGTCAAGATCGGGCAACGCCTCCTGGTCTGTTAGTAGTATTTGTTCCTTGCCTCCCGGATCCAGCTTGATGCCATCCTAAGACCGACGGGCCTCTCTCCGATACGTAGAGCTTGCAGTATGCTGACCGGCCTCGAAATTCAAAGTTCAAAGGTCTGAATCCCGCCATTGGTATGCGGTCTCCGTTGTACGTGACAGGGCGGATGTCTAGTTTTTCTAGCTCTGGGCCTAGTCGCGGTGCGAATTTCTCCTCCCATACTGCTCTCTGGATGATTGTGAAGGGCGATCCTGTGTCTGCCACCACACTGATCATGACTCCTCCTATTGCCATTTCTAGGACAGGTTTCATAGTCCTCCTTCCGTCTCTGCCCATGACTTGGCCATCCGCGCTCAGCACCTGGTCTTCGATGTAGATCACCGTGACGACATCCTCCTCTGTATCGTCGTCTTGATCTTCGTTGCCTTGACCCACGTATCTCACTGTGCCTTTGGAGGCCTTCTTCCGACAGACCTTCTCGTAGTGGCCGATTATTCCGCAGTACATGCACTTGGCGCGAAATGCGGGGCACTTCCTGTCGTGCGCTTCATGCGACCAACTCCCGCACCTGTAGCATGGCTTTTTGTTGCTCCCTGCTTTGTTCCCTGATGTACTTGCGTTGCTTTGCCACTTGTTGGGTCCCCTCTCCATTGGCTTCTTGTTCTGATACTCTCTGCGAGGTCCTTCGTCGTCTATCTTGTTCACCATAGCATTGGACGCTGTTTCTTTCCTCGTTACTTCAGCACATCGTCGTGCTAATTCGGCCCTTTTGACGATGACCAACACCTCCTTCAGTGTGGTGTCTCCGCTGGCCCATAGTTTGTCCTGTACTGTCGTGCATGTGGTGTGCATCACCACCTGGTCTTTAATGAACTCCTCTTCCCAGTTGTCGTACTTACACGTGGACGCCAACCGCTTCAGTGCCGCCACGTATTCCTCCACCGTTTTTCCTTGGCGCTGCTTCCTCTGTTGGAAATTGAGCCTGTCCACCGACACACACACTGCCGGTCTGAAGTGTTCGTTAAGGTCGTCGAGTGCGTGCGCATATACATCATCGTCTGTGGCTGTTCTCTGTTTCGGAACAAGGCTCTTGTAAATCCTGAGGCCTTCCGGGCCAAGGTTCAGTAGCAAGATGCGTTTCTTTCTTTGGGGTTTAAACACTTCCTCGTTCTCATCTTCCAGAACTCCTATGAAATTGTCTATATATTCTCTCCAGTCCTCCCACTTCATGAGGGGTTCTCCGGGGCGAGGCAAGAACTGTACTGGCGCCATCGCATATCCAGTTTGCGCGCTCATTTTCTCTCTCTTTACCTTGAGTTGCGCACTTCCTTGGCTTCTGGGACTCACTGGTGCGTCGTCCTGCTCTTCCTTGCTTGCTTGGGCGTGGGGACTACCTGCGTCAGCCCCCTCGCTCTTTGGTGAGTTATCCAGCGCGGTTTCCCCTGTCTTGCGGGCCGCGGTGTGGGTCGGCGTGCTTTCTGCTCGTCCCTGGGGTCTGTCCCCCCTGTTTTCGCTTCCCTGTGCCACCCCCTCGGGTGTTCCTGAGCTCTGCCACGCTTTTTGGGGTACCTGTTGTTGTATTGGGAGGTATTCTCGACTTTCCGTCCTTTGGGTTCTTTCTTTAGTGGTCCTGGTGCCACTGGTGCTCCCTTTGTTGTCTTGTGGTCGTTTTGGTGGTTCTTTCTTGCTGGGGGGTCGTTATCCCATCCTCGTCGCCATTGTAGAGATGCAATTGCCACCAATTATGACACTCGAGCCAGTAGTGGTGTAACCTCGTTTATTACTGCAATAGGTACTAAAGAGCGCCGAGCCTCTCTTGCCTGCCGGCTCTCTCTCACGTTCCGCGCTCCTGGCGCTCGTTGCGCGCGCAGCCTGTGGTGGCCCCCAGCACATCACGTCGCCGACGTGACGTGTGTAGACTAGACCGTCACTACATAAATCTGGCAGAAAGCTAAAGCTAGTTTTAGTCTGACCTAAGGGGGAATAAGCACACATCTATCAATTTTAAGATTGGAAACAGCAGGAATTCCAAAAGCAACCGATTTTGCACACATGTTTAGCATTAGGTACCGCTATTTTTGTAATATAATTGATCACAATATAGTGCAACAATATACTAACTGGTCAAAGCGGGTGCAATCTAAGCCCCTACTCAATGAACATTAGCATATAATCCCACAGTTTAGGAACATCAGTTCACAAAATGCTACCATGTTGTGACACTTGGTTACACGATCTGATGCTGCTGGTCATATTTAACTGGACAAGCCCACCCCTAGTAAGCAAACAGAATGGTATCCCCTTCAAACACAAGCCTGTCCGCCAGATTGTAAACTCTCCTTGCAGTGTGCACCCACACACAGTGCAATCTCAACCCACCGGTGACCCCTAACCAGCCGCGGCCCGTGGAGGGAGTTCCGTGGGGCAGGCAGGCGGGCGGGGGAGCGGCAGGGTGGCCGGTGATAAACACCAGAATATGGATGATTGCAGGTAAGTAAACAATTAAATTAATAAAACGAATTTAGTTCCGTGCCCTGCATTGCAAAATGGGATGCAGGGCGCACTCTGAAATTTGTTTTATTAATTTAAAATGCGATGGAGGGCGCGCTACGAAATTCGTTTTATTAATTTAATGGTTTACTCACCTGCAATCATCCATATTCCGGTGTTTATCACTCCCCACCCTGCCTCTCCCCCGCCCCGCCTGCCTGCCCCTCCCCCGCCCCGCCTGCCTGCCCCATGGAACTCCCTCCACGGGCCGCGACTGCCCCTAACAACACGACCGTGTTCTGTGATACATTGAAACTCTGAAAATCTTGATGAGCTGAACTCCCTTCATGTATTGTCATTGCTGTATAGGCAAGCAGAACCAAGGCAGTGGATACCAAGAATGGATATTTTCATTGCCACAGAAGTTCAGACTGATGGGGGCTAATATCCAATGTGTGTGTAAATGCCACAAAACCATCATATTCATTGCCATTCAGATCATATCAGATACTTTGATTCACAAAGTTATATTTGGTTACAGAACATGAATATAAATATTGAATGTGCTATATTCCCAAGACATAAATATGAGCTAAGTGACAGTTGAAGTGTCAAAACAGCAGGCAAATGCATGGTTATTTGTTGTGCTTCGGAAATTGGGTTACAAATGCAACATTGCAATGCAAAATATGATCCCTGTATCACAGATGACTGACATGTGCAGCATGCACACAAGGGAGATGGTCCAAAACAGAAAGAAATTCGAAGCCACATATTACTCACCACTACATTAAATCAAATGCTGCTGCCAATGATGCTGCACAAGAATTGGATACCATCTCTTACTAAGGCCCTCATTACGAGTTGTTCAATGTATGAGTACTAAAAACTGATGCCACTGGGCACATTACTAAGCAGGAGCGATACTCTATCCTGATTCTGAGTTTTCGTGTAGGGTGTGAAAAAGAACATTCGGAAAAGTGCTCTTTCCAAGAATTTTCCTCTTTTTACAATTTTCAAGGTGTTTTCTCTGAGCAGTTGTGTCGTTGTTTTTTATGTGTTTCACTAGCCATTATCATGCGAAAGAATTGCTTGCTCCCATGCCCATCAGTAACCAATTTCTTCTTCTGGCAATTCAGGTGTTCGCCTTCACTTAAAACTGGAATAATACACCTTCCCATTAACAATGATTTGTGAATTAGCCCTGATTCAAGGCAGTATACTACCCAAATGCTGCATAGCCTTACTACAAGCAAGATTCGAAAAAAATGTCAAAGTTTTGCTGAATGGAAACAAATTTTACATAGGCGTCAGTATTGGGACAAAGCATTTCACTGAGAAACTAGTCGAGGAGGAAAACTCTAGCACAAGTCCTTTTGATTCAGTTTTGTTGTAATATTACTTTAACTTCAAATCCAAGTTCTCTGAAATGATGTGGACCTGCAGTCTGCCTTTAGAGTAGGTATGAGTGAACCATTATACAGCCATATATGCTAGCGACCTGAACTGGGACAGATTATTATCTGGAAACTAATTCATACTTATCCACATGGAATAACATGACTTCTATGTGGAATATCCTTTAAAGCCCTGTTGGACTTGGCCCTTTTGGCAGGTTCATACCTAAACGTTTTGCCTTTTCTGTGACCTGGTGTTGGTGGTTTTAGGCCTCTGGGCACTGTATCACTGTGGTCCAGTGTAAAGTGCGTGCACTCTCTGTGTGCATTTGGTAAGGTTAGCCTGCCCTCCCATAGAAATGCATTGGGGATTCCCTGATCAGTGTGTCAGTAGTAATTCCTGATATGGAAGGAGCAGCGTGGTCAAGTTTAATATGTAGGAAATTGTAAGAATAAATGCTGCGCAGATTTATTATGACTATATGAGAAATGCCACTTTTAGAAGATGGCATTTCTGTGTGCTATGTGTCTGCCTACCTGATGTGAGTTGCATGGCTGGCTTGTGAGTGACAGGGGTTGGGAGGTGTGTGTGGCTCCAGGGGGGGGCAGGGTGGGTCAGCACTAGGCTGAATGGGACATCTGTGCTTGGAGTAGTGGGAGGAGTAATCCCCTGACTCTGAATAGGACTGTACCCAGCCTGTACAATGCTGGCTCTGCCTCCTGTGGTGTGTGTGATCACCTAGCCCTCACCCGAGAAAGGGGAAGAGGAGCTTGGAAAACAAAGTGCTCCAAATTCCCCCTGAACCAGTTGAATCTGATTTCCCCATGCCCTGCACTACAGACAAAGGAATGCCTAGAATAAGTATAGTGGCTGTGACCCCATGGAATTGTTCCTGCTCTGTTCTTCTTTGTGTTCTGTTCTGTGCTGGGGGCTTGCTGGGGCCCAGGAGGAACCGCCAAGGGGGTTACCTCCCTGGGCCCAGCTATGCCCCATGGACCTGAGGACTGTCTGCTGCTTCTAGCGCCTGGGAGTGCTTCTATTTTGATTTGCCCAAGAGGAGAGTGAGGGGCTGCTAGCTTGCAGTGATGAGCTGCGTCCTCTACCGAGGGAATCTTGACGTGGGGATCCCCCCGCATCGCAGAAGGAGAGTGGGAGCCCACCCCGCTTTGAGCTTTTAAATACCGGCGGGTGCCCACCCCGCGTTGTGAATTTTTGGGAGGTGCCCACCCCGCTTATGGGTTTATTTTTGAGGCAGGTGCCCACCCCGCAGTGTGGAACTAGAGAAGAAATCACCGCCGCGGCACGGGGGCAAAAATCGGAAGTCAGACGTGTCTACCTGACACGGGGCAAAGCTATGGCCGGAGAAGGCGGAAGTCAGGAAATGCCAGTGAGGCTGAGGGAAGCCCTGCAGACACCGCCACAGAAGGGGATAAAGGCAGACGGAAGTGCACCCTGCCTGCATGGGAGCTGCAGAGTGCTGCAGGATGTCAGGTGAGGCTCCCATGAGAGAGAGAGAGCCCCGCGGTGTCATCAGCAAAGAAGAAGAGACCGGACAAAGCCTCCCCAGCAAGGGAGCAGCGCAGAGAGTGCAGTGAGTGGAGCCTGGTGGGGAGGGGGTGAGTGTCAAGGCATGCTATCGGTGCCTGCCCCCGTAGTTGCTCCCCTGAGGCACAGAGATGCCGGTTGCGAGGCCCAGTGTTGATGCCCATTTTCTGAGCAGCCAGCATGACAGATGGTCGCTCCAATGATGGGGGCCATTCTTCCTTTTGGTATTGGTGCTCACGATGTGGTATATAAATAAATAATACCGGATCTAGGTTTGACTGGACATAGCAATAACAGATAGCTCAATAAATAAGAGTCAAGATTCGAGGTAGTAGGAGTTTGCAGGTTTAATACAGCATAAAGGACAGGAACAGGACAACCTGCACAAGAATAGGATGGCAGCGCTGCCGGGGGCAGGATCAAGGGAAAGGATAACTTTTAATAACAGTGCACAAGCATATATACTAAAACTGTTGCATTGCAATACATACAATAGGCGGAGCAGTGGGTGTGGTCAATAGCAGTCGCAAAAGATAAGGGTGAAAGTAGGTGTAACAAGAGGCGTATACATGGACATGTGATGTAAACGTAACAGAATATGTCATAAATGGGGCGGAAACATGGAGGGGGCTACCTAAGGAGCCGGGACCTCTAACCTAATGGTGCGCGCAAGCTGACAATGACGTGTTACTAGGAGAAGCTGGGGGCTATGACTTCTGCGCTAGGAGCAGAGACTGAAGTCTGGAGAGTCAGGGCGACATGTACCTAAACCCTATCTAGTATCTAATGTTTAGAGGACATGTTGATATAAACTAAGAGTCAGGAGGGGAGAGGCTAACAGACTCTAAGACTGGTGCATGCATTATTCTACATGTAGTGCGTGTTGAGGAATATTAAATGACCATTAATACAGTATTTCTCTTACATGGAGACGTAAAGGCTAGACGATGACGGAAACTATTGATGCGATTCAGTAGCTTAGGAATGCAGAGAAGGAGGGCTGGACTGATAACTAGAATCATAACATACTCTTGGCAGACTCGTGGGCAGAGCCAGGCCGAGCCGGGCACTGTGAGGCAGGAAGTAAGTGAAGGGTCGAGGATACAGGTGGGGGCTGTATCGCTCCTCAGCGAGGGTTCAGGAGACAGGAGCTGAATCTGGTGTCCGGGCCCTTTTGAGGCCTAGAAACGGGGACTTTACAATGAAATAACGTGCACACTGAGAAACGTGGCAACGTAACTTTACATAGGCCTGATATTCGTAGCTTTCACGAGAACTGGAAACTAGCATACTAGAGATGGACACAACTGTAATTGCGTCTTTAATCAAACATGGGGAATACATATGCATATTAATCATGCACACATAACATAAGATGGGGAACACGTAGGGACACAGAACATGGCAAAATTTACTTTTCCACATTCCCTCCTTGTCACTACGTTTCCATCAGGAAACATCAATATTCATGATACCATCTATCATTTCATACAGTATCATTTGTTCGTCTCGAATTTTCTTGGAACGGGATTTAGAACGGGACTTGGGACTAGGAATACAAGAGGTAGCACAAATGCCGCAAATCGCAGGGCCACATTGTAAACAGAGGCAGCAGCTGAATATGATCGCTACTGCAATACCTAGAAAGGACAACACTTTCCATCCCCAGGCGGAAATTATATTCCAGAACCAACCGGACCATGTCCAGGTGCCTGGATTTTGGTGTAACAGATGGGCAATTTTATGGAGTCTGGTTATAGCTAAATAAACAGACGGCGCGTTATTAGGAATGAAAATGCAGCAACTAGATCCGATGACTCTACATGCCCCGCCCCTATCGGCCAGTATGACGTCAAGGACGAGACGATTCTGGAGCACGACAATTCTCATAAAAGATTGCTCTTCAGTTAAGTTACCTAGAGCAGAAGTAGTCTCAATCACTACTGCTTCAAGGGTTCTTGTTAATCTACGTATCAGTTTACTATTCACGACAGTACCTAAGTAGGGGAAGACACCTTTATTGATATCTATGTATTGTTCTAGAGCAGTTTCAGTATAATCGACAATCGGGAGGTCTCTCTTGTGTCTAGTATGTACTAGGTGGGAGTTCCTATGATAGTCAGGTGGGGCTAGAAAAACTGGTGGCAGTAGAAAGGCAATGTAACAGGTTCCCTCCCAATCGAGGGGCAGACGAACATATGCGGTCTGACCACAAACAAAATAAGAATGACGTGAAGCTTTGAAAATAGATTTCCTACTGTCACTATACTTGACAATAGTAGTACAATCACTATGGCCTACATGTACGGAACCATTATTTCGGACACATAATTCACCTTTTACTGGTAATACTGACATAGCAGGTAAGTCTGGAGTAGTATCAGACTGAACATTCAGGACCATAAAATTCGAAGAATAATTACCCAAATTATAAACTTCATTTTCTAGATCTAGCCCTGTTCTGTGGGGAAGACCTTGCTTGCCTGGGAAACATGTACTGTTAAGAAAAGACATATCATTTGAGGATGACGTTAACGTGGACCATGCTCCACACGAACCATTATGTGAAAATGGATAAGGAAACAGTGGCAGAACTCCCTTCGGTGTCTGGAAAGGGGGGAGTCGACCACACACCCAACAATTAGTGGCATTGCTGGTCTGGTGTGAATAATGTAACATGCGGATAAAGGAATTATTTCGCATAGCAAGATGATAAGATAGTTCATGAGGAGGCAGATCACTAAACGTGTGCTCTACTGTAGTAATAGATGACTTATTTACATGAGAAACTGGAAAATATAAATACAATGCATAACTTATGCAGGTAATCATAAGGCTGAGATATAGCAGAAAACATAAAATAATAATGCAACTTTTAGAGTTCTCACTAACTCTCTCTCTGTGGGGGTCTATTATATACATGTCAGAAACCGGTCTAACCGTTTCACCTAGGGGAGGACTTAGACAATCAAACTGGCTGACTTATTTTACTAGACCTTAATTTTTTCTTATACTCCTGCTGCGGAGTTTTCTCTAACAGGGAGGAATCTGTATCATTGTCTTTTGCGGGACAGTCCTTAAGAATAGTACTTTGGCAATCCTTAAAATCCTCGGAAATGTTCTTGGAAACAGTCTTTAGTCCGTAAAACTTTTTCACATGAGACAGGTGGACCCAGCCCTTCCTGCCTTCCAGCTTGACGGCAGTACGGGTGGCCAAGAGGACTTGTTTTGGCTCCTTCCAGCGGGGCTCCAGCGGACTTGAACGATCAAAGTTCCTTACAAGAACCATGCATCCGGGAACGATTTCATGCGGTGCCACCTCGGTATTGTCTGGAAATGCAGCGGCAACCTGTGAACGACAAGAGTGTAGGGCAGACATCAAGGAAGCTAGGTAATCTGTCAGCATATTACTTGAAACATCGGTAATACTTCGGGGTCTAGGTGTACCCCACATATTAGGGGGGCGGCCGAATACGACCTCGTACGGGGACAGACCTGATCTGGAGTGTGCGACCATGCGCATATAAAACAGAGCGACTGGCAGAGCTACTAGCCAGTCCACACCTTTCTCTTTACAGACTTTGGCAAGGCGGATTTTCAGGGTCTGGTTGTGTCTCTCTACTAGACCAGCTGCTTCAGGATGGCGTACACAATGGAACTTCCACTGGTACCCTAACAAAAGGGAGATATGTTTCATGAGCTCAGATGAGAATGGCTGGCCGTTGTCAGAATATACGACCCTAGGGAGTCTGTAGCGGGGGAAGAATTCACGAACCAACTGCTTGGCAGTGGTCGTGGCTGTGTAATCTGGGACTGGATATGCTTCTGTCCACCTGGACAAAGCGCATACAACTACAAGGACATACTTGAAACCTCGACATCGCTCCATCTGAATATAATCCATCTGGAGGACTTCAAAAGGGTGGTCAGGGGGCTGGAATCCACCTTGTTCCACCGGGACACTTTTACCTGGATTAAACTGGCAACATATCATACAGGTACGGACTTTCTGCTTGGCTGCAGCTCGTAAATGCTTGTTGAACCAAATGTTCTGGATACTGTCTAACATAGCTTTTTCTCCTAAATGTGCTGGACTATGTGCGGTATTGATAATGACTTGAACCATAGAGTCGGGGAGAAACCATGTGGCTTTTCCCTTCGTCACCCATCCCTGATCTGTCTGGACCCCTCCTTGTTCGAACCATTTCTTGATTTCTTCGGGAGTAGCATGTAACTGGATATCTATGACATCTTGAGTGGGGTCCTTAACTGTCATACAGGTAGTCGGATCTGGAGTATGTGTCTGTGTTGGATTAACTGGAATGTCTGGAGTCTGTGCTGTAAGCTTGGCTGTGCGATCTGCTAGATCATTACCTTGAGAAATAATGTCAGTAACTTTCGTATGTGCTTTGCATTTCATGATAGCAATAGATGTCGGTAAGTGTATGGCATCTAACAGAGCTTGAATAAGGAGACCATGCTGAATCTTGGTTCCATGAGAAGTCATGAAACCTCTCTCCTGCCAGAGCACTCCGAAGTCGTGTACAACTCCGAATGCGTAACGTGAATCTGTGTAAACATTAACTTTCAGGTTCTTGGCGTGTATGCAGGCTTGTGTCAGAGCAACTAGCTCTGCTGCTTGAGCAGACAGGGTGTCAATACGGTGTGTTTCTATAACTTCAGTGTCAGTAGTCACTGCATACGCGGCTACTAGTTCTCCTGTACTTGTTCTCATACATGAACCATCCACATAAAGTGTCAGGTCAGGATCTGGTAATGGAATATCTGTCAGATCTTGTCTTGGCTTAGTCATAGTGTTAACTACTTCCACACAGTCGTGTGTGGCAGGATTCGAATTAACTGACGGTAACAGTGTAGCAGGATTTAGAACGTTGCAGCGTCTGATTTCTATGTGTGGCTGGAACAGTGTCAATTCATAACCTGTTAAACGTGCAATTGTCAAGTGCTGAGTCTGTGTTCGGTTTAAAAGAACTTCCACGGAGTGTGGAACTTGTACTGTCAAGGAATGTCCTAATACTATGGAATCACTTTGTCTGATAGCTAGTGCTGTGGCTGCAACTGACTTGAGGCACGCAGGCAGTGCCTGGGCTACAGGATCTAGTGTGCTCGAAAAATAAGCACAGGGCTTGTATTGTCCTGCTTGATCTTGTGTGAGGACAGATAATGCTGTACCTTCACGTTCAGTGACGAAAAGTGTAAAAGGCTTACTGTAGTTCGGTGTAGCTAGAACAGGAGCTTGGCATAAAGCTTTCTTTAACTCATTGAAACTAAGTGTATGTTCAGATGCCCAAGGGAGGACAGTCGATAGGGCTGCCTCCTGTGTCGTTAACTGTATCAGTGGCTTAGCTAGAAAGGCATACTGAGGAATCCATTGTCTGCAGTAAGAAGTGAGGCCGATAAAAGCACGTACCTCCTTCTGGGTCTTGGGCTGAGGAAGACTCGCTATTAACTGGATACGGTCAGGTGTCAACTGCCTACCCCACTTGGACAGTAAGTGGCCTAAATAGATCACTTGCTGGACACAGAATTGAAGCTTCGAAGGGGACACCTTGTGCCCCATCTCGGCAAGGAAATACAGGACTGTAAGTGATGCTCGCTCGCAATCACGTTCAGAACGGGCTGTGATCAGTAGATCATCGACATACTGGAGCAGGGCAGTGTCAGTTGGCATGTGAATGTTGTCTAGTTGTCTCTTAAGTGCTTGACTGTAAATACTAGGACTTTCTGTGAAACCTTGAGGAGCTCGTGTGAACATATAGCTCCTTCCATTTAAACAAAATCCGAAAAGAAACTGGCTGTCTGGATGAATGGGGACACTGAAAAACGCGTTCTTGAGGTCTATGACTGTAAAAAATGAGGCTTCGGAATCAATGGCTGTCAATAGGGAAGAGATATCTGGGACAACTGGGTACTGGGGAATAACACATTTATTGAGTTCTCGAAGGTCAATCACTAATCGATATACTGGGGGTGCATTTGGATCAGTACGTTTCATGACTGGAATAATCGGAGAATTACATACATTGGAGTCAGTTTCTACAACTACTCCTTGAGCGATGAGCTCGTCAATAATTTTGGATAAGGCTGCTACAGCCTCAGGTGGCAATCTGTACTGTCTGATTCGTGGTAACACTACACCTGGCTTGAGAGTCACACGATGGGGTGTGATTTGCATGAAGCCAACATCAGTTGGACCTTGCGCCCATAGATGCTGCGGAACATTAGACAATCTTGGATCAAAATCTCGTAATACATAGTGACCCTTGAAGTCACGTAAAAACAAGCGTATTCCCTCGGGGGAACAACATATGACTGCACCTAATTCTTTCAGTGTTTTAATACCTAACAGATTTTCTGGACATGACTTCGTAAGTAACAGATCAGTAGTGCGGGACAATGGACCTACTTCTAGAGTAACTGGCTTAGATATCTCGTTTACAATAGGCTTTCCTGAAAATCCAAGGGAAACATTTCTAGAGCCTGAGAGCGGAGCCCCTGGAACTTTGGCGTGACTGATGGTCGTCCTACTTGCCCCTGTATCAATCAGAAACTTTCTGTCTTTCCCTAATACTTGACTGTGAACATAGGGACCTTCTTGATCTACAGGTATCTCGATGAGAGGCAAGCCTACCTCCCTCTCTAGGCTGTTTCATGAATACTGTTGATACTCTGGATACTCGGACTGTGCATACTGGTACATCTGCTGTGTAACATGCTGTGTTGCAGCAATAGGCTGCGGTGCTGGAACTGTCTGTTGTGCATTCTGTGGCTGAGAGGTCTGTGAAACTTGTTCTTGTCTTGGCGGACGTGGTCTTTCTTTAGTCTTACCGGTAGCTATGTTGTGTTTCAGAACTGCACATTCGTTTATATAGTGACCTGGCTGTTTACAATAATTGCAGGTCCCTTTAACGGGAACTGCAGGATGACTGGCTTGATTCGTACCCCTCTTCTGACTGTCTTGTGGAACAGATTGTGCAACTAGTACTTTCATTTTTGTGTCTTTCATACGTTTTCTTTCATGATCTTGCTCTTCTCTGATTCTATTCTGGTGATACTGAAGCATCTGTAACATCTGGGACGGGGTACTAGCTTGCCATGTACTTTCGACTTTCAAAACTCGATTCTTAACTTGTGGACTTGAATTCTCGACTAGTTTAGTAACAAAAAGATGAGGGTATGACTCGCTACTTGTCTTCAAGCCACTGTTTATAATGAAACATTTTTCAAATCTAGAATAAAAATCACTGGTATCTTCGTCTTGTTTCTGTTTACAGGCTGAGATTGCATCCCAGTCTTCCTTTTTAGTTGCTAATAACCTCGGCAAAACTTGTATTAACAGTTCTGGTAATTCTTTACATTTCTCTCCAAGACCAGTACCTGGTACTCGTATCTTATCTTCAGCTTCTAGAACTGCCCAATCAATCTTTTTCTCTCCCACCTCCCATTCTTTTTCCTTGAGTTTTTCATATACCCCTGCGGGCAACAGGACTTTTAACATTTTAATAATATCTGGATACGTGTATTCTCCCATACGGAGCATGTCTTTTAATTCTCGGTGGAACCCTGCTGGATCTTTGTCATGACAGGGAATTAATTTCTTCATTTCTAAGAGTTCCATCTTTGTAATCGGGGTGTAAACAAACACTCGTTGCATTTCACCATCTGCTGTCCTGACTGGGTGTACTTCTCGTAACGGATTCTGTCTATCTATATAAAAGGGTTTACTTTCTGGAGGTGAGACATGAACAAAATGCGGGTTCAAAAACATACTATATTTATGACGCTGTTCTAGAATAACACTAATTAAATCGGTACCTAGACCTTTCCATCTATACTGGAGTAACTCGTTCAGGACATCATGTAACGGACCTGGATCAGAATGTTGACCCTCATACAGAGTAATGAGGTGCTGGATCATATACATACCCACCAGTCGTTGCTCGGCTGGGGGCAATTTCAGAAACATTTGTGCCACTATTTCGTCTGGAAAAGTGGTAGAATCAGTGATCCATCGGACTGCTGATCGGGCTAGTTCTTGTTCATGCATAGTACTTAACTCACTATAACCGATTCGTGATTTCAGAATGTGATCGGTAGCTTGAAATACTTGTTCTAGAGAACCTTGTTCTGGTGCTGGATGATGAAAGATTTTCTTGTGTTCCAGACGTGAATGTCGGTCTGGAAATCTAGATTTTCCTACATACGCTATTCTGGCGGGATTCTCGTCGTCTACCTCTTCAGTAGAAGAGTCATTCTCTTTCTCGCTTACTTGTGCTGCTTTACGTTGTTCGTGTAACTTTATTATTTCCTTACGAATTTTCTTGTACATACTCTCTATACTACTGATGGTTTTGTGCTTACCCTCGGCTATATTATCACTCCACCTTGTCAGGATTCTCATTTCGCTCGGATCTTTGGACGGGTAATCTTGTTCCCTTATTAAACAATTAATCAGAAACTTTAATAACATGAGCTGGATCTCAGCTTTCCTTTGAGACATGGCTTCGCCAATACTTTCTGGATCATCCCCTGTACGGATGAAACGATATATTCTGTCTAGATCTTCTTTCATATTCGGTAGGGTGTCCAAATACCCGGTCACCCGTCTTACACGGATGGAATATATAACTGTACTATCATCACCTGCGACTGGATCATAGCGGCATTCAGTAAGGGCTCGTCGGATTTCTGCAACGGACTTATATTTGGGCGTACGCTGTAACGCACGTTCATGTAACTCGACTAACGTTACACGTTGGTATGGTGGCGGGGTACCAGGAGGACCTCCTCCTGAGGCCCCTAAACTAGAATCGTCGACTGATACTCTTCGTGCTGGCGCGGCGGGAAATTGTAATGTGGGCTGGACCGGGGGTACCGTAACAGGTACTCCGGTGACTGGAGGAGCAGGATTTACATTATTTACAGGAGCTGGCGGAACAGGATTTGCATATTCTGGGACTGTGTCGTCCAAATAGGACGAAATAAAAATATCAGCTGCGGTCGGTTTGTGACGTAGCTTGGTCGGAACTAATGGTAGCGGAAAATTACTGGATGCCTCCGGGGTTGCTTTTGGCAAGCCCTCGGCAAGAAGAGGATACATACCCTTAATGAGGGCATTCCTCTGTCTGTCTGACTGTTCGGTTTTAACTCGTTCACCTATCTCGATTAATTCCCTTTCTTGGGCTCGTTCTAAGGATTCTCTACTTAATTCTGACTTTCTGATTTCTTTTTCGGTTCTTTTATGAGATTCTTTGCGCCATAACTCGATGGCATCTTTCTGTGACTGTCTGGCTTTCTTTTTCCATAATGCTTCTTCTACTCGCATGATGCACTCGGCATCCCACGTACCTGATACGGGCCATCTATACTTTTCTTCTAATTCCTTGGTGTACTCTACCCATAAATCTAGATATAATATGGCACTTATGCCATGCTTCTGATACATAAAGTGACCTGGACTGTCCCTAGGCGGGACAGGAACTGCTGCTTCTAACAGACCTTTTCTAGTTTTCAACTGACGTAGTTTGGAAAATAGGGGCATGACTGAACTGTAATCTAGACACAATACAATACACAATGAACACGATAATTACACCACTTTCGTACCACGACATTAAAATACATGAAGAACATTTAAAATAACAGTTCGAACAGAATACTACCTGGAATACGGGAAACAGAATACATGAATTTTCTCGAGAACAGAACTGACTAGAACAGAAACTAGATGCACTGCTAAAACAGTACGAAACTTACCGGTCTCATAAAGAGACACGTCAGGACCCGCATCCACCGAAGTGGACACTTCGTTTTGGGTCTGTGTATCACCAAAACCCACGGACCAGAGTCAATTAGATTGACTCTGTCTAGATACTACCCCAGCAACGGTACTCACCGGGCAGCAAGAACGGAAGGCCTCGGACTGGACTGGACTGTTTCGACGCCGGACGGACGAACTTCGGACTTCAGTTACGGGTGGGCCTCCGGATACCTCGGACCTTGGACTCTCGGCTTGGGCTCTGGTCGGGACTCGCCGCGTTCCTCCACCACCTCGTCTGGATGCTGGACCGCCACCTCCGTCTCCTCCGTGGGCCTGAGGGATACTTGAAGCAGAAATATCTGCACGTGCACGGTATGGTTCCGTCACGGCTGCAGAGGGTCAGGGGGCCGGCGTGGCTTCACCGGCGCGTGGGGAAAGGGCAAGTCCCTATTCGGGCGCCATTATGTGGTATATAAATAAATAATACCGGATCTAGGTTTGACTGGACATAGCAATAACAGATAGCTCAATAAATAAGATTCAAGATTCGAGGTAGTAGGAGTTTGCAGGTTTAATACAGCATAAAGGACAGGAACAGGACAACCTGCACAAGAATAGGATGGCAGCGCTGCCGGGGGCAGGATCAAGGGAAAGGATAACTTTTAATAACAGTGCACAAGCATATATACTAAAACTGCTGCATTGCAATACATACAATAGGCGGAGCATTGGGTGTGGTCAATAGCAGTCGCGAAAGATAAGGGTGAAAGTAGGTGTAACAAGAGGCGTATACATGGACATGTGATGTAAATGTAACAGAATATGTCATAAATGGGGCGGAAACATGGAGGGGGCTACCTAAGGAGCCGGGACCTCTAACCTAATGGTGCGCGCAAGCTGACAATGACGTGTTACTAGGAGAAGCTGGGGGCTATGACTTCTGCGCTAGGAGCAGAGACTGAAGTCTGGAGAGTCAGGGCGACATGTACCTAAACCCTATCTAGTATCTAATGTTTAGAGGACATGTTGATATAAACTAAGAGTCAGGAGGGGAGAGGCTAACAGACTCTAAGACTGGTGCATGCATTATTCTACATGTAGTGCGTGTTGAGGAATATTAAATGACCATTAATACAGTATTTCTCTTACATGGAGAGGTAAAGGCTAGACGATGACGGAAACTATTGATGCGATTCAGTAGCTTAGGAATGCAGAGAAGGAGGGCTGGACTGATAACTAGAATCATAACATACTCTTGGCAGACTCGTGGGCAGAGCCAGGCCGAGCCGGGCACTGTGAGGCAGGAAGTAAGTGAAGGGTCGAGGATACAGGTGGGGGCTGTATCGCTCCTCAGCGAGGGTTCAGGAGACAGGAGCTGAATCTGGTGTCCGGGCCCTTTTGAGGCCTAGAAACGGGGACTTTACAATGAAATAACGTGCACACTGAGAAACGTGGCAACGTAACTTTACATAGGCCTGATATTCGTAGCTTTCACGAGAACTGGAAACTAGCATACTAGAGATGGACACAACTGTAATTGCGTCTTTAATCAAACATGGGGAATACATATGCATATTAATCATGCACACATAACATAAGATGGGGAACACGTAGGGACACAGAACATGGCAAAATTTACTTTTCCACAACGAGGCACCCGGGTGTGCATGCTATATTTCCTGAGCGGCCCCCGCCTGATAGGGGGTTGCTCCAACATTGGGGGCCATTTCCTTCATAGAGCCCCAGAGCAGGGCCCCACAGCCCTGTCCTCATTGTTTCTGCACGGCTGCACCGCAGTGGTGGGTAGCTGCAACAATGGGGGCATTTTTGATAGAGTCCCAGTGCGGGCTAGAAAAGCACAATTGTGCCAGGCCCTTTACCTTGTTCTCCACTGCGCCGCATCAGCGCCGCAGCAGCTGCAATGTTTTTACATATTTAGTCAGAGGGCACAGTGAGTGCCAGGCCTTCTTTGCATCACAGCTGCACGCCAATTAGCGGCAGCTGCTACGTTTAGGCCAACATTTCTTTGGGGGGCATTGTTGTAAGAGATAGGCGTCAGATACACTCCTCTGCCCCAGAGCAATTGCGCACGTGGATTTTGATGCATTGGCAGCCACCCTGACATTCGGGACATAGGGCATTTGGGCACTCTGAGAAGGTCAGTTGGCCAGGGGGACTGTTGGGTTGATAGGGCACCAGGCACTAATGTGATGTATGTGGTGCTCAGGTAATGTGCTTTATGCATAATGTGTTTATGTTTATGAGGGTAGTGCATAATATTTCTAAGCTGGTGAGGCCGAATGCGTAAAGGGTTTATGCTAATGAGGTTTGGGCCTAATGTGATTTATTGCTTAATGTCATGTTATGATATTTTAGGATGGTGTCTAAGGCTAATGTGATAATGTTTAGGTCATTACGGTACCAGTAGTTACTGGTTGTGTTTCACATTCACTTACCTGTTCTGATGGTTCTGACCGTGGCCCGATTGGCCTGTTCCTGTATATAATCCCCTGTGAATATTGCCTGTGCCAGTTGGCACAGCTTAAATGTGTGATAGGTTTCTAATGTGTTTACGATAATAAAAAGGCTATATTTTTTATAACCTTGTGTGGAGCATTTTTGTAGTATGCCTTGTGTGTTGCTGCTGTGTGTGTGTGTTGCGCAAATGCTTTACACATTGCCTCTGGGATAAGCCTGACTGCTCGTGCCAAGCTACCAAGGGGGTGAGCAGGGGTTATCATCAGTGTGTAACTCTCTTGCCCTGACTATAGTGGTGGTTTCTGCCTGGCTTAGGCGCAAGCCCTAGCCAACCAAAAATCCCATTTCTAAACAAGCCCTAACTGCTAAATTCATAGTACCTGCAGTTTGCTAATATTACATATACTAGGTCCTATTTAAAAGCCAGTACAGTTGTGTAAGTTAGCGCCTTCCATTGCTCTAGCTAATGTGGCTGTGTGCTTTTCCTCAAGCAGGGGGAGGATACACCTCATTAGTTTCAGGCGAAAACTCTTAGATTACACTGCTTCATGAGTGTGCTTACCAGCAATATCTCATTATCCAGGAAGCATTTTGACTTTAACTTTAAAGGCTACACAAGACTCCCCTATCTTATAACTGGTAATGTTTCTCTTGCCAGGTTTAGTCTGCGTGTACCATACTAATCACTAGAAACTCAGGCCATTCTCCAAATCCAAATAATTGGATCCACCCAGTCTTGAGCGATAAAGAAAACCTTTGACACCATATTGTTAGCATTACTGCTGTATCTTACCATTCGGAGCAGAGTTGTATTTTAAGTAATTTATTAACTTCAAGAAGCAGGATGGTAATTATGTACATCAGTCCATAAACCTGGTAATCCCAATACACCAGCCCCACCAGGAGCATCCAGCCTGCTGCTCAACCCCTCTTCCAACTGTCACCACTCATCCACACGGGCACCCAAGAATTAAAAGCATCACAGACACACCAACATTCCACTGTCAAAACACACACTGGCTGAGCAGATAGGAGAAAGGAAAACTGGAATACATGTGATTAAATAAGCAGAATATAACCATTACCCTCATGGTCAGATATATTAAACACTACCCCGGTATCATCAGCAAAGATCTGGAGTTTCACCTGCTTTTTTGGAGGGTCATAACGTGACCTGCCTAATGAATATCAATTGGATAACTACTCCTTGTGAATGGCTGCAAAGGCAGGGATGGTTAGTATAAAGGGACAGCAGATCAGCATTCTCCAATTTGCTTTCCCAAACTGAAAATATTTATCTTTAAAAGAGTATCTTTCCACCACAAGGACAGGTGCTGCTTTAAACAAGTGTTGTGTAAACCAAAGGGGGACAAGTGTTTTTTTTATCCAGGTCCTGCATACAAGCCCTAATCAATGTCTGTACACAAAAAGGAACTGCATACCCTTTTTTTATAAATCAAGTGTTGCCCATTTGGGAAGACATCAAGGGATAGTGGTAGTGGTCTCCTGAACTACTGTTTGCTCCTCAATTACTCAACTGAGCATAGAAGCCCTACTAATCGCTCACCCCAAGCTGTCCCAGACTTGCAGGCTTGGTGCACACTCCATATAGTACTTGCTGTCAAGGGTACCTCTTCTAAGCAGATAAATATGTACGTTTGAACATACAGGTGGAACCAAAAAAAGGAAAAATAATCCTCCAAAGTCCATTTACATTATTAAAATGTATTATGTCTTCTTTATTGAATTCCAAAACTATACAGCCTCAACATTCCTTAATGAACTTCTTCAGGGCATATCGACTCCAATTCACTACAGTGTTTATATTCATCTAGAAAAAGAAGAAAACATCTCATGTCTCGTACAGTTGTCTCTGTTGTTCATATATGATTGTCAAGTCAAGTCAAAAATAAAGTTTATTTAGATCATTGATCTTTAAACCACAAGGAATACACATTTATTTTAAAATTCTTAAAATAATTACTAAAACCGCATCTTGTACCCTTAAGGATTCTGAAGTTCCATAACCTCCATTATAGTTATATTAAAAACAATTTCATACAACAACTAAAAATCATTCAAACATCCTATGAAACCTGTTTTAAGATATTAAAAGAATAAAACTTAATTCTCTATTCCTCATTCCTCGATCAGATTCTCCATTTCCTATTACATGAACAACGCTTTAACAGCCTGGATAACTTTGCCACCGCAATGGCAATATCAAGGTGATACATGTCTGTGAGGAGCTCAATTGCTTGCAGACGGGACCCAATACTATATTTTACAAATATCAGTCGTAAAAACTGTTTCCGCTGGACTACTAATTTTGGCAATCTATTATTATATGCAGATAATTGCATTTCGTACCAATCCTGCATGTACAACTGCCATCTAGACCCAACAACTCCTTTTTCATTTTGTCGTTTGACCGAGCTGGGTTGATCCCAATTCTTACCCTTAAAAGTTCCATTCTAAGCCCCAGATTTGGCATGGTGTCTAAATAGGGATACCAATTTTCTTTCCTCCAGCTATTTATCAAGGGTTGCACAGACTCTTTTTTTAACAGATACTCCAAATCGATAAATTGGACAATTCCTTCCCTAGGAGTTTAAACTCACTCTTTGATTCTTCAATATACAGGGACTGCGGGTCCATTTCCACTTTTAATTTATCACAGATGGAGTACAGTTTTCATAAGCATCTGTTTTTCACAGCAATTCCATTTAACTGGGGTGCATCATATTCCCAACTACAATCCTCACAATCTATATTGGGCATACAGCATGTTGACACCCAGATCAGTGTTTCATATCCTGATAGGTACTTGGCGATTTCCAAAAACTATTTGCTCCTCCTGAAGCTGCCAAAATGATTCACAAAGAGGAAGCTACACCACCCTCCCCCTGGACACTTTAGCCTTTTAAAATCAAATTGGACCCCCTCTGAGGGACCAGCAATCTGATCAATGGTTTGATAATCCAAACCATTGATACATTCTATTGCGACTCTCAATATGGATGGCCTATGCCCTTTCATTCCCTCTCCAGTTTGCACTTCGTAATTGTTTGCAAAACTCCTCTTATGAGTCAGAAAGCCTTTTGCATATAAGAAAAGGGCATTTGCTGTTGCAAACCACGTGATTCTGTGAGTTGCAGAGCCTGAAACCACAAACTCCTTTTGTACAAGAGGCCCCACGCTTGTAAACGGACAAAAACTATTATAGGACCCATTTGGAAGTCAGTTCATATGTATAGAATGCTGGTCTTTTGTGGTCTCTCGTGGAAAGAATGAGAACTGAGAGCTAAGAAATTAAATTTCAACTTCATCAAGAAAGTAATGTTATAAGGACAAATCAGGGTGGCCAATGCATGTCTGTGCTCCAGAAAGCCACATAAACATGGGCATGTTGGAATGTGCTGCTTTGAGGCAGCAGACCACAGTAGCAGCCCTGGTGGCAGAACTGGACAGGGTACCATGAGCAGCCCTGGCAAAAATGTTCAAACCAACCCGCTCCCTTCCTCCTGTCTCCCTATCTCTCTCTCTTTCCACTCATCCATTCTCTGTCTCTCTCCCACTCTATTCTCCCTCCCCCTCTAATCTCTCTCCTCTCCTCTTGCTTAAAGGTCCCTCTGTAGTTAATCTCAGGGATCAGGAGAAAGAACAGCCAGCAAATACGGCCCCCCGTGGCTGCAGCCCCAGGAAAATGGCTGATGGACTAAATGGCCAGTCTGGCGCTGCCTAGCTGTATCTGCACCAGAGGAGTAGGTTTTAAATCATTTAAATCAAACAATGGGCAGCAGAAGGAATTGTCACCTCTCTCTCCATTCACACCAAAACGCTCCTCTTTAAAACATTTCCTCCATGAGAAGATGATATAGACTTCTTGTGTATCTAAACATCTGATTCTGAGATTTTTAACTCAATATTAAGGTTTATTTGTTTTCTTCTTTAAATGGTTGCCTCTGTTTCATCCGATTTTATTTATGTTGTCCTCCCAGGAAATGCCTCAAATGGAAGACTATTGTGATGAAATTATAACAAATCAAAGGAAGGGGCAGATTTAGAAGCCCCTTGCGCCACTGGTGCGTCTCTGTTTGTGATGTACAGGTGGCGCATTTTAATGATCCATACTTACAAGGACAGGAAAAGCCAACCGGCGTGACTTTTCCTGTCCTTGTAAATATGGCTCCTCTGCATGCAGCACTTTGCTTGAAAGGGGCGTTTCATGGGTGTTGCTGTGGGTGTTCCCACGCAACACCCATGGAACCTGACACTTTTCCAGGAATCGTAAATCTGGAAATGTGTGTGAATGCTGCGCCTCCCCAAGGGAGCTGTTAGGTGGCGCAACAAGGAGAAATTGTTTCTTTTTCCTCTTTCTATGCGTGCTGCATTCTGCAGCAAATATACAAATCACCTCTAATGATTGTTTATGTATAGGAAAGTGTCCCTTCCTGCACATAAACAATCATTGAAACAATTAAGTTTTTCAACTTCTATGTGTGCTGATGCAGCACACATAGAAGTTGAAAAACAGCATTACAGATTGTTTTTTGTGCATGAAGGTGCCCCTTCCTCAACAAAAACAATCTTCCCCAAGACGCATGGTGCAAGGATGCCTGCGCCGGTGCAAGGCAGCTGTTTGTGCTCCAGCGCAGGGGAGAGCACAGAGATACAACATATTGTTGTAAATATGTTGCATCCCTGTGCTATGAAAGTTAAACAGTGCGGCACAGCCAAATGGCTTGCAGCACGCACTGAGTCACTTTCTTGTAAATCTGCCCCTAAATGTTTTTTGTGGCCACGTCTAAAGTGTAGAATAGATCTTTATTAAGGCGCAACTTCTATTCATCGAGTTAGAGAAATATGGTTCTGTGCTTTGATTATTAAACTCTAAAAGTGATTACTGATTTGGGAATGGTTAAATGCTGGTGTAATTACTTCTTTTAGCAAGCAATAATAAAAGTCATTTATTCTTGTTCTTGAATCCAAATGTGATAATGTGCATTGTAATCTGCTAGTCTATTCAATGAATGAGAAATAGCCACAGTTGTACGTACTCCTAAATACTGTAATAAGTCCTTGCTCAATAAATTGCCGATTCTGTGTTGTAAAAGGTCCTCATTAATCTTGCACGTTAATGTCTTCCTATCGTCCTAACTGATGTGTAACACCAGGAACATAACAACCCGACTCCAGAAACCAGTCATTAGCTGCATTGCACGCTGCACAGGTTAGAACAATGTCATCTATTCATGCATATTTACTGTAGCGTGGGTGTGTTTTACTTGTACACACTGAAACAAAGCAGAATAATAGCATTATTCAGCCAGCTAAACATTAGCAAGAATGTTTGTGCTGTTACATTTTGTGCGCAAATTGCCTTAATTCAGATGTCTGGTTTATTTATTTGTCCACGCTATTTTATTAATTTAGCTCTTACAGAAATTTGTTGTGAGCGGAATAAAAACTATTTTCATGTCTAACCCTCAAACTCACTAAATTACCTGAGCTTAAACGCTTGGTAGCTATGGCACTGAGCAGAGAAGCTGTAAGGCCTATGTGTAAAGTATTTATGAAGGACCACATCTATATCTATACTAATATTATAAAGAGAGAGCCCAAACATTTGAGGCGGGTAATCTCAGGAACCACAGCACCAATCACAACACCCAATACAGCATTGGAAAGGGCAGTTGCAGCAGAAGGACATAGGCTATACAGATGCCCACCATATACATTTGAAAGGTAAAAGAACCTTACCAGCAAAGTAGTCCCTTGTGGGCGTGGGCGGGGTGCGGCATGACGACAAAAAAAAGCGTTCCTTAAACGTGTGCGTTGTGCTAGGGGCGTGTGCTGGGGGCGCGAACAAGGCCAATGGGTGCAGCAATTGCAATTGCGCGGCAGCAAGGGGTGTGGCCAATGGGCGTGACAACCGGCATCAATCGCGCGGCACATCCTCCCAAACAAAAGCGTGCCTTGGGGCCTGGCCAATGGGCGAGGCAATTGCCGGGGCTTAGGCGGGGGTAGAAGCGACTGATCGTGCCTGCGGGGACAACAACTGCACAGTATCCTGCGCACTGTCAGCCAGTCAACTCTCTTCATAAAGGACAGTGCCTGCGGGGACACTAAATGCAGCGTCTCCCGCGCGCTGTCACACACTCAACTCTCTGCATAAACAAATTGACACCAGGCGCACAACATCAACCAGGGCTGGAACCGGGCTCAGGCGGCGGATGACGTGACTAAGAGCGCCTGCTGGGACACTAACCTTTGAACTGACTGCACTTTCCCACACGCGAGCGTCTCCAGCACGCGCTGTCACCCACTCAATTCTCTGCATCAACGACTTTACACCACAAGCACAACATCAAACAAAACTGGAGCCGGGCCTCAAGCGGGGGATGACGCGATTCAGCATGCCTGCGGGGATACGAAATTTACAACTGAATGCACTTTCACACACGCTTACCTACAGGAGTGGAGTACATACACACTAGAGACATCTGCTAATACTTCTTACTCCGAGGTACACACAGTATCTGCACACACATGCCTAACTATTGTGACGATTCATGCTAAAAATGTTCTCTACCGCTAGATTTTAAAATAAATTTCCCTTGCCTATTACACACATTGCACACATTCTGTTTCATACCCGGACAACGTCGGGATGGGCTGCTAGTCAATAATAAAGTCAAAACACTGAGGGGTATATTCACAAGAACATGTGATAACTACTGCAAGAGTAGCGTAATGCAACTTTCAACATCGCAGCCGGTCACGGGAAAATAACCCTGTGTCAACATGGAATCACAACAAGGCGGTAGCATGCGATAGACACCAGATAACATGCCTAATGTCCGTGTGAAAATCAACGCCACGCTGCAAAAATGCGATACACGAATGCAAAAAAACATGCGATGAGGCCAATCGCGGTACAAAAATCTGAGAAAACCAGCCACAGGCCTGCAAATCCCAAGAGTCTGGTGGGAAAATGCACTATAAAATAAATAAATAAATCAAACTGCTCTGCAACATGGATGTACCCGCACGGAGTGCAGAGAAGAAGCCGAACTCGACAAGCCGCAAGGAGGTACTGCCAGGAATCCTGTGTTCGGGAAAGGCCATGGACAAATGGAAGAGGAAGACGGGGTTAAGTCCACCAACAGGAAGGCGGCAAGGGCCACTGGAGGTGGGAGTCCTGCGACACAGGAGGAGCAGGAGGAAATGGTGGCCACAGTCAGCAGTGTGGAGACAGTGGCAGGAATTGGGGGACTGGACACAGCATGATATGATTGGACCCAACGGCAACAGGGTGAGTAACGACCAGGGCCGGGGGGGGACTGAGTGAGATGGGCACAATGGCACACATACACAATTATGTGTAAAACACTGCACACCCACAATGATTGTGAAACATAGCCTTGGCACACTGCAGTACACATAGAAATGCCAAGTAGGCCCCCATCCACAATGTGCACAAAGGGGCCTCCCTCCACATCACCAATATCACAACCGACCCATGCACATGTGCTGAATCCAGCAAAGCAGCGGCTCTGTAACCCACACTGACTATGCAAGTAACACTGCATACCCGATAGCATGGCAGTAGCCCAAAAACATGAGATGGCCAATGAATCGACATGGAGGTAGCCCAGTGCGGATCACATCTGTAAAGTAGCAGGTCACACCCTGACATGTTCAC
Source organism: Lissotriton helveticus (assembly GCF_964261635.1). Lineage (NCBI taxonomy): Eukaryota > Metazoa > Chordata > Amphibia > Caudata > Salamandridae > Lissotriton > Lissotriton helveticus. Next base: position 240,664,352 of record NC_136063.1, on the reverse strand, counting down.
GTGCACACACAACCCATGCCGTACTATACACGCAGCACACAAACCATACCCCAGGCCACAAAACCTGTCCGAGAGCACATATGACCCAAGTCAAAAACAAATTATGCCCTGAAAAGCTCACAATTCAAAGACACTCCGCCTCAAAGGGAGAAGGCTAAACGAAATCAGAGCTGCAGGGGCAACTCCCCCAAAATGCAGCACACACACATAGCAATCACAGAACATTAGCAATCACGTCAATGAGGTACAAAGTGCAACACCATAGGGCAGGGCTCCCAACAGGTCCCGCACGTGCGTAGTAACTGTCCACTCACATATGGCATTGCCTGACACTGTGTGATGATAAAGCACGGGTACTACCACACATCCGTCATGTAGTCAAAAAACAGACTGATTGCCATCAAATAGCCAGCTCCACCAAAACAGTGACAATGTACATTGGCATGCAGTCTGAATGGAACCATCTGCAAATCCTTAACATACATGTGTAAATATGTTAGCCTGCATCTCCCCTTTTACATTGCAGAGAGACAAACAACACCACCTGCAGGGAACTCCACGCTTCACATCATTGATGATGAAGAGGCAACCTGCACATATGTCAAGACACCCTTCAACGGATAATGGACAGCCTCGGCACCCCATCCCCAGGAGCAGGGCAGGCCAGCTGCCCTGAGGTAAGCCCACCACCTACACATACCACACAGCAGGAAACACACACCACCACGGCTGTCTACCAGCACCCCCAACCAATACATGGAGTTCCAACAACGTGTGTGGGGTTGCCAGGTGGAGTTGGCGGAACAGCTGCAGGTGGGTTTCAAACTTGTGGCAGCCAAACTCGATGACATATGTGGGTGTCTGGATCCCATCAGGGACCACGTACAGTCCCTATCGGACTCCCCCTCTACGCACCATGCTCCACCACAGACCTTAGCTGACCTTTCTGCGGCCATTAATCGTATACAAGAACTGTCTGGTCAGACAGGCACCAGTGATTATAGCACAGAGTTGGCGCTGAAGCGGAGGTCAATGGAGACCACGGAGCAGATGCACCCTGGACACCAGCGAGTAGTATCTCGGAACTTCAATGCCCTGCAGGACTTCATCTTGCCATTGCTGCCACTGAGCCGTACCCAGATGACTGCAGCAGGAACATTGACACACACAGCTCCGACACCTGATGTGTCCGTGGCACACAGCGATGCTGCCCCTTCACCTTCGCAGTCTGTTGTGTCAGTGGCACACAGTGATGCAGCCATCACCCCGCCACATACACTGGACACACCGGACACAGAACCTGTATCAGGGAAGTAAGAAGGGGATGGGAATTACTGTGTGAGGAAGGAGGCAGTAGCATCCATCACCGCCATATGCCCTGTCCCTGCCTGGTTATGACCTATGTATCATGCCTTGGGAAATACCTCCTACTGACCCCCAGAACACTCTGCGACATTCACCCGGACCCCGACACGGACTCCCATTTCATCACTGCTGGCCAAATACACAGCAATCCTGCTGCGGCCTGCACTCTCCCACTTCCTAGTCACTTTACAATCCCCAAAGGACTCTGGTTGGTCCACCACTGGGCTTTCATGTGATGTGGGTTTGGATGGCCATGTACAGCTCCAGCTCCGTCAATCACCTGAATGTGAATAAAACATTCTATATCACACAGATGTGTCATTACCATGTTCACTCATGTGTGGTAGTATGGCTTGATAAAGGGACAATGACTGCACATGAAAGTACACTATGGTAACTGACATCTATGCGCATGTATATCCCTGAGACACATGGCAAATTGGATGACTGTGAAGGTGAGTACTAGTTGTGTCCCCATTGCACAACATCAACAACAATTTCATGACCCCCCACCATAGACCCACGTCCATGTGTTGAATTGGGCTGTGTGTAGAAGTGACCAAATCGGTATCAAGCCAGGAGTGGTGTCCTACTTCACATGTGACAAGAACTTCACGAAGCATCCCTACTTACACACATCTGTGTGGACACATTCTGTTATGATATATGACATTGCTCCACATGGTCAGAGGTTGGAATCCATACTCACATTGCTGAAGTCATGTAAGTGCAAATGTCTGCCAGCACCTTTCCTATAAAAATGTCCGGCTCACAGAGGTTGTGCTTGCAAAAGGGACCCACCCCTGCACATGCATCAGTCAGTTCCTCCCTGTGTAGGGACGATGCTCATTGTGGCACACGAGTGGACAATCTAATGAACACACCTCACAGTTAGACACTAGTGGGGTGGCATAGACTTTGGCATGTGTGGGTCAGTACGAACGAGGCAACGGACACAACAGGCAGGGACATGCTTAAGACACTTAGACGCAGCTTGGGTACATGTCGAGGTTTAGAAAATGTTGGTGCCAAAATGGTAAACAATCATCACGTATGGCAGCACCCCACCCGACCTTGCCTTGCTGGATGAGTCATGTGTTGTTTGGCGTCTGCCCATTGCCCCGTGTGATGGGGCATGACTCACTGCCCTTGGTATATGCATAGTGCTTTGCCACCAGAGTGCGCCAATTGTCTGCTCTGATAGTGATCAGGTGAAAGGGTCCTACAGGTTCACATGTCGTGCTAGGTTGCCATGTGTGTGCTCTACCCCAGCAGTGTGTCCGAATTAGCAACGCTGCAAAACGACGCTGTGTTGCTCCGACCATCGACCTGCATCACCTTGCACAGGTGTGTGCACACACGCTTTGTTTCACGCACATGCATCCATAGTCCGGACGATGGCAGACATGTCCACTGTTGTGTGGGATATGTGAGCAATCCCCATGATGCAACAAGTGTTGTGACCTGTGCTGTGGGTAACAATCGGATGTGGCTGCAGGAGCATAGTTACTTGTCCATGAATGCCCGCGCAGCTTCATGTGCAATGTGTTGCAATATTACATCATTGTCGTGTTCAAGGAACATCAGGGTGAGCCAATCCATTAACTGGTCCGGGCAGGAGTGCTCAACCCACGCCATTTCAGCTCGATAGGGAAGCACCTGGATGTGGTCACTGCACACGAGGAATTGTGCAATCACCCATGCACAACTGCCAATACATACGCAGTATGTCAAGGCATCCCATACACGGTGACTCGGTTACACTCCTGTTCATGATCCAACAGGGGGTGCAGACACAAGTCATAGTCCAATTCATGTACGGTTGTGTTGGATTGGCAGACTTCCATGGGACACCCGAATCTGCATGTTCGGCAGTGGAACCAGGGCTGGACGCAGGTGACGTAGGCAATGTAGAAGCTGAGCCAGTAACTGATCCGCAGCACTGCTAGTGGCTTTGCACCCATTAAATGCAGCATACATGCAGGGTAGTGTTCCACGTGACAGGGTTGTACATGTGCCTGGTATGGCCTGCCATTGCCACGTTGAGTCTCGTGGAACAGGCACTCTTCTCAACTGCGACAGTTATGTGGAGGATATGCCACAGTTCTGGGCACTGATTCAATGTGTGTGCAACGTTGGGCTGAATGGGTTGCTGTTTCCGTGAGTGTCAATGACATCACATGTGGGGGTCCCTTAGGCAGGGGCTTCTGTGTGTGGGGTGTGGATACGTCGGATAGTTCATTTGCTCAATGCGTGGTGTGGGAGTCATCCACATCTGCCATAGCCTCTCTCTCATGGGGTTCCAGGCACGTTCTGGACCAAGTTCAGAGGAGCAGGTGTCCTCCATCCTTCTGCATTGGAACAATGGATCTTTCATCCCTGTTGTTTGTCTGACTACTACTTGCATTTTCAGAATGTGATGTGGCTTTGGCGCTTAGATTGGGACACGGCCTTGGGCTCATGGGGTACAGATGGTGATACACAAACACACATGTTGGCATGTGGAGCCAGGTGCCCTGCAAGGTCTTGCGCCGCTTGTGCAATCTCACTCCGTCTCTCTCCCTCGCTCTCTCTCTCTCTCTTTCCTTTGTTGGGTGCATGGCACACCTTCTTCTCTTGGATTTCTCTTGGATTTAGTCTTCCATGCTGTGTCCTACGGATTGCCCAGTGTGAACCCGCTAGGACTCATCCGAATGGTTGTTTTGGCTTTTGTTTGTATGGTGTTTTATGTTGGTGATTGCATTGTTGTATGACTCATTCTCCATTTTCTGGCCACGCATGTATGTTGAGTTTCCTGCTTGTGCGACATCAGGAAAAATATTTGTTTAGGGATTTGTGGTGTTGGTGTACATTTTCTTGGTCTGGGGTTGGTGGTGGGCCCGGGGGGGTGTTGCAGGCCTGGGTGTGGTGTTGGTGGGTGTTGTGGCCCTCTTGGGTGTCTATGCTGCATGTTCAGTTGCCCCGGGGCATCTGTTGTTCTTCATGTGTTGCTCTGGGCTGTGTGCTCTTTTGTGGTGCAGACTGTGGTCCGACTTTACACCAGGTTAGAGCAGGTGTTAATTTCCTGTTGCCAACGCACCTTATCGCCTGTTTTGTGTTCTTATCACGGTTCTGTCTGGTCATTGTGAATGTGGCGATGTTTTTTGCGGCTGCTAGCACGGGTAAACTGGTGCTGTGGGCTGTTAGCACCAGCCTGTGAATGTGGGGGGTACATTCATCACGACTTTGGCTGCGGTAAAGTGCTGTTAATTCGGCGATGGCTCCTTGTGAATATGCTCCTAAGAAATAAAAAATCCCAATCTTAATTTAAAAAAATAGACAGAAAATTATTAAAATTACACCAATTCTACAAAAGTCTAATAAGGAAACAGGAGATGTGAATTTCTAAACTTTTAAGTAGAAAAGCGGAAAGCAACAATGATAATCTAGGGAAGCAGTAAACTTTTCTGTCTGGTGTGATTTGAGACCGAGGGTGATTGAGCCCTTATCAGATACATCATGCGGATTGGTCCCAGTGAAAGTCTGTAAGTCACAAAGTTTGATAAAGTTTCCAAATCCCAACATAGAAAGGGACTTTTAAACTTTTTACAACAGAAAAATTCTCCTTGAGCAGGCTTCCACTGAAATTGTAGCCTCCTTCATGGAACCGAAGGCCAGATGCTTGAAACTAATAGGTTCCGCACATTCGTGCTGGAGCAATGGAGCTTTGGAGATTTCTGGCTGAAAATGTTGTAAGTCTTGGAGCCTTGAGCAGGAGGAAGCTGAAGTTCAATCTGATTCTGTGGAATTGCTGGTCGATCAATCAATCAAACAGGGTTTGTGAAGTGCAGCTTCTTCCCCGTAAGAGTCTCAAGGCACTGGGGGGTGATGGGGTGGTGGACGCGCAGCTCCTAAGCCCTCTCAGAGAATCATCAGAAGGTTACCACAGCCCATGAGGGTGCGTGTGGTGCCGGCGTGGAGTCGCTGAGGGTAGTGGTGAGCTGCTTGTTGGAGATCTTGCTCCAATTCCTGCGTTGGAGCTGGGGTGGGTGTCTGCTGGGGATCTTTGCTTTGTAGGTGAAGTGGATGGAGTGGTAGTCCATCCAGGGGAGTTGAAAGGTGTAGCTGAAAGAGATGGACTGTCCTGCTGTGAAGATAGTGTTGAGGGTGAGTTCTGCTGAGTGCGCTGGTTCTGGTACAATCTGGTTGAGTCCGATCACGTGGAGGTCGGCCAAGAGGGTCTTGGTGGTTGTTGAGGTGGAAGTTAAGGTATCCCATCTGTATGTAGTCTGTGGAGGTGATGGCATGCGGTGTGAATATGTTGGTTGATGGAGTCGGAGAAGGGTGCGCAGGGTCAGGGAGGTCGATAGATGAGGCTGCTTCGTAGGGTGGGGGCCAGGTTGACCTGTATCTTGAAGTGAAGGTGTTCCATAAGGTCTGTGGGCCCTTCGGTGTGCATGCTCAGGTGGAGGTTGGCCTTGTGGGCGATGGCGATGCTGCCTCTGGAGCGGTCCTTCCGGGTGATTTTGTATCCTTCGGGGATGGTAATCGCGATGTCCAGGCCCGAGGTGGCACTTGTCCATGTTTCGGTGAGAAAAAGGACGTCGGAGAGCTGCTGTCGAGGAGGTCCCAGATTTCTGTGGCGTGTCTGTGGAGGGAGTGTACATTGAGGAGAATGCATTGCAGGGTATGAGCTGTGGTGTAGATGTTGCTGATGGGTGGAGGAGGGTCCTTGGGTTATGGCGGTGTTGAAGGAATGACAGCAGTTCCGGTAGGTGAAGGGGCCATGGGGGGTCAAGGGGAGAGGAGAGCTTGCAGTTGTTGTTCTTCTTGCTACTCCGACATAAAACATTCAACTGGATCCCCCTAGAACACAGGAAAACCGTCACCCATGCCTTCATCAGCAGCAGACTGGACTACGGCAACGCACTCTAAACCGGGATCAACAAGAACCTCACACGCAAACTCCAGAATATCTAAAACACCGCCGCCAGACTACTCCTTAACCTACCGTGCCATTGCCACATAACCCAACAACTGCGGGCACTACACTGGCTCCTCGTCGAGAAGAGAATCACCTTCAAGCTTTTCACCCAAGTCAACAAAGCCCTCTACAACACAGGCCTACCTACATCAACCACTGCCTCTCGTCCCCACACCCCAAATATCCCTCTCCACAACCCAGCTTTCCCTCGCCATGGTACCACGCATCAAGAAAACCAGAACAGGAAGCTGATCCTTCTCCTTCCTTGCGGCCAAAGCATTGAACACCCTTGCTCTCCACCTCTGCCAGACACCAACTCTCTCCAAGTTCCTGGAGGACCTCAAGACCTGGCTCTTCGATGAATCACCATGAGCGCCAGCTCCGCATGTACCCGATAGGACAGGGAATTCCTACCAACCGCTGGCCTCCAATGCTCACTCTGAATGGAGAGGAGCTGCGCACACTCCCTCCCTTCTCCAGTGCTTGAGACCCATTCAAGTAAGTAGCTGTGCTTTACCGACCCTGATTGATTGATTGATTGATTGGCAGGTGTGAAAACAGGAAGACGAGACGGCATTGATCCTGATTTTTGAGTGCAGAGTCCAGGATGATTGCGAGGTTGTGTGCATGGTCTGTGGGTTTGGGTGGGTTTCTGAGAGTGGTGGGCCACCAGGTGTCATTCCAGGCATCAGGATGTGGGCCTATGATGAGTACTTCGGTTTTGATTCATTTTATGGCAGGTCCCCCTGAAGCTGTGGAGCACAGGTTTTCAAACATTTCGTAACGTTCTTCTAGTGGCCCATCGACCACAAGAGTGCACTTCTAAGACTACCAGGATTTCAGGGGAATGCACGTTGACACTCTACATTTACGAACAGATGGCTGGGTGACAATTGCGCTGAGTTGCAGTTAGTAAGTTAAGTCACAATCACAAAGCTCAAAGGATAAGGTGATGGCCTTCCACCATCAAACAAATAGTGTGGAATGATCCACTACTATAAACACCAACACTTGAGAATATCCTGAGCTAAATCTCACAAGAGTAATTTTCCTTAGTAAATCAAAGTCAAGACGATCTTCTTTTGTTCTCCATTTATTTTTCACTGTTGTTCTTCACCCATGATCCTAGCCAACACGTGTTTCGTCTTTCGTGGTGTAAACCACAGACTTCATCAGGGCTAGAATATTATAATACACGTGTTGGCTAGGATCATGTGTGAAGAACAACAGTGACAAATAAATGGAGAACAAAAGAAGATAGTCTCGACTTTGATTTACTAAGGACAATTACTCTTGTGGGATTTAGCACAGGATATACTCAAGTATTTGCACGTTGAGACTCTCAGGGTGTTAGGCAGGGTGTGAGGCAGAGTCCAACAGCAAAGTGCAGTTTAAGTCCAGTTGCTACGGTCAGGTGGGCAGTTGTAGGTTGTTGTATTCTTGCAGTCAAACAGGTCAGCCAACTGACCCTGGGGGTCTACTCTTTGTCCTGCAGGTGCAGAAAGTGTTCTGAGGACGGTACCTCTGGTGCAACATTTATGGTTGACAACACCAATTGGGTAGAGTCCACTCATGGGCACTCCCTAACCAATGGGATAAAAGTTCTATGGGAAACACTTCCCACTTTTTCAGTAGTTCCTGTGTGAGTACTGTATGCAGGCCCAGCAAACAGGCCCAATATGTCATCTGTCAGGGCAATTTCAAGATGGTGAAAATCTTTGACTACACTAAACCTGGTCTCTAAGGCTGTGGGTGTGTATTAAAGTGCACTGGGAAATCACCAGCATCCTCTCACATCTAATATTAACATCCACTTTAAGCACACTCTGTACCCACAGCAAAGCAGATGATACAAGTTTGGTAAGACAAAAGCAGGGTCCTACAGCCCCTGTACAGGAGCTACACAAGAATTGTCTTGGCAAGTATTACTTGTGCGACAGAAAGACCGGTCAGGAAGCATTTGACAATTTGCGCCAACTGCTTATCCACAGCACAGCTGATGATTCTGCTGAGCTGATAGGAGTCATCCCTACCTTTTCAGTTCAATGTCAACAGGCTCACATATCATGTAGCTCCTGGTGGTAATTTCAAACCTCCTTCACACCTCATTCAGTCCATATCATTAGATTGAATTTTTATTAAACACAAAGATAAGTCTTAAAATAGCTATACCTGGCACAGTTCAAATGCTTAGCGCGAATATCTCCATAAGTTGGTAATAGGAGATAGCGATGTTAGCGACTGTTTCCAGTCGCTAACATCTTGGCACGCCCACTTTGCATGTCATTAGTGATAAATATCACTGACATGCAAAGTGGGGCACAAGATGGTCGCTATCTCCTACTAGCTGTCGCTAACTGGTGTTAGCGACAGCTAGGTAATAGGGAGATAATTTTATCTCCGCTTTCTTGGCTTTTAAAGCCAAAAAAACGGAGATCAACCCCCTTGATAATATGCCCCTGAGTGCTGACAGCACCCTACAAAGATGGAGGTGGGCAGCTGAGCCCACACTGCAGAGGAGAATGGCTGATACCAAAAAATTAAGCCTGGGCAAATGTAAATTATGCCGAAATTTTGAGAATTTTACTTTATGCTTCTCATGCAAAATTCCTGATATTACACAATTGTGTCAAATCCGTCAATTATGAGTCGTTCACGGTAAAAAGTTTCCACAAAAACACTACACATGGTTAAACTTTATGGCAAACTCACGGGAACAACTAATAGCAATGTGACAAAAGTTAATGTGAGGACACATGTTGGGCTATATTATAGCACATGGCAATTTGGTTTTCATGTAATTAGCTGTAATTTCAAGTAATTTTACTCACATTTTGCATAATTATACAAATGCAAATTACGCAAATGTTACACACTCCTAGATCATCCTGTCAAGGGTGAAGTAATTACAAGGTGTAGTCAGGTGGGGGAGTGGCCAGCAAGAAAAAACACAAAAAGTTGTGAAATAAGATGAAAGAATATAGCATAATCTCAGGTGCCTTCTTCTCCACCTTCTCCTCTCCTCTTACAACTCCCCCCACCTGCCGCTTCCCTGTCCCATACCAAGAAGCCATGTCGTGAGCAGCACATTAAGGCTAAAGTAAACAGCTTGCTAAGCATCCAGAAATATAACATTTTCAAAACAGCATGTAGCTAGGTGTAGGCACAAGGACATCCAAACAGCCACTGAGGCCAAGATTAACAAAGGTTTAGCATTACTTTTTTAACGCTAAACCAATGCTATCCCTTTCTGAAACCCTTTCTAAAAAAGAAAAACCTTTCTGATGATTAACACACTATCGTAATTTGGTATTGGCGATGGTATTTATGAAAAAATAACACAAAGCAGCGCAAAACACTGCGATGCTTTACTTTACGTCAAAGAGGCGTAACATAGGTGGTACATGGGTGCTTCCATGCAACCACCCATGCTTTTTGATACTAAACCATATCTACTAACATTAGTAGACAGGGTTTAGCGGCAATAATTAAAGACGCTGAAAAGCAGGCGTTAAAAGGACAAATGTTTTCTATCTCCTAGCTTTTCCAACTTTTCATGTGTGCTTCACAGTGCAGCAAACACACAAAGTAGGAAAATGTTTTAAACTTATCCAGCTATAGTATTTTGCACAGGAAGCCCCTTCCTGTACAAAACCCATAGTAGACGTAGGCACGCACCCTAGCACTATGGCTCTAAGGTGTGTGCCTGGCGCACAGCAGATAAAACCTGCGCCAGCTCGAGGGAGAGGGGAGGGGAGGGGAGAGCCACATCTTTGTAAATATGGTGCTCTCCTGCTTCCCCCCCTGTCACACAACTCAGCACAGCATTTGTGGTTGCTGCACAGCGTTCTGTGATTTATTTGGGAATCTGGGCCCGTGATTCGTCAGTGCATGCAAAATAGACTTGACAATTCAAAAACAGGCCACCACACCTGACAATACTTCAGCAAGTCCCCTACAAACAACAAACAACAGGGATGGGAAGGTAAAATGCAACTAAGCTGAATATTCACCTGGTAAATGATAACTCATTAGACATCTCAAAAATAAGAAAAGGAAACAATACTGAAACAAGCATTTGCAATGCAATAGGTCTCGCATTTCTGAGAGTGTGAGCTATTGGCATTGTAAATGGCAATGCCTTTCATTTCAGTCTTTTGAAAACCTGCTAGTGGTGTGTAAACACGCACTTTGTACTTGTCCTTGCTTACAAGAAGTAAGGCGAGCAGTAACTGTGCCTTTCTTACTGCCAGGCTTGCTTCTCTGTAAGCAAGGACTAAAGCTCAAAGTGTGTATTTACGCACCTCTAGCAGGTTTTCATAAGATATAAATAAAAGGCATTGTCATTTACAATGCCAATAGCTCAAATTCTTGCAAATGTGAGACCTATTGCATTGCAAATGCTTGTTATTGTGAATGGTTGGCCCGTTGGTCCCGGTAATTTGCTGTCTTCCCAAAAGCTTGGACCCCAAATGTCCACTGCAGTGACATCTGAAGTTTTTTGGACCACTTGTAGACGTTTTTTTTAAGCTAATGATGCACCCAGTTGGGGTACCTTATAAAGTAGATTGATGGGGCTGTTGCAGGTTTTGCTCCAAGGTGTGAGAAGCTCAGTGAACTTTAGAGGTTTATCAAACAAGGGAGCATATTATCAACAACTAGCGATATTTATCGCTAAATAAGCTTAGCGAAATTTTTTTCTATCGCCGTGCATCACCGGATTTTATCGTAGAGATAACGTGCTATTAGCAACGTTTATCTCAAATGCGATAACATATCAGGCGACCGCGGCTTAATGCGTGAATATTGCTGGAAATCCAGCCATATTCAGGCATTAACATCAATAGGGTCTTAACCTGAATATCCAACTCCTATTTGATATACAGGTTAAGTGGTCTGAGCAGGCGTTAGTCTTTAGCGATATTCGCGCTTAGCGCAAATTTTTTATCCCTACGCCTGCGTTGATAATAGGCGATAGCGATGTTAGCGACTGCGATGTTAGCGACAGGTTGGGTACGCCCACTTTGCATGTCATTAGCGATAAATATCCCTATCGCCTTCAAACTGCTGTTAGCGACAGCTTGCTAATAGGGCAATAAAATTATCGCCGCTTTAGCGGGAAAATGTCGCGGAAAAGCAGCGATAAGGCTCTTGATAATATGCCCCAAGGTTTTTCTGCACTATCCTGAACACTGTTGCTTTAATTAAAAGAATGAGGGTGATTGATTGATGTTCCCAGGGGATATATTTTACCCATCAAGGCACCATCCGATTAGTGCAACTGTAACTAATGTGCACATTTTAGTGTTTCCAATAACATAATTCTTTCAGGTATTATTTAAGTTACAGATCATGCAATGTCACTTTTGAGGAGGCCACCAAGTCTGTGTAAAGGACCCTTTCCTAAGCCGAGAGATCTGACTTGAGCACCAAAGAGTGCATCTGGGCCTGATAAGAGATGGCTCAATTCGAGGATCATACATAACTTGTCACGCGCAAAGTCTGGTTACTTAATCGAGTCACCTCCTTCATGTACATAGATATACCCCGCTCTTCACATCAAAACTACCCATTGGGCTATCTCAGCAACTTACACTGGAATGTCACTCAAAGTTTCGAGCTGGTCATTTACACATTACCCACCAGGACACTGCAAATGTGAAGTTACTATGCAGTCAGGTAACAGGTTTCAAAATATTAGAGTTTTATGGACCAATTGGTACCAACATGCAGAGACGGCCCTAAAAGTTGACCTAAAAGTTGACCTTGCCACCACTGCTGGACCATGTGCCTTACTGGTGCCCATGACATCAAGCGTGGAAGCCCTTTCCACTGATCTGCAACTACTGATATGTGTACGCAGAGCATTTTCCCTTCTTACCTTTCGAGGGGACGGTGCAGCGCTCTGTACGGTAGCAAAGTAGCCTTGGCTTTGCTGCGTCGCCTGCTAGCCACAGATGTCCCGATCACAGGTAGATGGACTGTTTCTACCGCATTATTATGTGCAGTAGCTCCGGTAACCTTATCTGGCCCTGACTGTGCCGCCCCTCTAAGCACCGCTGTGTTGGCCTAGGGAGCCCATGTGAGGCCTATCTTCGCCTGGGCACCGTTGATCCACCTGCAAACCCCTATATGGCTGGACACACACACCGTGGCACACACTTGTTGTCACTGCTTAAAGTCCATGGGCATTTCTGAAAACCTACCCATTGGCACATTCCGGTAGCTCCGTAGCTGGGAGGGTTTTCCGGGGATACTCTGGCATTACCTGCAGCAAATCTCATGCTGCACAATCCACTACCTGTGCCAGCCTATTGTGCCATGTTGTCTTCCAGCCTCTGCTAGCCCTAAGCACTGCTCACAGACCCGTCCCAACTCAGATCGTATCCCCCAGAAATAAACAGCAGCTGTAATGCGCTTTGCGCCCCCACCACCCTGTCCGGTTTTGCTAGTGGGAGCCTTATTATTTCCGACCCGTGCTCTCCTCATCTTCGTGATAATACCAACATTTTTGTGGCACCACCCCCACTCCGACCCATTATGTAGTGCACGACTTGGCCGCCAGAAGCTGGTGAGTGAAAGTCTCGCGAATTAACTGACAACAAACAGAACAAGCAACATGCGCACACTGGCTCCTGCCGCAGGCTTCCGCATGTGCCACTGCCATATTTACGTCAGGCAGTGATGCGCGACACACAAAAAAAGTGCGATCTGGCGGACAAAAACTGTAGTTGGTGGCCGCTGCTTCCGGACTACACGAGAGTCAGTTTGCCATCAACAGCCAGTCAAAACTAAGCTAACAAAAGCAATACAAGCATTCAGCAAATGGCAAGTGGCCGGAGAAACTACTGGCCGCTTGCCAACATATAGAGATTACTTTATGTCTCGCTGTCTCGCTAAAACAGCGCCTGCAGTGCATGCACTGCCAAGGTGAGACCTAAAGAGGACACACTGCATGGTATTCTCATTCTCCTAAGGCATTGCAGAAATTCAGTGGAACAAAAGATAGGCCATCAATCCGAATCTGCTATGGGCAGATCAAGAAAGAAAGCAAAAAGGGTGACTAACACTGAAAGCTCAATAGCAGGGGTTAAGAAATGCAGAAACAGATTTCAGAATATGAATCAGATTTTCGATCTGACCTATTTTTACACATTATGAGGTTCTGGAATTGGTGGTGCCCCTATCCTTGTTCAATGCATAATTAAAGTCCCTGCATGAGATAAACAAGCTTCCATAATGGTAACTGCATTTCGCTCATATACCAAACAAATTACTATTAGGTTTGAACCCTTAAGCAATTTGCAAATTCTTTATGTTCAATGATCATCCAACAGCACCTAGCTAAACTGCCAAAGTTATGGCGGACCCAATATGCAACTCCCTAAGCAGATTTTCGGTTAGGGGTGCGAAGGATAAATTTATATCTGAGATGATAAAGTCAACGCCAATTTGTATGAGTAATTTTGTCTCCTACAAATATACAATACTAGCCTTAAAACCTTGGGTATCCTCCTCCAACAGCTGTGGTTTATTGGTGCTTTTCAATCCCTTGACACGCCATTGACGTTTTTTCTGATGTGCAGTTTTTGCAGTTTTTGGTGATTAATCATTAGTGCAAGTTAATGATGTTACACTTGAATCAACATGATTGTTTTGTTTAGAAATGTGATTAATAATGCAGTACAGTTATGCACATTTTTGTGAAAGACACTATTATTTTAAAATGAATGCAGTTTCTGTAAATTAGCTCATCTTACTCCTGTCTTTTCCCCTCCTAAACAGTGTCCTGCCACAAGTAATTTCTCTCAGATTCTTCCACGAAGCACGAAACATGAGACAAACTGTAACTTTCGCGGAGCACGAAACAAGAGGATAAGTGTACTAGAAAAACTATTGTGAATGAAACTTTCAATCATGATACAGCTGTGATAAAAAGAACATAATTCTATGAACTATTGTGGTGAAATATTTCAGATTATGATGTACATCTCCGTAGTGCAGTTGCTGAGAAAGCAAGCAGAAGATTTATTTGACCTTAAGCAATGCGTTAGTGTTAATAAACTTTAGTAATTACGTGTCTGTTTCTGATTTGCCAATGTGACATAACCATGGTCATACTATGGTAGATTTGCATAATTTCTGTATAAAAAGCACTAGTTTTGAAGGTCTGGGGACGACTACAAGGAATTGGAACCCTGCGTGAGACAATGTGACCCTCTAGGCCAGAACTTCACAGAAAATGTCTCTCAGATGCTACAAAAAGTGACCTTCCCACCACTTCTGTGTGATGGCACCCCGATGATTCATTAGAGGTTAAGCTCTTTTGTTCCTTTTACATTGTGGTTAAACCCTTCACCACCCTTTACTCCTGAATACTACAGCACCCTCCTTCTTGCTACTCAATTTTGACTAAGGTCAAAATCCCACGAGAGTTCAGAATCTTGTGAGACTTGGTGGACATCTTGGGCTCTATACTATTAATACCACACCCCACAGGTGAAGCCTCTGCTTGGCTTCAAAATTCCTCCAGAAAGGAGGTCAGTGAACCTGCCCTGAATTACCAGTTTGGTGAGCCACTTGGATCCAACGTTCCTGCTCCAGCGCTGATTCTGTGGGCATCTCCCTGACATCCCAACCTGCAAAGAACGAGTACAAGGAAAAGAAAAGAGTGTTAATGTCTGTGTGCAGGTCAGTGTACTGAGCCTAACTGTGAGAGTTAACTTGTGGACACACGCACAAAAACAGAAGGTTTTGGTAAAAGTACTTAAGGAATTAGGAGAATTTTTTCAGGACAGTGAGAAGTGAGTGAATTCAAAACTCATTCTCTGTTTTGAAATTATCGAAGCTTGAGTTAGCACCTCACAGAAATGCTGGTGAGTGACAAAGCGACAGTGGTGTTTTTGAGACAGCCAATTTTGGATCTTATGTATGTTTAATTTGCTGCTACCTAACGTGTATCTGTGTTGTATTACGTCCAGTGGGATTCTTGAGAGCAGCAAGGAGGCTCAGGCCACCGATTGGCCACTCATCATCTCACAGTTCAGAGAACCAGAAGGCTTGTCAACCATCCTACCCTGCTGTCTTCCAACTACCTCATCCTATCCCCTTCCCTAAGGGGGACAATCAGCTGCATTTCTTTTTCCTGTGAAGTGTTAAAGGTTGTTCTCAGAGGGCTTGGGCGGGACGTCTTTGCTCCTGCAGACCTTTGAGTTTCCTGGTGAGTGGTGCCTTGACAATTCATAGGAGCCTTACCATCAAGGATTCTTATATGCACAGCATGATTTCCGCTACCTCCCATCTTACTCTTAAGCTCGTTTTCTGATCAGATATGTTGGTATGTCAGACATGTTGTGTACTTTGTTGAACTATGTCCATCACCTTTCGATATTTCATAATTTCTTGAGGCACTTGGATGCCAATAATGATATGGGTGGTTATACTAGGTAGAGCATCCTTTTGCCTACTGCACATAGTGTGCCCCATAATCACATCAATGTCACTGAAAGAGGCTTCATTATAACGTCTTATCTCAGTTACTTCCGGATGCAGAACCCAGTGTAGCAAAGCCAGTAACCTTGACTCTTCCTGCTACAGCATGCAACCCAGCTTCCAAGGTGAGGTTGGGGTTCACTCCATTCATATGAGCCAGACCAAGTAGAGGAGTACAAAGGTCTAGCCCAGAGACCCCCTATCTCGGAGTCATCATGTACCCCTAACAGGTTGAGGACCAATGAGCATTTGGTGCATGCAATATCAATTACTGTCCAGTCTCCTCCTCCGCTCTAACTGCAGAGCTGCAAACCAGGCGGCACTGAAGGTCTGACAGAGGCACTCTACATATAAAGCAATAATAAAGGCTTCTTTGTTGATGTACGGGTTGAGGTCTCAACCTGTCCTTTGGGGAGAGATCTCTTTCAACATAATTGGCTACGAAGATGGCATGTGGTTTCCCTGAACCCATGACCGCCTTCTTCAGCTACGGACTCTGTGCAAGCTGGTTTCTACTCATGACTGTGTTGCCCTGTTGATGCTTCCTCCTAGAGGTGTTCCAGGTCACTCTGATGCTTTTAATCTTATCAGGGAGGACCTGGCCTGGCAGTTCAGGCTGGACTGTTCCCATTTTGCCCCCGTCCACTAGAACACATTACTCTCCTCACATTGTCTTCTTTCCTCTGTTCTGACTAACTACCTAGCCTTTTAGCTCATATTGGAGTGAGCTTTATTGTGGAAAGTGATTTTGAGGGCCAGGAGCGCTAAGAGACAGACATTTCCTCTGAGTTTCCCCCGTGACCCTTGCCTGAATCAGTGCCTGCTTCCCTGAGTTCTCATTGGTGGTCACATCCTGCTCCATCATACTCCTGCATAGTCACCACGTTCTCCTCACTCTTTGGCACGCCTTAGCAGGCTCAAGAATCACAAAGAGCTCTGCACTCATTATCACCTTGTTCTACGACCCTATCTGCCTGCAATTGCTATCTCTCATTCAACAGCTGTCAAAAGCCTGGTCATGGATTCAAAAACCTTAAGACCTATCCTTTACGAATTTGGAGCCATGGGGCCATAACCCTTATACAATTATATACCCGCTGAACCCATCAAAAGAGGCATCCATAAACCTCAAACACAGCCTCCTAAAAGCACATCCAGAAACCCTCATCTCGGATCCCCACTTCTAGTGCAACAATAACTGATCTTATCTTCTTTTCGAAAAGTTGTGCTAAATAGAGGTTGACATTTTACTCACTGCTCCAAATTATCACATCCAAGAAGACCCCTCATGGGCTCTGACTTGCGGTTGCCCTCTCCCCTATCTAAGAAATAGAAGCAACAATCTCCCTTTACATCTCACTTTACAACAATGGGACTATCCTTATTCAATCATCTGCCCACAACCTGGTCATTTTTTGCACCATTTTCCCCATCATCAAGAACACAATGTCTAGTAACAAAACCTTACCCTCCCAAGGTCTCCCTATTTCCTCCGGCAACCCCCAAAATCCACATAATCTGTCCTCTCTCAACCCTGACATCTCAGATGAACCTACCCCTGCCCTTCTTTGATCATCATTAGGGACCTGCCTACTAAATAGCATCTCTTCTATGACATTAGGTGGGACAAAATCCCTCTCCCCATTCCTGAAATAGTCAACATGCTCACCACTCTCCTAGAGCAATTAGGTCAGAGTCACTTAGCCCCTTATGGCACACCATCACCACTTCTACACCCCTCACCCCCATGCACATTATGGCAGACACTCCTACAGTGCCCATGTCTATCCAATAGCCACACCAGTGTCACTTCCATATTCTGATCTGCCTAACCAGGCCAGCAACGTGACTCATAAGACCCTTGAACCTCTTCATAACCAGTTTCTACTCTTCCTACCTTGCGATGCACTACACATCTTTACCTCCCCTCCGCTTCTCTCTAACATTTCCTCCCCTAGACCACCCTCTCACAGCTTATGTTCCCAAGTACCACTCCCACACAGCTTTTGAATTAAGACTGGACTAGATTTCACTTGCCCTTCAACAACTCAGGGTTGATGTTCAAAGCATTTTACACCTCACCTCCGAGTTATCTGATAATCAGAAGTCTACAGGGCCCCAGAAGACGGAGTGCCTCAACTACACACATCCCTCTAAATCCTGCCCCATACTCTCTGCGCGTCCCTTACCCACTGTGACCTCATCACAATTGGCCCGTACACACCATAATGGAAAACCTCACCCCTCCCAAATGACCTCTCCTGGCCTTTCAGAGTTAAACACCCACTTCAAGACAAGGATATTTTAACCCTTCTACTCTCTTATGACCCATCATATGCTATTAAAATAGAGAATTGGTGCCAAATGGAAGCGATCCACTCTGACGCGTTTAGAGAACCTACGGTAAACTCTAGATCCATAAATAAGAACAATCTCACTTGTGTCCCCACCACTATTCCTCCTTCAGAAGATCCCAAAACACAGCTTAAATACATGCTTCTCACCTGCAGATCAGCAATACGACATGCTGCTGACATTGCTGCCCTCATCCATGTTCATGATCCAGACATTCTAGTGTTGACGGAAACCTGACTTAACAATTCATCTGCACATTTTATTGACATACTAGTGCCCCATAGCTTTGACATCATCAGGCTAGATAGATCACGTGGACAAGGTGGAGACATCATATGTATACATAGTAACAATCTTTCAGTTAGACAACTGCACTCAGATTCCATGTCGCGTCATGCAAATACCTGTGCTTCGAGGTCTCATGCAAGAACAAGCAAGCATGCGCTCTACCACCCTCCACGAGACAATCTCCCCTTCACAAAACAGATCATGGAAATCATCTTAACGAAAGTGGAGTGTCTCAGCACCTAGATCTTCCTAGGAGACTTTAACCTCCATTGGAATGACATCAATGACTCATCGGTCAATAGCCTCACATCTTTCTTAGTAGACTTCAACCTCACTCCAATAAGTGATAGCCCTACTCACATCAAGGGAACTACCTTAAATCTGGTTATTGGTAAGATCAACTCCATTCAACTTGAATCTGTCACCCCCAGTGACTGGAGGGGCCACCATTGCAAAAAGAAACCCAGGCACTGGCAAAGAAGTCTCAGAAACATTAACTTATATGATCTGACTTCCAGCACTGATAACATCCTGCCCCCCACCCCTTGGACATGTCTGATGTTGGCAACTTTACAGACCACTATAATCACTCCATGACTAACATCTTAGATCCCTACAGCTAAAAAGAATGCCCTGCAAAATCTCAAAACCTTGGTACAATTGTAGCATAAATACTGAAAGAGGAAATGTGAGACTGGTGGAAGATTTGTGGAGATCCTCTCCCTCCCTTGACTATCTCACTCAGCTGAGATCTCTGAGACATAAATATATAACAAACACATCAGATGCTCTAAAGCTAGTTACTTCAAAAAGCAACTAGAGCAAGCCAAACACCGGCCCAAAAAATTGTTTGAAATCATGAAGCTTCAATCAAAGAGACAAACTACCCCTCCCGCAATGAAACTCTGTTTGCAGCCTAATTTTGAGGAATTTGCCTCCTTCTTCCATGAAAAAACAACAATGATCGAACTTGAAATTCGGGTAGCTTTGGAAAATCTACCAGTCCCCTATCCTCCATCTGGGTTTGGGGTGCCCCACCCGTTCTGGTTCTTCCCCTCAAAAACAATGCTGCTTGGAGCAAATCCCAAACCTTGGACGAAAGCACCATTTGCAAAACTCTAGCTGCTCCGAAACCATCCAACCACTTCCGCGATCCCTTCCCATCGAACATCTTCAATGACATTAGATCATCCATACACCCTCTTTGTATGAAGATTGTTAATGCCTCTCTGCTTCAAGGTACGATTCCGGATTACCTAAAATCAGGGTAGGTCAACCCCATCCTTAAAAAACCAATGGCAGACCATACTAACCTTCACAATTTTCATCCAATTTCCAACATTTTTACTCTGACAAGGCTCCAAGAGAAAAGTAAACACACCCAGCCATGTAGGCACATTGAACAATTCCAATTGCTGGACCAATTTCAATCCTGCTTCTGTCCAATTCGGAGCCCTCACGAAAGAGATTGGAATCAGGCCCTAGGTGTAGAATATTCTACAATCAGACAATATGCCTTGAAATTAAACCATGATGGTAGCCTTAGCACATGTCCCTGTCACAGAAGTATCCAACCACTGCAATTCACTAATAGAAAGCACTTTCTATCAACCAAATGCCAACAAACGTAGGGGCATATTATCAAGGGGGTTTATCTCCGCTTTTTTGGCTTTAAAAGCCAAGAAAGCGGAGATAAAATTATCTCCCTATTGCCTAGCTGTCGCTAACACCAGTTAGCGACAGCTAGTAGGAGATAGCGACCATCTTGGGCCCCACTTTGCATGTCAGTGATATTTATCACTAATGACATGCAAAGTGGGCGTGCCAAGATGTTAGCAACTGGAAACAGTCGCTAACATCGCTGTCTCCTATTACCAACTTTTGGAGATATTCGCGCTAAGCGTGAATATCTCCAAAAGCTAACACCTGCCCTGAGCAGTTCTTAGCCATGTTATCCAATGGGAGGTGGATAACATGGCTAAGAGCATTAGCTCGGTAATGCATGAATATCGCTGACTTTTCAGCGATATTCATGCATTGCGGCCGTTTTTTATCGCATTTGCGATAAACCTTGGTAATACCAAGGTTTATCTGCGATAAAAATCGCCGCAGCTCAGCGGTAACATTTTGTCTCTAACCAAGCAATAGCGATAATTATCGCTATTGCTTGGTAATATGCCCCGTAGTCCCCTAATGGACTATTTGGTTGGCAGATTGCATTACTCCAGACACATACGCCAACCCAAATTCCAAATACCATGGTGGAATGTCTCTGACAGCACCTTGGCACAAGAAGCCAAAGCAAACAACACAGTGGAAGGATAGCACAATGCCTTGCAATCCACACTAGGCAGGACTCAACCTACACTCGGCAAATTTATAGAAGCATTACAAAAAAGCAATGCTAACAAGAACTATTAATGTAGCAATCTGTCAGCCAAATTGCCCTAAACTTAGCAAACAAGCCAAATAAATGTACAAGATGCTACAATGTCCTAAAGAACCAAGGAGTAGATTACTTAGAAATCATAGCCAAAAGCATATTATAAAATAAATAGCATCCTACCAAAGTCCACAAAAACTATGAAAAACTCTAAAACAACATACCAAACCTTTATTTTTTTAATAATAAATATGGTATTCTACTAGATCAGTCAAATAATTAGTTAAAAACCCATTGTTAATAAAGACTGATGTAATAAAATGATATATAAATTTTTTTAAATGTAACCATCACCATCTATCACTACCAAGATAGTTGCCAATTAACTCAATCCATCACATGAAATAACTGCAACACATATATCAAACAATTCCACATAACAATCACATAATTTTGTCACAAACAATACAATATCACATTTCCCACTCAAAAGAAAGAAAACCTACTCTCTCTCTGTATCCACGCAATAACAAATAGTAATCTGCCAATAATTAGGTAAATAACATCAAAAAACCTTAGGTCAGAGGCTTTCTGACTGAGATCATTGGTTTCACTTCCGACTGTCTAAACACAATTTAGGTAGTCAGAAGTGAAACAAGCCGGTCTTTTCAGCTGGCTTCCGAAGAGCTCAGGAAGCTGTCGGGCACTCGGAGACTGGCCTGTAATCCATATGGATGGCATTTTACGATGCTCAGTTTCCGGCAGGCTTTCCATGCAGAGCTTTCTGACTTGGAAAGCCTGTTGAAAAGTGAGTTTAGGGGGCCCTAGCAGGGCCCCCTTCAGCCAGCAGCCTACGGTTGGTGGCTGAGGGGGGCACCTATGGTGCACCTTGTTGATCCCTGCACCATGTGGCAGGTGCATTGATGAACACAACCTCCTATTTTCCTATGGGACATGGGAGGTTGGCAGCACCTTGTCACCCTGGAGGAGCAGCACATCGAATTGCAACTAAAGCAGGAGGACCTGAAAAATTGGAGCCAGCAGAATAACCTCCACATCTGGGGGGTTCCTCTCGGGGCGGGAGGGAATGACATCATGACCTACGTGGCGCTGCTCCTGCATGAGGTCTGGGATGACGAAGATGCCTCCCCACCGGCCGTGGACTGGGCCCACCGAGTCTCTGGCCCTGCCAGCAGGCCCGGTGTTCTACCGGATATCCTGACCCGGGTCCACTTCTTAACAGAAAAAGAGGCGATTCTCAGGGTTGCGCATGCCAAGCTGGACCTCACCTACAACCGGATCAAGATCCAGATCTTCCAGGACCTTGCGACAGCCAGCCTTTGAAGACACTGAGATTTTAAGCAGGGCACAGACAAACTGCGAAGCATGGATATTTCATATCAGTGGGGCCACCCGTTCACTCTCACTTTCCAATGAGAATCCAAGTGCCGGAAGATAAGGTCCTACAAAGAAGCGGTGCAGCTCCTCCACCTCTATTCTACGCCACCTGCCAGCCCTGTGCATCTCCCACCTATCGTGCAGGCGCCTGCCAAGCCAGCATGGTCCACCGTGCGCCGTCACAGACGCTCGCCATCCCCCGATGAACACTCGTCTTCGCAAGCGAAGAACGACATTATCCAACATATCAGATCCCTGGAGGGGGACAAGTCTACAACAAACTCCCGTTCTTCATCTCCTTGATCGACTGCAACCCCATCTCTGCAAATAAATGAACATGATGCCCTTGGTCAGTGTCTTTGACCCTCTTGGGGTTGGTGATCAATCTAAGGACTTGCCCATACCCTAGTTCCCTACCTGCAGTGTTAATGGTACCGGACTATCCGCCCAGATAATCCCGTGAGTGGCTGATGACCCACCCCTGTTCTTGAGAGAGTGACATCTCTGGGATCACCCGAGCCTGGTGGTCTAGGCTGACCCTCAACTGGAACAGGACAATGTGGCCCGGTTGGCCAATGTTGGTTCACTACTTTTTGTCTTTCCTTATCTATGGCACTCTTTCTCTCTTCTTCCACTTTCTTTTCTCCTCTGGCTATGGCAAGTGGAGAACCCCTTCCCGATGGTGCTCACCCGTTGACGAGTGTGACAAACCCCTACGACTTCTCCCCACAATCCCATCTTGTTGTCTATGGTGGCATGATGGACTAATACAGATTTTGGCACAACTATGACTACGCCTTGCCTCCTGAAGATTGTATCCCTTAATGTTAAGGGACTAAATTCCCCCAACAAGAGGCAACAAATGTGGCACTCCCTTCTACAACACAATCCAGACATTATCTTCCTACAAGAAACTCACCTTCTAAAAGCTGATGTCCCTCGCATGGCCCACCTAAATATCGCCTCCAATTCTGGGCTACGGCACTCACTAAAACGGCTGGGGTGGTAATCCTTTGCAGAACTGGCATTAGTCAGGGGGAATCCAGGGTCTTCTGTAGCATGGATGGCCACTTCATCAGGGCTGTGGTTCAGATTGGACAATGCCTGTTCACGCTATGTAATGTGTATGAGCTTAACCAGATGCAGGACTCCTATCTGCAGACAACCTTGAGGGAGCATGTACCACAGGACGATCCCTCGCTAATTCTGGAGGTTGACTTTAACTTGGCGTGGGACCCTAAAATAGACTGCAGTGAAGCCTCCTCGCATGGGACGGGGGCCATGTCCTCAGCCCTCCGGAGACAAATAGGGGAACTTGGTTTGCTGGACTCCTGGAGGTACCACTCTCCTGAGACACATGATTTTTCGTATTATTCGCACGTTCACCGCTAGTACTCCCGCATAGATTATATTTTTATCTCTCACGCCCTGATCAGCGACACGCTTTCGGCATCCATGTCCGCCATCTAGCTCTCTGACCACGCTCATGTTGAACTTCTGCTGCAGGACCCGGCCGCTGGTACATCCCGTACTCCACGATGGCATCTGCTGCCGCAAATTCTACTCAACACAGTGGATGTGGAGAGTATACGGACTGCCATTGACTCGTACTTTGCGACTAATGATATCCCCGAAACACCCTTCCCTGTAGTATGGGATACATTTAAGGCTACGATCTGTGGTCATATCGCATCCCTGGCAATTGCACGGGTGTGAGAGCCCCGCCTCCTGGAGAATAATCTCTCCAAGGACATTAAAGAGCTAGAGAGACAGAACCAGAGATGTCTTACACTCGCACGTAAACATTAGGGGGCAACTTCGCTCTCTCTGCTCTAACAAGGCTGAGAGGGCCCTCTTACAGTTAAAGCAGCGACACTTCGAGGAGGGGACAAGGTGGGAAGGTTGCTGGCGAAACGCCTTAGAGCGCGCACTGTGAGGGCATACATAGATAACATCCAGCTCCCTGATGGTAGGAGGGCCAATGCAGAAAGGGCTAAATGCGAGGCCTTCCGGGCATATTACTCAGCCCTATACGAGGTGGTGAGTCGTACCTGGATCGGATCAAGGCTATCCTAGACCAATGTCCCTGGAGGAATTGGCGCTGGCGCTAAAGGACCTCCATTTTGGGAAATCACCAGGCCCGGATGGCATTCCACTGTCCTTTTATCGCCTGTTCCTAGCACAACTCAAACCCCATCTTTTGCGGCTGTTTAATTCTTTCTCTGACACGGAGGGACCATCGACCTCCATGGGAATGGCAGAAATAGCCCTTATTCCTAAGCCAGGGAAGGATCCCACATTGTGCTCATCCTTCTGTCCTATAGCTCTCCTGATTACAGACCTTAAAATCTATACCAAAATACTGGCCAAACACCTCAACCCCCACATGCCGGGCCTTGTAGAACTTGATCAGGTCAGCTTCATCCGGAATCGACAGGGAGCAGATAATGTAAGCAGAATTCCCCATCTTGTGGGGAAGGCAGAACACTGGAACATACCACCATGCCTTCTATCGCTAGATGTAGATGTGGAGAAGGCGTTCGATTGGGTTGATTTGGCCTTCCTTTGAGCGGTATTGAAGAAAATCGGACTGGGCCAGAGCATGATAGCTAGGATCATAGCCCCTTACCTCTCCCTGCAGTCTTGGGTGCGAATCAATGGTCAGCTTACAGACCCTATCTCCATTCACAGGGGGACCGGCAGGGCTGCCCCTTGTCCCCTCTGTTGTTTGCTCTCGTGGTAGAGCCCCTAGCTGTGATGATTAGAGAAGCTGCGGACATACATGGCCTCTTCCTCGGGGGACTGCAGACCAAAGTGGCACTCTTTGCCGACGATCTCATCCTTACGCTATCTCGCCCGCACACATCTCCCCCGGCGTTACACTCCTTGCTGCAGTCCTTGAGCCTCTGGTCTTAAAATCAATCATGGGAAGTCTTGAGCCCTGAACCTTACGATTCTTGAGGCTGAGATACCGATCCTGCAAGCACTTGTCCCATACCAATGGGCCACTAACCCCATTCGATATCTAGGACTCCAGCTGACCCCTTCTCTTGCCACATGGACCCAAACGAATTGGGGGGAACGTAGGAGAGCTGTCTTGGAAGACCTGAGGGGTTGGAAATCTCTGACCCTCTCCTGTCTAAGCTGTCTAGACGCTATAAAAATGTCGATACTCCCAAGAATACTGTTTTTGTTCCAATGCTTACCCACCCCGATCCCACAGCACCAGATCCAGAGCCTTCAGCGAGATCTCACCAGTTTCATATGGGGTGGCCGTAGGCCCTGTTTTTCCCACAAAGTCCTCATGCTCTCGCGGGATAGAGGAGGGCTAGCAGGCCCCAATCTACTGGGTTATTATTAGGCCTCCCATCTTCGTATTGTTTCAGAATGGACAACGACTGAGAGCGAGAAGATCTGGTTTCATATGGATAGGGCGGTAACCGGACGAACCATCTGGGATATTTCTTGGCTTCATCGGACTGCATGCTCTCAAAGCGCCTATATTGCCGTGCCCACCAAGACAGTGTTAGATATATGGGACAAAGTGGCCGTATCTATGGGGCTCACGACCTTCCCCTCTCCCCACACTCCCATAGCAGACAACCCGTTATTCCCTCCAACCCTAAACCTAAAGGTGTTTTCACAGTGACTGAAAGGTGGCTGCAGAACGATCAGCGACCTGTACACTGGGGGCATGCTCAAAACATTTGTTCAATGCTGAGAGGTGTTCCAACTCCCAGTGGGAGAAGGAATTGAATACGCACAGCTGCGACATTGGGTATCCTCGCCCGAGATGTAACAGGCTGGTACGCTCCTTTGACGAGTCAAAGGGTCTTATCTCTCGGACGTGCCAGATCCTGCAACACCCCCCGCTAGTAACCACTCACCCATATCAGCGCCAGTGGCAATCATTGCCCCCACCGAAATTATGCCAGTTCAGTGGAGCCGCCTGTTGCGGGACATACCGAAGGTCTATCGCAGTATATCGCAGTGGGAAACTGTATATAAGATCATGACACAATGGTATTATACACCCTCTTGAATGCACAGGATGTTTCGCGAATCCTTACCATTGTGCTGGAGATGTTCGAATGCCTCTGGGGACTTCATTCACATCTGGTGGGCTTGCCCTCTTCTGACCCTGTTCTGGAAGAAAGTTCTTAGTAATATTAAGAAGGTACTGGGCTTCCCTCTGCCTGAATACACAGCCGTTTAGTCCTTTTAGGCCTTAAGCCTGACAATCTATTATTATTATTATTATTATGCGTTCTTATATAGCGCTCGATTACCCGTAGGCATCTCGGCGCTTGCCTTGGGAACCCGTCCTGGCTTCCCCAAGGTGAAAGCCAGGCATCCCGCTGCAGGGGGGCTGTAGTGGAGATTAAGCAGGCTAATGCCCAGAGCTGCAGAGTGTGAACCCGTGATTCGAGTAGGCACCGAAACGAGAATTATCGAGTCCGAGGATATTTGGGCTCAAGACCCTGCCCCGTTGGGAATTGAACCCTGGTCCCGGGTCTGACCTCTGCTTCAGGGTCTGCCTCTTCTAACCAGTGAGCCACACTTCTCCACTCTAAAAGCTCTTATTTGTAACGACTGGCCCATAGCTCTCCATATGCAAGGAGCCGCCAAGCAACTCATAGCGCTATACCGGAAAAAAGCTGAGACCACCCCAATTGCTGCCTGGTTTGTGTGCCTATGGCACATAGTGACTATGGAACTCTTCACAGCATGGCTGCAGTCCCGCGACACCAGCTTCACCAAAATCTGGAATCCATTAGTTACATATCTCTGTAAAATAGAACATGCGTGCCTCTTGCCACCAAAACTCCGAGCCCTATGCCTATTTGAGGATGCTGTGACTCCACCTGAACCTGATAGATTGCCTTCACAACCATAGCCTGGTCAGTATGCAACATTGGCTCCTCTCGCTCTCCTCCCCGCTCGCCTGCTCTTTCCCCACCATCTTCTTTTCCACATAGCCTCCTCGCCATAGGGATTTTTCTCTCTATTGCTACTTACTTGTCTGCTTCTCACCACTCTCTTTCGTAGGCCTCTTGCCCACAACCACTATTCCTCTTGTTGTTAGATTATTGTCCAGTTTCAATATGGGTCTTGAAACTTACCCATGATTAGAAGTCTAATGCACGCTACATGCATCACACAAGGGTTGTAGGGGACGGTGAACAGACATAATATCGACCACATGAATATCGACTGGACATAATATCGAGGTAAAAATATAGAATAGACAAAATATCGACCAGACATAATATAGACTACAAAAATATCGATTACTATCGATATTAATAGCCAAAATATCGAATCAAAAATATAGACTAGACATAATATCGACTAGATAGAATATAGACAACAAAAATATCGAAAATAAGGTAAGTGTTTTATAATTTGTAATAATTGTGTAATATAAATCTGTAGCGGGTTGTGGGTTTATAGGGGAATAGGGTGGGAAGTAATTTAAATATAATTAATTAAATCTGTAATATAATAGTAATTGTTAATTAATTATTAATTGTTAATTAATTAAAATATAAATGGTAATTAATAATAATTGATTAATTGATCAATAATTACATTTTCGTAAAATATTTTCTGTAGCGGGTTGTGGGTTTATAGGGGAATAGGGTGGGAAGTAATTTAAATATAATTAATTAAATCTGTAATATAATAGTAATTGTTAATTAATTATTTATTGTTAATTAATTAAAATATAATTGGTAACTAATAATAATTGATTAATTGATCAATAATTACATTTTCGTAAAATATTTTCTGTAGCGGGTTGTGGGTTTATAGGGGAATAGGGTGGGAAGTAATTTAAATATAATTAATTAAATCTGTAATATAATAGTAATTGTTAATTAATTATTAATTGATAATTAATTAAAATATAATTGGTAATTAATAATAATTGATTAATTGATCAATAATTACATTTTCATAAAATATTTTCTGTAGCGGGTTGTGGGTTTATAGGGGAATAGGGTGGGAAGTAATTTAAATATAATTAATTAAATCTGTAATATAATAGTAATTGTTAATTAATTATTAATTGTTAATTAATTAATAATTGACCATTAAATAAAATTTACTTCGTAAATAAAAGTAATTGGTTTTGGAAATTAAATTTAAGTTTTGGGTTTTTGGGTAAAGGGGTATTTTTAGGGTTCAGGGTCAGTTTTGGGTTTTTGGGTAAAGGGGTATTTTTAGGGTTCAGGGTCAGTTTGGGGTTTTTGGGTAAAGGGGTATTTTTAGGGTTCAGGGTCAGTTTTTAGTTTTTGGGTAAAGGGGTATTTTTAGTGTTCAGGGTCAGTTTTTAGTTTTTGGGTAAAGGGGTATTTTTAGGGTTCAGGGTCAGTTTTCAGTTTTTGGGTAAAGGGGTATTTTTAGGGTTCAGGGTCAGTTTTTAGTTTTTGGGTAAAGGGGTATTTTTAGTGTACAGGGTCAGTTTTTAGTTTTTGGGTAAATGCGTATTTTTAGGGTTCAGGGTCAGTTTTTAGTTTTTGGGTAAAGGGGTATTTTTAGGGTTCAGGGTCAGTTTTTAGTTTTTGGGTAAAGGGGTATTTTTAGGGTTCAGGGTCGGGTTTGGGTTTTTGGGTAAAGGGGTATTTTTAGGGTTCAGGGTCAGTTTTGGGTTTTTGGGTAAAGGGGTATTTTTAGGGTTCAGGGTCAGGTTTTAGTTTTTGGGTAAAGGGGTATTTTTAGTGTTCAGGGTCAGTTTTTAGTTTTTGGGTAAAGGGGTATTTTTAGGGTTCAGGGTCAGTTTTTAGTTTTTGGGTAAAGGGGTATTTTTATGGTTCAGGGTCAGTTTTTAGTTTTTGGGTAAAGGGGTATTTTTAGTGTTCAGGGTCAGTTTTTAGTTTTTGGGTAAAGGGGTATTTTTAGGGTTCAGGATCAGTTTTTAGTTTTTGGGTAAAGGGGTATTTTTAGGGTTCAGGGTCAGTTTTTAGTTTTTGGATAAAGGGGTATTTTTAGGGTTCAGGGTCAGTTTTGGGTTTTTGGGGTACAGGGGTACAGTCTAAAAATAAAGTAAAATTAAATTTAAATTAAATCAATTTAATGAAATTAAATTAAATTAAATTATATTATATTACTATGTTTATTTAATAATATGTTTATATATATATATATATATATATATGTATTATTTTTGGTGATATAATTTTTTAATTTATATTAATTATTTATTAATATTACATTTATTTAATAATTATTTCTAAGTTTATATTAAATATATTTATATATATATTATTTTTAACTTAATTTTAAGACATTTTAAAAAATCGATATTTTTACAGTCTATATTTTTGTAAGTCGATATTTTGACGATATGTTTGAAGATAGGCAGTCGATATTTTGTCCCTCGATATTTTAGACTCGATATTTTGGTATCTCGATATTTTTGAGGTCGATATTATGTCAGTGATCCGTAGGGGACATGCTGTGTACAAACTGTGCTGATAAGCCTCCCCGAAATCCCTCTTAACATTTCTGAATCACGGGCAGGCCCTTTATCGGGCCTGCCCTTTTGTCAGACTATTAATATCTATCTTAGTTAACCTAACATTTAAATAAATGTAAAATATTTATTTATTTTAAAACAAATCAAAATGATAAATTTTCGAACATTTAAAATTATTGACTTTACATTGAAAACACACATTTTTAAAAAAGCTATCGCTATTTATTAAAATATTAAGAACAATATTGAAAATTATATTTTTACCTTTACTATTCTTGAAGACATTATTATTGGTATTCCGATATTCTTGAGACTATATTTTTGTATCACAACATTTTTTCAATATTTTGTCCAAACACCTCTGAAAGTGCTGGAAGTGGAAACACATTTCCTACTTGCTGTAAATGTATAAATGTGTGACCTATTGCCCCACTTGTTGTTTCAGTTCCAAGTTCTATATGACCAATGAAGAGAGTGCTTATCTGTTTTGTAATAAACAAAAATGAGAACATTTGTGTATAGGAGACAGGTTTTATATCTTACATGTTGGTAACTCTAACATGACCCAACGTTCTGTGTCACTGTGGCCTACACTGCCATCATGCAAAGAGAAGAATGGCTGTTGTGACAAGAAGACATTGTGGTTTGACTCTAGCTGTCATGCCAGATAATTGTGGCTTGACCTTAACCACCGTGCCAGAACAAATTGAGGCTTTACGTTAGCAGTCAAGCCAGAAGAAATGTTGTCCTGTCCCGAGCTGCCTTGCCCAGAAGAACTGAGGTTAGTGAGTGGCTTTGTTGTCCATCTGAATTAATCCTACCTACACCTGGCCTCACTGACCTTGACAATTTGCCTGTGCATGGTCCAGGTCAAGATCTCTCCTAGAAAGGCTGTATTGATCACTGCCCTACTCTTCTTGTGTTTGAGCAGGGTAGTTAACTGGTTTATTCAAGTCAAGTTAAGAACCTTTTTTCGGTTTTGAGTTGCAAACCATAAAAGTTACACAAACAAATACATCGGAATAAAATTCATTGGGGAAAAATGTCAACAGCAAAATACAATCAGTAATTAATTTACAATATAGACTAATTAATTGTTACATTACATTGGCACATCAGTATATAAAAGAAGAGGAAAGTGACAGTGCATTCTTAGATGATCCATATAGCAGGGATCACTGACATAATATCGAGGGACATAATATCGAGTTGCAAAAATATCGTTGACAAAATATCGACAGACAGAATATCGAGTTTGTATCTACAAACAGGTAAGTACAAAAATAACGAGTACAAAATATCGTTTACAAAAATATAGTTTAGTAAAATATCGACTTTATTAAAAACAGTGTTAAATTAAATTAATATTAAAAATTAATTACTAAAATATACTTAGAAATACTTAAATTACCTTATAATAATTAAATAATTAATGAAAGTTATAAAAAAAATTACAATCATATTTGTTAAAACATATATATATATATAGTAACATAATATAATTAAATAATAATCAATATTATTACCGTAGGATAGCGGAAGTGTAAAAATTACTATTCCCACTCCAGAGAGCGCAACAGTAGGGAAAGCGTTGGATAGAGTAGGGGTAAAAATTACTATTCCCACTCCAGTGAGTGCAACAGTAGGGAAAGCGTTGGATAGCGTAGGGGTAAAAATTACTATTCCCACTCCAAAGAGTGCAACAGTAGGGAAAGTGTTGGATAGCGTAGGGGTTAAAATTACTATTCCCACTCCAGTGGGTGCAACAGTGGGGAAAGCGTTGGATAGCGTGGGGGTAAAAATTACTATTCCCACTCCAGTGAGTGCAACAGTAGGGAAAGCGTTGGATAGCGTAGGGATAAACATTACTATTCCCACTCCAAAGAGTGCAACAGTAGGGAAAGCGTTGGATAGCGTAGGGGTAAAATTACTATTCCCACTCCAAAGAGTGCAACAGTAGGGAAAGCATTGGATAGCGTAGAGGTTAAAATTACTATTCCCACTCCAAAGAGTGCAACAGTAGGGAAAGCGTTGGATAGCGTAGAGGTAAAAATTACTATTTCCACTCCAGTGGGTGCAACAGTAGGGAAAGCGTTGGATAGCGTAGGGGTAAAAATTATTATTCCTACTCCAGTGAATGCAACAGTAGGGAAAGCGTTGGATAGCGTAGGGGTTAAAATTACTATTCCTACTACAAAGAGTGCAACAATAGGGAAAGCGTTGGATAGCGTTGGATAGCGTAGAGGTAAAAATTACTATTCCCACTCCAGTGGGTGCAACAGTAGGGAAAGCGTTGGATAGCGTAGGGGTAAAAATTACTATTCCCACTCCAGTGAGTGCAACAGTAGAGAAAGCGTTGAATAGCGTAGAGGTAAAAATTACTATTCCCACTCCAGTGGGTGCAACAGTAGGGAAAACGTTGGATAGTGTAGGGGTAAAAATTACTATTCCCACTCCAGAGAGTGCAACAGTAGGGAAAGAGTTGGAAATCGTAGGGGTAAAAATTACTATTCCCACTCCAAAGAGTGCAACAGTAGGGAAAGCGTTGGATAGCGTAGGGGTTAAAATTACTATTCCCACTCCAAAGAGTGCAACAATAGGGAAAGCGTTGGATAGCGTAGGGGTAAAAATTACTATTCCCACTCCAGAGAGTGCAACAGTAGGGAAAGTAAATACTTCATATATTATTAAAAAAAAATATATATGATCAATAATCGGGCGGACTTATTGGCTCGACTTCGGGAGGCTTGGGTCAGCGATGGGTTGGAACTGGACGACGAAGATTGGCAATCGGCACTCTCTTCTCCCAAGGAGGTAGCCATTCCTGCCCGTCTCCGTTTGGTTCAACTTAAGATCCTTCATCGAGTGTATGTCACTGGTCCGCGTCTGGTGACAATGGGCTTTTCCCTGGATGGGTTATGTAAGCGTGGTTGTGGGTCGAGTGCTACCTTTTTACACATTCTTTGGGAGTGCCCGGTTGTGGCGGCTTACTGGACTGCTGTGCTTGAGGTGATGACTGACGTGACTGGTGTGGCCCTGCGGCCGGAGCCTCGACGATGTCTGTTGAATGTGTGGGAGCCCACTGACTACTCTGTGGCCCAGACCAGATGGGCTACCTTGGGTTACATGATTGCGAAACGGGATGTCGCGCAACTCTGGGGCGCTTCCAGGCCCCCTGAGGTCTCGAAATGGGAGGATAACATGGACTGGTCCATGTTTCGTGAGAAGACTGTTTATGTGGCCAGGGGCAGACCCAGGGCGTGGACGAAGATTTGGGGCCAGTGGAATGAATATCGTGGGGATATCTGTACCCCTCCCCTTGTAGGCACTGCTGAGGTTCTCTTATCTCCCTAGGCGAGCGTTCCCGGAACCCTTTCATGCTGTTTTTTGCATTTTCGATTCTCCCCGCTGCTCCCCTTCCCCCCCGACCTTGTTGGAGCCTCAGGGCTCTGGGTATGTTCTCCTGTTTCGTGGACCATCCCCTCCGTTCTTTGGGCTGACCTTACTTACCATGCATTCGCCTTTTTAGTGTTTGTTTTGCTTTTTGTATAAAATAAAAATTCAAAATACTCTGTGACATGTGAGGAGTAATGCTTTGTGCTGGATTTGTACCTGACCAAGGGTGTACATTTCTGATTCATGCCTTGTGCCTTATTATTAGCGGCCAGCCCGTGAGGTTGTAGGCCCATTCTTGTATTTTTCTATGCTTGCTCAAATAAAGGTTTTTGAAAAAAAAAAAAAATATATATATATATATATATATAAATTAATATCTATAAAAAAATAATTTAAAGTAATTACCAATTTAATATAATATAACAATTAATCAATTAAACTTACAAATTACAAATAATTATTACTATTAGTTACCTATTAATCCAAATTAATTAAAAATTAAAAATTAATTAATTAAAAATTAAAACTTATTTAACAATTTTTTCAAATTAAATACATTTGAATAAATTGAATTATTTAATTAATTATAAATAAATTACTTCCCACCCTATTCCCCTATAAACACACAACCCGCTACAGAAAATAAATTAGTAAAATTAACATAATTAGCAATTAATCAATTAAATACATTTAATTGCCAAATAAAATTTAATTAATTACCCATTAAAAATGAATTACCAATAAAAAATTTACATATTTAATTAATTATAATTTAAATACTTCCCACTTAATTCCCCTATAATCCACAACCCGCTACAGAAAATTAATTAGTAAAATTAACATAATTAGCAATTAATCAATTAATTAAAATTAATTGCCAATTAAAATTTAATTAATTACATAATATACATTAATTAACTATTAATTAAAAATGAATACCAATAAATAAATTTACATATTTAATTAATCATAATTAAATTACTTCCCACCCTATTCCCCTATAAACCCACAACCCGCTACAGAATTTAATTACGCA
Organism: Lissotriton helveticus; assembly: GCF_964261635.1. Classification (NCBI taxonomy): domain Eukaryota; kingdom Metazoa; phylum Chordata; class Amphibia; order Caudata; family Salamandridae; genus Lissotriton; species Lissotriton helveticus. The sequence continues at coordinate 240,630,196 of NC_136063.1, read as the reverse complement.
AAAATTAAAAAAACATATTTCATTATTTAAATTTAATTATAACATAAATACACAATTTTCGCACATATAATAACATAAAAAACACTATAATAAATTCGATACTATTCAAAATTCGATAATTTTAATAACCTATATTATATACTTCGATATTTTAACTTTCTATATTTTTAACATTCGATATTACATTACTTACCTTAAAAACGATATTTTTCATGTCTATATTCTGTCCATTCGATATTTTGTCCAGTCTATATTTTGAACTCGATATTATGTCCATTCGATATTTTGTAGTCGATATTATGTCTGTTTACCGTATAGCAGCATACAGTTATAAAATACTTTAACAATTTTGAAAGAAGTTCATTATAAGTCCAATGATTTTCTGTATTTAACAACTGATTTTAAACATTGTAATATAAAAAGTATACAGTCACTGTATAATAATTGTAAATACATCATAGCTGGCCTAATCTGACAAAAGTTACGTTTTTTTAAAAGAGGTACCAGATAGCGTTGGCGGGGGAATTCATACAATTTACATAAAAACATTAAATGCAGCATGTCCTGCGGAGACTTTCCGTCGCAGCCGCAGGGAGCTGCCTCTTTGTTAAAAACAGAACATTGTGGCCTTACAAGCAAATGATGAAACAAGTTCATCCGAAACCGGGTTAATAAAAATGTCTCATACGTGGACAAGGTACCCAAAAGATAAGACTCTGTGTTTGGTGTTGTTTTTTTACATAATGCATGTCCTGACACTAGGTTTCTGTACCTCTTTAGCTTCCCTAGTTAATTTTCTTTCTAGGAGGAAAGCCATGTTTATTGCCTCCACATCCTCCTTGTTAATACATTCAAGGATATCAAATAACTCACCCCGCCCTAGACTTATGAGGCCTTTACTGATATAATTCAGCCACGGTACTGCCAATGAGTTATCCATTGACAGACAGTCTTTTAAAATCATATCAGGGTTTAACCACGTTTTTAACCAGCAGGTCAGGGGGCGCATGGAGAATGTGTCACTGACATACTGGATCCTCATGAGCAGCTAGGTTTGATGTTCCTTGTGGGAGACACAATAAGCGTTTCAAAAAGGCATTCTCCACAATTTGTAAGCGGTCTCCCGCGATATACCCCCAAGTTTCGCTGCCATAGGAATGTGGTAGCCAGTGATTTAGTCTAATATAATTGCAACGTTGCGCCAGTAGGCTTTTTCCCCAATTTAGATGCAAAATTAAAAATTGCTGCATTCACCCTAGCAACGTCCCCTTTCTTTTTCAGGACATGAGGGCCCCAATTCAGCTTATTATCGAAAAGGACTCCAAGATACCAGAACGTGCTAGTAAGGGGAATTTTAGCATCTCCCACTTTAAATTGAAAGTTCTTTTTTGGTGGCTGTCCTACCTGCATAATATATGATTTGGAGTTATTTATTGTTAAATCCCTGTCTGTCATAAAAGCCTCAAAGGCAAATGGAAGTGCTTGTAGACCTCTTTCTGTCCTGGATATGAGGACCGCATCGTCGGCGTATAGCAGAACCGGGATGCCGTGACGTCCGACTCTGGGACAGTCAGCCCCCACCTCCCTTAAAACGCTTTCAAGGTCGTTAATATAAAAATTAAACAAAAAGGGAGCCAAAATACATCCTTGACGGACTTCCTTTTTGATCTTAAAATCCTTTGTCACACACAGGTCCTGGGAAAACCTAACATTTGCTCTGGTGGACCTATGTAAACCTTCTAAAAAATCTACAATGCCACATTCAATCCCCTTTGCCCTCATGGACTGCCAAAGCTTCTTTCTATTCACACAGTCAAAAGCTGAGGACAAGTCCATGAAGGCAAGGTGTATAGTCCCCTTGTGTGCCACTGTATATTTACTTAATATCAAAAAGAGATTAAGGCACTGGGCAGTGGTAGATCGCCACCTGCAGAACCCATACTGGGAGTCGGACATGATCTTATTGTCCTCTGCCCACGATGTAAGCCTTTGCAGGAGAACCCTCCCCACTACTTTCACCATAGAATCTATAAGTGATATGGGTCTGTAACAGTGCGGACTACTTTTGTCCCCTTTTTTAAAAACGGGGACTATAGTGGAAGCCGGCCATGACTGTGGGCAGACGTGTTGTGCCGCAGCGTTAAAAACAGATTCCCGTATTGGTGCCCAAAAGGAGGGGTCAGACTTAAAAAGGTCTGGGGGGATCCATTCGGGACCAGGAGCTTTGCCAGCTGTTAAGCCTACAATTCCTTCCAGTATTTCACCCCACACAAACTTAACTTCTGCAACATTGAGGCCAGCAACTTATCATTCTGTTCAGAGGAACAGGCATACATCTGCTCAAAATGAGCCTTCCATTCCTCCTTGACATTCAAGGCCTACTCCTGCCTCCTGAACAAGGAATGGTTTATTTAGTACACTCCAAAATTTAGAGCGATTCTTGAGAGTTTCAGGATCCAATAGCTCCTCCCAAGCCTCATCCCTTAAGGCTCCCTTGCGTTTAGCTAGTGCTACTTTGTAATCCCTACGACACGCTGTAACATCAGCTTGCACTCTGGGGATGATGGCTAGGACTTCCCTGAGTCTTTTTGCTGTCTTTGAGCAGTGTTGATCAAACCATCTGGGGCCCACATTTGTCTGTTTCTAGGCTGGTACTGACAACAACTCTGTAACCTTTTCAGTGATAGTCTGGAAGGCCGCTAACACCTTACTAGATGGATGCCGCCCCTGTGTGCAAAGGACTATTTCATCTGCGCATACAGTTTTTATGTTGTTAAAAATGAGCTCTGGGGTTACTTGCGACCATCTTAATCTACGTTTTCCTTCTGTTGTACACAATACATCCAGTTTAGGGTTTTCTCCTATTTTTGTTACCCCCGGGACAGTTAGATGTAATGATAGAAGGTTGTGATCACTAAGTTCGCTCTCGTAGATTAGAAAGGAATGTACAAATGATTTCATTAGAGATGATATTAACAAAAAGTCGATAACGGTCCCTTTCCCGTGGCCCTTAAACGTGGGCACCGTGAATCGGGTATATGGGTCCGACATGGCCATGGTAGAGGTCAGATCTAATTCATTATTCATGTCATTTAGCCGATCCCCTTTGACCGAGTGCTCAAAGTGAAATCCATACATTCATGGACAACTCAACTCGGAGATACGTGACAATAAGGGGTTACCACAGGGATGAGTATTAAAATCACCTACAACCATAAGATTATGTAATCTATGAATCATGGAGTTATTGATAAAATCATTCAGAGAGAGTATATTACTTTGATCAGGACTTGATGAGAATGAATTATAAAAGTTTACCAGACCTAATATACAATTCCCACTATGCAATGTTAATGCAAGGATGCCCAAGTGAGAGGTGGGTACTACACAGATTCTGCATGCCACAGCTACAGAAACATAAATGACCGTTCCCCCCCAGGTCTCCCCCTGTTGGATGAAATCGCTGAAACAAAATACGCCTTGTAACCTTCCAGAAACTAGGGGCGAGGTGGTGTGATCCAGAGTTTCGGGTAGGGCCGGGGATAGTGGATAGCCTACCAAATGTGGGGTCCAGGGATAACCTACGTTACGGTCATTATAATTTCCTTATTAAGTACTAGCAGCCCGTCCCGAAGTTGTCCGGGTACGAAAAAGAATGTCTTAACTGGTTAGAATAGGCAAGGCAAAGTTTTTTTTAAAAGTTCATGGCATAGTACATTTATTGTTTCATGCGACTTGCCTGTGCGGCTGCTCAGAAACCCTCTTTCTGTTGCACGGAAGGTGAGCGTGTGCTCTGCGGTTTGTTGTCCTTTCCGCAGAATGCGAACGTGTGTGTCCGCTCCTGCCAATGCCCCTGATCAGTCCTGGCATGCACACTGAGGGCGTGTGCCTTAGTAGGTTCACGCACTCCCCAAAGACTTGCTTGGTGCACTTAAACGCCCCACATAGCGTCACTGCCAAACGCCACAACTCCAAGGACGCTATTCCCCCTCTCCGCAATGCTTCCGGCGTCTTTATGAAAGCTGCGCCCCTTTCTTTATGCCTGCCCCCTGTGACAACGCCGAGGCTCACAAATGAGTGAAGCTTTGTTTTTGTTCCCGCCGCAAATACTGTGAGTGTTATCATTAATGGAGCGTGAATGGGCTTTCACAGTGAAATCGGGGGCCATTTATTTATTGTTTCTAGTTTTGGGCCAGGCCCCTCTGACAACGATGACGCCCACAAAGGCGTGAATGTGGCGCCGAGTGAATTTCGCGCTTGTGAAAGCCGTGCCCCTTTCTTCATGCCAGCCTCGGCCCCTCTGACAACGTTGACGCCCACAAAGGTGTGAATGTGTCGCCGAGTGAAATACCGTGCTTGTGAAAGCCGCGCCCCTTTCTTTATGCCAGCCCCGGCCCCTCTGACAACGGTGATGCCCACAAAGGTGTGAATGTTGCGCCAAGTGAATAGTGCGCTTTTGGAAGCCGCGCCCCTTTTTTTGATGCCGGCCCCCTCTGCCAACGCCGAGGCTCACAAACGAGTAAAGCTTTGTTTTAGTTAGCGCTGCTAGTACTGTGAGTGTTATCAGTATCAGTCATGGAGCGTGAATGTGCGCGCATATTTTATTATCGTATTTGGTTTTGGGCCAGGCCCCTCTGACAACGGTGACGCCCACAAAGTGTAGTTTGAGACGCCCATCGCTACTTTGACACGCCCACGCAACTTTGACACGTCCATCGCTGACAGCAGAACGCCAACGCCCACAAGGGACTACTTTACCCCTAAGGTTGTTTGACCTTTGTAATGTATATGGTGGCCAGATGTATAGCCTATGTCCATCTGCTGTAACTCCCCTTTACAATTCTGTATTGGGTGTTGTGATTGGTGCTGTACTCCTTGAGATTACCTGCCTCAAAGGTTTCAGCTCTCTCTTTATAATAGACTGACTCAGCCCTAGTCAAGTATGCATCTAGGGTTCCAACCATTCCCAAGCCTACTCCTACTTTCCGTTTACTCATTATAGAGTACAATCGGTTCAGAAGATCCAGATAAAATACTTAGGACAGTAAATACCCCAGTACATAAAATAATCAAGGATTAATAAGGCTAATTAACCAAGGTAGTAAAAAAATAAAACCTAGGTTGTTTAAGGCAAACCACAATCCTTGACTTTTACAAGAAACACACAATGTTTTATACCATATTACTGCATATATACCGTAAAGAAGTTAGAGAATAAAAAGCTCAAAAATAAATACTAAATTTCCACAATGGTATCTTTAAAAGAAAAAATTAAAGTAACTCATTAATAGTCTGTTTCCGTGTTTACAGGATGTCCGTAGTTTTCAATTTTTCAGCAAAACATATAACGTTGATCCTTATACTGTTTCAAAAGTTCTGAATGCCAATAAGCTTACTCACATGACCACATGTACTGACCAGCCCGGCCTCAGTCGACCTCTGACAGCCGCAGACGGCCCAGCCCTTGTCCCGGGCGTCCCGCGTTGGATGGGGGAAGGCAGCGCTTTAAGCGCGATGACAGCGCCTCCTCCAGCAGCAGCAGCTGTCTCCAATCAGGCACTCACGCAGCAGCAAGGGGAATGCAGTGCACCCTGGGACCACGAGTCCCACCAGGGCAGCAGGAGGTGCAAGACACGAGAAACGGGCATCCCCCACCACTCGGCACAACAGCAGCAGGTCTACAGAGTCCACAGGTCACCAGGGAGGAATGTGAGGGCCCCGCGCAGCGCGGGGGAAGGCGGCGCTTTAAGCTCATTGGTAGAGCCTCCCCCAGCAGCAGCAGCTGTCTCCAATCAGGCACTCACGCAGCAGCAAGGGGAATGTAGTGCACCCTGGGACCACAAGACCCACCAGGGTAGCAGGAGGTGCAAGAAGCGAGAAACGGGCGTCCCCCACCACTCAGCACAACAGCAGCAGATCCACTGGGTCCACAGGTCACCAGGCAGGAATGTGAGGGCCCCGCGCTGCGTGTGGGAAGTCAGCGCTTTAAGCGCGATGACAGCACCTCCCCCAGCAGCAGCAGCCTGTCCCCAATCAGGCACTCACGCAGCAGCAAGGGGAATGCAGTGCACCCTGGGACCACGAGTCCCACCAGGGCAGCAGGAAGTGCAAGACGCGAGAAACGGGCCTCCCCCACCACTCGGCACAAAAGCAGCAGGTCCACAGAGTCCACAGGTAACCAGGCAGGAATGGGCCCGCACTGCGTGAGGGAAGGCGGCGCTTTAAGCGCGATGACAGTGCCTCCCCCAGCAGCAGCAGTTGTCTCCAATCAGGCACTCACGCAGCAGCAAGGGGAATGCAGTGCACCCTGGGACCACGAGTCCCACCAGGGCAGCAGGAGATACAAGACGCGAGAAGCGGGCGTCCCCCACCACTCGGCACAACAGCAGCAGGTCCACAGGTCACCAGGCAGAAATGTGAGGGCCCCCTGTTTTATTCTTTTATTCAGAACAACCCATCTAGGCAACATGGGTGACATCAGGCATTGTAGTGCCTTGACTTCGTCAGGACTTATGATCTGTTGAATTGTTGCAAGTCATAGAGGTCGTCTATATTCTGACTCATCAAAGCTCATTAAACAGCTACCGTATGCCAATTTTCTCAGACGCTTGTGTCCACACACAACGTGGACACACTCTCCTGTAAAACTTGGATATATATGGAGCTCTGATGAGACTGAAGATAGATGATCTCTAAAAATTGCCAGAATTCGAAAGAGCATTGGTGTTCCTTCTTTTTTTTTTAGAACTCTGTGTTGTGAAATTAAGAGTGTGTCAACATATCTCTGACTACCCAACCACTTGCCTGGTCACCTGCCTATCTGTAGGAAAGAAATGCATGCAATTGGACAATCAGTTATTGCACTTCTGTGTGTTTGTTAATGACTGAGCTCAAGCCCTCCAACAGAACCTCATTGACAAGACTGGGACTGCGCAGCATCATTACCACTTAAGGCATCGTTATGAGATTGGCGATACTGTAGAGAGACTGCCCCGCTCTCACACTGCCATACCTATTTCGAACCGCCTGCCAGATCAGGAGTTGCCTCCTGGTCTGGCAGGCAGTTTTTTGGCACTCCCAGTGCGGTGCCTATGAGATAGGCACTGCAATGAGAACATCAAAGGCAGTACCTGAACGGCATGGACTGCTATAGTCCCTGCCATGCAGGTACTTGTGTCCCCTGTGTGCATACAAATGGTGTGAGGCACCAGGGAACCCCGTAGGGCCCCCTTTCTTTCCTCTCCACCACCATTTTCACATTGAGCTCACCACCATAAAAACTGTGGCCGAGAGGAAACTTGTAATATACTTGGCGGGACTGCAGTGGTACCGTCAAGCATATCACGGGCTCAGGACCACCGTGCAACCACCAGAGAATGATTGTTTCCAGGCAGCTGCAGCAGTTGTGGCAGTTGCGTTGTTCCCAGGGCAGCCCAACTTCCCTAGTCATATTAGGGGGTCCAGGCACCATCAGACGCATAATAAGACGCTTAGACTCAAGTGCTGAAGATGATGTTTGTGGTTCAGTTTGAAGAGCCATAATAGGTTGAACCCCGGAACATTAAATGCAAACAACCTCGGCCCCCAAAGTTGAGACCTGGTCGGCCCTACTTGCCTCGTGGCCCTGCAAAGGGTGTCTTTTTTCCATAAAGGCTTATATATATTATTTTTGAAATTCATTTTTAGTTATGGTTTTCAATTCTTGGTTGCAGCTTTAAGATCAATAGTTTTCAGTACATTGCATATACTTAAAGTGAGCTTTGAGTTAGCCCCTTGTTCATGAATGGATGGCTTTGTTGTCTATCTCCCTATTCTTGTGTACGTCCCACCCAGGAGTTTTTCTGTTTGCATTATTTACTGCTGGCATCAAACCTTGCTTGCAGTGCATGGGACTCTTTTTGCAATACATGGTTCTATCTTTTTTTGTCTCCTCTACTCCCTAAGCCTCTAGTCCCCAAGCGTCCTTGACTTAATTTTTTAAAGATCTTTCTTTCCACCACACTACTGAAAAGCGGCAATCATAACATTATTTTATAAACAATGCAAAATGGCCTTCCCTGCATTCACTTGTGAACAAATGCATGGAAGACATCTAAAATAGGATTTCCTTTATTTGAACATATCAGATTCAAAGATGGCCGCTGAGATGCGCTTGCTTCCATAGCAGCCAGTTTTTTTTTATGCATTATGGAACATCCTTGCAAAAATGATATTTCAAGATTCCCACCACAGATCTAGGATACCAGAAAGTACTAGCATTGTGAATGGTTTCACTGATGGAATCTACTGGCTTTGCCACTGCCTGTTAATTTTGTATTATTTATTAGAGCCTGTTTTGATTGGGGGCAATATTACCACAAGAAGAAATTCCCATGTTGGTGGAGGTCATGATCAAATCTTCAGAAGTGACCTAAAAATTGCACATGAACTATGTTATATGCACAGAGATGCATTAGATAATTTTTTGTAATTAAATCATTTATATTAAATTAAAATAGGAAGAACGGACATGTTGGCAACTCTGAAAGGAATCAAGGTGGCTGATATTCTTAAGCAAATTTAAATATAAACATGATGGGCTAGATTTAATAAGGTGTAGCATAAGGCAGTGCAATTACATAATTTAGGTTTATAAAGCCACGCAAGGGGTGATTTGTGGCACCTTGTGTGGCTTTGAGAAGAAATGCAACGCAACGCAGTTGCTTGCGCCTCGTTACATTACATTTTGAACTGGGAGAGGCATTCCATAGGTGGAGCATAGGCACTCCTGCAATTTTATATTTAAAGAGTTTGTAAATCTGGAATTGCTCCCATATGATGGCAGAACAAGGAGAAACATCTGTATCCCCTTCATTATTTTGTCTTTTTATGCATGATGCAGTCTGCATCACACATGGAAAGAGGCATTTTCCTATTTGGATATTTTTTGTAAAGGAAGTTATCCCTTCCTGTACAAAGACAATCCTGCCCTTTCGTGCAAGGGTCCCTGTGTTGTCACTAGGCAACACATAGTGTGCCAGCCCAAGGAGAGAGCAGAAATGCTCCGACCGCTGCAAAAATGTTGCATTTCTGCCCTCTCCCTTTCATGCAATGCAACCCAGCAAGCTCCCTTGCGGCACCTTGTTCGGTGAAATAATAGTAAATGCGCCCATGCTTTACAATGAAAAGTTGTGAAAAACGGAATATAGAACAAAAACCTACAGTAATTTCCACATCATAGATGAAATAGAGAGAGTTCTTCCATTCCAATACGTCCTTTCTTCTACAGGAAATCTCATCTTTTTTACATTCAGCTCCACTGATCTAGAAAATAAACTATCCAAAAATCTTTGCACTCAGCTAGGTTCTCTTCAGAATGTCAGAAATGCAAGAATGTATTATCACAGCTGTTAATAAGCTTTAGTATCTTGTTTTGCCTCGACTGAGCTATAATTAAGTCAGTGATATTTACACTGAAACCTTTATTTTTTGGGTGCAATTGTCCATCTAGATTACTTAGGAACGAATTACTCCGATTTTGCTGGCAGTGAACAGATTAATCTTGGAAAATGTTAAGCATTCCTACGACGTGAGAAACGCATGTTCACAACCTGCCTAGGCAGAAAAACTAAATAATTTGACCGCCTACAAATTCCCATAAAAAAAAAGTCCTCAAAATGTAACACATTTGAATGGCTTATTATGACTGTCACAATGAAGTGGTAGGAAAGACAACGTTAGAATTATATTAAAAATGAAAATACTGAGAAAAAGCGTGTATTTGAAATAACTCCGAGCCATGAATTTCAAACCTGTCCGAGGAAATGATATTGCTTTATACAAGTCGGTACTACAAGGAGTATATTGCATGTGCTCCTGCTGTCCCACTGGCAATTGACAATAGTTGCCCCTGACATTGAACTTCACATGCTACCTTACATTTACTAACAAGTGTACATTTTAGCGCCTCACACACTATCATTCTTCCCTCCTCCTAACCATCTCAGTTATAGTGGGTCTCATCCTAGTTTTCTGAATAATAATTCACACGATGAGTTTCACCATATCAACGCCTGTATTTCACTTTTTGAGGATGCCGTTTGATCTCATCACCAGTGCTACAAGCACGTCGTTGATGAGGAACTCTGCTGAATGTAAACTTTATGCTGATTGTTCCATTTCCATTCTGATTGAAGCTGCTGTCGATGTGCTTGAGAAAGATTTTGCTTCTCTATACCTACATCAGTGGCGGCTCTGCCACAAAGTCGGAAGAGTGTCGCCCCACACGAAAAATAAATTAATAATAACAATGGGAAACAACCATTACAACGCAGTCATTACAATGCACTACCTTTACAACGCAGCTGTTACAACGAAATTGCATATACATCGAATTCCATTACAACGCAGACATTATAACGCATTATACGGTAAGTAATGGAGTTTTGTTTTGTTTCAGGGTGGGTATGGGTTTGGGGGTACATGGGAATAGTAATTTTTACCCCTACACTATCCAACACTTACCCTACTATTGCACTCACTGGAGAGGGAATATTAGTTTATACCCCTACGTTATCCAACACTTACCCCAATGATACCCTAAAGTATTATGGATTGTAATGGTATGCGTTGTAATGGTATGCTTTGTTGTAATGCATTGTAAAGGTAGTTTCTAAAAATGTGCTGTAATGTAAATCATGCATGGTAAAGGTAGCTCTGATGTAAAATCCACGTTGTAAAGGCATGCGCTTTAATGCGCAGTAATTGTTTGCGTTGTAACGTCATATATTCAATAATAACATAACAACACCTTTTATCATCTGGTAGCTATGAAGGCACTGTTAAAATGACATGAGAAATATATCCAGAGTGCCTTTTGCAGGGTTTTAAAAAAAAATTAACACAATATTGGCAAGAATAAATTCACCCATTGCATTTCCAAGCATCCTTTGGAAGCTACTAAAATCGAACATTAGGCTATTGCACATTTACCCCAAGTGACCGGTTCTGTGGGTGGTACAGAGTGTGTATATCACAATAGAATAGTCAATATTCATTAATTATCCAAGTAGTGCTTAATGCCATATGTCTGATCACAGACTTACTTGCTCAGTACTCTGTGACCACTCACGATTCTGACATCAGGGATTTGAGGTTGATGGCTGTATAACATTACTGGGTACCTTTGGGTATTATATAATTTCTAAAACCGGTTTGTTAAATTTAAGGTGACAGTGCATATACATTAGGACCATGAATCGTGACTCCATACTTTCGTCCCCAAACCACTAGACAAAGAATTAATAATGCTATTCATGCACAAACAAGGAACATTATTGAGCGGACATTTGGGTTACTTGAAGACAGATTCCGATATATGTGCAAACCTGGGTTGCCCTAGAGTATGATCAAGCAATGTGCTACAAAATCATAGCCGCTTGTGCTGTACTGCATAATCTACCTATTCATAAGAGACTCCCAATTGACCTTGCAAAGGATGACCAGAGTACATATAAAAATCTTAATACTGTATCTCAGAAATAGGACTAGCTATAAAAATAATTAAACAGCTATTTTTAATAGTTATTAAAAATCCAATTCAATGATGAAGTCGGATTTTAAACAAATATTAAGGAAATTTACCTTTTTGTTATCTACAGTTCCTATAGGCCGATTTCAGTTTGCTCTCTAACTTTTCCCAGCCACTGATTAGCATTTGACTCGGTTTGAAACTGGGCAAGGGTGACTCCTCTAAACCTCCTAAAATATGCATGGTGGGAAAGTGCACATCCTTTATAGTGTCAAATCCTGTTTAAATGTCAATCCCTGTTTGACAGGTCGGCTGCTTTACATATAACCCCTTGTTGCATACTCGAAAGGAAGTGAAAAGGGATGCGTGAAAATAATTCTTATGTATCCACTGTTCTATCTGGTTACTGCAAAACCCTACTTTTTCTCTTCCAGACATGTGTCTATGGGTTATTGAGGGTGCAGTGACTGCCCAAACTGGATTTCAGTGTTAGATCTAGGAGGACACAAGAATTACCATAATACGCACCAACATACACAGCTGTTTTCCCTCCTACCGTGTGATGTCGGCTTCTTATTGGGTGACTCTTTGAGGAGAACCGATATTGTGTGACACAATGTGGCATTGTGTGAGTTGGAAGGTCTGCAGCTCTCAGATGCCAAGATTTGTGTGGCTGAAGTCTTCACCATATTGAAAAATGACAAAGCATGTACGGTTGGGCCTTGGAACTATTACACCGTTGGCTAGGGCATGCCAGGAGTAATTACTATCCACTAGCTCATGTCAGGCATAAATGTGGCATTTCTAGGGTCCCACTTCAGAACACTTCTTGAACCTGCAGAAGAATAGAAGAACACTCCTGGACGTGAGACGAACAGAGGAGGACTGGACCTGCTGTCTGTGACCTGGGTGGAACTCCCTAGGACAAGGCATGCTCCCTCTTGAACCCAGGACAAAGAACTAGACTCCAAGGCTCACAAGTCTGACCTCTCTCCTGCAACTGCTCAGCTGATCAGTGGGAACTGGACCTGGATTAGACCTGCTCTGCTGATGGCATCTGTCTGACACACTGTGAATCTCTAAGTGCTTATCACGAGATCCTGGAGGGCTTTAGAGGTGTACTACTGTGTTAAACAGAGACTCAAAAGACTTAAGTCAGAAGGTAAAATCCTTGACCAGGATGAACCTGGTTGGTATATCTGACCTGTGCTCCACATAATAATGCAAATTGTTACAATACACATTGGCTCGATTCAGTGGTTCTTTCTTTGAATTTTCAACATTGATTGTTCTAATGCTGGAACTGTGGTGGAGTAGTGGAGCTTTTCTGGACTTCTATGATTCTGGTCCTTACAATAGGCCTTAAATATGTAGAGATTGTGTTGGTTGTTATTGAATTACTGCAAATGAAGCAATAGCTGTAGTTGGGTCTCCTGGTGTAGGGGCGTTGTTTTAGCTGCTGGATGGACTTTCAGTAGCGGTAAGAATGATAATCGCTATTTCAGCAGTTTATGCTTCTGTCTGACAGGATGAATAATAACCAACACCTTCTGTTTCTGGTGACGTTATATGGGTAGGGTGAGCTGAAATAGGCCAAAACTCAGTGAAAATAATGTTTTTTAATATTAGAGATAAGCATGTTTGGAATTGCCAGTAGTAAGTCAATATCCACATTAATGTTTAATTTAATGATTGTATTACATTCTTAAACATATATGTACCATTCCCAAGATATTTTATAGAGACCATCACAGGAGACATGTAAAGAAAAAAATGTTCTATGTCAATTTTGGTGTTATTCATGTGACCTAAATCACCCACAATTTATCATTTCGAACACAATGGAAAGGTGAAAGCCTAAAATTGTATCATTTCACAACTTGTAATGCAATTTTTAAAACATTACTTCCTAAATAAATGACATTTTATCAACACCTCTGTTCTTACTGTCCCGTTTGAAAACTTTGATACTAATGTTCAATGTAGATATATTTCTATAAATACATTGGACAGCAACAAATGATGGATGGAATGCTGAATGATTCAAACATTCTCCTCCACTCAAGATCTGGGTGAAATACATTGTTCTTTTGCCCACTATGCCCCCCCCCCCAGTTTCCACCTACCCATATGCAAATCAGTCTTGACCATGTGCCTTTATGGGAACAGTCCAAAAAGAACTGCCAAGCCAGGTCCTCTCTGGACCATAAACAAGCATCCTGGGACTGGTTTCGGAGTATGTCACCCTGGCAAACCCATCCCACTTAGGGCGAAAAGTGTAACTGCAGCAAATGATGGCTGGAATGCTGAATGTTTCAAACCTTCTCCCCCAGTCAAGAGATCAGGCTTAAATCCATTCTACTTTTGCCCACTACGCCACCCCAGTTTGGACCCAGCCATACGCAAAGCAGTCTTGACCCTGTACCTCAAGGGAAAAGTCCAGACCTAACTACCAAGCCAGGTCCTCCCTGGATCATAACCAAGCATCCTGGGGCTGGTTTGGGGGTATTTAACCCTTCAACAGCCAGGCTAGCGTGAATCCAGTAGCAAAAACAACAATTGATGGACAGAATGCAGAACAATGACATACATTCACCAGGCTAGACAGATCTGGGCCTAAATCCATCATTTTTTTGCTCACTATGCAATTCCAATTTGAACCCAGTCATATGCAAATCAGTCTTAACCCTGTACCTCATGGGTACAGTCCAGTCCAAACTGCCAGGGCAGGTCCTTCCTGGACATGAAACAAGCATCCTAGGACTAGTTTTGGGCTTTCAGCCCTCATCAACCAGGAAAGCTTGATTCCAGTGGCATGGAGAGCATGGGACCGGTTTGGGGTATTTAACCCTTCAACAGCCAGGCTAGTGTGAATCCAGTAGCAAAAACAACAATTGATGGACAGTATGCAGAACAATCTCATACATTCACCCCAGTACAAGATCTGGGCCTAAATCCATAATGTTTTTTGCTCACCATGCTATTCCAGTTTGAACCCAGCCATATGCAAATCAGTCTTGACCCAGTGGCACAGTGAGAAACGGACCCACCTCTGGGCATACCCAACCCAATTAGAGTGAAAAGTGTAACTTCAACAAATGATGGAAGGAATGATTCAAACATTCTCCCCAGTCAAGAGATCCGGGTTAAATCCATTGTTCTTTTGTCCACTACGCCATCGCAGTTTGGACACAGCCATATGCAAATCAGTCTTGACCCTGTGCCTCATGGGAACAGTCCAGACCGAACTGCCAAGCCAGGTCCTCCCTGGACTGGAATTAAGCATCCTGGTACCAATTTTGGGGTATGTCACCCTTCATCAGCCAGGCTAGCTTGAATCTAGTGGCACAATGAGCAAGGGATCCCTGTCTGGGCATACCCATCACAATTAGGGTGGAAAGTGTAACTGCAACAAATGATGGATGGAATGCTGAATGATTCAAACCTTTTTCCTGAGTCAAGAGATCTGGGTTAAATCCATCCTTCTTTTGCCCACTATGCCACCCCAATTTGGACCCAGCCATATGCAAATCACTCTTGACTCTGTGCCTCATGGGAACAGTCCAGACCGAAATGCCAAGCCAGGTCCTCCCTGGACCGGAAAGAAGCATCCTGGGACTGGTTTTGGGGTATGTCACCCTTCATCAGCCAGGCTAGCTTAAATCCAGTGTCACAATGAGCAAGGGACCCACTTCTGGGCATACCCATCCATGCCCAGAGTGAAAAGTGTAACTGCAACAAATGATGGATGAAACACTGAATGATTCAAACATTCACCCCCAGCCAGGATATCTGGGTTAAATCCATCATTTTTTTGCCCACTAAGCCACCCCAGTTTGGACACAGCCATATGCAAATCAGTCTTGACCCTGTGCCTCATGCGAACAGTCAAGTTCGAACTGCCAAGCCAAGTCCTCCCTGGACTGGAAACAAGCATCCTGGGACTGGCTTGGGAGTATGTCACCCTTCATCAGCCAGTCTAACTTGAATCCAGTAGCACAGTGAGCAAGGGACCCATGACTTAGGGTAAAAAGTTTGACTGCAACAAATGATGGACGGAATAGTGAATGATTCAAACATTCTTCCCATTCAAGAGATTCAGGGTAACTCCATTGTACTTTTGTCCACTACGCCACTCCAGTTTGGATCTAGCCATATGCAAATCAGTCTTGACCCTGTGCCTCATGGGAACAGTCAGGATCCTGCCAAGTCCTCCCTGGACTGAAAAAAAGCATTCTGGGACAGGTTTCGGGGTATGTCTCCCTTCATCAGCCAGGTTAGCTTGAATCCAGTGGCACAGTGAACAAGGGACCCATGTCTGGGCATAACCATCCCACTTAGGGCGAAAACTATAACTGCAACAAATGATGGATGGAATACTGAATGATTCAAACATTCTCCGCCAGTGAAGAGAGCGGGGTTAAATCCATTGCTCTTTTGCCCAATATACCACCTCAGATTGGACCCAGCCATAAGCAAATCGGTCTTGACCTTGTGCCACATGGAAACAGTCAAGACTAGACTGCCAAGCAAGGTTCTCCCTGGACTGGAAACAAGCATCCTGGACCAGTTGTGGGGTATGTCACATTGTAATAGCTAGGCTAGCTTGAATACTGTGGCACAGTGAGAAAGGGACCCATGTCTGGGAATACTCATCCCATTTAGGGCAAAAACTGTAACTGCAACAAATGATGGACAGCATGTTGAATGATTCAAACATTCTCCCCCAGTAAAGACATCTGGGTTAAATCCATCGTTCTTTTAACCACTATGCCACCCCAGTTTCGACCCAGCAATATGCAAATCAGTCTTGACCCTGTGCCTCTTGGGAACAGTCCAGACCGAAATGACAAGCCAGGTCCTCCCTGGACCAGAAACAAGCACCCAGGGTCTGGTTTCAGGGAATGTAAGCCATCATCAGCCAGGCTAGCTTGAATCCAGTGGCACAGAGAGCTAGGGACATACTTCTGGTCATACCCATCCCATTTAAGGTGAAAAACTGTAACAGAAACAAATGATGGACAGAATGCTGAATGATTCAAACCTCCTGCAGTCAAGAGATCTGGGTTAAATACATCGTTTTTTTGCCCACTATACCACCTCTGTTTGGACCCAGCCATCAGTAAATCGGTCTTGACCCTGTGCACATGGAAACAGTCAAGACTGGACTGCTAAGCAAGGTCCTCCCTGGACTGGAAACAAGCGTCCTGGACAGGTTGTGGGGTATGTCACATTTTAATAGCTAGGCTAGCTTGAATACAGTTGCACAGTGAGCAAGGGACCCATGACTTAGGGTAAAAAGTGTGACTGCAACAAATGATGGACGGAATAGTTAATGATTCAAACATTCTTCCCATTCAAGAGATTCAGGGTAAATCCATTGTACTTTTGTCCACTACGCCACTCCAGTTTGGACCTAGCCATATGCAAATCAGTCTTGACCCTGTGCCTCATGGGAACAGTCAGGATCCTGCCAAGCCAAGTCCTCCCTGGACTGCAAAAAAGCATCCTGGGACGGGTTTCGGGGTATGTCTACCTTCATCAGCCAGGTTAGCTTGAATCCAGTGGCACAGTGAACAAGGGACCCACGTCTGGGCATAACCATCCCACTTAGGGCGAAAACTATAACTGCAACAAATGTTGGATGGAATACTGAATGATTCAAACATTCTCTGCCAGTGAAGAGAGCGGGGTTAAATCCATTGTTCTTTTGCCCACTATACCACCTCAGATTGGACCCAGCCATAAGCAAATCGGTCTTGACCCTGTGCCACATGGAAACAGCCAAGACTGGACTGCCAAGCAAGGTCCTCCCTGGACAGGAAACAAGCATCCAGGACCGGTTGTTGGGTATGTCACATTTCAATAGCTAGGCTAGCTTGAATACTGTGGCACAGTGAGAAAGGGACCCGTGTCTGGGCATACTCATCCCATTTAGGGCAAACACTGTAACTGCAACAAATGATGGACAGAATGTTGAATGATTCAAACATTCTCCCCCAGTCAAGACATCTGGGTTAAATCCATAGTTCTTTTAACCACTACGCCACCCCAGTTTCGACCCAGCAATATGCAAATCAGTCTTGACCCTGTGCCTCATGGGAACAGTCCAGACCGAAATGCCAAACCAGGTCTTACCTGGACCAGAAACAAAAACCCAGGGTCTGGTTTCAGGGTATGTCAGCCGTCATCAGCCAGGCTAGTTGAATCCAGTGGCACAGAGAGCAAGGGACTCACTTCGGGTCATATCCATCCCATTTAAGGTGAAAAACTGTAACAGCAACAAATGATGGATGGAATGCTGAATGATTAAAATATTCTACCCCATTCAAGAGATCTGGGGAAAATACATTGTTTTTTTGTCCACCTTGCCAACCCAGTTTGGACCCAGCCATACACAAATCAGTCTTGACCCTGCGCCTCATGGGAACAATCTAGACCAAACTGCCAAGCTATGTCCTTCTTGGACCACAACCAAGCATCTTGGGACTGGTTTTGGGGTATGTCACCCTTCATCAGCCAGGCTTGCTTGAATCCAGTGGCACAGTGAGCAAGGGACCTACGTCTGGGCATACCCATCCCACTTAGTGCGAAAAGTGTAACTTCAACAAATGATGGACAGAATACTGAATGATTCAAACACTCTCCCACAGTCAAGAGATCTGAGTTACATCATCGTTCTTTTGCCCACTACGCCACCCCAATTTGGACCCAGCCATATGCAAATCAGTCTCAAGCCTGAGCCTCATGGGAACAGTCCAGACCAAACTGCCAAGCCAGGTCCTCCCTGGACTGGAAACAACCATCCAGGGACCGGTTTCAGGGTATGTCACCCTTCATCAGCAAGTCTAGCCTGAATCCAGTAGCACAGTGAGCAAGGGACCCACGTCTGGGCATAACCATACCACTCAGGGCGAAAAGTGTAACTGCAACAAACGATGGACGGAATGCTGAATGATTCAAACATTCTCCCCCAGTCAAGGGGTCTGGGTTAAATCCATCGTTCTTTTGCCCATAATGCCACTCCAGTTTGGACCCAGCCATATGCAAATCAGTCTTGACCCTGAGCCTCATGGGAACAGTCCAGATGGAACTGCCAAGCCAGGTCCTTCCTGGACCAACTAAGCATCCTGGGACTGGTTTCGGGGTATGTCACCCTTCATCAGCCAGGCTAGCTTGAATCCAGTGGCACAGTGAGCAAGAGACCTACGTCTGAGCATAACCATCTCACTTAGTGCAAAAATGCTAACTACAACAAATGATGGCTGGAATACTGAATGATTCAAACATTCTCCCCAGTCAAGAGATCAGGGTTAAATTCATTGTTCTTTTGCCCACTGCGCCACTCCAGTTCAGACCCACTCATAGGCAAGTCAGTCTTGACCCTGTGCCTCATGGGAACTGTCCAGATCAAACTGCCAAACCAGGTCCTCCATGGACTGGAAGCAAGCATCCTGGGATTGGTTTTGGGGTATGTCACCCTTTATCAGCCAGGCTAGCTTGAATACAGTGGCACAGTGGGCACGGGAACTTCGTCTGGCCATACCCATCCCACTTAGGGTGAAAGTTTAACTGCAACAAATGATGGACGGAATGTTGAATGATTCAAACATTCCCCCCCTAGTCAAGAGACCTGGGTTAAAGCCATCGTTCTTTTGCCCACTACGCCAATTCAGTTTTGACCAAGCCATATGCAAATCGGTCTTGACCCTGTGCCTCATGGGAACAGTCCAGACCGAACTGCCAAGCCAGGTCCTCCCTGAACCAGAAACAACTATCCTGGGACTGGTTTTGTGGTATATCACCCTACATCAGCCAGGCTAGCTTGAATCTAGTGGCACAGTAAGCAAGGGATCTATGTGTGGGCATACCCATTCCACTAAGGTCGAAAAGTGTAACTGCAACAAATGATGGACAGCATGCTGAATGATTCAAACCTACTCCCCCAGTCAAGAGATCTAGGTTAAATCCATCATTCTTTTGCCTACTATCCCACCCCAATTTGGACCACGCCATATGCAAATCAGTCTTAACCCTCGGCCTCATGGGAACAGTCCAGACCGAACTGCCAAGCCAGGTCTTACCTGGACTGTAAACAAGCATCCTGGGACCGGTTTCGGGGTATGTCACACTTCATCAGCCAGGCTATCTTGAATCCAGTAGCACAGTGAGCAAGGGACCCACCTCTGGGAATACCCATCCCATTTAGAGTGAAAAGTGTAACAGCAACAAATGAATGATGGAATGCTGAATGATTCAAACATTCTTCCCCAGTCAAGAGGTCTGGGGTAAATCCATTGTTCTTTTGCCCACTACACCACCCCAGTTTGGACCCAGCCATATGCAAATCAGTCTTGACCCTGTGCCTCATGTGAACAATCCAGACCGAATTGCCAAGCCAGGCCCTCCCTGGACAACAACCAAGCATCCTGGGACTTGTTTTGGGGTATGTCACCCTTCATCAGCCAGGCTAGCTTCAATCCAGTGGCACAGTGAGCAAGGGACCCACGTCTGGGCGTACCCATCCCACTTAGAGCAAAAAGTGTAACTTCAACAAATGATTTACTGAATAATAAATTATTCAAACAATCTCCCCCAGTCAAGAGATCTGGGTTAAATCCATTGTTCTTTTGCCCACTATGCCGCCCCAGTTTGGACCCAGCAATATGCAAATCAGTCTCGAGCCTGTTCCTTATGGGAACAGTACAGACCAAACTGCCAAGCCAGGTCCTTTCTGGACTGGAAACAAGCATTCTGGGACTGGTTTTGGGGTATGTCACCCTTCATCAGCCAGTCTAGCTTGAATCCAGTAGCACTGTGAGCAAGGGACCCACGTCTGAGCATAACCATACCACTTAGGGCGAAAAGTGTAACTGCAATAAATGATGGACGGAAAGTGGAATAATTCAAACCTTCTCCACCAGTCAAGAGATCTGGGTTGAGCCCATCATTCTTTTGACCACCACGCCACTCCAATTTATACCCAGTCATATGCAAATCAGTCTGGACCCCGTGCCTCATGGGAACAGTACAGACCGAACTGCCAAGCCAGGTCCTCCCTCGACCAGAAACAAGCATCCTGAGACCGGTTTTGGGGTATGTCAGGCTTCAACAGCCAAGCTAGCTTGAATCCAGTGGCACAGTGAGCAAGGGGCCCACATCTGGGCATACCCATCCCACTTAGGACGAAGAGTGTAACTGCAACAAATAATGTCCGGAATGCTGAATGATTCAAACATTCTCCCCCAGTCAAAAGATCTGGGTTAAATCCATTGTTCTTTTGCCCACTATGCCACCTCAGTTTGAACCCAGCCATATAAAAATCAGTCTTGACCCTGTGCCTCATGGGAATAGTCCTGACTTAATTTTCAAGCCAGGTCCTCCGCGGACTGGAAAAAAGCAACCTGGGACTGGCTTCTGGGTATGTCACCCTTCATCAGCCAGGCTAGCTTAAATCCAGTGCCACAGTGAGCAAGGGACTCAAGTCTGGGCATACCCAGCCCACTGAGGGGGAATAGTCTAGCTGCAAAAAATGATGGATGGAATACTGAATGATTCAAACATTCTCCCCAAGTCAAGAGAATGGGGTTAAATCCATTTTTATATTGCCCACCATGCCACTCCAGTTTGGACCCAGCCATTACAAATCAGTCTTGACCCTGTGCCTCATGGGAACAGTCCAGATCTAACTGCCTAGCCAGGTCCTCCTTGGACCAGAAATAAGTATTCTGGGACTGGTTTCGGGGTATGTCACCCTTCATCCACCAGCCTAGCTTGAATCCAGTGGCACAGTAAACATGGGACCCACGTCTGAGCATAACCATCACACTTAGTGCGAAAAATACAACTGCAACAAATAATGGACAGAATGCTGAATGATTTAAACCTTCTCCCCAGTCATGAATTCTGGGTTAATTCCATCTTTATTTTGCCCACTATTCCAACCCCAATTTGGACCCAGCCGCATGCAAATCAGTCTTGACCCTGTGCCTCACGGGAATAGTCCAGACCGAACTGCCAAGCCAGGTCCTCCTTGGACAGGAAACAAGCATCTTTGGACTGGTTTTGGGGTATGTCCACCCATCATCAGCCAAGCTAGTTAAATCCAGTGGCACAGTGAGCAAGCGACCCACATCTGGGCATACCCATCCATACCCAGAGTGAAAAGTGTAACTGCAACAAATGATGGACGGAATACTGAATGATTCAAACATTCTCCCGCAGTCAAGATATCTGGGTTAAATCCATCGTTTTTGTGCCCACTACGCCACCCAGTTTGGACTCAGCCATATGCAAATCAGTCTTGACCCTGTGCCTCATGGGAACAGTACAGACCGAACTGCCAAGCAAGGTCATCCCTGGACTGGAAAGAAGCATCCTGGGACCAGTTTCAGGGTATGTAACCCTTCATCAGCCAGTCTAGCTTGAATTCAGTAGCACAGTGAGCAAGGGACCCACATCTGGGAATACCCATCCCACTTAGGGCAAAAAGTGAAACTGCAACAAATGATGGACAGAATACTGAATGATTCAAACATTCTCCACAAGTCAAGAGATTTGGGTTAAATCCGTCGTTCTTTTGCCCACTACGCCACTCCAGTTTGGACCCAAGCATATGGCAATCAGTCTTGACCCTGTGCCTCATGGGAATAGTCCAGAATGAACTTCCATGCTGGGTCCTCCCTGGACCAGAGACAAGCATCCTGGGACCGGTTTCGGGATATGTCATCCTTCATCAGCCAGGCTAGCTTGAATCGGGCTGGATTGTTCCCATTGGGCGCATTGTCAAGACTGATTTGCATATGGCTGGGTTCAAACTGGAATGGCATGGGGAGCAAAACTATGGATTTAGGCCCAGATATCTGTACTGGGGCGAATGTATGACATTGTTCTGCATTCTGTACATCAATTGTTCTTTTTGCAGTTGTCACCCCGAGTGGGACAGGTATGCCCAGATGGGGGTCCTGTGCTCTCCATGCCAGTGAAGTCAAGCTAACCTGGCTGGCTGATGAAGGGTGAAACCCCGAAACCGGTCCTAGGATGCTTGTTTCCAGTCCAGGGAGGCACTGACCTGGCAGTTCGGACTGGACTGTTCCCATTGGGCGCAGGATAAAGACTGATTTGTATATGGCTGGGTTCAAACTGGAATGTCATGGTGAGCAAAAAAAAACGATGGATTTAGGCCCAGATCTCTGTACTGGGGTGAATGTATGACATTGTTCTCCATTCTGTCTATCAATTGTTCCTTTTGCATTGATAAATACATTGAAAAAATAACTGATTTGGAACATCAGAGACTCCACAAATGGCTTGAGGCAGGAAGCTGCTCTCAAATAATTATTCTATGGCGGTGGGTGATGGCTTTGTACTTGGTCCTCACCTGTAGCTTAAGCCTTCTTTCTTATTTTTGCTGTCTTTACCTTGGTACGGGAACACGTCTAATTAGTGCTTTCTGATTTCTTCCACCGGCCTCTTAGTGACATCCATGACAGTAATTAGTTGCTGAATCCTTTCCCAAATTTGTTTTCTGGTTGTCTCTCGAACAGACATTGATATTTTGATATATTGCTTGTTTTGTTCAGAAACACACTACTCCACTAGTATTTCTAGCACTTGTTTGCTGAATTTGCACTTTCTCTTCCTGTTCACCTCTGCTTGTTGTTTCTGGTTGGTCATGATGTTAGGAGGCAGTCCTGTGTGGGAAGTGGAGTTTTTGTTTAAACTGTGCAGCTAAAAGTAAATGTACATCATGAAAGAGATTAAGTCATTACTCAATGCCAGTGAAACAGTCACAATTAGCAAACCATACAGATTCACAAATTCAGAGTTGATATTTAAAAATAACAAATGACTATGAATCACTATTTACCTACAGGAAAGGTATGTTATTCGTATTTAGCAATTACTAATTTGCAATTTGGTATTTATTACAATTAAGGAATCTCTTAATATCCTTTTTGTAAATGAGGCACTTGACCCTCTGAAAACTCCATATTCACACTAAACATTTGCTAATATTTTATTGAGTGCAACACTAAGCCCACTGGGGATTATGTCTGATTTATTCACACAGGATTTCTTCATGCCAACCATGATGTACCAAACTTTGACCTCTATTGAGTTCACCACTGGGCCAGTAATGGGAATTACGAGTACCATCCAAGCTTTCAAGTTTCACCAATTGACTCCAGCATCTGAAAGCAGACAAATTATGAATTCCAATGAGAGAATGAGGGATTAGCAACATAATCAGGTGTGTTATTCAAAATTCATGTAATACATAATGTCTTTAAAAAAAACTCAGGACTCTATCAATGAAAATCTCTAGCAGGTGCCAACATCTTGACATCTTTTGCCATCACTAGATATCTTCCAATTTGATCACCATCTCTTCCAATAATGACACTAATCTACATCCAGAAATCCTTAAAAACCTTTCCCAAATGTCCCATGTTCCAATGCCAACATTAACAGCTGGTTCAACTGAGGGTTAACTACATGTGAAATTCCATACTGACTGCTTACTGAATTCCTTGTTCTTATTACCCTGAGGTGATATCGTTGGGTCTAACACACCGAAATACCCCTTCACAGTTTAATTATTCCATGGAGTATCCGTTATCAGAACTTAGTGTATGGGTGACACTCACCCAGGCCTTTAATAAATTCATTCAAAATGTTGACACTTATGGCCATCATAATTTCACATATCTAATGTTCACAGAGCAACCCATGTGCAATGCAGAAATCATTCAAATTTACTGTCACCAAAACATGTTTGCCGTATGCAATGAAAGTATTGGTTGAAAGTTTAATTGTTCCTTTCCTCTGCTTAAGAGTAAGAATGCACTGGAATGTTCTGGATTAGGGGAAAAAAAGAATAATGAAGCATAGATGCAACAACAGAAAATAGACTATATTCGCAAGACTCCTCAATGATCTCCAGGTTATTTCCTATTTTATTTTGTGATGACAATCCACCCAGTTGCACTTTCACATAAGCAATTATGTACCAACCACTCATATAGGCAGACAGTGACTGACACCGCCCATCACACACTCATAAAATGATTCCCACACCCATTAACTCACAAATACATCCACTTACATAATCATTCACAAATCCATACAGGCACTGTCACGCCCATTCACACACTGATATATCCGTTCATGTACCCATCACTTAAACAGTCACTTACACACCCAATTTTACACCCAGTTTTTCACCCAGTTACACCCCCATAAAGCAACTCGCATGCCTATTGACAAAATCATACACCCACTCACACACCCCGCCAGACAACAGAGGTACTTACACATCCATTTACACACCCACACAGCACTTTTGTATCCAACACTAATAAAGCCACATGCACACAGTTTCTCACCCAAAGACCCACTAAGACAGCCAGTTGCAAATTTATATAGCCACTTACATAGCAATTTATACATCCATACTGTCACTAATACACCCATTCACACACCCATACTGCTACCTGCTACTTACACATCCAGTAACACACTCACAGAGACACTGATACATTAACTCACATATCCTCTCAACGACTCACACACCCAGTCACCCACCTGTACAGCCACTCAAATACCCATTTATATACCCATACTCAGACACTTACACAGCCTCTTACACACTCAATCATATCATTTGTAACTACTCACCCATGAGGGTCTCAAGGCGCTGGGGCGGGGATTGCTGCTACTGCTCGAAAAGCCAGGTCTTGAGGAGTTTTCTGAAGGTCAGCAGGTCTTGGGTCTGCTGTAGGTGGATGGGGAGGGTGTTCCAGGTCTTGGTGGCGATGTGGGAGAACGATCTGCTGCCGGAGGTCACTCATTGGAAGCGGGGGACTGTGGCGAGGTCGAGGTCGGCGGAGCGGAGCTGGCGGGTGGGGGTGTAGAAGCTGAGTCATCTGTTGAGGTACGATGATCCGGTGTTGTGGAGTGCCTTGTGTGCATGGGTGAGGAGCTTGAAGGTTATCCTTTTGTTGACAGAGAATCAGTGCAGGTGACCAGTTCCAGACAGCTGCAAACAATCCTTTGAAAAAGGCTTTAGCCACAGGGTTAGAGTGGGGGCTGTCCCTGTGTGTTCGGGGTTGAGTGTTGCAATCCGCCTGCCATGTTGTCTTGGTTTGGCAATGTAATTTAGTCTTGCAGGCCTCACAGGCCAAGGTGGAAATATACAGTCCAACAGTCCCTCCTGTTGCCATACCAAGGCAACTATCTCAGTCGATTTCAATACTCATCAGGTCATCCACTTGTTGTTGGAGCATTATCTTCTGATTCTGTTGGTGAGCATTAGTAGGCTTTGGGAGCATAGCAGAGACACAGAGGCCACAGAGGAATATGAAGATCTTCCAGCCCCATGTAGACACTAGGCCCCAGAACCAGGATGTGATAGACCATGTCCCATTATCCTCGTGTACTTCCGAGGATATGATGTGCAAGTTCTCGATGGCCTCATAAACTGTTGGAGCATAATCTGGAATATATATACAGCAGCTGGTCCCGATCAATTTGCATACTCCTCCCCAATCTGCTAGGATGATATCCAGCACAAGCCTGTTCTGAAGTGTAGCAAGGCGGTTCGCTTTGAGTTCTGCATTGATATTACTCAGGGCGCCAGCGGTCACATTGATGGTGGCTTTGACCACTCGGGTCAGGTGTCGGATGGCCCCACTATTCATCATGGGACGCCAGAAAGGCAACCACCCTTTAGCCATGTCCAATAGTGTCAGTCTGGTCCACCGCTCCTGCTCTCTTCTGGACATGGTGCATCAAACCAGCACTATATATTGGTGGGATGATAAAGGCCACATAGCACGTCCCTCCCCAGCCCTCAGGGAACCAGGTGTACCTTTTTTTTAACTTTATTTTCCAGTTTTGACATACATGCTTTGGAAAGTTGGTGCATTGCAGATTACAACAATAATAATAGCAAATCGCATGTATAGCAAACCAAGTATGGCATGTTCACATACAACATTGGAAGTGAGAGGTGCAGTATGGTCATATATCGAAGACATACATTTTAGAACAAGCAATATATCTGTTTACAGTGGAAGGATACAATAACTTCTACAGCAATCTAAATCAACCAGACAACAGTATGGAATAATGGCAATAAGCAAAGTCAGACGTATCACACAATATGCATCTGAAAGAGGACATCTAGCCAACCCCCTCAGGAACTATACCACTTGCCACCTGTGAATCCTGTGCCGACTTGTGTCTGGCTATGTAATCCCAAAGAACACAGTTGATGGACAGAATGTAGAACAATGTCATACATTCACCCCAGTACAAGGATCTGGGCCTAAACCCATCGTTTCTTTGCACTCCACACCACCCTGGGATAGACACTGGCTATATGCAAATCAGCTCTGACCCTGTGCCTCATGGGAACAGTCCAGTCCGAACTACCAAGCCATGTCTTTCCCAGACCGGAATCAAGCATCCAAGGACCGGTTTCTGGCTATCAGCCTTCATCAGCCTGGATAGCTTGACTCCAGTGGTGTGGAGAGCCTGCGACTCACGTCTGAGCATACCCAGCCCACTCGGGGTGAAAATTGCAAAAAACACAGTTGATGGACAGAATGTAGAACAATGTCATACATTCACCCCAGTACAAGGATCTGGGCCTAAATCCATCGTTTTTTTGCACTCCACACCACCCTGGGTTAGACACTGGCTATATGCAAATCAGCTATGACCCTGTGCCTCATGGGAACAGTCCAGTCCGAACTACCAAGCCATGTCTTTCCCAGACCGGAATCAAGCATCCAAGGACCGGTTTCTGGCTATCAGCCTTCATCAGCCTGGATAGCTTGACTCCAGTGGTGTGGAGAGCCTGGGACTTACGTCTGAGCATACCCAGCCCACTCGGGTGAAAATTGCAAAAAACACAGTTGAGAGTCCCAGGCTCTCCACACCACTGGAGTCAAGCTATCCAGGCTGATGAAGGCTGATAGCCAGAAACCGGTCCTTGGATGCTTGATTCCGGTCTGGGAAAGACATGGCTTGGTAATTCGGACTGGACTGTTCCCATGAGGCACAGGGTCAGAGCTGATTTGCATATAGCCAGTGTCTAACCCAGGGTGGTGTTGAGTGCAAAAAAACGATGGATTTAGGCCCAGATCCTTGTACTGGGGTGAATGTATGACATTGTTCTACATTCTGTCCATCAACTGTGTTTTTTACAATTTTCACCCCGAGTGGGCTGGGTATGCTCAGACGTGAGTCCCCGGCTCTCCACACCACTGGAGTCAAGCTATCCAGGCTGATGAAGGCTGATAGCCAGAAACCGGTCCTTGGATGCTTGATTCCGGTCTGGTGAAACCAGACATGTGCGTAGCAACATTGTGCTATTAGATAATAAAAAGTAAAAATCCGGGACCCCGAAACCCCCCATCTCATATGGTAGAGTCAGAGTCTGCCAGCAGACCCGAAGCGTTCTGTCTCCCCACACTAGGCGTAACAGCAGCGTTCACAGCTGCGAGAAAAATGTCTTCATAAGAGGGATAGGGATATTATTAAAAAGATTGAGAAATCGGGGTAGGACCACCATTTTAATTATAGCAACTCTCTCAGCCATAGACAGCGGAAGCCGTTGCCATTTCACGATCTCGGATTCAAGGGAGCTTATCGCCCTCCCGTAGTTCAGCCTAATCATTGTAGTAGTATCGAGATGGATGTATACACCAAGATATTTAACCGCGTCACTGCACTATTCTAGCAGAAACTCACAAGTCCAGGCAGTCGTGCTAGCTCTGAGAGGGTAAATAACTGACTTATGCCAGTGGATGCTGAGCCCAGAAAACTTAACGAACCCAATAATTTCCCGAATCAGGGGTTCCAGATTAATATGGGGCATCCAAACATATAAGATAGTGTCATCCGCATACAGTGACATTAAAAGAGAGCATGTATGACATTGGAGGCTACGGTGCAAATGATTCTCCTGAAAATGGCGCACTAAAGGGTCCATGGCCAGAAAAAAAACAGTGGGGATAAGGGACACCCTTGCCTCGTACCACAAGATAAAGAGAAAGGGTCGGACAGAGTGCCGTTCTGGCGCAATCTAGCGGTTGGTCCAGTATACAGAAGAGCCACTGTAGAGACAAAGCATTCCGGCATGCCCATATGACGCCCATATGCCCAAAAAAGGCCACTCGAGGGAGTCGATTGCCTTTTCCGCATCCAGGAGGCACGGGCAGCAGGAGTGGAAGGATCGATCCTGTGCAAAACAGTGAATAAGGTCCTTAGATTAAGGGAAGTGGATCTATGTGGAACGAATCCAGACTGCGCTGGCGAAATGATCGATTCCATTAATAAAGACAATCGAATCACTATGACATAGGGTCCTTCCCTGATTTGGGGAGGAGAATAATGACCGCCTCCCTGAATGTTGGTGGAAGGATGCCCACCTCAAGCGCCTCCGCATAGACCTCCACCAACCGCGGAACCAAGATGTCCTTATATGCTTTATAAAAATTGGCAGAAAAACCGTCAAGACCCGGAGCTGAAGATCCCCGCAAGGCATCGATGGCCTCCACAATGCTATCTGGGGAAATGGAAACTGACAAAAAGTCCTGCATGTAATGTTCTTAATATACCAGTGCGATTTCTGCCAGGTAGTCCCCCTGGTCTCGTAGATCCCCAGTGATTATGGAACTATATAACGTTTTGTAATAGGAAAGAAAATAGCCAGAGATATCCGGGGTAGAGTATAGTGGGGCATCATTCGGGCCAGTCATTTCAGTGATGTAAGCGGAGTCTCGCGGGGGGCACAGAGTGTGTGCTAATAGTTTACCGGGTCATTCGCCTTCGCCATATCGCCATGCAACGTGTTGCTTATTGAGGATCAGCAACTCCCGCTCTGCCGCCTCTCTAAAATCAAGCAGCAGGGCCAGGCGCCTTGCCTCTCCTGTGCTGGAGACCGCGGCAAGTAATTCCCGGTCCAAAGCAGCAATGTCACCTTCAATGCGATTCAAAGTGGACGGAGATCTCGTAGGACCCCAGCGTGTTTAGCAATGCAGATACCTCTAATATATGCTTTGAACTCTTCCCAAAGTACCGCCCATGTGTCCTTAGACCCAGTGTTGATGTCAAAGTAGTCCTCAATCACCTGTCTGACTTCCTCATTAAAAACCTGATCTAACAGTGCGCTTCCGGGAAACCG
Source organism: Lissotriton helveticus (assembly GCF_964261635.1). Classification (NCBI taxonomy): domain Eukaryota; kingdom Metazoa; phylum Chordata; class Amphibia; order Caudata; family Salamandridae; genus Lissotriton; species Lissotriton helveticus. The sequence goes on along the minus strand of NC_136063.1, from coordinate 240,600,491 downwards.
CCATTGTCTCTCATAACCCCCCGGGCTGGGGATATTCAATTGGAGCACCACTGGGGAATGGTCCGAAAGTGTGCGGGGAAGTGTAAGAATACCACCCAGCCAACCGCCACCCCCGGGGAAACCAACCAAAAATCTATCCTGGTCAATGTGTTATGAAACCCCAAAAAGTGTGTGAATTCCGGAAGATGGGAATGCAGTTTGTGTTCAATGTCTATCAAAGAGAACTGAGCACATATGTCTTTGAGGGTTTGCCGAGCTCGGGTTTTGTATCAGGGAAGTGGAAGTGCTGTCTCTGGCTGGGTCTAACAATCAATTAAAATCACCCCCTAGGATTAACAGCCCGGGATCAAGTGACAGGAGCCGTACCTGCAGCTCATGGAAAAAGGCTGGGGAGTCTACATTAGGACTAATACGTGGCTTCCCCTGTCAAAGGGGGAGACTCCTCTGCGCACTGCTTCAAAGACAAAGTCTTAATGTTTCTGCTCTGGACCCTGGTTAGGGTTTACACAACAATCACTTTGCCAATGAATGTGAGGTTGCTTCATTTCTGTATTTATTTCTTTTCATTCAGTAAATTGTATAACTCATTCCATTTCATGGTTATAATACATGGTACATCCTCATGTCGACTGAAAATATCAAGTGTCCCAATGCATTTCGGGCTTTCTGTCAGCCCTTCTTCAGGGGATTACTCTACAAGTCAAGAAAATAAATGTCCATCAGTAAACTGAAGTATAGCTACATCGTTCGTACATGGCGTGATGGTGAATGATCCTGTGCTGCATTGTGCAAATGAATAGAGTGCTCGCTAAACGTGCAATTATTCTATGGAAGGGTGCCTGAGGTGAGAGTTTTAAGGTTACAAGTATCCGGGATGTGGTCTGAAGTTGCAGGGTTGGACGTGCTCGGTGCTCAATGGTGTTTTAAAGGCGGGTGCACAAACTATTCAGAAACGGGGTGAAAACATACTAGGATAGTGCTCAAAATTGAATGGTCAGAGCGTGCCATGGGTACTAGCGGGTGAAACATGCATATAAGTTACAGGTCCATACTACGGGTACTTACTCGGGACTGTGAGCATTGTCGCATACGTCCGTGAGGATGCAGGCGTGTTACGCGTTAGTAAGTGGGGTAGTTAAACAGACGTTGGTATACGTGAACACTGTGGAAGGACTAATCCGTAAGCAGTGTAAACAGGCGCCATATTGGAGTGTTGAAATAGAGCGGTGAATGGGGTTAAAGCTATCTAGTGACAGGGGTTCAACAGGGTCAGTAAATTGAAAGTGAAAATAAGAATAAGAATGAAAAATAAAAATAAACATAAAAAATAAAAATAAAAATTCGAAAGGCATAAATGTAAGTAGCCAATGTGTAAACAAGTATTACTAATGGTAAATACAGTAGCATCATTACAAATAGCAAAGAAATTCCATCCGGTCATTAAGTCTGTTCGGTTGCATCGTGGCCATATGTCGGATCCAAAAGTTCTCACGTTTCAATAATGTATTTTTGTTGTTTCTGCCTGGTTTAATTTGTTTCAAAATCAAGAATTTCAATTGTGGCACTGTGTGGTGTTTTTCACTGAAATGTGCTGCCACTGAGGATTTCAGATTGTTGGTCCTGATGTTACTCTTGTGTTCCAATATGCGTGCTCGTATCTTTCTCTCTGTGTGTCCTATGTAGCTCAGGCCACACGGACATTTGAGCATATAGATAACGTTGGCGGTGTTACATGTGGCATTGACTTTGAGTTTGATCTGGTAACCTTTCATAGGATGGTTGGTGGAATTCCCTGGTATGATGTTGTGGCAGTTACTACAGTTAAGACATGGCAACAGTCCTTTGTATGACTCTGTTTGTATAGTTTCTCTGGGTTTGGTCAGAATCTCCTTAATGTTCCTTCCTCTTGTGTACGCGAATATGGGTGGTTGTGCAAAGGCTCCTTGGAAATCCGGTTCTGTACTCAAAAGTGGCCAGTGCTTGGATATGATTCTCTTGTACTGGTTACTGATGGTGGTGTATTTGGATACCACTACTATTCGAGTGTTGTCTAGTTTTGGTTTGACCTGTAGTAGATCTTTCCGTGTACTCCTCTTGCTGCGGGAAACCGCTTCTTTGAGTATTGTGGGTGGGTATCCTCGTGAAGTGAATCGATCCACGGTGTGGAGAATTTCTTTGTCACATTCTGCAACGTTGGAGACTATGCGTTTGATTCTCAAGAGTTGGGAGTATGGTAAATTGTGCTTAAGGGCTGGCCGATGAAAACTGTTGAAGTGTAAAATAGAGTTCCGGTCCGTGGGTTTACGAAAAATGGTCGTGTTGAACTTGGATCCGTCTCTCAGTACTTCTACATCCAGGAAGTGGATGTGCTCCTTGTCATAGTTCCAGGTGAATTGTATTCTTGCATTGATCTTGTTCCAGTTGTTCAAGAATTCTGCCAAGGTGTTAGTGTGGCCTGACCATAGGATGAATATGTCATCTATAAATCTCAGGTAAAGTTTACCATGGGTGAGCCACATGGGGTCTTTGAGTATGTGTGTCTCTTCAAAGTGCTTCATAAAGATGTTCGCGTAGCATGGAGCTGAACAATTACCCATGGAGGTACCGCATAATTGTTGGAAGCAGTTGTTGTTGACTGTGAAGTAGCTGTGGTATAATGTAAAAATCATCAATTCCATCAGTAGTACTTTCAGGTCTGGATCCAAGGTTGATCCGGCGAATGTTTTTTCTATGGCTTCAATCCCCATATCGTGAGGTATGGACGTGTACAATGAACATACGTCCACTGTGCATAGTACTAGATCTTGGTCTGTGAGATTTTCAGTGCATCTTTTAAGTTTGACTAGAAAGTCGGTGGTGTCTCTGATGTAGGAGTCAGTTTGGAGTACGAAGGGTTGCAGGTATTTGTCGAAAAATTTACCCGTGGCCTCGTGTATGCTCCCTTTGGTAGATACTATGGGCCTCAGTGGAGGTCGGGTAGGGTGTTTGTGCACCTTGGGTACCATATGTAACACCGGAGTAGTTGGGCAGCTTGGTGTAAGATATCTTCTGGCTCTATCGGAGATGGTGCAGTTGTCAAATGCCTGCTTGATAATGCCATTCAGTATGTTAGTATACTCATTTGTGGGGTCCGTAGTGAGTAGGGCATATGTATTTTTATCTGATGTATGGGCCTCAACCTGTTCCTGGTAGTATGTCGCATCCATGATTACTAGGGCTCCCCCTTTATCGGCCGTCTGGCACACGATGGATTTGTTACTAGCCAGTTTCTGCAGGGTGTTTAACTCCTTCTTGGTGAGATTGCTATGTTTCACTGGTGGTTGGAATGGGAGGTTGGCTATGTCTTGTTTTATCAAAGTTTCAAAGGTGTCAATTATCTTGTGGCTTTGTGGAGCCAAAAAAGTACTATGGGGACGAAGTCCTCTCAAGTCATCTTCCGCTAGTGTAGGTGTAGATACCACATTTTGAAAGTAGTGACGCAGACGAATGTTGCGTACTAGTTTAAAAGCACTGACCTCCAATTCTAGAGTGTTCGTCTTAGTAGTAGGGACAAATGATTGTCCTTTTTGTAAGGTGCGGGTCTCCTCTTTAGTGAGTTGGTGTGATGAGATGTTAATCACCAGGTTTTCTTGTTTATTTATCTGTTGCGGTTGCCTTTCTGTTTTTTTGGTTTTGTTGGTGTTTTTTCTGCCTCTGCGGGTCTTGCCCCGCCTGGGTCGGTCGGTTGTTCTGGGCCTGATTCCAAAAAATGCACCGCATCATTAGATGTGCCAGGTTGTGGTTGTGGTTCTTCCGAGCTCGGTGCTTGTCTCGTTGATTTCGCTCTAGTGTCACCATCGGACGATGATGTTTCCTGTTCAGAGTAGGGATTATAAGGTCTATTCGGGCGTCGGCGGGCGTACACCTCTGTCCAGGTGTACACCTCGCCGAGTTTATAGTCGATGGTATCTCGTTTGAACTTGCGGATTTTACGTTCTTGGGTTTCGGGAATGTGTTTATCCAGTTGTACATTGATGTCATCCAACATTTTGGTTAATGCGGCAGCATCCATGGTGTCGGTCAATTCGGCGTGTGTATTCTTGATTTCGGTAGTTAGTTCTTCTAAGGTCTTTGAAAGTTCCTCTATGATTAAAAGGATTAAATCCAAGGAGCATTTGTTGAGTATGGCATACCAACGCTCAACAAATCGGGTGTTATTCTTACAAAGGAGAGGTTTTAGTGGGACCCGTAGGCCTCTAGGGATCTACATTAGGGCCATAAACCCCGACCAATGAAATCCTGTGCCCCATCAATGAACCAGTGACGATCAGAGTACGGCCCTCAGCATACAGCAAGGTTTTGTGCAGTGCAAAAGGGACTCGTTTATGTATGAAAATTGCAACCCCCCGAGCATAGCGACTGTAATTGGGAGAAAACCTATGGGTACCCCAACCGGCCGCAACAGGAGTATGGTCGGAATCAGACAAATGCGTTTCCTGCATGAACACAATGTCAATGTTATGTCTTACAATATAGTTGAGGACCTGCCTACACTTTCTAGTATTGTTTAGCCCTCTAACATTCCATGACATCAAAGAAAGCACAGAAGGACCAGGCAGATTTCCTAGCATAACCATTGAAACACCATCACATCAAAAGTGCCGCAATGCATGCCTGTGTCAGGCCATAACTCAGCAACTGGAGCAAATAGACTGCAAAAACCATTGAAACTGTGCAAATAATCCCCCCCCACCCACCACCCAGCCTCATGTAAACCCCGAAGAGGCACACCCCAACATTACTGGCCGAGTGCATGTGCATTGCAATCAGTAACATACCTGTAGGAGCAAAAGAAGGACAATGCAAAGCTAAAACACTAAACAAGAGCACTGCGGTATTCACCATAGGGCATGGCAACGCCACGCCAGTCGGGCAATAGAAAATATAGCATCATCGCATAGAAGAAAAAATTTATGAATAAACTACGCATAGCAGAACACAGTGAAGAAATATGAAAAATCAGTTAACCAGTCCCGGGTTGGGAGAAGAGCTCAATGCTCTTCTGTGAACCCCCCTGTGGTGGGGAGTCAGATCCTGGCACACCAGTTGCCCCGGCATGGTTCTTTTTATATTCCTGGCAAAACTCCTGCGCCTCCGTCGAAGTGTCAAACACACGAAACCTGCCCTCCACATCCACCTTTAATCTCGCCGGATACAGCATGCCGTATTTGAGACCCAAGTTCCTCAAAGCTATCTTGACCCCTTGGTATTACGCCTCGCCTCTTGAACCATTAAGTTAAACAAACCATTAAGGTAAACAAATCCGCCTCTTTCTCAGGAGGCTTGATCTACCGCCCCCCAGGCAGTGCTACGGTGTTTTTAGATTCACTTAGTGACTCCCTAGGGCAACTCCTGCTCCACTACCCACACTTTACACTACTGGGTGATTTTAATTTACAACTGGAATCCACATCTGACACACATGCATTGAATTTTCTTCAGACTCTAGAAATCTTTAACCTTCAGCAAATAGTCACACAGCCCACCCATCAAGCTGGTCACACCCTCGACGGAATATGCACTAACCTTCCCCTTCTGGAGACTCAGATTCCCGTCCCACAAATATGGTCAGACCATTGCTTGATTACCTTTCACATTAAGTTTCCACGGCCTCAACTACCAGTAAAACTTAGCCAAAATCGAGCGAACCATGTCAACTGGACACTACTAGAGGATGACTTTAAGCTCAATCCTATCGTTCAAGCACTTATCTCTAATATGTCTGGAGATGTTGTACAGGACTCCAAATGTTTCCACACTTGGTTGCGACAGGAGATTAAGGCTCGAGTACCACCTAAACGTCCCCAGGGTTAGGGGAAAAGTGGGAAGATAAACGCGATGTGGTTCACACCTGAGCTAGCAAAAGCCCATCTACTATGTAAAAAAAGAGAACGTAGCTGGTGTAAAACGTACGATAGTAACAAAATGTAGCACAAAGTTCCCCAGTAGGACTCGAACGAAGGAGTGTGAGTGTATAGGGAAAGAGAAGAAAGAAAGAGTAAGAGGGAAAATTCCCTCTTGGGAACTAGAACCCTCACACACCCAGCAAGCTAGGTGTCATGCTTCATCATATGGGTCCTGCTCCTCGTCAGACTGGCGCTGCAATGTCTGACGGGCACCCGCGAAGGGGCTCTTTAGCGGAGATCTTTTGTTCCAGCCATATGGTGCATGCGTGTGAGAGGGCAGAAAAATTGTGTAGTCGTGATTAAGTGGTGGTGATTAAAAAAGGTAAGTTAGTCCACAAGGATTTTTATTAACGTGGCTGACTCCCTTGGATAAAACAGTGGGAGGGTAAATAGACGCCACGAAGGTAGGTGGCGTAAGTATCTGCAACCCTCTGTTTAGGTCGACATGTTTCTTGCTAATCTAGCAATTCCTCAGGACCTTGGTGTTTTAGTACTACACAGTGAATAAAAACTTTTATACAACCGTAATTTTGTAGGTCTGTGATGGGCAGGCCAACTGTCCTGCCTCAAGTGGAGCTACCTAGAGAAAGGGAGAACATATAGGAGGGATTGTCAACGTGATTCTCCTCTAGAGACTAAGTGCATTTCCCTAAATGTGAAACACACACTCTAATTATTTACAAGACTCAGCCGAGTCAAAAAACAATAATAACAATAGAACATTGGATTAAAAAGCGCTTACCCTAAGTGTGTCCCTAAGGTGCCCCGCAGTCTGCTCCTGTGGGACCTGCACAGAAGAGTCAGGGACCTAGAGCAGACAAGGGGAGGGGAAGTGGAAAAGGAACAATTGGTTTCCTTCAATGGGGGCCGATAATTAATTATTGGAAAAGAACATTCATAGTCGGGCTAAACTGGCCAATCCCGCTACTGGTGTCCAGTGTCCAGTTCTTAGAGCGGTAACTGTAGCAAATTTAGGCTTACAGAGTAGACTCAGAAGGCACCGCCCATCCTGTATTGTGTGGTGATTGGCAAGGAGAAAACCCCGAGCCTCGCCATACCCCTCGAGTCTGCAACGTCAACAAGGAGTGGAGACGTGAGAATACGAGGGGATGCAAAGGCCGTTTTCCCCTGTCAGTTTAACATCCACTCAAAAGAATGGCAGGGTACGGCATCCATTTCCTAGAGGAGCCCAAGTGCCCCAGATTGTACTATCTCAGACTAAACAAAAGACCTCAGCACCAGACTGCACCGAAAACCACGAGTGTAACTATGAAGCTCAACCCATTGGTGAGCCAACACCATTCCAAGGAAAAACTTACCCCAACGGCGTGCGGTCTCTGCCTGCAAACCTACCCCTTTGTGTAATCCGTGCGGGATTCGGAGCGACTGGTAACGAGGTCGCCGTTGTGCTGGCATACTTGTACCCTGCGTCTACAAACTCCGGTGACTGCAACGGTGGACGTGGTCGCGCGCTCAGGTCCCGCGCGTGCGCAGAGGTTGGCAACGAGAGCGTGTCGAGCTCTGTGAGGGTAGAGGGGATGTCTGTCGGCCCTCTTGGGTGAGTCTGTGGAATGGTATTCGCCACTATGCCTATTGAGCCCGCACTATCGTTAACTCCTTTTTAATCATAAACTCGATAGTTAAGGGTAATGTGACTGGCTGCAGTGGTATACGGACAAAGATTCCATATACCTAAACAATATTAAAACCCAAGTAAGCAATAACTTAATGGCTCGTAATAGTGAAGTCGGCAAGGTCCGATCTGGTCTGGTCACATGACATGTGCGGGATTGAGAGTGAGGAGGGCTGGTGCAGAGCTCGGCCAGAGGATGAGCCGCGGGTCTGGGTGAAAGGTAAAGTGCCGGTCACCGGAGTCATTTAACAGCGCATAAATGGTCAGTTAATAAGGGAATGGGCCATGGGTCAGGTCACAGTGAGCTAGGTCAGTGAGGGTCACTAAAATTAATCTGAGTACAGTGAGATGGTCTAGTTGTGAATAGATGACCAATGAACGGCGTCATTCAGACCCAGTGTATCCAATTTGAGGCGATGAACCCACCTTTGTTCAATCCTGAACAAGCCTTCTTTGGTGATGCCAGGGTGACATTCTAGAACAAGCCAGCGGATACTGTCAGCAGTATGTCCCATTTGTGTGTAGTGTTGATACAGTCTGGTATTGGTTTTATGGCATCTTATGTTGCTTTTGTGTTCTTGAATGCGTACTTTTATCTGTCTCATTGTCATCCCAATGTACTGTTGGTCACAAGGACAAGTGAGGAGGTAAATACCTTTGGCGCTATTACAATTGGTATGCCATTGCATTCGCCAGGTGTGGGATAACTGGATCTCTTTAGTGACACTGGTGTGGGTGCACGCAGTGCAGCCACCGCAAGGGAAATGGCCAATCACTGGGGGGAGGTTCCATAGGGTGCTCTGATTGTTTGTATTCTGTTTTTTTGGTCTTGTATGGACCAGAGCATCCTTCAGATTGGATGTGCGTTTGAATGCAAACCTTGGGCGAGAACAATTCAGCCCCCTGGAGTTAATGATGTTCCAATGTCTGTTAATAGTCTTTTTAATGAAGACAGAGTTCTTTGTGAATGTGGTCACATCTTCGGGTTCTTTCACTCTCGTTTCCAGTAGTGTTTCTCTGGGGTTGTTTGACGCCCTTTTGTAGGAGTTTTTTATCAATCGAGTAGGATAGCCCCTGTCCCTAAGAAAAAAATAAAAAGTAAAACGTACGATCACACAGATAGAAGCCTATACATTCAGCAGAGGAAAACCTACCTCAATGCCATCAAAATAGCTAAGAAGAACTTCTACATTAATGCCATCAATACTGCCAAGCAAAAACAAAAAACGGTATTCTGCATTGTCAAGTCATTTACCCATCCAAGAGTCTTACAGCCGGAAATCCCACCATCCTTAGAGTTCTGCAACCGGATTGCGGACTTCTTCCAGGAAAAAATCTTATTAATACAAAAGGACTTCCAACCACCATGTCGAGCCCAGTCCTCCATGTGATCGGATTGTGGAGAGAACCCGACGGGTTGTATTAGAGCCTTCACTCCAGCTACACTTCTCCACACTCGGGAAGCAATCCTGACATGTAAATCAGGTGCCCCCTCTGATTCATGCCCCCCTCGAATCCTCCATCAATTAATTGAGGTTGTCAATCCCATCATAAACGAGATTGTAAATGCTTCCCTGAGTTCAGGGGTTGTACCTAGCGAATGGAAGCAAGCAATCGTGAAACCCCCATGAAAGAATCAAATAAATCTCCCACCGACCTTGCAAATTTACGTCCGATCTCACTCCTCCCGGTCCTGGGTAAGATAACTGAACAAATGGTTCACAGAGAACTAAAAAGCTATGTAGATACATATCATATTCTCCATCCCCAGCAATCGGGTTTCCGTCCACACCACTCTACGGAAACGGCTTTGATCGAACTCACCGATTCCATAAAACTATTGCAGGACGAAGGGAAGAACGCCGTCTTGATCCTAATAGATCTCACGGCGGCGTTCGATACCATCTCCCACCCCATACTGATAGACAGACTTAGAGACATAGGAATTGCAGATGTAGCACTTGACTGGATGATCTCCTTCTTGACAGACAGATCCCAAAGGAGAAAAAGGTACAGTCTGGAGTCCCTCAGGGCTCAATATTAAGCCCGTTGCTGTTCAATATCTATATGATCCCCCTCATCTCCTTAATTGAGTCATATGGCATACTAGTGACATCATATGCCGATGACACTCAGCTTATTGTCCCTCTAGAGAACAATTCCACAGATGCTGAGCAGAATTTAAGGAAGTGTTTGAGGGATGTCTTCTGCTGGATGGATCGTAACCACCTCAAATGCAACACACATAAGACAGAAATTCTTCCCATGGGTAAAAATCCCCAATTCTGTCCCAGCAAATGGTGCCCTGAGGACTCTCCTGCACCCCCGCAAGCCGTGGCATCAGCAAGAAATTTGGGTGTCCTATTTGACGCCAAATTATCCTTTGACCAGCATGTTAGGAATGTTGCAGGAAGCTGTTTCAACATCATCAAATCCTTGAAAAAGTTTTTCGACTTTCTCCCTATAGACTCAAGAAAGGCAGTGGCATTGGCCTTAATTCTTGCACATCTTGACTATTGCAATGGATTGATGGCAATCGTTAAAAAAAAAGCCACACTCAAAAAGCTTCAAGGTGTACAGCACGCAGCGGCCAGACTTGTTCTCAAGTTACCCAGGAGGTCGTCAGCCTCGGCCGCCCTGAAAACCCTCTATTGGCTGCCACTACACAAAAGAATACTGTTTAAAATCTTAGTCATAGCCTTCCGTGCTTTCAATCGCACAGGCCCGAGCTACCTTATCAGACGATTCCCTCACTATAATCCTCCAAGGACTTTAAGATCTTCAGGCCAAAACTTGATTAAGCTCCCGAAATTCAACTATAAAATGAAAGGAGGCAAGACTTTATCCTTCTTATTGTCCAAAGCTTGGAATACAATACCCAATAATCTCAGATCCTTAACTCAGGAAAATCAGTTCAGAAAGCAACTCAAAACATGGATCTGTTCCCTCCCAGATGATTATGTAATGACTTTCATTTAGTCTCCTAATTGTAACTTCTGCACACTGTCTATTTAGCGCCAGGATGCTCCTTTCGGAGCGATAGTTGCGCTTTAGAAATACAAAATACAAATACAAACCATTATGATAAAGTCAGGGAAAAAACCAATTTGTTACCCTGCCATTGGACGTCTCCCAAGTCACGAGCGGGCGGAGAGCGGCATCTCTGTCCCTGAAATTCATGAGCATGGAGACGATGGGCCTCGGGGGAAGGCCCGGTTGAGGACGGGGTCCCAGCGACCTATGGGTATGCTCAACCACGAAGCCCTGCGTGAACATTTCCCTGCCGAACAGTTCTGCCAATAGTTGCTCCACGAAAGTGTCCATTCGGCCAGTGGCGGTCGTCTCCGGAATTCCAATGATTCAGATGTTATTTCGGTGTCTGCGAGCTTCTAAATCTTTATTCTTGATAGCTACGTCCTTGAGGATCTTCTCCATCCTATCCAGTCACTTCAAGGAGGGTGTAGCACCGTCCTCTATGTCCGACACACTTGCCTCCACGACATCCAGTTGCCGAATATGTGCCTGAAGTTTAGTCCCGTGTCACCCAACTTCTTGTCTAGGTCATCAAAACGACCATCCTAAGCCTTAAAACCGGCTCCCACTTTGGCTAACATGGCCGTAGCAATAGATCAGGGGTTTCCGCATCATCTGGGACCGTAGCCTCATCAGACTGACCAGCAGGGACATCAGACGCAGTGCCAGCAGCTTTTTTAAATTGTAGCTTGCTTTGTTTAGGGTCCTACTTCCCCATCCTGTAGGGAAAGGAAAGGGGCCTGCCGGTGAGGAAGCAAATCTGTCGATACGATGTGGCCAAAGGACGAAGAGACAACCGCCGAGCACGTGGGAGTCTTCCAGCCAAAGTGCCAGATAGCAAGATCAAAACATGGCAGCCAATACAATGCGGCAGACGCGGTGACATCAGCCAGTAAATGAAGAAAAGAGAGGCTCCCAGGATGTGATGAAGGGGAAGCCACACATGACTAGTGCCAGTGCAGGACAAAGCATCAGGGTGACCTCAGGTCTGCACAGCAGCCTAATTATAATGAACCACTCAAGGAGGCATGGGGAATTATGGCCGGCCCAGGTCTCAGTGCACCAGCAGGCTTCAAGATCCCCAGTGCGACGTAGGTAGCATCAGCCCCCTAAGGGGAGGCCAGGTTTTCAGTTGTCGCCAAGTATCAGGGGAAAAACTGGGTTCCAGGGCAGCCAATGGCCGCCGCTCCTTTCTGGCCGGTGTGCATGCAGGAGGGACTGGGGGGGAGTCATGTGCTCGACTAGGCCCCGTGCCACCGCAGCTCCATGTTGGAGAGCCGGGCCTCCTCGCAAGCCCACCCCTTCCCCCGCCAAGGCCAATACGACAGGCTCCAGATCTGGACCGCCCACAAGGCCTCAAAGCCCCGGGAGCGTACAGCAAGCAGCGGGGACCGAACGGAGGCGCGGCGGAGGTGCGGGGGGAGGAGAGGCCGCAGAAGGGAGTGTGCGAGGAGCGGAGGGCATCGCAGGGTGTTCGCCAGGGCAGGACTCACCACCCCTGCATACACAATCTTCTCCGTCGAGTCAGGCCGCAAGGCCGCGGTAGCTAACCACGCTGGCCTGCGCTACTCCAGTCCTGTGTCTCCTAGTGCTCTGCGCCGGACATCAAAATGGTCCCCCAATACTCCGGGCACTGCTGGAAGGTGTCTGCTGTGGGAAAGGAGCTCCTACATCGAGCAATGAAGAAGCATTTAGGCCCTACCGGCGGAGCTTCAGACAGATGCGGCCATCTTGGTCGCCTCCGTGGCCACACCCCCAGCCAGGTGTACCCTTTGTCCCCACATATGAAGTATGAGTTTGGGGCGGCTGCCACCAGAGGGGCATAGGTACTATTCAACTTAACCATCCTTACATGCTTGTTCAGAGTCAGAGGCTATTAACAGATCATTCACATATTGAATGTGTGTAGTATCAGGGGGATGCACCAAGGAGTCTAATTGGGTTTTCAAGGCCTGACTATAGATACTAGGGCTCTCAGTGTACCCCTGGGGGGCGCGACAGAAGTGGAAGCTTTGGCCACAGATGGAGAATCCGAAAAGTTGTCTGCTAGCCGGGTGTATGGGAATAGTAAAAAATGCATTCTTTAAGTCTATGACTGAGTAGTGTGTGTCAGAGGATGGAATCATGGTAAGGAGTGCAGTAATGTTAGGGACAACGGGAAATTGGGAAAGCACTATTTTGTTTATTTTCCTAAGGTCAATCACAAAATGGTAAATATCGGGTTGTGACGGATCCAAGGATTTCTTGAGCACAGGAAGTATGGGGCTATTACATACATTCCCTCTAGTCTCCTCTACTACACCCTTTTTCTTTGAGTCCTGGATGATGGAGAGAAGTGCCTTTTTGCCAGCTTGAGGTATCTTATATTGAGGTATTCTGGGTAGGACAACATTTTCCTTCATCTGAATAGATTAGGGGGATATCTGCAAAAGTACCACATCAGTATCACTAGATGCACAAAGTGATACAGGAATATCAAGTAACTCGGGTGGCAGCGAACCATCTTTGACCAACATTTGCTGAGAGACTGCCTTCGGGCCCATAGTAATATATACACCATCAGGGGAGCAATGTATTGTGGCATGTAACTTTTTAAGCAAGTCTGAACCCATCAAATTCTCTCCACACATACATTTCAGTACAAGAGGTGTGTTCATAGTATAGGGACCTGCTGTTAAAGGTAAGGGTTTGGAAATGGGGCTGACTACAGGAATACCGGAAAATCCAACCGAAGTATTCCTAGCGCCAGAGAAGGGAGCTCCTGGGACTTGGGTATGTACATCAGAGCTTTTTGTGGCTCCTGTGTCCACAAGAAATTTTTTAGACTTTCCACAGAGATTTGCGTTGACATATGGTCCCTTTTGATCCACTGGTATATGTCTAGGTCCCTCCCCTTGTCCTAGGCTACCCTATTTGAAACCATATACTGTTCCTTCTTCAGGTTCGTAGTTGTCATTATAATAACTCCTGTCTGGGGTATTGTCAAAATAATTAGAAGATGAGGCACGACCTTGCTAATGGGATGGGCGTTGCATACCTCTTTCTCGGCCTCTGGGGGCCCCTCTTCCTCTGCCTGCTGCATTTTTCTGGAGGACGGGGCACTCGTTGCGTCAGTGTCCCTCCTCTTTGCAATAGGCACACTGATTGCTACCTAATAGGATTCTCATCTGTTGCTGAATCTGTCTGGGGGCAGGGAATTGGAATCGGGCCCATCTCTTCCTCTCAGTTGTTGCGGGTATGCTTGCTGTAATAGTACTTTTGTTTTCAAATCCTTATTTTTCTTCTCTACCTTTTCTTTGTCCTCATTATCTCTATTTTCATAGTATTGGACCATAGTCAAAACGGCGGCTGCAGAAGCTGTAGACAAAGAACTTTTGGCTGCTTTGAGCCTAGTGTATATATCTGTGTGCAGATTAGTTACAAAATGGTCTACAAATAACCGCAGGCCTCCTTCAGTGGAGGTGTCCTGACCACTGAAGTCTTGGAAAGTGCTTTCGAATCTAGTGAAAAAATCTGAAACTGCCTCATCTTTCTTTTGTTGGCAAACAGCCAATTTATCCCAATTAACCCTACGAGGGGGTATCATGGTCTGCATGAGGGTGATAATGCAACTTGGAAGACCTAATATTCGTTCATTTGGTTTCTCACCTCCCTTCCTTTCCTTGTCCAAATTTTTTATTTCATCCCAGGTGTTTCCAGCTCGGCATGTTCCTGATTACGCACCAGTGACCATACATCATTAGGTGTAGCAGTACCGAAAAACTTGTCTACATCATCCAAAGTCATAATACACGATTGTGCTGTTTGCGTAAGTTCCTTATAATAGGCTACCGGATTTTTTTTAGGATCGGGCAATTGAACCTTAATTTGTAAGACCCCTGATCTTTTCCATGGCGTATGTACCCGTGGCAGTATGGCTGGTCTAGCGAGAATAGGGGGATTAACTGTTGCCTCTCCTACAACCGCATCTGCACTTGGATGAAAAACAGGTGGCACTTTTCTCATGGGGGGTTGGCGCGGGTATTTGCAAAGACGGAGTCTGCGATTGAGGTCAGAACCATATACTTTATCTTTAAAGGTGCACAGGGTGACCACACATTCATATAGTTGATCGCCCTGGATATCACCAATCCGGACATTTTGATACATGGTTTGTATTTGGTACGGGGCATCCTCACCGGTCAGGTCATCCCATATCTCTTGTAGCAAGGTGCACATGTCTAGGAAAGCATTGGTCTGAACTAATGCGTCCCATTGAGCTAGTACGTGCCAGATGTCATTGGCAGAATACTCTGGGCTGTCCATTCATCTGAGGATTTGCCAATCGATCATTTCATTTTCTTCAGTATCCTCAAATGTAGGTCTCAATTGTCTGCCTCTAAGCCTATGGGTGGACCATACACTTCTTCCTGAGGCATAAAGATCAATTTCCACCCTGGCCGCTATATTTTCCATTGCGGAGGGTGTAACCGTTACCGGGGGAGTAAGTGTATGCTGGGTAGGGTTAATTGGTGCGAATCCAATGGGGTAGGTGGAGGAGGAGGTGGGTCATGGACCTGTATCTGTGCTTGGGCGGGCGCAGTAGCTGGTACCCCTCCAACCGCACCTGCATTTACATCTTGCTGGGGAAGGGCGGGGTATACTCGAGGCGTGGGAGCATAGGGTGGGTTCAGCCTGCCTTCCAACATGGGTGACATTAAAGGGTCACTTTCATCGGCTTCCTCTCTCTTTTGACTTTCAAGTAGGAAAGTATCCTTCCATTTGTAACCGGACTCTCCTATCCTCCGCTTCTATATCTTTCTTGACCTTTTATTTATCGTATGTTTGAGCTTTCTGTGTAAGTGATTTATTTCTGTGGCTCCCTTGCATCTTTTTCTGCTTTGATCTGTTTCTGTTTTGTTGCTTTCTGCCAAGTGCGTAATGCATCAAACATGGATGGTATAACTTTATTAAATAGGTTTTCTTCTAATATAGCTAGGCTTCTCTGACCAAAAGTGCCATGTAATGGCCATTGTAATTCTCCACTACTTTTTGTATATTTGTGCCATAATGAATTCCACATGATTGGTCCTATCCCACACTTGGTATATACTTCAAAATTCGGAGTCCCTATTGAGGGAACCGGACATGATTCCTCCAAGAGGGGGTCCTGTGTGCAACAACAACAACACCATTTCCTTAGTTTAATAAACCCGGGCATGATCAAATACTTATAAAACAGTCATCAGTGGGTACCAAAAATGTTTAAGTGAAAAGGTCACTTACCCATCTATCCAATACTTGTAAAGCAAAAACACGCTTTTACCCACTGGCTTCGGTCTTTGCAAAGATCGAATATGCTTAAAGAAAACAAACTGATTTAAGCGGTGGGTAACGAGCCCATCCTTACCTGACTTATCGTTCTTCCTCTCAGTCGGGGTCCACGTTTCAATCACCAAGAAACAAGGAACCGAAACAGGGGCTCCAGTCAGGGCTGCAGTTACTCATCCCAGAATAGAGGGAGAAAGTACACGGCAGAAAACCTCACGTCCACGAAGAAAACCAGTCGTCTCTGTGTGGGGCGCCTCCTTCAGAATTCATGTCGCGGACTCCTCACGACCACCGGGCTTGACACAGACCTCTGATGGAGCCCCACATTGGGCTGCCATTTGAAGAACCGACTCGAGGCCAGTTTGCACACCATATCAAGTGGGGATTTTCTTTGTACTGCTCTCAGCCTTCCCATTCGAGGCCTGTTTGCACACCATATCAGAGTCCCATTGTTCAGTGACCAGTTCCAGACAGCCACAAACAATCCTTTGAAAATGGCTTTAGCCACAGGGATAGAGTGGGGGCTGTCCCTGTGTATTCTGGTCTGAGTGTTGCAATCCGCCTGCCATGTTGACTTGGTTTGGCAACGTAATTTAGTCTTGCAGGCCTCACAGGCCGAGGTGGAAACTTACAGTCCAACATCTTGAGGGTGCACGTTGTCTTGATCTTTTTTTACTTTACTTTATCTTTCTGCCTCCTCTAGTATTCTTTATATATCTATAACTTTATTTGGCCTTTATAACCTGTACATCCCTGTAATATTTTTTTTCACATTTCTTGTAATTACTCTTTTGCTAATTATTTTGTTCTGGTCTTATTGTTACGCTGTACCCAAATCCATCCTTGAAGCAACAAGTGTCCCTTGAAATTCATTTTGATATCTCGTTTGAATTGATGGGGCTTTGAAATTTCTTTCCTTTTCATATGATTCTGTTGCAGGGATTCTGCACATTCACAGAACTATGTGCAGGAAACCAGGACCTCGTTGTGTAGTGGTGTACCAGAAAACCCGCCTCAGTTCCCAGAACCCCAATCCGACTAGCTATAAGTCTCATTCGTTCTCCATACTACTGTGAAGCTGCTCATGATTAGACATCCTAGAACATGTCACTCGGTCCCTTTCAGGAATCAGGTGAAGAAGAACATTCTTTCATTCAAACACTCATACTTGTCCACAACGTGAGTAACAGAGACACAGTATAGTTTAAAATGTTTATTTTAACTTGCGGGCTCTATAATGCAGTACACTAGCCAACACTACCAGCAAAATGCATACGAATATTATCATCAGCATGGTTACAATTCCATAAAGCACAAAAGGGGAAATCATACCATAATGATAGTGGAAACAGGACTACACCGCCTTACTACCCTCCCCGTGCTGTGAGCTAGTTTATTATAAGTATAGAAGACCTCTAGACTTTGTCAGGGGGACCCCATACCTCCAAGTTAGATGTCAGGAATCACATCTCAGGACAAGTTCAGCTCTTCTTCGTTGAAATGAATCTCTCCAAGTGCCTTTTCATGCATGCAATGCTATATTAAAAGCACTCGACTTTCAGTAGTGCAGCTGTGTTCTATGTGGTGTGTATGGGCACGGGACTGACCAAAGTGAACCAACAGCATACTTTGTTTTTCGACCTTGAACACGCTGTGCAGACTAGGAGCACAGTGTATAGCTAAATGTGTGAAGGGCAGACAGTTCTCATGCACAAATGCACCAGCAGTTTATCCACGAGAATAAACCCATATAGTACAGAGTGCAAAAGCGGCAAAATAGCTGCCAAGCATATTCAAACTAATCCTAACTTAGCAATGTCTGCAGTTAATTCCATGACCTCACTACAGTTCCAAAACAGAAATTGTTTATTCCAATTTTCGAAGGCACTGGTCCCCCATTTTTCGGTCAGGTAGCAAGGCACCTTTCTTTTGTTTTAACATGGCCTCTTTTCATCTTATGTGACCGTCAGTTTACTTTCCTGCTCCAAAATGGCCAACGCTTTTTTTAATTCCGGCTTAAACGAGATTGTTAGACCACTCTTCATGTTTAAACACTGAATGCTATAATTGCTTGGCATTCATTCTACTTCACTCTATTCCGACTTGTAATTTTGCAATAGCTTTAGCTCATCATGTTGGTAGAACCAGCGCTTCTAAGAGGGGCAGTAACTCTGTTTTGTTATATTATATTATTTATTTTGCCCTTTATGACACTTGCAATTAAACAGCATGGAGTTGGGCTCTTAGCCTCCAACTCCCTATTTTGTCGAATATTGGAATCAGTTTATTCGGAACATTGATACGATATGATTAACATAATTGGTCAACTTATGGAGCATCCTCCGGATGAGGCTTTTTGCTCCAATATCCTTTAACCCACTCCAATTGATTCTAGTGTTAGGGCGTGATTTCGGCACACTTGATACACTTCCTTTAATAACCTTGGTCCTTATATATCTTTAAGCTATTGCTAGTCATATTATTTGTATTTATATATAGTTGTATGCAGCTTTTGATACTGATCTCTGTACACTCTTAGTCTAGGTGAGCTCACCAACCATGATCCCTAATAACAGCTTGGATGTTTAATTCTCCACATGAATTATTCTTAACTAGGTATAGTATACTTTGTTCATCTCCTTTAGGGCACCACCTTATATTACCCTGGAGGTCCTCCAGTTTTACTGTGATTTACTTTGCAGATTTGGGCATTGCAGAACAGTCTATCTGGCCCTGTCTTCTTAAAATATCCCAAAGTCTTTCTGATGTTTGCGTCTTTCCTGACCCCGTGAACAGTTGTGAACCTATGGGGTTGTAAGTATTCAGTTTAGACAGTCTGGTACACTGTGTCAGTGTTGCCATTTCCTTGGTTATAATTTCTCTTTTCCACTTTACAATTTAATTTATTCGACGGAACGGTCTAATTTGATTCTGGAAGGAGATTTGCATCTTCACGTGGATTTTTCATCTGTTCTAGCTTTCCGATTAATTATGAGGTAGGTTCAATCCATAATTCCTTTGTCTCCTGTACTGGTGCTTGTCTGATAGGGTGGTCTAATCATCCCCCTCCCCCTTTTTTTGCTCTAATAGGGGGTGACTTTACCCTTGTGAAGCAAAGTTTGATACTTGTTGCACATTGCCTCTGTTGGGGATCCCCAATTCAGGTAACAGACCTGTCCTCTTTCTTTCTGGACGTACTTGAATCTCAGATTATTTATCTAATCCTTTCCTCCCCTTTTTTCACGTGGTCTAGCTTTCCGTAAGTTAGTTTTGTTTTTGCACTGATTTACTGGTTTTATGGTGCAGGTTTTTCTGGTCCAACTTATTATTTTTTGATCTTCTTTTCTTTTGTGCACATTATTTCTTTCAGACAGAATTTGTTCGTAGAAGTATTTTCATGATATGATATTTTTAATATTCCTGATACCCTTGTACATATTCCTTTTTAGATGTTTTATTGAAAATTCCTTGGATGCTCTTATGTCTATTGTCATGTCCTAGTGATGACCTTTTAAGTTCAATTTTGGTCAAAACGCCGTTGCCGCGTTAATGTGGCCCTAAATGAAGAGGGCGCATTTTTTGTTGTGCGTTGCTTCTGTTTCTTCTAAACCTCACCTTTGTATAATGTACCTCAGCCACTTTGTCTAATTACACATTGTATTATTTGTATTTCTTGTATTGTTTGTGTAATCCTATGAACACCATTATTGTCTTATGTCTGATGTTGTTTGTTTAAATTGGGTAATGCATTTTCTACTTAAATGAAATAGTTTGTACATGGATATCCTGTGCCCAAACATCATTGGGCTTTCTCTCTTTTCTCCCTTTCTCTTTCCTAACTTATAAAGTTCTTCCTTGGGAGGTTGCTTTGTATTTTTTTAAGTGCTGTACTTGAACCCTTGTTTGGATTCCAGTGTTACTTTGCCCCCTGGATCATGTCTTAGGGCTGCCCCTGTTGTTCGTAACTAACCCACTTTAAACATGTCAACATTTACTTAAACTTGATTGGTACAATTAACTTTCATTAAGACCATGATATATGCTGTAGAAATACACCTCTTACCATTTAACACTACTTGTGTAGTGCAGCACTGATTTTTCCATATACTACACTAGCTGTGAAAAAAGGGCTTCAGACCTACCCTATGTATTCTGACAACAGTAGCTTTAACAATCCTGCACTCCAGCACACTTCTCAAAATGAACCTTTGGACAGGTAGGAGAACCTACTTTTAAATATTAACTGACTTACTCTCCAACCTGCCTTGCTTTGTAGGTAGGGTGCATAATATTTAGGAATGGAACATGTAGGGTGCGAAATATGTAAGAGTTCACTATGGGTAACATTAGAACTGCTGTGTTCTCCCAGTGACTAAGCACAAGATGACATTGCAAATGGTCAGGCTGTAGCTGGCACACAGGAAAGATGTATATAATACACTCTAATGTATAACTTTGACCTGTACCAGCTACAGACTCTATTCAAAGACATATTTCTATATTTTTTTAAAATGGTGATGTCATATTTATATTTATTACTAGCTTACTCGTTGCGCGTTGCTGCGATCTCCGAAGAAAGGAAATTCAAGGAAATTCCTTATGATAACATTCAATTTACATTGTGTCATTTTTATTGAAACTTATTAATTTTAATATGGAAAACATTTCAAAGTGTCGTTTTAATTCTATCGAGATCTTGTGGATACACGATTTTTTGTTTTTCCGTCTGGTGCGTACATCAGTATTCGAAAGATTATGAGGGCCCTGGGGGGCCGATATTTAAAAACATTTTATACCAGAAACCTTCGCGGGAGTGTACTCAACAACTTCACAAAGTTTCCTGGCGATCGGATGAATGGTGTTTTAATTCTATTTATTTATTTGAGTGCTTGTGGATATACATTTTTTTTTCCCGTCGTGTGCGTACATCAGTTTTCGAAAGATCATGAGGGCCCTGGGGGGGCCGATATTTAAAATAAATTATGGCAGAAACCTTCGCGGGAGTGTACTCAACAACTTCCCAAAGTTTCATGGCGATCAGATGAATGGTGTTTTATTTCTATTTATTTATTCGAGTGCTTATGGATACACGATTTGTTGTTTTTCCATCTGGTGCGTACATCAGTATTCAAAAGACTATGAGGGCCCTGGGGGCCGATATTTAAAAAATGTGTATGCCAGAAACCTTTGCAGGAGTGTACTCCACAGCTTCCCAAAGTTTCATGGCGATCGGATGAATGGTGTAGTAATGCATAAAGGACAAACAGACAGACAGACAGACATACAGACATACATTTGTTTATATCTATATAGATATGGGAAATAAAAAAAGTCACCTTTATCCTTCCAGAAGCTGTTGGAGACTAATTTCCATCAGCTCTCCACCCGCTGCCCAGCCTTTGTTTGGCCTGAATGAGATATGAAAGAGGTGTAAAAACTGTTCCCAGAGCAGAGACAATGGCCTGGCTGTAGGAAGGTGTTTATTTCCCCTTGCAGGAAGACGAGTTATAGTAGACCCATTGACGTAACTTACTTTAACAGGGTTTGCCATGCCACAAGTATATGTTAAGTGACATATGAGAAAAGCCCAGCCTCTGTCCCCATAGTCAGGTTGGCACAAAACCCAGTGGGAGAAAACCTACCTCCAGAACCAGTTTTAAGTGACCACAGAGGAAGGGCATGTTCATTACCCGGCTATACCTCTGGCTAGGCACCCAAGCTCTGCACAAGGGGAGAAGGGTTCTGCTGAATAAGTGGACAAGGCTTCCCTGGGAATGTTAACCCCATTGCTTAGAAAAATCCCTAGGTGTCACTCCCCCAACCAGCGGTGTCAGGGATAAATAGGGCTCCCTGAGGCACCTCTTGAGAACACTTACGTGACCTGTGGAATATCAAAAGAGGTCTGGACCTGTGATTGTGACATGAGCAGTGTCCTGAAGGACCTGACCTGCTCCCCTTTATACCCAGGACCAAAAATTAGACTCCAAGGATTACTTGATTGATCTCCTGTGTTGCTACAAGAACATAAAAAGCTGCAGGCTTTTCCCCTGAAGTACCCAGCTGACCAGTGGCAAATGACCTTGGATTGGACTTTGCTGCTGGCCTCTGCCTGATTCCCTTAGATTTTCTAAGAGCCTCCCCTTGAGATTTTAAGGGCTTTAGAAGTGTACTTCTTGGATTATTTAGGCACCAACGAAAGTTTGGAAACTTATGAAAACTTTTCTTCCTGAGATCCAGTGGGATCCGCTCTAAAAGTATCTGATGGGCAATTACATGGCTTGGAATATAATTTTAGATTCATCACACTCAAGGCTCCCAGCAACTCAGAAAAACAGACCAGAACATTTTCAGAGAGAAATCTCGAAAGCCTCAGAGCTCTAGTGAGTGAACTAACTTTAAATAATGAATGTGCTGTTCTATGATGTCAGCTATAGTTTCAGTAGCAGCCTACACAGGGAGCAATATCAATGCTTTTCTTCAAAAAAAAGTGACAACTTCTATTTTTGAAGTGGGACTCTATGACTTCACCAGGCCCATTCCTACAAATGCTGTATCTCAGTTGGACTCAAATTGCTCTGAGGTCCCGGTCTACCCCTGCTATTAATTATCAATGGCGCTTTGTGTTTTTTGGTGCTATTTCTACTTAAAATATAAAAAATAAAAGATTCATATCTCTGGTTCCCCTTATTGTATTTTTGCAACATCCACCCTCATAAACAGTGTTATTATTCCTTCCCCAAATTCAAATCCACGTTCTTACACTGGTGGCAGCATAGGATCCAGGTCTTGTGTTTTGTAGTACATTGTAGTTGATATTAAAAATCCTTTTCTAAAATTGACAGCAAAAATAAACTCTTTGGATTTTGACTTAGCTTTTATTTTTTAACTGGGTCAAATTTTACTTTTTACAAATTTACTATTGCACTTAATTTTTGCACCTCAGGTATTTGAGAACATTGAGGTGGACCTAGCTCATGTGGAGAACTGAAGCATAGCTGAGCTGAGGAGCATGCACAAGCTGAACCTGAACAAGTAGTGTGAAAACGCATGCCCCTTTATGGAGTGGGGTACACAGTTGGCCCTGGATGCAGCTGGCAAGGTTCAGTTTGCCTCCATGAAGGAGGCCCTCACACATAAATTTGGTCTGACTTCAGAGAAGTATTGCCTGAAGTTCAGGGATAGCCAGAAACAGTCACATCATCTTTCGAGGATTCCGAAGACCTATCAAGTAAGGCAATGGATGGTTGTTTGAAAGTCAGTATGGTAAAGGATTACAATGGGCTGTAAAATTTGATTATGCATAAGAAGCACATCTTGAGTAATTGCTTTACAGAGTTGCACCATCACCTAACAGATTCCAAGCTCAGAAAACCCAGAGAAATCTTGGAAAATAAGGTTTTCTCTGTCTAAGTACTAGAGTGCCCTAAAGAAAACCATGGGTTGGGAGGCTGAAAGGTGGTTCAGGTTCCCACCCATAGAAGGAGAGGACAGGCACGGATATTACAAACAAGTTAACCTAAGGGCACCAACATAGTTTTAAGTGGAGGGATTCCCATTCCACTTCTGATCAAAGGAAAAGGGGGTTTGGGTCAAAAGAAGCCCAAGGTCCCATATTACCAGGCCCACTTGTATGACTCTCTAAAGACAGGGCATACAAAAGGAGACTCAGTATGTTCTAAGAAGCCCCCACAGGTGGGCAGACCTGACAGAAGAAGTTGCCCCAGTGAGCATTTAAGAGTGGACAGCGGTTACCCTAGTGTTCATGGGTAAATATAGGATAGTGCCCATGGGCCACATGCCTGGCAATACTAAGAAGTACAGGCAATGACCTTCCATCAATGTGAGGTGGGTGGAGGCTCTTCCAGACACACAAACTAGCATGGTTACTGTCTAGGGTCAGCTGGTGTCTTCCAAACAGATTACCCCAATCAAGGGAGTCATAATACCCCAAATAATGATGCACTTTCTTAGATGGGGAGAATAAGATTTGTGTTTCTCATTACAGTGTTTCACACTGCAATAAAGGAAGACCTTGCTTCAGCAAAATGACTATTTTAGGTCTGAATGATTTTCAACCCTTAAATCTTGAGGCAGAACAGGCAGCCTTGTCAGTCGCTAGCAATTTTAAAGCCTAAATACAATCAAAAATGCTTGGCATACGTGCCATGCACCTCAGCATGTGCACTGTGAGTGAGACTCTACTAGAGATGGCGTTAATAATGTAGCTCTGTGGGCAAACTGGGAAACTTTTTTGACAATTTCCAAAGACCCAAGATCTAGATTTACACCTTAACCTTCCCTATCAAAAAATAATTTCAACATTCACTACTACAGTAGAAGAAACGATGATGACTAACCACCAAAGACAAATATCCCAAAGTTCTTTCCTATAATATTTTACCTAAAAAGTGTCAAAAACACATCTTTGCAAAACCTCTTTCACAACATATTTTAATTACAGCCAAACTGGTTTGATTTTCAGTGGTTTTATCCATGGAGGATGGTAATCCAAGAACATTGTCGAATGAGGGGGAATGGGGCCCTCAATTGTGCCTACAGCCATTTGACACCGCCACAGACCATAGCTTTCTAACAATCGAGTCACCATTGGATAATATTGATGAAATCCTCGTTAAGACCATCGTGTCTCCGTTTGCTTTCCTTAGCGGCAATTGAGGCTTAATAATGTTAGGCATGTATAAATATGTCCTGATGATGATTCGTGAATTCTAAATGCGAATCGAAACGCCATCGACAATTATATGCACCTTATACTTTTTAAGAATTCACATTTCCGTCTAAAAATGTAAAGGTGCAAATATTGTTCTGTTTCTCATTACATACTGTGAATACAACAGTGTAACAGAACGTATAGCTTTTGCCTAAAAGCCCTTTGTTTTCTCTGTTTATACTGTATGTCTGTATAAGTTGGGTACAGGCTTGTGCCCCGTCTTGTATATTGTGAGTATTTTATGTATTACATTCCTTATTAAGTAAATACTAGACCTCTGTCCGGCTGGACACGTCAAACTAATATAGTAACAATTTTGTCTACATTTATTGACCCTAATCCCATACTTGAAAGGGACCGCTGTTGTCTTAAAGTATCAATTCCCAAGGTCCCTTGCTGACTTAACTGGGTGCCCTTGTTGTCTACAAATATATTTAACTGTAGTTCGATCACTTAATGCATTTTGCTGCAAGTGCACAAAAAACATACATTGGGTGATGCCACCAAATACATTCATAGGGAAGGCGTTTACACACTAACACTGATTACTCCCTGCTCAAGTAACGTATTCAGCTGGAGCCATTGCAGGGCTAATATTGTGAGTTCACAATTGGGTTATGTATTAGTTTTTTGTGAGATACAAATACTGACTGGCTTCAGTATACCATTGGGTTCAACAGTACTCAAGGGCCCTCCTTCTTCTCGGCCTGTAATCCTGACTCAGTCAGGCACATAGGTTTTGCTTGAATTGTGGACAAACTTACCGCACAAAAAGATTTTCCTGCACAAGTATCACCAAGAAAACCTGGTGAAATGCATGTGGGGAAGAGGCACAAAATTCCTGGAGGGAAAGCACGCTGCATTACTTCATTGTTTACCATTACAAGATACCAAACTGAAAATGAAGAGCAAATACAACACGTGGTAAATGCTTCCCCTTGATAAATTACTTAAAGCGTATAGTATTAGCTTCAGAATAACAGGGACTTCAGAATGAGGCCCTAGGCAGGAATTATACATAAATTCCCTTAACAATTCAATCAGGAATGAGAACAAACACACTTTAGACAGTGCTGCAGGACACTGTAATTGTGAGCCAAAGAACAACCTCATAGTGGATTTTTACAACGACTGACTGTAATATGTCATCACAGAGAGACCACAATGCTGCAAGGCTCAATGTGTCAGTGTCATGGTTCTTAACAGGATTGTCTGGAAGATTAATCCCGAAAGAAAAGTTCTTCAAAAGTTCACATCTGTTCAAATTGATGATGAATAATTTGTGAGCTTTGAACAGCTTTGCCAGTAGGAATGTATTCTGCTATAAAAAAAATTGAATGAATAGTCTCCTCTTAAAATAGACTTTGGCTTATGCAAAGTCACTTTTTATCAGGTTTATTTAAAGTTTTCTTTGCTTATTCATGAAGCACGTTTCTAAAGTTTTTTTATTTTTTAAACAAGAGATTCGGAGAAATTAGGTTATCCAACTATACGAGCGGCAGATGAATTGTATAATGATCTTTCACTGTTGGTCAAATAGGGAACAATTCGGCATTATGTAATAGTGAGTGTGTTTCCATTTTTGACAGCTATAAATGTACCACCATTCCTTATCATTTCTTTGTTTAGGATGTCCCTGAGCAGAGCATTCTGGAGCAGGAGACGGCTTCAAAATGCTGCACCCCCTCACAGATCTCTGCAACATGCAGTGATGGACGGCCAGTACTGTGTGGGCCAGGTGGCAGGCAGGGTGTGGGAGTGTCCGACAAGTGGGAAGGGTGAGGCCAGGCCGGAGGTACTCCAGGTGGCCTGATAGAGGACTGTGGCTAGGTGGACTTTTAGTGGGTTGGCTGAGTTTGGGTGCTTAATAGGCAGACACGGCTCATTTATTAATAAAGGTAAGCTACATAATTCATGAAGTATTTTTAATATAACTCTACAACTTCGTGCATTTCAAATTTCACTCACCTCTAGATAACAATAACTTGCTTACAACATGATGAATTTTGTTTTGTTGATTAGCTAATTTAATGATCTTTCCATTTGATAAATCTAGATATATAAACACATCAATCTGACAAAGGGCTCAATTTATATTTCAACAGGATAACGGAGTAAATTTAGAATTGACTGCTAAGCAGGCAGTCATTTCTAAAGCATTGCCAGGAACTGCCATCCTCTGAATGCTTTTCACAGTTTGGTACAGGACTCCATCAACATATTGTAGCCTTTTACCCAAACTAGTTTCTTTTTTAATTTAAAAAAGAAAATCCCAAAGTGTGATTTTCTTTTTGAAAATAAAAAGGTAATGCCCACTACCTTGCCAGTCACCTCCCATGGCGATGGGGGAATTTTTAGTTTTTTACTGTCACTTACCAGCAGAGTTTGCCAAGCCTTGATGGATGGTAAAAAATGGCTATATATCCACCATTCCTAATTGGTCGGGCAGACATTTAGCAAATTCTCAAACGACCCTTACTGCATCAGTCCATCACGGGTGAGTAGCGTGCTTACAATTCCCTGATTGATTGATTACAATTCCCTGATTGCAGTGACCTCCGTAGCCAAACCATATGTTGGTCCACCAACATATAAATCAGGTGGTTGGACGACTGTGTTGGCGAGGAGAGAACTCTATCACCATTGTAACAGAGTTCCCTCTCCGCCAACATATAAATCGGCCCCAAAGTCATACTAAAGCTTCAGCAGTCATGCTGATGTTTGTGTGCTGTGAATCCACTAGAACTGTAGAAATAGAAGAGAGACATTATATTTCTTTGATCAAGATGCAGAGACAAAATTATGAATAAGTGAAAGGGGGAAGTGAAGGGTAAGTGGGACAGTTGCATGGAACACATGCACTAAAGTTGAAAGATGAAAAAGTGGGGATATGGAATCAAACAAAAAGTAACCATCTGGAGTGGCAAATGCATACTGGTATTTGTAATGCTATAAGAAAACCTGAAGACATTCTGCACTCAGAGAGAAATGGTGCATGCTTTCCCATCCTTTTAATGCAAAACATCAAGAACGTTTATGTTTTCTGATGTTTTCTGATATCTCAGCTGCACATAACAAAATGAAGTATTCCTAGGCACCTGCGACAGATGGTAAAGCATCAACATAAGTAAGAAAGCCAAACAAACACAAAAACAAAAACATCAAATTTCATTATAAGACCAATCAATAATAAAGAAACTGATTATAAGTACTAAACAACAGCAATTAGAACACTGTATGCACTACTTAGATTGTCTCATTCAACCAGAATTCTTGCAGTGCTGCCTTTAGACAGTGAGGGCTGCCTGCATTCTAAGTTCAGTCAGAGTGTGAAACAAATGGTTTAACTGCCACATACATCAAACTAAGCAATTGGGATTCCTTAATAGAGTTATTAAGGAATAGGTATTATGGAATCAAAATTGCCTATGCATGTAGGTTTCACTAAAAAATAGCGATTCCTACATATATCCTAATAGCGAATCGCAAATTGCATTTCGCTATTAGGGAATGCTTTCCCATTCATTCCTATGGGCCTCTGGGAAACAATTCGCAATCTGCGAATACCAAATAGGTAATCGCAAATTGTGAATGCAATTTCAAAGGTGCCAGGAGACCAAAAAGTCCATTCTGATGCACCCCCAAAATTGGCATGTGTGCACAAGTGGCACACACACGTGCCCTTTGTGGTGCACACACATGCCCCAAGGGCATGTGTGTGCACCACATGGCACTTAGAAAAATCTAATTTTGTCCATTTTTCCAAGGAATTACAAATTACCATCAACTTCTAGTTGAAGGTAATTTGTGATTCCCTAATGCAAAGTCGCATTCTGAGAATGCCTCTTGCATTGCATTTAGGAAATTGCAAATTGTGATTCCCTAATGCATTCGCAAAATAGGTAATAAACAATTTTTTTGATTACCTCCTTTGTCACAGGGATTAGTCAACAGCAGCAGAGCTTAGTTTGAGCTGGTAGCTGTGGGTGGGGCCCACCTGCACTCATTTGTGGGGACTGGCATTTATTATTCCAGAGAAAAAGAGATTTAAAATGGCAAAACAGGGAAAGGAGGAGGAACAGAAAGACCGAAAATCCTTCACAAAGGGGAAAGGAGGAACCTGCAAGAGTGAGTTAAAGGGAAATAGGGTTCTGGTAGTTCATTATAAAGGCATGAGGGGGACTGAAGGTTCGGCAGCCTTGGTATTTAACAGTGCCAACCTCAGGCTTCTCAGTACAGCTTTGGGCACCAGCAATCATTGATTTACAAATTAAGCCCCGCCAGAAGCAATCCGCTAAATCCATCAATAAGCCTGTGTTTATTTTTCTTTAGGATTAACGGGCACAAGTGAGCCAGAATCAGATTGGGTAAATGTATTTATTTTCTAGTTTCAGCAG
This sequence comes from Lissotriton helveticus, assembly GCF_964261635.1. Taxonomy (NCBI): domain Eukaryota; kingdom Metazoa; phylum Chordata; class Amphibia; order Caudata; family Salamandridae; genus Lissotriton; species Lissotriton helveticus. The sequence continues at coordinate 240,571,442 of NC_136063.1, read as the reverse complement.
GTGCTTCAGACTTACCACACACGCTACGGTTATTCTCAAATTCAACAGAAGACTACTTATAAGCAACTAGCTTCCCACTGTGAATAAACACTCTCTAATCTCCAGCCAGGAATCCACAGGTAAATTAGCTTTTTCTTGACAGTCACTTATAGATAGGTATGCAGCCAGGAGAAGTCTCACATGCACATACAGAGTGATGACAAATGGAATCAAAGCTAAATGGACTTGATCTTCAGTAAACGTAGTTGGAGGACCTGGAAAACCTTTGAGAATTTGTAATTTTGACTATGAGTAGGTTTTTCCACATGTACAATTGCACAGAGTACACATCTGCACAAAATCAATGGCATTTCCTTATGTGTCTAGACTAACTGCACGAGATGAAATCACACTCCATTGTGCAATTAATTTTTGGTTGTTTTTTGCTAGGGAGAAAAGAGAACACTCATCTCGCCCAACCAATTTTGGCAGTGTTCACTACCTATTCCCAACCTACAAATGGATTCACAGTGAGTTTTGCCATGTCAGGAACAAAATTCATCTGTACCAGGGCGGAGCTGGGTCGGAGAAGAGTTAGTAGATATTCACTAATATGTACACTTGTGGATGTGCACAAAGCCATATGTTATTCAGATTCTTTTTTTAGTTTGAAAAGAGGTACATTTATTGAAATAAAGCGGAGGGGGTAAAAGAAAAGGAAATAGAATGAAAATACATATATACCATGTTTCTGAAAAAGTGTTCATCTTAACAATTGAAAGGAGATATATGAAAATATAAAACAAATCTGGTCATGTACTTGAAATGTAACAGCATAGTTCAATTAAATCTATACAAACAATGCTAAAGATAGAAGAAAATAAAAAAAGAAACTGAATGTCAAGGAAGTTTCGAAACTTCTTGTTCCAAAACTTTACGTGTGTGTGAGAATTTAGCATGACAATCGATACATTTCATAACTGGGGACCATATATTTAAACGTTGTACAGCCAAGGATAATGGATATACATAAACATTATCTAATCTATGATTGTGAAATACAGCGTACCAACAGGCCTGCAAGGATAGGTCAATTTTTCCAGTTTTTGGTAATTTGTTGAATTGCTACCCCCAAAAGTAAATCCAAAATTTGCAATTGTAAAGGACATTGAGACCAATCCTCAGAAAGACAACCTGAAAAAATATTAACGAGAGAGAAAGGTACTGCATATTGAAAGATCTGGGTGATTTGTTTCCAGACATGTTTCCAAAAGGTGTGAACAAATGGACAGGAAAAAAGTAAATGCTTTAAATCTACGTTTGTGGACGAACATGACCAGCAAGTATCAGGTAGTGCAGTGTTTATCTTATGAAGCAAGATGGGGAAAGAAGTAGCCTATTGTAAAGGAAGAAAAGTGTCTGTGTGGTGTTAGCTGCTCTAGATGTTTTCCTAATTTTGAGCCAAATTTTGTTTCATAGTTGAATGGACCAGTTGACATCTAGGTCACACTCCCAATTCAATTCCACTTTAGATTTGTGTCCAAGGGTGGTCAAATTACAGAGATATGTATACATTTTTGATGCTTTGGGCCCTGAACTAAGAAATGTATGGGAAATGTTAGAAGTAGTGTGCGACTGATCCAAAGTTAGATCAGCTTGTTTAACAGCTGAATTCAAAGCCTGTTAAAGCAAATGATATTTAGTAAAATATGAAGTAGGAAAGTTACAAATAATTTTAGCCTGGAGAAAAGATAGAATTTTAGCATTCTAAAATAACTGGTGGACCCAAAGAAGACCTTTTTGTCTCCATGACTTCCAGTAAATGGGTTTGCCTTTAATCCTTAATATGATTATGCCAGAGAGAGGATTGAAAAAGTGATTTCACATTGGAAGAACTATCTAAGAGAAATGTATCCAATAACTTGTGCGTATATTTAACAATGGAGGTAGATAGTTTTTGAGGTTTTCAGGTGAAAAATAGATATTCCGGAAAGGAAAAAGGTGCGATATATGATTTCTCAAGCGTCACCCAAAGAAGAAAGTTTGATGGGGAAAGAACAAGCCAATGGGATGATTGGCACAAGTTAAAAGCTTTATGATAGGTTGAAAATCAGGAAAATTAACACCACCTTCTGTTTTTGAACGGATAAGTTTAGCAATTGATATACGTTCCTTTCTTTTATTCAAAAGAAAGGAAGATAATAAAGAATTGATTTTTTTAAGAACTTTTGGGGTATGATAGCTGGAATGTTAGATACAGTAAAAAGGACAATCGGGGATAACATCATTTTTATTGTATCCAACCTCCCCCATCAGGATTTATATATAAGGCATGCCATCTACCAATGAGTGATGAGATCTTTAAGCAGCATTTATCCAAATTTATGGACATTTATTTGAAGTAGAGAAATATATGCTTAAGTATTTTATATAGTTAGTATTCAAATTGAAATTTGTTATTTTAAAATCATCTTTAAAAGTGAATTTAGTTAGAGCTTAGATTTCACATTTGTCATTATTAAGTTTATAACCAGATAAAGAAGAATAAGTCTCTGTTTCAGAGAGAAAAGTGGGTAGAGATGAGAGAGGATTAGAGAGAAACAACAAAATGTCATCAGCTTAAGCTGGCAATTTAATATGCGCGTTTCCATGTTTGAAACACTGGAATTCGGGGTTTTGAGGAAGTCTAGATAGAAAGGGTTCTAAAGATAGATTAAACAAAAAGGGGGATAGAGGACCACCCTGCCTAACCCCTCTACCTAAATTGAAATATGGAAAAGTAAGGCCATTAGCAAATATAGCTGCTGTAGGATTTGAATATAAAAGAGAAATTAACTTATTCATTTTGGGACCAAAACTAAACCATCTAAGTGTTGAAAAAATAAAAGGGTAATAAACTTTGTCAAAAGCTTTTTTCACATCTAAAACTATTGCTGCCAGAGATGTGATAGAATGAGAGGATTTGGAGAGTATATCAAACAAAAGGCGCATGTTATCGGTGAGAAAACAACCTTACACAAAACCTGATTGTTCTTTGCCTAAAAGATCTGGAAGAAAAGATTCTAGTCGTAGGGCCAGGGACTTTGAGAAAATGTTGTAATCAATATTCACTAATGAAATCGGTGCATAGTTTTTACAAAAGCGTGAATCTTTATTATCCTTGAGAATACGGCAAATTAGGGCTTCTAGAAAGGAGCCTGAAAAAACTCCTGTTCATAAGAAAGAAGTCAAAAGCTTATGCAACTTGGGAAGAAGGAGTTACGAAAAAAGGGAAAAGAAATCAACAGTTAGACTATCTGGACATGGGCCTTTATATTTTTTAAGAGCGAGCAAGACAGTGCGTAGTTCTGTTACTGACACATCAAGTTCTAATGAGTCAAAATCGGAAGGGATATCAGAAGGTTTAGCAACAGAAGAGAGGCTTATATAGAGAGTTGTAGAATGTATGGAATTCTTGTAAAATTTCTGAGACTTTAAATCTGGGTAACTGTTGATCATCAAGGATCGAATTAATGATAATTTGTTTTTTTACTTTGAGTTAATTTGACAATAATTTGCCTGACTTGTTTTGGCCGTCATAAAACTTTGTACTGGATTAAAGTAAGTACAGAGAAGCATTTTTGGTAGATTCCTTATTGAATTGAACTTTGGCAGCTATTAGATCTGTTAAACAATCTTTTGATTTAGTAGTGTTGTAAGAATGTTCCATATTTGTTATCTTAGCAAAAAGAGCTGTGGTGGTTTTTTGGGTAATATGACGTTTCCTGGAAACGTAATTGATGATAAAGTCCTGTGCAGCAGCTTTAAAGCATCCCATTAAGGCTAAAATATTCATTAAAAAAAGAGGTAAAGGAGGACATGAAAACAGGGTCGAGTTACAAGGGATTATTAAAACGCCAGCATCTAGGGGCAGAAGATTTGTGGAATATGTCTAGAGAAAGTGATACCGGGGTATGGTCAGAAATTGAGATAGAGCCAATGTCTGCAGATCTCATGGACTGAGAAAGGTCATGAGAGATAAAAAATATAATCAATACATGATTGTGTTTGATGAACTGGGGAGAAGAATGTGTATTCGCTTAAAGTGGGATTGCACAGTCTCCATGCATCAATTAAATGTCTCTGTTGAAAGGAGTGCAGGAATGATTTATGAGCTTTAGAAGGTATAAAGGAAGACAAGGAGTTACGGTTGATGAAGGGGTCGATAATTTGATTACAATCTCCGGCTAATAAGAGGTTATTATGAGGAGATTGCACCAGTTTTTCTGCAAGTTGGAACCAAAAAAGATGATCACCTGAGGTTGGTGCATTTATTTATTTATTTATTTATTTATTGACATTTATAAAGCGCAACATATACCCGAAGGTGTCTTGGCGCTGATTAATTTGCAAGCTACAGATGATACTTAGCTTAACTGCTCTAACCCGGTGCCCCATGAAATGAAACTTATTTGGTAAACAGCCATGTTTTCAGTTTTTTGCGAAATTGGAGCAAAGTGGGACATGTTCTTATGTCCTGAGGCAGGGTGGTCCAGAGTTTGGAAGCTGCTACCACAAAACGACGATCTCCCCAGGCGACTGTCTTGGTGCGAGGAACCGTCAATTGGTTACTGTTGGAAGATGACGAGATGGTTGATATGGACACAGCTGGTCTGTTAAGAAATGCGGGCCTTGCCTATTTAGAGCCTTATAAACTATACACTGTAATTTGAATCTGATTCTGTTCTGAATCGTCAACCAGTGGAGTTTTGTAATTGCGTCTGATATAGGTGCAAACTTTGGAATACCAAAGAGCAGGCGGGCTGCCGCATTTTGTATCGTCTGCATTTTTTTTATGACTCTGACTTGGGTATTTAGGAAGAGCCCATTACAATAGTCCAATGATGTGAGGACCAGAGAACTCACCAGTGTTTTAATGGCAGTCGTTGGGAGGTAGGGGCTTATTTTCCGAATCATGCGCAGTTTGTAGTGGGCTGTTGAAGCCACTTTATTGGCATGATCCATGAAATTTAGACGGTCGTCAAAAATAACTCCCAAATTTCTTACTTTAGTCACTGGTTTAGGAGGGGCACCAAACGTTTGGGGCCACCAAGAGAAGGGCCAGTCCGGTGACAGTTGTCCAAAAATCATAACCTCAGTTTTTTCTGAGTTGAGTCTCAGACAGTTCACCGCCATCCACTCTCCTATCTCTATCAGTCCATTTTGGAAGCGTTGGGCGACCTCCCCTCCGTCACCTCTTATGGCCATAACCAGTTGTGTGTCATCCGCGTAGGAGGTTAGGCTCATCCCATGTGCCTTGATGACATTGGCAAGGTCCGACACATAGATATTAAACAGTGTCGGACTCAGGGATGAGCCTTGAGGTACCCCACACGGCTGAGTCAACTTAGCCGATTGGTAGGGTCCAAGAGTGACGGCCTGAGTTCTATCTAGAAGAAAGGAGGCGAGGAGATCTCTTGCCGTGGAGGAGATGCCCATCTTTTCGACACGGTCGACCAATATACTGTGGTCGACCGTGTCGAAAGCCGCTGAGAGGTCCAACAATACCAAGACTGCTGTCCCGCCCTGATCTCTTATTGATCTGACATCATCAGCTGCTTTAATGAGGGCAGTCTCGGTCCCATGGTATTTCCGAAAACCGAACTGAGTGTCATCTAGCAGTCTGTGTGTCTCGATATACTCGGATAATTGTATATTCATGGCCTTTTCCACCACTTTGGCTATGAAAGGAAGACTGGCTATTGGCCGGTAGTTTTTAACTCGGTCTTATCCGCGCCAGGTTTCTTTAAGAGTGGTTTGAGCAATGTAGTTTTTAAGTTATGGGGGTATATCCCTGAATGCAAAATGGAATTGCATACTTGCGTCAAAACCGGTATAATTGATTCCATCACTGGTAAAAGAGCCGACAGTGGGCAAGGATCCAACATGGATCCAGTTTTAACTGTCGAAACAATGTTTGATATGTCATCTTCAGTTAGTGGAATGAAGCCAGTGAAAGATGGTACTGACAGGGATTTTAGGACCGCCGGAATAACCGAGGTGGCCTTTATAAGAGTGGTTTTAGCTGTGAAGGCTTGATAGATGTCATCAACCTTTGATAAGAAAAAATTGGCCAGAGCGTCGCACATGTCTTGGGAAGGGGGTGGGGTCAGGTCAGGGGTGTTGCCTGAAAGAGATTTAGTGATGTCATATAGTTTTTTGCTGGAGTTCTTTGCCTGCTCAATTTGAGTCTGGTAAAAAGATTTTTTCGCCTTTATAATCATGGTTTTGTATACCGCCAGTGAGTCTTTATATCGCGTCTTGCTCACTGGGTGGTAAGTCTTTCTCCATTGTCTTTCCCACTGTCTATTCTGTTGTTTTTGTTGTTTTAGTTCGTCAGTATACCACGGTGCAGTTGGGGTAGATCTATTCTTAGATATTGACTTGGTGGGAACATTAAACAAAGTGAGTGGAACCTTCCCAATCAATAGGTCCGTAAGTGACCAGTGACCTATATCATCCTTTTCTTGAGAAATAAGCTTAACATGGAGAGATTTGTGGCACAAAGTAGCAACACCATTACACTTACCGTCACCTGGAGAAAAGAAAACATCCCCAACCCAGTCTCTTCTCAACTTTAAGGATTCGGATTCAGTGAGATGTGATTCTTGAATCATGGCTATATCAGCCTTCAGTTTAGACAAATGTGATAATACACCTTGTCTTTTGATCAGTGAGTGTAAACCTCGGAAATTCCAAGTAACAATATTTAATGACATCTAATAACTATTAAGAGAACAGGTTAAATTAGACCAGATAAGATAATACATTTGAAACACGGTAGACCACAACAGTATGTAAATGTAAAGGAACATAATCATAAATGGAGGGGAGATCATGTAAATAAGAAAGGAATCAACTGTAAAGAGAACAAATAGATTAAAGTCAGATATAATAAAAGGTAGAGAAAAATCAGTAATGAAGTATTGTCATATAGCTCCTGTATATCCTTATATCGTGTTAAGTTAGCATAGGTATATTTGAGGTTTAAACGCCATTTTTCTTTCTTGCAACTTCTGCACACGACACTTAATTGTTGACTTAGCTTTCAACCTAGTAGTTTGCCGTGGTTTATGTGAGAATAATATGTTATTGCTCTGGTATCAGCTTTGCTTAATAAACTATGTCTGCACGAAGAGTGCTGAAGTTTCAGGAACAACACGATATGGAATTGTTATGAGGTCTGATCTCTACGCCTTCATAGTCATAACACAAGTGCAGCCTTTGCCAACTCTGGTTTCAGGCGGGATTGATATTGCTTTGCACGAGGCACATAGAACACACTTGATGCGATGCACATGCAGAGAGAGCTGGTGTATGCTGATGTGATTCCTTCATGCTAGGACACTAAGGTATGGGCCCGCCCTAAAACAACCCAAAGAGACCTTCTTAGCTAATAATATAATATATGTGTTAGGGAGGGTGAGATATAAGTGTTGTTAACTCTTATTCATTACAGCATGTTAACATGCTGTCACCATTCGCTTTTTATGTCTTAGTAACTATGCTGGTAATTTTGCTACTGATAATAAGTATACTTGTATTATCTAAGATACTGCGCCTGAGAAGACGGCATTAGTAAATAAACATTTCAAATGCACATGTGTCTTCTTTACTCCATGTTCTGGTTTGTAATGATAATATAACGAAAGAGTGTTCATGAGTTCCACGTACCCTGAGGTACAGTAAGTTCATGTTCTGGTTTGTCTAAACATTGGGAGTTTGATATGTCCAATGAGACACTGTAGCTAGCTCGGTAAGGGGTGAGTTGGATACTAAGGTGAGTTTTGGGACACCCTAATTCGCCGAGGTTCCACTCCTCTGTGCACAGTTCTGTGTGAGAACAGAAACCCTGCGACATGGCGCCCAACGGTTTCGGTGGTCTTATATCATGACACTCGAGTAGTATATCGTTCATACCTTAACCCCTTCACCTCCGTTTCCGGAAAGCGGGGTGTCGGTGAAACCTACCTATTTTTTGAGATAGGTCTTTTTCAAGCTTGATTCTTTCTTAAACGGTTTCTTTGAATTACTACCCAGTTGTGCTACAAAGTATTCTTTGTGTTTTCTTGTTTCCAGTGTTGTCATGGCGGCGGTGGCCATTGCGCAGCATAGTCGCGTGGCGGTGCGCAACCATCTTCAGACGTACCAAGTACCGGTGGATGGGATGGCTGTGATTTTCGTGGTGTGTGCAGATCCGGCGTTTCCTTACGAGTTGTTTTACTCTTGGGTTACGTTTCCGGCTGTGGACGCAACTTCTGGTTTGTTCCACTCCTACACCGCCTCAGCTGTCCCGGCTGAATATACACCGTACAGGGCCCTGGAAATACCTATTGATCATTGGCAGCATCGCGTTTGGTTTGATGGCGCCCTCCCCCACTCTTTGTCCGCTGCGAGGTTAGGTCCACTCTCGATTCCAGGTACTAACTGGCCTGCGTTGGGTGGTTTTACCCCGCACCCGAATCACGGTGCTTGTACCCTTCAGGAAATTCGAAGGTTACATGTTGTATCTATTTCCGTGATTCGAGCACTGGTGCAATACATAGGTCGTCATCTCCCGGGTGGTCCCCCGGGGGGTCCGGCCGCTCAAACGGAACGTGGTGGTTTACGGCTTAATCCAGTTATGGTAAATTCTGTTTTTGGTCAACGCCCTGATAATAAAGATGATTTTCCTTTTTGGCTGGCCGAGAAATTTGACCAACTGGAAGCCGTGTTTCCCAATTCTTCTCCTGCTGACAAACATAGAATGTTGACGATTACTTTACCTAAGGATATCACTCCCGAACTCGTTGACTGTGAAAGCTGGGGTAAGACTTTCGCGGCTGTTTATGCGAGGTGCTTCGGCACCCCATCTATGGCTGTACTGCCTACGATCATAAAACGTGTTCAGGATGATCACGGTCCTGAGGCAGTGGTTGAATTGGGTATGCGCCTGTGTGGTTCTTTTGAGATTGTGAGTGATCTCATACTCTCCAACATCAAGGGAGATGCGGTGAACTTCCAGGTTTTTAATGCACTGGCAGCGTTACCCGATGCCGAAAAGCCCCGCCAGTTAGCGAAGATTGTGGTGGCCGCTTACAAAACTATCGGTCGCACAAGTAAGGGTTTAAAGTACTTCGCGGTTAAGGATAAGAAACAACCACAAGTGCAATCTGCTGCGGCAGATGTACAACCAAAGTCCAAAAAACAAAATTGGCCTCAGAAACAGAAACAGGGGAAGCAACAGCAGCAAACGCAGGAATCTTATCCTGCAACACAAGTCCCTGCGCCAGCTGAGAAAGTTTATGATTTGCGCGATCGCGCGATGATTAAATCACCTGATCGATTTCAGGTTTCTGATCAACGCTCTCCTCGTTCCTTACAGGACTCATCGGCCCAGAAGACCGGTGGAGGAGGAGGCGGACGGGGACGTGGTGGCCAACAGGGACGTGGCCAGCCCCGCCAGACAGAAGGCGCATGGAAGCAGGAGGATTCTACGCCTAAGAGACCGCAGTTTGCGAAAAAGAAAGTCGCAGCCTTAACAGCGCATCGATATGCCACAGATAGTCAGAACGCGGCTTCGGAATCTGACGTGGGCTCTGACCTTGCTGGACAGCGCGGCGGAGATAACCATAGTCAGAGAGGCGCTGCGTCCACTACTGAGGGTGACAGCGACTGATGTCTACGTTGTGATAGAAACGGCAGATACGAGACTTGCTCCCCCTGAAAGACTTTATGAAATTGTCCTGTTAATTGAAGGTGACATACAGCGTACCGTTAAAGGTGTATTTTGGGAAAATCTGTCTTCTACATATGATATTTTACTTTCGGAGGCTGACTGGCCCCCACCTTTTGTGCTTGCGGCGCCGTGAGGGGAGGAGGTGATCCTCCCCAGTTTCGCGAACACTGTCTCGAAAGAGCATGCACAGCATTTTGCAGAAGAGTGGGCTCGGGCTCTCGCGCCGGCTCTGTACCGTAACCAATGTGGTTGGGATAGATTGTCGCCTTGCCACGAAATTCCGTTGCGGTCTCAGCCGCAGCCTCAACCTCAATATCCCTTTCGGCGTGAAGCAAAATCTTCCGTCGCGGAAATCCTTGAACAATTGGAATATCAGGGAGTTATTGAAACGTGTGTGTCACCGATGAATAATCCCCTTTTTACTGTGAACAAACCTGACGGATCATATCGTTTGGTTTTAGATTACCGGCATTTAAACTCGCATTGCCGTAACTGTGCAGTACAGAATACCCACGGCTCTGCCCTTGTGGATAGTCTCGTGCGTAAGCGTTTCAAGACAACGCTTGACATATCCAATGGTTTTTATGCCCACAGATTGGACAGCTTTAGCTCCCAATGGACCAGTTTTACGAGCGCTGGAGTCCAAAGACAATTCCGGCGTCTTCCAATGGGCTATAAGAATAGTCCTGGTATATTTACCGCTCGCATTGTCTCTATTCTGGAGGCACTCGACCCTGATGCTTTTTCGTATGTGGATGACATATATCTCACAGACGACGATATTTGGGAGCATCTGTGTCGTGTAAATTCTGTTATTTGCAACTTCGCTGACATGGGTTACAAATTTAACTTTGCAAAATCGCACATTGCTGAACACACAGTGTTGTTTTTGGGCTATGAGCTCAACAATGAAGGTAGAGGTTTGGCTCCTCACTTCTTAGAGAAGTGCGCACAATTGCGCGCTCCTACAACACTGAAAAAAATACAATCTTTACTGGGCTTTTTGAATTTCGGAAGGACATACATTCCGGATTATGCCCAGCGTATCAAGCCGTTGTATGCATTAATACACCTACTTTCTCAAAATCATGCTGGCTGCCTGAGCATTCAGCCATTTTGCAATCCTTGCAGGCTGATCTGCTCGCTTCTAAATACTTACTGACTCGTGATAACCACACCAACCTGGTGATAAGAATAATCCCAGGGGCGGTGGGTTTCACGTACCTGACTTTTAATGAAGGAGACACAGTGCCTATTGCTTACAAGTCACACTTGTACACTTCGGCTGAATTGCGGTTTCCCACTGTGGAGAAAGTTTTAACTGCTGTACAGATGGCGATTCTTAAAGAACGAGCTCTGTCACAGGGGAAGCGCATGTTAGTGGTAACACCCTGTCCTCATTTGGAGGCAGTCACGAAAGCCAGTGTACCGAATTCAAAAGCTTTGCACCCTCGGTGGATTCAGTGGGCTGCGTCATTGACATCCACGGATGTCACGTTCATTTTTGACGCTTCCTTACGGTCGCAAGAGTTCTTGCAGTATGAGTTCGTTCATCCTGCTCCTCTGGCTATGCGACCTTTGGAGGACTTCCATTGCATCATTTACACTGATGGGTCGGCGCAGGTTGCGCATGGCTCTAAACATGCCTACGTTTCCGCATGCGCTATTGTGGTGGGTGCTATGTTGAACGATGAGTTCATTTCCAGGGAAGTACACACCTTGCCCCTTGGCGATTGCACTGCACAATTGGCTGAGCTTCGTGCTCTTTTACTAGCGTTGGAGTACGCAGATCCAAGTGTTACTACTCTTATTGTAAGTGATTCTTACTACTGTGTCCAGTCTTACAATGAGAACTTGTTCTTTTGGATTCAAAATGATTTTCATGATTCCACGGGTAGCACAATAAAACATAAAATGATCTGGGTTCGAGTGGCAGAGCTTAAGGCTATGTTGCCACTCGTTTATGTGATTCATACTCTCGGTCATCAGCGCGTGGGAGTACACGCTGTTGGCAATTCGCTTGCTGATGAAGCAGCGAAATCTGCAGTATCTACATACTTAGTTGCAGCGGTTACTAGATCAAAAACCAAGATTGATAGCGACATCTTGGCGGCAGTTGCTGCCTCTGAGAAGGGAAGTAAACGTCCTGCGGGATTCCCTTCGAAATACAAATACCACTTAAGTCCCGAAAAGGTTCCTTTTGTGACAATTCCTGACGTTGGGGAACGGCTGATTCCCAACTCGGATCGCAGAGCAGACTTGATTACAGCGGCACATGAAGGTGTGGCGTCTGCGCATGCGGGCGTCTCGGCCACTGTAGCTCAATTACAACAACGTTTCTGGTGGCGGGGACTGTACAAACAGACGCGTGATTATGTCCTTCTTTGTGACATATGCCAGCAGATTAAACCTTCAACTGCTACGCGTCCGCCACAGACTCAGTTGTACATTTCTAATAAACCACTAGGTTGTGTTTATTTAGATCACTGCGGTCCTTTTTCATCTGATACTGCGTATAAGTACATCTTAGTAGCAGTTGACTCATGCACACGCTTTGTGTGGGTGTGGCCACATCGCAGCGCTGATTCACGGACTGTCATTAGAGATTTGCGTGTCTTTATAGGGATTTTTGCCTGTGGTACTTTCCATTCGGATCAGGGTCCGGCTTTCGCCTCTAAGGCGTATAAGGATGCCATGACTTCGATGGGGTCCAAGTCAAGTTTTCGTCTCCCTACAGACCTGAGGGTAACAGTGTAGTTGAGCGAATGAACCGTGATTTAAAGCAATCTTTGACAGCCCGAGTTATAGGCACTGGCAGAAACTGGCTGGCTCACCTCTATGGCGTGCAGCGTGCTCTTAATAATCTCCCTAGAAGGTCTCTGGGTGGGCGGACCCCATACGAAATGCTCTTTGGTATCAAGATGTACGTCCCTGACCTTGACGGTCTAGACTATGTGGTTCGCGCCACTTCCTTTGACGCAGATGAACATTGCAATGTTTTACAGAATCTACAAAAGACCAGAGACAGTCTTGCAAAGGAACATTTGCCCTCCACGTCGGATGATGCGTTGCAGATCCCGGTAGCTGGCTGGCTACCCCAAGTTGGCGAACTGGTTCGAGAGAAGATCGATAACAAGAAAGAATTTGGTCCTTCCTATCGAGCTCCGGTTCCCGTCGTTGGAGTGAAGGGCACAAGAACAGTCATTTTACCACCACTTCCTGGTCGAAAGGAAAACAGGTTTATTTCAATTGACAATGTCAAGATACACAGAGTGGCCGATTCTTCTTAGCATGACGCCGGCTGTTTCCTGTCCTTCCATTGTGAGAAATTCAGTTATGCCCACTGCTTCTAATATTGAACCTGAAGTGGCCATCGAATTACCTGCTGTTTCCAGTCCGTTATTAAATAATTTACCCGGAACTAACATTGATGAGTTGGACTAAACCTACCCCACTGATTTGTCCATGCCTGACCTGCAAGCTCGTTTAGCCACGGAATCCAGATTTTCATTTGACTCTGCTTCCCTTGCCTCGAAGAAACCCTCTCGAATTGCAGTTTATGCTAGCCTGTTTAAAAAACATTTTTTGATACCCCCTTGGACATACATTTGGCTGGTCCTTTTTTCAGTTTACCTTTTTATGTCAATTGGTTTTGTGTTTTATTTTTTTCGAATTATGAATGGCCACTATGTCGAGGAGAGAACTTGCATTACTCATTTAAATGGAACTTTGGCCCCACTTTCCTCTTCACATTCTACACACAGATTAAAAAGAGACTTGACTTTGGTTAACATCACAGCATGGCCTGTCCTTGATGGAATCGTGTGGGATGCAGTTCGGTTTCAGATTCATGGCCCAACGGAAGTTGTTAATGTCCCTAATGTACTTAGAGTAAATATGGGGGATGTGGTGAAACAAAACATTCGTTCTGATGACTGGGATGTCAATGCTGTAGAAAGTTTATTTTCTGATTTGCAATACTATGCTGCATCTGATGCTGAGGATTTATATTTAGATTCTGCTAATTATGGTGAATTATTCTGTTACCAACATTATGGCAATCACTTCTTACACAAATCATCATCCAGGAGGGATACTGTTAACTTTACTCAGTGGGAACATTGCCCAGCGCCTCATCAGGGGAGTTCTGAAACATTTCTGAGAAAGTATTCTTACTTCACTGACTTTAATCAGTCCAATCCCGAGTCCTTTTATTTTAGGTTTCGAAAAATGCCAATGTCCAAGGTTAGACTTACCGATACTAAATTGTTGTATTCCAAGTCCTTCCTTGATCAATTAGTTTCTGGAGGCATGAGTTATGGAAGGATACGATAGACCTTAAATCAGTTTGGGGTTCGAAGGCCTGGCAGGTACAAGGCACTGAGGCTCTGCACCGTGCATGTCTCATCCCGAATCATATGCTGTTTCTGAATGAAACAATTTTCCAGACCACATGCTTTGGATTGGCTACTTCTAAAAAATTAAACGCTCCTTCTTTCCCGGAGTTGGAGGAATATGATGGTTGGAGTAATTTTACTCAGTTGTCCATTAGAGACTTACAGACTCTACTTCTTAATTCCTCCTTTAACATTTCCAGTGTGAATCCTAAGGGTTGGCTGCTTTGGCACCGTAGTGCTGATTCTTGCCAACATAGATTTTTGAATTTAACTGACGGTTTTAAAACTGTTAGATCTGATCCCCGTTTTGACTTAGGTCATACTGTCACCTCGTATTCTGTAGGCAAATTGTGTCAAAACTGGCTGAAACATTCGACTTTACCTGCGGTTAAGAATCACCTTTCTAAACTAAATGCAGAAGTGGACTTGAATGATTTCATTAAAGGCCTGGCTAGTGGCAGGTCGAAAAGGTGGTTATATGGGGTTTACAATGAAATTTGGAAGCTATCACAGATTGAGGCTGCTACACGCCTTAGGGCTATTGATCAAGCAAATCTTGAGAAAGTGCTTGCAGTTGTTGACAATAGCATTAATGTGCTTTCCTCTAGAATTTACACTTTGGATAATATTGTGTCGTCAGTCTTCGATATTGTACATGATGAAGTGTCAGTATTATACCATGGTCAAAATCAATTACGATCAATCATGCAGTTTGCATGGACCCTTCAAACACTAAAAATGGGTAAGGTTCCCTGGGGATACATGAACGTTTCTTCTTTATTTGCACCGTTTAATTTGACTGACAAACAACGCTTACTTTCAATGCGTGATGCCTCCTTTTCTATGTTACATATTGAAAGGTTAGAATCTTTACCTTTTTCCGTGGCTGAAGCCACTGCTGCAACGTGGCTTATCCACGGTTTAATAACGCTGCCTTTTGCTTTATATAAGTTTTCAAATTGCATGAAATATGTACCAATAGGTCGTTATGAACCTTTAGGTAGCGGTTTCCTTCATGAAGTCTGGTCACTCCCATACACATACAGATGTTTTAAGGATGACCAGGAAGTTTATCTAACAGGGGAGGAGTGCACTGAGACGCCAGATCATTCTTTAATGTGTAGACACATACAGTTACACGGTTCATGCAACAAGGACCGACCCAATATGGCTTGCGTTTTACAAGGCACGCCAGTTCCTGCTATCATCCCCACGTTTAAATTATTAGAGAATGGTAGTTATTTGATGCTCAATAATGAAAACTGTTGTGGGTTAATTAAAGGTATAGCTTTCATAGTTACAGTAAGTGAGCGGGTTATTTGCTGCAGAAATGTGCTTTATCCTCCCACACGTGAACATAGGGAGTCTTCCATCTGGCCACAGATACCAACCTTGGGAGCAGAATTCAGCGGCATGGCAAGAATAAGGGCTCTTTTGTCCCAGAAAGAGGTGGCCTTGAGCTCGGCCCGTGAAACTTTCGTGCTTCACATTGCAAACACCCGTACAGAGGTTCAGGCTCTTTTGAATACTGATTTGCCTCTGCATTTCGGAGCTATGGTTCGCACTATCTTTAACGCATCCTCCACAAAAGGCCTAGCACATTTTTTTAAAGTTGTTAGCAGTGGTCTCGTGACTTCATTTGAAAAGATTTTTGGAGTCGTCCCTGCTTTCTTCCATTCTATTTTTTCATCCTTGTTTGGAGGGTTCCCGTTTTTACTTGCATTAGCGGCTGGCGCACTAGTGTTTTTTTGTCTTTTTAAATATGGATGTCCTTTCTGTGCAAGACCCCGCGCAACAGCTACTGACGCGGTTTCGCAACCGCATGCTTGAATATTATGGCACACTGCCGCTGGCGACTTTGAGCACGGCATATGGATTATCTTTTCGATTCTCCTACTTCACCTGTGTCCAGCCTGTATTTCACTGCCTGACCTGTGATTTCCATTGGGCCATTGATTTGTGTCTCTGCGGACCGGTTTCTCCTGACGTCGATTTTAATCAGCCGATGAGTCCTATCATTGCTCACGAGTTGGTTTGTTCTGACGAGAGGATTATGGCCTTAGCAGTGGCGCATGGACTAATGGGTCCCTGGGATATATTGTCGGCAGCACAGACTTTCTTGGAACAAAGTTTTCTTGAAAACCCACCTAGCTGTCCTCTGATGGTTATAGAGGATCCGGTGCTAGGAGAACATGTATGTTCCTTTCATCTTTTAAATTGGATAGCTGAACTATTTTCGGATGAGGACAGTGATTTCCTATTAGAGGCTGTTGCTGCTTACTTTTCATATACAGTTTTATCATAGACACTGCCTCGGATTGACGTGCTGATCAATAGCATTTCATTGATTTTATTGACTTATTTGTCAAGAACTTTTTATTTTCTTTGCCTGTTGGCTTGAGCCACGTTATATTTTTGGGCTATTTTTTAGCATTACTTTTTAAAGTTTAGTTTTGATTCATTCTCGCTTACTGTTGAGTTCTGCTCTCATGTGATGGCACTTCTGTTATCATATTTAGTCCGTTCTCAGATCATGGGGGGGTGTCATATAGCTCCTGTATATCCTTATATCGTGTTAAGTTAGCATAGGTATATTTGAGGTTTAAACGCCATTTTTCTTTCTTGCAACTTCTGCACACGACACTTAATTGTTGACTTAGCTTTCAACCTAGTAGTTTGCCGTGGTTTATGTGAGAATAATATGTTATTGCTCTGGTATCAGCTTTGCTTAATAAACTATGTCTGCACGAAGAGTGCTGAAGTTTCAGGAACAACACGATATGGAATTGTTATGAGGTCTGATCTCTACGCCTTCATAGTCATAACACAAGTGCAGCCTTTGCCAACTCTGGTTTCAGGCGGGATTGATATTGCTTTGCACGAGGCACATAGAACACACTTGATGCGATGCACATGCAGAGAGAGCTGGTGTATGCTGATGTGATTCCTTCATGCTAGGACACTAAGGTATGGGCCCACCCTAAAACAACCCAAAGAGACCTTCTTAGCTAATAATATAATATATGTGTTAGGGAGGGTGAGATATAAGTGTTGTTAACTCTTATTCATTACAGCATGTTAACATGCTGTCACCATTCGCTTTTTATGTCTTAGTAACTATGCTGGTAATTTTGCTACTGATAATAAGTATACTTGTATTATCTAAGATACTGCGCCTGAGAAGACGGCATTAGTAAATAAACATTTCAAATGCACATGTGTCTTCTTTACTCCATGTTCTGGTTTGTAATGATAATATAACGAAAGAGTGTTCATGAGTTCCACGTACCCTGAGGTACAGTAAGTTCATGTTCTGGTTTGTCTAAACATTGGGAGTTTGATATGTCCAATGAGACACTGTAGCTAGCTCGGTAAGGGGTGAGTTGGATACTAAGGTGAGTTTTGGGACACCCTAATTCGCCTAGGTTCCACTCCTCTGTGCACAGTTCTGTGTGAGAACAGAAACCCTGTGAAAGAGAGGAGGAGAAAAGGGAAGAAGAAGGGTAAGGATGGAACAAAGAGGACAAACAAAAAAGGGAAGAGGATACAAGTAAATATACAACATCAAAAAATGGGGAAAATAAGAGGACAGAGAAGGAAAGACACATACCCTTAGCTTGGAGAATAATAGAAGAAAGAGAGAAAGAGAGTAACAATAATGGAAAATTCGTAAGATAACAGATAGAAATGTGAGATATTAAGTAAATAAAGGAGGGGTAGTGAGTGAGAGGAGGGATAGCATGAGATAAATGAAGGAGAAAAACATAAAGGAAAAGACACATACCTACAAACAACCAAAAATGGGAGGGGGGAACCACATAGAAGGGAGGCACATCCAGATCTCACGGGGGAGGCACGCGTAGGACCGAATATTACGTAGTGCGAAAAACAACAGGATAAACACACACCAAGGGTACCTATAAGGGAAAGGAACATCATTAAACTACAAACTTGACAACAAGAAGGGTCACATTCTAATCAGAACAAAAATAAATATAGCTGGAACAGTGTAGAAAAAAAGAGAAAATATGTTATTCGAAGGTTCGAGAAACAAAGAAAGCAACAACATTTAACAAATCATTATAATCAGTCAAATTGAGAGGCAGGGGCATTAGAAGTGTCCATAGTATCAGCTCTACAGAAATTGAGAAAGCTTTTCAGTTTAACAGGATCCTCGTAGGTGTTTGTCTTGTTTCTATAGGTGACCTTAAAGAGGCAAGGATGGAAAAGGCCATATCTAGCTCCGAGATCACCAAGATCTGGTCTCATCTATACATCAGTCAGCAGTACTCTTAGCATAGTCTTGTGAGAAAAACAACATGTGACCCAACCATGTGATGCGCGGTGACTTTTTAGAAGCTGCTAAAACTTTAAGAAGGTCTGTGTATTCTAAAAAATATAAAATGACACCTTGTCGACGCTGAGCAGAAGTATCAGCGTGTGGACGACCCAGTCTATTGTATATTTAAGACAGTTTCTACAGGTAAGCCCAACACTTTAGGCAGAATAGACTTGAAGAAGGAGAGAGGATCCGAACCTTCCATGTTTGCTGGCAGGCCATAAATGTGTAGGTTGTTCCTTCGATTTCTGTTTTCTAAATCTTCAACATGCCTCTGTAGAAGAGTCACTTGTGATTAGAGAGCATGTACTTTAGTTTTAGTCTCGCTTTATGAAGAAATACTCTTCTCTACTGCAATAAGTCTCTCATCCAATTGGGACCATCTATCAGTCAAAAATTGAAGTTTTGAATTTGTCTCTTCCATAAAGGTTTTTAAGTCTCCTATTTCCTCCAAGAGCAAGTCAAAATAAGCTGGTGGTGGTGATTTTGCAGGGAGGGTCTTTTTTGAGTCGTTTAGAATTAGCTTTGACTGAGTTTGTTAATACGGGTACCATTGACTGTGCCTGTGGAGGTGCACCAGGCTTTGGTGAGGAGGAAGAAGCAGACTCAATCATGGCAAACTTAGTGAAGATTGTAGAGTTCTTGATGAATCTGTTGGACTGAAATGAGGTAGAGGAAGAAAGCCTCCGCAGCCTCCCCATAAAATGAGCAAGAGGAACTTAAGAGAAGTGTAAGTAAAATAATAGCACAAAAATCAGTTGCAGAGGAGGGTCAAAAATCAAAAGGAACCCAGGAGCAGTCAACGTATTCAAGAACGAATAAGCTGGTAGAACAGGGGAAATTCTGTTATTGAAGTATAAGAATATCACTTGATAGTGAAAGTAGTGATTTTCTGTGCACAAAATAGTGATGAGGGAAGAAATATATTAAAGTAAGTTGCAACTGTGGCTTCAACTCCTAATGAATAATGAACGTTGCGATCACGTTCTTGAGAGGAGAACGACGTTTTTTTTAAAGATATATGCACAGTACCTCAACATTAACAATTTTTCCAGGTAAAACAAGACCCAGCCGTGCAAATGGAGAAATCAGGGCAAAACATGTTGAGTGGCACTCAAAATAATGGCAGGCAGAAAACGCGCACCTCTGGAGCATAATGTAGCGGTTGACTCCGACGAGCATACAGCAAAATGGCGGCCGCATCTGAGGTAACAGCGCGGATGTAGAAATACCTTCAAAGCTCGCTGGTGACGTGCCACATGCACAGCCAGGGTATCCTTTGGTGTTCTTTGAAGCAAAGGACGCACTTCAGATAGCTTACGGGTCATGGAACGTGCACATAATGGTCCTAACCAGTGCCGGTCCTCAGGAGCTCAAGAAGTGTCCGCCATCTTCCGTGGGCATCAAGCCACGCCCCACCTGGTATTCAGACTCTTGAAAGACCACTCTCTATGGACAGACAGGGCCAGATTGGGGACCCGAAAGCCCTTTCAAAAATGCTCAAACCAGTCCTGATCCCTTCCTCCTTCGCACTATTTCTCTCTTCTATCCATACAATGTCACTCTCTCTCCTGTCTCTCTTCTCCCTCTCTGGTCACTTTCTTTCCACCTTCCGCCCCCTCTCTCTTCCACTCGCTTTTCTTTTTCAGGACTCCCTGTTCCTGATCAATTAATGATTGGGACCTGGGGAAAGTGATAGAGGCACCAGCAGCATCCCTGGGATTTCAAAACCGGCCTCCAAGGGCGCCCACCCACTAGGGAAATGCCCAGTGTAATGAAAGACCTGTCCGGCCCTCTGATGGGTATATAAATATTCAAAGGTTTATACCAGCAAAGGAGGATGCTTGCACATGTTAGAAAGCTAACACTACAAATGCAGACAGCTTTGTAACACGACCTCCACGTG
The DNA here is from genome assembly GCF_964261635.1 of Lissotriton helveticus. Taxonomy (NCBI): domain Eukaryota; kingdom Metazoa; phylum Chordata; class Amphibia; order Caudata; family Salamandridae; genus Lissotriton; species Lissotriton helveticus. The sequence goes on along the minus strand of NC_136063.1, from coordinate 240,551,064 downwards.
TATGCTACTTTTTAAAACATATGTTTGGCAATCTTTAAAGTCAATATTCAAAACTTTGTTCTAACCTAGCCTTCTAGCACTTATTTGCTGTGTGTCATGGTATTGCTAATATGTGATATGTGTTTGCAGAAATGCCATGAAAGATGGTTTACGTGTCAAAGCATATTTAACTGTTTTATTATAAAGTGGTGATGTTTGTCTATAGGGTAAGACACATATTGTAGTAATCACCACATCATTTGCTTATTTGGCGTAAAAGTATAGTATGGTTTCTGCACATCAATAGAGCGGTCAATTTATGATTTATAGTGCATAGTTTCCTGGGCGAAATAAATATGCTTGGAAACCCAGCTCAGAAAATGACTTTTCCCAATCAGCTCCTATTTTCTAGCAGGAGAGTTACACATTTCTTTTCATGTTTGCTTCGCTATGATTAGGCCTCTGTTTTGAGAAGTTGTCAGAAAATATGAGCACACCATTGAGGATGGTTATGAGTAGAGAAGGAACTGCATTTGATAGAAATTCCATTAATCTTAAGGAGCTTAAGGAGCTTATGTGTTAATGAAAAAGTTGCTCTCTGCAGAACGATGCCAAAAAATCTAAACTTTGCAATTGCCAACCTGCTGCCATAACTTTTAGGCTGCAGAAAAGTTAATTGCTTGTGAAAATTGTTAGTCGATGTCATTCCAAAGGCACAACTTGAAGAAAGGAAGTACATAAAAATCGGCAAAGATATCATCAGTTCACAAATGCAGACATAAACAATCAATAGAGTAATGAAACCTTTACAGCAGTGGACATTATGACAAATGTATATTGCACATAAACTAGTTGCCCTCTGTTCATACAAATGATCTAAAATAATTTATAACACATAGCCCCTCGTCCTGAGGATTAATTTATAACACATAGACTGTTGGCCTGAGGATTCATTTATAAAACATAGCCACTCATCATGAGGATTCATTTATAGCATGTATCCCTTCCTCCAGAGCATACATTTGCAACACATAGCCCCTCGTCATGAGGATTAATTTATAACACATAGTCCCTCGTCCTGGGCATTAATTTACAACACATAGCCCCTCATCCTGAGGATTAATTTATAACACATAGTCCCTCGCCCTGGGGATTAACTTATACGTGAAAGCCCCTCATCCTGAGGATTGATTTACAACACATAGCCATTTGTCCTGAGAATTAATTTTCAACACATAGACCCTCGTCCTGAGCATTAATTTATAACACAAAGCTCCTCATCCTGAGAATTCATTTATACAACTTAGCCCCTTGTCTGCAACATAAATTTGCAACACATAGCTCCTCGTCTGGAGGATTCCTTTATAAAACAGAGCCACTTGTCCTGAGGCTTAATTTATAACACAGTCCCTCCTCCTGAGCATTAATGTACAACACATAGCCACTCGTCCTGAGCATTAATTTATAACACATAGTCCCGAGTCCTGAGGATTCATTTATAACACATAGCCCCACGACCTGAGCATTAATTTAAAACATGGAGTCCCTCGTCCTGAGGATTAATTTATAACTCCTGCCCCATCATCCTGAGCATTCATTTATAACACACACTCCTCACCTTGAGCATTCATTTATGACGCAGCCCCTCTTCTTCAGCATTTATTTATCACATATAGCCCCTAGTGATGAAGATTAATTTATAACACATAGACCCATGTCCTGAGCATTAATTTATAACACATAGCCCCTCGTCCTGAGCATTAATTAATAACCCATAACACCTAGTCCTGAGCATTAATTTAGAGCAAAGTGCCCCTCATCCTGAGCATTAAAATACAACACAAAGACTTTAATCCTGAAGATTGGTTTACAACGCATAGTCTTTTGTCCTGAGAATGTATTTACAACACAAAGACCCTCGTCCTGAGCATTAATTTAAAACACATAGTTCCCCGTCCTGAGGATTCATTTGAAAAACATAGCCCCTTGTACAGAGCATAAATTTGTAACAAATAGCTCCTCATCCAGAGGAATAATTTATAACACAGAGGGCCCGATTCACAGAACTAACTTAAGACAAAATCCTAAACTTACTACCATTTTGGTATTCACAGAAGGCACTTACTCATTTTGTTATTCACAGAAGGCACTTACTCATTTCGGTATTCACAGAAGTTAGGAGTCCTAACTTTAGGACTCCTAAATGCCTTCTGTGAATACCGAAAGTCTTAAAGTTAGGATTTTTCTCAGTTTAGGAGTAGTAAAGTTAGGACTCCTAACTTTAGGACTCCTAAACTGGGAAAAATCCTAACTTTAAGACTTTCGGTATTCACCAAAGGCATTAGTTAGGACTCCTAACTTTACTACTCCTAAACTGAGAATAATCCTAACTTTTAGAATTTTGGTATTCACAGAAAGCATTTAGGAGTCCTAAAGTTAGGACTCCTAATTTAAGTACTCCTAAACTGAAAAAAAGTCTAACTTTAAGACTTTCGGTATTCACAGAAGGCATTTAGAAGTCCTAAAGTTAGGAGTCTCCTAAACTGAGAAAAATCCTAACTTTAAGACTTTCGGTATTCACAGAAGGCATTTAGGAGTCCTAAAGTTAGGACTCCTAACTTCTGTGAATACCGAAATGAGTAAGTGCCTTCTGTGAATACCAAAATGAGTAAGTGCCTTCTGTGAATACCAAAATGGTAGCAAGTTTAGGATTTTGTCTTAAGTTAGTTCTGTGAATCGGGCCCAGAGCCACTCGTCATGAGGAAGAATTTATAACACATAGCCCCTCATCCTGAGCATTAATTTATAACACATTGCCCCTCATCCTGAGAATATATTTATAACCCATAGTCACACGTCTGAATCATAAATTTGTAACACATTGCCACTCGTCCTGAGCATTCATTTATAACACGTAGTCCCTCATCCTGAGGATTCATTTATAATGTATAGCCACTCATCTCAAACATTAATTCATAACACAGAGCCCCTCATCCTGAGGATTAGACATAGCCCTGAGCATTCATTTATAACGCATAACCCTGTGTCTGAGCATTAATTTATAACATATAGCCCCTCGTCCTGAGGATTAATTTATAACACATAGCACCTCACCCTGAGGATTCATTTTTAACACTGAGTACCGCGTCCTGAAGATTAATTTATAACACATAGCCGCTCATCCTGAGTATTAATTTAAAACATAGAGTCCCTCTTCCTGAGTATTTATTTATAACTCATGGTCCATCACCCTGAGCATTCATTTATAAAACATAGCCTCTCGCCCTGAGAATTAATTTATAGCACATAGTCCCTCATCCTGAGGATTTTGTTATAACCCCTGATCCTGAGCATTAACTTTTAACACATAGCCCCTCATCCTGGGCATTAATTTATAAGACATAGCCTCTCATGCTGAAGATTAATTTATAAGACATAGCCCCATGTCCTGAGCATTCATTTATAACACAGTATCCCTCGTCCTGAGCATTAATTTATCATGCGTAGACATTTGTCCTGAGGATCAATTTATAACAGTTAGCCCCTTGTTGCCAGGAACGGCAATTTGTGTTCCTTCTCTGTTCCCAACTAATAGCTTGCAGGAGAAAACAGCTGTGTTACCCCTGGTGCAGACTCTGTCATTTTCCTTCCATGATATGCTCCAAATAAAGATTAATGTTCGTTTTCACCCCATCCAATATGGAGTCTATTCCTGGACCGATCTCGTAGGTTAGCGGTCTAGTGCTCCACAACTATTTTCAAGTTCGTAAGTGCGTTCCCTGAATGCGACGCACTTCAACTGAATATATCTGTGAGGAGGATGTGTTTCGTTATTCCTCTCCCAACATCGAAGTATTTTCCTCAGGGGCGATTTTAATTCTGCTTATTATCGCCGCCTGCCAGTCTGGAGATTTGACGAGTTCGACGACGTTCCTAGTCCTACTGGAATTCATCCTTGTGAGCATTTTCGAGGCTATCTCTGTGGTGTCTTGAGTCCTGTATTTGTACTCCGCTATTGGTGAGTCAACCTTTGTTTATACTCGCCTAGCTATTGGGAAGACTGCGCGTATGCGATAGTAGAGCTGTTTCAGTACATTTAAGAAAGAACTTTGCAGCGCTCCACAAGAGAATTATCTCCTCCATACTTGCTGGTCACTTTGAACTTTTGAATGATGTGACTGGAAGCTACTCGGGCAGAGCAGTCTTCCAGGATATAGAGCATATGCTGCACGTAGAAAAAAAAAAAAAAAATATATATATATATATATATATATATATATTTATATATATATATATATATATATTACCTACTGGCGGTCGCCAGTAGGTATATATAGATATATAGTTAGGATTTTTTCTCTATGGGATTTTTGAAAATTCTATGTCTAATAAGTTTGGCGTTTGTGGACGGAATTGGCTGAAATTTTCAGGAAAATGGAACATTTTGTTTCTGAGCAGCCACTGAAAATTTGGGGGGGTTTCGTCAAGGGGGGGCCGAGAAAAAAGGGTGGTCCCAAAACGCGTTTTTCCCATGTTAATTTCCATAGGGCGGTTGGCCTCACTTTTAGCCCGAACGGCTGAATGGATTTGCACGAAACTTGGCAAAATTGTAGGGACTGTTAGCCTGATATGCCTTTGCTAGGTCTCAAGATATGTGCTCCAGTGGATTTTGAGAAATTAACGTTCAAAAAAAGATATATATCTGTAAGCGCGCTCCGGGTAGCGCCCCGGTTCGCGTACTTGACGCGTAACGGAACTTCACGAAGCGAAGCTGATTGGCTCTCCGGTGTCTGTCAACATTCTAAACAGTCCGGAGCGGCCGCCATCTTGTCTCTCGGTAGGATCGAGAGACAAGAGGAGGCCAAAATAAACGGGGAAATGACCATAAGGGGGCATAGTAGATCCTCCCTGACCCCCTAGGTTTGATGTGGAGGCTTTAAAAGGGCCCCACGGGGCAAAAAAAATAATATTTTTTTTCTTTGTTTTTGCGTGGGGAGCGCCCGGTACGCGCACCGGGAAGCGGTCCGAGGAGCGTACTATGAGGAAAAAAGAAAGACAGGGTATAAAAATTTGGGCAATTTTGTTATAAATGGAAGGTAGTTCTGAAAAGAACTGTTTTTTTATTCTTTTTATTTTGTCTTATTTTTTTAATTAATTTTCTGAACAATTTTTTGAATTTTTTTTGATTTTTGAAAACTATTTTGTGTTTTTTTGTGTTTTTTTAGAGGAAATAACAAAAAAGCAGGGTTTGAACATGTCTCAACAGGAGCAAAAAAAAATAAAAAGGATTCATTGTTTTCTCATCTTGATGCATTTATGATTTTCTCCAGCTCGGTTAATCAAAGTAATACTCTTCTCTCTATAACAAATAGTTCCTCCACAATATATACAAACTATTTTGTAGTGTTCAAAAGGAGCTTGAATATTGTCTGGTCCGGCGAATGAGCTTTGTCCACTGGAGGTGCTGGGGATGACATTTGGGGGATTGGCAGCAAGATGGCTCTGCCTTGGTGTTTCTGGCAGGAACTGCCTTACTTGCTCTTCCTCCTCCTCCTCCTCTTCGTCCTCATTATCTTCCTCTCTACCAAAGTCCAGTGTTGGAGGTGGTCCTTTTGGTGGTGGTGGTGGTGGTGGTGGTTGCTGAGAAGCACCAGCTGCAGCTATTACAGAAGCCATTGTGAAAAATAGGTCTTGCTCTCTGGAAGTAGAAAGTAAGAATGAGGTAAAAACAAGGAGGGGTTTTCATCATTTGGGAAAAAAAAATAGTTCTAAACCAATGAAAAGTGTTATTTTTAGGTCACATGACCTAGCCTAACAACATTAGGAAACCAAAAGTGAAATGAACCAATGAAAAGTGTTATTAACAAGTCACATGACAAATCACATGACCTGTTATGCTTACGGTACGCGCTCCGCGCCCCGGATCGCTTCCGGGAAGCTGCGCTTCGCTTCGCGGACCGGAGCGCTTCCGGGTGCGCTGAAGCGGCGCGTCATATGACGCATTACGCAACAACGCGATACTTCGCGATTACGCGATGCGTCACGATGTTGTTTTCGAACGTGGCAGTTGCACAAACGGAACGTTTACCGGTTCGCGGACCAGGTCGCGGCAAGAAATTGAGCTAACGGGAAGCTACCCGGTTCGCGGACCGGAAGCGAAACAAAAAAATATATTAAAAAAAATACATTAAAAAATTGTATTAAAAACATATAAAATATATATTTCGATTTAAAGAAGAATACATTTTAAAGCTTTTGATATTTGCTATTAAAAAACCATTGAAATTCACTGAAAAAACCATAGGTTATACACCATATATAGTTAGGGATTAGCATTTACAAAACCTTGAAAATTCACTGAAAAAACCATAGGTTATAGACCATATATAGTTAGGAATTAGCATTTACAAAACCTTATTTTACTCACACAAAACCATTGAAATTCCATATATAGTTAGTTGCACTAACTATATATCGCGCACCCGCAATCCACTGCTGATGATGTCACATATTACATCATTCATGACATGGTCAGTGACATCACTGATGACATCACTGATGACATCTCAAATGACATCACTGATGACATCACTGATGACATCTCATTTGACATCTCAAATGACATCACTGATAACATCATCCAGTGACTGTGTGTTTCTGTAAAGTTTAAATATGTTTGATATATTGAAGAATGAGTGGATGTATAAGTGTCTGGATGAAGGATTTAGTAGGTGCGTGACTGACTGTATGAGTGAGTGAATAAATGTGTCGTACTAAATGCATGGGTTAGTGACTAAACTGTCTGAATGTGTGCATCAGTATGTCTGTTGTGATGTAAACTGCTGCATGTGTTGATCATTAGCTATACGAGAGGCTATATGTTTTATTGATTGGTTGCCCAAGTATTTGTATGGGAGATTAAGTTTGTGTGGGGGTGGCTGGGAGGTGTGTGACTCTGTGCATAGATGTGTGAGCAGTTGATTCACTAGGTGTATGAGTTCAAGAGTGCATGTGGAAACACCTGTATGGGCGGTTGACTGTGTGCATGAGTGTATTGGTGAGTGAATGGATATCTCAGTGCTACATGTCAAAGTAAGTACATATGTAAAACAAAGTACATGTGAGAGTTGGCATATATAAATAACTGTGCATGAGAGCTAGTGAATGTGTGAGTGGCTGTATGGATCATTGTGAACTTGTATCAGGGATTGTATAAGAGAGTAAATATGTGTTAGTATATGTTTGAATAAGTAAGGTGTGTATAACTGTATAGTTGAGGAAATGGAGGTGAGATTGTTTCTTTGCATGACTGACTAGGTGTGTGAGTAACTCCATGGATGAGTGACAGTGTGTGAGTGTCTGTATACACTGAGTGTATCTAAGGTTATATTAGAGTCTGAAGAGGATTATCGTATTAGCACAAGAATGATGTCAAATGAGATGTCATCAGTGATGTCATCAGTGATGTCATTTGAGATGTCATCAGTGATGTCATCAGTGATGTCACTGACCATGTCATGAATGATGTAATATGTGACATCATCAGCAGTGGATTGCGGGTGCGCGATATATAGTTAGTGCAACTAACTATATATGGAATTTCAATGGTTTTGTGTGAGTAAAATAAGGTTTTGTAAATGCTAATTCCTAACTATATATGGTCTATAACCTATGGTTTTTTCAGTGAATATATATATATATATATACATATATGTATATATATATATTCACTGAAAAAACCATAGGTTTTACACACGTTATAGTTAGGAAGTAGCATTTACAAAACCTATGAAATTCACTGAAAAAACCATAGGTTTGACACCAGTTATAGTTAGCTGGAAATTTTACTGATATAAAACCAATGAAATTCCACGTTACAGTTAGTTGGACTCACTATAACTTGCGCGTGTAATGCACTGCTGATGACGTCACATATTACATCACTCATGACATCACTGATGACACCATCCAGTGAATGTGTGTCTTTCTGAAAAATAAATATGTGTTATATATGTATATATTATTGAATATCTTAGTGAATACATATATTACTGAGTAATGCTTAAATTTTTAAATATATGTATTATTGTTTCACTTTGTGTATAAGTGGCTCCATGGGTTGATGAGTAGATACATGTGTATGTATATAGGTTATTAGATGTTTTTCTTAGTATCAGTATGAGTGTTTGCATGGTTTGGTGGGGGTATTACTTAGTACATAGATGCAAGAATGACTGAGTCTCTGTTTGTATGTGTTTTGAAGACAGCATATGTGCAGGACTGTATGTGTGGATGAGTGTGTATATGTCTGTGTTAGTGAGTGTGTCGTGTATTTCTATAGGTTCTGAATCGATCCCCCTATTCCTGACCCTATTCTGGTTAAACTTACTAGCTAGTTAACTAACAGTCAGCCCATGAGGCAAGAAAACCCCCATGATGCAGATACCGTTATCTGACGCAGTCACACTACGGCACAGGAACGTGTTATCTGATTAGGTCATAACGCTTGAGATCTAATTAGACAAGCGACATTCCTCCAGCCCCTGATAAGGCATACGACGTTCTCATAACAAATCAAACCTATGACAACCTGGATAATCCGTGCGGCCATTGTTTTGATTTCACAGAGAACTTTAGTAAAGAATGTGCTAACGAGCAAGTCGTATGACATCTTTATTGACGTACCTATGTCCATCCTTACGTCAATCCCGGCACCTTTAAGGTATAAATATTGCCGACCTTGCCCTATGCAAACACACGCGTGGTGACAAGACGGAGCAGCCATACTTGCCGAAGCCGAGAGCAGAAGCAGACCCCGCAGGCAGCAGCCCCGCCTTCCTGACGCGCTGAGAGACGCGCTGCTATCTCAAGCCGAGAGACCCAGCACCGGCGCTTCTGGGCAGCCCTCGCAGGCAGCCTGGAATATCGAGAGCAAAGAAAGAGATACCATTCCTCATTCATCCTAAATTCCAGGTACAGAACTGAATAACCCCTCCTAGAGAATTCTTTAGTTATCCACTTGGCAAAAACAAACTTAACTTAAACTGTAACTTTCTATTCCCGCCCACGTATTAGACTTAGGTCAGGTACACGGGGTAGGCGTATTTAGAAACACCAGTTGAGTACGTTTAGTCAAATGTATATGTGTATGTAAATATATTTTAATCATTTTAAACATCATATGGCTCAGAAACCATATCAATGTTTTTACAGTATTATTTTATACTATTGCTTCTAATGTATGCACTTTACTTAACTATAAGTATTGCAATAATATCGATCCATTTCTCTTGTACGAGAAAAGAGACTGATCAATAAATAACATCTTTTATTGAACACGCCCGTCTCCTCCTTTTCTCTACACTCTGATGAGACTAAGAATGCACGTACTGACTGAGTAAAATAATTGCCTTGTGCTCACACGACTCTTGAGATTGACTCTTGATTAGGGGAGAGCAAAGTTGTCATGTTCTATGGTTGTCAGAAACTAAATCCCTTCTTGTCTAATCAGGGGAGTTAATCCTTCCTTGAACATTCGAGAAAGTTTCTAGCGAACTCTGAGCTTAGCTGGCAAACCCAAAAATTAAGTCTAGTATCGACAGTAGTAGACCTAGTTAACGTCTGGCCTAGGCCTTTACTGCTGTAGGTACTATTCCAATGCGCAGAGCCTATTGGGAAAATAGGAGCTACACTACATGGCGCCCAACGCGTTTGGAAAGGGCGATAAAACTAACGTAAGACATTTAGAGTAACTCAGTCGTGCTTTCTCACTCAGACCCCTTTTCCCATTGTACTCCAAAGACGTCTGGAGTGGGTGAAAGGTTATATCCTCCAAAACCTCGCAGGAGGGAACTCCTATGTATGGTTCTTGGTATAGTCAACGTTGAAGGATACACTGTTCCAAAATATTGTGCATCTAATCTCTGTTTCCATAAAGAAACCTGATCTGCAAACAGCTATAATACCATCCGGTCAGTATAATGACTGAAAGTGATGATGAAAGAGAAACAGTTAGATTAGCAACTGAACTCGCAGATGCTGATGCTACCATGCAAGCAGCAGACCCGAATATAACACTCATTCCGGTCATTAAAAGGAGATCTATAACCTTAAAACTTATAGAAAATGGACTGACACCTAGAGGTGGCACAGTCATATTCGTAATCGAGGCACACGAATATCGGCAGACAGAGGTATATTATTCATGGATACATTTTCCAGCAGCTAATGCTGTAACAAAGTACTTCCACTATTACAAAGTAGAGGAACCTCCTAATGAGTACACTCCTTTCGAGGAGGTGGTAGTACCACTCAAATTCCAAGAGCATTTGCTCTTATTTGATGGCGCCCTAATACATAACAATCACATTACAAGGCTCGGTCCTTTAGGAAGACCAGGAGCAACGTGGCCGGTCTTAGCCGGATACACACCACATCCAGACATCGAAAGAATGCCTGCAGCAGAGCTGTTAATACAGCTAAAACAACTACTAAAAATTCATAGACAATTAGTTCAGTATGTAATGCGGACTTCAACAATTCAGCCAGCGATTAAACTTCCACAGCTGACCCCTCACCAGGGGAACACAAATAAAATTACACCACAGAACATCCAATCCTGCCTAGGTAAAGTTCCAGCTAAACGGGAACAAATACCATTCTGGTTGGCACAGAAAATTACCCAAATAGAGGCGGTGTTTCCTGACACCACCCCATTAGAAAAACACAGGATTCTGACTATATGTCTCCCAATGGGAATCGCACCACACATTGAGGACTGTGACACTTGGGGTACAGTCTTTGCTTCCATCTACACAAAAACGCACGGTGTTCCATCCATTTCGGTAATACCAGATGTGCTAAAATAAATTCAAGATGAATACGGTCCAGAACCTGCTTTAACTCTTGGTATGAAATTACTAAAAGACTTCAAGCAGGTATCGGCTATATTACTAGCCAACATAAAGGGTGAAGCAGCAAACGTGGCAATCCGCCAGAGGTTAAAAGAGACAGATATAGCAGACCAACCAGCTGAAATTGCCAGAATCATAGAAAAATCCTATGAAGAACTAGGCAGAGATAGTCTAGGTGGAATACCAGTAAAACCGCAACTGACTACAAGTCCAGAAAAAATGTTTTTTAATAATAATAATAATTCACCAAAAAAGAACTGGGATGGGAACAAACAATCCAATCCTAAAGAAAAGAAATTCCAGTCCAGAGGAAGGTCTCCTAGGCGAAGAGAGAAATCTCCAAACCCGAGACAAAGGTCACCTCAGAGTGAACCCTCTGGGAATAGATATAACCTTAGAAATAGGGATAATATTAAAAAACCTGATAGATATCAAGACATTGATACACGTCCCTCTCAATCTTTTCAGAATTCCTCGCAGAAATCGGAAAGAAGAGGACGATCAGAAGAGCACGCCAAGTCCAAAGACAAGGAACCTGCTCAACTGAAAAAGAAATCACAATTTCCAAAAAAGAAGGTAGCCAGTATCAAGGTAGTTAACAATGCCGAGAATACTGAGGACACAACTGAAAAACGGAGAGTGGGCTCAGACAATGCTAGACAGCGCAGCAGAGGTGAGCATAGCTCGCAAAGTCCTTATGAATCATCTGGAGACAGTGGACATGAATGAATACCTTCAAGTGGAAACTGCAGATACCAGAGTTAGCAAGCCCCACAAAATATACGAGATAACATTACGTATAGAGGGAGATAAGACTAGGAAAATTAGGGGACTATTTTGGGATAACCTCTCCAAAGGCTATGACATCCTTCTAGCTGAAAAAGACTGGCCACCAGAGTTTGTCAGGGAGTGCCCTCATGGCGAAGAAGTAATTATGCCTGCCTTCTCGAATCAAATACCGATTCATAAAAATACACACTTGCTAGAAAGTGGGCAGTGGCCTTAGCACCTGCTTTATACAAAAATCATGTAGGATGGGATGAGGATTCTCCTCCTCACAAAATCCAGTTAAAATCACAACCAACTGCACAAAGGCAGTACCCAATTAAGCAAGAAGCTAAAAAACAAGTACATGAAATACTAGATCAGCTAGAATACCAGGGGGTGATTGAAACTTGCACCTCACAAATGAACAATCCTTTGTTTCCGGTCTCCAAACCAGACAATTCATACCGTCTAGTTTTGGATTACCGACACCTTAACACATGTTGCAAAACTTTTGCAGTGCAAAACTCACACAGTGCTGCACTAATGAATAACATAGTGCGCAAAAAATACAAAACTACCTTGGACATCTCCAACGGATTCTTTTGTCAAAACATAGCACCAGAGAGCAGATATTTAACAGCTTTCTCAGTAAATGGCACTCAAAAACAATTCTGTCGGTTAGCCCAGGGGTACAAGAATAGCCCGGGGGTATTCTCAGCGAGAGTAACAGAATTACTACAACAATATGATGATGAAGCATTATCTTATGTCGATGACATTTACTTAACAGATGATGACTTGGAGACTCACTTGAAAAGAGTGAACACCATAATACTTGGGTTCGCTGCAGAGGGTTACAAATTCAACTTCAAAAAGTCCAGAATTGCCCATCTGACGGTCCTATTCTTAGGATATGAGTTATCAAGTGAAGGCAAAAGCCTGGCAGACAATTTCCTAGAGAAATGTGCCGTAATCCAAGCTCCTAAAACACTAAAAAACCTACAGTCAATTCTAGGCTTCCTAAATTTCGGAAGAACTTACATTGCAAATTACGCAGAAAGGGTCAAACCCCTTTACGATCTAATTGAACCAGACTTTAAAAGATCCAGTTGGACTCAAACACACACAGAAATTTTGAGATCCTTACAAACAGACATGCAAATTAAAACAAAATTAGAAACCCGTGATAATACACGCAACCTTGTGATCCGAGTCATCCCAGGGAGATGCGGATTCACATACCTGACCTCTAATGAGGGAGAAAAGGTACCAATTGCATTCAGATCACACTTGTACACAAAAGCTGAACAGAGATTCAGCAACAAAGGAAAAATTGTTCAAGCAGTTCAAACCGCAATAGCTAGAGAAAAAGACATAGCTGACGGTAGACATATCACAGTCAGAACAGCTGAATCAGCCTTTGAAGCATTAACAACACCGTGTAATTTACCAACAACAACATTGGATCCAGAATGGTTAAAATGGGTAAATTCAATCACAACGGACAAAGTATACTACTTCTTTGATCCAGAACTAGAAGAATTAAAAAATCTAAAATATGAAAAAACGTATCCTCTGCCAATCGACATTCTGCCTCTACGACATTACGCCTGTGTAATCTATACAGACGGACATGCTCAACCCTCCGTTTGGGGAGAACATGCATACAATCCCACATGTGAGATCACAAAAGAAGTGTGGCGCGGAGGTAAACTAAGACCTCTATTAACAAAATCACACTCAGTAGAAACAAATTCAGAAATGCAAACTGAAATAATAGCTTTGAAAATGGCGCTAGATAATGCGGATCGCGAATTCCCGACACTTATAGTGTCAGATTCATATTTCTGCGTCAAAGCATATAACAAGGATTTGCAGACATGGATTCAGAACGGTTACAAAGATGACACAGGTGCACCAATAAAGCAGAGACTTCTCTGGGAACAAGTAGCTCTTTTGAAGAAAGAACTACCAAAGACTCACGTGACTCACTCACTGAGTCATCAACGTGATGGCGTTCACGTTGTGGGCAATTCATTGGCTGAGACAGCCGCAGCGGCAGCCACTAAATCGGCTCCCGTAGATCGAAAAAAGCATACATTAAAATACATTGACGGTGAAACATTGCTGGCGGTGAAAACGTAATCGAAAGGCGACTGCTCAGCGTTACCGATCAACTATCCACTCAATTATACATACATAATCGATGCAAACTCCGTCCCTTTTGCTCGAATCCCTGGAGTGGGGGATAGAGTGATTCCAAACAAGGACAGGAGAAACTTGTTAATCGCAGACGCACACATGGGCGAGGGTCTCAGACACCTTAAATTAAAAGATTCTCTGGAAGAATTACAATCACGGTACTGGTGGCCAGGCATGAGCCTCCATCTTACCATCTTTGTAAAAAACTGCCCAAACTGCAACAGAGATCGCAATGGGGAGAGAAGCAGTTTAATACCCCGTCGTATCAAGGCAGATAATATTACCAACAAAAAGAATGGCTTGCGATTAACATACACAGGCTAGTTCCACTTATAATGTAGATCCACAGCACTCGGCTGACGTCCGGACTGTTATACATGATTTGCGAGTCTAAATGGCATATACGCTAAGAGCATGCTACGTTCGACCATTTTTTTTCTTTTTCTCAGGCAATCCAGCCTGGGGGGGGAAAGAATGGCCAAATGAGCACAGCCCAGCGGGAATCTTCTCACTTCCTTCCTGAGGGTATGGGATGGTGTAAAGAAAAAACCAAGACAGAAAGCAATCTATAATAGAAAGGATATTAGGTTCGGGAGCTGGGTGGGTCAAACATCTAATAAGTGTCCAACGTAGTCTAAATAACTTGCCAAGAAATTCTCTGAAGGGATTCAGTCCGTACGAATTATTATTCGGAACTAGGATGTTGATCTCTGACCTTGATAGTCAGACTTCAGTGGTAACAGAAAAAAGCTTTGATGTCAAAGACCGTTTGGCTATTTTGCAGGACTTAAACAAAACAAGAAAAGACCTGAGCAACATACAGTTGAAACAACAGCCAACAACCACTGAAGAATCACCACCTGTCCCAGCAAGACCTGTCTGGATTCCAAAAGTCGGGGATCTAGTCAGGGAGAAGATCGCGGTAAAGAAGGAATTTGGGCCTTCTTACAGAAAAGCAGTTCCTGTCTTGTCTGTCAACGGGACAAGATCAGTTGTACTACCGCCACTTGCTGGAAAAAAGGAGAACCGAGTTGTATCCATCGACCTGGTAAAACCACAACATGTGGCCAATAACAAACAGTAGGCCAAGTGGACTCCCAATAAGTAGCAGAACACCAAGGTTTGCTACCAGTACAGAGGTCCTAACAAAGAGGCTCATCACATTCGAAACACCTACAGAAGAACAACAAGGACTATGCAACAATGCAATAGAACTGAGACCTCTGAAAACCCAAATAAAGACATTTAGCAGAGACACACCAATCTATACTGAAGTACCAAGTGAAAATGCAAAAAACAAAAATCCTGAACCAATTGGAACAATTGACAGAACTGCATCCGGTTACTTCATCAACTTCGATGATTCCTCTGAAGGCTTCAGCGAACAAAAGACACAGCCATCATCAAAATCCTTTAAAGACAAAGCGAAGGAACTTTTGAAACAACTAAAAGAAACATATCTGATTTCTCCATGGATTGAATTTTGGGTGGGTTTTGGTGCATTTATCCTCATACTTTGGCTCATCATGGTATTTACTTTGGGACGCTTCATTGAGGGAAAATATGCTAAAATGGACACAGCAAGTCAGAACATCAACTTGGTCCTCAAACCACACACATCGTCACACGTCGAGAAACGAGAACTTTCTTCAGAACTTTCTTCAGCCAACTTCACAGCAATTCCAATACCTGGTGGGGTAGCCTGGGACAACACTGACTATGAAATTTATGGTCCGGTCGAGATCCTGAAATATCCACACCAAATTAAGATCTCTTTGAGTGACTTTGCAAAACCAAACTCATTTGCTGATGATTGGGACTTTGAAAGTATAAACAATATGATGTCTGACTTAGTAATGTCTGCTAAATTTACAAAACATGATTATTTGCAAGGTTCTACAAATTATGATAGTATGTATTGCTATAACCACTATGGTAACCATTTCTTGCATAAATCTGCACAACCTAGAAATGTTTTAAATTTTAATCAATGGGAACATTGTGCTACACCTCCAAAAGGGAGCTCTAGAACCGTTTATGACAAATATTCATACTTTCAAGGTTTTAACACTAGTAATGCTGAAACATTTTATTATAAATTGTCAAACAAGACAGGGACCAAAACCATGATAACCAACACAAAATTGATTTATTCTGATTCATTCTTTGAAAAAATGAATACTTTTGGATTCGATTATTGGGACAAAAATGTTGATTTGAAAAGTGTTTGGGGCACAAAAGAATGGCAAGTACAGGGTTTAGAATCTTTGTTTAGAGCCTGCATGATCCCAGAACAAATGATATTTTTACATGACACTGTTCAACAAACCACCTGTCTTGGCTTAGACAAAATCAAAGATTTAAATAACCCGTCTATTCCAAAGCCAACAATGTTTAGCAATAACTCTGATACAGATGAAGAAATAGACGTAAACCATATACTTAACCAAAACAGAACACATCCTGATTGGAAACAATGGTTGATCTGGCCCACAGATACAAATCACTGTCAAGATAGATTCCTGAATAAAACACAGGGTTTCAAAATGACCAGGCCAGACCCTAGATATCCCCAAAGACATCACCCAGGGATAATAACAACCTACAGTGTGGGCAAATTATGCCTTCAATGGCTACAGTCTTCCACACTGCCTGAAATTAAGCAACACCTAACTTTACTTACTGATGGTGCTGACTTGCGTGATTTCATTCTGGGACCACGCAAACAGCGTCAAAAGCGTTTCATAGCAGCCTCTGTATATGCAGCATACAATGAGGCCTGGAAGGTTACTCAAATTGAAACAGCAGAAAGAATACGGGAAACTGACCGTATTAATTTGGAAAAATCACTTTCTGTAGTGGACAATGGGTTAATGACTCTGTCCTCCAGAATTTTTTCATTGGACAGCATTGTGTCTTCAGCAATCGATATATTATCGCAAGACTTACTGTTATTACAACATGGTCAGTCACAATTGCGTTCTATTGTACAGCTTGGCTGGACGTTACAAAATCTGCGTTCAGGCTATGTGCCTTGGCGTTTAATCAACACAACGTCACTATTCCAAATCTTTAACCTTACTGATAGACAAATCGGTATGGCGCAAAAGGGTGCTGATTATACAATCTTGAGCATTGAAAAACTAGAAAGATTACCAATGACAATGTCAGAACGACCTGTCAGTGAATGGATAATACACGGAATCATAAATATTCCAATCTCAACCTTCAGGTTTCAATACTGCCAAAAATATATACAGGCTGGCATGTACGAGAAATTGGGAAAGGGGTACCTTAAAACAACTTGGAACCTGCCCTATTCACATGCATGTGTCAGTAATAAATGACAGAAAGTGTTTCTTAGTGGCAACAATTGTGCTATGTCACTAAGCGGCACGCTTCTGTGTAACGGTATTAGTTTGCACGGAGCCTGTGAAGGGAATTCATACAACCTTTCATGTCACCAGCAAGGCGCACCTGCAACTGAAATAGAACCATTCTTTCAAAGACTCTATAATGGGAGTTACATTCTTATTGTAGACCGCAGATGTTGTAGTCTTAGGCCCGGGACTCCTTATCTAGTCACTACGACGGCGAAGGTCAAGTGCTGTGGACGTTCTTTGTTCCCCAGCTCCTTTCCAGACAGGGAGGCAAGGGCATGGCCCAATTTGAAAATTACTTCTATTCGAATAGATACTTTAAGCAGAATGAAAACAGTGCTTCTACAGACGCCTACAAGGCTCACGTCATCAAAAGAAACGTATGATCTACAAGTCGCAAGGACGACAGCAGAGATACATACATTATTATCAACTAATTCCCCCGTACATTTCGCGGAAATCCTGAGCGAAATCTTAAATATTTCTGATACCACAGGAGTCTCAAAGGTATTTAAGACAGTATTTTCGATGGCATTAACACCATTCAAAGCCATACTGGGTATTTTTCCAGATTTCGTCCATTCGATTTTTGGCGGACTTCCCCTAATACTAGGACTAATTGCAGGAATCCTATTCCTAGTCCTTATTTTTCGATATGGCAACCCATGTCACAGATCAAACTCTCGCGACAATGGAAGATACGATCCTAGCCATTGGATACCGGGACCGGATATCAAAAATCCTGGGACTCTCCCGGCTTAGAGACCTGAACATGACTTGGTTTCTATCATTTCGACCAATGTGGCAAAGGTGTGTTTTACCTGTACTAAGGTGTCTGCTATGCGGAGAAGAATGCGTGTTAGACACCTGTCTGACGCTACAATCGGATGCGCCGGTGGATGCAGATACACTGTTGGTTCCTACCAAGGTTCACGCTTTGTGCTGCCCTCAAAGGCTGCCAATTCTGATGACGGCATTCCTGGAATCTTCACTACTGCGATTGAAGAGTAGTGAAGTACGAGATGAAAGCAGCATCGAACAGGTACGACCTTCTGTCAGCAATGCAAATCAGAATGTCAATGCAGACAATCATGCGCATGAATGCATGGTTACCCCTATTTCCGACTTAGTGGAACTTTCCCATGAAGCTGTTGACAGTTTTTTCGAAAGCCTGAATGATATGATGTTCTCTCCGGAACAGAAATAGAGACTTTTGAGTAAACTCGCACACGGCGTTCCCTGAATTCGGCCTTCAACTTTAAAAATAAAGTCACATGAACAATTACAATCCAGTTCACGGACAGCAACTTTTTTCAGCAAGCCCTTAAAATATTTTTCTATATATTTTTTCCCCGGGACACTGATCTTCTGCTTAAAGTAAGAAACTATTCCTAGAGAACTAAGATTTCAATTTTTTTAGATACTTTATAGACTTTATATAGACTTTAGCTGCCCGCTGGTATGTTCACGATATATTTTATGTGATGAAATGGTTTCGACTTTTTTTCTGTATAGCCATATTAAGAGCCATTTCATGTGTATTTCTCATATACCAACAAGCAATAATGCATAACAATGCGTGTTTACTTTTGCATTTAATTCATAGCTTAAGTGCATACAATATATATGACTGCAATTTTTCAGTATATTTGAAAATTTCAAAATGCATTTATGTATTTTGGGGTGGTAAGGTATACACTATACTCTATAGTATGTTGTACTATGTTATACTATGCATAGATTAGTAGATATGACCATAGTTAGCGTGGAGTGGGTGTCGTGTATTTCTATAGGTTCTGAATCGATCCCCCTATTCCTGACCCTATTCTGGTTAAACTTACTAGCTAGTTAACTAAGAGTCAGCCCATGAGGCAAGAAAACCCCCATGATGCAGATACCGTTATCTGACGCAGTCACATTACGGCACAGGAACGTGTTATCTGATTAGGTCATAACGCTTGAGATCTAATTAGACAAGCGACATTCCTCCAGCCCCTGATAAGGCATACGACGTTCTCATAACAAATCAAACCTATGACAACCTGGATAATCCGTGCGGCCATTGTTTTGATTTCACAGAGAACTTTAGTAAAGAATGTGCTAACGAGCAAGTCGTATGACATCTTTATTGACGTACCTATGTCCATCCTTACGTCAATCCCGGCACCTTTAAGGTATAAATATTGCCGACCTTGCCCTATGCAAACACACGCGTGGTGACAAGACGGAGCAGCCATACTTGCCGAAGCCGAGAGCAGAAGCAGACCCCGCAGGCAGCAGCCCCGCCTTCCTGACGCGCTGAGAGACGCGCTGCTATCTCAAGCCGAGAGACCCAGCACCGGCGCTTCTGGGCAGCCCTCGCAGGCAGCCTGGAATATCGAGAGCAAAGAAAGAGATACCATTCCTCATTCATCCTAAATTCCAGGTACAGAACTGAATAACCCCTCCTAGAGAATTCTTTAGTTATCCACTTGGCAAAAACAAACTTAACTTAAACTGTAACTTTCTATTCCCGCCCACGTATTAGACTTAGGTCAGGTACACGGGGTAGGCGTATTTAGAAACACCAGTTGAGTACGTTTAGTCAAATGTATATGTGTATGTAAATATATTTTAATCATTTTAAACATCATATGGCTCAGAAACCATATCAATGTTTTTACAGTATTATTTTATACTATTGCTTCTAATGTATGCACTTTACTTAACTATAAGTATTGCAATAATATCGATCCATTTCTCTTGTACGAGAAAAGAGACTGATCAATAAATAACATCTTTTATTGAACACGCCCGTCTCCTCCTTTTCTCTACACTCTGATGAGACTAAGAATGCACGTACTGACTGAGTAAAATAATTGCCTTGTGCTCACACGACTCTTGAGATTGACTCTTGATTAGGGGAGAGCAAAGTTGTCATGTTCTATGGTTGTCAGAAACTAAATCCCTTCTTGTCTAATCAGGGGAGTTAATCCTTCCTTGAACATTCGAGAAAGTTTCTAGCGAACTCTGAGCTTAGCTGGCAAACCCAAAAATTAAGTCTAGTATCGACAGTAGTAGACCTAGTTAACGTCTGGCCTAGGCCTTTACTGCTGTAGGTACTATTCCAATGCGCAGAGCCTATTGGGAAAATAGGAGCTACACTACAAGTGAATGACTCTCTTATTAGTGTCTTTATCAGTAACTACATATGTTTTAATGTAGTATATGTGAATATTGATGTATATAAGTGAGTATATGTGAGAGTGAGGTATTGTAAGAGTTCCTGTTTAAATTAGTATGTGTTTCTATAAGTGATTTTTTAAGAGAGTAAGTATGTGTATGTTTCCTTAGAAGTAAAGTGGTAGTGTGTGTATAGCTGTTTATGCAAATAAATGGATGTTCAATAGTTTATTTGCATGTGTGAGTATGTGTGTGAATAACTTTTGGATGACTGTCGGTGTGTAACAGGATGTGTAGGTGTATCACTACATATGATTAGTGAATATATGTATGAGTGACTATATAGAACTGTTGGTGAATTAGTGCATGTGTATATAGATGGTGGAATTATTGAATTGGTTGTTGTAACTGGTATGGGTATCTCCATTTTTTTGAAAACTTTAGTTTCTATTATTGAATATGCGTTTCAAGGGTTAGATTACAGTTAAAGGAGGTCTGTCACTGTGTCACAAGGATGGTGTCATCAGTGATGTCATGAGTGATGTAATATGTGACGTCATCAGCAGTGCATTACACGCGCAAGTTATAGTGAGTCCAACTAACTATAACGTGGAATTTCATTGGTTTTATAACAGTAAAATTTCCAGCTAACTATAACTGGTGTCAAACCTATGTTTTTTTCAGTGAATTTCATAGGTTTTGTAAATGCTACTTCCTAACTATAACGTGTGTAAAACCTATGGTTTTTTCAGTGAATTTCATTGGTTTTTAAAATGCTAATTCAGAAATATCTCGTGTATACAACCTATACTTTTGTCAATAAAGTTTTGGCAATATTTTTTTCGGAAACAAGCCGTTTTCTTCACTGTTCAAGTTGCATAGAGACTCCTTGTAAAGCGATACAGAATTAGAAAATCTGTACCTTGCCTTTTTTTCAACGCATTAAATTTTGTCTGTAAATAAAAATAGCCTTTCTAAACTTTCGTGCACGACCCGGTGTGCGCACTCTCGGCAACAGTTCTCAATAAAATGGATAGCGCATTTCCAGGTTTTCGTGAGCGACCGTGTGCGCGCACCCACCTACATATTTCGTGAAAACTTTGCAATCTGAACTTATTGAATTTCTTCATAGACCCATCAAAGAACTTATACTACGTCAAAGACACTAAACCTAGGCTTCTTTTTTATTATTATGAAAATTTTCATTAAATGGAGCCGAATGTCTTTTTAAACTTTCGTGTGTGACCGAATGTACACACCTTGCTATTTTCAAAAAAATATATAAAAGGTTTTATACTTTAACAATTGTATGCTTGAATCGAGCTCAAAAGATATATTAAATCCGGATATGTTTGAATTTACTCCTTTTCACGTTTTGAAACTTCGCTGAATTAGACCGCTACTTCCAAATGGAGTACGTGACTAGATACTATCACCGCGTACACGTCCTGAGACGCGCATGTGAAGTCATGTGACTTGAAAACAACACTTCCAATTGGTTCTTAGTAGTTTCTATGCTGCGTCAATACCTACGCCTGCTTCAAGCACATGCACAGTTTTGAAACAGCATGGGCCTGAAGGGAAACAACCACTACAACGAGGCCGTTTCAACGAAAACTTTAACCACGCATGCATTACAACGCATGCGTGGTTACAACGACAACCTTTACCACGCATACTTTTACTACGAGGTACGTAGTAAAGGCATGTATGGTAAAGGGTACATATAAAAAAGGGGGGTTTGGGGGGGGGCTTCCCCCCCCAAAAAAAACACTCACCATTAGACGTGATGTGCAGGCAATCGACATCTGAGAGGAAGGAAAAGGCCGTTTTTTTTTTTTACTAATGACGTCACCACACTAAAATACGTGGAAAAAGATAGGCGTGTAAATAGCATTCCGTTGTAACGCATGCGTGGTAAAGGCATGCGTTACAACGGACTTCGTTGAAAAAACATACAACCTGGGCCTGAAAGTCACTGAGTGAAATATCATACATTACAGTCAGCCACTTTCAAGACGCATTCCTTCAGAGGAACACTTACCGTTTATTAGAGGTAGATCGTCCGACTCCACCGGAGGACACCCCTAATAAAAAAGACATATATATAAAATGCGGACTAGCCGCTGTATCGTACTAGCAAACTTTAACTTAAAAATCGTTAGAGAAAACAAAAAGAATAGAGCAAAATCAGTAGGCCACTGATAGGATCTCTTTTTGACCTCGCTAAAATAGAAACATTTGGAACAACCCCTCATGAGAAATATGAAACTAGTGAGAGAAACCGAGCTCGACGCCATGATAGCTGCAACATAGCTCGGCGCCGCCGCCCACCCCGCCCAAAATAACGACAAACCCTATGCAAATATTATAAATAAATACATACAACACACCAGCAAAGTAACAGAGTAAAACGTTTTATTAAATAACTATTTACATGCCAGCCTGCTGCAACATGAAAACAACACTTCCAAAATGATCGACTACCTTTAAGAAGAAAAAAAGAATCTTTCATCTGGCAATTTTTCACTTATCCTGAAGATCAAAAGAAAGCAAATGCACCAAAAGTAACCTGCACGATATGTGACTCGTTTCTCTCAAGAGGAAATCCAACAAAAAAATATTCCTTTTCCATATATACCATGGTGCGGCATGTCAAACAAGTGCACCCTGTGCAATTTGCAGAGGCATCGACAAAAGCCCTGGCCACGCTATTACCATTAGAGGTGGCCAGCACATTTTCTGATCGACGACCTGTATCTCCATCGAGTGCACAGAAGGACTTGAGATATTTAACTATATATGGTCTATAACCTATGGTTTTTTCAGTGAATTTGCTCCGCCGCCCACTCCGCCCAAAATAACGAGAAACCCTATGCAAATATTATAAATATATACAACACTCCAACAAAGTAACATGGTAAAACGTTTAATTAAATAACTATTTACATGGCAGCCTGCTGCAACACCTCCGCCAGGAGACGGCGTGGGGTGCACTGGAAGGGAGAGGCGGCGCGAACGAGCCTCCCCCACCTCCCCAGGTGGAGGTTTCTCAGCTACACCCCAGCGCTTCACTGATCTCCTTGTCCTCAGTCAAGCATCAATAGTAAGATTTTCATAGGTGAGTGTAGGTTCATAGTTTGCCATCCACAGACTAAAAGCCTGGAGTGGCAGTGAAAAAACCATAACTAGGTAAGAAGGAACGCAGAGGCTGTAGAAAGGACTCTGCATATGCTTGGTCCCTGAGATGCTTCGATGTCACAGCCTTCCACAAATGTCATAAGTCCTGGATGTTGGGTGCCATAGTTGAGGGTTTGACCTAAAGACACGTCCTGCGGTGCCCTGGTCCAACCATCACATATACCTGTGCCAGGAGACGGCGTGGGGTGCACTGGAAGGGAGAGGCGGCGCGAACGAGCCTCCCCCACCTCCCCAGGTGGAGGTTTCTCAGCTACACCCCTAAAGACACGTCCTGCGGTGCCCTGGTCCAACCATCACATATACCTGCGCCAGGAGACGGCGTGGGGTGCACTGGAAGGGAGAGGCGGCGCGAACGAACCTCCCCCACCTCCCCAGGTGGAGGTTTCTCAGCTGCACCCCAGCACTTCACTCGACATAGGCGGCCGGCTCCCGGGGTCCGGCGGAACTTTTAGCCTTTTGGTGACTTTTCCATTCTGGACCTTGTCCCACAATCCGTTTGACCTGAAGACACGTCCTGCGGTGCCCTGGTCCAACCATCACATATACCTGCACCAGGAGATGGCGTGGGGTGCACTGGAAGGGAGAGGCGGCGCGAACGAGCCTCCCCCACCTCCCCAGGTGGAGGTTTCTCAGCTGCAGCCCAGTGCTTCACTCGACAAGCTGAGTTGCGCCCGCTCCTGCGGCACATTGCCTCGCTCGGCCAGCTCAATTACGCCTGCTCTTGCTATTACAGCGTCTCACCCGCCATCCGGCTGAATTGCACCCACTCTTGCGGTACAGCGACAGGCGGCTGCCACGGAGCTCAGGAAATGGCGGTCGGCTCCACAGACTTGGGCCTGGCCTGCAAGGATGGCTCTGGACAACCATGGAACTCGAACGCTTCACTGCTACGGCATGGGCCCCATTCCCAAAAGCGTCCCATCAGCCTTGAAGATTCTACAAGAGTCACCGGGGCCCCCGACTCCCGCAGAGTTCCGGTGGGAAGCTTCTGCCATGATTGCTCGCAGAATGGCCACGACGTAGCCACGGGGTGCTCTCATGCTAACGCCAGCTTCAGTCTGAAACATCCAGAAACACTGTAGACTACCAATTCAATCAGTTCCGGTGGAGCCCCAACGACGTATCGCGTTGTTGCATAATGCGTCATATGACACGCCGCGTTAGCGCACCCGGAAGTCCTCCGGTGCGTGAGGCGCGAAGCGCAGCTTCCCGGAAGCAATCCGGGGCGCGGCGCGGAGCGCGTAACGTAAGCATAACAGGTCATGTGACTTGTTAATAAAGCTTTTCATTGGTTTAGAAATATTTTTATGAGCATATTTGACTATTTTATTAAAGACACTACACATAACCTGTTTTTCAAGTTATGTTTAATTTTAAATGAAACGGTTTACATTTTCACTTTTTATTTCCAATAAATTTTTAAAATAAATGTTTATAGTTCCATATGCTGAAGCACGTCAGCTTCCCACCCTATGTCATACAATTCTGACAAATCGGCATCCTCATCATGTTCTTCATCATCCTCAGGATTTAAATCATCTAAGGGATCCACTTCCACTGACGTTTCAATGACAAGTTCAACGATAAGATCGAGATCAACGGATTGCTCATTATCACTCATGGTTAATGTTGTCGTTATCTTTAAAGAAAGAGAACAACAATGAGATGTTGCAGAGTAAGAGACAAATCTCAGAGACTATAATAGTAAACAGGACTCATCTCTTTTTAACCTTGGATAAGCCTCACCAACTCTGTGTCCCCTGCTCATACTTAAATGTAAAGGGGCAGATTTATGTTAACTGGCGCATCCCCAGAGATGCACCAGCTAATGTGCACCGCTGCTCTGCTACCCATGGTGTGCCGCATTTACAATGTGGAGCACCATTGAGCAAAAACAACACAGATGCGTCACGCATCTGTGCCGCAAAAGCAGCACATTGCAGGAATCACGTCGTAAGCGCGACATGTCTACTGCAATGCACAGGGGCAAGCCACACATTGCATGGTGCATCACTCCTTATGCCTGTTTCAAACAGGCGTAAGGATTTGATTCAGCAATGCCATAAAGCTGACTCAGTGAAATTTTCTAAATTTCACCGTGTTAGTTTTACAGGGCTTTCATGCAAATTAATGCATACCTTGCAACAAAACACCTATATGAAAACTGACGCAGGTTTCATGTGGCACAGGACTTTACAGCATGACACATCTGCCTAGATGCATCAAGTTGTAAATATGTCGCCACATAGCAAATCTTTTGCACCGCCACTTCTGTGAATTTACAAAAAACTAAATAATTTAATGGGAAGATTGGTGCTGCATCCCAGTGACAAACCTTTACATGGCTGGTTTTATTTTGCTGTTCGAGGCTCCTGCTCCTGCAAGGGCCAGTCTGGAAACCAAAAGCAGCCCTAGAAAATGTTTTCAGACCAGTCCCCATACGGTGCATACCAAGTGCAATGAGTGAGCCTGACCACTACAGAGGGTGCTTTGGAATGCTCTCCCCCAAAGGTTTTTGGGAAACAATGGTGCAGTCTACAACACAGTTATCATTACAGATTGAATTTTATTAGCTTTCAAAGAATAGTAAATGAAGACCTTATTATGCACAAGGATACGACAATCTGGGAAGAAAAATGAGTTACTTACAAAAGCAGTAAGTAACCCACTGACCTATGCATATAACATTTTTTTAAATTAAATACATGGTACATATTCGTTGCAGTAACCCTCTGTGCTACATTAGATAAGTTGAAGTTGCCACTGGACAAAACTCTCCTCTCTCCAGCAGGTACATTAATCACTGGTGTTATCTTGACACTTTTATTGTTGCTCCAAAACTGATAATTCTGCAAGGAACTTTGAAGTGCTTTTAAAACTGCTGCCTGCGGACCCCCTGAGAATGGGTCAAGGACCCCTGGGAGTCCGCGGACCACAGTTTGGGAAACACTGGTCTAACCACTAGAATTTTCATGTATCGTTCCTAAACTGAAAAGCCAGAGACCTTCATCCATTTATTAACATATAATGAGCCTTATTTATGTTAAAAGTAACGACCGGCGGCGCAAGGCCTTCATAAATCTGCCCCAATATACTTCCTCATAAGAGTGTATAATTAATTTTGCTAAACCATATTCATTTTTCATCAACTATACCGTTTGTATTTTATGTACTAGTGGCTATACCGATTACTTTGTTTTTTACAATGTCTGCACTCGTATTAGATAAGAAACTTGCCTTGAAAACAGTGCATTTCTGAATAAACATTTCAAATATACACGTTCTCTCTTTTAATCCATAATCTCAACTAAAATGATTGTATATTGAAACAGTATTCATGAGTTCCACGTAACTTCAGCTGTACTAACTTAATATTTTCTTTTGTCGACCTGATTTACTCATACTAGAACCCACAGGCCTATAACAGCCCGTGAACCCTTTCTTTTACAGTACATGACAAAACAAACAGTTACAGACTTACCTTTACCAATGCTTTGTACGATGTACAACAGTGACAGTCACAGTGACAGTCACAAAATAGATATTCGTTTGACGGAAGTCTCAATTATGCTGCTATCACTGCAACCAAAATTCAATGGCACAGATATCCAGTCAATACAGACTCATATATGACTCTTCAGCCAATCATATTTCCTCCCGCAAAATTTTGTATTCAAATTCACATTTCAGTTGGTTGTCCCTCACAATATTTTCAATGTCACATAAAAGTCATCCATCACCCACTGCCATCTCTGGCTGTTTTCATGGTAACACCTCATTCTGCACCTGGCTGAAGGCACAGGTCAAAAGTTCATATCTCAACGTTCTACAGCAAACTAACAACACTGTTTTCCCTCCAGAAACACCTGCCTATCCACAGCTCTGTTACATGTCATTTTTTTCACACCCAATACTACTTTTCTTTTACATAACATTAACATGCAACGTAGTCTTCAATCTTCACGTATTAGAATCAACCAATCATCTTTTGTTTTTCAACCACACCAAGCCTCATCCATTTTTTTTATCCTGAATTTCAGCTTCTAACTGCCATTCCACTTCCACAACCCATCGGAGCACGACTGCATCTGCCTTGAAAATGAAGGTTTGGCTTTTAGGACACAGCTATATTCACTGGAGTGGAAAATATGCAGCAAGCAGACGAATTTCCAACCTTGATTTACCAAATGTGCAGATAACGTGGATTGGGCAAAGAGGATTAAGATGTCACCAATTAATACCATTGGTGAAAACTTTTATGCATCTCCCAGAACCAGACCTTATAATTGTGCACTGTGGTGGGAACGATCTAGGCACATTGACTGGGGTAGGTCTGGAAATGCTTCTAAAAGACACCTTTAGACAATTGATGACACTTTTTCCTCGAACTGCCTTGGTATATTCCAATATATGCCAAAGACAGAAATGGAATTGGTCCAATCAACATTGTGCACAAATTGAGAAAGCAAGGAGACATGTTAATAAATCTGTTTCTGCTTTCCTCAGAGATTATAGCATGGGTTCTATTTACCATAACAACTTGCGTTACCACATGCAAGACATCTATAGGACAGATGGTGTTCATTTCACGGATGAGGGAAACAGAATCTTCCTCTGCAACATCAGACTCTGCATCGGTACTTACTTATAAATGCAGAAACAACTCAATAAACACAAGGGCTCTTTTCAGAGCCACCTTATATCAAAGCACTCAAACTTCTGATTTATCTCCATTTTCACACTCTTGTAAATAGGTGTGCGCGCACCCCGCAATTTTTTCAAAAAAAAAAAAATTATACATTTTTGCCTTTAAGGACCTTACTGCACACCCTGAGAAAACCTACGCAGCAAAGCAACCTCTACCTTCTCCCCTTTCCATGTTCCAACGCTTTGAAATGACAATATATTTACTCGCAGTGACAAAATGGCGGTCAACACTTAACAGACGTAACGCAGCAAAAAAAAATTCCGCTCGCGCGCAGCCGCTTGAGTGCGCGCACCCGTCCGCGCTTATAGATATATAATTGACTTTAACTTTAATTTTCTCAGCAACTACTGAACGGATTTACACCATTCCACAAAAAGCGTAATCTGCGAGCCGGACTCTACAGTTTTGCCAAATTTCTTATAAATCCATTCAGCCGTTCGACCTGTAGCCGTGTCTAAACGTCCTATGGAAAATAACATGGAGAAAACACGTTTTGGGACCCCCCTTTTATCTCAGCCCCCACTTCACCAATCCCCCCCAAATTTTCAGGGAAGGAGCGCAGTGGACCGAGCCATCTTCTTTGAGAAATTCGCAAAGATTCATCCACCAGGGCTAAAGTTAATCCAAATAGAATGTTGACGATTTCCTATGGAAACTAGGTCCTAACTATAACTACCTACTGGCGACCGCCAGTAGGTAATATATATATATATAATGCTTACCAACAACCTTCAACTGAGTGTCTAGAAAGTACCTACAACTACTCCTTCAGCTCTGCATATCCTTCTATTCTCCAGCAGCATTCAGAGAGAGGCAATTCGACTGTTTAGCTCAGGTAAAGGTTTAGAGAGTGTGGGTGGTGGTGGAAGTTATTATGAGTCAAGGCTAGAGAGAACCCCAAAAGTAAATTCTGTTATTTTGTAATTACAGATGCTAGAGCGATCCTTGATAAGAATCCAGGAGAAGCAGGCATTGCAGTAGAGTCTCTCTTGTTATCCCATTTCCCCCCTTCCCCAGTCCTGCTGGTAGTGAATTTATTCGCTGTAGTGGGGCAGGGGAGTTGGGAAGTTTATCTTCGCGTCTGCGTCCAGGCTCTCCGAAAGTTTACTGCTCCTGTGGAAGTCCAGTATCTCAGGTGCGTGGAACCTTGCTTCTGATATTCATGACACTTGTCCTGGGGATTCATTTACAACACATAGTCCCTCATCCTGAGGATTAATTTCTAAAACATAATCCCTTGTTCTGAACATTAATTTATAACACAGAGCCCCATGTCCTGAGCATTAATTTATAACACAGTGACCCTCGTCCTGAGCATTAATTTATAATGGATAGTCATTTGTCCTGAGGGTCAATTTATAACACTTAGCCCCTTGTCCCGGGGATTCATTTATAACACATTGCCCATCATCGTGAGCATTCATTTATAACACATGGCCCCTCATCCTGAGGATTAATTTATAACACATAGCCCCTCGTCCGAATGATTAATTTGCAATGCATAGCCCAATGTTCTGAGCATTAACTTATAACAAGGTTCCTCTTATTCAGAGCATTAACTTTAACATATACTCCCAGGTCCTGAGGATTAATTTAAAACACATAGCCCCTCGTTCTGAGCCTTAATGTTTAACACTTAGCCCCTCGCCCTGATGATCAATTTATAACACATAAACCCTCATCCTGAGGATTCATTTATAACACATAGCCCCTCGGTCTGTGGATTAATTTACAACACATAGCCCTTTGTCCTCATGATTAATTTATAACACATAGGCCCTGGTCTGGACATACATTTGTTACACATAGCCCTTCATCCTGAGCATTAATTTATAACACATAGTCCTTCATCCAGAGGATCAATTTATATCACATAGTCCCTCATCCTGTACATTAATTTATAACACATAGTCCTTCATCCAGAGCATTAACTTATAACACATAGCACCTCATCCTGAGGATTAATTGATAACACTTGCCCCTGATCCTAAGGACTAATTTATAACACATAGCCCCCCGTCCGAAGCTAAAATTTGTAACACATAGCAACTTATCCTGAACATTAATTTATAACACATAGCCCCTCATCCTGAGGATCCATTTGTAAAATATAGTCCCTTGTTCTGAGCATTAATTTATAACATAGTTCCTCGTCCTGAGGATTAATTTATAGCACATAGCCCCTCATACTGAGGAGTAATTTATAACACATAGCTCCTCATCTTGAGCAATAATTTATAACACATAACTTCTAGTCCTGAGCATTAATTTATAACTTATAACCCCTCGTTCTGAGAATGGTTGTATGATGGAGGCCTGCGTGGCTAAATTATGCTTTTATTACATTGCTCAACTAACCACGAATGGGCGATGGTCTATGTGTTATAAATTAATGCTCAGGACAAGAGGCTCTGTTTATCATCAGGGGGAAACAGCATTTACAACAAGGGCTAAGCCACGCCTGCCATTTCCCCGCAAACACAACCATGCTAGCCTTAACCACACATATGCATTAACCACGCACATATGTGGTTAAGGCATATGCACGGTCTAGATGCTGGAGTGGGTGGGCCCAGGAGCAGGAAGGATTGGGAGATGATGTGGAACACGTGGAGGTAAGTGGGACTTGGGGGAATGGGGTGTAGTTTTTAAGGGTTGGGGTAGTTTTTAGGGCTCGGGGGTCAGGTTTGTTTTCAGGGTATGGAGTTGGGTAGTTTTTAGTGTTTAGGAGGTTGAGGTATTATTAGGGCTCGGGGTTGGGGTGGATTTTGGTACTTGGGGTTGAATTCGCTTTTAGGTCTCGGGGGAGTGGATAGGTTTTAGGGCTCAGGGGTGTCTGGGTATTTTTAAGGGCTCCTGAGGGAGGGGGAGGTGAACTTTGCCACTTATGTCCCTTTACCAGCCATGACTTTACCACAAAATTGCATGGTAAAGGCATGCATGGTAAAGGAATGTGTTGTTCAGAAGCATTCTTGCAGCCTGACGTAGCCTCCCGAGGTCTATGCCGGATAAGGAGAGGCTGTGTCAGACTGCAAGACTTATCAGGGTCTGGTGCTGCCACATTACTCTCCCGCAGGAATTTTCTCTTGATCTCATTTTCAGGGATACAATGACCATGCGATATTTTCACAGAGTTGTCGGAACTTCACCAACAAATAATTTTGGCTCAGGAACATTTATCTAACACAGCCTTGAGGAAGTCTTCGGATGAAACACGTGTCGGCTGCGTTTGTCTAACGAAGAATGTATATTCATTGAATCACCATATGTCTGTAAGGAGAATAAATGTCTATAACTACACTCTGCAACTCAGGAATAAGATTATTATATTTCAGCTATGCATTAAATTCGGACTGTCTGTGTGTGCTTTGGTTGTTTTTGTGAACATCGTGAGTAGATCTCACGATCATTGAAGTAATACCCCCTAGTCACAGCCTGATGATCCAGTTATAGGTAACAGTGAAAAGCCTTGAAGAGATGACCACTTTACAGTAAAGAGCACACAAAGGAAGAAAGATGTCCACAGTACTTTCAGTAGTTGCACCCCGTCAGAGACCCTGAAATTTAATTAATCGATGGAAAAGAGCTTCTGACAGCTTGAAGGTGATACTAGTAGGGAGGTATGACTGGTTCACTGCGCTTCATGCAATAGATCATGCGAATCAAAAACACAGATTTTTTACTTCATATATGGAGAGGAGCAAATTTCAGTTCAATATGGGGTTCATGAAAGTTTGAATTTGTTGCATCTAGCTAAAGGGATTCAACAGGTTTCTCTCCATCATCTAACTTATTTCATGTTTGTCTCCAAAACCTCATGCAGATCTACTGTGTTGTGTAGAGATATTTCACAACCATGCTGATGACACAGCATTTTAACCTGTTCTCTAGCTACTATTTTCATGACTATGTGAATCTTATATATCACCATAAGGCCATCAAAATATGAATGACATTGATATTCCTTTTCTAGCGCAAAAGGTATTCTGTGCTAAAAAGGTGCCCTTCTTCACTACAAATGCCTCTTTGCATTGCTGGGAAACAAGACGGTATAACTGGGGTGTTACTTGGATGGATCAGTGCAGATACCCATAGTATTTGGCACAAAGTGGTGTCTATTAAAACGGTAGACTGGCCTTTGATCAAAAGCTCATGCCTCCTTGAAGCATTTGCTAACAGGGAGAAATGTTCACAATTTTCAAAAAAGAAAACTATGAAGTGCATGTGTACTAAAGTGCCTTTTGTGGGATCCTTCTATGTTTGTCTAGTTATAGGACTGGAAAAATATCCTTGCAATACAAATCCTATGCTAGACGGTTCATACTAACCTCTGAGAGGCTAAACAAGGGTGCTTTTTAGAGCACCAGCTCACAAGCAGACAGTAGCAGCATATATATGACTGAGCTGTGTTTTGCCCCACGGGCAATGCAATGCAGAACAGGGCAGTACATTTGTTTGTAGCTGTGTGTGGTGTGTGAAAAATGAATAAATCTGCCTCCTAGATACTCACATAATGATCTTCAGATGCCCCATGGGCAAAATTGAACCTCTCTGAATGTGAAAATGAATAGATCTGACCTCTAGATACTCAAATAAAGATCCAGGGCCAGATGTAGGTAAATCCATTTTACCGATTTTTAAATACCGAATTTTACCGATTTTTACCGAATCGGTATTTAAAAATCGGAAAATGATATGTAGGTAAAAAATCGGTATAATTTACCGATTCGGTAAAAGTCGGTATCGGATGATCGGTATTTACCGATCGGTATTACCGATCGGTATGTACCGATCGGCATTTACCGATCGGCATTTCCAATGCATTCCTATGGGCCTTTTGGCCCATAGGAATGCATTGGAAATACCGATCTGTAATACCGATCGGCAAATACCGATCGGTAATACCGATCGGTAAATACCGATCGGTATTACAAACAAACGTGCAGCAAACAAAAGTGAAACTGAACACAACAGCCAATCAGGTGCAACCACCCTCCCCCTTCCTCCCAGGAAGTGCCTGCCCAGCCAGCTGCAACTCATTAGAAAGTTCTGGAGACAGGCAGAGCAGAGCACACAGAGAGAGGAGCAGGGGGAGAGTTGTTTGTGTTTAAAACCCAGGAATAATGGCAAGCAGCAGTGAGAGAAAGAGAAACATTAATTTCAGCAACACTGAGCTTCAACTCCTAGTTGAGGAGGTGGTCAGGGTGCACACCCAACTATTTGGGAAGCTGTCCCTCACCCTGGCTGAGTCAGCTAAGCGAAAGCTGTGGCTGCACATAGTGGAAAGGGTAAATGCAGTGGGAGTCACCAGCAGGAGCATGGAGGATTTAAAGAAAAGATTTTATGACCTCAGGAGCCAAACCAAGAGGAAGCTTGCAGAGCAGCATAAACAGGCTGGTGTCACTGGAGGAGGCAGGAATCCAGCACCCCCCCTGACTGAGCTGGAGGAGTTGGTGGCGTCTACCATCGAGCCAGACAGTGTGGTGGGACTGGGAGCAGTGGACAGCTCAGCCCGAGCCAAATCAAAAGGTAAGATGCATGCGCAGCACAACACCCCATACCAAGCAGCATCCCTTAAACCTCTGAGCACAGGCCAAGCCCAGTCCAGTACTGCTAGCACTATACAGGAGCAATGCATTATGGGAAATGTAGTCAGCTAATATTAGACCATGTATAACTGAACAGACATCAGCAAGGCAGTGAAAGTATTGCAGAATCATGAAAGTTAAATGTGTAAAGATTTATTTATAGTCACTGTGACACAGTAACAATCAATGTACATACGCTTATTTACACCTAGGGGCACCATCAGCCAAGCAAGGCACATCGACACCAGGGACTGCAGCAGCGAGGGAGGAGAGTGAGGAGGCAGGGCCAAGCCATGTGCAAGCATCGCAAGATGAGGAGGACACAAGTGGCATTGCACAGGAGGAGGAGACAGGCCTCACCCCCGACCTTCCACACTCCCCACACCTGTCACAATCACCTGCATTAGTATTCTCACCGGAGACTTCCCCAGTAATGCAACAGGCTGCACCTGCAACACCACCAGCCAGGAGGCGACTCGTGGCCACACTGCCCTTGATGGAGGCAGCATTAGATCAGGCTGAGCAAACTCCACCTATGCCTCATGCTGCACTGCAGGCAAACACTCATCAAGACACCATGCACAGACGTCGCCGCATGCCCAGCACTGCAGGAGGCACTGGAGAAGGCACTGTCTTCCGGGGGCTGGAGGGAAGCATGGTGCGCATCCAGCGCATGCAGGGCAGATCCATCCAGGCCTGCCACCGGCAATTCCGTGCCCTCAATCAAACTGTAGGAGAGATGGGGAAGGGCATTAATGATATAGCCAATTGCAGCAGGGACATGGTAAAATCGAATGACAACCTAGCTGCTGGTATTACGTCTGCTATCACGCAGCTGTGCGATAAGATGGACCACATCGACAACGCAAGGCGCAGGGACGCCCGCGCTACCAACAGGGCGCTGAATCGCCTTGCCACTGCCACTGCACAGCTATGCAGGAGAGGAAACAATATGCAGGAAAGCCTAACACAAAATATGGCAGAGGTCACAAGGGGCATAGCCAAAATAACCAGTGCCCTAGAGGCAATGATGATCACTAATGCTGCTCACAATCCTGCCCTGGATGTGGCTGAAGGAGAGGACAGTAGTAGCCGCAGCAGCTTGGGTAGTGCTGTGCTGCCTGCTCGTAGGAGCCGGAGGCGCCCAGCTGAGCCTTCAAGCCTGGAGGAAGGCAGTGGGGATAATCCCAGTGTGTCTGGGAAGCGGCAGAGAAAGTGACTCTCCAAGTTTGGGTGAAGTAACCCTGGACATGTTGTCCCCACCTTTGTACATTTTAATTTGTTGCACCTAAGTGCTGTAAGTTCGTGCCAACAGATAAATACTTTACTTCCATTCACAACCTGTCTGTGTGTCATTACTTACTCAGAAATAGTTGCTTGTTATTTCCTCACGCCTGTATCTCCCATCACTTGGTGTTGTGACTCCAGCAGATTGTATGTCAGGCACGGCATTGTCGTCGTCATGGTCCTCGTAGTCTGACAAGTCCACCTCTGTACCCTTTCTCACAGCCAAGTTGTGCAACATGGCACAGGCAGCTATGATTTTGCAGCATGTTGTGGGGGTATACTGCCTTGCGCCTCCACTCTTGTGAAGGCATCTAAATCTGCTCTTCCAGATGCCAAATGTCCGTTCTACCACATTCCTTGTACTTTTATGTGCCCGGTTATACCTCCTTTGGCTGGGTGTGGAGGGGTTGAGGTAGGGAGTGAGAATAAAAGAACGTAGGGCATATGCACTGTCTCCTAAAAGGGAAATGGGAATACATTACTCACATGCATACTTGTAAATCTCACTGCAATATGTGTGAATGCTGTCGCAGACTCTGTCTTACCTAGGAGGTATCCTTCGCCAAATTCCCCTGCTGACAGCCGTTCATAGATGCCGCTGTTCTGAAATATATAGGAGTCATGTGTACTTCCAGGGAATTTAGCTACAAGGTCTGTGATGACGTACTTTGCATCGCAAATCACCTGGACGTTGATGGTGTGGCTTGACTTCCTATTGCGGTAAATGTATTCTGTGGCAGCAGGGGGACAAATGGGGATGTGTGTCCCATCAATGCATCCGATGATATGGGGAAATCTTGCCATCTGGTAGAAGTCTGATTTTGTTTGTACCAGTTCAGCATGGGTGGATGGAAATGAAATGTAATGCTCCATCCTGTGCAACATGGCGTCAAGGAATTTGTGAAAAAACCTTGAGAGGCTGCTCTGGGTCACCCCTCCCACCACAGCAACCACGCTCTGGTAGCTCCCTGACGCCAGCAGGTGGAGGCTGCACAGCACCTGTACATGTGCTGGAATTGCATGTGCCCTTGGGGTGGGGTGCTCCAACAGTGGTTTAAGGTCCCTGATGAGCTCCATGATGGTTACTGGAGCCAACCTGTACCTTTGTAGTATCTCCTCCTCTGTCAGCATGAACAGGGTGACCCTCTGCCTGTAGACCTGCTCCTGTCTCAGCCATTCCCTCTCTCCTTCCTCCCGTAGCCGTAGACGTCTTGCTATTACATAGAATGCCGCCATTGAGCAAACTGAATTGCATTTTGGGTCCTTTTTTATAGGCTGCACCTGGTTACCACCTGATTTGAATCCATGGTAAATTACGACTCTCAAATACCGATTTTGAGGCAAAATCGGTATTTCTGGGCCTCCCTACATCTCAATGTTCAATTTTACCTCATCTTATTTACCGATCGGTAACATTACCGATCGGTAACATTACCGATCTGTGACATTACCGATCGGTAACATTACCGATCGGTGACATTACCGATCGGTGACATTACCGATCGGTGACATTACCGATCGGTAACATTACCGCTAGGTAAAATTCCATTATCGGTATTTTACTGATCGGTAAATATACCGATCGGTAGATTTACCGATTCAGCCTATTTTTGGTCACCTACATATCGAACGCTCAATACCGATCGGAAACGGCCGAAAATCGGTATTTTCGGCCGATTCCGATCGGTAACGGCCTACCTACATCTGGCCCCCAATTTCTTAGGATTCCTCATCTAATTACTACCATGGGGCAAAATGAACTCTCTTTGAGACAAGTCACTGCTCTCACTGAGCACATGAGATTAATGCCCGTCACTTTTTGCACATTCCTATCATCAACCAATGCATTGTCACCAAAGTTTTGTTGCACTCTAACCACTGAATAATAGTCCTTGAGCATGTGCAATGTAGTGAACATTTTCAGTCAGTCTAAAGACAATTTATAACAAAAATGTGTTCACCTTAGTCGAGTATTAGTGCTGTAGTGGCCTAATACTTCGGAGTGAAGTTCAGTTCTTTTCCAGTGCTGAAGTTGTATTTTCTGTAAAAAGCAATATTCAGTTTGGAGAATTTGAAAATAATTTCGGTCACATTTCTGATAAATGGACAATTACTGTGAATTCACCTAGCTTGGGGTCTTGAAACGTTTTTAAAAAAAATTATCAATATTGCAGTGAGAAGCTTGTGCCAGTTCACACAAATCTGGTCCCCCATTTTGGATAAAAGATTATATTATGCAGAAATAACGTTTTTTAAGAAGTATTGCACTATATTACTAACATTTCCTGAGCATATTTTCTGTATTTGGGTTCACAATATAATGTGACTTCTTTCCATCATTAACAAATGTATCATTTATTGGCTTAATAGCTTTCCTCAAACATGCCCTTGTTCTTGTCCTTAGTTCACTAAGCTCCACAGCCCACGGGGGGCCTCTGGGCCTTGGAGGCTGTGGGGGGACTAGGAGCACCAGATAATTGCCTGCTCACTGTGAGCTTATGAGGCTGAAAGAGGAACTCAGCGTGATGTGGAATAAAGAAAAAAGGCATAACATTATTTGAAAGGTCTCGCAACAGGTGACCTATACGTCACTTGATTCTATTTACATACGAGTCCAGTCAATAGTCCATTGAATAAAAAGTCCTTGAATTTCCGTGCCTAGGCAGGAGAAAGTACACTTTCGTTGCCCGGAGGGAAAGAACATGGACCAAAAGTAAGCACATGTTCGTTCAAATATATTATTTTGCTTTATAATCAGTGCCATTCTTTAGCACCCGGAATGGGTATTTATATATATATATTAACCAAAGAACCTCTACTCCCCATCAGGAAAAAGAGCACACACTCGAGGGCTATTCAGGTAAAGGCTTCTTTATTGAATTATGCCTCCTCCGATCCAGCAAAGAGAGACGCGTTTCGCCTGTCACAGCAGGCTTTCTCAATCTAATGAGCGCCACTTTAGTGGAGGCCTTTATACTCAAACATAGTCATAGACATAAAAGAGTTCATTGTTAACTAATGTTAGTCAATCAATTAAAATGTGGGGACCACTTAACTAAAAATACATTTCGTTTCAGATATGTACAATGTGGCTATTTACATCGTAAAATGATAACGCACATCATCACAAACAGTTTGTCAGTTTGCTTTAAATGCAACAAATAGCACTATAGTACAACAAGTTAAATGTAAATGAGCACCAACATAATAAAAAACACTTTCATGTTGCTGTAAAACAACTGAAAATCGAGGCCGTATATTAAACCATCGCGCTGGTCACATAGTTACATATATATATATATATATATATATATACACACACACACACACATATATATGTGTGTCTGTGTATATATATATATATATATATATATATATATATTTTTTTTTTTTTTTTTTTTTTTTAGACACTGACGAAGCTTTGATAGCGAAACGCGTCTGTCTGGGGTGAGGGGGTTTGCAATAAAACATCTTTAAATATCGCATTACCTGTGTGCTTGCCGTTTTTCTGACGACACAAAGTTGGAGCGTGTTGCAATATATATATATATATATATATATATATATATATACATATGTATTTTTTTATTTCTTTAAGCACCTGCATTGTTAATGATACTGGGAGAACGCACGTTCAATGTGTAAAAACAAGGATATGTTCCTCAACATGAAGTCAGATATAGCTAAGCTATAGGGTCAGCTCTTATGCTGGTTATGTCATTACTCCGATTCTTTTGCATGCCCCAGTTCTTACTCACTGTGTGGCATCTGGCTACCATCAAAAACCTCCTTCAAAATTCCCTCATCCTAACATAACGTGTATTTGTAAAGCACACATACACCCAAGGGAATCTTGGGACTGAATAACAGATATTTATTGTTACCCAAGTCAATGGTACTCATTTTACAGACCTCTGAAGGATGAAAGTCTGATTGGACCATTTGGGATTTGAACCTGTATGAGGTCGAACACCCGCCCTTACCGTGGATGCATTAGTCCACTAACCCCCAGATCCTGTCCATTCTGCTTGTATAAGGCCACACCTTCTACAACAACTTCTATAGCACTATCCAAGCCCCAAATCAAAGCTGCATGAGGCGCCGGGAGGGATGATGAATGATAAGTACTGGGGTCGGGACGAATAAGTAATCCGGCCAAACCTCTTCATTCTTTCCAAGTATTTACTCACTGAATATGTACAAATGCTAATGACCAGTTTGTATCTCTATGCCACGCAACAGGCACCAAAGAATAAAAATACTCAATGTCATGTTTTATTTATCAGAACAGAAGCATGTGCTATGGTAGACACAACTCTGTTCTCACATGCAGAAAAATAGCCTCCAGAGAGGGCAGCCTTTAGTAGTTCTTCCTTGCTCTTTCTTTTTGGGACCGTTGTGCGTACCATCACATATGCCATGGAAATAGCAGACCAGGAGAGTAGACAAGGAAGGGTGTCAATACCATTTCTAGATGCAAAAACCACAACGAGGCAAATCACACAAAGATTATACAACTGAGAGAAACACCTTGTATGGTCCAAGTAGCCAGACACTGCCATGCAGAAACCCCAAAACATAGCTTATTCTTCACGCCATGTCAAGTGAGTTAATGTTATATTTGAGAATGGATTCTCTAGAATTTCAGGTGCAACCAATAGACATCAGTGCCTACTCCTCCCCTTCTCTAAAGCCAACGTCTACTAAGCTGCCAATTCTGATGTTCCACCTCTGTTTTAGTTGAGAATCTGGTAGGACAAGATAGTCAACCCAGTTCTCTATTTGGCAAAGAAAATGCCATAAAACATCGACACATAAAACATCACAAAAATCATAAATAGGAAGACAGATCAGCTTGAGGACAACAAAAAGGACAGGCTTTTCTTCAGATAAAGTTAAACAGAATTCGTCTCCAGCCCTCAAACACCTAAAATGAACATGGACATCATATTGCAACTAGCCATCCGTCAACTTTCTCCACCACACCACTATTTTAAATAATGCACAAACGCTTTAACAGATTTCAAGACCATTTAAAAGTTGGAGGAAGAAAACAGAGTCCCTGCACTTGCACATCCCTCGTGATTTTAAAATAGGCTTGACAAATAAGATAAAATGCACTTTATAAAATTTACAAAAAAATATAGAGTGCATTATGGACTGGTCCGATAATCCATTACAGGAACAAACCAAAGCTGGTGATCCCAAGGAGCCTCCAGTACCTGGGAATAAAAGTGGTAACTGCAAACACAACAATGATGGACAGAATATGGATCAATGTCACACATTCACCCCAGTCCAAAGATCTGGGCCCAAATCCATCGTTTTTCCACTCCACACCACCCTGGGTTAGACAATGGCGATATGCAAATCAGCGCTGACCCTGTGCCCCATGGGAACAGTCCAGTCCGAACTACAAAAGCCATGTCCTTCCCAGAACGGAAACAAGCATCCGAGGACCGGCCCGGTTTCGAGGTAACACCTCTCTTCAGCCCGGCTAGCTTGATTCCAGTGGTGTGGAGTGCCTGGGACTCACGTCTGAGCATCCCCAGTACACTTAGAGCGGTAACTGCAAACACAACAATGATGGACAGAATGTGGATCAATGTCACACATTCACCCCAGTCCAAAGATCTGGGCCCAAATCCATCGTTTTTCCACTCCACACCACCCTGGGTTAGACAATGGCGATATGCAAATCAGCGCTGACCCTGTGCCCCATGGGAACAGTCCAGTCCGAACTACAAAAGTCATGTCCTTCCCAGAACGGAAACAAGCATCCGAGGACCGGCCCGGTTTCGAGGTAACACCTCTCTTCAGCCCGGCTAGCTTGATTCCAGTGGTGTGGAGTGCCTGGGACTCACGTCTGAGCATCCCCAGTACACTTAGAGCGGTAACTGCAAACACAACAATGATGGACAGAATGTGGATCAATGTCACACATTCACCCCAGTCCAAAGATCTGGGCCCAAATCCATCGTTTTTCCACACCACACCACCCTGGGTTAGACAATGGCGATATGCAAATCAGCGCTGACCCTGTGCCCCATGGGAACAGTCCAGTCCGAACTACAAAAGTCATGTCCTTCCCAGAACGGAAACAAGCATCCGAGGACCGGCCCGGTTTCGAGGAATAAAAGTGCACCACTGTGTCAACCCTAAAACGAAATAATAGGAATCTCTCCCACCGAGAAAGCAGGTTTGCAAGGTAGGATACAGGGTCTTTTGGTGTACGCAAACGGAGGAATTCCCTGATTGATAGTGTATTTACTGGACTCATTTTGTAGTCTGTACTCTAAAAAGTGGCACTTAACCAGCCGTGTCCGGTAGTGGGAGTACCGGCCGGGCGCTGACGTGGGGCGGGGGAGGGGCAGGGTGGGGGTAGTAATGTATGGATTACGGACTTCAACCGGTAAGTAAACATATAAATAAATAAAACGAATTTCGTTGTGCGCACTGCATCGCATTTGGTGATGCAGTTCACGCTACCGGCCGCGGCTGGTTAAAACTGTCCCCCCAGCTGTCTGCCTGTCGGAGGTTAAATAAGGCACCTGTTGCCCTACTGATCTTCAGTCATGAATGATTAATCATGTGTTGCAAAGAACCATAGTGAATAAAAACAACCCCCAGATAATTAAACTCACTCACACAACTCAAGGTTTTCCCTTCGCCCTTTAGTTAGCCATGCTTTTCTTCCTTGGGCCACATGCCATTATACGCGAATTCCCAAAGTTTGTGCCCAAATTCAGGTCACTCATAAAAGATATAAAAGATTCCACTAGCAGATGAAGCACCCCTGGTGTTTGTGCCATAAGCAATGTGTCATCTGCATAAAGCAACAGTGGTACGCATAGTTTGGAAATCCTTGGGATATCACAAGAGGCTTTTACCAAGGCGGCACACCAATTATTCTTCTAAATAATGAAGAGCAGTGGGCCAATATAGAACCTAGATGAACCCTGCGAGCTACAGTAAACGATAATTTACCCAAGAGGCAAGAAATTAACCAATGACCCCTCCCAGTCTAGCTTCATCAACAACAGTCATAGCTTAGATGTGTTAACACACTTGAAGGCTGTTGAGAAGTCCATGAAGGCCAGGTACAGTGCCCATCGCTTAGTTATCGTGTATTTGCTGATAAGCAGGTTCAAATTCAAGCACTGTTCCACTGTACCTAGCACTTGTCAAAAGCCAAGTTGAAAGGGACACAGAGAAATGGGCCGGTCATCGAGAAAACCATCAACAGTCAGCTAACCCGATACCTCGAAGACAACAGAATCCTGGACCCTTCCCAGTCAGGGTTCC
Organism: Lissotriton helveticus; assembly: GCF_964261635.1. Lineage (NCBI taxonomy): Eukaryota > Metazoa > Chordata > Amphibia > Caudata > Salamandridae > Lissotriton > Lissotriton helveticus. The sequence continues at coordinate 240,508,571 of NC_136063.1, read as the reverse complement.
GCAGCAACCACATCACCGAGACTGCCCTCATCGCCGCCACCGACGACATCAGGACCCTGCTGGACAGCGGCGAGACTGCAGCACTCATCCTCCTAGACCTCTCTGCTGCCTTCGACACCATCTGCCACCGCACACTATGCGCACGCCTCCACGCCACAGGGAACCGAGACAAGGCTCTGGATTGGACCACCTCCTTCCTCTCCGGGAGAACTCAGAGCGTCCTCCTCACCCCATTCCGTTCCAAAGCCTCCGATATCACCTGCGGCATACCCCAGGGATCCTTCCTCAGCCCGACGCTGTTCAACATTTACATGGCCCCGCTCGCACACGTAGCCCGACAGCACAACCTCAACATAATCTCTTATGCCGACGACACTCAGCTGATCCTCTCCCTCACCAGGGACGACTCCTGGTGGCCCATGGCACTGGGGGCAGCCCCGACACCCACCGAACACGAACGCAACCTGGGAATCATCCTCGACTCAACGTTCTCAATGATCAAGCAAGTAAGCGCCGTCTCCTCCTCCTGCTTCAACACCCTCCACATGCTCTGCAAGATCTACAGATGGATTCTGACAGATACAAGAAAGACAGTCACTCAGGCCCTCGTCCGCAGCAGACTCGACTACGGAAACGCCCTCTACGCGGGAGCCCCGACCAAGCTCATCAAACGACTACAACGTATCCAAAACGCCTCGGCACGACTGATCCTCGACATACCACGCCACGGCCACATCACCCCCCACCTGAGAAACCTGCACTGGCTCTCTGTCAACAAAAGGATATCCTTCAAGCTCCTCACCCATGCACACAAGGCACTCCATAAGACTGGCCCAGCCTACCGCAACAGACGGCTCCCCTTCTATATACCCAACCGCCAGCTACGCTCCACCGACCTGTCACTCACCACCGTTCCACGCATCCGAAGAACAACCACCGGTGGGAGATCCTTTTCCCACCTCACTGCCAAGACATGGAACACCCTCCCACTGAGCCTACGACAGACCCAAGACCTGCTGACCTTCAGGAGGATACTCAAGACCTGGCTGTTCGATCAGTAGCGCCCCCCCAGCACCTTGAGACCCTCGCTGGTATGTAGTGCGCTTTACAAATGATTGATTGAATTATTGAATGACTGATTGATTGATTGATTGATTGAACAGAGAAAGCCGGTGAGTGGGATAATGCCCGGGTTACTGACCTGTAATCTTTATTACTCCGAGTATAGTCTTCCTGGCCACATGAATTACAAAGTGAGCATTAGCTCCACACTAGAACCCTCCAAAGCAAAGGTTAGACTCCCATGCCTCCCATCCCTTTCCAACATGGCCGACCCCTATCACCCTGGACCTCTATAAGAGGAGGGCCTGCCCAACCCTCAGCCTGAGAACTACCAAGCATACACATGAAGCTGATAGCAACACAGGGAGGGAGGGATAGGAACTCATGTGACGAGGAAGACTATACACGGAGTAATGAAGATTACTGGTAAGTAACCGTGGCATTACCTCCTCTTAGGCCTTCCTCGCCACATGAATAACAAAGTGAGCACATACCCAAGCCAAGCAGCTTCAAGTAAACTCACAAGAAACCAACTGACAAGAAGGAGATGCCAAAGAAGCAGGGCAAATCCCAAAAACACAGATGAGTGGAAGAACCAACCAAGAGACAGGCAACCACGAGCAGGAAAGAACCAGCTCAGGACAGAGAGACACCGTGGGGGCCGAAAACCCAGACCCACAAGACTCGTAGGCCAGCTAGAAAGCCAGCCCGGACCAACTACCGAAGGTGGACAGAGAAGGCACGGACCCTACTGCAGGGAGCCAAGCAACAAACAAACAGGCACCACACAGAAAGAAGCCATCAGGCCCAAACACCAAGACTACCCAACAGACAGCCAAAAGCGAGAGGAAAGCAAAATCCCCATACTCTGGAACCGAAGAAACAGAGGGCACCCCCATTCATAGTGAAAAGAAAAAAACAAGATGCCACAGCAGCTCTACCTGAACACATCAATACTGTACGTCGAGCCACCAATAGCGAAAGAGTAGAATCTGCCCCAAATCCAAGGACCGGATTGAAGAAGGAAACAAAACCCACTGGGACCAGTGGACAACAGAGGGAAATGAGGGCAGATGCCACACAAAACGGTCCGGCAGGACCCAAAAGCATGGAGGAGAGCACAGAAAGAAACCCAGCACCCCAATCTGACCAGAAACAAGACGGTCACCCAAACGTGACCAACAAGGTGAGAAACAGGAAGGCCACGGACCCCAGTGGTACAACCGGATCACAACACAATGGAAGAAACCAGGATGGTGCAAGGAAAACAGCCACAGGAAGCCGCAGGAAACAACACAGAGGCAACCCGGAAGAAGCGGAAAAGCCGTAAGGCCCTTCAATGAGCAGGAAGAGCAGAAGTGACCAGGACCAGGAAGAACACCACGGGGCCACAGAAACACACCAAAGGTGAGAGAAAACAGAAGAGGCAGGCGAAAAGAGCCCCACAGCCACGCCATCACTAACACCAGGGAGCATACTCTGGCCGACAGGCACAAACACACCAGAGACAGGGCAGAAGAAGAAGACATAGAGTGCCCACCATAAGCAGAGGACCATGCAAGGGTGATGGAAGAACCGGGACGCCCAGCCCCCCCTGGCAATCAACTCCCACAGCAGCGGCCAGCAAGGGAGTCGGACCCAGCGAGCACCTCCAGTAGAACAAATGCCCCGTCCAGGGCAAACAAGCCCGCAACCCACTCCCGCAAGGGGAACGGAGGAAAAATACAAAGCCGGGGCTCAGCCAATGGGAAGACAGCACCACCAGCTGCTGACCCCCGAACACGGGAGGAGAAAACAGAAGAGAGGCAACGAGCAGGGAACCAATGTGACCCAGCCGAGACCAGAAACTGGTCCCCCAGAAAAGAGGCAGACCGCCCAGCAGGTAGGCCACCTCCACTCCCCCGAGGAAACAAACTGAGCTACCGCCGGGGACCTAAACCGGTCCGGGAACAAAGGGACACAGCCACCCACAGGGAGATGGATACCATGGGAGGAAAGCCCTGTACCAGAGACGCCCCAAGCAGCACCCGACCCCGGGAGAAAAACTGCCAGAGGGAACATACCCATCAACTCCCCAGGAGAAGGAGGCAGGCGAAAAACTGACCGGGCTAGAAACCAGAAACCCAGCACAACCAAAGGAACAGTCAACAAAAAGGGGGACAAGAAACCCGCTAGCAGGTGGACCAACCGAACCCGCACAAACCGGGAGCCTAAGCACATGCCCCAGCCCCACATGCCGGCAAAGGCCACAACCAACTGGGAAGGGGACACCAGAAATGGAACACCGCAGGCCGCCCCCTGAAACAGGGCCGGACGGTAGCCGTTCGCCCGGCCCGTGATCCAGAAGAAGGGGAAGAAAGTGGGCACCACCAACCAGCAACCCAGACCGGACCAAATCTGCGGGGACAAAACCCTCAGCCGAACGGAAACCGAGAGAAAGGGAGACTACCAGAACAACCAAAGGCACTCACAAGGGAACAGATGAAGTCAAGCCCAAGGGAGCAACAGGCAGAAGCAGAAACAATGCCAGCACCCTCAACCACGGGACCCAGACGGGACCCGAAAACCAGTGGGGCAGAGGACAAACCCAGTGGGAGCACCCAGCACCAGAACAGCATGTCACCACGACGAAACAGGCATAGACAAGTAGAGGAAGGGGAATAGGCCCATAACCGACACTGGTGAAACCGAAAGACAGCTAACACGCCACAGCAAGCACTGACAAATCGAACAACCATAGAAAGGGTGAGAGACGAATACCCGACCTGACACAGCTAGCGCCACCAAAAGGTCCAATCAACGACCAACCACCACCGGGCACGAGCAGGCGAGCCCAACAACCAAAAACAGAAGACAAAAGGCCGGCAAGGTAGTAGGCAGGATCCAAGGTCCCGGGACAGATGCCAGCTGGGAAGTGAGGAGTGGCAGAAGACAGCGCCCCAACAGAGCCCCAAAAGAATCACATAAAAAAATACCACTATGTGATCAGACACGATCAGGGTAGGGTAGAACGGCCACAGTCATGAAGCCCACCGACCCAGGGGACCGTAGCACATCCCCGAAACCATGTTGAGAGGCTGAGCCACCAAAGGCACAAGACAAACAAGGGAGCCCTAGCCCCCGCTACCCCAACGACAAACAGGAACGGAACAAAAGGCCATGCTCAAGACCAGCCAGAATGCCCGCCAACAGGGCCACACAAGGAGGCAAGGCAGAAGACAGGAGCCGGAAATGAGCAACTGTGCACCCCAGTCCATTGGAAGACCAAACCTCCCCGTCACCAGAAACCCACAGGGCGTCGGGTCCCCATGTGGAGCACCACCGGCACGCACCATGGACAGAGGAACAGGTGCAGGGTGCCTCAGGCACAGCCGGAGACACGGACAGTCAAGGGGTGAGAGGAGGGCACCAGTGACAGCAGTACCGTAGAGACCAAGGAACATGAGCCCTGAACCGACTCCACCGAGACAGCCAGGAAGCAAAACTGTGGGGGTGCGGATGCTGGACCAGAGCCAGCACGAGACCCGGGGCCAAAGATAGTCCCAGAAAGACCCCGGGTACAGACAGCAGCCACCGAGGCCAGAGGATGGGACCACGGGTCGCACCTAGAAGCAGAGGGACATAAACTGAGCGGCTGAAACCAGCAACCACACAATACAAAACTCGCCCTCATACAGGCAACTCAGAAAGACAGGACCAGAGTGCCGATACAGAAGAATAGGACTTCAAAGACCGTAGACGGGAACCAAAGACCCCACGTAGACATGGAAGCGATGTCCAACATGGCCGTCCACCAGCCTAAAAACACAAACAAATGAATGCACAGTAAAACCATATGTGAACAGCATTCTGATATTAAAAACCGGGCTGGTCGTGACTGGCCACCAAACCCCGGCAGAGGAAAGGGAGAGAGAAGTGCAAGGGAAGTCCGTAAGTGCTCCGGAAACACAGAGACCCGCAAATACAACGTAACCCTGTCCCAAACACGGAGGCCAGACGTAAACACTCAGCTACAGGGGAACAGGCTGCGACACCCCACCCAGGGCTACACCCCATAAGCAGCATGTCAGAGGCAGGCAGCAGCAGAAAGCCCTCAGCTCACTGAGCCATCCAGGCAGCTGCCATGGAACAGAGCCAACAGCGTGCATACACAAGAAACCAGCACTTCAACAGAAAGCCCAGCACGTGTAAGAGAATAGCCGTTCGGGAAGCCGGACGAGCCAGGCCCGCCCCTCAGAGGATACCCACAATGCTGCCGAAAGGAGCACCTCGCCCCCCAGGAAGACCCTCAGAAGAGGCCAGAGGACTGCGGAAGAGGCATGAAAAGAACAAGCCTATGCCGATAACTGCTTCTGCCCCGGCATCAAGCAGGTAATACCTATGAGCACCGAGGAGCTTGTACAAGTCAGCGCACGCAATATCATGTCCCAGCAGTTTTGCTACAGTGCATCAAGTACACATGGCAAACACTCACACAGCAGTAATGTGAAGGACACAGAGGCACGGCCGGGGACCGCAGAATGGTCAGCTGGGCCCCCCTTGCCAATGTCAAATGCCAGAGTAAGTCACCCGGTCGAACCTGACCATTTTGAACAATCGGCACCTCCCACGCAGGGCTGCCCCTCCCCAGCGAAAGAAAAATGGGAACTCGGGGAAAGCCGTCCCGCTCACAAACACTCTGAGTCTGGAATCAAACCACAGATCAAGGGAGCAACTGCTGGGAGGCCTAGGCACAAACAAAGTCCCCAAACCACAGTGCCTACACGGACGGGGATTGGAAGAGGCCGCAAGGCAGATCCCCAGGCCACCCAGTCTGCCCTCCTGTTAACCCTTGGCTCTCTAGAGCAGAGCCTAACAGGCCCTGACAGGATACCAGGGGAAGGAAGGGAGGAAAGGTCCTAGATCCCATTGGCCCGCTAGAGCAGGACCACCAACCACGGACACATATTCATAGCTGCCAAGGTTTCAGATTGCTATGTGTGACATTTTTATAATTTCAGTGTAATTATGAGTGACATTTTAACTACTATGAGTGACACTTTCTCACGAGCAAAAGCAGGCAGTAAAGATGAGGGAAACATGTACATTTCAGAAATGACACTCATTTGAGCAAGAAGAAACTAAGAAAATCTTAAAACTGCTACAAATCACAGATCGTAAACTGATCGTAATTTGGGAAATATGCAATGTATCATTGGTACATTCAAGTCTTTTAACAGGGTTATAGGACATCTCTGCTGTTATAAATCCCTGTGGTAGCAATTATTTAATAACGACTTACATTTTCTCTAGTAATGTCATAACACTACACTGCACAACCTAGGTAAGGAAAAAAGAGAAGTTTGTCTCTCTGTGTGTTACACTCATTGGCTCAGCCGGCAGCATGCTCTTTCAGCTGCTGTACAGTATAAAAGTCAGTTTCTCCCTAGTCGCAACGCTTTTGAAGACCTCTGAATGCAAAACTGGTCAGTGGCATGCATATTTGTATTTTGTGTAATTATTAGAACCTTTTTGTGAATTAGCGAACTTCAAACCTGTATGGGTTGTGTTAAAAATTGCCAGATTCGCAGTCCCTTCTTAGCCGTGTTTGTGAGGCGGGCCTGACCTAAACATCACCTGCTCAGCCTCTCTCGGACACAGAGGACGTGTTGAAGGAGAGTTTTAGCATTGCCAGGCGACTGCAACAATTATTGGGGGCCCGGGCTGGGGCACAGGCTGAGGGGAGGAAAGAAACATCGGAAAGCAGCAGAAATGAAAGTGCACATAGCTCACGAGTGGATAGCAACTTATATGTAATTGATGATTTTTAGTTAATAGATTACCTGCTTTTCTCAGGCACTGATCATCATGTTACTTGGCAGCTGATCCCGGCTGGTGGCGCCGCGGCCGAGTGGGCTGGGTCCTGGTCGCGTGACGACTGATGCCCCATCTGTATGCCAGTGCCCGTCCCTCCAAATGAATATACAGTGGACGTCAAGTGCCCCTCTCTGCGATCCCTGCTCCTTGGCGTCCATCTGAAGGCCGCCCTTCCCCTCATTTTATCACACTGCACTCTGTCCAAGGATTAAGCACACTGACTCACTCACATTTTTTTGCGAGTGGAGCATCAATTCGATTTCGGCCGCCTCGTGGCCGCAACGACTCCCGCATCCAAAACCAGCCGCCCGGGCATGATTCAGACCGACTCTCAGTCTGAGCAGTAGATGAAGGTTCCAGGCAGCGGCCACTGCGGTCTGTGGGGTTCTGCCGGTCGCGGTGGCGGGGATTTCTTGCCTTTATTTCGATTAAATGATTGACCTCTGAGATGCGCACTGCCATTACCAGTGCTGTGCAGCCTTCCCCCCACAACCACTCGCACGAGAGTGAGGCCGATCTCATCAACGTCATCTGATCTATCAGGAATCCCGCGCTGAGCGGGGAATATACCATTGTACGGCTGCACGCACGCACGTGCGTCCTATAAGGAGCAATTGCCGGGGGAGGTTGGGAGGTCAGCTTACCTACTAGGTAATACATCAAAACACAGTCCAATCAGGATGAACCATCAAAACATAGCAGACTTCGCATAGGCTGCTGTGCCCAGTCTGCTTTGTGTTTGTGTAACCTAACTAATATCAGACTCTACAAACCACAAATACCGGTAATACGCTCAGCTTTTAAGTACCCTGATTTGCGTGACAATCATTTTAAATGCGGGAATGCGGTAATGAAACTTAAAATGCGTTAGTGTCACACTGGATGTGTGACACTTGGCAGGGCTGCAGCTTCCTATGATTTTACAATGTATAGTCATTTAGCAAGACTGTCCTGCACAGCAGGCATGTTTTCTTGTAGTTTGCAGCCAGGCTGTACTTCCTTTAAAGACGCATGAAAAAACATGACCTGAATACGAAATCCTGATCTTGAAAAAACAACTTACAAAATACTGCTACAGCGGCTCGCAAATTAATATACTGAAATAGAAAGCTGAAAATACACAGACAAATGATAGGAACCCACTAATCTCAATGAAAGGCGCAAAGAAGTTTATTATGCTTGATTAATAAAAACCATTACATACACGTATCATTTTACGAATTTATTTAGATAACACAAAATAGTCTATTAAAAAACAGAAGGATAAAACCATCATAAAATACCAGCGGCTTGAGATAAGGATTTGAGCTTTCAAGAAGTTAGTTTAGAGCTGTGTTTTTTTTGGGTGAAAGTGTGATGTTCATATTGCATAGAGTGGTGACATTCACAGAGATTTGAATATGTTTGTTAGGAGGACAGGCAGTTGGTGGTAAGATTATACTTGGCCCAGTTAATGTTTTAGTCGCCTGTTGTTTCATTGTGAGGTGGCAAGTGGGCCAGTCTCCTTTCTGCTATGTTGAAGAGTCTTGTAAAACAGCAGCTTAGTTGAGTGGTGGTTTGGGTTGAAGCAGGACTCCACTGCCTGCCTACAAGACCGAATATCATTTTGGTTAAAGATAGGGTGGAGCGTTGAATGTCTCACGCCCAGTTGGCTTGCGCAGATGCAGATTATGTCCTTGCTTCTGTTGCAGCAAAGTCAGCAGGTATACTCTCCAGGTTTCCTTTTCCAGGGAGGTAGGTCAGGGAGAATCCAGGCAGTCAAGTATGGTTGTGGTTTGGCGACTGTGTATTCATTAAGAACAGGCTAGCCATGTGCTCTTTTTGCCCGAGTTGCTTTGTCTTCAATTAAAGATATTATTTTTGTGGCTTTTGTTACTTCTTTTTTGAAGCTCAAGTGGGTTGCAGGGGACTCCCATAAGTAAGCCAGGCCTAGTTTCATTAGGGATTCTAAAAGGTACTCTCTGGCTGGTGCGTTTTCCCAGGATGACAGTTCAGCCTAAAGGTCTGAATTCAGTGACCTTGCTCTGCTCCCTTGATCTGATGCCAACTGTTAGTAAATGCCCCCTTTCTGGCAGTGGTCTGTTTCTGAAGACTGAATTCGAGCTTTATTTGTGCTGGGGAAATTTAGGGAGGTGGAAGATCATTCTATAGGCGCAAATGATGATTTTATCGAGACCGATTGAGTCCCTACTTCGCATTGGCCTGCTTCAGTAGGTCAACATTGAGAGTAACTTTGCCTGGAGGACCTAGAGTAGAGGTTCTAAGTTCAGGCCTGAGAGTGCTTTTTTTAAAGGCTTCATGGCTAGAGTTGTCGTGGTGCCTTTCTGCTGCAGGGCATCCATCTGGGGTCTGTAGGAGACTTTGCTGTCTAGTGAGCCTCCAAAGTATTTATACTCAGTTACTGGATATAGGCTGTGCATGTCCAGATTTAAGTGCAGTTTTTTCTTTTTTGGTATAAATTATTGCCATTGTTTTCATTTTGCTTAAGTTGATTTGTAGGGCATTCACTTGTGAGAAGTCTTGAGTAGTATCCAGTAGGTGTTGTAGTCCAATTGGCATTTGGCTTATTAAGACCAGGTCGTCCACATAGAGGAGGTTGGAAGGGTCATGTTTCCAAGTTTTGGGGTGTGTGATATGCTTTTATCCAGTATCGCTTGACGGTCAGCCATAAAGAGGTTAAACAGGATGGGTGCTAAGACACACCTTTATTTTAGCCCTTGGGTGGTGTTAAAGAACCAGGAAAGGTGCGTCACATCTCCCAGCTTGATGTTGACCTAGGTGTCCTTGTGTAATAAGATCTGGTTTAAGAGGGCTGGTGAGATGTCCCATCTTTTCAGTTTCTGCCATAGCCTTGCATCATCAACGTTATCAAATGCTGAGCTATAGTCAATTAAGCATAAAAATAGCGGTTGCTTTGCTTCTTTAACTGCATCAATCAGTAGTGATAGGGCTATGATGTTAGTGGTGGTTCACATTCTGCGTTAGTGATGACGCTCATGGTGTTCAATTCTTGAGGTCTTATCCTGGCTAACCTTCCAGGGGTGTTGTTTCAATCCTTGGCTTCTAGTGACATGGTGGCTGTCCGGCCTTCTTTACGTGGTGTAATGTTTAATGCGTTCAATGGTGTCTCAAGTGTGGTCCCTTCTCCAGAATTTAATGGGGTGTCAGATTGCTAAAGTTGTGCAAGGTGATCGATACTCTCTTTTCGGCCCAACGGCGCCCCTGAGGAAGCGCCCCTGCCAAAGTAGCCCATGATCTCGTTCTTCTTGTGTCTCCCTTTTCTTCTTGATTGCGACAGGCTTGTGCATTGTAGGGTACTGAATTGCTGGTCTTTTTTTAGATGGAATGGGAGAGATGGTTTTATTTATTTATTGAGTTTATAGAGCGCGACAGCTACCCATTGGGTTTCCCGGCGCTGAGAAGACAGTGAGCAGGTGACTCAAAAGAACTCACATACTGGAAAATGTATTGATTAAAGAGCCAGGTCTTGATGGCCCTACGGAAACGGAAATAGTTGCTCTCTGCACGAATGTTGCAGGGGAGAGAATTCCAGAGTTTAGGACCTAAAAAAGAGAAAGACCTACCGCCCATTCTGGCGAGTCTGTACCTAGGCACATGAAAAAAGCCTTGGGATGAAGAACGGAGGCAGCGTGCAGGAGTGTAAGAGTGGACCAGGGATTGAAGATACCGGGGGGCAGTACCCCACTTTATTTTGTGCATGTAATTCAAGGTTTTGAATTTGACCCGGCTCTCCACTCTCAGCCAGTGGAGATCACGAAGGTGCCCTGTGATGTGGTCAGTTCTGCGGCTTTTACAAAGTAGTCTTGCAGCAGCATTTTGGACAAGTTGGAGGCCTCTAATAACTGCCTTATTGGCCCCTAAATAAAGAACTTTTCCGTAGTCTAGCCTAGATGTTATCAGCGCGTTAACAACGGACTTTTGGGTGTCAGGTGGCAGCATCCAGATCATTTATTTTAACCAACGCAGAATGGTAAAGCAGGTGGCTGCCACTTTGTTGACTTGGCACTGCATGGTTAGGCCGTTATCGATGATGACCCCCAGATTACGCACATATTCAGAAGGAGGGGGAAGGACACCCATCTCTGAAGGCCAGTGCTTCGTGCTCCAAAGGTCTTGTTTTTGGCCCAGCACTAGAACTTCAGTTTTTCCTCCATTCAATTTAAGCAGGTTTTGGTTCATCCAGTGAGATATATTCTTAAGACCTGACTGGAGGAGGCAACTGCAGGCACCATCAAGCGTCCAGCGACTTCACTTTGTCGTCTTCCCTCGAGGATCCAGACTTCAGAGCCCGACGAGACCCGGATTCCCAGACCTCTCCGACCTCAACTCACATCTGCGACACAGTTGAAATCCGTGGGTGCGACATGACACGTGGGGACGTAGCCCTCTGATCTCATAAAGAGTTCAGAGGTGTTTGTTATTAATAAATATATTGTTTATTTTCATAAAAACCTGTGTGGTGTCCTTTCATCTGGTATTCAAGGGGTTATATTGTGGTAAAACAGCTGGCTTCACATGCCAAAAGAGTTTAGCCTAAGACTGCTTTTTCCATGCTACCATTAGGATAGCTGGTCTATAAGGTTGACTTACAACCAATCACCATAAGGGTTGTTTGGACTGATACAAGGTGATCACTAGAACTAGTGAGCATCATATATCAGGCCAACTTCTCACATTGGTGTGCAGCGGTTGGGATTTGAGCTTGCTGTTGTTGTTACCAAATATAATCTTGAAATATCATTTGAAATATCACATAAGGTACCATAGGTACATATAACAAGCTTAGAAATACTCTGAGTTCTACTGAACCAGCTGTTGTAGTAGAGAGGGCCTAGCACACCCTGACTACAACTTTTAGCAAGGGATCAGTAGGAAAACCCATAGTGTAGGTAGGTGCATCACTTACACCTTACTAGAAAGCATGTCTACCCATGGAGAGACTTCAGAGACTCCCCTAGTGGTTAGTGACCCTCCACAGGTCCTTTCCAGATATGCAGCTCTCAGTTTCCAGGAGATGAGACAATGGTGTACCTCCAGGAAATTGAAACAGGGTTCTAACCCTAACACTCCTTTTCTGTTAGGTCTCTTAGAGACATATGATGCCAGAAGGGCTGCTAATACAGGCCCCTCTAATCCATATGGGAGCATGCCCCCCTTAGAAGGTACTCCTGGTGATCCAGACTCTAACCTCCCTGAGACAGAAGATGTCAATGGTAGGGAAGAGGGAGACTTATCTGAGGATGAGGCAGAAAATGGCCAACCTTTAGTCAGCAGACTTACTAGGGCCAACTTAGACCTACATAGGGAAGGAACTGGGGGAGCCCATTCACTAGCAGGCCTAACTTTGGGGTCAGGAGAGATAGATCTCCTTCTAGGGACTCCAACAGATCTGTGCACTCCCATGCCTCTCATGCATCTGCTCAGAGGAGGATGACTTCCCCTCAGAGGAGAGAGCATGAGGCAAAGATGAAGGAAGTTAATCTGAGGATTCAAAGGGAAGAACTTGCCCTTGCCAAGGAGAAACTTGCCTTTGCTAGAGAGCAACAGTTCAATGGGTTAGGACCCACTGGTGGCAGCAATATCCCTAAGGATAAAGACAGGAGTTTTGATAATAGACACCTGAGTAAAATAGTGCCCTCCTATAAGACAGGAGATGATATCCACAAGTGAATAACTGCTCTGGAGAGAGCCTGCAAAGTACAGCAGGTACCCCAGAGTCAGTGGGCAGCAATATTGTGGCTCTCCTTTGAAGGTAAGGTGTTAGAGATGAGGATGCTAATGATTACCAAGTCTTGAAAACTGCACTGATTGATGGGTTTGGCTTAACAACTGAACAGTACAGGTTGATGTTCAGAGACACCCTGAAAACTCAGGCTCAAGATTGGACTGACTTTGTTGATTATGCCACTAAGGCTTTGGAATGCTGGTTACTGGGTAGTAAAGTTACTGATTACACAGGATTGTATAATCTAATTATGAGAGAGCAAATCTTAAATAATTGTCAGAACCAGTTGTTGCATCAGCACCGGATTGACTCAGATCTGACCTCTCCCCAAGAATAGGGAAAGAAGGCAGACAGATGGGTCAGAACCAGGGTCAAGCAGCAGAACCAGAACCAGGGTGGTGGCCAGAAGAAAGCAGACCAGAAGGGTAATAATGAGAATAAGCAAAATGACCAGAAGTCTTCAACAGGGCCCCAACAATCTAAGGAGGGTGGGTCCCAGAATTCCCAAAAGAAGAAGAATGATGGTCCTAAGAAACCATGGTGCCAATACTGTAAAAGTAAAACTCACTGGTTTAGTGAGTGCACCAAGAAAGGCCAAACTCCTACCACTACTGCCCCTAAGACACCTGCACCCCCTAGTACAGTTAGTAGTGGTAGAGTACCTCCAAAGGCTATAGTTGGGTTAACCCTGGGAACTGAGGTGGGTTCTGACTTAGTCAGAATACCTACTCAGGCAGTTCTTGTTTGTACTGGGGACATGGATATGACCCCTACTGTAAGTCCTAGTATTCTGGGCAAGTACAGGCAAACACCTTTAATCAATGGAAAAATGGCTCAGGCCTACAGGGACACATGTGCCAGTGTCACTATGGTGACACCAACATTTGTGGACCATGACCAGATCATGCTAGGTTCAGATTACCTAGTGACCAATGCTAGCAATGTCACTACCAATCACAGTATGGCAGTTGTTAATTTCTCCTGGGGAGGGGTAACTGGCCTCAAAAGGGTTGTAGTTAGTTCAGACCTCCCAGTACATTTTCTTTTGGGCAATGATTTGGAATCCTCACTGTGGTCAGATGTGGAGTACAGAACTCATGTAGAAATGCTAGGTCTCTCCTCACATGTCCTTGCTGTGACCAGGTCACAGGCCAAGAAATGCCCAGCTGAACAAGTGCTGGATCCTGGAAGAATGGACCAGACACTACCCAAGAGGAAGAACAGTAGGGTTAAGGCATAGCCTTCCCCCCTGCCTCAGGTTGAGGATCAGCCCTCTCAGGAGGCTGACCCAAAGACCCCAGAAGGAACTGTCCTAGAAGAGCTTGAACCTGAACAGGTTGAGTTTCTTGGGACAGGGGGACCTTCCAGGCCAGACTTGAGACAGGCACAGTTAGACTGTACCTCCCTTGAACCCCTCAGACAGCAGGCTGCTGCTGAGGCTGCAGGGAATGCTACAGGTGCCCACAAGGTATATTGGGATGAAGGACTCCTATACTCTGAGGCAAGAGACCCCAAGCCTGGTGCTACCAGGAGGCTGGTCATCCCCTTGTCTCTTAGAGGTTTCCTTCTCACCTTAGCCCATGAGATTCCCCTTGCAGCTCACTTAGGCCAGAACAAGACTTGGGCCAGGCTTGCCCCACACTTTCACTGGCCTCATATGTCTGAGGACACCAAAGAGTTTTGTCGCTCATGTGTCACCTGTCAAGCCAGTGGCAAATCAGGTGGCACAACAAAGGCTCCCCTTATACCACTACCTGTGGTGGGGTACCCTTTGAGAGAGTGGGGATAGACATTGTTGGACCAATGGACCCCCCAACAGCATCTGGGCACAGATTTATACTGGTGATAGTGGATCATGCCACCAGGTATCCAGAAGCTATTCCCCTTAGGACCACTACAGCTCCTGTTGTGGCCAGGGCCCTGCTTGGAGTTTTCTCCAGAGTGGGGCTTCCTAAGGAGGTTGTCTCTGACAGAGGTGCCAACTTCGTGTCAGGATACTTGACTGCAATGTGGAAGGAGTGTGGTGTAAATTACAAATTTACCACACCCTATCACCCACAGTGCAATGGGCTTGTGGAGAGATTCAACAAGACCCTAAAAGGGATGATAAAAGGGTTACCTGAGAAGCTTAGGCGAAGATGGGACATCCTTTTACCTTGCCTCCTGTTTGCTTACAGAGAGGTCCCACAGAAGGGGGTTGGCTACAGCCCTTTTGAGCTTCTGTTTGGGCATCCTGTAAGAGGACCCCTATGTCTTGTAAAGGAAGGATGGGAGTTACCGCTCAAAAAGCCTAAACTTGACATAGTGGACTATGTACTTGGTCTCCGCTCCAGGATGGCAGAGTACATGGAGAAGGCATCCAAAAACCTTGAGGCCAGCCAAGAACTTCAAAAAGATTGGCATGACCAAAAGGCTGTCCTAACTGTTTATCATGCAGGACAGAAGGTGTGGGTGTTGGAGCCAGTGGCCCCAGAAGCTCCCCAAGACAGATGGTCTGGACCCCATACCATTATTGAGCAAAAGGGAGAGGTCACCTACCTGGTGGACCTTGGAACTCCCAGGAGCCCCCACAGGGTGCTTCATGTTAACAGGCTCAAGGCATTTGTCGACAGGGAAAACATGGGCTTGCTCATGGCAACAGATGAGGGACAGGAGGAAGAGAGTGACCCTCTCCCAGACCTGCTCACTCAGAACCCTGATGATGGGTCAGTTGATGGTGCAGTTTTTCTGACAGCCTCTCTGAGCATCAACAAGAGGATTGCAAACAAGTTCTTCAATCCTTTAGACAAATGTTCTCACTGACACCCAGTCAGATCAATTGGTGCACCCATGAGGTGGACACTGGTGACAGTCTGCCTGTCAAGAGTAAAATCTACAGGCAACCTGACCACGTCAGGGACTGCATAAAGAAAGAAGTCCAAAAGATGTTGGAATTGGGAGTCATTGAACCCTCAGAGAGCCCTTGGGCTAGTCCTGTAGTTCTAGTGCCAAAACCTCACACCCAGGATGGTAAGAGAGAGATGAGGTTTTGTGTAGACTACAGGGGTCTCAATGCTGTCACTAAGACAGATGCCCATCCAATACCCAGGGCAGATGAACTCATTGACAAGTTGGCTTCTGCAACTTTCTTGAGTACATTTGACCTAACAGCTGGTTATTGGCAGATCAGGTTAGCTGAGGATGCCAAGGCCAAAACAGCAGTTCTACCCCAGGAGGTCCTTACCAATTTGTGGTGATGCCCTTTGGTTTGAAAAATGCACCTGCCACTTTTCAAAGGTTGGTGAACCAAGTTCTCACTGGGTTGGATGACTTTTGTGCAGCATATCTAGATGATATTGCTGTCTTTAGCTCCACCTGGGAGGGTCACCTGATCCACCTGAGGAAAGTTTTGGAGGCCCTGCAAAAGGCAGGCCTCACTATCAAGGGCGCCAAGTGCCAGATAGGGCAGAGTCAGATTGTGTACCTGGGCCACCTTGTAGGTGGGGGCCAGGTTCAACCCTTGGAGAGCAAGATACAGGCCATAAAGGACTGGGCTCCTCCAACCACCCAGACACAGGTCAGAGCTTTCTTGGGCCTATCTGGTTACTATAGGAAGTTTGTCAAACATTTTGGGTCCATTGTGACACCACTTAATGACTTGACAAGCAAGAAAATGCCAAAGAAAGTTCAGTGGACAGTTAGCTGTCAGAAGGCATTCGATGACCTGAAGCAGGCCATGTGTACTGTACCTATTCTCAAGAGTCCTGACTACTCCAAAACCTTCATTGTCCAAACAGATGCATCTGAGTTGGGTGTGGGAGCTGTTCTATCTCAACTGAATATTGATGGTCATGACCAGCCCATTACTTTTATAAGTAGAAGGCTGACCCCTAGAGAGAAACGTTGGTCAGCTATTGAGAGGGAGGCCTTTGCTGTGGTTTGGGCCCTGAAGAAGTTGAGGCCATACTTGTTTAGAACTCACTTCAAGATTCAGACCGACCATAAGCCCCTCTTATGGCTAAATCAGATGTAAATGTAAATGTATTTCGATTTATATAGCGCACGAATCACCCAGGGATCTCAAGGCGCTTGCTTAGGGAACCCGTCCTGGTATTCCCCTGTGAGATACCCCGGCAGCGTATCCACAAGGTGAAAGCCAGGCATCCCACCGCGAGGGGCCGTAGTGGAGATTAAGCAAGCTATTGCCCAGAGTCGCAGAGTGTGACCCTGTGAGTCGAGTAGGCACCGGAGCGAGAATTGTCGAGTCCGTGGAATTTTGAGCCCGAGACCCGCCGAGGCGGGGAATCGAACCCTGGTCCACGGCCGATCTCAGCTTCCGGGTCTGCCGCCTCTAACCACTGAGCCACGCTTCTCCACATGAAGATGAAGGGTGAAAACCCCAAACTTCTTAGGTGGTCCATTTCCCTACAGGGGATGGACTTTACAGTGGAGCAGAGACCAGGGACTGACCATGGCAATGCAGATGATCTCTCCAGGTATTTCCACTTAGAACAGGAAGACTCACCTGGTCAAGGTTAGTTTAATGTCCCTAAGTTTCGGGGGGGGGGGTGTGTAGGAGAGTGGGGTCTGCAATCCTATAGTCACCCCAGATTTTTGCTTTTTACTTCACTGGTTTATGACTTTCCCTGGCTGTGGGCCTGCTAATCAGACCCACAGCCTAGCTGTTCTCTCTCTAAATTGACATCCATGTACTTTAGGTGCATTTACCAATTGGTACTGGGCCACCTTATCAGTCCCTGTAAAGTGTACCTTAGGTACCCAGGGCATAGGTGTACCCAGGGCCTACCAGGGGCTGAAGCATGTATTATGCCACCCCTGGCTGGCCATCTAAACTGACACAACTGGCTGCTAAGACAGCTGGGGCAAGGTGGTGTAATCACCCTTTGCTGTAGATATAGTTACCTATATCTAACCCCAAAATGAACACATATATTCCTATCAGTCACTCCTATGGCAGGCCTTATCAATCCTGAAGGCAGAGTGCTTGGAATTATGTGAGATAGTGCTCTGGCATGAGCTGAGCCCGTCTGCAGCTTGCGGAACCAAGTCCTAATAGCTGTTCCATGAGAACGCTATACCATATACTCTTACGTGCATTATAATCCTCGCGGCTGAATGCTTACTCTGGTATAACATTATCAAAACATGTCGAGTAAGGTGTCATACGAATTGGAATACTACTCCCTCGCCAATTCTGGCGACGGGGGTAGCATTCCACCCTTCTAGAGGGACACGACATGTATATAACTGTGAACCCCGGTTAAAGTTAACTCGAGCCTTGGCATCACAAAATGGATGCTGCCACCACAGACACAAGTCTGACCTCCTGCTGCTGGGAGTCCTTCCAGCTAGGGAGGCTTGGACAAAGGGTTTCCTGCCTTGGGAGGTGCTAGCACCACCCCAGACAGGATTTTGTGTATTGGGTAGGACAGGCCTGCAAGGAATGAGTCATGCCTGGGGCACACAAGGTGTCCTGTGCATACACCGGTTCAAACCAGTTGCTGGGGCATCCCTGCCCCAGCTATGGCGTGAAACCGGACAAAGGATAGGGGGTGTAACCACCCCCCTTCCTGGTCCCACCCATAGGAGGGACCTAGTCTTAGTACAGCCCCCTTTAGCAGGATAAAGGTAGGAGCTGGTCCCATTCCAAATTAGATTATCCTGAACAACTTTTACAAGAAGAAACTCTGGACTTCGACGTTCTGCTCCACAGCACCATCATCAGAAAAACAACTTTAAACTAATCATAACACACAAGATGAATCATAGTAGTATGGTTGTTTATTCACAACATACTAAATTTATTCTTCTTCTTCTTAAAATTACAATGATGAGGAACTTTTTCTTTTTTCAAAACTGCTTCTACCTACAAACGAAGGGAGTAGCAATGGGGGCAGCTTTTGCCCCTTATCTGGCCATAATATTCATGTCCATGTTGGAGAACACTTTCATTTTTAATGACTCAAACCCTTTCAGGTCTAGCATCCAACTTTGGATGCGTTACATCGATGACATCCTGTTGATTTGGTCAGAAACTCAATTTGAAATCAATACATTCCACTCATGGCTTAACCAGAAGTCTCCTGATATCCAATTTACGATACAATCTGATATGAAGAAGATAGACTTTTTGGATTTGACAATTGTAGCGGAGAATGATACACTGCATACGACTCTATTTAGGAAACCAGCGGAACGTAATTCCCTGCTCCAGTACTCCAGCCACCACCCAAGGGGCCTACGTGACAACTTACCCTTTGGACAATTTTTAAGAATCAGGAGAAACTGTTCTAAGAAGGAAGACTACATGGTGGAATCAGCCAACCTGATGGAACGCTTGATAGAACAAGGCTACCCAAAAAGGCTCACCAAGAGGGCGAGAAAACGAGCATGGTTCAACCATCATGAATCACTTCTGGAACCCACAGTCCGACCAACAAGTGGAGAGGAACGGTTGATATGTGTAACCACATATAACATAAAGAGCAATGCCATAAAAAAGATTATCAACAAACACTGGCCTCTGGTAGCTGAGGAACTGGGGAGCAACACTCTTCCCATGCATTCTTTCAAAAAAGCTAGGAGCATCCGTGACCGTGTGGTGTCTTCATTTCTCGAGACGCCTATACCACCAACAATAACATCCATCTGGAATCTGGCACCCATTGTGGGTCACTACAAATGCGGGAGTTGTAAAGCTTGCCCATTCACCATTCAGACCAAAGAATTTGTGCTCAAACATCACCGTATTAAACTCAAGTCTCAAACCAACTGCAATACTGCAAACGTTATTTACTGCATAATTTGCCCATGTGAGTTGACCTATGTTGGTCAGACACAACAAAAGGCAAAAGTACGCTTCCTGCAACATTGCAGTCGTGTCCGGTGTAAGGTTGTTGGTGCCCCATTGGTAGAACATTGTGAGAACAAGAGCCACACCCCTGAAAGTCTAAGATGGATTATTCTAGAACATGTAAAAATGGGACCCAGAGGCGGTGACATCAAAACAATTCTCAATGTTAGGGAGTTAAAATGGATTTCATTTTTGGATTCGGTCCAGAACGGCCTCAATGAAGCAGAGAACAATTTTTCCCAATTCGCCACTTTATGAGCTCCTTCTCATAATCTGTTTCTATTTCTTTTACTGCTTTTCTGAGTTGTGATATGCAATCCTTCAGTTGATTCAGTTTTTCACGGCCTTACGCTGGCACGTGCACTGAAATCCTGCAAATTGCTCTTATGAATGTTATTTCCTTCAATGTCCTTTTACCTACACTACCCTGCGAGGCAAGTGCGGTATGTGTGTATATATATTTTTGGAAGATTTACCATTGACTACGAGGTAGCAGCCATTTATTTCGCTTTGCTCTGTTGTGCAAAACATCTAGCAACATGTGGTAATATCAGTATTTGATAGCAGTAATCGGTATAACATTTTATAATACTATAGAATAATTGAACGGCATGTCGGGATATACCTTCAATGTCCTTTTACCTACACTACCCTGCGAGGCAAGTGCGGTATGTATATAAGTTTGGAATGTTTAGCATTGACCACGAGGGATCAGCCAATTAATTCCGTTCTGTTTTGTTGTGCAACACATCCAGCAACATGTGGCAATATTAGTCCTTAATATCAGTAACCACAATTGAACGTCATGTCAGTATGTGACTATTGAGTCTGTCTACTGTGTCCTTGATGACGCCGGTCACGCCCCCTCACTACGCGTCTTGGTAACAGCTACCACACAACACGAGCCATCCAAACGAATGCTGGTTCACGGAGAGCAGCGCTAGTATACTTAGAAAGATCTGATCTAAGGTGAGCGTTACTGCCCCGCAGTCCCGTTAATATATGGTAAACTGAGACAGCCTCGTGCTATATATTTACTGAAATCATGCTCATTTTCCCGTAGCAACGCCCGCCCAACGTGTGAGGCGTCCATTATTCATGTGTCTGTGACAAACCCTGATTTTCTCACCGAGTCTCGATCGAAGGTGAGCTTTCACTACGTTGATGCTATGTTACGATACTGTAGAGTGAGACATCCTCGTGTTATACTAATACTGTAATAATGCTCATTCTCCCGCAGTAACGCCAGTTAAACATGTGAGGCTTCCAATTTTCAGTGCCAAAGCCTGCTTTAATTACGGCAAGGTGAGCTTTTTTGTAAACGTTCTGTAAACTGTTTGTGTCGTAATACATCTACCTCACTGCCTCATTTGTGGTAGTTAAATAATGGATGTGCACCTCATGACTGGTCTTTTACGCCCTGCCCGATAAATGACTTCTAGGTAAACTTTTATGGGTAATCTAACGTGGCCATTTAATATCCCAAACCATTGAAGGATTTCATGTTTAACTTTACTTTATGACAGTACAAATGCTTTTTAACCAATCCTCTGTATACCCATCTTCTCTGATTTCGCCCAATGGGGCGTCTACCCTTAAAAAATAGATGGGGATTTTCTCAACCCCTTCTCACCTAAATCCTGTTTTTAATCGCTTTTAGGTTTCTCGCCCACCCAATCCCCCGTCCTGATGAAGACCCGTTCCGTAAGGGGAACTATCCCTACCATCACAAGGGTCGAAACGTAGACTTTACCTACCGATACCAGCTTCTGTCCCAAGCAGGATTAATTCAGCCAACCAGAAGACTGTTTCTTCCAATTTGTTTTTCCTGACTTGTTTAAGCAGCATTTTGTGGCCCCTGGAGGGGGAGCCATTTTGAACAAATTGTGATTACATATAGAATGAAATGCAATTCTATTTCTCGAATTATGAATGTTCCTCTTGCACTAGTTAAAATTTTTCCTGCACAACACCTTCACTTCCCCACCACCCCTTCCCCCTTTGCGCGCGTGGGCACAACTAAGGTACAATAATCTAATGATTGTCCAAGAATTAACATTGTTATAACCGGGGAGGAGCTACGCTCGTAGCCAAGATGGCCGCATAAGCTCCCGACTCCGCCGACCTCCGCCAGAGGCTCATGAATCCTGATTCCCATCCTGATTTCCCGCCGGACTCCCGTGCTGGTGAACTGCGCCTGACTCGAAAGGTGCAATCCCGACATTTACAGCTGCTCGGACGACAAAGATATGTCGTGTGCCATTTTTGGCCTACCCCAGACTTGAAGCCGGGGCCTCGAGTTCTAACCCGGCCGGGTTGGAGTTGAACAACATCGGCCACAGACCGAGGGCAGTCCGGTCTCCCGAAGTGGCGTTTTTCATCTCCCGTTCTGGATGGTGATTTGGTGACAGCTCTACCCAGTAACTTCGGCGGCCTATTGTACCGATTATTTGCTCGGGGTTCCGTTGCCCGGAGGCCCCGTTGAGCTCCCGGGGTTTTCTGGGCTCGGTTCCTCGTGGGCGGCGACGGTACGCTATCGTGCTCTGGACGTGTTAACAGTGGTTTCTACGCTGCTTCTGCCCAGTGCCCCGGAGTATTCGACCTCCGAGGCTCGGACACCCGCCCGGTCGCTCATTGAGGGGCGATGGAGCGGGCTGAAACTACACCGTCGCTACGCACTGTAATGGCCGCCATTTTGGAGCTCCACACACGGTTCACCGCCACCTTCCAGGAGATTATCACAACTGTTGACCATATAGGCTCGGGATCGGAGTCCGGCCCCTTGTTCCTGGAGAGCCGAGATCTTTCTTCCGCGGAGACCGCCTTGCTTGTTACCGAGGACCCTGTGCGGAATACCGACACGGAAATCCACTGCGACCCTAAAATAGCGGCGATCGAGCTCGAAAGAATTGGACGTTTATTTAGCCCTATGTCGACCCCGCCCGAGATGGATTTGATTATCTTCGTAAGCCATTGTGACTTCCCCAACGTCTGTCGGATTACATCCTTTCCTCTTTCTGTGAGTGCTCAAAATCGCTTTGCTGATTTATCGCTGGTGGGCAGTGGACTTGCATTGACTTTTGGACTTTGTGGCCGTCTATCCTGTTTTCCCTCCTATCGACTTGTTTTTGCCAAACTACTATCTTCTATTATTTTTGTCGCAATGGCGGTTCGGATGGACAGAGCCCACGTGGAGAAACGCAGCGGCCTATTTGTATTGGACGGGGTCATCGTGATGGATCGTGAGGGTTTGGGCTGAACTTGATTGGACTCTGATGTACTGTTTCTTTTGTCTTTGCTGGAGGATATCTGTGGGAGCGAGGGCCAGATGTGAATCTGATTGTCTGATTATTGTTGGTCTGATATGCTCGGGACGGGATTTGCTGCCTCTGTGGTGCCGGGGGTCGGGCGGGATGGTCCCTTTTTTCTGTTTGCGGCTCCCCTACGAACTGTCTCTTGATTTGCTACAATTTGCTTAACATTACGGTAGGGCGTGTCTGCTTTTGGCGGGGGGATGGGAGTCCGGGAGCTCGTATCGCTTTGCAACATTCTCCTCCTCCAACTTTTTCCCTTCCTTGGGGTGTAGTTTAGGGGGCGACAGGCACGCTGCTAGTGGGGTTAGGTCGTAGCCATCTGCAGGGGTGTAGGGTGGGGGGTTGTGGGGGGGTTTCTTATTTTTCCTTTGTTATTTTCTATGACCATTCTATTTCCCTTTTCCCTTCTTCACAAGAGATGTGGCGTATTCTCCTGATTTTTGCCTCACCGTATCTGGGTGTCATATGTCTGCTTCGTATATCCTGTACTCCTGGTGGGCGGGTGCTGTGGGGGGGGTGCCTGCGGTCATTGCTATCTAATTGTCTTGCTACTGCTTTACGCTGGTATTGATTTCTTTGCCGATTCTGACTGTACGGTATTTCTCCATTTCATTTGCCCGTCCACAGCTGTGTTGTATTTCGTTTAATGACATCTGATATGTATATTTCTCCTCTTGTGTTATAATAATATAAAGATTTAAAAAAAAAAAAACATTGTTATAACCAATTGTAGGTTTCTGGTATGTTGTGAATAAACAACCATACTACTATGATTCATCTTGTGTGTTATGATTAGTTTAAAGTTTTTTTTCTGATGACTCTAAATTATTCTCCCAGTCTGGGACCCCTTTATTTCTAACGCTCAGCTACCCAGGTCCTTTCGACTAAGTTTGGGTGAAACCCTTTCTGATATACTACCCACAGCACCATCAAGCATCCAGCGGCTTCACTTTGTCGTCTTCCCTCGAGGATCCAGACTTCAGAGCCCGACGAGACCCGGATTCCCAGACCTCTCCGACCTCAACTCACATCTGCAGCACAGCTGAGATCCGTGGGTGCGACGAGACACGTGGGACCGGCCATCTTGGAAGAAACTGCACTTCGCTTCCAGCACAACTCCCAAGGTAAACTCGACCAAGTGCTTTGGGGATTGAGAAGCCGCAGCCCCGAGCAGCCCCTGCACCGAAGATCAGCCCTCCAGCTTCCACGAGATCTGCGTGGGGCCCTTCTGCTTGTTTACTGCTCGACACGTTGTCTGGTCACTTGCCGGCTGGCTATTGACCTCCTAGACAACGAACTTTGAAAACAACACTGCTGGTCTGGTTGCTCCAGACTGGCCCTTGCTCCCTTCCAAAAGAGGGGCACCCTGGACCCTCCTGGTCCACTCCAGACGCCGTGTCCACTCACCGCGTGGGTTGCCTTTGCCAAGGCCTGTTGACTCCAAATCCGGATCCGACACCGCCGACAGCGAGAGCCTGCGTGGGACAGCTCGTGCCTCCATCCTGGTTGTCGAAGACACCTCCTGGTCCACGTGGCTGCAGAGACAAGCGTCCACTCTTCACCTGATCGCGACGACGACATCTGGTTCCTTACTGGTTCCACTCCAGTCACTGGCTAGTGACTTTGAACATTGTCCCCTCTGCTTTCAGGTCTTCAGCATCACTGATCCACCCTTGGATCACACCGGACATCTTCCTCCTGGTCGCCTGCAGCATCTTTTCTTTCAGGCTCCATAGACTTCAACGCAGAAACCCGACACGACTTCGCACCTATGCACCCGCAGCCCGTGGGTGAGGTAACAAGAGCATTTCGGTGCTCAAGGGTAGCCTGACTCTCCTAGTGTCCAGATTCACAGTCGTTTTAGTCCTAACTAGTCAGGATTGTCTGTACTCACCTTTTTTCTTGAACTGTACTTTCCATAGACGCTGTTACGCATCTCGCGTGTGAGTTCACACTCTGCACACGCGTCCCGTGGGCCTCCTATTACTTACCTAAGGTTAGGATAGTGTAGTCACAATGACTGACAAAAAGGGGACTCAGTTGTTCCTTGGTGGAGAGTTATATGGTCAAGGAGGGAAGAAGGTTAATGGGAGGGTAGTGCTCAGTGGAGGGCTACCCTGGGCATCCCATTAGTTGGAATGAATGGCCTCACACACTCTTGCAAGTGTCATGCTTCATCATCGGCCGTTGCGCCTCGTTGGACAGGCGGTGCAATGTCCAACGGGCTCACCTCTAGGAGGGGCTCTTTGTCGGAGATCTTTTTTCCAACAACCTGTGGGTGAAGTGCAAGTGAGGGGCCAGGTGAGGGGTGGATAGTGTAGTCCCAGTGATCCTACAGCCTCTCGACAGCTCCATTCCTTCTATCTATTTCCTTATACCATTTACTTAGTATATGGTTTGCCGTGCCCCTCGGGCACCATTGTAATTTTGTGCAACTTATCGTATTTTTCCTAAGAGATTGTCATGTGCTTAGCCCTCTGATCTCATAAAGAGTTCAGAGGTGTTTGTTATTATTAAATATATTGTTTATTTTCATAACAACCTGTGTGGTGTCCTTTCATCTGGTATTCAAGGGGTTATATTGTGGTAAAACAGCTGGCTTCACATGCCAAAAGAGTTTAGCCTAAGACTGCTTTGTCCATGCTACCATTAGGATAGCTAGTCTATAAGGTTGACTTACAACCAATCACCATAAGGCTTGTTTGGACTGATACAAGGTGATCACTAGAACTAGTGAGCATCATATATCAGGCCAACTTCTCACACCTACAGTGTTACGAGAGTCATCGAAATGTATATTAAGATCACCCAAAATCCGAGAAATGGGTTGCCCATATGTTAGCAGGACCCGGGGGTCGGTAAACTAAGAGGCCTATAAGGGTGAAGTTAGGGTGAAGGGCTAGTTTAAAAAGGGCAGACTCGCAGTTACGTTATGGGTTCAAGCATACACTGAAAATTACATTTGAAAATTATAGTGATGCCCCCCCCAATTTTGTTAGGTCTGTCAACATTAACAATGGCATAGTTGGAAGGCAGGGCTTCGGCAATATCCGGACCTGAGCTGTCATGGAGCCACGTCTCAGTAATGAACAAAGCGTCAGGTGTTTCGTCTATTAGAAGGTCGTAAATTTCCCTTTTGTGCTTCGGTAGTTACCGACAGTTTAAGCTAAGAAACTTACAGGAAGGGGAAGACTTACCACTAAGAACATAGTGACGACATAGCTGGGGAGTTTCCAGAAAGAAGGTGCGATGGCTGCAAAGGCTAGGGCCCTTAGAATCCACCTGTAAAGCGCTACAGTCATGGTGCATCTTAGGTCTCAAACTATGAAGTAGGGATGAGGAATAGGTGAGACATGGTACTACATTTTGACCACGGGACATGGCCCCTGGGCCCTGACGGGCGCGGACGGGCGCAGAAGGGCTTGCCAGCGCACCCGCTGCGCACGTCCGCTGCGCGGCCGGATGGTGGTAGCCATTTCAAGCAGGTGAGAGCGGGAGGGGCCAAGCTACTGGACCGCAACCCGCAAACTACCCCTAAGATGGCGGCTAACCATCGGTGTACCCCGTGGCAGCACCTAATCGGCTGCAAGGGGCTGGAAAGTGAGGAGGTAGGTATTCAGGTTCGAGCAGGGGTCAAAAACAAGTAATTACAATTTTAAAAACACAATATTGAGGTCACAAGATTAAAATGTGCCTACTTACTTTCCCGGCTTCCGCCTCAGGAAGAGCAAGCTGTCAAATGGTTGTTTTTTCCACGTGGTTTGAGGCAGTGGGCAGGTCCCTTTTGTTTAGGAACCTGTCACACAGGGTGCCCTGGCTAGCTGCACTATCCCCCAGTTCCTTGTTCGCATGGATGTTATTATTTGTTTTAGAGTTCAATTGTAGGTCTGTTTATAGGTAGGCATTCAAGCATGGCTGGGAGGGTGCAGCATTGGTGTACATGTGCACTCGGTTTGTGCAGTTAGAGTAGCTTGGGTGGCTGATTGCCCTTGTTTTACCTGGCTTTTGAGGTCTTCAAGCTTCTCATTTTTCCTGAGATGAAATCTGCTAAGGTGTGAAACACCCATTTTCCACAATGTACAAAAGAAACAAAGTATTTTGAGATAAAGCTTATGTTACAGCTGGTTGTTCTATGAGTCCGAAATAATGTTAAAGTGAATTTCGTCATGAGATGAGATTTAACTTCTTTTTTGAAGGAGGCAGTTGATAGGTTGAGTCTGCTTTCTGGGGGTACTGCATACCAAATACTTGGAGCAATTCCAGAGAAGGCGCAATTATATGTTTTCTTCTTGGCAAATCTTTGAGGCTTCAAAAGAAGGTTGTTGGCGCTCCTGGAGGATCTGTTTCCACACGAGAGCTCCAGTTTCTGGGCCCGGTATCTCGGGTGTTGTGATGGAGGGTTTTTTAGTTGAATTCTTGCTTCGAAGGGTAGCCAGTTGAGCGCTTTGAAGTCGGGGGAATTGTGGCAATGTCTTTTGGAACCTGTGATGAGCCTGGCTGCTGAGTTGAGTGATGCTCTTAGCGGTGCATTTGTCGATCTAGGGAGTCCACAAAGAGTTGCACTACCATATTTTTGTCTGTGAATTACTAGTGCTTGGACTGCCAGTTTGAAGTCATTTGCTGGAAGGAAGGGTTTTAATTTTCTCAGGGTGTGCATCTGAAAGTTTGCTCCTTTTGCTGCGGCACTGATATGTTTTTGCATGTTTAGGTTACTCACCAGAGTTATTCCCAGTGATTTTGCTGAATCGTTTATAAGAGGTTGGCAGTTGAGCGCTGTAAGTTGTTTAAGCCATTCTTGTATGATGCTGTTTGGTAAGGGGGGGCGATTAGTAGGAATTTGGTTTTGAGGGAGTTTAGTTTGAGGTGGTTTTCAGTCAACCCAGACTGAGTTATTTGTAGCGTTAGACTGAGAGCTTTGATGTCATTGGAGAGTTTATCTTTAAATAAAGTTGTGTGTCGTCAGCGTACATGTGACAGTGGATATTTGATGAGTTGAGTATCTCAGTGAGTGGCTCTATGAATAAGTTGAAGAGTGTAGTTGAGAGGGAGGACCCCTGTGGGACTCCTAATGTGACTGGGACGGTCCTGGCCAGGGATTGGTTGACATTCAACCTTTGGGATCTATTTTGGAGGAATGAGGTAAACCAATTAGGAACTGACCCTGATAGGCCCATTCTTTATTGCAAGGGGTCTAGTAGATTATCATGTTTGACGTGTCAAATGCAGAAGATAAGTCAAATAGGATAAGTAGGCAGGCTTCGTTCTGATCTAGGATTTTTTGTGCGTCATCTAGTATGTGGGTCACGGCCGACTCTGTACTATGCCCTGCCCGGAAGCCAGATTGAAATTTATTGGGCAGGTGTAAGTAGGTGATGTGATTGTCTAACTGGCTGAGAACACATTTTTCTAGGAGTTTCGCCAGAGTTGGGATGTTGGAAATTGGGTGGTAGTTATTTAGGTCCGCAGGGTCCGCTGTCATTTTTTTCAAGATGGGGAAACTTGTCCCGATTTGAGAATATCAGGAATAAATAAGGACGCATTGATGATCTTTGTCCAAAGTGGCAATAGCACCAGTATGAGATCTTTAAGGTACTTAGCAGGGAGGGGGTCAGAGAAGTGGTTGGAGGGGTTCAAGGACATGAGTTATTTTAGGATTGTTTCTTCGCTGTAGGTTGTGAAGGAGGCCCAGGAGGCGTTGTTTTCGAGGGCGAGCTTAGCTGTGCAGGTGCTTGGGTTTGCTAGAGTGTGAGATGGCGTATCCTTCTGAGCACCAATCTGAACTACTGAGGTCTTAAGTAGGTCCGTTTTTAGGAATTGCATCTTTCTCGTGAAGAAGCAAGAAAGTTCTTCACAGCTGGGTGGAGAACATTGACCATCTTGGGGAGGGTGAGCTACGCCAAAAGATTGAGTTTTGACTAGTTCAAATAGTTTCTTGGGTCGGGTCTTTGCTTGATCTAGCTGATTTTTGAAAAAGTTTGCATTTGAGTGTCTGATCTTTCTATAGTATGAGTTTCTGGAGGATCTGAGCAGTTTAAGGGGCTCCCTGGATGGTGATGACCTCCATCTCCGTTCACCTAATCTTAGGGATCGTCTGTCCTCATTGAGTCTAACCATCATACCAAGGTTTAGAGTCTTATGTGGAGAGCCTCTTCAGTTGTAGAGGCGGGAATGTATATAAAATCATGGTCATGGAGTTAAAGTAGTGTTGAACATCAGTTAGGTCTTCCGGGGGAAGCAGGAGGCTAACATTGGTGGATGTGGATATATCTGTGAGGGAGCTTTTTAGGTTTCTCTTCCATACTTTAGGTCTTGTAGGTTGTGCTGAGCGTAGTTTAACTGATACCTTGATGGAGAAAGTCTGGAATGGTGGTCAGACCAATCACAGGGGAGGATTGTGTTAGGCAGAATAGCCTCTGGGTTGGCAATCACCATGTCAAGGGTGGAGATTTTGACATGTGTGGGTCTACTGCAGATTTTGGTGAGGTCAAGGTACGAAAGGAATTTTTTGAGGCTATTTACTGCCGGGTCTTTAGGGTCATTCCAATGGAGATTGAAATCACCAAGGAATATTTGGGTATTTTGTTGACCAGTATGTGTGGTCACGATATCCATGATTTGCTCGATGAAGGTGAGGTTATCGCCTGATGGGTGGTAAAATGTGAGCAGTGAACAGATTGGTTGTTATTGTGATATCCAAGCAAAGATATTCACATGAGGAAAGATCCAGTGAAGGAGAGCGGTTCACTGAGAGGGTGTTCCAGAAGATGCAGGCAATACCGCCTCCTTGTCTAATAGGTCTGTCTAGTCTGGTGATGTCATAATTGGGGGGGACCAGTATGTCTAGGATCGGCTTTGGCGTTTCATTTAACCATGTTTCAGTTAGTATTAGGAGGTCAGGTTCGTGAGTGAGTATAAGGTCAGCAATGTCAGCTGCTTGTTCTGAGGCTGATCTGCAGTTTAGTAGAATGCATTTGAGACACGGCTTAGAGGTTGTTGGAGGTTCCAGTGTTAATGGAACTTGCTTAAGATTCTCCAGGGTTATACCTCTGGTGTACTGAGATGAATGGTTTTTATTAGGGAGGGTTGCTTCGGCTTGTTCGGGACTACTGTGGACTAACCCTGCGTGGAAAACTACGCTACGCTCACAGAGTTTGCTTAGCGAGCGCAACTACGTGCTATGCAAATAGCAAGTAGCACAGTGCACAAAAGCGTAGCGTAGCGGGCTTTTTTTGCTCGCTCGCAGTCCTCACCTCATGTTGGTCTCCACGACGAAGCAAAATCAACATCCCGGCGAGACTTTTTCCTGGTTCGCGATCGGCAACATCAAGTTGCCCATCGCGAGCGTGGAAAATAAACATCCCGGTGAGATTCTCAACGTGGGGAGGTCAGATTTCTCATTGCGATTGGTCGTGTATGCTCGCGACTGCTCGCGATGAGAAACTACCAGTCCGCGTTGGGAAAGCGGCCGCTCGAGTACAAATCTTTTCGAGCAGCAGAAAATGACTGCTGGCACTGTGCATGATGCCATTCGCAATGATTGCACAGTGCGGACAAGAATCCGGCACTGTGCAGTGATTGCAAACAGCATTTCCCTACCGCAGTATGCAGTTCGCGTAGCTATGCGTAGCGCGACTACGTGAACTACGCCCAGGGTTACTGTGGACTGGCTGGGTGGGGGGATCGTAGGAGAGGAGGAAGGAGTGTATATTCTTGGCAGATAGAGTATTCTTCCTGCAGATCGCAAGGGTTGTGGAGTTGCAGTTAGGAACGGTTCTCCATCTTGGGTCGGCTCATTAAGGGATAGAAGTTGCAACTGGTGCTGGGGTGTGGGGCTGTTGCTGTGGGGGTTCCTGTAGTTATTAACCACATGTTGTCTGATATTGGGTTGCTGCCTGATCAAGTTCCATAGCTAATGGAGGTCATATTTGATATATTGTAGTGAAAGTAGGATTTAATCGAGCCTAGGGTCTGGTGTGGGAGGCGTGATAATTGTGTGGTCTAGGGGTATGGAAGGTGGGTGGGTTTGAGATGTGGATTGGAGGGTGGTAGTGATCTGCATCTGCGTTGTGGGAACGACCAGTCAGGCTGTCTGGAGATGGGGAAGTAGACAAAGGGGAGAGGTATGTATTGGAGGGGTGTACGTTGTGGTTAAGGGTATCTGAAGGTTCCTAATGTTAGACGGACTATTGTAAGGGATGTTACTTGACTGGATCCTAGGTGAGGGGTGGTGATGTAGGAGTTGTGGGTGTGGTCCTGAAAAGCTAAGGTATCTCCTGGCATTGGGATGGGAGTATGAAAGGATGGGTAGGTGAGTGCCAAGGGGGATGTCGGCATGGACACGGGGGGCGTTATAGAGTTAGGGGTGCCTGTGGCGGGGGAAAGGATCTAACCACTTTATCTTTGATGAGCGGAAAGAGGTTGTCGAGTAAGATTACATTTTGGTCAGAAGATTGCATGATAAAGATCCCAGTATGATTGTAGCTGATGCACTGTAAAGCGGGGAGGGGATGATAGAGAACTTGAGACCGTGCGCTGTTTTCCTGGATGAGGAAACTGAGAACAGGGCATAGACTGCTTTCCTCCATTGAGCTCTTCTCTTTGTGTAAAAAATAATGTCATTGGTTAAAGAGTCCTTGTTTATAGAGTGGTAGGTGTCTGATATTGGGGTCTTGGGGTATGTTTTTAGCAGTGAATGTTTAGAAACGTTTGGCTTGTTTTTTGGAGAGGTTAGGGGGGTACTTGATGGTGTATGTATGTTGACCTGAGCGCTCCATCCTGTTAATGATATTTAAATGAGGGGTATACGGATGGGGGGTGCACTACTGAATTATTTCAGTGTCTGCTCAGGAGTAGCCCATTCCTATGGGCAATAAGGCCAGTTTAAGATGGCCGCCTGATTTGCAGAAGAAATCTTGAGCTCGGCGATGTAGTCCTATCACTCTTTCTGTGAGTGGGACAGTTTTGTGGGGGAAGTCCTATATCCCTCTCTAACTGAGCTGAGTTAGGATGGTCCTTTCTTCCTTTCAGTGGAGGGTTATGTGTTGATTAGTCCTCTCACTCTTTCTGTGGCCGAAAAAGTGCCATTTTGCCTGCCCAGGAGATCTGGTAGAAGACGTTGTAGTATCTTTCAAAATGGGGTCCCTGTAATGCTCCCTTGAACTTCAAAATAGGTGTGTGGCACTCCATAAGCAGGAGATCACTTAGGCAGAACAGAAGGAATGAAAAAATAATATATCCAAAGTTAGCTATCACCTCTCACCTGGGAGGAAACAGAAGTACAGACAGACAGACTGACAGTCTACGGTTTAGACACAGTAGTGAGGGAGCATCGCTCCAGACACAAGGATCACAAGTGGCATGTCTGGGACCACTATTACAAATGACCACAAAAGATAAAGGAGTATATCTGTGACATTAAGCAGCATTGTGGCTGTTCAACACTGGAAACTGACATTTGACTAGCTGATGCTCACATAGACAATAGTCTACAGTTATCACCATGCACCTACTGCCAGACCTACACAAGCATCAACTCTCCCATTGTGTACAACTTGAGTCACCTTCAAGCTTGAGAGCGAAATAGCTGCCTGTAACAAAAAAAAGAAGGTCATGGAGAATGTTTCACTCAGGCAAATACTCACCCCCTCCTAGCTGCTGTTGGGCTCCCAACTGACCATCAAAGTCTGGGTATGCCACTGCCAGTATGCGGGCCATTTGATAGGTCAGGGTACGGTGCGTACCCCTTCTGCCTTGGGAGGACAGCCCCAGCTGGGCGGCCATGATCTTACAGGTCCAGCGTCTCGGATCCTCCACCTTTTTCTGCAGTAAACACTGTACCGATGAGCAACCCCCAGGGTCCGCACCTTCTAGGCAATGGCCTTCTACATTGACACCTCCTAATGGGATTTGACCTGTATGAATGCAATAGTTGAAGAGACTGAGAAGACATGCAAGATATAGGTTAACTGCTAGGGTAACACAGACGTTGTAGACAGCTAGCATAACCATTGATCTATATTGCACACACTACATGTATAAGGCACACATGTTGATCACCACAAAAAGAATAACTACTCACTATTCAAGTCATCTGAGGACTACCCTCAATCTCGATTATGTCTATAATGACTAAGCCCACCCACTAACATCATGTAGCCCTGGCTCACACAACATGTGCTCAGAAATGAGTTGACGTGCAACACAGCACTCCACTGTGTCCTCCTGAAGGGTACAGAAGTAGTGCAATACTGGAGAGACAACTGAACAGTCTGGGCAAATGACTTTATTCAAACAGTCCAAGACATCATATCTACCATTGCACTGACTACATTTAAAGATTTTGGTCACAATGAAAGGCCTGGCACGCGTTTCACTGAGATCTCCCACTCTGATGATCAGTGGACATGTGTTTTACTCATTTGGACATCATACTATGTATGTATGTGTTTGTGTGGGAAGTCCTGGCATCATGGGACACACTGTATGCCATATATGGCAGTGTGTATGGGACGACATCAACATACCACATAGATACATACTGCATGATTGGTCATTCTAACACAGCTCGTCATGTACTTATGAACTCTACTATAGATTAATCTATCTACAGTGTACATGTTTCACATGAGCAATGTTCCTATACAATGCTAGAAACACTCATAAAACAGTAAAATCCAAGGCATGTTTGAGTAAGGTGCCTGTCCTAAGGCAATGACACACAGTGACAATAGGTGTCCATGGATATTAGTCTTGGATCGGGCGTATCTTATCATGCACCAGGTCAACTGTATAGGACAACTCAGGGTCCAGTTACACTAATTTAGGTCACATCTGAGGCTCAGCAAGATCTTCGGGGAGAGTACTCTCAGTTCCATAACCACATTAGTTCCATCAGTTCCTTAGCCACATTATCTCTGCTACAGCTTGGGCCATGGACCATACAGGGAACAGCTCATTGTCAGGGTTTGCACTCTGCAGCCTGAGCATACTGTTCCACCATGACCATTATATGCCCACATTTTCCATAACTAACAGCACATCTTGTGGCCATCCTGTATATAACTTGATCATTGTGGGTCACTCTGAAGGGGTCTGTGAGGTGTTGGTATCTTCCCGGCAACCGTTTGGTGAGGCCTCATGTGTGTTGAGTGATATGTGGGACTGTACACATATCTCACATCATTCTCACATGCTACTTACTGGAAACATATACAAGTTAGGGCATAAGGCCTATACATTTGAGAGCACATCTGCATATACTGAATAGCAAATTTTTCATAGGCAACATAACAATTATACATTCATCGATATATGCATGCAACCAGTGTAGGACTTAGGATTGATTACACATCAATATGGTGATGTGAAGTCCACAAAGAACAGTGTCACATGAACCATGACATAATTGTGCTATGTAGGGGACACACTATCTGTCTTAGCTAAACTCTGCTATCAGTCTGGGTGTAGTGTAGTTCCTATATTCCCCAATAGGCTCTGCGCATTGGAATAATATACACTATAGATTTGACATAGGACTGAGGTCAGCATGTCTCTATCGAGTACATTAAACTTAATTGTGTGTGCCGACTAACTCAGAGGTCACTGGAAACTTTCTCGAATACACAAGAAGGGATTAGTTCCTGACAACCACATAAACATGACAACTTTGTTTCCCTAGGACTAGAACAAATATCTTCACTATTGTGGAAACAATAGATAGCTATTTCACTCAGTCAATCGTGCATGCTACGTTTCTACAGAGTTGCAGAGAAATAGTGAGATGGGCGTTTTCAGTAAAAGGATTTATTGAACAGTCTTCTTTCGCATGCAAGAGAGGTAAACTGCTACAATCCTTAGACAGAATGCGAAGTATAATGCGTAGAGCGAGAATAGTACTATAAAACAATACTGTAATAGAATTCTCTGTTGCTATGACATGTAAAAGTACATACATAAATAACACAGGCTAAAATACTCAACTGGTGCTTCTAAAACACACCTACCTCAATGTACCTAACCTAGGTCTAGTACCAGGGAAGAAGTAAGTGCTGCTTAGCATAAGTTTTAGTTCTGCCAAGAATTGCCAAAGATTTCTCTAGGTTCTAATCAGCTCCATACCTTTAGAATGAAAGAGGTGGGTATCTCTGTCTCGGGACTCGATTGCCCAACACCCCGCATGGGGAGTCAGAAACACTGGAGCTGGATTCTCGGCAGGAGGTTGTCAGCTTCTTTGTCAGTGCGTTAGCTAGAGAGTCGGCTTCCTTCGGCACTTGCTGTAGCGAACTGCGTCAGGCAAGTAGGTAGTCGATGATAGGTGGAACTTGCAGTAATGGCAATTGATCCAATTCATGTGGGTGACTCCTGTATTTCTCAGGACAATCAATGTCTTACTTGAGACTGTCGCCGGCTTGGATTGGCCTCTTTTACAACAGAGGTCAATGGGTGAAATCCCTCCTCCAGATCATTGTCCAGCATCTCTCCAACTTTCCTCATCCCAATTGTTGATAAGTATTCCATTGTATCTTATGCAAACATGATGGAAATTGTTGTGTAGTGCTAAGATTTGCTGGTATGTCTGGTCACATGTCTCTTGGCAAATGTTAGTGTGGACACTGTGAACAATATCCATATGTATGTCCACTCCACACATAGGTACCCTGTTAGAGAGAGGAGATGACAACCTCCAGTATACTGGCCATTTCCAGACCTTCAAGAAAGAGACATAATCAGGACGTTTCATCTTAATTGGCAGACAATACAAGATGTATGTGACCATCCTCAAAGAAACTATCGCACATCTAGTGAGACTCATGGCAGCACTGCATTTCCTGACCACAGGTTCCTTTCAATGCACTGTCTCTATATCACTTGAATTGTCACAACAGATGTTCAGTGGCGTACTACATGATGTGCTTTCAGCAATGATGAGACACATGGACAGCTCCATGCAGTTCTCCAGACATGAAGATTTGGCCAATGTGAAAGGTGACTTCTATACTATTTGGTCTCATCCCACTTGTGGTATGAGTTATTAATGGCAAACATATTGCCTTAGTACCACTGCAAGTCAGAGAATAGGTTTAAAAGGAACAGGAAGACTTCCATTCTATCATAATGCAAGTGGTTTGTTGATCAGATTTATACATCTCACACATCTGTGCCAGATTCCCAGGATCTGCCCATGGCTCCTTCGTACTGCGGAACAGCACCATGCCCAAGCTAATGTCACAACTACTACCAGAGCGGGCCTGGCTTGTTGGTGAGTATGATGTTTCTAACCTTTGTGTGTGATGTCAGGTGGCATCTTCTGAAATTGTGCGAATCAAGATTGTGCGTCTGTCTGTCTTCCATCTAGGAGACTCAGCGTATTCCAACCACCCATGCTTGTTGACACTGCTGAGGAATCCGACAACGCCAGGGGCAGTCCACTTGAATGAGGCTGATGGAAGTTCATGGCAGCCAGTGGAGCAGGTTTTTGGGCTCCTGAAGGCAAGATTCAGATGTCTGAACAGGACTAGGGGAGCCCTCTTTGCTCACCGGAACGGTGTGTCAGATCACCATAGCCTGCTGCATGCTCCACAACCTTGCACTGTGACAGATCACCCCTCTCATCGCAGAGGATGAAGACCAAAAGGAGTCACCGGGTGAGGCTACTGAAATGCCAAATGATGATGATAGTACTAAAGAGGAAGGAGTTGACATGCGTCAGGAACTCATCAACAACTTCTTCTCATGAGTGTAACTGACTGTTGTTGCACTGCACTGTGAGGAGGGCCTCCATGGTTACATGTTAGTAATGTACAGCTGTGTGGAACTATAGATAATTGCTTGCACATCAGGGCCCCAGAGGGGGGATCTGCTGCTGAAGGATCGGCGGTGTCCGAGGAGTCGTCTTCTGACAGGACTGGCCCTCCTTTGGCTGCCACAGAAGTAGAAGGGTCAGATGTGGATGGACCACAGAATGAGATAGGTGGGAGGGAAAAACCCTATAGAGTGTGGTATCACTTTCCCTCAGAACCCCTATGATCTGGCCCATGTTGTCATTGTGTGTGTCCAGACTCTGTTCTATGGACCTCTGCAGCTGCTTCATCTCCTGGTGTTCCTCAAGTACCTGGCCCATCACTCCTTGGGAGTCCTTGTAGGCGCCCAGCAATCATGGATGTTGGCCTTGGCGTCAGTGGTACCAGTGGCCCCACTTTGCAGGCCCGCATTTACCCTCTCACCAACCCTGCCCCCACTGGCCGGTCATCTTGGGCCAGCCTGCCCTCTCCCACTGGCTCCTATATTGTCAGTGAGACTATTGTCAATCCTCACATTCGGGAGAGGGACTGGGGTGGAGACGATGTTGCTCCATTAGAACTGGTAATGTAAAATCATCAGTCGCTGCAAATTTTGTTCAAGCTCATCATAATGTTTCCCAACTACAATTTGTAATACTAGAGACAGTGGAAAAACAGGAAGGTAGAGATAATAATCGTTTTTTACTACAAAGAGAGAACCATTGGATGTACTTATTGAATTCCAGCAAATCAAATGGTTTAAATGACCGGACTGAATTAATGTGCTACTTATAGCTTGCTAGAACCAAAAAGGCCCCCATGTCTTTCTGAGCCTCATGACCTTGTTTCAAGTTTGGATATATTGGTGGCCGATCTGAATTATTTATTCGAATCATTTATTTTATTTATTTTTTCCATTTAATCCTTTTTACTGTATACACAATACAAACAAACCACCATGGAGGTTTCTAATATCTACCGCGATTGCCCGCCAACTCTGGCTGCTTCGCGTTAGACGAGGATGCACTCACGGTCGGGCTAGATACTGAAGAGACGCTGCACGTCCATGAAGTAAGTTCTATTAGCGTGTAGACTAGCGTTTTCACTGAAAACAATATGAAGAGACCAGGGAACTAATATATCATTCTTTCAACAGTATTTACATAACGAGACAACAAAGTGAATGTGATAGAATAACACGTGAGTAAAGATGGTTGTTGTATTTAATTTTTTGTCACCGAACACACTCGGGGCTGCACCATGGTTTGATCACGAATGGTCACTTGTTTTTTATTGTACATATATGACTCTGTTTAACATATGTTTTACAGACCTTTTGAACAGTATATTCTTTTCGTCTTGCTTCTAGTGTTTGTCCCAGATGAAGGGCTTGTCAGCCCGAAATGCATTGGACTGAATAAGTGATTATTCTCATTGATTGAAACGTACTATACAAATGAACTACATGAAAGAAATATGAACTTATGACCATAAAATAAGATCATTTTTGTGCAAAAATTGCTTATGAACTTTTTTTTACACTCATTTGGAGTTTTTCAACCACATAAGAGTGAGCGCCAGGGGATGCTTCCAACATCTGTTGGAATCACAGTTTCAGATGTTTCTAATCGACGTCCATGACGAGAGACGCCAACCAGGCAGCTACCTCATACCTTGAGAACATTACAAAAACCATTCATATGAAATTTTAATAAATCCGAGCTGTGCAACTCTCCATTTCTTTAGCTTAAGGACAAACAAAAACATTGTGCCTCCTATTTAGAGCTAGAGGTAGCAGACCTCATGATCGCTGTAGTCATTTCAATCTCTCCTACCCCACACTTGACGAATGTGGTACTGCCTCTGAAGTGAACTTCAGTAGTCACATGGCTGACAAGTGAGTAAGGAAAAACCACATAGGTGCCTCCTGTCAAGTTTCAAGCAACAGGGCCTCATCGTAGCTGTAGTAATTTCAATCTCTTCTACCCCACACTTGACCAATGGCTAACTGGCTGTGAGGGGAACCTCAGTAGTCACATGGCGGACAAGTGATTAGGTCAAACAACATTAGTGCCTCCCATTAAGTGTTCAAGCAACCGGACCTCATGGTAGTTGTAGTCATTTCAATTTCGACTCGCCAACACTAGCAACACTCGTTCATGTTCCATACCTGCTGGCAAAATGCAGTTGTGGTGGGCCATATTATTATACATGTGCACATATGTTGGGTCCTAGGATGATGATTTGATGTTAATGCACTTACAGACAGCATTACCACATATGGGATATAATGGAAGTTGATGCATGTGATTATATGTACAGGGGCTACTGATTGTACCTGGTAATCACACATCTCTGATACTTTTGCTACTGCATATAGGAAAAGTAGATTAGAACACCCATAGCAAGAACTGAGATGTGTGTAAACAGAACATTGATATGGTGTGACCGTTTGTGTGGTGTTACTTACCATTCTCAATTCCCCCAGGTATTCCTGTCAAGCCCTCAGAATGTAGGATGGCATGCACCTTCTCTTCCTAGGGTGTGAGTTTTAACGCTGGGCAGGGAGGACCACTACCAGTCTTCTGGGCTGCAAGGTGGTGCCTGGAGGCCATGTTCTTCACCCCTGTCCTCAGGTTGTGTCACCTCTTCCTGATGTTTTCCGTTGCAAGCAGGGTGGTAGCTGACCATTATGTCCTGCATTTCATTCTTCCCAGCGAGAGAAGTTTGTTGGAATTGGACTCCAAAAATATGTGGCTCTACTCAAATGATCTTATCCACCATTACTGACAACTCTGTGTCAGAAGAACATGGATTTTTGGTGGCTGGTGACATGTTAATTAAATAAAGTAAGTGAGAGTGAGTGAGGAAACTGTAAAATGCCTTGACATGTAAAAAAAGTGAAAAAAACATGTGTGGAGTGTTTGTGATGGGATTGTGTGTAAAGGGCTGCCTTATGTGACCAGTAATGCTGTTCTAACTTGCTGCGCTGCAGTATAGAGGCAAATCATCATGGTCTGGGATGGGCTGTGTTTTATAGTGTGATTTGTTAGTATGTCTACTTTGGCAACGGCCATCAGCTGTGTTGTTTTTTTCTGGTAGCGGTAGCAGTAGAGTGGATGTCTAGCATTGTCATAATATAGCAGACAAGGGACCGCCAGTAAAAGTTTTTCATCGTAATGTGCTAGCCCATGGTGCCACAGCCCTGGAGGTGTTGGAGCCCCAATCTGCAACATTTTTGACTACCACAGCCCATGCGAAAGCTAGTCTGACTACCGCAGCCTGTAGGAAAGTAGGATCTGCTTTCTTGGTTACCCCCACTTTTTACTGGTGTCACTATGCTTTTCTGACTAGTCTGACTGGGATCCTGCTAATCAGGTCCCCAATATCTGTGCTTCTCCCCTAAATTGAACCGTAGTGAGTACTTATATACCCCCAGATTGGCTACTGGTACACCCTTGTAGGTCTCCATGGTACCCAGGGCATAGGTATACCAAGGGTCCCCATTGGGCTGAAGCAAGCATTATGCCATCCATGGGAGACCACTCAAATTGTGACCTGTGTATGCCGGTGCTAGCACCACTTACGACAGATAGACGTTTAAGTCACCCCTAAAGGCAGGGTTCTATGCTATAAGTGTGAGGGTGCCCCTTCATGAGCAGGATACCCCTACAATCCTCAGCATCCATTCTCCTGGATTGTAAATGCATCAGCCATTATGATACATAGATGGCCATGTATCATTACATGATGGCTAACTCTAAACTGGCTGTAACGTAACATGTTGTGTTAGGTATCAAACATGTTGGAATCATACCCTAACACTGTAAATGGTGTTGGAGTTATGATTCCATGCACTGTGGTGCCCCTCCGGGAGGCCCATAGTCCTCCCGGTACCAGTCATCAAGACCGCTGAATCGTCCCAACCCTTATCTTAAGGTACTTAAGGGCTTCCCTATGGATGGCTCCTTAGATTCATCAAGGGACAAGATTCAGATCTAAAACCACTTAATCTTTAAAAGTCTAGGCACTTAAGACTTTGTTGGACTTTGCTTTGGGAAGCGAGACTGCAACCGGGAAGACTACTGCTGCTCCTGGTCTTGTCGTCTTGCCAGTCTTCTGCATCGTCTGTGCCTGTGCTACATACAGGTTCTGCATAACGCATGTGAACATCCAAGACACCCAAAGTTATCTCCCTTGGAGTGAAGGAGTCACTCCCCTGCATCTGCAGGCACCGCAACAAAGTTGACCGGTCTGCTGTTGCTCCCAGGACTCTGAAAGGTTCAACAACACAGGTGGTGGTCCTGCAACTCCCTTGAGGCCTGCACTGTCTTCACAGCAAGTTTGAAGCCATTTTCCCTCAATGGAACCGCTGGAGCAGTACCCCAGTGCAACACATCGAGTTGCCGTTGCCAAGGCTTGTTGTGTCTCTCCCCCAGAGATCTTTGGGCTTCAAAAAGCTCCAGCGTCCAGCATCTCCTGCAACCAAGATCTTCATCCTCACCACAGTCTCAGCACCACTGTGGGCCTTCGTCATTGGTGAGCTGCTCAATATCCTCTTGCTACTCCAATACCACCAGCCTGTGGGTCCTCTTGAGGATCTTCTTTGACTTCAGTGGGCTCCCCTGTTTGTTCGGGGCCTACCCTGACATACCTCCTTGTGGTGAGTACCTTGGACATTGCTGGTCCCGACATTGCAACATTTTTCATCTGCTACTTTTGTTGCTGCTGACTAGGCTGGTTGGTGCTCCCACCAGACACCGACCCCCTGGCTCTTGACATTTGACGTGGGACATCTCATGAATGGCTACGGTCTTCCACAGCATTGCCTGGTCCGCTCAGCTGCAGCGCCAATGTCACAGTCAACTCTCCTGCATTTTCTAACACCAGTGGGCATTCGTCTTCCATGCCTCCTGGACATTCCTGAGTGGCATAGACTCTGTCCTCTCTGCTTACAGGTACCTCTAATCCTCATACCAACTTTGGGTTCCACAGGACTCTTTCACCTTCTTCGCCAATTGCATTTAACTGAAATCCTCCATTGTGGTCTATGACAGTTTCTGACTTCACTTCCCTAGTGTATGTATCCTGGTTCCTTGGGTATCCACAAGTCGGGACACTCTCCAACCTTCCATCTTCCACTGGGTTTCTTCAGGGTTCAATGGGAAGGGTCCTCCTTCTTAAAAACTACAACCGCAACTTACCCATTGACTTGTATTGAGCATGAGGTTGTGTTCTCACTCTGCACACAGCATCCGTGGGGTTCCTGGGTACTTACCTTTGGTGGTTCCATGGGTCACCGACTCTTCTACGTTTTCAGGGTCCACTCCAATCTCGACTTAGGTCATGGTTCGCATTCCACTTTCTTAGTATCTGGTTTGGTTTCCCACTGGAGACCTCTGTGTATTTGTGCTACTTATGCGTTCTATTACTAAAGTATTGGGTTATTTGAGATTATATCTCCAGGGAGGGGATATTGCAATGTGTTAGTGAGTGTTTATAATAAATACATATTTTTATAACTACAATGTGCGGTTCTTTTTCACTTAACCTACACTATTTGATTAATACTGGTAAAACAAGCTGTTTTACACTCCTTCTGGACTAAGCCTGAAGGCAGCTCTCCACCGCTACCGCTTAGAGTGCTTTCTATGGTTGTCTAAGACCACTAAAATCACCATAAGGGTTGTGTCGATTAGTGCAGGGTGCTTCACTTAAGTAAGTGTGCCCCATTTACTGAGCTAGCCGCCTACACAGCCCATACAGAGAACACTCCAACAGCATCAGTTGGGGGTTGCATCTTAAAATGACGGGGGTAACTTTCTGTGGTCTCGGCAGTCGGAATTGGACAGCGACCACGCTCGTGGAACAGTCTGTCCAACCACCATCATAATCATCCCCTTGATCTCTTTTACGGAAGTCAAACTCTTTCAGTTGGGCAGGGCAGCAGGCTGTATTGGAGGAAATATTCATGAAGTCAGATAGGCGTTGGACAAGGAGGCGGTGAAGCTGTTGGTCTTGACAGGAAAAGCTCAGAGTGGGACAGTGTACATTTCTCTCCCAGTAAAGTCCTCTTACCAGCTGGACACTTTTGTTGTCTTTGTTAACAACATATTTGGAACTGTCAGGAAGGTAGGGGTAGATGTAATTGTCCTATATATTATCACCAGGAACATACACTACATAACAAACCTCATGCCACAGTCATTGGCTCTAGTTGTGCTTTGCCTAGAGTACGAAAAGAGGTACACATTGTATCTAAGAGGGCTAGTAATTTGCACGTATAGTTTTTTACCTTTCAGCGCGAATCTGACATATTGCAAAGATGAGATAAATGGAATAAGTACCGAAACAACAAAAACATTTAAAACATAAAGGTAATAAGGTTCTCTGACACATTAACAAAACCAAACTTTTTGTGATACAGAAATGCGTCAAATATATTGATCACAAAAACATTGTTTTTCTGTTCATATAATGGT
Organism: Lissotriton helveticus; assembly: GCF_964261635.1. NCBI lineage: Eukaryota > Metazoa > Chordata > Amphibia > Caudata > Salamandridae > Lissotriton > Lissotriton helveticus. The sequence goes on along the minus strand of NC_136063.1, from coordinate 240,465,480 downwards.
AAGTACTAATATCGAAAAAATCTATACAAAAATATTGTTTTTTAATAAATATATATATATATGTATATATATATATGGTGAAAAACAGTAACTATTGTAACATATATAAATAACATAATGTACATTAAATATGTTTAGCTAATATTAAATATATATAAATACATAGCTAATTAAACAAACACAGAGACATATATACATATATCTATCTGTGCAAAATGTATATACACATATAATCTATTTTCTTAAATAATTATTATTATCTATATTTAATTTTTGAGTTTTTTTAAACACACCAATAAAACATATATGAATAAAAAATATAAAATTAAATGCAAAAACACATGATAATAAAAAATTGAATAATACTGAAATAACTGTTATACTCTAATAGGAATATATCTTCTATTGAGTTATTCCCACTCCAGTCTGTTCAACAGTAGGAGAAGCATTGGACTCAGGAGGGGTAACATTTACTATTTCCACTGCAGGCAGTGTGTGCAACAATAGGGAAAGTATTGGACTCAGGAGTCGTTAAATTTACTATTGCCTTTTCAGTCTGTGCAACAGTAGGGAAAGTGTTAAACCCAGGAGGGGTCAAAAAGTACTTTTCCTGATCCAGTCTTTGCAACAGTAGGAAAAGCGGTGGACTCAGGATGGGTTAGTTCTATTACTTCCACTCCAGTCTGTGCAACAGGAGGGAAAGACTTAGTTTTAGGAGGGGTACGATTTACTATTTCCACTCCATTCACTGCAACAGTACAGAGAGAGTACTTCTCTTCAAACAAAGAACATATTTTAACAACTCCATTAACTATCCAAAAATATAAAATTCTAAATATAAAAATGAAATGTCTAAATGTTAACAAATAATTAGGAAATAACATACATACTAGAGTTTTTAATAATTATTATCAAGTAAAACAAATATTATTAAAATACCACACTGTGGGGTCTATTAGGATGGCGGGGGATCGCCACCGCCCTACTGGCGGTGGCGATCCACTCGCCAAATTAACCCACCGGACGGCCTTTTTCCTCCCACCACATTAGCATGGCGGGGGTACCGTGGTGGACGGAAAGACTGTCCGCCACATTTCCGCTGTTAGGCAATCGTCCCGATTGCCTACCGGGCGCAAAAAGGCCCATAACATGGTGGTGGTGCCTTTGAGGCACCGCCATCCATATTATGACGAGGTGTTTTCAATGCCTTTCCATGGCAGAGACTCCGCCATGGAGGGGCATGCAGAGTTTTCTTTGGGGGCCCGTTGCAGGCCCCCAGGGAGGTGGGGGGCAGCACTTGGGGGGTACCCATGGTACCAACCAACATTGCCATGCACAATGTGGCAGGCACCGGGCGGTGCCTGTCACGTTGTGCATGCCAATGCACAACATGCATATATTGCATTGTGGTGGATGCTGCTTACAGCACCGCCATCCACAATGTAATATATACGGGATGCCACCACCACCACCGTGTCATCCTAATTGGGGGTGCAGGACGGCGACATCACTGGCAGCCGGTCTCAGCACCGCTAGGTTGGCGGGCGGACTGGAGTACCACCGCCATCCTAATGGACCACTTTATTCCCACAAACATAACAGCCAACAATTAAAATAAAATAAAGTATTATGATACAATTAACATATTAAATAATAAAAACATTTTTTAAAATAATTAATAAATATTTTCTAATGTATGATTATTTAAATTGCTTCCCACCCTATTCCTCTACAAAGTAAACAACACACACCAGAAATCTAGCTTAACAAATATGATAATTTGAAATAATTATCAATTAAATAATTAATAATAAAGTAATAATTAACTATCAATAAACACATTCTTAACCTCAGTGTTGGACTTGGCCCTTCTGGCAGGTTCACCCCTAGACTTTTTGCTTTTAATGATGACATGGTGATGGTGATTTTTGGATTCTGCGCACTTTCACTGTGTCCCAGTGGAAAGTGCGTGCGCACTTTGAGTGCATGTGGTGAGATAGGCCTGCCCTCCCATAGGAATGCATGGGGAATGTATGTGTCCCTGGTAGTTCCTGATGCGTGGGGTGTACAGGTTCGAGTCTGGTATATGTGGACTCGTGTGATTGAGTGCTGCGAGATGATGTATGCAGCATGTATGTGTCTAGTGTGGAAGTGCCACTTCTAGACATTGATGTACGTGTGCTGTGTGGGTGCTGGAGTGTGATTGGCTGGAGCTGGGTGGGGTGCCAGGCTCCAGGATGTCTGGATGGGTCTGCCCAGTGGTGAGTGCTGAGATCAGCATGCTGATGTGAGGGGAGGGCTGCACCTGGTTCCTAATGGGGCTGGGCTTTCCCCCACACAATGCTGGCTCCGCCCCCCTGTGGTGCGTCTAATGACCCTAGCCCTGCCAGTGAATAGAGTGAAGTGATGAGCACATCCAGGGTGCTCCAAAACCAGCTGCGACTGGTTTCTCCCCCACCCAGCACAAAGACAAAGGAATGTGATGTATAAAAATGGGGCTGTGTCCCCACAGAAGTTGTTCTCTTCCAGGATCCTGCCTGAGGGGGCTGCTGCTGTTGCTGGGCCAGAGGACCGCCACTTGGACTGTCTCCCTGCCTGGATATCCAGTGAGCTGGCTCTGGGCCCAGCCTTATCCCCCCCTGCCTGCCAAGAAGGACTTTTTGGTTCTCTGTAGCCCTGGGGAGCGCTCTCCCTTATCCCCAGTGCTGGGAGCGCTTTATTTGTGCCTTTTAGCGCTGTGAGTGCTTTTCCCTGCCTGCCTAGCGCTGAGAGCGCTTTTCTTTGCCTATGGCACTTGGGAGCGCTTTGCCTGCCCTAGCGAGTGCCCACCTCGCTTATTTGTAATTAATTTGCCCCCTGGAAGGTGCCCACCCTGCCAGGGACCTTGCCGCTGATTCTGTGCTTTTGCGCGAGGGAGCCCACCCCTCGGTAACTTCATACCCTGCCTGCCTGCCTGCCTGAAACGGGCCGCCGCGCTGCCCGCGACGACCCGGAAGTGGTTGTCAGGCCAGCCACTCAGGGCGCGGCCCGACCGGAAGTCCCGCCCCCGCAGCCCGAGCGGAAGGGAGAGCCCCGGCCGCCGACGAAAAGAGGCAAAGTCCGGCGGAGAAGAGCCGCCGGGCAGAGGAGGCGGCGACCGAGTAGAGTCCCGAGGCGCGGGAGCTCTCCAGCCAGCTGCCACGAGACCGGTGAGTGCCTGCAAAGGGGAGGGGGCAGTCGGGGCACATTGCCGGTGCCCGCCCCTCCCATCCAGTACGAGGCCCTGGGTGGTTGTGAGCCTGTGAGGCTCAAGGCAGCATTTTGTGCTGGGCCCCGAGAGGCTCAAGAGGCACTTACGGCATCTCGAGTCCCCCAGAGGGGGGGACTCTCAACAAAGGCGCCCCCCGTGTTCGCGGGTCCCCCGTGAGGGACCCCACCGCCCCAGAGAGGCGCCACCTCATTAAGAGCCCGAGAGGCTCGGGCCCATTTGTTTGTATTTCGAGTCCACCGGGGGGGACTCCAACGATAGTGACGGGCCCACAGAGGCTCGTGGGGGCATTATTTGTTTGGAGCGCTGCAAGGCTCCACCCGAGGGCCACTCCCCTGCCACAGTTGTTCTCAGAGCCACGAGGACTCCAGGCGGCATTTCTCTGTTTGACGAGCCACAGAGGCTCAAGGGGGCACAGTGGTTTTACGAGCCCTGAGAGGCTCAGGAGGGCCAGTCATTTGTGTAGAGCCCTGAGAGGGGCTCGTGAGTGCCCACACTGTTATTTAGAGCCCTGAGAGGCTCAGAGGGGGCATTTGGTTGCGTGAAGAGCCCAGCGAGGCTCCAGAGGGTAACAAGTGCTTTGTGCAGAGTCTGAGAGGCTCCAACGTTGTCCCCACCAGAATCGCTTCCCAGTTGCCCAGCACTTTGTGGGCAACTGCCACGTTTAGGCCCCTGACATTGGGACACAGGGCGTCCTAGCCCTAGAGAGGCCAGTTGGCCTAGGGACTGCCACAGGTGGTGGCTTATGTGATTTTTGCGCTATTGTATTGCTACACCTCTGAATGTATTGTTGATGCATCATGTGTGTTCCTCCCCTGCACCTCTGAATTTATGTTATGCATCATGTATTATGTGCTTACACCCCTACAGGTATTGTGATACTTAGGTGGTTGTTTTTCTCATAGTGCAGGTGGTGCTAGTGAGGTCCTGGTTACCAGTAGTTACTGGTTGTGCGCTATTATGTGCTAAAGTAATTTTACATTCTATATGCTATGTTCTAAGTGCTAATTCTACCAAGTGCTAAGTTCTAAAAGTGCTGATTCCTGACAGTGGTCCAGGTGGCCCTGTCTTGTACATATCCCCTGTAAATTCTGCCCGTGCCTGTTGGCACATTGTAAAGTGTGTGTTTTTATCTAATGTGTTTTGGTGTAATACAAAGGCTATTTTTATATAACCTTGTGTGGAGTGTCCTTGGTGGTGGGCCTTTGGGTGTTGTTGCTGGGGTGCGTGCGCAAATACTTAACTCACATCGCCTCCAAGTTTAGCCTTGCTGCTCGCGCCACGTTACCTAGAGGGTGAGCAGGGGTTATCTTGGCGTGTAACTCCCTTGCCCTGACTTACTAGTGGTGGTCTCTGACTGACTTTGGCACAAGCCCTGGCCAGCCGGGGATCTCATTTCTAACACTCAGAGAATCGGACACCATTAAGGTAGTGCTATGGGGAAAATGCCTAGCTGAGTCCACGGGGGGGGTAGAAAAACACTACTACAGGACACCCAAACTGCAGAAGAAGCACTGAAAGAGGTGGAAAGGCGCAGACCAGTGCGTCCGGAGCTCCACCAACAGCTACAAGACTGTACGGATCATGCGACGAGCCAGGTAGAGCGCCTCAGGTGCTTCGATTACAGAGACTGTGGGCCAGATGTATGACATTCAAAATAGCGCCTGCCAAATTGCAACTCTTTTGCGACTCAAAATTTGCGAGGCCCTATTTTGGATGTACAACAGTGTGTAACACACTGTTAGCGATTCCCAATGAGGTCGCAAATTGAGAGGCTCATGAATATTAATGAGCCTCTCGCAATTTGTGACCCCATTGGGAATGGCAGGCCCTCCCAGTTATGGTGGCCTGCTGGGCTCAGCAGTCCACCGAGTCTGGGACTGCTTTCAAATAAAGCCGTTTATTTTTAAATGCAGCCCATTTTCCTTTAATGTAAATGGGCTGCATATAAAAAAAATTGAACTTTTTTTGGTTCCTGTTCACCGCTAAAAGGGAGATTACTCTGAACTTGAAAACAGCGGGGTTGTGGACCGGGTCACAGTATGGATGAAAGAGTAAGAAAAACTGGCGAGCTACAAAGGTGAAGAACTCACACAGGAGGCAAGGAGAGGTATTGGCGTGATAGAAAGAGCCTGAGCATAGGAGGCTCTATTCGAAAGACTAATACACCTAGATCCTCAGGAAGAAAATAACACATCACACGCACCCCCTTACCCCCCACTAACACCTGGACAGGGAGAACTGAGAGAGGAAATGTAAACACTAGTACCACAACAATAGCTGACTTCTTCCAGCAATGACTGGACTTTTGAGAGGGGGAAAACCTAAGCCACAAAAGAGCACTCATACACAAAGGAAATAATGTTTACCAAGCAACCGACACAACGCAGTACTTTACAACTCGCTCGTTACAACAACTGCGTTGTTACCATGCATGTCATTACAACGACTTGCTCTAGGGGGCGTGCAACACCAGGGAATGTGCTTTTACGCAAACCGGTGTAGGAATAGTAATTAATACTATTTTTAAGTCCAGCGCGTCCCCTACAGCAAGTCGTTGAAAAAACTTGCGATGGAATGACACGTGTGGTAATAACGCATTGTAAACTATGGCGTTGTCAAAGCATGCGTTGTAACATGCTATATTCATAGACAAGCAAGACCATCAGCCATTCAGACTTTGAAATATCATGCTGAAACAGGGCACAACTCAGGAAAATGTGTCATGGGTGGGAATGGGGAGTTATAAAACTGTTTATTAAACTGGAGAAATGCCAACTGATTTTCGAATATTACTCGGGATTAGCATGCACCAGGTACAGGAGTATGCAATGTCACAACATAATGTCATGTACAATGCTTTCCAAATTGAAATGCAATAAAATCTGTTTGCAAAAAAAATCATCCTTAATTATCTTCCCACCCTTCAACCATAAAAACACAGCCCACAACTAAAACATATATTAAAAGTTATAAAGACTATACAATTTACATAATTAATAATCAATTACACAATTAATAATGAATACCTAATTAATTCCAATTGTTTAATTTCTCAACCTTTACCCCTACAAATCCAACAACCCACACCTGGAATATAATTTTAAATATCAATTAAATAATTAATAATAAATAAAATGATGTATCAATTAATTATAATCAATTTACTTCCCACCCGGAACCCCTACAAACCCACAACCTGGACCGAAAACATAACTTACAAAATAAATTACTTATAGAATTTACAAAATGTATATTCAACAATAATAATTGTTCATTAAACATTAATTATTTATTATAATTAATTTTTTTCCTGCCCAGTACCCCTGCAAACCCCACAATCTGCCATTAAAACTTAACTTAAAGAATATACAAATTACACAATTTACATAATTAATTATCAATTGAATAATTAATAGTAATTTAAAAAAATCATTAATGAACTATAATTAATTTACTTCCCATCCTGTACCCCTACAAATCCCACAACCTGCACCTAAAGCCTAACTTAAAAAATACATTAATTACACAAATTACATAATTATCAATTATATAATTAAAAATGAATTATGAATTACTTTCAATTAATTTACTTCCGCTAGGACACTAAAAATTACAATAAACAATTAAATGAACTTTAAAAACATCACAAAAATTACAAACTATATTAAAAAAAGATTAACAATAATTACATAAACAATGTACAACATATATAATTAAAACATGTACTAAACGACATAATAAAAATGAAAATACGTTATAATTAATACCGATATATTTGTAAACAATATTAACAATATTAACAAAGTAATTTTTTTAACATTTACAACATAGATATTTTTGTAAATTATATTAACAACATAGATATTTTTGACATCAATAGTAACTACCTTAGAAAATCGATATTCTCGTCAACGATATTCCTGATTAACAATATTTGTAATCATGATATTAAAAACTCAGTACTTCTGCATCTCGATAATTTTTACTTTATATTTTGTCCAAATATCAGTAATAGATGGGCAGATGGAACAGGCAGAGTATTACAACATTTTTGGTAATATGTTAAACCAATTGTCAATGTTTTTTTGGAATCACAAATAAAAACAGTGTGAAGAAGACATTGTATTTGGGCTAAGCATTCTCTTGTTTCATAGGCATACTTTTACTAAACTTTGGGGCAGAATTTTTTGCGGAATGTTAAATTGAGGTGGGTGAGAAGCACACCAAAGTAAAATGATACCGCAAACACAGAGGAGACAAAAAGTGGGACCTGAGAAGGAGAGAAGGGGCTCAATCATGGATTTGTGACTTAATTTCAGCATCAGCCTTGGGCAGACAGTCAGGTTGGGGACGGTCAAGGTGTATAACTCGGAAGAGGAAAATCTAAGAACAACAGAGGGGAATTATTCAATGGCAGCAGTAATCGTCGAACCTCAGTTCCAAACTCAGGGTAAGAGGGAAGTAAAGAAACCCCTAAAGATCAGAGGGGACTTATCAACAAACGTATAACTTGACAGACTTTTACCCAAGCCATTCAGACAAAGGAGAAGCAAACAGCCATCCCTCTTGGACTTTGAGTACTACTTATGTTTCCTTTCATTATGCTGCCCGACCTGGAAAGAGAACAGAATTTCTTGTTGGGGGAGAAGAAATCTCCTGATGATGTGCAAGAATAAGCAAAGGTGTATCGTGTAGCAGATAGTCCCAATTGTCATGCAGAGCAGTGCAGCAAGTAATCTTGTTGCTCTGCATGACAGGGACAGGACAGGAATGCACTGCATTTAAGGTAATATGGCACATTTTTGCTTTTCAATCTTTGCTGGCGCCCTTTTGGAAGTCTTATGCCAATGCAGTTATCCTTTCACCATGATTCAAGGGGGCCTGGGTTGCATGCAGGATTGTTTTTATGAAGAAAGGGACACCGTCCTGCACATAAAAAATCCTGAGAGGTATATTCCTCTAGCTATGCATGCTGCAGAATTCGACCTACATTGAAAGTAGCAAGGAGAAATAAAGATATTGCTCCTCATTATGCCTCTCCTGGAAAGGCATATCGTTTTGGCGTATTCCCAGGTTTTCCAGTTATGGTAAATCTGGAAATGCTTTGAAAGCAGTTATGTGGGAACGCTCATTAAATGCCTTCCCAGGGCTGAGTAAGGCTATGCCATGATATGTACTGTGTTGCCTTTTTCCAGATTTATGGAGCTACTTGGGGCCACGCAAAGTGGTATTGCATGGCTTCATAAATATGACATAAGGTTTGCTACGCTCTTGCCCCACGTTGCATGGTGCAAGAGCATGAGTGACACAAACCAGCTCGCAAATAGGCCCCTTAATCTTTTAATAACTTTCTCCTGACTTTACACTTGGGAACGGTTACAAACTATAATGCTGGGCCAGGAGATTCCATTGAAGGTTAAGTCAGAGAAGGACCAGTGTTAATAGTATGAGTACAGTGGAGAAAGACCAAACTTGGTCCCTACCCTCCAGACATAAACACAAACAAGAACCACTTCTGGCATGCAAAATCTACCTCTACTCGGTATCCTCTCTCCCTAACCCTCTACTCACATTAGCTGAGGATATGCAAAGGCAATAATCCTTTCTGGCTGTCTCCATGCTTTTTAGATATTAATCGATGGTACAAAATAGTGTAAAAGCCAGACATAAGGAAAAGTGAAGTGACACTCCATTCACTGCTTATAAATGCTACAAACAACTCGTGGTCATTGTCAGATAAATAATCTGGTAGGTCTGCATGCTGGCAACAATCCGGTGAGGAACACACTGAAGTGCAGTTATAGTACAGAACCAGCTGTGTCCCTCAAACTTGCCCCATCCCCACTCCTCGCCACCAGCTATAAGATATGAGCATGTGCTCTCTGCAGGCTGGAAGGAAAGCGCCTGTCTCTGAATCTTGGCCTCCCCCTCGACTCCCAGTCCACTCCACACCATTTCTTACTGCCACAGCCTTTCCATCGCTTCCACAGTGACCAGCAAGGTTTAGCACGGTTTAGTATGTAGAGCCTATTGAGGTATCAATTAGTGCACTGATATTTGCTGTGATATCTTTAATTAAATAGCCGAAGTTGTACTTCTGCTCCAGTGGGGATTACATTATAGTAAACGTGTAGACAAGAAAGCATTCGTCTTTGTGAAAGTTAACCTTTACACAACATCTCTCTCTATCAGAACAATGCTCCCCTGGAGATAGGAAACTAGAAGTCTTAACCACCTGAAAACCTGTTTCACAATATCATGTACCACTGTTCCCATAGTTACTGAAGTGTAAATAGTTGTTGACCTTTCAGAACTGTCCGCTAAGTTGTTTTAGGCCTTTCCAAGTCAGCGTTCTGAACAATGGGGAGCCATTAGCTTCCTATGAATTTACAATATATAGTCATTTAGCAAGGCTGCCCTGCACGGCAGGCATGTGTTCTTGTAGTTTGCAGCCAGACAGTACTTCGGGTAAAGACGCATGAAAAAACATGACCTGAATATGAAAATCCTGATCTTGAAAACAGAACTCATAAAATACTGCTACTGCGGCTCAAAAATTAATGCACTGAAATAAAAAGTTGAAAATATACAGACAAATGCTGGAAACCCACTAATTTCAACCAAGAAACTAGCACACTATTCTATCCAGCAATGAAACAGTAGTAGTGCCAGAAGCAACCTAGCAAGATGCAATTTGCACAAAACAGAATTCACTTCAAAATTCAAAACAAGCCAAATACATGCTGACTATTCTGTGTGTGCACCGGTGGACGTGAATATGCTCTCTCTCACATACACGCACAATTCTATGCAATACATTTGCCTTTCAAAATGTCGGCTACATTACAGTCGGGCTGAAATTGTCGAGGTTATAATGCTGTGTCCCTCATTATTACCTCTGACAGTTTAAAATGTTCACATTTTTACATTGATTTTATTAACATGCATTCTTAATGTGTCTAGCCGTACCCTATTGACCTCTTAACACTTCCCATCCCATGACCCTTAAAACTCCAAACTATACATTAATGCTACCCTTCTCTCCTGCCTAATAATCCCTCACAGACCCTAAACGCGACCATTCCCTGAACCTTAAAAGCCTGTAGCTACCCCTTAACGCTACTAACCAGTGAACCCTTCAAGCCCTTTTCTACCCATTAAGAATACCTTTCCCTGAACCATAACAAACCCTTACTACCCTTTTATGATACTGTAGTTTTCCTTAGTATGTTAACTTGGAATTCGCTTTGCATTCTTTCTACTGCATTCTTCTTGTGACTTGGACTGGAGTGGTTGTCAAGCAGTCTTCTTATTATCAATAAATGTATCTACTACCCACCTCATTGTTTACATGGATACTTACTTTAGATGCCCATCTCAGAACCCTAAAACGCTTGAACTACGCCTTCATGCTACCCTTAAATCCATTATTATCCCTTAAAACTCCCCATCCCTGAACCTAAAAACGCCTTAATACCCTTCTACACAACCCTTCCCAGAACGCTAACAAAAACCTTAGTACCCCATAATGCTGTACTTTCCTGAACCCTAAAAGCCCCTAACTACCCTTTAACTCTACCTATCCCCGAACCCTACCAACCCCTTACTATTCCCTATAGACTCCACTGGCTCCCAATACCCCAAAGGACAGAATTCAAGACAGGATGTCTAGTTCTCAACTCGCAAGAGTCCTATTTTTATTAATACCCTTCTAAATAGGTACACTCCTTCCCGCGCCCTTCGCTCAATGCATCGCCAGTTATTGAGCACTCCTGCCTGTAAGCGGAAGCGACAAGGTGGACGACGGTTGGCATATTTGGCCTCTAGACTCTGGAACTCACTTCCCCATGAGATTCGCTCCTGTACAGATCTACTTAGATTCAGGAAATTACTTAAAACCCGGTTGTTCACAAGCGCGCACGTTTAGCCTCCTTCTGATTTTGGTATGCTTCCAGTAGCGCCATGAAACCCCTGGGTGTACGTGCGCTTTATAAGCAACTTGTAACATAACATAACATAACATAACATAACATAACATAACATAACATAACATAGCTACACCTCTCTGAATCTAAAAACCCTATGCTAGTCCTAGGCTCCCTTACCCACCTCACTCAAAATGTTCCTCTCTACTTTAGTAGGATTGTGTCCCTTTGCCCCTGCTTTAAAAACCTTGCTCTATAAGGCACAACATTTTTCGAATTTGCTTTGTTACCACAAACTTTTTTTCAATGTATTTTTTCAGAGACAAAAGTTTTGAAACAAAATTTTTGCATTTACATTTTTTTCACATAATTTTTACTGCAACCCGTTCGACCATGGCACAGAGCAGATACATGTCATGTATCAGCACATAACTAGCGAAAACACGGGGGCGTGGCTTGGCAAGCCACGATGGCGGCTGTGTCCTGCTGAGGCTCCGCGATCGGGCTAGCATCTTGCCCACTTCCTACGATCGCTGGGAGCCTCAGCCTACAAACATATATTCCACTGGGGCTTACCTGCAGTGGGGCATCCTCTAGCTACGTCGCGGGAGCTGCGGACGAACGCTAGACACCGACCCGTCCCTCTCCGAAGCCGGAGCCGAGCTCCGGGCACCCAAGATGGCGAGCGCGGCTCCTTCTGCTTGCTGGGGGCGCCACTGAAAACCTGTCCCCGAGGCGGCGACCCTCGCCGAAACGGACTGTTGGCGGCTCCGGAACCCCAGCGAGGAACGAAGTGACCGGCTCACGGACTTTCGATCCAGGCCAGGCTGATTATTGCGGTGGCAGTCCGGCGCCCAAGATGGCGGCCGCTACGATGAAGCAGCGCTACACCGGCACTCTTACACGGCCAGGAGCCTGATCCCAGCACTGACCAGCCCACCGCCACGGACCAAGGAACGCCAGCGGAGATGCCGCCTGTGTGACGCTGGGCCCTTCGAGCGACCACGATTCCACCTGGAGGCGGTGAGTGTTGACCCCTCCTCCCCCCCCCCTCCTCCCGTGGACCGCGGCGCCGGCGACCCGGCGGCCCCCTACCCCCTCTGGGGCCCGCCGAGGGGTCGCGGACCGCGTCGGCCCTTGCTCGGGGGGGGGGGTCAGAACGCCTCTGTAGCATCGCGTGGCCCGGTGGACCCGGGTGCCTGACCCCAGGATGGCGCCCACAGAGCCCAGGGTGCCTTGATCGGAGTGGGCTCCGCCCTGGAGGCACGGTGCTCTTCTGACCCTGAGGCGGTAGCATGCCGCACCGTAGACACTCATCGACCCGAGGCCCCCCCTGGGCCCTGGTCGCCTACTCCTTAACCCCCGGGGTCGCCTGAGAGACAGCGCCACGCGCCGGGGAAGGGGAGCGCAGGATCCGGCCTCACTGAATTCACCCTGTCTCCGGGGCAACCTGGACTATGGTGGCAGTGCCCCCCTGATGCGCATCCCCTGACACCTGGACTGTCACCCCCTGCAGCTGCGAGTTACTAATCGCGCCTCGAACTGGCAGGGGTCCCCTAGAAGGAAGACGGTGACTGCCCCGGGGCCAGGAAGGACTGGGCGCCCAACCTGCACTGAGCTGCTGCCTACCTGGATGCACAGAGTGGAGGTGGCCTGCTGATCGCGGGGTGCACGGGGCCGGCCCCCCCCATCTTTGACAGCACTCATGGGGAAAACGAAGGCCTCGCAACTGACGGCTATCCCCGAGACGGCCCCCGAGAGGATGCCACAAACTAGAACATGGACGCAAGCCAATGCGTCGCAAACCGACCCTACACTGTCGGCGAAGTTGGATCAGTTGTTGGCAGCAATCGAATTGTCCCGCCTTTCGATGGAGGAGAGATTGGGCGCCCTGACAACGGACATCAGTCTAATCCGCGACGACCATCGCAAGTTGGCGGACAGGGTGAAGGAAGGAGAATGGATCGTGACTGAGCTGCAGCCTGCGGTGAAAACACAGGAAGCGGAACTGAAGGAGGTCCTACACCGCGTGGCGGCCCTCGAGGAACGCACAGTGGACTTGGAAGGGCGTTCAAGAAGATGTAACATCCGCGTCTTAGCCCTACCGGAAGGGATTGAGAACTCGGACCCTCTGACATACATGGAATCCTGGACCAAATCTTTCACACCGGAGGCGGACAGGTCGGCATACTTCTCCATTGAAAGAGCCCATAGGGTCCCGGCCCGGGCACCCAAGCCGGGCCTTCCTCCGCGACCCATGTTGGCTAAATTCTTGCACTTCCGAGACAGCGATGCGGTGCTCCGTGCGGCCCGGACGGCGGGCCCCCTACAAGTGGAGGACCAGCACGTTATGGTGTTCCCGGACTATGCCCGAGAAGTCCAGCACCAGCGTTCCACCTATCGAGACGTCAAGAGGCGCCTCCGCGCAAATGATCTTCAATATTCCCTGCTGTTCCCGGCCCGCCTGAAAGTGCTACACAAAGGGAAAGCCCTCTTTTTCAACACGGCGGAGGAAGCGCAGGATTGGACTGAGTTTCACTGCCCAATAATCCCTAATCCTGGACCCCAGAGAGCACGCAACAACGACTTTAGACGCTCCAGACGATGAGGTGCGAGCCGTGCTCGATCGGGCCGCCCCAGGGGCCAAGCGTCATCCCCCACGGGCTCACCCGACCTCACGCAAATCATGCAGGATCGACGAGACGCCCTACGAGCGGTGACCGAACTGCACACGTCACCCATAGCGTCGGATCTGGAAGGTCGACCGCACCTGTTCACCCCTGAGAAGGACCGGGACAGTGACGGAACAATGTCAGGGATAGGACCAATCTCCTCCCCCCTTGTTGCGGTGCACACCTTGGACGCTACCCTGGCCAGCCAACCTGGCACCTCTTCATGATGGAAGAACTGTCCACTGTTATATCCTTCTCATGGTGGCCTATTGTATTGCGCGACGTCTAGGAGCCTAGACTGCTTTGTCAAATGATTGTAAGCGCTAGCGAGCGATTGACGCTTCTCCTGCAAGAGCCCGACCTGCGTACAGGCCCAGCAGTGACACACGCTGCCACCCCCGCAGATATCCGTTGTATTTCTCCCCTAGTGGGACACTAGTTTGGATATGCCACCTCCGGTGAGATATCCCCAGTATTGGGACTGTTTCCCACCTAAGGTTCTGTTTGTTGTTAATCCCCTTATTCCCTCCCCCATGACTGTGGAAGCTCGGCGCATAGGAACACACGTGACACATACACACTGGCGGCCGTCGGGGGCTGCAGGGGGATCCCTCTCCCACTCACGACACCCTAAGAATGGCAGTCTCATGCTCAGACATTAATGTCCTTACACTGAATGTACGAGGCCTGCACACGCCCAGCAAACGCTATTCTGTTTACTCATACATTAGGCGCATGTCAGCCAATATTGCGTTTCTGCAGGAGACACACATTAACACTACCGAACTCACTCGCTTGCAGGTCAAATGGCGAGGGATCCTCTGTGCCACACACTATTCAGCGTTTGCGCGCGGCGCGTTAATTTGGTCCAGGCCAGGCACTCCCTTCCGGGAGCTTCGACGAGTGGTAGATAGAGAGGGCAGGTATGCGCTTCTAGAAGGAATACTTGATGGACAGGGAATACTCCTTGGCAGCATATACGCCCCCAACACGGATCAGGACAAATTCTGGGATCACCTCACGGGCGTTTTGGCCCAGTTCACTACAGTCCCGTGGGTACTGGGAGGTGACTTTAATTGCACACTGGACCCCACCCTGGATCGCTCGCATCCTCCCCCCACACACTCCCCGGCCCCCCGGCAGGCAGAACTCTTCAGGGCATGGACCATGCACTGGGCGCTCACTGACGCATGGCGATACCTACACCCACTGGCTCGCATTTACTCCTTCCACTCGATTCCACATAATCTCAGGGTCCGCCTGGACCGTTTCCTCTGCTCTACACCAATCCTCTCTAAGATCACATCTACGGATTACCTGGGTCGGATCCTCTCGGATCATGACGCCCACATCATTCGGCTGACCTGGCGCCCCCCGCACCCACCAGTCCCCACCTGGCGCCTTCCTAGAGACTGCCTCTCAGACCCAGTCTTCAGAGACGCACACGAAACCAGCATCCGAGACTACTTCACACACAACACAGACACGGCATCGTCGGTACTGGTGGAATGGGACGCGTTTAAAGTGGTGGCAAGGGGAGAATGCATCAAACAGGTAGTCGGGGTCCGCCGCACCTTGGAACGGATGCTCCAAACCTCAGAGCAGACTCTGGCCGCACTCACTAAGCGGCCTGACGACTCGGAGGAGCACGCCATGCTCACAGCCAAGGCTAAAACGGAGTATCAGACTGCCTGCGCTGACCTCCGAAAATACAATTTTAGGGCTTACGCCTCTAGGGTGCATAAGGACAGAGACAAAACTGGAGCAGTACTGGCTTGGATGGCGAGGCAGGATACCGAACTCAAGCCAATCACGGATATTGTCAATCCGGACGGCGTGCTGGTGCGCTCACAGGCCGAGATCCTCCTAGCGTTCCAGCGACACTATACACAAGTGTACGGGACCCCGGCCCAATACTCCCCATTTTCTGTGGATAGTTTTTTAGACCCACTGACGCTACCCGCAATATCGGATGCGGACAAGCGCACCCTCGACACCAGGATCAAACCCTCTGACATCACCCAGGCGATTCGGGCCATGTCCCGGAATAAAACGCCGGGGCTGGACGGATTCCCGCTGGAATACTACTCGACATTCTCTCCCCTAGTGGTCCCCCATCTGTCACGGGTGTTCGGGGCGTCTCTTCATCTGGGGAGGTTACCCCAGTCACTGCGGGAATCCGTGATTGTCACCTTTCCCAAGCCCCACAGGGATCCACTCCACATGGGGTCGTACCGCCCCATCACGCTCCTGTCGGCCGACTGTAAAATCCTGGGGAAAATTCTAGCTGATCGTTATGCACAGGTCATACGCCCGCTAGTCCACCCCGACCAATGCGGCTTTGTTCCGGGAAGGAACACCTCCCAGAACCTCCGCCGAGTCTTCCATGTTCAGGATCAGATACGTGGCAGATTTCCCCGCGCCGCCTGCCTCATTATGGACCTGGAGAAGGCGTTTGACACCCTCACCTGGCCCTATCTCTTCTCAGTCTTGCAACGCCTCAATGTCGGCCCGACGCTCATAGCATACACACGCCTCTTGTATACCGATTTGACCACGCGAGTCCGTATCGGGAAACGTATATCACCAGCGTTCGAAGTTCGGCGAGGCACAAGACAAGGGTGCCCCCTGTCGCCTCTCTTATTCGCATTAGCAGTCGAGCTGCTGGCGGTTCGGCTGCGCCTGGAAGGTGTGGAATGGGGCATCCCACTTGCGGACAGCACGCATTGCGTCTCCATGTATGCGGAAGATCTCCTCATATACGTCCGAGACATCGAAACGGACCTGGCCCCTATAGGGGCGACACTGGAGGAATTTGCAGATGCCTCGGGACTACAGGTGAACTGGGACAAGTCCACAGTTTACCCCTTACACCCCGGCCTGCCCCCCCGGGAAGTTGAGCTCGGAGGGCATAAACTCTCATGGTCCGCGGAAGCCCCCCGATATCTCGGTGTTCGCTTGTATCATTCCCCAGCTGACCTTTTCGAGGGGAATCACCTCAAAGCACTTGCCAGTCTGCGCCCGGCTGTTGCCTTCTGGAATAAACTCCCACTGGCCCCAATAGGACGGATAGCGCTGGCTAAAATGGTAATGCTTCCCCGACTCCTTTACCACTTCACGAATTTACCAGTGGTACCACCCAGATCCTTTTTCCGCGACGTTGACTCCCTCCTAGGGACCCTTATCTGGGGCGAGGGCCGACACAGAGTCGCCCTGAAAACCCTCCAACTTCCCACGACGCTGGGAGGACTCGGAGCTCCGTCCTTCGAGTCGTATTTCCTTGCGGCACTGCTCCAATGGCTGTCATACTGGACGGCGGACCGTTACCCTCAGGAGACTGTCACCTCGACCGGCAGAATCGCAGCCCCGGAACTCACCCGTGTTCTACTCCCGGGCACCAAGCCACGGCGCACATACCCCCTCCAAGTGGCGATAGCGCGCCGATGCATGATGCGGATCCACCGAATGTCCCCCAATAGACCTCCGTACTCCCCGCTATTACCACTGATAGGCAGCCCCAGGCAAGACTCCTACTTCACGGCCCCGTTCTTCACCGAATGGTCGCACTGTGGCATCACGGATCTGGAATCGCTCTTTGAGGAAGGCCAGATAAAATCACTTGACCGCCTGACCGCTGAATACGGGCTTCCCCCGGGCCAATTCCTCAGATATCGACAGCTGATTGATGGATACCGGCCCCATTTTAATCTTTGTACGGGTGAGCCAGACACGCATCCAGTGATACACGCTATCCTGCGTATGGGGGTGGGACGCCACTGAGTCACCTGGCTGTATAAATCCATCCGGGAACTCTCACACGCTCCCCTGACGACCTTGCGAGCTACATGGGAGGAGGACATAGGTCGCGCACTACATGACTCTGAGTGGACTAAGGCGCTTGAGGCCCCCAAATGCGTCTCTAGGAACGCCCGCTTCAAGAACATCCAATACTATCTCCTACACAGGGCGTACCTCACCCCAGCGCGATTACAGAAATTCTATCCCTCCACTTCATTCCTATGCCCCAGATGCTGCTCCCCTGCTGCAGATTTTCGCCACATGTTTTGGAGCTGCCCCAACCTTCATCCCTTTTGGCGGGCGGTACACGACATACTGTCGGAACTGACAGGTCTCACTACACTATCCACCTGGGAGTCTAGCGCATTAGGCATCTTTCATGTCCCTAAGCGAGACCCAGTGCGTAGACGCTTCATGTCCTTAGCGCTCCTGTTGGCAAACAGATGCATAGCCATGCGCTGGCGATCCCCGGAGGGTCCCCCTATAGCAGCCTGGACGGGAGCGGTCGGTAAATGGGCGGCGGCGGAAGAGGATGCTCTTAGAGAGGAAGAAGCCAGGGGCGCGCGTAAATTTCCCATATCCATGGAATGGGCCATGCTCCTCCACAGCTTCCGACAGTCCACAAGTGTGGGTGACCCACCTACTCCTCCCCCCCCCCCCAGCCCGAGAAGACCAATAGCATCTACCTGGTGTCCCCCTCCCCAGAGCATGCTCCTGATTGACTTCCCACCCTTCTGGAGCGCGGGCTGCTTAGCTCCTTGGGCCCCCCCCCCCCTGACGCCCGTCACCGGTATCCCCCTGCTTTGACCATGCTGGCGCCCACATGCTTCCCTCCCACAGTTTTGTCCCCCCCTGTTCACTGGTAGCACCGTTATATGGACAGTACAGACCCCGATCCAACGCCCTTGAGACGGGAATTTACACACCTGTTATCATCCACTGTCCTCTTGGCTATGCAGGTTCACTGTTTCCCAGCCTGCAGACATGGTTGCACAATCTGTACTGATTAATTGAGGAACTGTATATTTACACCAGTTGTATAAACAAAAAAAAAACACGTTGCACGTATGGCTGAATGTTGAGGCCACGTCAGCAGATTATTTCCACTGTAGCCATTTACTTTGATGCAACAATAAAACAAATTTCAAAAAAAAAAAAAACATAACTAGCGAAAACACAGGGAGAAGGAGGATTGAAGAGACCAGGTCGTCCTCCAAAAAGACTTAATACATAAGTGGGGATCCCACGTGTAGGATCCTGGGACCTAGCTCAAGTGTAGGTGACTGACTCCCTTAATCAGTGTAACCTTTAAAGAAAGAAAAATTTCTTTCTAGTGTCCCCTCACTCACCGGGGTTGCCCCACGGTGACATGCTTCATCATTGGGGCCATCCCAGTTCTCTACGAAAAGGGGCGTGCTACGACTCACGAACTACGCAGGAGCACTTAAGGGTGAAAGACTAAGTGTGGTGCAAAAAAATGGTGGTGGAGTGGGTGTGAGTGAGTTAAAAATACCGTGCTTAGTGGGCCTCTCCAATTTATTTAGCTTCTAGGCAGGTATGTTAAAAGTGGGGTTAGTGTCACTGTAGATCAACCTTTAATGTGGTTGATTCAGTGAGCGATTTAGGTCAACATGTTTCATGCTACCCCTAGCATTTCTTCAGGACCATGCAGGGACCAGCCCTTCATATGCCACTCCTATGTCCCTGGATTTGGGAGCAATGAATATTTAGAATAATACACTTAATAATCAGAGCATGCGTTCATACTAGAAATACATACGTTTGTATCAAATTGATGGTGTTATTAAAGTGTACAATAACACTTCATGGTCTTGCTGGGGGGTCGATTTCACTTATGGGACTCACTGTTCCTAGCTGGTGAAATCGCTCGATCGTACCTAATCGGTTACCTCCCCGGGAGAGGTAACCGATTAGGTACGATCGAGCGATTTCACCAGCTAGGAACAGTGAGTCCCATAAGTGAAATCGACCCCCCAGCAAGACCATGAAGTGTTATTATACACTTTAATAACACCATCAATTTGATACAAACGTATGTATTTCTAGTATGAACGCATGCTCTGATTATTAAGTGTAATATTCTAAATATTCATTGCTCCCAAATCCAGGGACATACGAGTGGCATATGCAGGGCTGGTCCCTGCATGGTCCTGAAGAAATGCTAGGGGTAGCATGAAACATGTTGACCTAAATCGCTCACTGATGCAACCACATTAAAGGTTGATCTACAGTGACACTAACCCCACTTTTAACATACCTGCCTAGGAGCTAAATAATTTGGAGAGGCCCACTAAGCACGTTATTTTTAACTCACTCACACCCACTCCACCACCATTTTTTTGCACCACACATAGTCTTTCACCCTTAAGTGCTCCTGCGTAGTTCGTGAGTCGTAGCACGACCCTTTTCGTAGAGAACTGGGATGGCCCCAATGATGAAGCATGTCACCGTGGGGCAACCCCGGTGAGTGAGGGGACACTAGAAAGAAATTTTTCTTTCTTTAAAGGTTACACTGATTAAGTGAGTCAGTCACCTACACTTGAGCTAGGTCCCAGGATCCTACACGTGGGATCCCCACTTATGTATTCAGCACATAACTACTCATGCTTTTGTTGAGAATACAGGCTTCAAATATTATGTTTACGAAAATGTATTTCCCCAACTCTACAGCCCAACAGGGTCTACCGGATTTAAATTAGGAGATCATTGCATGTGATGGGGAGACATTTATTATCAGAGAAGAATTTAATTGTTCCAGGCCACTTTTTGTTTTGAAAGTGTATTTCTAAATATGTAAAGTAAGATATCGGTGTCTTGGGTCTGCTTTTACCTGCATTACTTCAGAGTGAAAGCTATCAGTCTGAAATGGTGTACACTGCTGATAGAGCGCCATGTTATTCTGAAAACTGTAGGGGGCCATTATAATCACCAGTAGTCAGCACCCGCATAGTTAGAGGACCATGTTAATGTGTGACTTTTGAGATGTAGTACTAGGCCGGGATCAGTGCAATATGTAGATGAATGCTCATATTATTTGGAGACTAATGTAGTGCTTTAACCGAGAATATGCCTTATGTAATACAGAAATTATTGTTTCGTGTCTAACTGTTGCATTAGGAATAAACGTGCCGTATTAGAAGCTGCTTGTGTAAGTTGTTTATTAATGAAAACATGTGTTGCTCTAACAAGAGAAGGAAAATGCCTTAGAGAAATAATGAAATGTATTTAATGCTTTGCTTATGTTGTAGTATTAGAAATGCATTTAAACGTATGAAGACCTGAGACATGAAAAAGCCAGCGAAGGCCTAACTATATTTTCTTAGCTTAGCTAAAACGTTAGGGGCTAAATTGTATTTTTTCTTGAGAATAGGATCCTGTTCGCAGTTAAATTTCAGATTGTAACTTGGAGAGTATGCAAGGTTGTTTCTCATGCATTTATGTTGCAGGTGCAGGGACACGAAGCTTGTTAGGTAGAATAATGCATTGTGTAGGAGTTAGGTTGGTAGGAGTGAGAACGAAGAGAGTGGATCGGAAAGCAGACATGCTGCATTTGGTGGAGAAGGTGCCTAGGACCCAAGGACACAGCAATGGTTTTTGGATGAAGATGGAGTCTTGCTGGAAAAATCCAGGATGAAGCACCTGCCCAGAGGGGTGTGTTCAGGGCATGTTTACTGTCTTTGGGATTTTGTATTAGGATCAGCACCCGAGGGTGGAGAGCAGACTTTTAGAGCAGATCTAGAGGCATAATGTAGACTTGAAGCAGATTTGGGGAAAAACCAGGCAGGAGAGGGGTGTAGGAAGGAGCATCTTAGAACGAGCTCTGTAGCTTAAGCTACTTACCTATAGAAAGTGAGTGTACTTCTTAGGAAGTCTTCACTGCTGACACCTTTTTCTCTTGCTTGAGAGGGATGCAAGTAGGGATGTCACCTTAGGGTTAGTGTAGGGACACACAAACCTTTTCTTTCTTTTTGTTAAATGCAGTTGAGACTTCAAGGAGGAACTGTAATTGTATGTCTAATGCTTCTTGCGCTTACGCTACGTCTGACACTCTTGCGGAGGATCATGTTTGTATTAGTGCCGGTTTATTTTCTGAACCTCTTGCTCAGGTGCTTGTATGTTCAGTTATTTTTGGCTTTGTAATAAATCTTTTACATTTTACTTCATAGTCAGTGGTCCTTTGAATCAGGATGGATTTGGTTGTTGAAAAACTGTCATAAGTATGAAATTAGTGATCTTTCCTTTACACTTCTTAGCAGACAAAAAGATTCAGTCAACCGCGGATTCTAAGGATTGGTAAGATAAAATCTAGTTAAGAATCCCGCCTTACCACTGGCCTGCTTCCATGTCACTTTCATACCTGAATTTTTTCATTATATGCAAACCCCATATGGATGAAGCAGTCTTGCTTTCAAATATACATCAGCTGCATCTCGCTATCAGCGCATGCAGCAACTGGAACTGGGCATACCTAACCCTGAAAATGTAGATCCATGGATTGATTTAGAGTAGGCTGGCGAGAGAAATTCTGTCAAAAGGAAAGACCGATCTTCTATGCAAAAGCCTGCAAACATAACCACTTTGTTCAGTACACTGCAGTGTGTGGAAATGCCATTTGCAGCCATTACCAAGACTTTGACATTGCTCCACTACAGCCCGCAGTTCACTCTAAAATACCTGGGGGCATATGAACAAGGGGAAAACGCCTACAAAATGTCACTTCGTTCGACGTTACGGTAGTGCAATGCCTGGTACCATATTTGCAAAGCGATGTTAAGCCACTTTACGTGGCTTAACACCGCTTTGTAAATATGGTGCCCTTTCACCCAGTTATCTGCGTGAAAGGGGCATGCAATTGGTGTTGCTGTGGGCATTCCACCACAACACCCATTGCTTTTTGATGCAGTTCCAGAAGTTGTGTGCCACAGTGGCAAGCAGTTGCACAACATAAACATAGAGACATAGGCTTAATCTGAATTATTTGATCACAATGAAGCATCATCATGTAGATTTAAAAAAATGAATGTGAATTTATTTAATCACTGTGACACACAACTTTTGTACCACATTATACCCGGGTCCAGTGGCCTTTCGGGTTTACCCCATTGTTATATTACTGTCCCATATTTACAAGTATGTGTAAATCTGAGGAAGCGCCAAAAAGCAACACCATGCAAAAGCAGGCATTAGTTTGGCGCAACGAGGAGAAATACTCCTCGATTTTGCTATTTCTATGTGTGCTGTATCGCCCACCTCTACTCATACTACTCTCTAAACATATGCCCCTTCACCCCTCCATCTACACATCAGCAAAAAAGTAAAGACCTCCGCCAAAGAGTCCCCTTGCGGAGCTCGTTGGGCATTGCAGTGCTGGCCCAACAAGGAGCTGCCCGACGATGACACCTCTTGGGGTGTGTGAGGGCCCTTGCTCCTAAACAGAGCTACTCCCACTCTATCTTTCCTGCTTTTGACACCTGGAACATCATACCACCGTGCCCCCGTCCGCCTGCCCCCCCTTCCGTATCCCTCTTCCTTGTCTCCAGTAGGAACTGCATACTCCTGTTCTTGCCATATATCAAGCAGTCAGGAAGTGTGCGTGAAACAATTATAGATAGCCCTGATGCACAGGGAGTTTTCTCAAAAAGCGCAACATTTTCCAGCCTCATATTGTGAGTCAGGACAGTGAAAATGAGTAATGGTCATCACACCCTTGATAGAGCCGGGCAAACATTCCTGTGGCCTTCTGGCCCTGTAACAGACAGCCTATTGGATTAGGAGTTTCTGATGACTGACATAGGTAAAGCTCTGCAGTCAGAAAGTCTGCAGTTCCTCCAACTTTCAATGAGTAGGAGGAGCCACAGGTTGGCACATGGGTCATCCACCTTTTTTAGCTGATGATCCACATCTGCAAACCTCCTAATGATCTACTAAATGTTTTAGTATTGCACATCTGATTAGAGATTTACAAATAATAAAACATCTACAAATGTACAAATACTATGATTATCTGCACTATAAATACTAATATTCATGAACATTTCAATTGATCATACAATTTTTAATATAATTAGTACGAATATTTAGACTAGGATGCTTATTTAAGGCTGTCGGGCAGTAAACAAAGGAAGCAAGAGGGTTTTAAGAGAGTATTTCGAGTGTACAGCCATTGACACTGTTTTGATGTTCACATCTGCAGTGTTGTTTTTTCAATTGTTATTCAGCTGAACATTTTGGACATCTTGAGTACACTAAATGTAGTTATCTGCTTACTGATATCATTTTTGATTGAAATTAACATCTAGTTCCCTTGTTAAATGTGTCTTTTTTGTTTATTTTTAACCAAACAATTGTTAGTTCAGTGCCAGAGCAGTTTATCATACAAACTTCAGCATAATCAGTCAGTCAGTCAAACAAAACTTTATTTGGTTTGTTACAACCATAAAAGTACATTTTACCTCTTATACTGATAAAAAGAAAAACAACAAAACGTAACACGGCGGTATCACAACACATATTACACCTCAAAATACATATAATTTAACTTTCTTTTTAAAATCAGAGTATTATGACATTTAAGTTATTAAAATCACTTAATTCATTCCTTTACATCAACTCCTTCAACATGCAGCACGTACTACTGTTATCCCTTAATTGTTCCACCTTTATGTGATGTTAAGGAGGAGCTTTTTTAGTTTTTACTCTGTGCACTTGAGGAACACCTTGACTTTGTTCATATATTTCCCCAAAGCACCGGCTATATCTAAACTCCCCATTTCCACCAAAAGGTTAACGGTTTGCATCCTGTTCATAATCTTATACTTTTTAAAAATCGGACATAAAAACTCCTTTCGTATGTCTAAAAGCCTCAAACAATCTAGTAAATTGTGTAAAATATCATAGGTGGTGCCTAATGTGCAAGTGCATTTACCATTACATCCTATCATTAGGTTTCGAACCCCGTTATTCGCATAACATGGGTTTATACCAATTCGCATTTTTAAAACTTCCCGCCTTAAGCTATAACTTGGTAGCCGATCCACATAGGGGAAATGTTGGTCACTCTCCCAGGCCAATGACATGTGGGCTACCGAGGTCTTTTGTAAAAGGTACTCCCGATCATATATACGAGACATATCGGCCCCTTGAAGTCTTAATTCTTTCTTACCAATAGTTATAAGGTCTTGCGGCGGACATACCTTCAGGTCGAGCACCCCATATGCATTACTTATTGAAGCTCTAGTCTCTTTTGCCCAGGGTAGCTCGCTAGTGGCTATTTCATCTTTGGCCTATTGGGAGATTTTAAGAAACTCCCCTGCTCCCAATCGTTGCCAAAAACGTGCAAGGGCCATACAAGCAGTTATAGCCCAGGAGGTGATTCCCAGCTCAAGCCTTGCTGCCTGCACCATAGATGATTTAGGCAGCAGGAATAAGCTTTTTAGTATATTTCCCTCCTCTCTATCCCAGGAGGTCTTACCACTTAGGTAGAGGACCTCGGCTCCATACAAAAATTGTGGGGGGACCATTGCTTGGTAGGCTTTTAAGACCGGCCTATCTGACATTTCACCGTAAGTATTATTAAATCTTTTAGGCCTTTCACAGACGCCAATGCCCTCAGTTTTAATGCTTGCAAGTGTCTATACCATTTCAGGGTACCAGGAAACCACATTCCCAAATATCTATAGTCAGTTACCCTCTCAAGCAAAACTGTGCCAAGGTACCACGAGAACTTCGTTTTCCTCCTTCCAAAACATACAATTTTTGTCTTCTCCATGTTTACTACTAATTTTTTACTTGTACAATATTCTTTTTTTTATTTATTTTTTTAATATTTTTATTGCTTACAAGCATACAAGGCAAAGGTACATGAAATCATTAATACATTTTTACATAAAATCATTGTTACATATATTGGCGAACATAAGTATGAAAAACAGTGAAGCGAATGGGGCATGCGATCCATACTAAAAAGGAAACAAAAAAGATATAAAACAAAAAGATATAAGGAAATTATTTCCCTGATACAGCTTTTTCTATTGATGAAAAAAAAAAAGGGAAATTAAGAGAGTAGGGGGATGGAGCATCATTGTTCCACAAAAGTTCCCCAGTTTTTTTCATATTTGTTTAGTGATCGGATTCCCCTATTTTGTGCTAGGGCTAGTTCCATTGAGTGAATCTCAGTTACGAGAGCCCACCAGTCCCAAACCGTGGGTGATTCAGAGCAGATCCAGGCTCTTGCCAGAGTTAGCTTGGCACATGACATAAGTATAGTAGCCAGGGCTGCGTATGGTATAGAAACTGAATAAGTATCTAACAAAACAGAAGCAGCCGTAAGGGTAGGTAGCTGAATTTGCTTCATTTCCAGGACCTTCTGAATATCATGCCAAAAGACCTTAAGGTTAGGACAAGAGAACAGCATGTGTGCCAAATCTGCTGCATCGGCATTACATTTGGGGCATTTAGTACGATCACTGTAGGAGTTGTTAGGGGACCATTTAGAGATTATTTCGGGAGTATAATATAGCATACAGGTTGTTCTAAATTGTTGTAGCCTAAGACTCGATGAGCGTACTCGTTTATTAATATTAGTCAAAGAACACTCTATCTGTTTAGATGTGATATTTGAATCCAGCAATTTGCTCCATTTGTCAGCCAATTTTGCGCTATCGTTAGTTCTAAGGCTAGTTAAGAGTCTGTAGGTTAGACTTATTGTTGCTTTATTTTTTACGGAGTATAAGTTTGTCCATATATCACAATCATGAACCTCCCGAATTTGCTTTTGGTTAATTAAAAAATCATGTAGCTGTAGATGCTTATACCTCATATTTTCAGATAGGTCATATAGCAGTTTCAAAGTATTAAAGTCTAAAAATCCTTGTGTGCCGTACAGATCTCCTAACACGGTGATTCCTGATCTAGACCAATTGTGAGCAATATTGTCGTGAAAGATACTAGGAAGGCCCGGGTTGCCCCACAGTGGCAACTTAGAATGATAAAAATTAGTTTTACAATAGGTTAGTATATTCTTCCAAATCTTTGTAGCGTCCCTTGCGGTCTTGAATCTAACCCTTTTGTAATAATTGGGGTCGTTCGTTATAAACAAAAACATGTTTAAATCAGTTTTTAACATAAAAGAATGAAAGAATAGTGCCCCCCCTGCATTAAGTAAGGAGCGGAGACGAATAACAAAGGCAGACCAAAAATACAGTTTAAAATCAGGGAAATTAAGCCCTCCCTCATTTATGCTGTTTTTCATGAAATTCAGTGACCTTCTCGCTTTTTTATAGCCCCAAATAAAACTGCTAAGTGCGCCCTCAAGTTTCTGAAAGAACTGGTTGTTTAGTGCTAATGGAATAGAGCGACATAAATATACGTATTTGGGCAGGACCTTCATTTTGATTAAGTTTATTCTACCTATTAGGTTCAAAGGTAATCTATGCCATTTTTTTAATGAAATTATGGTGAGTTTTGTTAGTTCATTATAATTTATATGAATAATTTCTTGTAGTTTATCCGTTATTTTTACCCCTAAGTAGGTAGCGATTTTGCAGATCTCGGGAACTAACACCGCTGGAGTATAATTGGCTATGACTTGTGTCTTTTGTAAATTAAGTTTGTAGCCAGAGACTTTCCCGAATTTCCCAGCCTCTTTGGTAATTCCCTTTAGGGCTTCCACAATGTCTTCTGAATAAACCGCAATATCGTCGGCATATGCTGTTATTTTTAACTCCTGTGAGCCAGATCTAAAGGGTACAATTTGGGTTTGGGACTGGAGGGCTAACAAAAAAGGTTCTAATGGGAGGGCAAACAGAAGAGGTGACAAAGGACATCCCTGACGAGTACCGCGTTGGATTGGAAAGTCTGAAGAAGTCAGCCCCCCATAGCTGATGCAGGTCCTTGGGTTGTCATAGAGTGCCTGTATACTCTGCAGAAATTGTCCCCCAAACCCCATTTTAGACAATGTGCACCAGAGAAAGTCCCACCCCACTCGGTCGAAAGCCTTCTCCGCATCTAAAAGGATCATACCGAGTGGGGTGATTTCAATCTCTGCTACATCAAATGCAGTGATCGCCATGTTGACGTGTATTGTGGTATCTCTCCCTGTTATAAACCCGTGCTGCTGCGGGTTAATAATCTGAGGCATAAAAGGGGCTAATCTTAATGCCAACATTTTAGCAAAAATGTTGGCGTCAGTATTTATCAGTGATATAGGGCGATATGACCCTCTTTCTTCTTTCGGCTTGCCTTTTTTCGGGAAAAATATTATTTTCGCTCTATTCCAGGATTTAGGGGCTGTTCCATTCAAACCTACAAATTGAATAACTTTCAAAAAAAGGTGTTCGAGCTCCTCTGAGCATAGTTTGTAAATCTCAAGAGGTATTGTGTCTTCCCCCGCTGCTTTTCCTACAGGTAGTGAGGCTATGGCTTGATGTAATTCTATCATTGTTATATCGTCAGATAATTGCTCCAACTCGAGAGTGTTCCAAGTGTTTGTAAGATACGCTTCGACATATTCCTGTATGTCTTCTGAATTGGGCACGGTTTCTGGGGTGTATAAGATTCTATAAAAGTCAGCAAATTGTTCCAATATGTCTTGTGGCTGGTTATAGATTTTGTTGCTGGCCCCCCGTATATTTGAGACTGTAGAGTTTGCTCTATCCTCTGCATATTTGTAGGCCAGAGTTTTCCCAATTTTGTCCCCCCCTCATATTGTGTTATTTTAAACTTATGTATGTTGTTAATGCTTTTCTGTATAAACTTAGTCTTCACCTCATTTTTTAATAAGCCCAGTTTTAAGCCAATTTCCGTAATCGTTGGTGAATTTAATCGCAGTGCTGAGGACAATGCCTCTTCTTGAATAGCTATTTTTGAAATCAGCGTATCGTTATGTTTTTTACGTTCCAAATTTTGTCTGATCACGTAAGCCTGGCTGAATCCCCTTATACTTGCCTTGCAAGCGTCCCATACCATACAGAGTGTGGCTGTATTTAAATTGAAATCTATAACTTCTTTAATGTGTGCTTTTAATTGTATCATATAAAATGTGTCAGAAACTAAATATCTGGGGAAGGAAAATGGTCTGGGAGGAGCCCTAGTGTGTACAATTGTAAAAGTCAGCATTATAGCGTTGTGGTCAGAGGAGATACGTGGGCATAGAGCCATGGAACTGAGTTTCAATAGATTATTACTTATTAATGCCATATCTAATCTTGAACACATTTTATGGTGAGCGATGTAATACGTGTACCCCGGTATTTTTGGGTGTAAGTATCGCCAAGCATCTTTGATGTTATGGATGCGACATAGGTCAAGTATAGATGATCTAGTTTTGTGCATCCTTTGAAAACTACCAGGTCTGGTGGTGTCTATTCTATAGTCCATGATGCAGTTAAAATCCCCCATAATAATAAGTTCCCCCTCCCATTCCAAAAGTTTAATGTTCAATTGATCAAAGAGGGTAGGTTCATCTATGTTTGAGCCGTAGACCACGCACAAAACATATTTGTGATACTCAAAACTAATCTGCGCGACGGCCCATCTACCACATTTACCATATGATGTTTGTATGACTTCAGCCCTGAATCGTTTGTCCTTAAGGATAGCAACCCCTCTTATGGGGTGTCCGTAAGTAGAGCAAACTATGATGTCGTATCCCAATTGATTAAGTATCTTCTTATCCTTCCCTACAATATGTGTTTCAGCTAATAGAGCAACATGAGGATTGTGTAGCTTTAATTCTTCTTTTATCATACCCCTTTTGTTTTTACTGTTAAGCC
This sequence comes from Lissotriton helveticus, assembly GCF_964261635.1. Classification (NCBI taxonomy): domain Eukaryota; kingdom Metazoa; phylum Chordata; class Amphibia; order Caudata; family Salamandridae; genus Lissotriton; species Lissotriton helveticus. The sequence continues at coordinate 240,436,043 of NC_136063.1, read as the reverse complement.
CCGCTACGTTCCAAGCTAAACATTTAATTTCATACATTTATAGATAGATTATAAGCCACAGGTCTATCTTTAGATGTCCAAAGTGTCCATATATCCGAATAAGTTTCCCAGTTCTAAAACCAATGGTGCGCCAAACAGAAAAAGAAAATAGAATTACCTTGCTACATTCTGCCCTGTCGGCCAGCAAGCAATTTTTTTCAACTTTCCCCCCCCCCCATTCCCAACCCCCCATCTAGCGGAGAAAAACACCCTCCCACCCCCCCCGTCCCTAGCTCTAACCCTAGCCAGGGAAGAGCCACCCATCTGCATCTGCTGCCGTTGGAGAGGCAGCCAAGGTAGCGAAACACCTCGAAAGGTCCCCACCCTCCCTCTATCTTTGACAATTATCAGTTAGTGTAGACAAATATGCAAACTGCGCAAATTTCAGTTCATAGTAAATCTTAGAGTGAGAAGAGAAAAAAAAGAGAAAGGAAAAGAGAGCCCCCAGTGCAATAAGGTATCCTTATCGCAAAAAAAAGGTTCCAGTAGGAGTTAGCATTTAGCACAAACTGCTACAACAGATTCTTTGTGTTGAATTTAAGTCTTGCTCTTGCCCGCACTATCCGCACTAATATTAGCTAAATATGCTTCTGCTTCGTTTACATTTGTGAAAAAGTGAGTGCGTCCATTTTTGATGACCTTGAGGCGGGCTGGTTCTTGAAGGAATGCTTGTCCCCCATTGCATTTGATTGGGTCTATCAGCTTGCGAAGCATCCACCGTCTATCCATTGTCTCTTTGCTTAGATCAGAGCGAACAAAAATTGAAAGATCGCCAATAAGTACCGGAGAGTTAGGGCGAGCTCTCTGCCAAACAGCCTGGCGTAATAGAAAATTGCCAAAAAAAATCAAAATAGGGTGCGGGAAGCGGTTCTCACTGTTTCTCTGAACCAGTGGAAGGCGGTGAGCATGCTGAATTTGAGAATCCCAGTCCCAGTCTGGTAGGTCTGGAAATGCTTTCTGAAGCAGTCCCACTAAGTAGGCCCTAGGATCTGAACCCTCTGATCCCTCCGGTATACCAAAGAGTCTAAGATTAGACCGTCTCTGACGGTTCTCCAAGTCTTCCACCTTCTGTTGAAGCGCTGAGAGTTGAGTTGCATGTTTATCAACTACGAGCGTAGTGTTCGTGCTTGGGTCCTCCAAATCAACCACCCATTGTTGTAGTTCATCAATATATTTTGCTATCCCCCCAAATTTGGTGGTGAGTTCATGCAGGGAGGATTGTACTTTGCTGCTATCTTCTCTCAATTGTAAGTAATGTTCCTGTGCTTCAACCCGTTGGTTACTCAGTAATTGGAGTATTATATCTAAGGGGGAAGATTCGGTTGATTCTGGAATTTGATTTGGTCCCTTTATAGTATCGCTCGAATACTTATCTATCTCTAGATTAGCTGGGAGAGAGGTTGATAAATGAGAGGGGCCCACAGAGGAGGAAGGAGTGGCATCTGTCGTCAAGGTTGTAGCTATAGTACCTGCTATTATGCCCGATTGTGGATTGTCTGTGTCTGTTTCGTGTGAGTCCGCAATGAGCTTACGCAGTGCTTGGTCAATGCATCCATCCAATGGTTGTAGCAAATTAGATGTATTGATTGTAGCATTCGTCTCTAAAGTAGTGGGGCTGCCGATAATGCTAGGCGCTTCTGTTGCAGGGGTAGTCTCTGTGGGGCTAGCTCCTGATAGTCTCATTGTCATATTTTTGACTAATCCTTTGGCCTCAATCCATTTTCTTAGAGGGCTTTTGTCCCAAAAATTATTTTTCGGGATTTGAATGCTGCTTGCAATAGGCCGGTTTACTAAGGTGCAAGTCTTGCCGTTTTTCTTTGCTCTAGACTTGTTTTTTTGTTTGCGCCCTTTCTTTGTTCGCACTTTGATCAGCGTATCTAAGTGATTTTCTTTCTCTCCCTTCTCCGCCACCTCGTCCTCTGTTTCAATGTCCAGATCTTCAAAGGAGCCTTGCTCTAGCTGGTCGGTGGACTCAGTAGATTCAGTGTGCCCAATGAGTTCTGCTGGTTCTGTAGATTTTATAAGAGCCATGCTATCTTCCATTATTTCGACCTGCTTGACTGTAGGGTCAGAAATAACTGATTCAATACATGTAAGCGAGCCCCCGTTATCAGCAATTGACCCTCCTGTGAAAATCTGTGTATCTGTTTTTAAATAAATCATCAGTGGTTCCAGCATTTTTTTGGGAAATAGCTTTCATTGGTACGTCAGCCTGTACAGTTGAGGGTTCTGTTGGGGGGCAACTATCAGACTCTTCGGAAGCCGCAGGGGAGCCACTCTGTGGTATCACCCCTAGTTTTTCGATCGCTGAGATGTGAGGTGCACTGATTGTTTCAGCCCCGTTCAGTCCCCCATTCGATCCCCCTTTTACTGTTGTTGATTTAGCCACATAATGGGTTACAGTTTTGGCTATAGTCTGACCAGGGTTTTTAGTAAGCAAGCCAGGAGGTAAATTGAAGTGTCTCTGTACCTGTTTGTCAGTATTGCAGCTCTCCGGACCCCCCATCGTGTCAGGCGCAGTTGTTGTTTCCTTCGACTCTGCTAAAGTGGAGGGCTGCTTCTTTTCTTTTCTCTCTCCGCTCGTGGCAACAAAGCAAGCGTTCTCAGCTGTAGCGTTATCGGCGCCCCCGGAGGCAGCAGTGGCGGAAAGGGGCATTGAAACAGCCGTGGTTACCGAGACTTGTGTAATGACAGCGGCGGCAGGAGGAGGGAGAGAGGGTGCAGCGGCTCCTGCCGGCTGCCGGCTATTCCGTGTGGTCCGTGGAGGGTTTTTCGGCGACATCCTTCCTGAGCACCAGGTGTACGGTGTGCGGAAGTTTAGGCTGAACCAGCCGACCCCAGAGCTCCGTAGCAAGCCGTGAATCATCTGCCGGGCGAGCTTGGCTGTAGCTGAAAGCCAAAGCATCGACGAGGGGAAAAACGCCACTGTAGCGGCTTTTGAAGCTCTTTCGAGTTTTGTCCTCTCTCAGAGAACGCCGGCGCGCTGTTTAGAATCGAGACGTGAGGTTCTCAACCCGAATACTGCATTTCCAAAGCTGCGCGGTATCCGTTACTCCGTGGAGGGGAGAGAGTGGACCCGACAGGTGAGCTACTCGCAGATCCTCACTCCGACATCTTGGATCCGCCCTTGTACAATATTCTTTAAACCTATTTAATTTTCTCTGGAGGCCTATCTCCGTCTGATCCATAATCACCAGATCATCGGCATAAAGGAGGCACGATATCTGGTTTCCTCCCAATTTCGGGTTCGACCCTCTAACCTCTCTTAATTTTTGGGGTAGGTCTGCTAAAAACAGGGCGAACAATAGGGGGGCGAGTACACACCCCTGCCTTAGACCGTTTCCAATTGGGATTCTCTCAGTCAATCCTCCCTCCTCGTCCAATATTATCTTTGCCCATTTGTCTGTGTGCAATGCTTGGATTAGGGCTAACAGGTCACCCTGTATTTCGTACCCTACCAGTGTTGACCACAGCTGCTCCCTGTCCACCAGGTCGAAAGCTGCACGGAAGTTCACGAAACAGCAGAATAAATTACCCCTCTGATTGATTGACTTCCGTGCAATGGACCAAAGAGCAAAACAGTGGTCAACCGTTGAGCAGTCTTCTTTGAACCCCCCCTGTTCTGGGGGTACTATCTGTTTGTCATCCACCCACTCCTTTAGTAAACCTAGAATTACTTTGGAGAAAACCTTTTCGCCTATGTCCAGAAGGTTTATTAGGCGATAGTTTTTAGGGGAGTTTACATCGCCTTTTTTATGTATTGGCCTAATATTAGCCCCTTTCCAAATATCAGGGAATTTGCCAGTGTTTAAAATCCCTATGAACATATTAGAAAAGAACTCCGCCCACCATTCTATGTTCGTTTTTAGAATGACAGCTGGTAGATTCTCTGGGCCCGCTCCCCGTGTTAGATTTAACCTAGTTATTATACCTCTAACTAGGTCTGGGGAGAAGCGTATTTTTATTTCTTCCCTTATTCCGGTCCAGACGTCGTCTATTGTTCCCTCCCTCCTTGGCCATTTACTATAAATTTCCTCTAGGTAGGTCATCCACTTGTCCTCTGGCACGGTGCACTGCAGGGTCCCTAGGACTTTTCCCGTGCATTCCTGTTTTAGCTTCCAAAAACCTTTCGCATTTTTTATTTCGATTACCTCGAGTAGGTTCCCCCAACATTTATCCTTAAAGATCCTTTTTTTATTTCTAATAATTGATTTATATTTTATCTTTCATTTCCTAAGTTCTAATGCCGCTTCATCACTATAGTTACCTCTAAGGCATCTCTCCTGTTTCCTAATACCGGCCTTTACTTTCCGGCATTCATCATCAAACCAATGTTTGATATTATTAGGATGTAATTTCGCATTGTTTACTGACTTGTATTTACCATGCTTTAATTGTATCCTGAGGCATTTCACCAGTTGCCTTATTATATCCACATACCAGGCTATACCCTCTTCTGGTGCTATATTATCTACATCCACGGTTAACTGGTGTGCACTCAGTTTCTTTATATATTCAGCAGTAATTCGCGTGGTAAATCGCTTGGGATATTCCACCTCTACTGATAGCACTTTTTGTCTATGCGGGGACCTATTTACCTGTAGTTCTACCTGCAGTAGATAATGATCACTACCCTCCACCCTGAGTATTTCAAACTGTTTGATCAAATGGAAGTTCCAAGCCTGAATGAAAGCGTAATCTATGGGGCACGTTTGTTGCCCTACTTTAAAAGTACGATTCGCGGGCCGGTCCGCTCCCTTTCTTCCATTCGCGCAGACCAGTCCCATGGCCCCCAACAGTTACCCAAGCTCATCATCTTGAGTTGAAATATCACAGCAAGGAAATTGTGCAAGCTCTATTTTGTATGCTCCTAGCAGATCCCTCAGCCAGGAGTCCGTATTTTTGGGATTTAATCTATGATTGAAGTCCCCCAGTATCATGAGCACATCTCTTGGATAGCAATCACATAAATCTTCCCGGTCTGTTTTTAAGCGTTCCAGGTCAACCTTATACTCGTTGGATTTCCCTTTCTGTATATACACATTTATTATGCATCGATTGTCGCCCCCCAACATATTGTTTGTAGTTCGCACTCTACTACCCAATGCCCAGTTACACTTAAGATCAAGGGGTTCGATGTCTTTAGCTATCCTTGTTGAGACCAGCGTCATCAGACCACCAGAAGGTCTACCTACTATGTTCTTTTTTGCTGGTTTTACATGGTGAGTGAAGCCTTCGGTTGCAGGGGATTCGTCGCACAGCCAAGTTTCCTGGAGGCATACAATATCGTTTTTCGTCAGGGTGTTTTTAAAATCTGCCTGTGCCACAATTCTATTATATCCGTTTACATTATAGGACAGAATGGATAGGCTGTGCGACGACCCTACTTCCTAATCAATGTTACTCATATAACCATCTTCCTCACCGTTCATGTATGCCAACTCTCTATATCTATTCCCAGCAAGGACATCTTCAGCTTCCCACCTCTGATCATTTGGTATTATCGTAATTTCAAGGTCTTTCTTGCCTCTCCCCAGGTTAATCATTTTTATTTGTCTTTCACCCAACGCCGCGTGGTTCTTGAGGAATGAGTTTCCTTTTTTTCCTATTTTGTCCAATAACACTTCTTCCCTTTTTAATATTCTAATTTCTTCACAGAGCATCTCAGTCTCCGCCTTTTCTATAGCATCTTTTATAAGAGCTGAGTGGAGTAGAACCTTAGAACCTTTGTTATTTCCTCCCCCTTGCTAATAACCGTGAACCCTTCTTCTTTTAAATCAGCAGTGCTAACATATCTTAGGCTAGGGCACTTTGCAAATGAGGAGAGGAGCTGGGAACGGTTCAAGGGGTTTAGCTTCTTAATTCTTTTCCCCCCCTTTCCCTGTCCTATTGGCTCTACAAATATCCAAGTGTCAGCAGGCAATTCTGGCTGCCGGTGTTGTAGTTTTTCATCTGGCCTTTCTCCCCTAGTGGGCCTGCTTACTTCTTCCCTGTCTCTTATTCTAACCCCCTTCCCGTGGTTTGGGTTAGTAAGCTGCGCACCTGGGGATGTATCCATCCCCCATTCTGCTACCACACTCTCCTCTACCCCTGGGTGAATCCTCCTAGTAACCTTTTTGTTTTTTCCCATTCTAATCCTTGTTAACCTCCTGGGTTGTTCTACAGGTCTACTGCTACTTGCTCCTATATCTGCAAAGTTTAACTTTTTAGTTTCTTGTCTTACTACCTTATCCGTTATCTTATGAGTAGGGGTTAACCCCCCCAGTATACTCCGGTTGCTTCATGGGATGGCAATTAGCTGGGACCTTTTTCCCTTTCCTTCGCCTTGTTGTATTTTGCTTTCTATACCTCTTTTCCCCATACCTTTTTATAATCATTGGGCAGTAGGACATATATTCTGTGAGTACATCCTCTAGGGGATTCCCGCTACTTCCCCCCTGTCCACTTTATTTTCCCCTTGGGCTTCTACTGGTCTTACTAATGCGGGCATCAAGTTTTTAATCTGTGCCAACTCCCCGGTTATATCCTTAAATTGGTTGCCGTGTCTTTTTAAAATGTCATTATTTAGGACTGAAACCTCTAAAATGCCCTGCAAAGTTTTCTGGAGCATTAGCATAACCTCCAGCATAGATAAGCTGGTGGAGCCCGTCACCTCCAGACTGCGCAGAGGCACACCTGATACATCAAGTCCGGCAACGTTTGAATTCTTTACTCTTTCATGACCATTAGAAGAGGGTTCCCTCCCAACAAAGTTCCCTTCACCCAAGGAATTGCTACTGACTATTCTTTCTTCATTCACCATATCTGCTCCTATGTCCTGGGTGAATATCGACTGATACATCCTTGGCGAAGAAGACATGCGGGGTTCCATTGGTATCTCCGCAATATTAAAATCAGACTGGTTCAAAGCTTCCGTGCTTGATGCTGCCGAGTCCTCGATGGTTTGCGGGGTCCTTAGTACACTTGTCTCCTTATCTACTGTCTCTTTCCCTTTAAAATGTTTGCCAATTAAATCCTTAATGGATTTTGATACCGCCGACCCCCCTTTTGCGCCCGCTGACTTAGAGGTTGCCGGCGCTTGCTGTGGGGTTAAGCTCGGGGGGGGGTTGCTCCTTCAGTTGGTGCTCTGTTACCGGTGGGTGTTGCCATATATTTGTTTGCGTCATCCGGACCTTTCGATAGGACAGTCACATCCACTGTTCCCGATTTATTTCCTGATTTTTTAAGATTTTTCAGGACTTTACATGGTTTGGATTTCCCTAAGGCCATTGCCTTTGCTTTATCCTTTCTTTGAGTTCTTCTTCCCAGCGTACACTAGCTGCGAAAGGGTTTTCCTTCACCTTAAGGGCTTTCACCGCTTGAGGGGCATGATCATATCTTTGAATGGGTACAACTCACTGTTCGACATCAAAAATCAATGTCAGTTTTTTGGGGTATATTGAAGAGTTTAGTGAAATAGTGAAAACCCACCTAATGGCCCCGCCCCGTACTATAGGGCATAGCGTCCTTCCTATGTGTTAGGGACCACTTTAGGTTAGCTAAATCAATATACATCCACTAGAGTGAGCTGTAAAGTACCTGCATTGCCAAGGGACGGAAGGCAGTGTATATGTATTTGTTTCTCATTTCTGTTAAGTTAAGTCTTATAATAAGTTCAATGTCTTACGTAGAGGTGATTATTACCTCAGAGGGAGGTCGAATATCTGCTAGTTCAACAGAGGTTCCAACTGGCTTGCAACATCTTTAGTATTGTCCATCATGTTGCATATCAGTCTCTTCATTACCTGAAGGTTGCATCAGCGGGAGGGCCCCTGTCAAATGTTAGTGCAGTGTTGTCGCAGCTCCCAGGCAATTCTAAGTTTGTAACTTATCTCCTTTGGATTGGTATTGTCAATTCCACCCCAAAAAGTATAAAAGAGAAGCTCTTGGAGCGACGTTTTCCCAAGATCATTCACATTGCAAACAGCACCTCTTTCCAATATAGTTGTATCTTAGGGCCGGCCTACCAGATGCAAAGTCGATCTCCCACTTCCAGGCAACCCTCCAATACAAAGGACTGTCTGTCTAGAAACATCTATGTATATACCAGTCATAAACTAACTTGTAATGTGCCTCTTTGACCAGTACGCTATGGGAGTTTATATTTATATTCCTCCATAGAAGTAACCACTGCTAGTCTGTGAAGATCTGTTGGACAAGGATGATCCATTTTTATGTGTAGGGGTGGGTGACTGAAGTATCACCATGAGGAGCAATTGATACATTGTTGAAATAACACCCCTCTTCCCAATGGTTAGTTTAACAAATTGTTCTAGTGAAGTTAGGTTGCATAAGACTGCCTCTTCTATGATTGGATGAGAGGCCATGGCCCTGATTCACACAGGCAAACTTAAACTGTTATGACTGTGGAGTCTCCTCACATAAAAAGATACTTCTTTCCTATCTTTTTATGTGCGGAAACTCCACAGTCATAAAGATGCTACTAGCAAATACCTTTGTGAATAGCAAACAATCATAACCTTACACTAAATATTAAGGGCCTGATTACAAGTACAGTGGCTTGCGGTGGAGGTCCAACTACCACCACACTGAGGCACTATGTACTGCATTCTGAGTGTGACAGTTGGACCGCCTCAGGGCCGCCGCCTCTGCCGGGATCTAGCATCCTGTGGCATTGCATGCAGAGGGGTCTGAGGCAGGAATATGCTGGCAGTGCTGCACCAGCAGCGACGAGCATATTTCAAATTGCCAAATTATCATCTGTTCCATGGCGGTGAGCCGACCATGAAAAGTGTGCCGGTGAGGAAACTAAGAGGCCACCTAATAGTGCCCCCTGCTGCCCCCACATTTAGTGCTCGCCTGGATTTGCACCCCCAGTTCCTGCTCGGTGCAGCATATATGCCTCACCATGCAGGAAGGTGCAGTCAGAGCTCTGACAGCAACAGTCTGCATGATAAGCTCTTCTATGAGCCTGACAGACCCCCGCTGTCAGACCGCCACACCACTACCCACCAGACCAGGATTTAACTCCTAATCTGGCAGATGGCAGCACCACAGCCTTAGCCATCCTACAACAGATGGTGCGTTGCACCATCTGCTGTAGGACTGCCAAAGTCGTAATCAGGCACTAAGTTTACCTTTGGGAATCAGGCCCCCGTGTCTCAGTTGTGCATAATCTAGTTTCTCAGTTTCGTCTAGTTTTAAATCCCATATACAATCAGTAGATGATTTGATGGTGCGCTTTTCATGCATGTTTCCCTCCATCAGGCAGACTCCTATGCACTTTATGTTGAACGGGCCTTGATTAAGTGCTGGTGTAAGTGAACAGGAGTCTAAGGAAGGGTATGTGATCAAGCTTTGTTTCTTCTTAGCTTCGTCTGAGATCATCACGGTCGTATTCATTGGAGTAGTCATTGAGACATTTAGAGGTCAGCTACTACAGTAAGTTCAGCATAAAATGGCCTTCTACAGCTATGTCCATGTGGACACACGCCTTCTCAGTCTGCTAGGACTCAAAGTTGAGATGCCACATAGTATGTGCGAACTCTTGGGAGGCCAAGCCTTCCTTTTCTCTTGGTCTACAAAGTGTCTTGTAGACTACCCATGGACTCCCCCCTTCCAGATGGACTTCATGAACAGGCTTTTTAGAGTGTGAAAAAAGGGTGCTGGAATTAGCATGGTAGGGTCTGAAACAGGTATCGTAGTCTTGGCATAACATTAATTTTAAGCACCATTAAATGGCCCAGCCTGCAGGGTTTCCCACCTTTGTAGATTGCCTTTAATCTCTGCCAAGAGAGGTAAAAAATGAATCCAAAATGATCTGAAATAGTTGGTGATATCTTGTCTCCCAAGTAATACGTTTTATTGCCCAGTTCAAGGGAACCTTCTTCCAAAGAGTAGTTACTTTTGTGTTCAGGAGGGTCAGATTTAATATTTCTCATTTATTAATATTTATTTTGAAGCCTGATACCTGTTGAAAGTTAGCAAAATGAGACTGGGGCTTTGAGAGTTAAGGCCCTTCAAATTGTTGTCTTCCCATAGGGGGACCACCAGGGTTTCCATATTTAAGATGAAAAGTAAAGGATACAGGGTGAAACTATGCCTAGTGTCTCCAATAGGTATTATCATAGCAGTCAGGGATTAATATTCCACCGAAGTCAGGGTTAGAAAATTGGGGCAGAAACTAGCTCTTTAGAATATATTGGTTAGAAACCAACAGTCCATCTTATCAAATGTTTTTTCTGCGTCTAAAGTAGCATCATTGCTGAAATCTCTTATTTTCTTTGCTTTTTCGACCAGGCCGAACACTTTTATCAGGTTACTCCGAGTCTGGTGTCCTCTATCAAAGCTAGACGGATCTCAAACTACATGTTCCGGAAGGATATTCTCAAACCCTGTTTCCCACATTTTAGTGGAAACTTTGCATCTATATTAAAAAATGTAATAGGGTGATACGATGTACATTTCCCAGGGTCTTTCCCTTGCATATGTAAGAGAATGATTATGGCTTTGTTCAATGAATGGGTCAGTCAATGATAACAAATTATAAACCTTAGTCATATGTGGGATAACATTTTTTGTAAAAGCATCAAGTATAGCCATTGGGGCTTGAGGCTTGTTCGCTTTCAAAGTTTTAATGGCTGCCTTGACCTCTTTCTCTGTTTCTTCTGTAGCTTCAGGGTTGTCCTTTGAGTAGGGGTAATATTGGGAAGTTAACATGAAGTCAGATAGTCAATCTGTTTAGCCTCTGTTCTGTCGGATAGGGTACAGTGTAAAGTTGGGAATAATAAGAATGAAAAGCTAGCAGCTTATCATTCTCCTTCGTTAGAGGTGTCCCATCATCCAACATTGTCTCCTTCTCATATTAGTGTTCCTGTTTCACATGAGGAAGGCGAGGTAGATGGGGCCCTACCTTATTACCCTGGGCATAGTCAGAATGTTTCACTCTAAAAAGAGTGAGTTCCGCCTTATTGCTGTCCATAGTGTGCAATTGCCCCCGTAGTGATGTGATCGCAATGACCTTTCAAAGTGAAGATGATGCTCTATAGTCATTTTCTAACATTTTATGCTTGGCCTCAAGGGTGGTTCTGTGTTGTCATCTGAGTTTTCTTAGGATGTGCTATTTTACTTATATATATTATCCAATATCTATGTCAGGTCATTGTGTTGAACAAAATTTCTTCAATTTGTATTCGGATCTCAATTGTTAATATTGGGTCACACAACAGAGAAGCACAAATAGTCCGACTTGGGTCTCATAGTGGGATCCCCCTCCATTCTATCGTAACATTAATATGTGCATGATCCGAGACATTTATCATAAAGCTAGAGGTAAAGGAGTGGAGCTTAAAAACATATAATCAGTCCTAGAGCATGTTCTATGTACCCATAAAAATATGGTATAGTCTCACTCCTCACCATGGTGCTTCTGCTAGACATTGGGAAGGCAGGATTCCTTTCATTTGATCGTAACACTCTTCAAGAAGCCTGTAGAATGTATGGGTCCATTCTATTTATCTTGTGGTACTAAACAGAACTGAAATTACCTACATAGATGATGTATCCTTCCTTGAAGAAAGTCAGGGTGTCTACTGTTTTACATACAAAGTTGTCTTGCCCAGTATTTATTTCTGCTGTAGATAGTAAGGGCCTGATTATGATGACAGTGAACCTGCCACCAACAGGCTGTCAGTGGCGGGCTCACTGCCATTGTGAGACCATTTTCTGCCCGCCACATTATAATTGTGAGTGGTACCGCAGCAGTCGGAGACTCCGATGCTATGCAACCGATGGGCTCCTTGAGCCTGCCGGTGCTGCAGAGGCCCTTGTATTCCCATAAATGGTGGCGGTGCCTAGCAGGCACCACCGTTGGGATTATGGTATTCCATCTCAGCCAGCCTTTCCATGGCGGTTCACCCGCCATGGAAAGGTTGGTGGGTTGTACTTTGGGAACCCGTAGCAGGCACCCCTTTTACCCAGGCACTGTAGTTTTGGGGTTGGGGGGGCACCTATGGTGAGGACCACTGCAAGAATGCCCACGTTGTATTCAGGCTGTTAATCTTACACAGACAAGCACAACTCATTTCCCCAGTGGAACAAAGGATTGTTTATGTTACATGACCGCATGGAAGGTTCCACCTATGACTTGAGACACTCCAAATGGGTTTAGTTCTTGATTCTGGTAACATTATTAATGCCATTTTCTACTACAAAAAAAATGCTTTCTGAAGTCATTGGTTTAAATGCAAAGCAATAAGTTGGATCTGATTGCTGTGACTGCAAGATGAAAGTTACGCTACTCTTATCATCCACTGTTGTTATCCACCAGAATTACAGGTTACAGAACGCATTCAGTAGAGAGGAGATCAAACTCTCTTAGGCAAAAGCAGCCTGAAGTATCCAGATCCAGAAATCACACCAGTTGCTGTGTCATAAATAATCTGAACCTGTGCAAAAATGTGTTCGTACACTTCTTTTTTTATAGTTGCAGCCAAGTTTCTATGATTTTTGCACATAATCATCAGTGTGCAAATGAGACCTCTGTTAGTTGCGTGGATTCTCCTGTTGTGCTCTTTAATCTGTTAGAAAACACTCTATGTTCCAATCCAGTGAAATGGCTAAAACATTTTACTGTACTTACGGTTGGGAAAAAGACAGAAATGTTTAGTATCTTGAATCTGAGTAGGGGCAACTTTTGTGTTGGAGAAAGATTGACCTGAAGCTAGAAATGGCTCTTCATCCAATGCAGAGGGCATTGAATGTAGTGTAGCTGCCTCTGTGAGCCAAGGAATACCTTGAAATGTGGAATTGATGTGACTGGCTATGGTCACAAAGTATTTGAAACTGTCTTAAAGTTTGATTGTCATTTTGGCCCTCATTATGATGTCGCAGGTACCAGCGCAGGCACTGATGTAGGGATTAGGATGTCCCTTTCCAACTGCCTTTTTATGGTGGTCCCACTACCATGAAAAGGCAGACAGAAACGGACTTTGCCTTTTCACATGTAGCGCCCCCCAAACATCCATGCCCCCCATGTGCCAGACACCACTTAGTTCCTGGCACATGGTGCATGGATGTTTACAAATTGCCTTTTTCTTCTGCAGCTTGTACTGCAGCGCAATCCTGGGCAACAGAACAAGCTGCTATAAAAAAGACACTTTCCACCAGACAGCACCGCGGTCCCATACTAATTTGGCAGATGGAGCTGCTGAATCATTGTCAGGCAGCATTGGTGGTCTGGGATCCGGCCGACCGCCATAATAATAAGGGCCAAGATTTGTTGGAGTGCTTCTTCTGACTGTAGTGTGATCAATGATGAGCGCTGGCTGCAATCATGATAGTGACTCCCTTTTAAGGCACAGTGTCACCCTTCCAGGCCACTAAATACTGCAACTGTCTTCTAACTAAATGTATATTCTCAGCACATGACTTGACACTTTTGTGTTCAGATCCCCTACTACAACTATGTTTTTGCAATTTAGCAACTCTGTGATCTCTAATATAAAAGAAATGATGTGTGAATTTGGCCAGTGGAATGTAAGTATTCACCAAAAGAAACGAGAAGTCATCCTGCTCTAAATCAAAGGTTTCCCAAATCTTTACACACTGAATTAGGCTAGATGTGTTGGATTATAATAGCAAGCCAAGTTGTTTGACAACAGAATTGCAATCCTCCCACTATCATGGAAACCCTAATGGAGACCATGAAGCATAATCCAAAGTGTGGAAAGACCTCCCTTTTGAATTACGGGTCAACCTCCAACTGGCCAACAGGCTCCTTGAGCCCGTCGGAAGCCAGACAGAATGACTGGCCGGTTTAGTTTCCGAGCGCCAGCATTGTAATGTGGTGGTCTGAAAGTAAACCGAGATGTGACCCGGAAAGGCTCTGACCATTGGTCGAAGTCTTAGCAGGCTGCATCATAATTGGCCGCATAGTAACTAATATTAATATTTGTATTTAATAATGATTATGTAATTTATAATAACTTGTGTTAATTGTGTAATTACATTTTTAACTAAAATTTTAGATATGTGTTTGGGTTTTGGTGGGGTATATGGTAGGAAGTAAATTAAATTTTAATTAGGTTGGAAGAAATGTTTTAATTGATAATAATTATGAAAATTAAAATGTATTATGTTAACTTGGTAACTATATTTTGTAAATTTAAGAAGTGTATTGTATATTTTGCGGTGGTATATTGTAAAAAGTAAATTACATTTAATTAAATTATAATTAATTTCTATTTATTGATAAATGTCTATGTTAGTGTAAATAATTTGCTTTTTAAAGTTTTAAGCTTGTGAGTTTTGTGGGGGTATATGATGGACAGTAACTAAAATGATAATTGTTTAATACTTTTTTTTGTTAATAAATAATTTGCAAATAAACATATTTTTTTATTTGAAAGTTATTTTTTAATTTACATTGTGATAATGTTTGTAATTAAATATGATATGTATTTAGCATTATAATATGCTTTTATTTAAAAATAATGTTTATATAAAATATATTTTTCAATATTTATGTTAAAAAATATTTCATTTTTGAAGTTATTTTATTGTTTTGCACAGAATTTGTTTGTATCTAATGTAGTACAGACTGCAGTGGGAACATGAAATGTTTTTTTGAGCAATCCAACAATTTCCCGACTGGTACACTCAGTGGAGTTGGAATAGTAAATTTTACCCCTCCACAATCCAACACTTTCCCTACTGTTGCACTGATTGGAGTAGCAATATTACATTTTACCCTCTGTAATCCCATACTTTTTCTACTTTTGCACTCATTGGAATGTGCATAGTAAATGTTGTCTCTCCACAATCCAACACTGTCCCTACTGTTACACTCAGTGGAGTGGGAATAGTAAATTGTACCCTCCGCAAGCTAACACTTTCCCCACTGTTGTACTTATTGCAGTGGGAATAGTACATTTTAACTCTCTGCAATCTAACATTTGTCCTAGTGTTTTATTAATCATAGTAGGAATAGTACATTTTGGTACTCCTCAAAACAATATTTTATCTAATTTTACATTTATTATAGTGAGTGTAGTAAATGTTACCTTTGTGTGATGTAACAATTTAATTATTGTTGTGTTGTGTGAGGTAGAAGTGCATTTTATATATTATTAGTGTAAGAATTTGTCTTTTTTTGTATAAATTGTAGTAGTAATTTTATACTGTTTTAATTTATATCATTATGTTTTTGTTTGCCTAAAATAATAATGTTTATAATTATTCATGTTTTTTATTTGTAAAATATTTTTATTAAATTGTAAACAAAAATATAATGTTTACTTTTTAATTCTAATTTAAATGGTTTGCTTTTCAAATACTTTGGGGCTTATTACAATGTCGGTCAGGGTTTTCTCCAACCAACACCATGGCGGAAACGGGACCAGCCAACCTCTGGTCGGCGGTCCCGAACACCTAATCCTGATGCGACCACACATGAGGAGGTCGGATTCCCACATTTCTCTTTTGGAGCTTGTGTTAAGGCAGGAAAGCTAGCTTTGGTGATGAGTGGTGTTACCACGAAACCGGTCCCAGGATGCTTGTTTCCGGTCCAGGGAAGCATGACCTGGTAGTTCAGGCTGGACTGTTCCCATTGGGCACAGGGTCAAGACTGATTTGCATGGGGCTGGGTTCAAACTGGAATGGCATTGTGATAAAAAAAACAATGGATTTAGGCCCAGATCTCTGTACTGGGGTGAATGTACAACATTTTCCTCCATTCTGTCCATCTATTGTTCTTTTTGCATTTGTCACCCCGAGTGGATCGGGTATGCCCAGACGTGGGTCCCATGCCCTCCATGCCACTGAAGTCAAGCTAGCCTGGCTTATGAGGGGTGAAACCTCAAAACCGGTCCTAGGATGCTTGTTTCCAGTCCAGGGAGGACCTGGCCTGGCAGTTTGGGCTGTACTGTTCCCATTGGTCACAGGGTCAAGACTGAGTTGCCTATGGGTGGGTTCAAACTGGAATGGCATGGTGAGCAAAATACGATGGATTTAGGCCCAGATTTCTGTACTGAATGTATGACATTGTTCTGCATTCTGTCCATCTATTGTTCTTTTTGCATTTATCCTAGTAGGTCAACATACATTTGGGTAGTTTTATAGCCATCACAGGACACCCTTTTGCCATATGAGGCACTGCAACAGGGATGATAATCAACATACCATTGTATGTGTTGTGTGGTAGTGGATATTGTAGCCAAGCAGATGATTCACATGTCTAAATCTCTTTAAAAGTAACCCACTATCTCCACTATTTATGTTTCAGATGTGCAGTGGAAGCATCACTATTAGAAATGGGTCAACAGACCTCTGTGACAGACACATATTAACACTGTGGGTCAATGTAAGGAAGTATCAGGTCAGGGGGTCAACTCAGTCACCATGCCTCAAACGATACATAAAACACCTATCAGAGCTACTAGTTGGGGCTACAAGTTGCACAGCTCACTCTGTCTTGGAATATCCATGGATCAGCAGGTCTACAGGGAAATTATTCTCCTTCCACAGTAACTCTGGTCCAGGCTGGGCCATGGCCTAGACTGCCCATATATATGAATGTCAGGCCTTGCTCTCTGCAGGCTGAGGCTACTTATCGCATATAAACCTCACATGTCCACTAATTCAATAATGAATAGTCAAACCTCTGGCCATTCCAAATGTTAACATACGGTTATGTGGCACTGTGAAGGGGTTCTTGAGGTACAGCTACCTCCCAGACAAGTCTGACGTGAGCTGCGTGATCAGTGGGAGGGTACACTTGGCCAACATCATCCTCACATGCTTCTAACAGTATAGAGACATGGCACATGGTGTGAAGCCTATACATCACAATGCACATATACCATGATGTGATTTGAAAACTCATTGTAGCTACTATGACCTTAAGCCCTGCATAGATGTAACACTAGTAGAAATCATCACACATTCCAATATTGGCCTTCTCTCCACAAAGTCCAGAGCTCCAAATCCATTACATGTGTGCCCTATGTGGGGGCTACACAATCTATGCAAGCTACATAATGCATACATTCTGACATTCAGAGTCACATTGTAGCCCATGGGATAGAAAGAAAACACTGAAAATGAGTTAAATATGCAATTGAGAAATATACCCTTCCCTCTGGTGTACCATAGAGCTGAGGATACTCAATCAATCAATCAATCAGTACATTTGTAGAGCGCGCTACTCACCCGTGAGGGTCTCAAGGTGCTGAGGGAGGGAGGAGGGGCGCTATTGCTCGAATAGCCAGGTCTTGAGGTGTTTCCTGAAGGTTAGATGCTCCTCCTGGGTCAGTCGTAGGTGTGCGGGGAGGGAGTTCCATGTCTTGGCTGCCAGGTAGGAGAACGATCTTCCTCCGGTGGTGGTTCTGCGAATCCGTGGGACGGTGGCGAAGGCGAGGCTGGTGGAGTGGAGCTGGCGGGTGGGGGTGTAGAACAAGAGGCGGTTGTTGAGGTATTCGGGGCCCATGATGTGGAGCGCTTTGTGAGCGTGGGTGAGCAGCCTGAATGCGATCCTCTTGCTGATGGGGAGCCAGTGCAGGTTTCGCAGGTGGGCGGATATGTCGCTGTGGCGCGGGATGTCGAGGATGAGTCGTGCGGAGGCATTCTGTATGCGGTGAAGGCGTTTCTGGAGTTTGGCCGTGGTTCCTGCGTATAGGGCGTACCCGTAGTCCAGTCGGCTGGTGACGAGGGCTTGGGTGACCGTCTTTCTGGTTTCGGTGGGGATCCACCGGAAAATCTTTCGGAGCATGTGCAGGGTGTTGAAATATGAGGACGAGTCCAGGATGAATCCCAGGTTGCGTGCGTGGTCCGTGGGTATCGGTGCGGTGCCTAACGTCGTGGGCCACCAGGAGTCGTCCCAGGCGGACGGGGATTGGCCGAGGATGAGGACCTCTGTCTTGTCTGAGTTGAGCTTCAGACGGCTGTGCTTCATCCATTCTGCGACATCTTTCATTCTGTCTTGGAAGTTGGCTTTGGCGGTGAGAGGGTCATTGGTGAGGGAGAGTATCAGTTGGGTGTCGGTGGCGTAGGAGATGTTGTTGATGTTGTGTTTGCGTGCGATGGTGGCGAGGGGGCTCATGTAGATATTGAAGAGGGTTGGGCTGAGCGAGGAGCCCTGGGGTACGCCGCACATGATCTAGGTGGCTTCGGAGCGGAAGAGAGGGATGCGGACTCTCTGGGTTCTGTCGGAGAGGAACAATGTGATCCAGTCCAGGGCCTTTCCTTGGATCCCAGTGTTGTAGAGGCGGGTTATTAGGGTACGGTGGCAGACGGTATCAAAGGCTGCCGAGAGGTCCAGGAGGATGAGAACGGCTGTCTCTCCGTTGTCCATCAGGGTCCTGATGTCATCGGTGGCTGCGATGAGGGCGGTCTCGGTGCTGTGGTTGGCTCGAAATCCGGACTGGGAAGGGTCGAGCAAGTTGTTTTCTTCGAGGAATGCAGTCAGCTATTTATTGACGATCTTCTCGATGACTTTAGCCGGGAAGGGGAGAAGAGAGATGGGGCGGAAGTTCTTGAGGTCTTTGGGGTCCGCTGTTGATTTCTTCAGAAGGGCGTTGATTTCTGCGTGTTTCCAGCTTCCAGGGAAGGTGGCTGACGTGAAGGACCTGTTGATGATGTTCCGGAGGTGGGGTGCGATGATGGTGTCGGCTTTGTTGAAGATATGATGAGGGCATGGGTCGGATGGGAAGCCGGAGTGGATGGTGTTCATGACACGGTGGTGTCTTCAGTGCTGATGGGGGTCCATGCGCTGATGCTGGTGGAGGGGGTCGTGGGTATGGTGCCTGGAGGCGGAGTCTGGGGTCCGAAGCTGTTGTGTATGTCTGCGATCTTGCGGTGGAAGAATGTGGCGAGGGAGTTGCAGAGGTCTTGCGACGGTGTGATGTCGTTGTTGCTGGCGCTGGGGTTGGAGAGCTCTTTGACGATGCTGAAGAGTTCCTTGCTGTTGTGGGCGTTGTTGTCTAGTCGCTCTTTGAACGTGTCCTTTTGGTGGTGCGGATCATCAGGTGGTATTCGCGGGTGGCGCTCTTGAGGGCTGTCATGTTTTCTGTTGTCCGTTCGTGGCGCCACGCTTTCTTGAGGGTTCGGCATGATTTCTTTGCGACTCTGAGGGTGTCTGTCAACCATGCATTTTTTCTGTAGCTCGTCTTGCCTGGGGGTTTCTTCAGAGGAGCGAGGTCGTCGGCGCAGTTGGTGATCCACTGTGCGAGGTTGTGTGCTGCGTCGTTGGTGTCGGGGGTGTCTACGGGTTCTGGCTCAGCGATGTGGTCAGTTGGTCTGCGGTGACTTTGCTCCAGCATCTGCGGGGGATCTGTGGCGTCTGGTGGTGGGAGGTGGTCTTCTTGAAGGTGAAGTGGATGCAGCTGTGGTCGGTCCAGTGTAGTCTGGTGGAGTGGCTGAAGGAGACGTGGTTGCTGGCGGAGAAGATGGGGTCGAGCGTGTGGCCGGCAAGGTGGGTTGGCGTGTCCACGAGTTGCTTGAGTTCGAGGTTGGCGAGGTTGTCGAGCAGGGTGGTGGTGTTGTTGTCGTTATTTTTCTCCAGGTGGAAGTTAAGGTCCCCTAAGAGGATGTATTCTGGTGAGGCTAGGGCGTGCGGGCTGATGAAGTCCGCGATGGTTTCACTGAATTGTGTCCGTGTGCCCGGGGGTCTGTAGATGAGTGTTCCTCTGAGGGTGGTCTGGGGGTCGGTGTGGATCTGGAAGTGTAGGTGTTCGGCGATGATGAGGGTGTCTTCGGAGTTGGTCGTGACGCTGATGGTGTTCCTGTAGATGATGGCTATTCCTCCTCCAGGTTTGTTGACGCGGTCCTTCCGGGTGATCTTGTAGTCGTCCGGGATGGCTATGGCGATGTCGGGGGCCGAGGAGGCGTTCATCCAGGTTTCCGTGAGGAAGGCGACGTCTGGTGCTGTAGTGTCGAGGAGTTCCCAGAGTTCGACGGCGTGTTTGTGGACGGAGCGGGTGTTTAGCAGGATGCACTTGAGGTGGTTGTTGTTGTCGTTGCTGTGTTCGGTGGGCGGGGTGCAGGTTTGGAGGCAGGAGAATTTGCAGGCTTGACAGGTGAAGGGTCCGTAGGTGCGTCTCGGGATAGCTCGGTGGCAGGCGGCAGGTCGTCCGGTGTTGAGTGCGATGAGTGTGGCGCTGTCGTACCTCAGTTGGGTGCCCTGGCGTCGGCTGGGGCCAGGGGTTCTGGCGTGGGAGCGGTCCAGGTGCGGACGGGCGCAGACGGGCTTGCAGCAGCACGCCCGCTGCGCGTCCGCTGCACGGCCTCGCAGGAGCCGCCATTTAAAGGGAGTTGGGGAGGAGGGGTCAGCTGGGAGGCGGGAGGGTGGTCAGCAAATGGGCACTGGGGGGGCGGGGCCGCACGGGAGGCAGCGGCAGGAAAAACGGCACACAGGGAAGCAGAGCAGGCTGGGCCACAGGCACAGATGGCGCTGCAGCGGTGGGGAAGCGACCTACCCAGAGGGTCAAGAGTCGCTGTCTCCACCGCGCAGCGGGCGTCCTTTAAAGGGAGGAGGGGAGGAGGGGTCAGCTGGGAGGCGGGAGGGCAGTCAGCGAATGGGCACGGGGAGGCAGGACCGCACGGGAGGCAGCGGCGGGAAAAACGGCACACAGGGGAGCAGAGCAGGCGGGGTCAAAGGCACAGGTGGCGCTGCAGCGGTGGGGAAGCGACCTACCCAGATGGGGAAGTACCTCATCTACAGGGGTCTCAATCTCCTCTGGAACGAAGGGACAGGCCTTATCCCCTATAGTCCATGCCATGATTGCTTCCAGAGGTGGCAAACAACAGCTAAATTGGATGAGAAATTGATAGCAGCAGTGCCAGGAGGCAACAAAGGGGCAGATTTACAATAAGCTGGCCCATCTCTGCGTTACAGCGGAGATGCGTCAATTTCCCTGTACCTGCCTGCAAAAGCCTTACACCACCATAGATACATAGAGGAGACCAGGGCTCTGCATGACACACAATCTGGATTCCAGGCTGGTTTTAGCACAGAGACTCGGTGAGAGGTTCATTTGATTCAGGGGCATCAGCGATGCTGGTGCTCCTGGATCTTTCTGCGGCATTCGAGACAGTCGACCATGCCCTGTTGGCTTAAAGATTACGGGACATGGGCATCGGGGGGAAGATGTTGGCCTGGCTGAAATCATATCTGAGTTGCCCGACAACCATTTGATTCAATACCGAAACACCTCTGGTGCGGTGTTCCTCAGAGCTCAGCGTTGAGCTTACTGCTCTTTAATCTGTATTTGTCACTGCTATTCTCACAGATTGCCAACTGGGAGGTGAAGGCAATTTCTTACGCCGACGACACCCAGCTGGTTTTCCCCTTTCAAGAGCAGACAGTGGCTGCCTTTAAGAACTTCAAAGGTTGTCTGAGAGATAGAGCATTTTGGATGAATAAAAAAAAGCTCAAACTCAACACGGGGAAAACAGAGGTGCTGTTTTTTGGAAAGGGCCCTGTGCCAGCACCAGAACTGTGGTGGCCGTTAGAAATGGGCCACCCCCTACTCCCGCCACTAGTATTAAAAACCTGAGCGTGAAGTGAAAGGCTGACCTCTCCTTTTCGACTCAAATACAGCAGGTCTCTGCTACCTGCTTTAGCAAACTGAGAAACCTGCGAAAATGTCTTCATCTTCTGCCAGAAGACTATCGCCAATCCGTAGTCAATGCCACAGTGAGATCAAGGCTGGACTGCGCAAATGGTCCCTATCTTGGCCTTCCTAAATATTTGATTAGACGCCTTCAGATGGTACCTTTCTGGCATCACGTCTCTCCGCATCTACTGGAGCTTCACTGCATTCCAGTAGCTAAAATAATCGAAGTCAAGGCCATGACTTTGGCCTACCAGGCTTTGAAGGAAAAGTGCCCTGGATACCTTAAACAAAGGCTATGCTGCAACAAGAAAAACCAATCTCTGAGGTCAAATTCACAAAATGTGCTCTGTGTCCCTGTCTTGGTGGTAGAGTCTTCTTGGTGGGGACAGGTAAATTATGGAATTCCCTACCTGGGAACCTCCGCAGCGCTGATTCAGAGACTAACTTCAGGAAAGCGCTGAAGATATGGCTTTTTAGGTCAGACTAATGCATGGGACCAGTGTTTGGACCTCATATGTGCATACTGTCTGCTGCTAGAGCGCCTGGACACCTCTGGTTGAGGAAGCTCTTTGCACTTTATAAGTGTCAGTATTATTATTTTTATTATTATGCATTGTATTTACAATACAGCGCACCATGATGCAAGGATTGACAGATATGTCAGAAATTCTGACCCATCTGTTGGTGCAAAACTCACACATTGCTGTAGTTGTGTTGCAAGCACAATGCAACTCCAGCAATGGGTGGGGAGGCCTATAAGTATTGTGCTGTGTCACTCCTTTTGCCAGCTCCAAGCAGGCATAAGGTTTTGATGCAGTGGTGTTCTAGAAGTGGCACAGTTAAATCTTGTAGATTTATTTATTTATTTATTTATGAAACTTTTATAGCGCACAACTACCCGGAGGTGTCTCGGCACTGTAAGACAAAGGAACGTAGGATTGAAAAGCGTACTCACTGATTAAACAGCCAGGTTTTTACCGACTTTCTGACTATCATGAGGGATGGGCTGGACTTAGTATGAAAAGGAACAGCATTCCACAGTCTGGTGGTCGTGACTACGAATGCTCTGTCTCCCAAGATGATTTCTTAGTGCGTGGGATGGTCAAGCAGCATGCTGAGAATGAGCGAAGAGTTCTGGAGGGCGTATATAAACAAAGTGCTTTTTTTCAAGAATTCTGGTCCAACTTTGTTGATCGCTTTGTATGTTATACATAGAGCCTTGAATTTTGTTCGGCATCTGATTGGTAACCAATGTCATTGGCGAATGACTGAGGATATGGACTTAAATTTTAGTGTACCAGAAAGTAGTGTTGCTGCTGCGTTTTGCACTAATTGTAACTTGTTTAAAACTCTCTCCTGAGCATTCAGAAAGAGACCATTACAATAGTCGATCTTTGCCAAAACCAGCGCACACATGAGAGTTTTTCCCGCACTAAAGGGAAGGAAAGGGAGAAGCTTCTTTACCATTCTAAGAATGTTAAAGGATGCGGATACAACTGCATTCGCGTGATAAATGAATGAGAGCTTATCGTCAAATATCACCCTGACGTTCCTGTCCTTCTTTGCTGGTTGCGGCGGTGGTCCCAAGACGGTTGGCCACCACATGGGGGACCAACTTGGTGATGAATTTCCGAAAGTCATTACCTCCGTTTTGTCGGAGTTTAGCTTTAGGCAATTTCGTGCCATCCAGGAACTGATGGTTAACATTCCCTCCTGGAAGCTGGCTGCCACTTGCAAACCATTGTTGTGTATTGCCAACACTAATTGAGTGTCATCGACATATGACGTTATTCTCATTCCTAAGTTTTTAATGGTCCTAGCCAAGTCCGATACATAAATATTGAATAATGTCGAACTAATGGAGGATCCTTGTGGTACACCACATGGCAAAGAAAAAGTTGATGAATAAAATTCTCCCAATTTCAACGATTGCTTGCGGTTAGCTAGAAAAGAGGTGAGTAGTGTTTTAGCTTTATGTCCTGTGCCCATGGCTGAGACACTGTCGATTAGAATGGAATGATCGACTGTGTAAAAAGCCACGGACAAGTCCAATAGGACAAGCATCACCGCTCCTCCTTGATCTAGGACCATCCTAATTTCATCCGCCGCTTTAATCAGAGCTGTCTCCGTCCCATGACCCTTCCTAAACCCAAATTGGGTCGAGTCCAAAAGATTATTAGAATCAATATATTGAGATAATTGAATATTCATTATCTTTTCGACAATCTTAGAAGGGAAAGGGAGGCATGCAATAGGCCTGTAGTTTTTGGGTTGAGTGGGATCCAAGGTAGCTTTTTTTAGAAGAGGTTTAATAATAGCGTTTTTCCAAATCCGGGGATATAGGGCCAGATGTAGGTAGAACTTATTTACCGATTCTTAATTACCGAATTTTACCGATTCGGTAATTAAGAATCGGTAAATAAGAAGGGGGGGTATGTAGGAACATCCAGATGTTCCATTTACCGAATCGGTAAATATCTGTATTTACCGATTCGGTAAATACCGACCGGTAATGCTCCATTTATTCCTATGGGCTTTGAAGCCCATAGGAATGAATGGGGCATTACCGGTCGGTATTTACCGAATCGGTAAATACGGATTTTGACAAGGGTGCAGGGGGTGTCACTTTGACACCCTCTAGCACCCCCAAAAAAGGTTCGGGGGCCATGTGGCAGGCATACCTGCCCTAAGGGCAGGTCTGCCTGTCATATGGCACAGGTGTGCATGCACACATGTGCATGCACACCTGAATCGGTATTTTACCATCAAATTGAATTTGATGGTAAAATACCGAATTTGTAGGTCTTGTGGGACTCAGATGAGTCCCACCTACATCTCAATTTTACCGATTCTGTAAAAATACCGGTCGGTAAATTTACCGACCGGTATATTTACCGAATCGGTAAAATTACCGAAATGGCCTGTTGCAATCCCCCTACATCTCAAAAGCCAAATACCGGTCGGTAACGGCCGAAATCGGCCGTCACCGACCGGTATTTGGCTACCTACATCTGGGCCATAATCCAGTGTTGAACATTGAATTAAAAATATTAGTCAGTATAGGGGCTATGTGCTCCGGAATAAATTGTACCAATGATGGAGGGCAAGGATCGCGAGGGGAACCTGATTTTATAGAAAGAATAAGCTCTTTCACTTGTTCAGATGAGACTTGGCTGAATTCTGAAAAACCCACAACCAGGTTAATAGCCAATCTATCTCTAACCACGGGATCTGGATTGGCTTGCGTAGCAAAATTTGAGTGAATCTGCAGCACTTTGTCTTCGAAGAAATCTGCGAGAGAATCGCAAAGTTCAAGTGACACCTCTGTGACTGTGCTTGTAGGGGGGTTGGATGAATTGGTTACTACCTGAAATAGCTGTTTGGTGGAATTTTTAGCCAAATCTATTTGTGTTTGATAATATTTGCTTTTTTCGGCTAGGATAAGATGTTTATATTTAGTGAGTGAGTCCTTATAAAGATCTTTCGCATTATTATCGTAATTTTTACGCCATTTTCTCTCTAAATTTCTGCACCGTTGTTTTTCCAACCTTAAAACCTCTGAAAACCAAGGTGCTGAGGGGACATTCCGGTTAGTGGAGACATTCTTAACCGGTACTGTTATACTAAAAGCATTATCTTGCCAAGAAGAATAGTCATTGGCTGCTGTATCCGGATCTGCTGCAACTTCTTGTTGGGTAAAGGACAACGTTTTATGCAGAAGACTGATATCAGTATTTTTCCATGCTCTGACCTGTTTAGGGGTACGCGATATAATATGTCTTGCCTTAACTTTTGTAATTGTAAGGTATATATAATTGCTGAGTGATCGGTCCACGTAAGAGGTAGGACAGAAGATATTAAAATATTAGGGTTACTCGTAAACAATCCATCCAGGATATGACCTGCCGTATGTGTAGGTGTGATAACCAGCTGCTGTAAGCCAGCTGACAGTAAGTCTGTTATTAGCGAGGAAGATTCCTTATCGTGTACCGATTCGAGATGAAAATTGAAGTCTCCCAATATAGTATAATCAGGAGTTCCTGCCATAGATTCCATAAGATTATGTACATTTTTTAAAAAGCCCGTTCGCTGACCTGGAGGACGATAGATCAAGATTCCTCTGAACGATTGTGTATTGGGAAAAGTAATAGAAAAGGTCATTGCTTCACAGTCTGATCCCATAATTGGCTCAGTTTTTATGGCAAATGTATTTCGGTGAATAATTGCCAGCCCCCCGCCCCTTTTAAGATGCCTGTCATGCCTAGAAACACAGTAGCCTTCTGGGATAGCTACACAGAAGTCAGGGCCTGAGGAAGGATCCCCCCAAGTTTCTGTTAAAAAAGTGAGATCTAACTTCTGGCTAGTTAACAGTTCCTGTATTTCTATTTTATGCTTAGGGAGAGAACGCTCATTAGCAAGTACAAAATTGATGGGATTAGAGTTCAAATGAGTGGCATGTGCAAGGGGAGTTGATTGCAGTGCTGTTGGAGTCACCTTAAGCGAGCAGTTTGGGCATCTGGCTGGTGTTTTATTGATAGTCATCTAGATTGTAACGAATACAAACATGATTAGTGATGGTATTTCTTAGATCCATGAGTTGTGGGCCCGGTCGAGGCGCGGACGGGCGCAGACGGGTTTGCCTTTGGTACGCCGGCGACGCGCCCGCTGCGCGCGTCCGCTGCGCTTTCGTGCCATTTCCTACAATTATAGTGCCTGGGTCTGGTTTGGAGCGGAGCTGCTAGACCGCTAACCCAACCAAGATGGTGGTTCTCACTGGCCCAACCCGGAAATGAGTGACTTTACAATGAGGCTTTCCCCCGGAGTCTCCCTCCACAACAAACAGTCAACTAATGACTGGCGGTGGACCTTGGTGACTGCAGGGCGCCAAGTGCACTCGTGGAAACAGCAGTAAGAGTGTTTTGAATGTGCAAAATAAATCAAAAACGTCGCTTTTAAAATGTAATTTTCGCCGCAAAAATAAATGTTTTAAAAAGCTGGTAGATTCACCGCTGAGGCTACGCTGATAACGGAGGGGCAGAGATCGTGCAGCCTGCCTCTCGTCCTGCTCTTAATTAATTGCGTCACTTCTACAAGGCTTTCCTGCGTGGAAATTCCCACCCTGCAAACAATATACCTGATGCAGGTATAATGTGGTGCAGGGCTTTACAAGGTGATACATCTCCCTAGATGCGTCACGTTGTAAATGGGGCGCAATGTGGCGCATTGTATACGCTGCCACTGCTCGTCAAAAAGTGACGTAACAGTGGTGCAAAGGAGTCATAAGAGGCTTGTAAATCTGCCCCAGGGTTTTTTTCCCAACCGCCGTGGAAATGTACACCACATATATGGTCATCAATGTCGGTGGCACACAACCTTTGGGTTGCGACTGTCACTATACCCAATGTTAGCTTATGGCTGTGACCACCGTTCATCAGCCCGCCCGTCGCGCTATCAACTTCCACTGACAGCGTACATTCAACATGTCCTATTAGCAAGGTCAGGCATCCTCCATGTTAGCGGTTGGGAGAACTGTACATAGGCAAAATGAACGCTGCGTACGGTACACCGCAGTTAGCGGTGATACATATTTTGCTACCCTCACTATAGTAGCAAATTAAAATCTCTGAATTGATGATGTGCACAGTTTTGTTGCAGACCGCTGTAGGCCACCTTGGGTATGACAGGTGGATGTTCAAGATTTTACAATGATGATGTAAAAAGTATACTGCTTCATTTTGCCTTACTCTTCACACATGTTAATCTGCACACTGTGTCCAAACTACATTGTTGTGTTATCTGTAACATAGGTACCCTGGGAGAGGGAGGAGATGCCAGCCTCCTGTGTACCTCCCATTTACAGACCTACACACCATGGAAGAATGACATATCATCACGAAGTTCCATATAAACAGGCAAACAAGTCTGACCTCCTACCTCGCTCTAATAATCCTACATCAATAGCACCACTAGTGAAACTCATTTCAGTTTTTCAGTTTTTTACCGCAGGCTTATTTCAATTCACTGTTGCTATTTCTCATGGAATGTCACAACCTATGTTTAGTTGAGTTCTCTCATAGGTGCTAGCAGCACTTTTAAGACATGTGGGCAGCTACATCCAGTCCTCCAGATGTGAGGATTTCTATGGATTTTGTCACAGCCTACATGTAATTGGATGTATTGATGGAACCCATATTGGCTTAGTACAACCACGTACCAGGGAGCAAGTCCACTGGAAAAGGAATCACGTCCATTCTATCAACGTGCAAGTTGTCTACTTCCTGGATTTATACAACTCTAATGTCTGTGCCTGGCTCCCAGGATCTACACATGATTCCTTCGTACTGCGGAACAGCACCATACCCCAGCTGATGTCACAAATACTACTAGAGAGGGCCAGGTTGGTAGGTAAGTGTGCTCTGTCTTACCTTTGTGTGGGAAATACCAGGTAGTATGGTCTAAAAGTCTATAACTCACTGTTGCACTTCTGTTTATGTTCATCGAGGAGACTCAGAGTCTCTCAAATGGTTATGGTTGTTTGCACTGCTGAGGAATCCACAAAACCAGGGGAATTCCACTTCAACAAGGCCCATGAAAGAACACAGCGGGCAGTGGAGTGGGCTTTTGGGCGCCTGAAAGTCAGATTCTGATATCTGGACAGGACTGGGGGAGCCCTCCTTTACTCACCCATGAAGGTGTGTAAGATCACCGTTGCCTGCTGCATACTCCACAACATTGCCCTGCAACAGAATATACCTTGCATTGCAGAGGATGCAGACCATGAGGACCCACCGGGTGGGGATCCTGAAATGCCAAATGAAGATGATGATAGTGGTGAAGAGGAAGAAGCTGATTTGCATCAGGATCTCATCCAGAACTACTTCACCTGGGTTTAAGTATGGTGTGAGATGTGATAACTTGAGTAGTCTTGCAACTCTTGTAGTAATATTGTGATGAGGATGTTAATGCTACATACTAGCAATACATGGGTCTGGAAATATCTGGGGAAAGGTGTTTGTATAGTAAGTATAGCTGTAAATGTTGCCTTGGACTGTGTTCTCTAGAAACTGACAATGTGATGTGTGTCATATGTATGTTTTCTTACCTAATCTCTCTGTGTTGGTTTGTTTTAGGTACCTTCCCCATGTCATCTTCATTTGGACATTTCAGGGTTGTGACATTAGCAAGTATATGATGCTGTTCAAATGTACAAAGTGGACATGGATTTGTCCTGCGAAGTCTGTCACAGAGTTTGGGTGTAAAAAGTCAGTAGCAAAAAAGCTTAAATATTGACAGAATGGAAGTTACGCAGCTTCCATTGGAGTTGTTGATTATGGTGCAATGTTGGGTTATGCCCAGTTCACGCTATCCTGCCTTCACATTGGCTAATTCTTCATTGTATATGAACTGGATGTAGCTGTTGATGCATCTCCTCATTGCAGGCCAAAGTGTGTGTTTCACATCACTGACATTTGTTTGTGACAATCCACTGGATGCAAGCAACAGTGGATTGAAATGACCCTGTGGTCAGAAACTGCTGTACTGAAATGTT
The DNA here is from genome assembly GCF_964261635.1 of Lissotriton helveticus. Lineage (NCBI taxonomy): Eukaryota > Metazoa > Chordata > Amphibia > Caudata > Salamandridae > Lissotriton > Lissotriton helveticus. Next base: position 240,406,844 of record NC_136063.1, on the reverse strand, counting down.
TATTTGTTAATTTGATGTAGGATTCCTTTTATGAGGTAGGCAATATCGCTCCAGCTGATGATGTAAACCTAATTGTGGGATATTGTCAGCTGTATCCCCTCCTACCAGGTTGTGAAAGTATGCCAGTGATTGTGTGATCACTGAACCTGAATAAATGAGTCATGTCTTATTTGCTATGTTTCTGACATCATGTTATCCTATCATTTGAACAATGGAATCAAGATGTTTTCAGCCCAGTCACTTGTATGTATGTGTTGTTGTAACATGGTAGTGATCCTGAGTTGAACAATGTTTACATACAACATCTCCATCCTTCTAGAAGTCCCTAGTTTTGACATTGCAAAGTACACCTGGTACAAAATTCACATTGTTATATGTGAGAATTACAACTGGGGACAATGCTTTAGTGGCGTGTGTTTTTAAAGAATTGAACAAGGGTAAGATAAAGAAATGAACTTAAAATTAAACAGTACAAACAAAAAGAGAAGTCTTCAGCCATGGTCGATGAAATAATTGTAGTGGAGTCCAAATGGTCAGGAGTCCAAAGTCCAACATACTCCTCCCATAAGATATGGAAAAGGGGGTAGAAATAGTACAACACATTGAATGTGTAGCACCCACAGGACTTTAGGGTCGAGGTCTCCTATTGGTGGAAGTGGGTGTCTTGCCAGCCTGAGCTCCTTTCTTTTTGTGCAGATGTCCTCTCACTCTGACAGAGGGGGGATCCAGAGCTGCTGAGACAGGGAAGCGTGCAGGCATGTCATTCTCTGGCAAGGCCTCCCTTTCTATGGTTGCAGCAGATGTTGATGGTGTGGATGTACTTGGAACACAGGAAAGGGTAAATGCAGGTAGAAAGCCATGCACAGAGTGGTGTTAATATCCTGCAGCACCCCACCCAGGGTCACTACTTTGGCGTGGATGCTGACCACCTCTGTGTGGATGCCAGCCACCTTGGTGTGGATGCCGACCACCTCAATGTGATGTCTGCAACCTCCCAGTATGTGTTAATCTGCATCTCCTTGATTTCCAAGATTTCGGCCAATACCTGGCCCTTCATCCTTTGGGAGTCCTGGCAGATTCCCAGGACTTGGGTAATGGCAGCCTGGGTATCCAAGGCCTCTGTGGGTTCACTCTGCACACTTACCCTCCCACGTTGCCTAACCATACGGCACTGTGCCTTGACGCAGAGTGCACCCTCCAACTGTGTTCTGGTTTCTCTGTTGCTGGGGTGGTGAAAGCCATAAAAAGATCCAGGACTGGGGTGCACAGGATGGTATTGACTGTGCTAGGTGCACAGGTTGGAGGGGCAGTGGTTGGCTTTGATGCTACAGCGTTGGTGGGAGGGGTTGTGTTGAGCACAGTGGGCTTCACTGTCGGCATCTTCCCAGGCTGATGAGATGGGCCCGGACCATCATCCATGTCCACCTCATCAGGAGCATTGTCATCACTAAGGGCTTCATCTTGGAGTGGAGAGCAACTCTCCTCGGTTTCCAACCTCTGTCCAGGTGCAGTTGTAGTTTGACCTGTTGAGAGATAGAGAACATTTTTAATGGTCGAAGTGAGGTATTTACAGCCACGTTGTTTGTGTCAAGGTAAATGGGAAGTAGGATGGAACAAAATTGGTAGAGATTAGTACTGTCATGAATTTGTGTTAAGTAGCCGTTGGTTGCTAGACATTTGTTAACATTCAATAGATGTACTAGATTTCACCAGGCCATTAGATATGCAGTTATGTGGCATTTTGACTTTTAGGATAGACATGACATCTCCAAAAGTGTGCTACAAACACATTGTAGTCATAGCATGTGTATTTGTCCATTCCAAGGCCTAGTTGTGTCTAATACAGACAAACACCCAGCGTGGTTGTATATTTAGCATTGTTCATCATGTAGGAAGTGCAAGGGGCCACATGGCACTGCTCATCAGCTGAGTTTCCTTCATGGCTTACATATATTAGGGGTACACCATTATTATGGTGTCACTCATGCCATCATTAGTTTGAGTTGATGGGTCCAAGACACCATCGAGCAAAGTATTCAGATGTATATCTGAGTGGAACATTGTTTGTACAGTGCACAGTGCTTGACTTGTGTAGATCAGTTTAAACATGGAAGACAAGTGAGAGAGGCAAAAGGAGTCTAGCATCTTGGTTAGAGCTGCAATGACAAGCAGTAGTGGTAGCTTTTGTTATCTACATTCCAACACGTGAGAAATGGTAAGCTGCCTGACTAGTGTCAATCAGTTGTAACATGGCAGACAATTGAGAAGGGGCAAAAGGAGTCTTGCATCTTTATTAGAGTTGCCATGACAAGGCATTATGTTAGTGGTGGTTGCTTTTCCAGCTCTACTTACCAACACTTGAGTAATGGTAAGCTGTCTGACTAGTGTAGGTCAGTAGTACCACAGCAGACAAGTGAGAAGAGGAATAATTAGTGTAGCATTGTGATTAAAGTTGAAGTGGGAAAGACCACGTGGTAGTAGCAGTAGTTTTCTAGCTCTACTTACCAACACTTGGGAAGCTTAGATCAGTTGTAGCATGGCAGACACGTGAGAAGGTCAATTCTTACTCAGTGAAGCTTGGTTTTTTTTTATTAGGCATGGTGAAAAAACAAAATGTGAGTGAGTATATGAATGAAACACAAACAAGTGATAGAGGGATAAAGGTGCAAAACAAAAATTGCAGGTGTTGTAGATAAAGGGAAGATAAAAAAGGGGCTCCTCATCTAAAAATGTATTAAATGGTGGAGCCTGTCTTGCTGTGCTGCAGTTTGGAAGCAAAGGATTCTGGTAAGGGATGGGGTGTGTTTTATAGTGTAATTTGCATTTGTGTCCACTTGCCAAAAGCACATCAGGTGTGTAGTTTTTAAATCCATCCAATGGTCACTGTTGTGTTGTATTTTTTTGGGTGGATACTGCAGTGGTGAACTGCCATTGGGTAACCACAGTTTGCTTAGCACCACTGTGAGGTCACGAGTAAGACAGTGTAGTCATAATACTGTAGGCAGTTGGACTGGGGACCTGGCAGCATCCGAGCACATACCCCGACATTACAGACTGCCGCTGTCCCGCCCGGTAGACTGCAGTTGCCGCGGTCAGAATTTCAGACAGCACATCTCGTAATACAACAGGCGGTAGATCACCAATGCAGCAGTGTTGTAGACACCACAGACGCGTTCTCGGGAGATCAGACTGCCAAATTAGTAATAAGCCCTTTAATGCTTGACTGCCTGTCAATCGCCATACTGTGAATGCAGTTGTTTCCCAAATATCTTATTCTGACGTTTTAAATGGAAAACACAGCACAACCTTTTGAAGTGGGCAATAAACTGGAAATAAGGCCAATAAAATGGAAAAATAACAGTGTTGTTCGTAATTATTACTATAATATTACAGAGTTGCCTATGAAGCACGCACAGTCGGCTCCAGCTAGGGAAATGTATTACAAGCCTGTTCAAGAAATAAAGATGCGAGTTATCTGCATTATAAAAATGCTCATAAATTAGACATACATATGCATGAAGGAGTTGCAGCCACATTTTAGTACATCGTTAATTGTTATTTATACAAATTTACACAGGAGATTAACTTGAAAGTAATGTAATTTCAAAACAATGCAATGTGTATTAATTTTTTTAACTACAGCCTGCAAAGAAACATTTGTATAAGCCATTTATTAAAAAAAATGCTGGCTTGTTTTCTGCGCAATGTCCACAAGTGTTTATTGATTCAAGGGATTATAAAATAAGCAAAGAATAGACTTTATTTCTTACAAAGGTAAACCCATCAGCATGAAAAACGCTATACAATGCAGAGTGTGACATACTTTTTTCCACATATAAGTTCACATACTGGTTGAGAAGGAAATGTTAAGAGTAAAAGTATATATTGAAGTTCTTCTTGACACTTCTATGAGCTATACATAACAGTTGATTCTAATATAAATTGTCGAGGATTACAAGAGATCGACTTCGAAAAGATGAATGACTCAATTGGCCTTTGTCGGATTTGAACTGATTACACATGTCCCAAACAGAATTTATTTGCAAGAGCGTAATTCACTATGCTATTTCTGCACCTTAGTGATGTTTCCAGAAATAAAGCACACGCTGGGTCGTGGATGAAAGTGCAAGGCCACATACAATTGTCATATACATATGTATGCGTTCTTAAATGTTTAAATCTGACTTTGGATATGTATATATTTTTAGATAGATAGGTAGATAGAAAGATAGATAGATAGATAGATAGATAGATAGATAGATAGATAGATAGAGAGAGATAGATAGATAGATAGATACATAGATAGATAGATAGATAGATAGATAGATAGATAGATAGATAGATAGATAGATAGATAGATAGATAGATAGATAGATTGATTGACTGATTTCCCAGCCCTAGAGTAGAGCATGATTGCTACAGCAGACAGGTATTAACGTTCCAGCCCCCCACATTACTCTCTGGGGCAAAAGGCGGACTGAGTATCTTTTTGCTTGTTCGAATAAAGAGATGGGCCAGGAGATATGTTCCACTATTAGCTTCTAGATCTGGCAAAGAGGGATATTGACTTAGGTTGGTTTCAGAGTCCTTGTGATGGTCGAGAAGACCTAGGATAGGTGGCGTAACAAAACTTAAGTGGGGCCCCCGTCAAGGTAAGGTGAGGGGGTCTCCATTACCCATTCCCTAACTACCTTGCTGCCTCTGAGGGTTTTATTTGTTTGAAGTGTGGGTCCATAGTGTGCCCTCCCCGCCGCCACATGGTGTGGGCCTATGTAACCCCCTGCCTAGTAGTCATAGAGGGGCGCTCAGTTCGCAAAGAGCTTATTTACCCCCCTCAGTGAGTGAGATCAGTTTGGTGTTGTCTATGGGGGTATTGAGTGGCCTGTTTAAAGCAGTTTACCAAGAAACAAAAGGACTACCCACTATCCATGATCATAAACTATACTAAGGCAACAAGGGCTCCCTAAGTAGACATTTACTGATTAGGTACCATGTATAACATTTTACGGAGCCCTGGTGAAACCTAAAAAAAAACACAACTTTATGTACAGTAGAATATCTCTGTCGTCATTACCAGAACAAATATTATCACCATTCATCATTTTGTATATCGGTGTCTTAAACGTGCAAACATACGTGATGTGTGAAACAGCAGAGTGCTGGCATTCAGAGAAAGAACAAAGGGCTTACACAAAATGTGCGCACATGCCTTAAACCACTGCACAGGCTAATGAGCTATTGGTCTAATGAGACATTAGAAATAACTCTGCTTTCCACACCAGAAGAACTATACTCAGGGAGAGCTGTAACAAATCAGAAGGAGTTGGATAGTAGCCTGGGGTGAAGATGCTGCAGATGATCTTGTATTTAGATGTAATGCAGTAGAAAGGTCAAAATCTTCCTTTAAGTAATCTGGCTAACCTTGAGGGGCGTGGCCAAGATGGCGACCAGACGAGACGTGTGTTAAATTGCTCCGTCTCGTCCCACCGTAAAATCCTGAAATATAGTTAACCCTGGGCCCCGATTTGTACGAGCGTGGCAAGAGGTAAGGCACTGGTAACCCGACTGCGGGAGGGAAGTTAGTAACCACTGTGAAAGGAGAGAGACCAGACAAGCACATGCTGCTGACAAGGGGCTCTCCAACGAAAACCGAGTGAGCACTATCCCGGGCACCCGGAACACACACATCAGGAGCATACACAGGAATTCACAGCTGGAGAAAAGGGAAAGTGCCGGTGCCACTAAAGCAGACTCTGGGACGAAAGGGGTGGTCCAGGAGCTGGAATTGTCTTGTACCGACCATCCGTGCCAAGTGAACTCGGAGCCAACAAAAGAAGTAAGCCCGAATCCCCTATCGGTAAGCGGGGAATAGACTATACAGGGGGCTGAGATACCAGGAAAGAGTTTTCATGTGATAAGGGTTCAAACTGAGTGAAGAGGTGCATGACTGTGGGCCTGTCCCCAACGCAGGTGGCTTTGCAGGGCATTGAAGCCCTGGGAGCGAGTTGTGAACTGATCGAGCCCCAGGATAGAGGACAAGACTCAAGCTCACGCTGCTCTGTGACAGATCCTGGCTCTGATTTGGGGGAGCAACCCGGAGTCTGTAGGCATTGTCCCACTCCAGCCCCAGGATGTGTGAAGCATGGGGGATTGAAGGTGCAAAGCAAGAGACCACTACACTGTATGGCAGAGTAGATCCGGGCCCGGAGGGCCATGAGCACATCTTAGCAGATCTAGGCCAATTATCAGAAGGACTATTCAGTGCCCTACCCCCCTTGGTGATAAGCTGGAGATCGCCGGGGGGCTGTATAGGCAGGGCCCTGCTGTAACAATGTGGCAGTGAGTGCTCTGTAATAGATTTGGGACCTATGATAAGGAACCCGTCCAGATCCCCTGCACACTGGAGTCAGACTGGGACGGTCTCAGATCCCGCACTGAACTAATCAGCCAGATCTGTGTCAGGCAGGGCCAGGCTTGTGAAGGGACTGTCCATAGAGGCGATTAACTACTCCAGCAGTTCGGACCAACTCCGCTGCAACACTTTCTGGGTCACAAGTTGACACCCACCCACGGAGTAGAGGAAACTGTCCCAATACAGAAATAATCAAGTGTTCTTGCACGCCATACAGCTGCGGCGATACATAGATATAGCGCCTCAAAATCCGGTTTCTGTACTCTTGCTCCTGCTCCTTCTCTTCCCCCTCCCCATAACAAAAATGGACAGAACCAAGCAAGAGAGACCCCAAACCCAGTCGGGGTCCACATCGGACTCAACAGAGAAGACATCAGAAACAGCCCCAGTAATGGGACAACATCCGGGAGCAATTCTGATCACACAGAACATTATGAGTCTATTATGGCAGCCATCCTGAACATTAAATCTACTTTGGCTCCCAAGGTCGACTCACTCTGTATTGAGATGGGCCTCCTGCATGAAGATAAAAATGCCTAATGGGACAGGTAGAATACTTCAAATCAACCCTTGCGTCTCTACAAACCACAGTAAAGGAAACGCAAGCACAGCTTGGGTTGTTGCAGAAGGAGGTGAGATACCTACGTGACACGGTGGAAGACCAGAAAGGCAGACCATGCAGAAATAACGCCCGCATTGTGGGTCTCCCAAAATGAACAGAGGGCCAGAGCATAGAATTATAATTGAAACAGTGGTTCACAGATACACTCCTACAAGGCAAACACTCTAAATTGTTCTCAGTGGAAAGAGCCCACAGATTACCGGCAGGTCCTCCTCATCCAGGGGCTCCGCCACGTCCAGTGGTAGAGCTCCTCTTCAACTTCTACGACAGAAATCATATTCTGCAGGTCATAAGAGCGCACAGCCTGTGGACAATTGAAAATGCTATGATCCATATATACCCAGACTACACACTGGCGGTACAACAAAGTTGATCCTTCCTCCTCGCAATAAAGAAAAACCTACGTGAGCACAACATAAAATATGTACACAAAACCAAGGAGTATCATATATTCAGAAACATATATCCAAAAAGCGCAATGTAGGCATGATTCAAATTTCAAGAAAAACTCTTCAAAGCAGGCTTGGCTTCTTCTTATTGGTTTATTATTTGTTTTTCTTCTTCAAAACAGTCACTTCAAATGTTCATCATATAAATTGTCTTACAGCATTACAGCCTACGCGTTTCGTCCTCATGGGGACGTCATCAGGGCTGTAGAAAATAAAAAGAGAAAAGGATACTGTGACTCACTATAATAAATACACAACATTTTAGATCACTTTTTTCCTATCTTTCCTCTCCCTGGTATCCCTTGCTGGAAAGGTTCCTTAGATATAAATCATTTACAAATATCTATCCATCCTCTAACATTAGTCACTCTATGACCATAGTAACCTGCCTATTTAACATTCTAGTTAACAAAAGGAACAATTAAGTAGAACCAAAAAGACAGACCTCTGTGTACATACATTCCACAACGAGCATAGGTTGTAAGCCTATTCCTCACATTGTTGCTTTATACAAACGTTTATGAGTTCATACATAAACATCGCCAATGTGGCTATGACCCCCATTAGGAATGCTTTAAGAAAAAAAAAATTTTTTGCGAAAGCTCACCTCAAGTAAATAAGAATCTATTAGTCTAGAAATCTTCTTTTTAGAAATTCATGCCCGGATGCGGCTAGTGTAGAAAATGAATAATAAACAATCACGTGTCCCAAATCTGATAAAGCAAAAAGAAAACTCTATTGAAGGATCAGGTAAGTGAGTCTTACTTCCTGAGGAAACACAATTTCTGTTTCAAGCGAAATACCATTGTATCATTAAAGTCATTGGGATAATCTTAAGGACTAGAAAAAGCTAAAAAGTCCTGTTAAACCCATTTAATATGAAGCCCCCAAAAAGGGTTTTAAATAAAACCTACCAGTCAAGGTTATTTCATCCCCCACTGTTCGTTCCCTTCTTGTGTTAGAAGTCCTAATACTGATACATAATTCTAAAAACAAATGTAACAAGAATTGCCATTAATAAAAATTGATATCGTCTATGGGAGGTAGCCCTTAACATCCTAAAAAAAGGTCTATAGCATTAGCCTACCTCAGTCCGTATAGATCAAGTAGCGCTCGCATCCATGTTCCGTGACGACCCACCTGGTAAGGAGTCGACAATGGAGTGATTTAAAGTCACGTTATTTAAATCTTTATGTAACCAATCAAAGTTAAGTTAATTTTGCGCCCAGGTGAGGTGAATCGCTCCCGTGACTTCCCTATTACGTCCGCATATTGCGTTCTCCAAGTTCAAAACGGAAGTCCCCCAAGTGTTTCCGGTTTGGTGATTTATCCAATCCGGTCTCATTACGTATTAATCAACGTTTTCAAACACGTTCTCCCCAAGGTCCGCATACTGTGCTGCGTCCTTGCACCAAGCAATAGTGGTCCCGTCCCACGTTAAGCGGAAAACATATAAGTGTTTCCGGTCCGCAGTACTATCAACCAATTAACATCCAGTATTCCGTTAGTCTAGCTGCAGGCACTTGAGCCTGACTTAAGGAAAGGAATTCATAATTACCGTCTCTAGCGTGCTCTTAATGAAGAGCCATATCAAAATTGCACTTTCAAACCTCTTGTTAAAGTATGTGTGGCGCCTAGCTAAAAAGATAAGATATATAATACATCTAGTTCGTGCGTTCAAAGTATGACTGACATGTTTAACCCGACTATCTTCCAACATGAATATGACATGTAAAATGTAATACTCATATACTCCTAACTGTAATCAACCATCTATAATTTGGTGAGCACGCTAGTATTATGCAAAATTCATTTCTGCTGAACATTCGTGGGTGACACCAAAATAGTACTTACAATAGGTCTCCTCAAGTTCCCTTCACTACAAGCATTCCCAATGAGGGGGCAGCCCAACTGGCTTACATAACTTAATACATATACAACCGTCCCCTAATTTTCTACGCCTCGTCTCATCTTTAGATCCATAGGAGTGGGATGCATATTCTCATGGAAAACATATTTAACAAAATTATACTGAAAAGAGATCACCCTTATACCGCAGTTTATAAGACTAGTGGTGGGGGTCCTCCTAAACCTAATAATGCATTTTCCTAAAAAAAGGGGCCACTTGATGATCCTATAAAAAGTGATGCATTTCTGAATCGCTGTTTAACCCTTCTTTCACGGTTCTACAGCGACTGATCCATCTCGCTTCCTCTTTCCTGATACTTAATTCCCAGTCTCCCCCTCTTACACTGGGTTCAATTTTTTGGAGACCATGGAACCTGAAATCTTTTTGTCCCTCATGACATTTTTTTATATGAGCAAAGATTGGTGACTTGACATCTTCATTTAGGATCGCCCTTCTATGCTCCTGCATGCGAATCTTGAGAGCCCTCTTAGTGCTCTCTATGTATATTTTATTGCATGCACAGATCAATACATAAATGACTCCTGTGCTAGTACAGTTAATAAACTGTTTAATTTCATACAATCTAGTACTATTGTATCGAAATTCCTTAGTCTTGTTAAGTCCCCAAGGACACATGTTGCACCCACCACATGTGTAAAATCCATTGGGGGTGACAGGCATCCAGTTCGGTCTAGAAATTTTGGTCGGCTCCACATAATTTCTTGTGATCAAATTATTAATACTGGGGCTACGTCTGTATACTACTTTAGGATTTGTTCCTATCTCGCCCAATAAACCTGGTACTCCCATTAGCAAATGCCAGTTCTTTTTCAAGATCCTAAAAATTTTATTTTTGTCAGTATTGTAACTTGTTACAAATGCCACGGGCCTTTTTAGTTTTTTATCTCTAGGTTTAGGTGCCAATGTAGTTTGTCTATTTAGCTGCCCTATTTTCATAGAAGCAGAGTACAATAATTTTTTGGAGTAACCACGATTTTTTAGTCTGTTCCTGAGTTTTTTTATTTCAATTTCGAAATCACCATCATCACTGCAGTTTCTCCTGATTCTGACCATTTCACCAGATGGTATGCCCTTGATGACGGAGACTGGATGTGAACTGTCTGCCCTCAATATAGAGTTAGTTGCGGTCTCTTTTCTGAACAGTTTGCTACCTATGGAATCTCCCGCCACAAAGAGTTGTACATCTAAATATTCAATCTTTTCATGCTGGAAATTCATGGTCAGTGTTATGTTGAATGCATTATCATTAAGGAAGATTAAGTACTCTTCCATCTGCTGCTTGCTACCTCTCCAAAGAATTAAAATGTCGTCTATAAAGCGACCCCAGAAAAGAATATGATCAGTCCAATTTGCGGCTCTCCGGCTCCAGGCGTGCTCCCTCTCATACCAACCCATAAAAAGGTTGGCATAGGAGGGAGCAAACCTGGATCCCATCGCCGTGCCCCTGATTTGGTGATACCATTCATTTAAGAAAAGAAAATAATTGTTATTGAGTATGAGAGAACTCATGGCCACAAGCATTTCAGAATGTTCTATCAAGCTGGCACTCCTCTTTCCCAAAAAATGTTTCAGGGCTGTTTCCCCTGTATCATGATTGATACACGTATATAACCCCACCACATCCAAGGTGACAAAACTCATACCTTGGAGAACGCAATATGCGGACGTAATAGGGAAGTCACGGGAGCGATTCACCTCACCTGGGCGCGAAATTAACTTAACTTTGATTGGTTACATAAAGATTTAAATAACGTGACTTTAAATCACTCCATTGTCGACTCCTTACCAGGCGGGTCGTCACGGAACATGGATGCAAGCGCTACTTGATCTATACGGACTGAGGTAGGCTAATGCTATAGACCTTTTTTTAGGATGTTAAGGGCTACTTCCCATAGACGATATCAATTTTTATTAATGGCAATTCTTGTTACATTTGTTTTTAGAATTATGTATCAGTATTAGGACTTCTAACACAAGAAGGGAACGAACAGTGGGGGATGAAATAACCTTGACTGGTAGGTTTTATTTAAAACCCTTTTTGGGGGCTTCATATTAAATGGGTTTGACAGGACTTTTTAGCTTTTTCTAGTCCTTAAGATTATCCCAATGACTTTAATGATACAATGGTATTTCGCTTGAAACAGAAATTGTGTTTCCTCAGGAAGTAAGACTCACTTACCTGATCCTTCAATAGAGTTTTCTTTTTGCTTTATCAGATTTGGGACACGTGATTGTTTATTATTCATTTTCTACACTAGCCTATGGATCTAAAGATGAGACGAGGCGTAGAAAATTAGGGGACGGGTGTATATGTATTAAGTTATGTAAGCCAGTTGGGCTGCCCCCTCATTGGGAATGCTTGTAGTGAAGGGAACTTGAGGAGACCTATTGTAAGTACTATTTTGGTGTCACCCACGAATGTTCAGCAGAAATTAATTTTGCATAATACTAGCGTGCTCACCAAATTATAGATGGTTGATTACAGTTAGGAGTATATGAGTATTACATTTTACATGTCATATTCATGTTGGAAGATAGTCGGGTTAAACATGTCAGTCATACTTTGAACGCACGAACTAGATGTATTATATATCTTATCTTTTTAGCTAGGCGCCACACATACTTTAACAAGAGGTTTGAAAGTGCAATTTTGATATGGCTCTTCATTAAGAGCACGCTAGAGACGGTAATTATAAATTCCTTTCCTTAAGTCAGGCTCAAGTGCCTGCAGCTAGACTAACGGAATACTGGATGTTAATTGGTTGATAGTACTGCGGACCGGAAACACTTATATGTTTTCCGCTTAACGTGGGACGGGACCACTATTGCTTGGTGCAAGGACGCAGCACAGTATGCGGACCTTGGGGAGAACGTGTTTGAAAACGTTGATTAATACATAATGAGACCGGATTGGATAAATCACCAAACCGGAAACACTTGGGGGACTTCCGTTTTGAACTTGGAGAACGCAATATGCGGACGTAATAGGGAAGTCACGGGAGCGATTCACCTCACCTCGGCGCGAAATTAACTTAACTTTGATTGGTTACATAAAGATTTAAATAACGTGACTTTAAATCACTCCATTGTCGACTCCTTACCAGGCGGGTCGTCACGGAACATGGATGCGAGCGCTACTTGATCTATACGGACTGAGGTAGGCTAATGCTATAGACCTTTTTTTAGGATGTTAAGGGCTACTTCCCATAGACGATATCAATTTTTATTAATGGCAATTATTTTTTACATTTGTTTTTAGAATTATGTATCAGTATTAGGACTTCTAACACAAGAAGGGAACGAACAGTGGGGGATGAAATAACCTTGACTGGTAGGTTTTATTTAAAACCCTTTTTGGGGGCTTCATATTAAATGGGTTTGACAGGACTTTTTAGCTTTTTCTAGTCCTTAAGATTATCCCAATGACTTTAATGATACAATGGTATTTCGCTTGAAACAGAAATTGTGTTTCCTCAGGAAGTAAGACTCACTTACCTGATCCTTCAATAGAGTTTTCTTTTTGCTTTATCAGATTTGGGACACGTGATTGTTTATTATTCATTTTCTACACTAGCCGCATCCGGGCATGAACCGTCTGAATTTCTAAAAAGAAGATTTCTAGACTAATAGATTCTTATATACTTGAGGTGAGCTTTCGCAAAAAAAAAAAAATTTTCTTAAAGCATTCCTAATGGGGGTCATAGCCACATTGGCGATGTTTATGTATGAACTCATAAACGTTTGTATAAAGCAACAATGTGAGGAATAGGCTTACAACCTATGCTCGTTGTGGAATGTATGTACACAGAGGTCTGTCTTTTTGGTTCTACTTAATTGTTCCTTTTGTTAACTAGAATGTTAAATAGGCAGGTTACTATGGTCACAGAGTGACTAATGTTAGAGGATTGATAGATATTTGTAAATGATTTATATCTAAGGAACCTTTCCAGCAAGGGATGCCAGGGAGAGGAAAGATAGGAAAAAAAGTGATCTAAAATTTTATGTATTTAATATAGTGCGTCACAGTGTCCTTTTCTCTTTTTATTTTCTACAGCCCTGATGACGTCCCCATGAGGACGAAACGCGTAGGCTGTAATGCTGTAAGACAATTTATATGATGAACATTTGAAGTGACTGTTTTGAAGAAGAAAAACGAATAATAAACCAATAAGAAGAAGCCAAGCCTGCTTTGTAAAGTTTTTCTTGAAATTTGAATCATGCCTACATTGCGCTTTTTGGATATATGTTTCTGAATATATGATACTCCTTGGTTTTGGTTATTTGTTTAACTGGTTAAGTGGCCTCTGCGGTGGACCACTCCAAGTTGAGTGTCAAAAGTTTTGTTTACTGTTGTGTTGTGAAAGAATAGTCTCGTAAAGTGCAGGTAAATAGGTGACTCTCGCCGCAGCATTAAGTACAACATAAAATATGCACTGCAATTCATGGCCACCTTGCCGATTCTGCATAATGACCACCTTTTGCATCACACCTAATGCTGCATGGAGCAAGATAGAGCAAACCGGACTGGCAAATTCTAGAGACTCGTCCTACACATCAGGGGGTCCAAGGCAGGAACAAAGGCGTTGCAAGGAGCGTTCTCACCGAAGTCCACAAGAACCCACCAAGAAACAAGCAGAAAGGGAGAAAGTGCAAGCAGTACAGGATGCTGGTCAAAACGAGGCACTTCATTCTGCTTCATCTTCAGACTAACTCAATAAACCACAAGAGGGCATGCCCTCCCTGACATACTCACAGAGGGCAGTCCTGGTAGTAGAAGACCCAGAGGTTACGCCTCAGATGGCAGACGATCTTGTGTAAAAGGACTCATCCAGGTTTGATAATGATATATGTGCATGTGTTTGTCATCAGTAATAGATGATCCGCTACCCCCAACCCAAAGGTAATTATACAGGTGATGGTGGGGCCCAGATCAGGAACCTATATAGGAGGGCACAGTGGGACTCTTTGCAGAATCTGACCCCTTCCTATCCACTCACTTTAAGTGGCTGTTATAGATGTAGGATTTGTTCTTTACTGTAATATCTCATCTTCAATGGGATTCTCTTTTCTATAATCCTTAAATAGGATTATCTTGTTTTGTATTGCATCTGAGTGCGAATGGATAGCTGCCCGTCGGCGCTAGGGCCTCGGGGTGTGAGTTGGGGAGTGTTTTTAAATAGAATGTTCAATCCTTGCCCAAATGAGTATCTTATTATTACTAAGACTGAACTTGTTCATCCTTCTGTTGTGCAATGTGTATACATACGCACAAGTGCAGGGGACACTTTACTAGGAAGGCAGACCGTAGACTCACACATAATAGCTTTTATTGCATGCACGGGCGCACAAATTGAGAACATTACACTTCTTATTTGGACTGTGCGCAGATTAGCCGGCTGTCCAAAATGGCATAGAGTACATCAATATTTGAGAAGAAAAGCGGTCACCATTGCACTACTTCAAGAAATGTATTTTAATACACAGATACTCAGGGCCATGCGCAAAAAATGGAGGGGCACTTGAGCTATGGAGAACCCTGAAATGGGTAGCACCAGGGACACCACTTGCAATACAGTCTATATGCACTGACGCGAAGAGGCGATACACGATCCTAGAGGGGATATTAAATGGTCAGCCAGTGGCACTAGTATCGCTTTATGTCCCGAATTCCCAACAAGCCCAATTTTTCTATCACTCACGCCGGCACTATTGCAGAATCCTGATGTACCCATAATTTGGGGTGGAGACTACAATTGCACTCCCACTATGACATTAGATAGCTCTCAACCGCCAGTACAAGGCACCCAAACTATCGCCCTCTCACATCATTTGCTGACCTGGTCTACCAGAGCTCACTTATACGATGTATGGCTTGAACTACACCCTACACTCAGCGAACACACTTACTATTCTGGTCTTCATGACCTTCATACTAGAATAGATTTAGTATATTGCCCATCAGGGGCTCTCCCAATGTTAACTCGGGCTGATTATCACCCCGCACACTCTTTGATCATAATGCGTTGCAACTATGCTTGACATATGATCCTATAGGATCCAGCATTCCTACTTGGTGTCTTCCCTTAGAAACGCTCAAAGATGCACCGCTACATGATTCACTCATAGAAGCAGTGACAACCTACTTCTTAAGCAAGAAGGGCACAGCCTCAAACACTGGCATAGAATGCGACACACTCAAGGTGGTCCTATGAGGACATATGATAAAAGCAGTATAAGGGACACATATGACACTCACTAGGGAAAGAAAAGGGCTGGAAGATGACATACGGAGTCAAGAACAGCAACTACCCGGAAACCCACAAATAGCACCAAGAATAGCACAAACCTGGTTAACTCACAAAGAAACACTAGGCAAGTTATGTACACTAGATTATAAGAGGTACCTAATGAAAAAACAAGGGGGACAAAGCTAGCAGGACACTAGCCTGGTTGTTAAAATCAAAAATGACCCGTACACCAATTACCGACATACATAATTTAGAAGGCCACCTGGTCAACACACAAGCTGAGATCAACTCAGCCTTTCAAAAGTATTGTGCAACACTCTATATTACACCCTCAATGCAAGCGAGAACCGACAGGCCCCAGTGAGGCAACAGATCATGTCATTTAGATGTGGCCCCGGATGATGTTTCCTTGCGATTGCGGTATTTGGGATCCCCATGTCCACGCAGATGCGGATCTTTGAGGTGTTCTTCTTAGGTACTGCCACAATCGGAGACACCCAAGGCGTTGGTCCTTCAGCAGGTTCAATTATATCCTTTGCTAGTAAGCTTGTTATTTCCTCTTCAACTTGTGGATGTAGGTGAATTGGTACTCGTCTATGACGCTGGGCCTCCGCCTTGATTGCTTCATTGATATGTAATGTTATCTGTTTTCCTTTTAGCTTGAAAAGACCCTTCGATATAGCTGGGTATTCTTGTAGGATGTATTCCATTTTCGACATGTAGTATGTCATTGCCAGTAGCCCCATTACCTGGGCCATCATGTTGCTGAGCAGGCATGGTGTCTGGTTGTCACCCTTAAGCACATGTATTTCTTCTTGGTATGATCTGCCTTTATACGTTAGAGCGTCCGTGAATTTTCCCATGTTTTCTACCAGCCGTTTGGAGCCTCATTTGAACACATCCACGGTCGATGGTGATAGCTGTGGTTTCACTCTCATTTTTTGGTATTCTAACATGCACATGATGTTGCAGGTTGCTCTACTGTCAAGCACGAACTTGGCTTGGTGGTTCCCTACGCCGATGTCCACAGTGGCCGTTTTCTTTATTTGTTATTTTTCCAAAAAATGAAGGTGCTCTGTCTCTTTGGCTTCTCTTGGTGCGTCTGACATTAGTATAGTCTTGCCTCGCTCACAGGCGCTGCCGTCTCTTCTGACTCGTTGGAGGAGCTGCGATTGGCCGTTTCCATATGTCGTGGGTATCTGTTACTGGTCATCTGCGGTCTCATTGTTCTGACTCTGCCTCTTTCACTTCTGAATTGTCTGGTCATGCACGTGCTTGAGAAATGAAAATGATTGTCCCTGTTGCACTTCCTGCACTTATAAATTATTGTTGTGCAGGCACCAACGTGTGGGAATTCGAGGCCACATCGATAGCATATATGTTTGCCCTTCTTTGGTAGGACCAGCGCCTGGAATTCTTTCTTTTTGAAGTTAGCCAGTGTCGTGATGTGCTAACGCCACTCTCTTCTCCTTTCCCATCTCCATCTGCTTAGCGTGCTCCGTGGCCGTGCTTCCGCGCGAGCCATCGTCAATATCTTCTCCACATCGTTGGTTCCTTCAGAACGCGTGCTCGGAACTCCACTGATTGACAACCTTCGATGATGTGCAGTCTTATTGCTTGCTCATTGTCAAATTTGTCAAACTCGCAGTATGCGACCAGCTACCTTAGTCTCGTTGCAAAGTCTTCCAGGATGTCTTCTCCTTGCTGGCATGCAGTGTTGAATGTATATCTTTCAAAATCAACGATGCGTTGGGAGTCAAATTTCTGTGTGAGACACTGCATCACTCCCTTGTAATCTGCGGTTTGGTCGGCGGGGAATGTTAATAAGAGATGTTCTATTTCATCCCCTGAGAGATTCATTAGTAGGTGCAGTTGCTTGCTATCGGGACTTCTGTGGCACTCATATAGTGCTCAAATTTCCTGATCCATCTTTCCCACCTGATGCCCGCTTGCAGTTCCGATAGGCTGAATGGTAATGGCCTGCGGAAATAGGCTTGCATGCTCTGCTTCTCCTCATTGTCACTCATTTTCCTTCCTTGGCACTCCTCTGTGCTTCTTCCTCTTCTATTTCCTTTAGTTCTTTATTTGTTCATTTGTTTCCCCTTCATTGTGCTTTATTTCCCTTGTTTTCTTCTTCTTGTTGAGTCTTTTCGCACTTTTTTTCTGTTTTTCTATGTCTTTCAATGGCCGCCTGACTTCAAAATGCCAGACTCTTATTCCTTGCTTCTGATTGGCTCAGTTGCCTGACTCCAAAATGGCTGCAGTAGTCTTGCAAGGTTTCTTTGTCTCTCTCGCTTTGCCTGACCTCTTAAAATGGCCGCTGCTCGTTTCTCGCTTTTAATTGGCCCGGTCTGCCTGACTCTAAAATGGCTGCCATAGTCTCGCAAAAGTTTGTTCAAACTAACGTGCGTCTTTCTGCTTTCAGCTTCAGTTTTCTATGAGCGTTCTCGGATGCTGGTGCTTATTTGCTTTTCCGCTCACCGGCAGATGCTCTCCTTATTTCTTTATGCGCACAGCCTCAACCGCGCTCTTACCGATGTGTCGGCGGTCAGGGTGGGCTCCCGCATCGCTGTTGTCTGGCTGCACTACTCGGACCAGGGTGGGCTCCTGGCTCCGCTTTTCCTTTCACCGTCACGTCACTCATCACGGTGTTTCTTGAGTTGGCCAGCGGACCAGGGTGGGCTCCTGGTTCCGTTGCGCTTCTTCTCAGGGAGACAAACGGTCTGATCCACTTCTACCCTTTGTATCCCGCCTTTGTTCGCCAGATGTCGTGTCTTGATGATCACAGGAGACAGGTAAGGATCACCAATACTTTATTCTTTAACAGCCTGTTGTTCCCGTGCCCACGCATGTCTGGCCACATCATTTCCTCACTCTGCAAAGCCCCCTTCCACACCCTTGACCGGATGTGGTGTCCAGTTCCCTCAGTGTCCACCTCGTCTCTTGCAAGGTCCTAGTGCCATGTCTCCAGGTCGCTACACCCATAACAACCAGAAGACATTACTAGAATGGCGGGGAGGATTGCATACGACAATTTCAAAACATCCTGATAATATCTTAATGTCCACAGCACGTAGCTGCTGGACTCGATACATACAGTCCACGTGTTCACCTCCACCCAATTCCCCTGTCCTATCTCTGGAGGTGCTCCACAATACTCTGAGAGACATTCAGCGCCCGTAAATAACAGAATGGCAAGCAGCTGGACTCACAACGTGGGGAGATCTATTTAGTGATTCCACGCAGAATTTGAAACACTAGTAAATGATTATGGGATACCCCCTGGATCGTTCCTCTTATATGCATGGCTAACACAACGATTATCCCAAATATGGGGTACAAGACTAGCTGAACCAGTAACATCTGACGTACTCCAAACATTTCTGACACACGGCACGGGTAGGAGAACAATCACTATGATCTATACTCCACTCAAACGGGATATCACGTCCCTTATTGACCCTCCTCAGAGAATATTGGGATACTGTACCCAAGACTACAACTACAGATAAACATTGGACACAAGGTTTAGCATGCCCAAAAATAATACCAATAAATGCACAAATCAAATTCACACAATGTAACTATTTATACCACACCTACTTAACCACACACATATTAGCAAAGATGTATGTGGACTCATGCAACATCTGTCCCGTTGCCACAACAATGGAGCCACGTTCATACATATGGTGTGGGACTGTTCGAATATAAGAATATATTTGAACGAGGTGAAAACTTTTTTATCAGGAGCCACCGAAACAAACAGTGGTAGCGCAAGGGCAACATTTCCTATTAGGAAATACCAAGCGCACTGCCGGGAGGAAAAATATTAATAAATGTATAGACCTGTCACTCAATCTAGCTAAACATCGACTAGCTATGGCGCGGAAATTAAGCCCACCTTCAGGTATTTGTACCTGGTTCACAGACCTCAAGACAGCACTAATCGCAGAACACTCACAACTGCAGGACATCACACATACACAAAATATAGGGACCAAACATCCTGAGTGGCAAAAATACTTAACTCATTTGGAATCAGAGCTGCAGAAATGTGAGCATATTACACCGCCACACGACACTGCACCCCCACCTCGATAATGCATCGTTAGGAACTGCCTTTTCTTGATCAATCTTAGTTGGGACCACCGCAACAATCTTAACCCCGCGCTGACCGCCTACACCCCCACCTCCCCCTCTGTGTCCCAGTAAGGACATAATTGTCCATAGAATTTACATCTCTCCTCGGGCGTCACCAGGCTACGAATCAGCTCTTCGTCACCACGCACATACCAGCTTATTTGTTAAGTGATGCACTGCACACCACACAACACGATGTAACAAGCACGTAAAGGTAAAATGCAGAAGGTAGCCAGGTCTCATACATTTTCAGGGCATTCACTGTTCATAACTAACGTTAGTTATATTTCGCAGTAGTTGCATTGAATAATATAAGTACAGCAGTTATATAATGTGTTTTCAAATACTTGCATATACCTTACGGTTGTGTAACTCCGATATTGAGTGCCACATACCATATGTCAGATCTCAATGCGTGTATGTCCTTAAACTGCAATGGTACTCAAATGTGTTGTCTTGAAAATCAATAAAATGTATTAATAAAAAAGTAGTATGCTGGCTATCCTTTAGCACTTCGAGCTCAGGACTTAACTATGCTACATTAATTTGAGATGCAAGAACACATTCAAAATGTAATGTAGTTAAGATGCAAATATCTAACGTGCAACCCAAAGTTTAATTCAAATATTACACCTGTACTAGATGGCACTACAATGTCACCAGAGAAAATAAAATAAAATTAAACAAACATTTTTAACAAATTAAATGAGACCACAGTTTATAAGGGATACCAACCTGTAACTTTCACATTTATTACATGATGTAAAAATACATCAAATCGAACCTACGTTTGTAGAGGGAAGAGGGTAAGTGAGTGGAAAATCCAGGAAGTTTGAAAGCAAAGTCCAGTAGAAAATGTTGCCTACATGAGATGATTGCAGGCAATCTCCAAAGAGGGTTTTCCATTCCCATGTCTCAGCAGGCTTCAGGAGGAATGCTGTTGGCAGAAGGCTTGCAGTGAAAAACACAATACATTGAAGACGCCTCAAACGGCTCAAGCTGGAAACGAGGTCACGGATTCCACAACATATGTTTTACTGTGAGCTCTCTATGTATGGAGTTTGAGAAGCATAGACACGCTTTCACAGGGAGTTGTCACAAGTAGTGTCGTAGGGCTTCTAGATAGCAGATTAGCCTGTTGATGGCTTGTGGTGAAAAGTTTTTAGGTACTAGACAAATCTGAGTGGGAGCAGGAAATGATAGAGGCTCACAAAGATGCCATCTACTCATTTCAATGACATAGCATCTCACCATCTTGATGTTTTGTAAACTCACATTGAAGGGCATATTTACAAGTGAGTGGCGAAGCATGGCGTTAAGCAAACATTGCTAACGCCATGCTGCGCCATTTTGAAAATGCAGGGATGCGCCGTATTTACAATGGTACGGCACATCCCTGTGTTTTCCCTAGCGCTGGCGCTAAACTCAGTTGCCTAGTGCCAACGCAGTCACCCTTGCACCATGGTGCAAGGGTGCCTCCATTGAGGGAATTATTGTTTATGTGCAGGAAGGTGTCCCTTCCTGCACATAAACAACCATTCATGTGGATTTGCAGTTTCTATGTGTGCTGCACAATCATTTCGCCATGTTAAGACCAGGTTTTCCCAGGTTTTCCCTGGTCTAATTTTGGCACTGCCCCATATTTATGCCACCCTTGTACATAAGGGGAATGTCAAAATCAATGAGTGTTGTGGCAGAACACCCACTGTAACACCCATTGCCCGCCCCTTTATTACAAGGCGGCGTTAAGTCACATTAAGTGGCTGAACACTGCCTTATGAATAAGGCAATAGGATTATTGACATTGGAACGTCACAAAAAGTAATGTTCCAAAGTGATGTTCCTGTGATGATAAGCCCTTGTAAATATGCCCTTGATTGTCTGGCAGAGTTTGTTTGCAATGAAACTTAGATGCGGCAACCTTTGAAACCTCAGGTTCTGGTTCAACAATCACTTATACGTGTAAGGGGCTTTGCATTTTACTTTTCTCCAGCACATCTTCAAAGCTCCAGAGGAACCAATCGTTGGTGTGGCCAGAGTTCCTTTGGTGCCTTCGTACAGGGCCATTTGATATATTGCTGCTGGGCTTACAGAGCATTTTATGCTGGTCTTCTCTAGGAATGTTTTATAAACCTGATGGTCCACACTGGCCACTTGCATCTAAGTGAGTGATCTAACCTCCACCAAGTACTCACGCATTATCTTTCAGGCCGCCTTTTGCCAAGTTCTCAAAAGGATGGAATTTTATTCTGGCTCAAAACTACCCAACCCTTGCTACTTAAAGTGCCATTTTGACAGTGACACAAAGAAAAAACTGCTGTCCTTAAGAAGCACTTCAAGAATGACTCTAGGTTTTACATTCAGAGTTCTTCCAACAGTGCAAATGGAAATTATTGTACTGTGTGCCTACGTATTGTATGAACAGATTAATATACACTGCGAGGAACTTAATTGAGGCAGCAGTTATTCAAGATTGTGAAGAATGCTTAGATATTCTACGGATAAGACTCTAGTTTCAGAGTGACATCTGTTTGAGCCCAAGATACCACATACCACACTTTGACACATTGAGCATGTTACCCTTTGGTTTTGTATCTGGCCTGTTGTCTGCTTTCAACCTGTCTTGTTCTACTGTCATCCATTACCTATTGAATGTGCATCATAAAACGTTATCTCATTTATTGATGTCAAAGTAATCATCGATATGAGAACTTCACCCTGTCACTCGGAAGGAATGCGTAATAGGCATATGCTGCTTGTGGTATGCTTATATTTGGGGCATTGGGAATATAATTTTACTTTTGATATTGTTAGTTTTCTTAACTCTTGCACATTCAACTATTGCACGTTTCATTGGTCTACCTCAAAACACTACAATTGGCATCTTTGGGCTTCAGGAATAAGAAAGAGGGGCACATTAAGCTCAATGTATACCACGACAGTTAGGATATCTCACTGAGAAAAACTGGAAAGAAAAAAAAGTGGTGAGTAGTGTTAGAACTTGGGTGTCTCTAGAGGCATGCACCCTGTCCAAGTGGGTACCATAATCCTAGTCAGGGTAAGCCAGATACAAAACTCAAATGAACCTGTGCTCTCCCTCTGGTAGCTTGGCACAGCAGTCAGGAGTCGCTTAAGAGGCAATTTGAAAAGTATTTGTGCAACACTAAAATGTTACTAACACAGTGAACACACCACAAGAAGACTTCATGCCAGTTTAGAAAAATAGAGAATGTTTATCAGAGTAAAAGCAGACCAAAACAAACAAAACTCCAATCAGTAGAAGCAGAGATATGAATTTTTAAAGATTACATCCAAAACAGTGCTTAGAAGTCAATAGCATTAAACGGTTACAAGAGGTCGCAATAGACTAGGGCAAATCCAAAGTTCAGTGAATGTAGGGCAGGCCGGCTACAGAACACATGCAGGGCTTACTAAAAAAGTACCTTTGAATGGAGCAAGGGTGGACGTTGAAGACTTAATGTGTCTGTTCCGACTCATGTAGTCAGGTCAATGCGTTGAATTTGAGCCTTGCAGTTGTCAAAGAATCGACGCTTCATCGAAGTCGAGCCTCAGAGTGGTGCCTCCAGGTTGCCACCTTGTTGTCGGCTAACCTAGCAGTCAGGACCTGCATCGGTATTGATTCGGCACTGCCTCAGCGTCAGAGGCCACTGCATCAGTTCCAATTGGCAAAAAGGTGTTACTGCGTTGATTTTTGCAGAAAACAACTGCAGAACCCACTTGTGAGGGCCAGGGCTGGAGGGGACACTACAGGCAAGAGTAGGCCTCACAAATAGCAGAGTGCGGCAGCACCAACAGAGTTGCAAGAAGTCTTTTGTGGTTCTGAGATGTCAGAGAACAGGAAGCAAGCCAATGAGCCCTTGGAGAAACTTTGGTTCAAGGATCTAGAGACGAGCTCCAGTCCTTCTCCCTACCAGGAAAGTAGCAGCAGGCAGCAGGCCGACACAGCAGAGCAGGTAGCAAAGTTACAGTCCCTCCGCCAGCACACAGCTCTTCTTCCAGACAGAATGTCCATGGTTCCACAAAGGTCTGTTTCGATGGTGTAAGGGGTCCAGTATGGATACCTCAATGTGCCTTTGAAGTGAGAGAGACATCAAAGAGGAATTTAAAGATCGCAACGTCAATGTCTTTCCTGCCCTGGCTCTAGACTCACTACAGGGGTTATGCAGCTCTTTTTGTGGGGACGGGCACAGCCCTATTCAAGTGCAAGTGTCAACTCCTTCCTCCAAAACTACCTCAGGAAGGTGCATCAGCATGGTGACGGGCCATGAGTATTTACACGTCACACCCAAGCTCCCTTTGTGTGACTGTCTAAGGGAAATGCACAAAGCCCAGCTGTTACCCAACTCAGATGTGTATTGAGAGACAGGCAGCAGCACAAAATGGTTTAAATAAGAAAATTCAAACGTTCTAAAAGTGGCATTTTCAGACTTAAAATTTAATATACGACTACACCATAAGTTGTGATCATAAATGTTGAGTCCAGAGACCCAAAAATCCAAATCTACATATTTTCTTAATTGTAAATTACACTTAAAAGATGGTTTAAGGCAATCCCAATGTTAACTTTTTGGAGAGATAGGCCTTGCAGTAGTAAAAAATGAATTTAGCAGTTTTTCACTTCCAGAGCATGTCAAACTCAAAAGTACATGTCCTATCTTTTAAATACACTGCTCCCTTCCCATTGGGCTGCCTTGGGCCTACCTTAGGCATGATGTATATGAAATAAAAGGGAAGGTTTGGGCCTGGCAAGTAGGTTAACTTGCCAGGTCGAAACGGCAGTTTAAAACTGCATTAACAGTGACAGGTCAGAGACATGTTCAAAGGCTACTGAATGGGCGGCACAATCAGTGCTGCAGGCCCACTAGTAGCATTTAATGTACAGGCACTAGGCACAAAGAGTGCACTTTACAAGGGACTTACAAGTAAATTAAATATGCCAGTTGTGGATACACCAATGTTACCATGCTTTGAGTCCAGGGCATATGCACTTTAGTACTGGTTGGCAGTGGTAAAGTGCCCAACAGGAGATTAAAAGGCAAAAAGGCAGGGGAAACACACCAAGGATGCCAGGTCTAACAGGTGTAATTATTACATTAGGATAACCCACTGGTAATTAGTCTGGGTTGTATACCAGTCAATTGCTTTTTGCCCATTCTGCCACTACAGACAGGCACCAGACTTCTGCAAATAAGTCTTGTTCCTGCTGAAATACGAAACATACAGCTTTAGCAGCCAAGCCAGGTTATGTGCTGGCTCTATAATAGAAATTAAGTTGCACCTCACTGATAATACCTAATAATGTTGAAACGGATTTTGGTTTACTTCTGTTCCAGTTCACAGAGGACGTGCCCCCACAGTCCTGGCTGGGACATTCATATCTTTGCGTCAGCCAGCGAGCATAGGCACTGTACAATTGCGTGAAAGAGCACTGGCATAAATTTTGCCTACAGTGACTTCATCTGATTGCGAGGGTAATAAAGCCATGCACACCAGAGACACTTTGGGGCCGAGTACGATGTCATTCAGAAAGGCTCTGAATGGGATTCGGTATCTCAGAATCCAATTCGGAAGCTATGGCCCACATGCATCATTGTGTCTTTTTGCATTTCTTAATTTGCGAAAAATAAGGAATCGCAAATTAAGAAATGCAAAATGATATGCATCAATATTTTCGGTATTCTTTTGGGATTCGGTAAAAATCGCAATTTTTACCGAATCCCAAAGAAATACCGATTTCTTAACTTAATTTTCGCAATTCCCATTGATTCCTATGGGCCAAAAGGCCCAAGGGAGTCAATGGAAATTGCGAGTGGCACTTAGAAAATTTCATGGGTGCAGGGGGGGTCCAAAGGACCCCCCCATGCACCCCTGAAATGTATTTTTCGCATCATGTTGCACACACACATGTCCTAAGGACATGTGTGTCCGTAACATGAATGTTGAAAAAAAAACATTTTACACATTTTACACACTTTTTCCAAATTTACCGAGTGGTTCAACCACTCGGTAAATTTGGCACCCTATTTGCGAATTTTCACTTTTTAAAAAAATGATGCATTGCTTTTAAGAAATCGCACATCTGCGACTTCTTAAAAGCACCCGCAATTTTAGAATTCGCACACATGTTACGAATTCTAAAATTGCTTCATGCATCCCAAAAAGCACTTTTGCATTCGCAAACGGCCGATTTTAAGGAATCGCACCGTTTGCGAATACAAAAATGCTTGATGCATGTGGGCCTATGTTTCTGACAAATCATACACCTTTCCAACAGACAGATTATGATGCCTGGAAACTGCTTGGCCTGTCTAATTTGGTTGAAGTCAATGCAAGTCTGACCAAACAATGTTGGGAAGCATTGTAATCGGTTGGTCGGACTCGCAGAACATGATTGAGATGAAAACGATTACAAAACCGATTATGTCGGAAGACTTTCCGAACGATATCGTAATCGGCCCCTTTGTGGTTGCATCAAGGATATTTTCTGTCTGGTTTAGATATAGGATCAACATTGACCCGTGTAATTTTGATGGAACTGGTAATTGTGGCTACCAGCAAAAGTGGAATTACGAGGTTATTGAGAGTTTCATCAGCCGAAATCTCAGACAGAGTCTAGGGAAACATTTGTAATTTCCAGAGGAAGGGGACCCAAAATGATCGATTCCCATGGCATTTCCTCATTTCTCATGGGATTCCCAGGGTTTACCTTGGAATTCTTGTTAATTCCACATACCCAAAGCTAACAGGACCCACACACTCCTTTACCACCCCTCCTCCTCCCCACTCTCTGGTATTGTGAACTCTTAGGCGTGCAAGACTAACTTCCGGGCACTCGTAATTAGGCCCGGATATGGCTTGAAAGGTGTAACAAAGTCATTTACTTTGATTAAATTTAGCTTTTTATTTTATATAAAGCAATTGGTTTTGTGACAGAAGCAAGCAAGCACGTCCCTTTCATAAATGTTGCTTTTGCTCTTAAACACCCAAGGGTCTTAAGGCAAAGATACTTTTTACTTCCACAACAGTTTTGAAACTTGATATCGTAGACTTCATTGCATTACTCTACTGCCATTAGGTTGAAGATTACACCATATAATTAAGAAATGGTCCACAAACTTAAATTGGGAAATCCTGCAAGGCTAAACCTTAAAGCCTGTTTTATGCTGCAAAGCTTTCAAATGTTTGTCAAAAAGCATTTGAAAATACTATTCGGTACCATAGCTCATCGTGCTTTAGCAAAGATAATATTTAGAATGAAGTAATAAAAACAGTGCTTGGAGAATGACATGTTCAGCATTTCGACACTGTCGCTCATTCAACCACTGCCGCCTTCAGCAACGAAGCATAATGTTGTGCAAAGCGCTTTCAAGATATAGATTTGTCTTTTTTATGAGCTACCTATAGTCATACGAAGATCCATTTTAATGGACACAAATTTCTTCCAAGGCATTGACCTTGTTATGACTGTCCAACTACAGTGCAGTATAGTGCTTTACGACTCGTGCAGTTACTGGCAAGCATTCATTGCCTCTGGCCATGTCATTTTTAGAAATCGTTTCCTGATACACCAATAAAAATATACTTTAGAAAGAGATTGGTGTTACATTGAATTTTTTATATTTTATCTTGCAAGAAGAAAAGGCAGGCTGTGAGCAGGATGTTATGGTGGATGGTCTGAAGTCAGTTGTAACCCCCCCCACCACCACTTAGATCATACTCCAAGCCAAGCCGGTCTGACTGAACATCTAAGAAAGCTTTAAGGGATGTCCCAATCCTCCAAGAACTGATAGGTCGCCTTCTTCATTCCTACATATGAAGTATTGCTTACAAAGCAGTAAATCCAAACAGCCAACCATACCTGGTAAGGACCAACATCTCCTATGGTCAAGAAGAAGGGATCCCGCCGCCCACAGAAGCAGCATAGAAAGGCTTGACAGTGCAGGGAGCAAGAGGTAAGTCTGTCTTCAGACCTCTTCTTGCTACCACCAGGGACATGGAACTACATCCTCATCTAGATCCAGGATGCCTCCTTCCTCTCCACTTTTGAAAGGAAATAAAGGCCCCTTGAGTCCAGCAGTATCTCTGTGACGCAATTGCTTTGAATCTAAGTTCACACTTTATAAAGTACTTAATTTGTCATAGTTCTGTGGCTTTCAGCTTCATTTCTCACCGGCTTTAGTTGAAAATGTTACGCAATTATATTAAATGGTGCTCAATTGTGAACAACAGATAGATAATAATGGTGATCATCAACAATAACAAATGTGCAAGCAGCGTAAGAGGATATAAATTGAGGGCCATAATAATATACCTCCTATTCATCACTGTTTGTCTCCTCCACGAATTAAATGCATTAAACATCGGATAAAGCAGGCTATGCTGCCTCTAACCACACATCGCCTTTGGAAAAATCCGGACCCCAATATACCTGGAAAATGATGCTTTTTGTGTTAACAACTCAAACGTACCAGTAGTCTTCAATTAAGCTGTGTTTTTAAGCTGGGTCTAGCCAGCTTGTACCACTACTATTGCTGAGCCAGAAAGGAGCCTTGGGGTGAAGGCATCACACTTACTGCTTTCCGTTCCACATTACCCTTAAACTCACTTCCTTGTCACTTTCATAGCTCATGACATCTCCTTCCCCATGTACCATGTGTAAACAGTACATATACTTATTGCTTATCTTGCCTTGAAGATATAGTCTTATGACGTTTCTGACTTCCTGCCCAATCCATAAATTAGAGTGGAATTTTGCAATTGGGGTTGGCCACATAGTAAAATACGGTGGCTGAGAAAGGTAGGTGTCCTCTGTCATGGTTCATCCACAGTTTCCCTCCTGCCCTACTGTGATAAATTGGTTTGTTTGTTGAATAGGAGGTGACCACAAAAGTAACTAAATTAGCCCAGACTTAACCTTGTGGTAGCTTGGCACAAAACTAGTCGGCTTAACTTAGAGGCAATGTGTATTTATGCAGCACACAAACAGTAATAAAGTGAAAACATAGCACAAGAAAAATCTCATCCGAGTTAAGAAAAATAAAGTACATTTTAATAAAATATTTGACACCAAAACAACAAAAATCCAGTCAGTATAATCATGATGAATTTTTTAAGTTTTTAGTAAAAACTAAAAGATCAAAGCGCCATCCATAGACATCCATCCATAGACATCTAGTTGTGCAAGATTGAGTCAAAGTCAAAAAATATGGCTGACCACAATGGAGTGAAGGTCAGATACAAAAAGTGGATTGAGCCAAGTCTGCACTTATCTTTGGACTTAAAAGACATTTTTACGAAAATGTTCAGAGAAGGTAAAGTTCAGCAGGGTAATGCTGTAGATGGAGTCCAAGAAAGGACCATCATCGTTCAGGAGCAGCTGAACAACGCTGTGTTGAAGATTTCTACATACGAACTTAGTCTCTTCTTTGGAAGCCAAAAATATCAAGTGGGACAAGGCAGGAGACTGTAACCAATTAGAGTTCCACGAGGGACGATACCCCTTTGGCAAAGGACTGCTGAACAGGATTTGTTCTGCTGCAAAGAAGAAAGTAGCAGGTGCTACCGCGAAGTCCGGCAGACCGGCAATGAACCTATGGTGGATAGAGCCACAGGTAAGTATTGGTCTTCCCTTGCAGGGTCTGTTTTTGCTAAAAAAATTATAAGTTCCAAGTCTGCGATTTTGGATTTTTGGGCACTTTCAGCACCACCACAAAAGGGTCAAGGACTGGAGGGGTACCACTTGGGGGGGTTGGGACTCACTCAGGCTGGGACCAGTTGCGAGTTGAAGATGGTAGGAGTCAGTTTTATCCCTGTGGCTCTGAATAGGAGGCCAGCAAACTAGCTCTTGGAGTCAGTCTAGCAGTCATGGGTTTCAGTGATGAAGTAGAGCTCAAGCAGCAGGGCATCCCTCTGAGGGTACAAGGCAGGCACTAGGCAGCGAAGCAGTACTACCAGTTGTTGAAAAGCAGTCTTGTGGAGTACACAGCAGCAGACAGTACTCTGAGAGTCCTTCCACAAGTCCAGAAAGTGAACTGAAGAATTGGTCTGAGAGTCCCTTTTCTATACCTGGTGCCTTCTTAGAAGTACCTGGAATTCCCTTCTCCCCTGCCCTGGCTCCAATCTGGCTGCAGAGACAATACAGTGATGACAAGTCCTTTGTGTGAAGACAGAGCACATACTATTATGTTGCAAGTGGGGCTGTGCCCATTTCTGCCTCATGCCCATCCTACCAGAAGATGGCCCATTCAGGCACACCTAATCTCTCTATTGTGTGACTGTCTGGGAGGAATTCACGAATTCCAACTGCCAAATACCCCCAGTCATGTGACCTAGGGCAGGCTGTAGGCACCAAATAGAAAAGGTCAGAAAAATACCAACTTTCTAAAAGTGGCATTTTCAAAATTGCTATTTAAAGAGAATTTTTAGTTACAATTTAATTGATGCCACCACAGAATGTTCACCTGTTCAAATCAAAAGTTAGCACATATTAAATGTAATAAGGTAACCCAATGTTATCCTATGGGACAGGTCGGCCTCACAGTAGTGGAAAATGAATGTAGGAGTTTTTCACTACCAGAACATGTTAAACTTAAAAGTAGATGTCCAACCTTTTAATACAATTCATGCTGTGCTGGAGGCTACCTAGCACCTACCTTAAAGTGGACAGACATGCAATAAAAGTGGAGCTTAAGGCTTGACAAGGGGGTTATATTGCCAAGTTGAATTGGCAGCTTAAAACTGTAATCAGGCTGTGATGGCAGGCCTGGAACAAGGTTTAAGGAGCTACTTAAATGGGTGGCACAGTAAATGTGGCAGGTCCATTAGTAACATTTAATGTACAGGCCTTAGCTATATGGTGGGCCATATAAGTACATTTAATATTCAAATAAGGTGCAAGACAATTTTACCATGTTTAAGGTAGTGAGCACAAGCACTTTAGCACTGGTTAGCAGTGGTAAAGTGCATAAAGTCCTAAAACTGATAAAAATTAATTTTGCAGAAAATAGAGGGAAGACCAACCCAAGGCTGACAGGTCTACCACATGTACCCTCAGCTGAAAGTGGGGAGAACTAACCAACCCACTGGAATTTCTTATCACTAAGTTGGAAGGACTTGGACAGACCATCAGCACTAGAGTGTTCTGAACCAGGACAGTGTTCAATTAAGAAGTTCATTCGCTGTAGGGACATGGACCACCTCAACAGTTTGGGATTCTCTCCCCTCATCAGCCATCTGAGGAGTCTGTGGTCTGTCTGAACCTGGAAGTGAGTCCCAAACAGGTATGGTCTCAGCTTCTTCAGTGCCCAGATCACAGCAAAGGCTTACCTCTCGATAGGACTCTGCCTCTGTTCCTTGGGAAGTAGCTTTCTAGCGATTAAAGCTACAGCTTCGTCTAGGCCCTCTTCATTGAGCTGTGACAAGACTGCCCCGTCTGAAGCATCTGTATATACAATGAACTCTTTGGAAAAGTTGGAGGCGTGGCTAAGCCGCCGACCAAGCTGGTCACGCGGCATTGAAGCTCCGCCAGCAGATCCAGCTCAGTGGCGACATCCCTCATATACATGGGAGCGTTCACCCCCGTGCTTGGCACCGCTGTACTGCAGCATTCATGCTGAACACGGCGATCTGTTTGAGGTGCGGAGTGGTGGCTCCGTAGTGGGCGCCCAGCCTCAGACGAGCGGTGGGCCTAGGCACGAGGCAGTTGCAGCCTGCACTCTATCCGCTCAGCACTGCGAGGCGGAGACCGGTAAGGACTGATGCCGGACTGTGGCCGTGATCCATTGGGGTAGTGAGTGCGCCAGGCACGGGCCAGCTTGTTTGCTTGCTCCCCCCCTCTGGCCTTGATTGCTTGGCTGGGCCATGGCCATGTTCGGCTGCCCCAGTCCACATTACTCGCTCTTCCCGCTTCGTTGAGGACCCATGGGGACAGGGCATGCGAGCGAGCCTGTGCGGTGGCCACCCAGTCACTGCGAGGTGGGGAACAGGGGGGGAACCCAGGTGGGCCCGCCGCTGCCCGAGCCCGGCCACTTCCCAGCGAAGATTCTGCCTCCAAGCAACTTACACTGCATGAGCCCCACAGCCATAGGGTCCGATGCCTTGCCCTTACCCCCACTCTGGGAGACCTGTGAATTGCTGCCACCACACTGATCCGACTGGAGGTGTGGATGGGCATCATGCCCGGTGCCGGGGACTCTAATCAGTCATCAGCTCTCTGCGCATTGCTTGCCGCGGGCCCTCTGGCCTCTTCCGGGGCTCCATCACATTTGCATCTCGCGCTGGGAGACCGACCATTCAAGCCCGCCTGGGCCCTCCAACCTGTGCACTGGCCGTCATGGGTCCCCTGTTTGTGTCCATTCTTCCGTTGGCCTGCCCCCCCTGCACGCCTTCATTGAAACTGCAACCCTCCCCAGCAATCAGCCTTCAACCTGGACATTGCATTGTGCCTGGCTTTTAAACTCAGGCGCCTGCACCCAAGTTTCTACGCCAAGCTGCTGGGGGGTGAACACCATCTGCGCTGGCATCACCCAACGCCTTGTGGACTGAGCCTCCGTCTCCTGCACATTCTGACCCCTGGTCTTTCCCTGTCCTTCTTTGGCAACCAAACCCTAGGCTCACTCCTCTGCTGCTCTACTAGTCTTGTCGCACTGCGGCATAGGCAGCAAAGACGCTAAATCAGAAGACCCTCCCTTTTGAGAAGCTTGTGGAAAAGGTCCCTGAGAACTGTGCGGGCATGGCTGAGGGCAGGCAGGGAGTGGTGCGTGAAGACGACCCCTCTGCGCCCTCTGCTTCTCTTCTGCAGGAGATGAGACCGGGCTTCAGAGCGCTGGATGGGCGGTTCCACACCCTAGACAAGAGCCTGGCGAGCCTGGGGGCCAAAATCTAAGTACATGACAGGCGCCTGGACGTGGCTGAGGCGCGCATCTTGGACATTGAGGA
The DNA here is from genome assembly GCF_964261635.1 of Lissotriton helveticus. NCBI lineage: Eukaryota > Metazoa > Chordata > Amphibia > Caudata > Salamandridae > Lissotriton > Lissotriton helveticus. Next base: position 240,374,083 of record NC_136063.1, on the reverse strand, counting down.
TGTAACTGTGCAGTCCCTGAAAAGGCTAGAACGTGTTGAGCACTTCCTAAAGAAGGTAGCAATCAAGAACGAGGACCTTGAAGCGCGCAGTAGGCGCAACAACATCCGCCACGGGCCGCCTTGACCTCTTAGTGGAGACTTTGCTGACCGACATGTTTGGGAAAGAATTATTTACTCCGGGATTTGTGGTGGAGCATGCCCATCGTACCTTGGGCCCCGGTTTAACCCAGGCTGCCCGCCAAGACTTCACATAGCCCGCATTATGAACTTTTGGGACCGCAACACTGCACTGCGCTTCACCAGAGAACGCATAGACACCACGTGGCAGGGCTCCAAACTCTTCCTGTACCCAGACTTTACCATCATGGTGCAGGAGGCCCATTGCAAATATAATGGGGTCAAGGCCACTCTTAGGAACCTTGGTTTGAAATATAGCATGTTATACCCTGCCAGATTGAGAATTAACTTTAATGGCCTGCCTCACATCTTTGACAACCCCTCAGGAGTATAGGAATTCTGGTGTGCATATAATCAGACCAACGCGCAGGCAGGCACGGACGGTGGTGTTCGCTCTCCTCCACACAGCGTCTCCGATGCAAGCATGGCATTTTTTTCTGGTGCTGGGACTGGCGGATGCTGCCACACGGTTCCATCTGCATATTATCAAGACTGTACTCGGATGATGTTATTCATCCATTCAAATTGTTTCAGATAGCTGGTAGACTGACGTGGCGTTGCCACTCCTCATGGTGTACACCCTGGATTTGTTTCTAGCTACTTGGAATGAGGAGACCCTAGAACGGTCTAGGGTGTCCTCATTCCATTGTAAAGCTACTTGGTACGTCACGTATTTTTCGTTGTTATGGGTATGCTGCGCTTTTTTTGTAGTGAGGGTGGGTGGGGAGCGGGCTGACACTTGCTATTACAATGCCATTCGTAGTTATCTTCCGTTTAGTTCACTGTCATGGTGTGCATTTAAATGTTGGAGCTTACATTTGTCACCCTTGCTACTGCTAGCAGATGGCTCAGCTGGGTAATACTGAAGGTCCTTCTGGTCTGCCCTTGCTGTCATGGAACGTTAGGGGTCTCAACGACAATCGCAAAATAAGACATGTGGTTCATTATCTCATTCGACATAACGTTGACATTGATTTTCTGCAGGAAACGCATTTACCTAAATCTGATTCCGCCCGTTTTGCTTCAAGTTGTGGCGCACACAGGTATTTTGCCAATGTCAGCAATTATGCTAAGGCACGGCCATTCTTATTCACAAAAGGGTCCCATTCCACTTCCTTTCAGTTATAAAGGACAGTGAGGGTAGATACCTCATTATCACTGGGTCACTCATGGGTCACAGTACAGCTTTGATGTGTATATATGCCCTGAACACTGACTCTCCTGAATTCTTTCATGACCTGCATGCACAGCTTTCCAAGATAGACCCTATCCTATTATCGATGGGAGGGGATTTCAATTTGCTCCTCAATCATGCGTTAGATGGCACCGCTACCTCCCATTGTGTGTGCTGCGCTTCAGTTGAGCTTTGCGAGAAATTCTTTCTCCTCGACATTTGGTGTACTCGCAACCCATCCCACACCGAATACACACATTACGCTGGTCAACTCTACACCTGGACCAGGATAGAATATTGGCTTGTTTCCGCTAGTATTTCCATCTGGGTCCATTCCCTCGTGACTCTCCCGAGAACATACTCAGACCCCTCCCCTATCCAGCTCCTCCTTTGGGTACCTCGGCCTGAAGGGTCGAACGGCAATGGCGCTTCCCAGGTCGCGACCTTAGCGATGACCTCTTCCATAACCAAGTGCATGAAGCTACTGGAGAATATTTCCTCCTTAAAACTGGCTAGGTTGACATCTGGGCGGTCCTGTGGGACGGTTTTAAGGAATACATAAGGGGCGTTTGTATTGCCAAGCATGCTGGGGTGCTTAAAGATCTCCGTAACACGCTCTCACACCTGGAAGGCAACCTAGCGGAGCTGGAAAACGCAATTACACAAACTGCCAGCCCTGACATGGTGGGGAGACATTTGGCCCTCCTCACCAAATACAGAGATGTTGCAGATCGTGAGATACTCTATTTAGGCAAATATCAAACCGCTCTAGCTCAGATGATTCGGCCCCCATACAGCAGGGCCTATGTCACCGAGTTGCGTACTGCCGCAAACCAGGTACTCACTAGCAACTTGGAGATCCGCAATGAATTCCTTGATTATGTTACATCACTCCATTCCTCCGAAGTGGGGTGCGATTCCACTGCACAGGAAGCCTATTTATCTGAGAACAGATTGATGTATTTGGAAAAAGGTATGCAGGATTTTTAAGCAGAACCCATCTCCGAGGCCGATGTTCTCGGAGCCATTGACACCCTTGGATGCTCTTCCGCTCTTGGGCTTGATGGCTTCATGGGGGAGTTTTACAAGGCATACAAGGAGGTACTGGTGCAGCAACTAATTGAAGTGTACGCAGAGGTCCTCGAAAAACAAATCCTTCCCCCACTCTTCGTGAAGTAGTCATCATATTTCTCCCTAAAACAGGCAAGGACCTGTTGTTATGTGGGTCATACAGACCTCTGTCCCTTCTAAATGTAGGTTACAAATGTTTTGCCTAAGATTATCGCCAATCGCCTGTCCCAATTGCTGGAATGTATCATCTCGTCGGCTCCATCCGGCTTTGTTCCCCGCCACTCGACTTCATTGAATCTTAGGACACTCTTTTCGGTCCTCCACAGGAGTAATCCTGAGGTCCCCGCTGCCACAATCCTCTTGGACCGGAGAAGGTCTTTGATTCGTTAGACTGACCTTTTTTCATTTCGGTCATTCGCCATTAGGGAATGCCTGTGGGATTCATAGCCACCACCGCACTATTATATTGCCGCCCTGCAGCGAGACTTCATCTGAATGGCACACACTCACAACCCTTTTTTCTATCCCAAGGCACCCGACAGGGTTGTCCACTGCCCCCCTTATTGTTCATTCTCGCCATGGACCCCTTAATCCAACATTTCCAGGAAAGACATCTGCAGAGAGGCCTGCAATTTAACACTGGCCCTCTCCTGGTCTCGCTTGATGCAGATGACACTATCCTAGACATTTGAAAACGCTCCCTCATGACCTATAAATACATTTATCTTCGGAAGTGATTCTCAAACACAGGGCATACACCAACAATGTCTACACAGATAGTGAATTATTTCTCATTTTATTTCATTTGTCAGTAAAAAAATCCTTTTTCATTTTTATCTTAATTCTCAAATATGTCACTTATAAAAATATATACATTCTGCAAGGAGGCTTCGGAAGATATATTTTACACCACACCGAAGCTATGCATATATATCTTTAGTTATACAAATTCATATAAACCAAGGTCTATTAAATATGCACAAAACAGGTAAAGAGCCACACACGCACAACACATACATACTTCCTAAACATCCATCCCATCACAAAAACAAAAGAATATATCCTATAGCGTTGAATCTGGTGTCCAATACATGACCAAAGTCATGAGATTTAAAAAAACAGGAGAAGGTCGACGCGTTTCGGTGGAAGAGACAGGAGTACGGACCACCTTCTTCAGGACCAATCAGATACAGTACGATATAGGACCTCTAAACCTGGAGTGCAAATCTTCCCAAGAAACAAGCGTATATGTAGATGTGCTTCTACAGGATTACAACGCCCTGTCACACGATCTGGAGATTTGCCAAAATCAGTAGAGCCAGATTTATATTGCTCTTTATCGACGAAGTTAGGGCGGCTAACTGCTGTGAGGTGTACAGAATGGCAAAACGAGGCAGGGAACGGCTATTTGCAGTCTCTGAATTTGACTTTTCATTCAGTATGTGGAGGGGACGCCACCTTTTTAACTGTTTTTCAGGTGCAGATTGGCTGTCACAGTCGTCACCAAAGTGAGATGTATACCAACACGTTATGAAGATACGAAATTTCTAATCCCCTTCGCACGCCACCAACGCCATCGTCCTCAATCTGTTCGATGACACTATCCTATACATCAGAAATCCCCAGACAAACCTAGAACCGCTCATTAGAGAGATTCTACGCTTTGGTCAGCATTCAGGCTTGGGCTTCAACTGGCACAAGTCAGTTATTTTCCCTTTAACCACCAGTATGACCCCATGGAAATTTCCCCTCGAATGGTGCTCTGACTCAGTTAAATATTTGGGCATTCACATCCATCTTGATATCGCCCAGATTCTACGTCTCAATTATGGGCAGGCAATCAGTGCCCTCGAGGCTCAGGTGGACGGATGGTTACGGCTGCCATTGTCTATCACCGGCAGGGTGGCGATCATTAAGATGGTGGTTCTCCCCAAATTCCTATATCTGTTTAACAATATTCCCATACCCCTCCTGAACAGTCTTTTTTTTTTTACGTTGCGCTCCCACCTCATTAGATTGGTCTGGGGGGCAAGCAGGCCACTGTACGCTGGCAGGTCCTCACTCTGCCATATGAGAGGGGAGGGTTTGGGGTGCCGGTTTTCCATTCGTACTATCTAGTGGCCCAATGCAGTTACGCCTATGCTTGGTACCACTCCCAATGCTAGGATCCCCTTCTTCCGCCCGGAGGCAGATTTTGTCCTCCCGGAGCAGTTATCCACTGTGTTACCCAAGGGCATACCTAGAGACCCTAATGATATCCAGACTGTTTCCACTACCAGCTGGGCCTGGTATAAGCTGCGACTGGTCACTGTAATCCCCATTCTGTAGTCCTCAGCTCTCCCTGTCCCGAATGCTCGCTGGCTGCCGAACACAGGTGAAAAGCTGGTGCAGCACACATTGGCCAAGTTCGACATCTCCAAGCTAGGCAATTTGTACCCAGAGGGGCACATTTTCTCGGTGACAGAGGATTTCCGCTTCATGAGGCCTTGTTTATGGAAAGCTTTGTGCTAGGTTGGATTTGTTCGGCTCTACGTGCTACGCTGCCAGGTTTAACCATTGAACCGGACTCTTTCACACGGCTTTCGCTCGTCATTGAAAACGAGAGCAGTGTTTATCTCATATCTAAAATGTACAAGATTTGTTCTAGGATAGTCCTGGTCAATGATGATAAGATTCCCAAAAATTGGGAAGGGGACTTAGGCCGCCAATCATGGATGATCAGTGGACTAAATACTGCGCTGTAACAAAAGAAGTCTCTTGGAACACCAGGCACAAACTAATACACTTCAAGTTTTTATGCAGAACATATATTACCCCCACCAGAACCCACAGACTGGATCCATCCAGACCCCATACCTTCCGTAAAAACTACGCCCCGCATGTTGACTTTGCACACCTCACATGGTCCTGGCCACCCGAAGTGGCGCTCCTGGGATATGTGGTAAACCTCCCCAGAGGCATCAGGAGGTTTGTATCCCTTGGCTTACTGCTGGCAAAAAGAGAAATAGCTATCCACTGGGGCCTCAGGACAGCTCCCATCCTGCAAGGCTAGCTGAATAATCTGGCTTACTGTAACACAAACAGTGAAATATACTCCAGCACCCTACCTAGCTCTTCCCGTCCTAAAGACATTTGGGGTCCGTACAGGTCTTATGTGGAAACTGCGCCTTGAGACTCACAACTAGAACAGGGAATTGGGGGTGGGGGTGGTGTGACCAGCTTTGCCATTTCCTACAGATTTCGTTCCTCTGTTCTGCTATGTCTTGGATGCTCGTGAGGCTTGGGCCTGAGGCTACACTTGGGGCGGTTGGATACAGATGGGTCTGCGGGTCGATAGCTGGGTACCTGGGAAGTATCTGCAGGGTTAAGAGATAGGCCATTGGGACTGTATTTAGGAACCTTGCTGGTTAGCTTTCTTCAATAGACACAAGATCTGTTGTCTGTTATGTTGATGTTATATGCACCACTTTCCTTTATTGAAGTGTATTGGAAATTCCAGTGTACATTTATGCCAATATTGCTATGATGTACTAATTGGTAAATAAAGTTTCAAAAAGCAAAACTCTTTAGAAAAGTCCTGGGGCCTTGAGCGCAAGGTCAGTGCACATGGCCTGTTTGAGGGACCCAAAGGGTTTCCTACAGGCCTCTATCCAGATCACCTTCTTGGGCTGCTTACTGGATGTGAGCTCAGTCAAGGGGCAAACATGGTGTCATATCCCTTAACAAATCTCCTTAGTAACCAGTGAGGCCAAGGAATTCCCTTACTTCTATTTGAGTTTTAGGGGCCAGAATAGTCTCTATTTTGGCCTGGAGATGCTGCACTTTACCCCTGAGCACTGGGGAGGTCATTTGTGAGTAGTCAGGAGTCGCAGCTGGGACCTGTAGCTTGCTCCCTGCTACTCCTGGAACTTCCTTTGTAACTCCTGGCCTCAGAGAGGGAAAATCCATTGCCTCCTCTGAGGACAGGGGTCGTAAAGAATGGGCAAGGAGTAGCAGGGAGCAAGCTAAAGATCACATCTGTGATCCCTGACTACCCCCAAATGAAGTATCCAAACAATAGGAGCTAAAGGGGGAAGAAGTGAACAGGCCGCCCCCCACTCAACTTATTACCAATCAACAATAGGCCTGATCACTAGTCAATACACCCAGCTTTCACTGTTCAGCACTGTAGGGGATATTATAAACGTTATACCTCCCTCACGGACTTAACTACGTCCCTAGGCTGTGGTGTGTACAAATTCTAAAATGTTCATACCATCATAATCCACCCAATGTGCAAGAAAAAGTGTGGAAAGGAAAGGAGGCACCTCACGGTCATAACACCAACGGGACTGCTAGCTGGTACTCGTCAGCAAGTCCACTTAGGGGAACATCCTTTACGATGCGGATCTTACCCCGCGCTACCATTATGATGTGTCTCTTACAACGCAAGTCGTAACCACGACTTGCGCTGGAGGGCGCTCAAGGACAAGGAATAGTTAATTTACTATTCCAACACCTTCCCTACTATCCACGGGGACTGGTGTTGGATTAGTAAATTAAACTATTCCTAAGTCCGCACCCTACAGCGCAAGTCGTGGTAACGACTTGTGTTGTAAAACACGCGTTGTAACGGTACGCGTGGTAATAGCCCGCATCGTACCGTCATACATCCATCCACTTATCATCGGTTACCACCTTTCCTGTTTAAAGAAACGTGTGTAGATGTGTTGTTTAACAAAAGCCTTAACCCATGAAACCAAGGAAAACTTGAAACCTAAGTGTCATAACAAGCTAATATCATGTATGCCCAATGGACCCCATGAGGATATAAGCAGATAATCCTCGAAATTAAAACTTGGTGAAGCTACCTAGCTAAAACTTCCTTTATTTGGTGCTGCTAGCTTCTAATCAAACCATAATCAATTACACTGCCGACATGTTTCGTTGCCCATATAGAAGTTCAGGCAACTTCTTCAGGGCTGTTGGGGTTCAAGATTAAACTTTCATGGTAGGTTCACATCAAACCATCTGGTTGCGACCCTCATATATACCTGCAACCATAAATGCCAGGGGCGGGAAAAACTGTTATGCATCAATTGATCGCGTTTCCCAACAGTGAGTGGCCAAAGGTCCTGTCACCTCTACCGGTAGTATCCGCTCTTTAATTCAATGCCACTCCCAAATGAAGACCATGCCCCCCCAAAAGGTGTCCCAAATACGCCAGAGAATTCTGCCATGTCTGGCACCTACTGGGATTTATAGACAGGCTTGCCTGTTACAGAGTCTGCAGCACTTCCTGTAGGTGAAAGAGATTGCCCTCCAAGCAGCTGCCGAAGATAGCTATGTCATGCACGTAAGCAGCACTGAAGTCCTCCATCCCGGCCAAGACCTGTTTCAACAGCCTTTGGAAGGTGGCATTACCTTAAATTGGAAGTGGCTGACTGGTATGGAAAAGATGAACCTCTCTTTAGCCCCCCCCCCCAGTTAAGACAATCTGGCAGTACTATGGATTGGGGAAAAATGTGATTGCATTTGGGGAATTGGTGGAATTTGGTTACACCGCGTGTCTCTTGTTACTCAGAGTTCCAACCACATTCCGCCAATTGTTGTTTGGTGGGATTTTTCTCCAGTTCGAGCACCACGATGGCAACGTGAATGATACAAGGCTGCAGCAAGCGAGCTGCATTCGAGATTTGGTATCCCTATATCAATTTCCGGTCGCTAGGAAGCCTTCTGGCACCGTTTTCTAATGTGAGAGGTCACATGCAGTTTCATTCAGAGGCCTGCTTCACAAGCATATTTTCAACATGAGAAGCAGCAAAATCAACTCGAAATTGGATTTTCAACCAACTAGTCTACCTAACCAACAGTTCATATATCTTTTTAGCATGAAACGTATGTTTTTTATTTGACTTGTTTTTTCAACAGGAAGGAAGTGCTACAGAGGCTCCAGCATCCTCTTCCTGTCCAGAAGGCTCCTCCCAAAGCATTGTCCATTCCTTGGTCACATTCATTTGAATTTTGAGGGGAAAGGATCACTCTCTTCTTTGTCTGCAATCCCTGCTGCATATACCATTGGATTGTTGAGGATTGTTTTTTGCAGAATCAAGTAAGTTCAAGAACATTTGAATATGTTTTTTGTTTGATTGAAGGCATTCACAAGTATGTTTTGTACTTTTTTTTCCCCTCCATTTTTTAATTTGATTTTGAATGGCCTGAGGTGTCAGTAGGGGTCTATTTTCTAATAAATATTTTAGGGGTATATTATCAAGCACGACGTTAAAATTATCACCGCTTTAGCGGCAAAAAACTGCCGTTGCAATGCATTTAGCAATTGAACTGTGTCATTCCTTGATTTCCTCCCACAACAGATGTGATGATGATGTTCTGCTCATTGACTTGATGAATGTTGTATTTGTCTTTTTGTCTTCTTTCCTAACCCTCTTCCCACAGATTGTGAGCTCTATTGAGGTGTTACTTAAGCATTTACACTATAAATGGATAACACATTCGGCGGAACAGATGTGTTGAAAGTGACATCAATTCACTGTTACGGGATCTTCTTGAACTTGAACTAAATGATAGCCCACGCCAGCCATACTTACCTACCCAGACATGAAATGGACATCATTGTCATAGTGCAGAGATTTAGTTGGAACAATGCAATAGGTAGCACTAGTGTACATTATGTGGCCTAATTCACAAAGGTATAGGTACACTTTTGGTGTAATTTCACTCTCTCAGTGTTACTGCACTACCAGTAAATTTATGAGTAGCAAATTTATGAGTAGTAACTAACTAGTAGTAATAGTAACTCTTTTTAAAGTGATAGGGGTTACTTACTACTAGCAAAGTTACTGATGGAAAGGTTACTTGTTGTGAACTTACTGCAGGAGTAGAGTAACACTAAAAGTGTAGCTTACTTTACCTTTGTTAATCAGGCCTTGTATTACTTACACAATCTATGCAAATTAGAGTAATCTAACCTTATCTTGAGTCCTGACTTCAGGTTTTTGTAAGTTTAATTTATTTTGTAATACATTTAATAGTAATTAGTTTTCCAGATTGCTTAGAAGTTACTACTGCTAGTCTAGTTTTTTTTGTAATTTGACTTTTTTGTCATGGTGGTATGGTCTCAGTCTTTGATTACCCAATTCCTCTCTCTTTTCTTTCAGTCTAGTTGCTAGTGATGAATAATCTTTCAGAATAATCCTACAGTTGGTATTCACCTCATTTGGAATAGGTGAGCGCGGGACCTCACTTTGTGATGTCTTCTTTGTTAGCGCTAATCCACTACTACCACCAGGATTAAGAAGGAACTTTGCGAAACACTGCAGATAAGGTTTGGAAAGACTGTGACAGGTACCAGATATCGCTTAATCTCTTCTGGTAAGAAGAACTAGCTAATAATTTAGTAATGAAGTTATTCTTGGGAAGAAGAAATAGATAAGATTGAGATTTTTGTGTATGTTTTTGGCAGATCCTATTAGTGGTCAATAGTTACAAAGGGTAGGGCAAAGGCAGAAACTAAACTGACTAGCATACAATACCATTGATTGGTGGCTGGATGCTGCAAAACCTCATCCAGCAATAAGGTGTAACAGAATGATCCTGTTTTTGTGTTCCCATGGCCACTATGATGGTGGGGTATAATTACTGAACTGCTGGAAGAAGTAAGTAACCTATCGAAATATAATACATGGCAAGGGACTTCAGTTAGGGAACGTATAGGTGGAAAAGCTGATGTACAGTATAATGTGTGGTAATTTCAGAGGATAGCTTCTCCTCTTGCTTTCATTCCAAAACCATAATGCTATGCTACTCTAACTAGCAATGCAAAGTCTGATAGTGACAAAGAAACAACTAAAGCCATTTCTTGTCGTTTTTTACTTTCCATACCCACCATTTTAGGGCATTCAGTTCAGTTTTAATGTCAGCCACCTCCTTGGCCAGGTTCTGCTGCCCGTACCGGTGCAGAGCCACCTCATGTCTGAGCAGCACCAGCTCGCATATGGCACAGTGGAGGAGGTGGTTGGATGATGACGTGGAAGGGGGGCTGGTGGTCTTCTGGGCAGCAGTGGATGCCAGCTGCAAATTTGACCAGGTTGGAGGGGAGCCGGGATGGAGGCCCAAAGAACTGGAAACCTGTGCCTCCTCCTCTTCCTCCTCTTCTTCCAATGCTACCAGTCGGCATTACGCAACTGCCACAGCCTCCATCTTTTGAGATAGCTATAACAAGAAAGTAAAAATAAAAACACAAAATGTGATGCTCAGCGCAAACATCTGTTTATGCAGTCTATAGCGACATAGTAGCAGAAAATTGCTGGTCCCTGAGGACCACTGGAATTTAATTTGGATGTAATGATTAGTCACATGACCATGTTTTTCCTGCCCATGCATCATATAATGCAATAACACGTACTGCAGGGAGTTAAACCAGAACACCAACATAATCAAAAGGTGCTTTTAGTTTAAAGTATTTCATAGTGAAACTGAACAGACACATTAGGTGTGTTAATAGATTAATTAGCAGCCAATAATGGGTAAGCCGTATGTAGGCTACAAAATTAATACTTGATTATGTAACATTAGCAGAACTTGGCTGCCAGGTCTGCTACTCTACAGCATATTTTTGGGGCAAATGTAGCATGTTATGTTATTAACTCATAATTCCAATCACCCTGCTCTTCTTCGGCTACCTCTTCAATTCTAACAAAATTTAGGGGCGGATAGAGTCTAGCCGATGGGCTCTGTCACACACGTGGAGGAAAATGAATATTTCATCTGCCATATTAGAGAAGACAGTGCATAGAACATAAACAATGCGCTCTAGTACAGTGAACAGGATATATATTTTATTCGTCATATTTTTCACATTACAACATGACCTCCGATACTAATTATTTTAAACAAATATCTTCACTTAGAAGTGGGGAAGTTAATATACAGGGAGGTAATTATTGGGGATTGGGCTAGCTAGAAGTTTTAGAATGGTTGGGTGTCACTGATCATGTACTATGCTTTTGCTTAGTCACATTGGTTGATGTAAGGAAATGATTGGAACCATAAATCCGTTGTGGAAGCCTATAAATATAAGTCACTTGAGCAGAAAGAGAATGTATCGTTGAGCTATAATTTACATTCTTCAAATGACATTCTGCATATCACTGTAAAAAGTCCCTCGGGAAATAACTTATTAGAACTCTTTTGTGTTTATGCCAGAGGTTTTCCGGGTGGTCAAACCTCACCTATACTGGAGTTGTTGGACAACAGGTTATCTTCCCTCCCCACTAGATCTAAAATATTGGTGGGGGGTGATTTTAACTGCACTTTCGAGCCCCTGGATGAGGAAAATTTTATGGGTTTATATAATGTTGTTGGGAACCAGTCCATACCATCTTTAGCCCTTACCCCAATCAAGAAATGGTCTGCGCGAGCAATCCAGTTAAATGCCCTGGTTCTGGAACATAATTTGTGGGCCCTAAATGGTCGCACTTTATCCGATCGTGAGGGAGCAATGACCTTTAATCAAATAGGCAGCCCATCACGGATTGATTATATTCTCCTGGATACTCAGTCATGGGACAACCTAGTGGATATGAAGGTCAGACAAAGGACAGATAGCGACCACAACCCTCTATGTATGGAAATTTATTGGGGTGACAAGTTTAGTAAAAGCGGTCCTAAAGAGATGATCACCAAAGAAGTAGTTCCCTCCAACTGCAATCGCAGGCTTAAGTGGAACGCAGTTAGGTGTGAGGAAGGGAAACTAGATATCATCAAGGAACTAGTCATGGCCGCACTGTGTGACCTGCCACCGGTTACTTCAACAGTCCCTCATATCTTGGGGTCTAATATAGCAGCCAAGTATAAGAATTTAATAGGGGAGATTGGTATGTTCTTTATTAAAAAATATAAGGGGCAGAAACAGGTTCAGCATAATCAAAGTAAGGGCAATCTCTGGTATACAGCTAACTGTAGGGAAAAAAGGAAAGTAATTTCCTTGGCCATAAAAAGTAAGGATCCAGTAGCTGTAAGAATTGCTAGACAAGATTACCGTAAAAGCATTGCGAAAGCCAAGAAGACATGGGAAGAGGACCATTGGCAGGCACTCAAGGATGCAGCATATGGAAAAAAAAACACTCTGTTCTGGAAATTAATAAATATTCTCGATAGGCGAGGGGCAGAGCCTATCCCAAACCACATCACCGAGCTCCAATGGCACTCCCACTTTTTAAAATTATACTGTGAAGGTAGTGTGGAAGATGTGTCTACATCCCCTGCACTGGGTATTGCCTGTATGGTTAATTTGGATCATGGCAGTGTAGATGAGTCGTTCTCACCCCGTGAAGTTCAGGATGCCATTCATAAAATAATTGCGGGAAAGGCTCCTGGCCCCGATGGCATTCCGGGGGATTTACTGTTGCACGATCCTATAGTCTGGGCAGACTTTATAGCTAGAATTATGAATCTTATCCAGTCTGGCCATCCAGTACCCGATTCCTGGAAGGGTGCAGAGGTCATTACCATTTTTAAAAAAGGCGAAAGAGAGGACCCTGCCAACTACAGACCAATTAGTTTAATTGATACCATCCAAAAAGTAGTTGGCAGGGTCATCATAAACCGGACAGAGAGATGGTTAATAGAAAATAACATTTTGACTCACTTTCAGGCCGGTTTTAGATGTAACGTAGGTGCAATGGACCAGGTTTTTAGATTCTGTGCGGTCTTCTGGGAAACGGTGTCAATAGCCAGAGGGAGCCTTTACCTGGCCTTTATAGATTTAAAAACGGCTTTTGACGTAATCCCCCGCGACAAACTTTGGGTGGTTCTATTGGACATGGGATTCCCTTCCTACTTGTTGCAGTTCATAATCAAATTACACGAAGGTAACTTTGCTAGGATTCCGTGGGGGGCTCAGGGGCAACTCACCAAGAGTATCCCTGTCAACAGAGGGATGCGGCAGGGGTGTGTGATGGCTCCGACCTTGTTTTCTCTGTTTATAAATGGAGTAGTGGACCATCTGAGAGAGATACCGGCAGACGCTCCTGTCATTGCCGGGGAGAAAACACCATCGCTCCTCTTTGCCGACGACACCCTCCTGTTGTCCAAAACCCCCAAAGGCCTGCAAATACTCCTTGATCGTTTTAATGTGTTCTGTAAAGTGCGGGGGCTAACGATAAACACTACAAAAACAAAACTAATGATTATGACCGCAAAAAGAAATCATAGGAAGATCCAGGTAGTAGATGAATTTGACTACCTCGGGGTCAGAATTAGTAACAAAATGAACTGGGAATCCCACTTGAGCAAAATGATTTTAAATCTTAAAAGAGTATCTGGCGCTATTTTAAAGAATCAACGCCTTTCAGTGAGCAGACCAATAGCCCCTGCTCTGTCAGTCTACGAGGGAAAGGCGTTAGCATCAGCGGTCTATGGATCAGAATTATGGGGTACCGAGAATACAAAAGCATTGGTCGTGGCTGAGAATAAGTTTATGAGAGACTTAGTCTCGCTTCCTGTCTCAACTCCACTAAAACCCTTATTTGCTGATTTGGGTAAGAGATCCATTTGTGACATTGTCCAGCTTCGTCCACTATTATTCTGGGTGCGCCTTAGGAGGACCCCGGAACTAGCGAATTATGCTCTAGTGTTAGACGAATTAATAAACCTGAATGTCTCGAGCAAGATAAAGTGGTTAAATGATTTAAAGAAGCTTACGGTTACTTTGGGCTTAAGAGACGCCTGGGCTTCTCAATCTCCCCCACCCAAACAAACAGTCAAAAAACTTTATTGGGATTGGATAAAGGCCAAGGTTCTGCTAAACCCAAATTGGGGTCAACTAACAGAGAATTTTTTTTCCCATAAGCTCTCTATAAAGCTAGAACCGTTTTTGGATTTTATTCAGATTCCCCGTGACAGAACTCTATACCTGAAATTCAGATATGGCACTCTCCCTCTCAGAAATTTTATGGTAGGGTGGAGAGGGAGGAGGGAAGAGGATAGGAAATGTCCGGGTCGTTCCTGCCCGGAAGAATCCCTAGGCCACTTTCTTTTTGCATGCAAAGCCTATAAACAGGCTAGGAACAAATGGTTGAAGCCAGTTTTTAGAAATCTTGGAGTTAGGGATTACAAAATAGCCCTACGAATTATTGTCTCCAATACCACTTGCATGGTTACTGTTTGTGGGGTCGCCAAGTTTTTAGCAAGTGCTTGGATCATCAGGCTAAGGTTGATGTCCCTTTCATCCATAGTTAATATTTCCATATGAATTTTAAACGTGTCATTTCCCCATCATTTTCAATCTTTTGTCACGATGTAGTGTTTTTAAAAAAAGTGTATTCACTGTATTATATATGTATGCATTTTATGTTTGTACTTTTTATGATACATGTATCGAATAAAGTATAAAGATAATAATTTACATTTTTGGTGGCTTAGGACAGAAAGAAAGAGTAATGAAGTGAAGTACTAGTATATGACCAAGTGGGCACTGGGAAACACACTTTGTAATTGGCATGTATGCATTGCAGACTTAGGCATCCTGCAGCAGATGCACATTTCACTGTCTGCACTAAAACACCAAATTAAACTGTGCTCTAGCAGTGGCAAAAATGTTTTGGGCAGGAAATGTAGGTGATGGGATGGATTTCTGCCTTGTTTAACAAATGCAGTATTGTCTATAAGAAAGAAATGTGAATTACCACTTGTCCCTGTCATCACTTGGACTGCTCCCCATCCCTCGACTGGCTGATCCTCCTCTGAAGTCCCTGGCTAGGTAGCACTTGTTGTGGCAGTACTAGTCATCTGTGCACTTATAGAAAACATAATGCATCCGTTTTAGATAACAAGTTAGCCCCCTAAGTATTCATTTTGCACAAGATACACCAGCAATACCCCACTAGAGCTAGGTTAGCTATCTATCAGCATCTTCTATCAAAATATTCACTTTGGGAGGTTTGTTAGTTGACAAACTATTAAAAAAGCAGGTAATCATTAAGTCAAGCAAAAACGTTTTTGTCCTATTGGAGGGATAAGGGCATAAGGCTATGAAAGGATACCAATGAAATGCAATGAAGCAGTGGAAGGAAATAAAAAAGACATATGATATTGGTTGGTAATTGTATCTCATTCTTGCCATTTCCACTGGCATGGAAACGGCTAGTATAAGACAACATTGGGGTTCCATGACCACTCTATCTCTGTCCCTTGACGGTTTGATCAAGAAAGCCTTCTCAACCAACATGTTTGGTAAATACTTGGGCTGGCTGTGATCTTCTCTATATTACCAAATCTGTTCTCTTAGCAGTACTTATCAAGACATGCGAAAAAGTAGCAAAGGTAAGCTTACTAAAAATGGAAGCAGAAGAAAGCTATAGACAGGAGAAAGTCAGCTGCGGAAACAGGAAATATAGAAAACAGAGGGAAATACAGGGATAACATTAGAATGGGAGATGAAATAAAAGTATGCAATAAGTAAGTATTCACAAGCCTATCATTTTACTAGTAGGAATTGAAAGGAAAACATAATAAAAATGACTTACTGGGGCCAGCAGAACTATCTGCTGTGCAGTGGAACTGGTAGTTGCAGCTGCGACAAGCCCAGGTGCCCTTTTGCCCTTGGTTTTTTATGAAACAAAGGACACAAAAAGCAATGATTGGTGGTACTCTTTATAAAACAACAGGCACAGCATTGTACTTTTTAAATCAGATAGCCTATTCCTAGTTTCCTGACCTAAAATTCCATTGACCTTTTCATGCAGTCCAACAAATTATCTTTGCACCTGTGTCCCCTTTTGACGGGTTAAGTTGGTTTCCCTTTATGTACTAGAACTTTAGGGAGATTGGGACTGTGATGAGCTACATAAAGCCACAGAGAAGAACACTAACATCTCTGAATTACTACTCTCTTAAAAATGAGTGGCATGAGTTAACATCCTTTAAATCAGCTCAAGCGAACTACTGGCTAGCTCACATTGGAACAGAATCCTGGCAGTATCATCCGCTTGACATCCATTCCACTCCTGTGTTCTTACTTCCTACACCCTCCCTGTCAAGCTGGCACCATGCACCACTACTTTTATCAAGGGTTTGTGTTGCCCTAGCATCTAAGACTTGTTTTTATGCAGAGGAGATGTCCCTTCCTTCACAAAACAATCCAGGGTGCTATGTAACATGGCCCCCTTGCACCATGGCACAAGGGTTTTTGCATTGGCGCTAGGCAGCACTCGGTGCACCAGCGCAGGGAGAGAGCAGGAATGTGACATTTCTTGATAACTAAATATGCTGCATTCTTTTCCTCGCCCTTTTATGCAGCACAACAAGTTGTCTTGCTGCTGTGTACTGTGTGAACTGTTTATAACTCTGGGCCCTGATGCAAGTAAAGTACATCACATGCCCACTCCTTTAACAAAGACAGTGGAAGGAACTGCAAGTTATCTATGATGCAAAGCATGCATTTGTTTATGTGAGCGGCACACACTAACATTAAAAAACCTCTTGTCTGAACATGGTACCAAGCTCATAAATAAATGTCCTTTTTGCACCAGAGGGCACATGTGGTCACAATCATTGATTGCTGCAAAGACATATATCTATATCTCTCTCTTCTCTCTCTCTCTCTGTGCACAATGACATTACATGGACATATACATATTATTTTTATGAATACTTACTCACACTGAGAATAAGGACTAAGCACACGTATTATTATTAACCGGCGTAAACATATTTATGTTTATAAATACAAAAAAGTAATATACATAATTAATATTATATATATATATATATATATATATATATATATATATATATATATATATATATATATATATATATATATATATATATATATATATATATATATAATCATCACATAAACTTAATTTACCTGTGATCATGCTGCTTGAAGAAAACATTAATATTAGAAATTTTAGTAAACAAATTTATTTCACAGCGAGCTCCCAACCTATATGCCTAGCCGGTCGAGTATGTCCGTAATGTCTAGGATGTCCGCCCAGTGGTGCATCAGCAACTGCTGGGTGATCTGGATGACAGTGCTACTGCACACACACCACCACACCACACTTGCCTCCAGAGCACCAGACGCTCTTGCAGGGCGTAACCCTTACCGGGCCTGCTGCCAGCATGTGAGGGAGCTGGCACTGCAGCCAGAATATGAGTGCCCCCACCGCCATCTCACTGAAGATAGGGCGGGCTGCACACATGCCCACTTGCCTCTGCTGTTCTGGGGTCAAGGTAGGGGAGAGGTTGACACCCTCCACTTATCCATCTTTTTCTTTACATGACAAGAGGTCAGGGAGAGGTTCACTCCTTCTTCTCCCCATTATCTTTTACAAGTAGCATGATCACCTCAGAACTCTCATAATGGAATTTAAGGTAGTTGAGATGGAGTATCCTTAAGAGATTTCTGGGGTTCTACAGGTCTACCCGGTAGGTGGCTTCCCCCTTCCTGTTAGACAACTCAAAGGCCCCAGTCCAATGGACGTGGAGGTCATTGGGCTCCACTGGCTTCATCACCCACACTTTCTTGCCAGGTTAAAACTCCATCATGGCAGTCGTCTGGTCATACCATTTGTTCATGACTTCCTGGCTGTTCTCCAAGTTCTCAGAAGCTTTTTCCATGAATTGGCCATCTAGTTCCTCAGGGCTAGCATGTAGCTAACCACTCCTTAGTGCCCTAGCCACTGCAGGTGCTGTCACAGTCCTCAGATGTATGGCCTCTGGATATCTAATTGCATGTTCCACCAAAACCAGGATAAACTTGTTGTCTAAGGCTGTTTTGGGAGTCAAGGGACCAGCAATGTTGAAGCCCACCCTTTCAAAGGGGGATCCAACGACATCTAAGGGATTCAGGGGAGCTCTCAGGTTTTTCTCTGCTTTCCCACCGGCGTTGCAGGTGAGACAAGTCCTGCAGACTATATCTGAGAATATGATCATCCGGGGCCAATAGAAGTAGCAGATAGGCCTGACAAAGGTTTTATCCTGCCCCAGATGTCCTGCCAGAGGAAATTCATGAGACAGCCCTAGCAAGTAGGCCATGTAGGATTGGGAGACTACCAATACACATGTTGCCCCATACACAGATGCCTTAGGCTCACTATACAGGAGGTCGTTCTCCTAGTATATAAGGGGATCGCCAGAAGTATCAAAAGCTGCCTGGAATTCAGCCTGATGCCTCATTCCCTCCTGGGTTGGGCACTCCTTTTTTGCTTTACATAACTCCACCCAGCAGGTTCAGGCAGGTCAACAAGGGAGACAATGTCCTACCCTGTAGACTCTGGGGCCCCATCCACATGTACTGTGGGAGTTTAAGAGGCTGGTTTACCATGCCCCCTGCCCTTTTCTTTCTTGGCAGATGTTTGGGAAATGTTTCCTGATTTCGACCTACTTGTTTCGCCTCCTGGGCTGCGATGAGCCTGCTGATCACATAGAACCACTCAGGCATACCCAACATTTTCAGATGTGTCCCTGCTTCACTTTCTTCCAGGTACTGTGTTCCAGATTATTCTCTAGCAAACACTCAATGGGCATGACAGGGCTCAACAACTGTCAGACGACCCCCCCCAGCTTACAGAGAATCAGAGCCATATGGTGGTGGCTTTCCTGGTTGTCTGCTACTGCAACCTGGAGGAATGTAGTATGTATCACCTGCTCTGAGGACACCTGATGACCCTGTTCAAGCAACACCCACAAACACTGCCAGGATCAACCACAAAATTCACTTAATTATTCACTGATGAACCCTCTGGTAGCTCGGCACAAAAACAGTCAGGCTTAACTTAGAGGCATTGTGTAAAGTATTTAAGCAACACACAAACAGCAATTAAGTGAAAACATAACACATGAAAAATCTCACACAAACTTAGAATAAGTGAGTGAATTTTATTAAAGTGTGTGACACCATAATGAGATTAATTAAATCGGTAGAACTGAAGTTATGACTTTTTAAGGTTTTTAGTAAAAACTAGTGTCAACTGCTGATATGTAATTAAATAAGACTGGGCCAATGTCGAAAAATATAGGCAACTGCATTGGAGCTTAGGTTTGATACAAGAAGTGGATTGAGCCCAGTCTGCACTTACTTTCGAACCTTGAAGAAATTTTAAATTAAATGTACATGTGTAGGTAAAGTATAATGGGGCACCGGTGCAGATATTTCTCATTATTACACCTCAAATGGGAAGGCGTAGTATTTTGATACATTACCAGGTCTACCTCTAATGGTAAATCTGGGTCTGCACCAAAATCCATGTTTGAATGCATGGGAACACCCACACTCCAATCATGGAATGCCTCCCTGCCTTAGACTAATGCAAGTACTAAGAGGAAGGGGTCCCAGCATGAATAGAAAAACGATTAGAAAATAATAAGAAGTAAAATCACACAGACAATGAATCCATCCACATTGTTTTAATCACAATGGGAGTACATATTGAATATATAACATTTGAACAGTCAACACGTGGTTGAACAGTGCCCCAGGGAGGGAGGGGGGATGTGTGATCATGTGAGGACAATGTGACGGGGAAGGAGATTTAGTGACAGAACAATCAATCAATTGAAAACATCTAGTAAAAAGAGTTACACATTATGTACAGGACAAAGGACAAAAAGTTCAAATTGTGTATCTAAGCGAGTCATACTCCGCATAGTTTAATTAATGAACAGTTAGGACGTGAAGTTGACATTCAAAAGCAGGTGGTTGTCGACGTTTCGACCCTCAGAAATGCGCAGGTATGGATACTATCCTTGCACTGGGGTCTTCATCAGGACGGGTAACGGGGCAGGCAACCTATTTAGTGTATAAAAATGATTGTTAATTTTTATTAATTTTTAATTTTTGTTAATTTTTACTATGTTTTTTTTTTACTCCCTGAATCATATGACAAAGAACGACAGGGAGCACACTGATCCATGCACGGACCGGTAACGGGGGGAAACCATTAATTGAAACATAAAAGCGTAAGATGTATCAGGCATTTGATAGCACCGTTATTTGAGAGAAAATTAATCATCAGAATGATGAGCATGAGCGATTAATTAAAACATGAAAGCGTAAGGTATATCAGGCCATTGATGGCAACATTATTTTTGGAGCGAGAATTACCCATCAAAATAATGAGCATGAGCGATTGTGCAGAAGAAATAGGTCACGCGGTGGTAATTATGGCAGGAAATTACCAAAAGGAAATCACAGAATGTATAGAGGGTTATCCGTCATTACCTTGATCGTAGATAATCAGGAATTGGAATGTTTGGGGGAAACCTTTTGCTGTGTCTGTAAAAGAACACAGACAATGGGTCACAGAAGCGACTCATTAGTACAGTTTTGTTAGCAATACGACTGTGAGCCCCCACAAATTATCCGAGAGCATAATCTCAATCGGGCAGAATAGGGAGGAGAGTAACTTACCCAGTCAATGTGTTCAACACGCGTTCACCAGTCGGGGATCAATAGTCCAACGAACAGATGGTGATGCGATGTCTGTCGGGAGAGATAGAGAGGAACCATTAGTGGCGCCAAAAGGTAGCGGAACAGCTCTCGAAAGTGTTAGCCCGGCGGTTAGCACAGTGCACTTACCCGACGCCGAATGAATCTGGCAGTGTACCGCTCAAGCTCGCATTGGCGAGCCGTGGTTCCGGATTCATTAAGTTACCATGGGGACTGGGTCACGTGGTGCGGCGCACCCGTGTAGAGGTGAAGGAAAGACTTGGTTTATGTTAGGTGGTAGTCTAGGTTACTAATACGATTGTGACATGTTTGTTGTAATTGAGCCAAATGGCACCCTAACTAATCGCAACTGAATGTAGGGTTCTTGCCCCCTCTTTCGAAACATGTCACGATCGTGAATACCGAAAGTCTGAAAGTTAGGATTTTTCCCAGTTTAGGAGTAGTAAAGTTAGGACTCCTCACATTAGGACTCCTAAATGACTTCTGTGAATACCGAAATTAGTAAGAGCCTTCTGTGAATACCAAAATGAGTAAGTGCCTTCTGTGAATACCAAAATGGTAGTAAGTTTAGGATTTTGTCTTAAGTTAGTTCTGTGAATAGGGCCCAATATTCTGTCTGTACACCGGCCAGAGACTTGTTTAAAGGGCTACTTAAGTGGGTGCAAAATCAGTGCTACAGACCCACTTAATTTACAAGCCCATTGCACATATAGTACACATTGACTTGGTATTTATAAGTGATTTAAATAAGCCGATTGGGTTTAGGCCAATATCGACATGTTTAGAGGAGAGAGCACATGCACATAAGCACTGATTAGCAGTGCTAAAGTGCTCAGAGTCCTAAGGCCAGGAAAAACGAGGTCAGAACAAAATGAAGGGTTAGACCTCCCCAGGACTGACAGGTCTAACAGTTGTTCTTTTCCAAAATTGCTTTAGACTTTCACTCTATACAGGATTTGATTTTACTCGTTTTTTCATTTCCCTCTTTGGCTGATAAGGGTTTTTCCATTTGCTAGATGTCCATACAGCCCTTTCTATGTATCTGTCTAGAATTGGTACTTTCCATCTAACCCGGTCTCTTTTCATCACTTTCTGATCAGGGCCGGATATCTGCAAAAATTATTCTTAGCTGTTGGATAAAGTTAGCCATATATTTGTCCTATCAGACTCTGCTAGTTTCAGTTCATGTTAGATCCACTAGATAAGTTTAAACTTACTAACCAGTTTTCAAGAGGGTACATTTAAAGAACACCCATAAGAAACCTACGTGAAACCATTCCCTGAACCAGCTACACTTTCCAACTACAGACCCATCTCCCACCTACCATACCTGGCAAATGCCTTAGAAAAACGAATCAACTGATGCCTTACTGACCACTTCAGAATCACCAGCTCCTCAACATCTCAACACCACAGGCCAAATTCAGTTCCAACTACAGTATAGAAACAGCACTCATTGCGTCCACAGGCAACATATGCATGATCCTTAGCAAAGGAGACATGGCAGCCCTCATTCTCCTGGACCTCTCTGCAGCTTTTGACATGGTCTCAGACACCATCCTCATAAGGCACCTGCACAAGACTGACCCACTTTCCACTGAATCTGCTCCTTCTTAATGGAGAGAACACAAGCTGCCTGCCTGGCACCTTACTACTCAAAAGCGTGCAGACTCATCTGTGGAGTGTCTCAAGGTTGATCACTCAGCCCCACCCTTTTCAATGCATAAAAGAGCCCTCAGTCCAATGTCATCCACGCACACATCAACATCCTCTCTTACATTGATGACATGCAACTCAGACACTCCTTCTTGTAACACAAGAAAAAACTTCACCACCTGCATGTCTGATGTCCCAAACTGGATGAAAGCCAACTGTCTCAAGCTGGACACTGAGAAGACAAAAATAGTGATCTTCTGCAAGAACACTTCACCATGGAACTCCAGCTGGTGGATGGCAGAACTCACGCTCCACTCACACCCAGCAACCATGATAGGAAGCTCAGAAAAATCACCAAACCGGACAGGACAGCACAAGTCAACACTAACACTTCATTCTGCTTTCAAACCCTGAAAATGCTGAGGAAGATCTTCAAATGGCTCCAACTCAAATCTAGGAAAACTGTCACAGACTCTAGTCACCAGCAGGTTGGACTACGGGAACACCCTCTATACCAGGATCAGCATGTAGCTCACCAGAAGACTACAAACCATGTAGAACCCGGCACCCAGGCTGATCCTCATCCTCCTACACAGAACTCACATCCCTGGGAGCTCTGCTGACTTCCGATATGCAAACATGCTCATTTCAAACTCCTTACACACACATTCAAGGCACTGCATAACTTAGCTCCTACCAACATGAACAATCACATCTTCTTCCACCAAGCACACAGACACCTGCGCTCCATAGTACTCCTACTCACACACATCCCACATTCACACAGAACCAGTTCAAGAGGATGGGCATACTCACTCCTAACTCATGAAATGGCCTCCCACTCCACATCAGCGCCTCCTCTTCTCGAATTCTCTAAGAAGATGAAAACCTGGCTTTTGATTTAACTGACTTACCATAGGCAGGGCTAGGCACACACACCTGCTTACAACCAGGATACTGTGCGCTTTACAAACACACATTACATAAGCAAACATATCATGTTTCATTTTGCCATTTTTGTTTGCTGCTTTACATCACCATCATATGCAAAAGAAACTATTGATGGACGGAATGCTGGACAATGCAAGCAGTCATCTCCAGTCACAAGGATCTGGGTTAAATCCATCATTCTTTTGCTCACCACTCCACCCCAGTTTGGACACAGCCCTATGCAAATCAGTCTTGACCCTGTTCCTTGTGGGAACAGTCTAGCCAGAACTGCCAAGCCAGGTCGTCTTTGGACCGTAAACCAGCATCCTGGGACCGGTTTCAGGGCATCACCCTTCATCAGCCAGGCTAGCTTGAATCCAGTAGTGTAGTAAGCACGGGACCCACGTCTGGGCATACCCTTCCCACTTAGGGCGACATATGCAAAAGGAATGGTATGGTGAGCAGACAAACAATGGATTTAGGCCCTGATCTCTGTACTGGGGTGAATGTATGACATTGTTCTGCATTCTGTCTATTAGAAATGGGGGTCTCTAGTTGGCAATGGTTTGCACCTTTGTCCAAACAGGGACCCTTGCTTCTAGTCAGGATAAGGGGGATACACTGCTAAAATATCCCCTGCTCACCCCCTTGTTAGCTTGGCATGAGCAGACAGGCTTATGTCAGTGGCAGTGTGCAAAGCATTTGTGAACACATACAGTAACACAGTGAAAACACTACAAATGGACACCACACCAGTTTAGAAAAATAAGTAATCTTTATCTAAACAAGACCAAACGACAAAAATTCACAATACAGTATCAAAAATAGGCTCTTCACCGGTAGAAATAGCTCATTTCAATGCAATTTGTAAATACAACACTTTTCCAACATCGTACCTTAGATGCGTCACGCAAAACAAACAAAAGGGTCGCAGGGAAGGCGATGCGGCAGTTCCTTGCTTCGCGGGAGGCGATGCACCTGTTCCTTACTGCAGCACAGGGGAGCCGATGTGTCTATTCCTTACCAGAGAGGAGGGGATGCGTCAGTTTCTTACTGCGTTCCGGTTACGATGTGACAAGATGGCATCTCGATGAGTGGCGACGATCCGGTGCAATGCGACAAAATGGCAGCTTGATGCGATGCGACAATCCGGCCAATGCGTGAACATTTGCAGCCGCACGGCCGGTGCTGTGACGGTTTTCTCGGGGATGCGTCGGGACCCGGTGGGGATGCAGTGCGCTTCTTCTCCATGGCTCGGGGATGCGTCGGGAGAAGGTGCGGATGCGACACTCTTCTTCCTCGTTGCGGTGATCTTCCAGCTCCCGACAACAAACAGTCTCTACAGGTCCTAAGCAGCAGCAGGCACCTCTTTGCAGGTTGGGATACCCAGCAAGGGAATTCAGGGAAGCTGGAGGTGAAGTCTTTGTGTCCCTTAGACTTCAGACAGGAGGCAAGCTCAATTTCAAGCCCTTGGAGATCTTCCTCAAGATGACAAAGCAAAACAGCAAAGTCCTTTTCTCCTTTCCTTGGAACAAGTAACCACTGCAGGCCAACCCCAAACAGCAAACAGCTCAGAGGCAGTAATCTTCCTTCAGCTTCTCTGGTTTCTTCTCCTTGGCAAAGGTTACTCTTGATTTCCCGGAAGTGATCTAAAATTCTGGGGTCTGGGCCCCCCTTTTTATACACACAAATCCTTTGTTCTCTGACGGCATAGAGAGTCTGTACCCAGTCAAAACCAGTTCTGTCCTCTCTGGTGAAGCTTCCTGGCAGGAGGTGGAGACAGCAATGTTGAAAGCAGACCTGGCCCATGCCGGTTAAAAGAAATCTCCTCCCCCTACTCTAAATACAACCCAGGTCTATTCAGCTCAGCCCTGACTCATCAGACTGCTGGAGCCGCAACCCTCTCCCAGATGGTTAGGCAAGAAAATACCTACTTTTTAAAATTGGTATTTTCAAACACAGAATATTAAAATCACCCACACTAAAAGATGCACTTACTACTTTTGAGTAATTTACTCATTTTGGTATTCACTGAAGGCACTTACTCATCAATGAGTAATAGCCTTCTGCGAATACCAAAATAAGTAAGTACTCAAAATGAGTAAATTACTCAAAATTAATAAGTTACTCATTTTGGTATTCAAAGAAGGCACTTACTCATCAATGTGTAAGTGTCTTCTGTGAATGCCAAAATGGTAGTAAGTTTAGGATTTTGTCTTAAGTTAGTTCTGTGAATCAGGCCCAGAGTCAAGGCTGATTTGCCTATGGCTGGGTTCAAACTGGAATAGCATGGTGAGCAAAAAAACGATGGATTTAGGCCCAGATCTCTGTACTGGGGTAAATGTATGACATTGTTCTGCATTCTGTCCATCAATTGTTGTTTATGCATTTGTCGCCCCAAGTGGGATGGGTATGCCCAGACGCGGGTCCTGTGCTCTCCATGCCACTGGAGTCAAGCTATCCTGTCTGATGAGGGGTGAAATCGGACCTAGGATGCTTGTTTCCAGACCTCGGAGGACCTGGCCTAGTTGTTCGGGCTGGACTGTTCCCATTGGGTACAGGGTCAAGACTGATTTGCAAATGGCTTGATTCCAACTGGAATGGCATGGTGAGCAAAACAACAATGGATTTAGGCCCAGGTCTCTGTACTGGGGTGAATGTATGGCATTGTTCTGCATTCTGTCCATCAATTGTTGTTTTTGCATTTGTCACCCCGAGTCAGACGGGTATGCCCAGACGTGGGTTCCGTGCTCTCCATGCCACTGGAGTCAAGCTACCCTGGCTTATTAGGAGTGAAACCCCGAAACCGGTCCTAGGATGCTTGATTCCAGTCCACGGAGGACCTGGCCTAGCAGTTCAGGCTGCACTGTTCCCACTGGGTACAGAGTCAAGACTGATTTTCAAATGGCTGGGTTCAAACTGGAATGGCATGGTGAGCAAAAAAAACGATGGATTTAGGGCCAGATCTCTGTGCTGGGGTGTATTTATGGCATTATTTAGCATTCTGTCCAACATTTTTTGTTGTTGCATTTGTCACCCCAAGTGGGACAGGTATGCCCAGACGTGGGTTCTGTGCTCTCCATGCCATTGGAGTCAAGCTATCCTAGCTGGCGAGGGGTGAAACCCCGAAACCGGTCCTAGGATGCTTGTTTCCAGTCCAGGGAGGACCTGGCCTGGCAGTTCGGGCTGGACTGTTCCCATGGGGCACAGGGTCAAGACTGATTTGCATATGGCTGGGTTCAAACTGGAATGGCATGGTGAGCAAAAAAACGATGGATTTAGGCCCAGATCTTTGTAGTAGGGTGAATTTATGGCATTGTTCTGCATTCTGTCATTGTTCTTTTTGCATTGATGCAGCGCTCACCCAGAAATATCACCAACCCAGGGTCCAGGTCACTCCGGTGGGGCCCATAACACCGAAGTACAACACACCTAGTCACACACACACACTTTACCCCAGACCCTTGCATATATCCATACTAATATTATAAAGAGAGAGCCCAAACCTTAGAGGCGGGTAATCTCAGTAACCACAGCACCAATCACAACACCCAATACAGCGTTGGAAAGGGCAGTTGCAGCAGAAGGACATAGGCTATGCAGACAGCCACCATATATATTTTTTTTTGCAGAGTTTTTAATAGTGCGAACTTGACCCGAACTGAATCAGGTATCAGAGCGCTTTACATAGCACCAGTTACGTTACATGAGGACACACGTTCATTTTTGTTAGGCATGGGCAGATTAAGTGATTTGCCCAGGATCACAGGATGTTTGGCGTCGTTACCAAGACTCGAACCCAGATCCCCAGGTCCGAGGTCGAGCGACTTAGCCGTTAGGCCAACTCCTCTATACATTTAAAAGGTAAAAGAACCGTGCCAGCAAAGTAGTCCCTTGTGGGCGTGTCTGCGTTG
This sequence comes from Lissotriton helveticus, assembly GCF_964261635.1. NCBI lineage: Eukaryota > Metazoa > Chordata > Amphibia > Caudata > Salamandridae > Lissotriton > Lissotriton helveticus. Next base: position 240,346,704 of record NC_136063.1, on the reverse strand, counting down.
TGCTGTGGGGGTGGGCTGGGGGCGTGACTAACGCTGGGGGCGTGTGATACGGCCATCACATCGTGGGTTGTGGGTGTGTGCTGGGGGCGTGACAAATGCTGGGGGCGTGTGTCCGCCCTTCCTGCCATGTGAGTTGTACATACAAGCGCCAATTATGTTGCTGCGCAGCATCAAGGGGCACGCTGGGGGCGTGACATGCCTGAAGCGGGGGAACACGCAAATGAGCGTGTCTGCGGTGACAATTACTGCAGCCTCTCCTACTCGCTGTCACTCAACTCTCTCATTAAACGGATTTAGCCGCGGCTGATAACTCTCTCATTCAACAACATTACACGCGCCTGCTAACATCAACCAGGGCTGTAGCTGGGCTCAGGCGACGGATCACTACACCAATTACACGCGCCTGCTGACTTCAACCAGGACTGCAGCTGGGCCTTCTCCATCCCTATTCTAATGAAACAAAAAATGTTGTCTACCGCGAGATTTTAAAATAAATTGCCGTTGCCAAATACACACATTACGCACATTCTATTTGATACCCGGACAACATCGGGACAGGCTGCTAGTATATAAATAAAATGGGTTAAGTGAATTCTCTCCTATGACAGGATACCTTTTAAGCACAGATTTTAACACCAACATTTGTTTTCCTCAATAATTCTACTAAACTAATCTATGCATCAATGTACCCCGCCAATTAGGTCGATGGACCAACTAGTTGAGTAAGATGATGGTGATTGTCAAGACCAGCTTAACCTCACTACAAAAATACATTGATTTGCATCATTAATTGACTCTAAAGAATCACAAACACCTGAAATCATTTTAAAGATTTTATATAATTCATTTGCATAAAAGAAAATTAGCATTTATTCTGGTATTTTAAATTTTCACTGAGCATTGCTATTTATTCAGGAAATAAATTAAGTAAAACTGTTAATAAAAGACATGAAGAGAAAATTCAGGTTCACATTAATTCCATTATTCTCTAAATAAAAAGATGAATCAATCCTTGGTCATGAAACTGGAAGAGAAATTCTTCATGAAAAAGATCAGAGAAACCATAGTTAAAACATGCACTTAATTCTAAAGATTTCTACACTAAAACCTTCCTACCCAGCACTTAACCCCAAAACTATACTTACTAACCCAGGCCTCCTCGGTCGCAACTCTTTTCCCAGGCCTAGTGTCCCGGTGCGTTCTCCAACCTACAGGGGTTATCAGTGAGCCTTCTGGCATAGTTTCAGACTCCCAGCATCTTTGCAGACAGCTGCAGTGCAAACAGCATCTCTCTGCGATCAGCTTCTGTGACATTATACCCCAATTTTGATATGATATTTATACTCTATTTGCTGGCTCTCTACCCTCAAATGTTTCAAGTCTTGCCGTTTCCCTTTCTCTGATTGGTCATGACATTGCAATTATTAGCTCTCAGGATGTTCGTTAATCGACAATGTATTTTTTAACTTTCAAGATGTCCATGAATAACTTCCTGATTAAAAAGCTGGCAGATACAAATTCGACTGTCCATGCATTTCTTAACTTCCAGGATGTCCATGAACAACTTTGTTTGACAAACTGATAAATACAAGTTTGACGGTTCCGGTTCATTATTAGGCCTTTAAATGTTCATTTTCAGTGATTCAGCTGTTTCCACGTGGTCATTTTTGGAAGGCATTTGACTTTTATCCTTGGCAGACATTCAGCTGTTCTTGTGGTTATCATTTTGGCCCACAGCCACTCACCAGAGTTCATATCAAATGGCCTCGAATATAGTCAGCTGAAGTTGCAAAAATGTTCTCAGTGAAGCACAGAGCGTGGACGAGTTTCTCTCAGCAAAATGATGTAAGCTTTTTGTACTGCGCAGAACCGGGAAAAGCGAAGCCATTTTGGAATTGGCAACCAACCAAAACTACGATAAACACAAAAAGAAAATGTAAATACAAAGAATATATGTGTTTTCTGTCCCCCCCACCCACCAGTGCTAATATTTATCCTTTAAAACTGTTACCTAGCAGAAAAGCATCACACTGCAAGCCATTAAAATGAAGCAGAAAAGCAGCATGCTGTGCACAATGTACATTATAATCTAGACATGCATTATTATACCACTTAAATGCACAAAATAAATTAAACATGCGTTTTACATCTTTAATTACTATCTTAATCAAACCTGTTAGTGCAAAGCATTTCCCACACATAATGTGTGTGTTTTGGTTAATACACAGCAATCAAAATTAATATATTTACTTTGTTATGGGGGTGATTGATCTGAATGGGGTACACACAAAATCTTCTGCACCTCACTCCATCAATTTTCCTCCTTTGATGATCACAAATCCTGAATACCTTAAACGATTTGTGAATCATCACCAAAACCCAAAACCACCCATACATTCCACTAAATTTTATTCGATCAGACACTTCTTCTCAATAATTATTGTTAGTTCAGCAAATTCTTTCTCATTTCCCTTGTTCTCGACAAAAATGTTATCTTTAGTTCTAAATCAGAAACTTACTTAGCACAAGCAGCTCGCATTCAAACTCAGACTTTGGTTGCGCATGCTCAGTTCATCTTCTATTCGCAGTTTAATAAAACAGCCATGTTTTCACTAGGCCTCACAGGCCAGAATGGGAACTATCATAGAAACAAACACAAACGAACATTAATTTGGGAAATCTAACTATTCTGTTTACCTCCCCCTTACTAAGGTTTTCCCTATTAGTAGTTACCTAGCAAAATAAGCAACATTTAGGCGTAATATGCTCACCTGTCTTCATGTTTTGCCACAAAATACGTGAACAAAAGCACATTTATGCCGCATTTCATTATTTCAAAGCTGCTTATTAGTTTAGGACACGACAGAATCACATAATTAGTTAATTATGATTGCAACATAAGCAAAATTAGTTTCCCACGTATGTCTGTGTAGGTGCAAATGTAATTCTAGGTTGGTCAATTTCACACATCACTCAATTAGTTTAAGTTATGGTTTTGAAAGTATGATTTTACAAGGGGTACACAACATTTTGTTTCTCCACCTTGCTCCATCAACTCCCCCTTTGGTGATTTTATCACCAAATATCTCCCAAAATTTTGCAAATGTTATCAAAAGATGTTTCAAGTTCTTCAGATTAGTATGGATTTATACTCTAGTATCTTTTTCTCTAGTCTCTTTAAAGACCTTTTCTCGGAACTCCTCCATTTCTATATCACCTTTATCTCTCTTTCTTTCTCGTTTTTCTTGGATTCTTTTCTTTAATGACTTTCTAACATTCCTTCTTTTTCTGTATATGCAACATAATCTTATCATTAAAATCGCTAATACTATCACTGTTACTGGAATTAGTAGTTTGCCTATAATTGAAGTACCTATTTCTTGAAACCAACGATTAACTGCTGTAAGACTTTCACCAAGTCGTTCAAGAATACCATCAACCTCCAGTGGTTCAATTTCTCTATGCAACTCTGTAATATTTGTAATGTACTTTTCAATATTTTGACTTTTGTCTGGAATATAGTTGCAGCAGTGCTGTATCTTTAAAATTCCACAAACTCCTCCTTCTTTTGCTAATATTATGTCAAGAGCAAGACTATTTTGCATTACCATAGTTCTCATTGCAATCATTTCGGTGTTTACCATTAAGAATCCACCTGCTGTGTCTGTTGACAAACGATCTACTATCATTGACAATCTTCAAATTCGATTTGCATTGAAAGATATTCCCACTGCTGGTATCAGTGCTCCAAAAACATCACCTATCATGTCTATAACACTCTCTCTTTTTCTATGACTTAAAGGTTTACCTATCTCATGTATGCCATTAGTACCTCTATCTACATGAAAGATTTTAGGAAAGACCAAGCCCACGTAGCAAGTCCCATACCAGTGGTCAGGTGATCTATAATAAGCCTTGTTTCCACAAATAAAGTAAATACCAGGAAAAACTGGATCTTTTCCCCCTTTAAGTCCCCAACCCCTTAGGATTCTATAAGTATCTTTACATTGACTTGCTCCCATAAAATAATTGTCATACACAGTATTGTCTCTCCTAATACAAAATGTGCCTAACAATGGAGTGTTCATATTTATAGCTACATTCACATTTCTTTCATCAAGATTTTGGTCATCAAATGTCCAACATTTAGATTTCTCATACTTTACTTTTTGTTTACGTTCATAGGCGATTCTTCTTTCCTCAACCATATCTAAAAATGCTTTCTCTTCCACTCTCATTTTGCATGTCAAATTATTTTTAAAAGCGTAATCATGGCTCAATTCATCTACTTCTAAAAAGAATTCTCCCATAACTGTGGCAGGCTTTTTCTTATTCAGTGCATTATCGATTTTCAATTTTGCAAAAACTTCAACTGAATTAGAATAATGATATTCTAATATTCCTGTTTGATAAAAACCGGCTTGCAATCACACTACACGTGACTCCATATGTACGCGGAAGGTGGTGATATGTCACCCCTTCGGAAACAGATGCGGGTAACTTTACACATACATAACAGTCACTAGCATCCATTATCCTGACATACTCAGATAACAATCTTGAAAATTTATTTTTAGTAAAATCACTAATAGAACTATCCTGATGTATTTCTGGCCTATATACATGCTGCTTGTTAGACTTTGATCCCACATTTTTTTCACCTGAACTCACATTATATTTTAATTTCACTAAGTTATCCTGGAAAGGAATGACAATAGCCAAAATTATCCATATCAGTATTAGTAATCCAGTACATATCAAACATGATCTACACCATTTTCTAAAAATAGAACATTTTGTTTTATGCTCATTGTTAACCATTTTTTTACAGCAAGTTTTTCTAACAAGTTTTCTTCGACCTTGTGTCACCTACAAGCTTTTATTTTTCACTTACAGTGCCCTCTCTTTTATCAGGATTTCAGGTTTTACCTTTACCTTATCTTTTGATCAATTACCATTTTTCTCTGTGATTCAGTTCTTTACTCACTTTTCCCATTTGTCTTTGGGCAGTTCAGATTCTCTTGACTGCTTTTTACTTCTTCAATTGGAGGCAGTATTATATATGTCCATTCAGGTGATTTGTACTTCTGATTTGGTAATCTCACTCTTTTTGGCCTTTGGACAACTTCTATTCTTTTTCCCAATGACTCTCTTTGACTGGTTATTTCATTAACTTTATCCTCTGGCTTTCTTTCTTTGTTAACCAGTTTAAATCTCAGTCCATCATTTCCTTTAGGCCAATTATCTCATTTACAAACTCTTTTTGTCTTAGGCTCCGTGGTGTTATGTTCCACATTCCAAGCCCTTTTTCTTGGACTCTTTCTCAATGAAGTTTCATCTGCACTGTCGTCAGTCTCACTTTCAGTGTCTTGACAGTTTTATTTATGACAAACTTTACAATGTCTTTCTCTTTTTCAGAGTCAGTTTTCTCTTTTGACAGTTCTTTCAATCTGTTAGGAACATCTCCATAACTGGTACTTGGAATCTCATCCTTATCGTGAGTTTTTCCTTCTTTTCCAGTGTCAGGATTTTTGTTCCTGCTTTCAGAGCTTGCAGACTGTTCTTCAGAATTTTCTTGATCACCAGTTTTATCTTTGCTCTGCTCACTGTCCTTACTGGTGTTATTCTCTACCAATTCTCGATCTTCAGATTGATCTTCAGAATTCGGTACTTCAACAATTTCTCCTTCTCCTTCAGACGCAGAGCTAGCATCGGATACTTCCAGATATCGACGTTCATGTCGATCTTCAGTATCTAGACTTTCTGGTTCACCTTCAGAGTCAGAATCAGTTGTGCATTCACCTTCTTTCTTTGGATTTTCAGGTTCAGGCACACGAATAGTATGACTCGCATGTACCCATCTATTTACTACGGCACATTTAACTGCAGTGGTGCCAACCAATATGACCTGTCTTGGTCTCTGCCAACGAGGCACCAAACAGTTTCTTCTGCGGTGTCCCTTTATGCGAACCCAGTCTCCAGGAACTAGATCATGAGCTGGATCTTCTCTTTGTGTTCGATTCAGTTCCCACCTGATGGAACACAGAAGTCACCACATCAGACAGGTTTTTGCAGTAATCCAGTATGATGTCATCATTTATAGTTAACAATTTATCAACTGGTACAAATGCTTGTCTCATCACCCTACCCATTAAGATCTCATGTGGACTCAGTCCAGTTTTTCTGTCAGGTATGCTTCTTAAGGTCATCAAAACAAGTGGCAAGGCATCTGGCCACTTCAGTCCTGTTGCCAAGCACATTTTTGCAATCGTGTTTTTAATTGTCCCGTTTACTTGCTCAACCACTCCTGAAGCCTCAGGTCTGTAAGCACAATGCAGTCTCTGGCAAATATCCATTGCTTCACATACCATCTGCATGAGTTAATTCTGGAAATGTGAGCCACGATCAGTTTCAATGGTCACTGGGAAACCGAACCGAGGGATGATTTCACGTAGAAGTAACTTTGCAACAGTTAGCCCATCGTTCCTCCTCATGGGGAAGGCCTCTACCCATCGAGAGAACAAACAGATGATCACCAAAACATATCTGAGTCGGTTACAAGGTGGAAGTTCTATGAAATCCAACTACATTTGTGTAAATGGACCTCCCTCCCGTCCTATGATTCCCAAACTCACAATTGTTCTTCTGTTTGGATTAAACTGCTGACATACAAGACATCTTTGACTTAAGCTTTTTCAATTAAGTCTACATACCTGTTACCTTGGGTGATGTAGTCTTCCCCCTTTTTGTGTGCTGCACACTTCACTACAGCTATTTTGTCAGGCAGTTGAATTGCATCAATCAACATTCTCACAAATTCTGCATTACGTATGGGGGATCCTGCAGAAGTCAAATAACCTCTTTGGGTCCACAGCTGTCCGTAGTCATGGACAACCCCAAATCCATACTGACTATCAGTCACTATGGTAACCTTGATTTCCTTTCCCAGTTCACATGCTCGAATCAAGGCAATCAATTCTGCTATTTGAGCAGAACGAATCCCTTTCAGACAAGAAGCTTCCAGTACATCTGCTACTGTGCAAACGGCATATGCTGCCCTCAAAACACCCTCTTCTGTTCTCAGACATGAACCATCTACGAACATCACATAATCAGATTCAGGCAATGGCTCATCTCTGATGTCTGGTCTTGGTTTGGTACAGTATTCAAGAACATCTAAGCATTTGTGATCAACCAAATTTCTCACTTCGGTTTCCATGGTATCAAGCAATAATGTGGAAGGGTTTACATTTATGCATCTAGAGATTGTCACATTTTCTGCTCCCAAAATTGTCTTTTCGTATTTTGTCATTCAATTGGTACTGTGTTTTTGTCCTAGTGAGGAGAATCTCCACAGAATGAGGTACATACTCCCTCACAGAAAATCCCATCACTATCCCTTGACTTTGTTCTATACTGACACTTGTAGCTGCTACTGCTTTCAGACAACCTGGCAACGCTTTTGCAACAAGGGTCTAAAACAGCTGAGAAATATGCAATTGGCTTTCTCAGTTTTCCATGTCTCTGAATCAGTACTGACAATGCACATCCTTCTCGTTCACTGCAGTACAATTCAAATTCTTTTTCATAGTCATGCATCCCTAAAGCTGGTGCTTCACATAGACTCGTTTTTAACTGTTCAAATGCTTCCATCTCAGTTTTGGTCAGTACTATAGGGTCTCTAATAACTGCTCTAGTTAGTCTCTGCAATGGCTTTACAATCAGTGAGAATCCACCAATCCATTGTCTACAGTAACCTACCATTCCCAGAAACATCCTCACTTGTCTTTGAGTTTTTGGTGGCTGCATTCCTTGTATCATTTTGATTCTTTCTGCAGTAACTTGTCTGATTCCTTTGGCAATCTTATGACCTAAGTATTGCACTTCTTTCTGACAAAATTGTAATTTAGATGGAGACACTTTATGTCCATCTTCTGCCAAATGATTCAGCAATGCAACGGTATCTGTCACACATGCATTTTTTGTCTTTGATGCCACTAGGAGATCATCAATATACTGAACCAATACAGACTCTCTAGGCATGCTCAAACTTTCTAAAGATTTCTTTAGCAACTGATTAAAGATAGATGGACTTTTAGTATACCCTTGAGGAATTCAGGACTATACCAAAATACGATCTCCGAATCTGAACACAAATATTGGCTGGCTTTCTGGGTGCACTGGAACTGTAAAGAACACATTACACAGATCGATCACAGGGAATTTGATATAATATCACTGCTGGATTTGGTACAATCGGACAACATGGGACAACTATTTTATTAACCTTTCTCAAATCCTGTACAATTCTAAATGTTCCATTTGGCTTTTTCAATCCCATTATCGGTAAGTTACAAGGACTACTCTCTATTTCTCTCAGTATGCCTTGTTCAATCATTTTGTTTATCACTGGGGTTATTCCCTCAAATATTTCTGCGGTCATTTTGTACTGAGGAATGTTCGGGTAATTCGCACCTTCTTTTATAGAGACTTTTACAGGATCTACATATTTCATTAACCCAATATCTTCTCCTATGAAATCCCACACTTTCTCTTTCACTACCTTTTTCAATTCATCAGGTATCATTTCTTGATCAAACACAGGGAACAATTTATTTTGTTCTGCCTCAATCATGAGCATAGTCATTTTATACAGGCTATCTTCATCTGGGGTTTGCAACTCTATGCCATAAAGTGAACAATATATGGCACAGTTCATCTTGCACAAAATGTCTCGTCCTAACAGATTTACAAGGCTACTATCACACACCACAAATCGGTGCATGTCTTTGAAATTTTCGATTTCTACTTCGACTGGTTGTGTCAAAGAAGTTTTAATCTGCCTATTAGCTACACCTACAACTTGGATACTTTCTCCCTAGAGAGGAAGATGTTGGACTTCCACTGATCTAACAATAGAATGGGTAGCACCAATGTCCACTAGGAAAGTTATTTCTACATCATTCACTTTTCCGTTCACAAATGGACCAGACTGATCTGCCTCAAGAGTGGCTCCAAGCACACACTCTTCTTCCTCTCTCAGGCACCGTCAGAAACTTTCATCCGACTCACTCCCGCCTTCCTCTTGTAACCAATACTGAGGACTCACATTCACTCTGGGCGATCTATTTACCTGCTCGCCTCCGCTGAAACCTGTCTCTGCACTGTATCCCTGCTGGGTTACACTGTGTGGAAGTGGCGGTTGTGGCACCTGACTTTGCTGATTAACTATCTGCTGCTGTTGTGGTTGCTGTTGAATTACCTCATGCTGCACCTGTGGATTCAATGATGTATTTTCTGGATTAACTCTTAGTGAACACTTACATTTTTTTCTTCAATGCCCTATTCTGCCGCAATTATGACAAGGGAACTTTTTCTTGAGCTCTTCTATATTTCCTACTAATTTTGTTTTGTTGAAATTTCCTTTCAATTTTCCCTGACTTGCATCAGTATTTTTATTTTCCAATTGTGCCACTTTATGTTCTGCTACCTTCACTTGTGCCCACATACCTTTTTCGTTTAGCTTCTTTTGTTTGGCATCGATCTCTTCACTACAATATTTTGCTTTTCTTAAGACATCATCTACAGTGCTCGATTGCCATCCTATCATACTATGCCTAATCATATCTCCAATTTCTGGTCTTAATCCATACATAAATCGATATAAAATGACTCATGTCCTTTTCGCTCAACTCTTCATATCCACTGGATTGTTTAAATACCAACAACAATCTTTCATAAAATGCATGTACAGATTCTTTCGGTTCCTGTGTAGTTCTGGCTATTTTAACCCAATCTGTTTCTTTTGGTGGAATTTTATTTTTCAATCACTTGTTCGTATTTTCTCATTACATCAATTGACGGAGCAATTGTTACTTTGTCTCAAGGATATTCCTCTTTTGGCCAATTCACAGTTATTTTACACTCGGTCCACAAATCTGCTGGCACAACTATGTCAAATAATCCATCCAGATCAACCCATAGCACTTTTGAAACTTTCACAAACCGATTTACCTGTCGATACCATCCTACTGGTTTTTCTCTCAATCTGGGGAAATCATTTGTAAATGATAATATATCCTGTCTACTCCAAGGAACATGTACATATCCTCCTCCAGGTATTTCTCTCATAAGAAACTCATTTGCGACTGTCTCTTTTTCTCTGACTGGGAATGCCAATGTGGATTTATCACTAGCCTCCTCTTTCTTCTTTGCCCATTTCACTCTCCATTTATTCACATCTCCCCATCTCCGTAACAGCACAATTAATTCTTTTATTTGGGTTAACCTTCCGGCAGTATTCATGTTTTCTATGTCTCTTTCTGAAAAATCTCCTCTATAGGATTTCTGCAATGTTTTATTCTTTGCAAATTCTACTTCAAATTCATTTGTCAGTCCTTCTGATTGATCATGTACAGACTTCGCTTTCCATGTTATGCTTTTACACATGAACATAAATTCATCATCTTGGCACATTTTTAATCTGTCTGTCGACTTTTAATCTCGCTACATCCAGTACTTTAGGTTCATGCTCTTTTCATTTGAGAGCTTTATTCCAATCACTTAATTCTTGCTCTGATGGTCCTACAGGGGTTTGCGTTGAATCTATTTTCTCTATGCTCTTTTCAGGTGTAGCAGAGTCAGATTCTTCTCCGGTTGCATACTTATAGGGTAAAATCTGATTGAAAGTTAAGTCAGGCGGATTTACATTATTCACTCGTCTGATTTCTGACAAGTCTGCATAAATATTTTCTTTTACCTTTTGCACAGTCTGTTGTAAAGGGATTGTCAAACTTGGTTCTTTTATTCTTTGGTTTTCAAACACTGGGATTACAGGTCCTATCGTTACTGGAACTGTTAGTGCTTCTATGTTTTTCGTAAGCTCTTGTATCTTTTCTGTCAATGCATTTGTGTTCCGTATATATTCAGCAGTACTTGCTTATTCTTCAACTCGTTTTTCTACTCTATTTATGCTCTCTCGTTCGTTAATTTGCTTGGGAGTACCGGTAAGTCTTGGTTCTATTATTGAAGTACTCGGAATATATCTCACTTCTACTCTTTCTGGTACATCTCTAAAATTAGAAAATTGCCTTGGGGTTTCATTAATTCTTTCATCTACGGGTGGAGTATTAGGTGTAGTCCATAAAGAACCTGGTTGATATGATGGCGGTCTCCTATTTAATATTTCTTCTAGCACAGCATCCTCTGATTCACTGTCACCATAACCTTCTTTCCCTGTTTCTACATATTTTCTCTTTTCTGTGCATTTCTGCCCTTCATATTCATCCACTAATCTGACTGGATACATGCCATCACACATGTCAGCATTTCTCCATCTACGCATTCTACTCTCATGTGTCTCTCCCCATAAATTACGAAATCTACCTCTTGGTCTGATATGTCCTTTCAACCTTTCACTTTCCAATTCATGCATCTCATCTTCCCATTCAACTAAAGCTTCAAACTGAGTCGGTCTAGGTCTTGGGTCAAGTTTCATCATCTTTTCTCTCAAATTCCTCAAAACTGCCACATCAAAAGATCCTCTTTCTGGAAAAGCTAACACACCATCATTTCTGGTATATCTTACCCAATTCTCTAACCAAACACAGGTATGGTAACCATATTTTGACAACATATAGGAAGCAGGCGTTTTTGGCAGAGGAAGTAATTTTCCTTCTCTTGTGACTATCGCCTTGTCCTTCACAAACACATTCTTCAATTTCTTAAACCATGAAGGTTTCTTCTTTTCCTCTTCGTAATAGTAATCAATTTTTCTGTAATTTCCCTGTCTTTCAAAAGATCGCGTACTATTCTGTTGCTGTTCCGTAACACCAACCTATCACAGCGCGGTTTACACTAGCGCACCAATTAGAACAAGATACGTCTCTTTAGTGCTTAACCAATAGTTTCGCTGCTTTCCGTGATGCACCAATCAGCCTTTGCGCTGTCCTGGTCATGAGGACCAATCCCTGCGCGACACTTTTGACGTCACCTGCGCTCCGGCTTCTGCAGCGCCGACTGACCCCTCCTTTACAAGGTTTTTTCGAGAAGCCGTATTTACAAGATATTCAACTGAATCGGTTAGTAACTTACACAAAACAACTCCATTGGTCTGTTTCGCTAATTAAAGTGATAGAATTTTCAATCATACAAGTATTCTGTATTTCCAGTAGACAGCGCTTACCTCTTCTCTACCACAGAATTTTTACATTCGCCGATAAAGTAGCACCACTTCCTCTACTTTACCCTTCTCTCAAGCTCAGGTTAAGCTCTATTACTCTCCCAGCAGTAAGTTTTGAATCAGGATACACAATGATCCCTGTACTTGAAGGCTAAGATTTTATAGACTGTCCTCGCTATGCATTTATCCTTTCACACGTAGGTTCCCTATACTTGTGATGTACGAACTCAACAGATGTTAGTAATAATTCTGTACATCAAAACCCTTATATAACGCTTTATACATAATCCTAGCTAATTCTATAGCAACCATCCTCTGCTACCAAGCTTATTACTGATGCAGCCCTACTCCAAAAATAATTTCTAAAACCATGACACCTTTCCCTGAAGTACAAACAGTGGGGCCCCTAACACCATGAGTCACTCACAAAACACTTACATCCTACTTCATGGATCGGTGAGATTCAAAGGAGAGCTGCTATATCATAGTGGAGTGTCTAAACTATAACTGGATATTTATACTATTTACACCTGCAGTTTGAATGAGTTTACCATGGATTTTATTATCAAAACATTTATTTAGACACACCACCACTGTGGTCGACGAATCTGCTAGTAAAAAATTAGGCGTAGGAAAACTCAAGACCAGCTTAATTCTCCATTTATCTAATTTTTATTAAAAGCAAATTTAGCATGTCAAAAAATGTATTAACTTTATTTCTTTCTTTATTCAAAAACGACATTTAAAAGAATAAGAGTTTTGTCTCAAACTGTTATTTTAATTTATTTTCAGAAATTTCAGAAATAGACATTTTATTTAGATTTCAGAAATGTAAGTATTAGCAAAAGACAGATAGTTCCCAAAATTAATTTTCTCTCCAAACTTCCCTGACTAATATCCTCTTCTAAAGCGCAGTTCTCATTCAAGAAGAAATAGGAAATAATTCAGAGTTTTACATCTCAGGAAACTCAGCATACCGGCAGCATCTCGGGAGGACATCGAAAAGACTTTTTTTCCTCACTAAAACCAGCACTTTTGATACCTTTATAACTTTCAGCATAAATTCGAGTTCTGATTGGACAATTTTGGGGTGGAGGAGCATCACCTCATCATTACAATATTCACTTTTCTTCCGTCAGCTAAATTTTAAAAGGTTCTTTGTTTAGGCAACGTCCGGCCTAGTCACGTTCTCAACTAGCAACTTCAAGAGATCTTTTCACATTCAGAACCATTGTGCTCACCCTTTTGGCAGCCATCTGGACTTCCAGGCCACACTGTCCTTGAACTACATTCGCTTCAGGCACAAGCAGCTCGCATCCAAAATCGGACTTTGGTTGCGCATGCTCAGTTCATCTTCTATTCGCTCCACATTTGGTGAGCGCCATCTTGGGTTGGGTAGGGAGACGCTGGACACTCCCGCGCTCTAGCAGTCACCAGGACTAGCTAGAGCCCTATTTCAACTGGTCAGCATGACGCGCAGCGTGTGCGCGCAGCGTGTCAGCCGCAGCCACGCCGGAGTCACGCCAGAGTCCAGCCCGTCTGCGCCCGTCCGCGCTAAGGACGGGCTGGATGGCTGGACTGCTGCCCAGGCTAAGGTAAGCTCTTATCCACCTAAATACTCCCTACAAGATTTATTAAGGCTTAAACCTCCTTCTGTACCCTGTTTCCATCGGTGCACCCCGGAAGACCTCCTACTACCTCGGGGTTGCGCCTGTTTTCAAACAGACCTAGGGGGCTTAAATCCTCTCTCCCCCCCTTCCCCCTGGGAGTTCTGCTCTCCGGTGGGGCCCAACATGTCGAGCGACCTCGGCTTTCTTATTAACGCTCGCTCTCTCGTTAAAAACAATATTGTTTTTAAAGAGTTTGTTTCAGAAAGGAACCCCTCTTGGGTCTTTGTTACTGAGACTTGGGCTAAAGATTCCTCTGGCCCTGATCTCGTGGAAGCAATCCCAGAGGGTTATTGCCTAGCACGTCAAGACAGATTAGGCAGAGTTGGTGGTGGCCTGGCTATCGTGTATAAGGACAGGTTTCACTGTCACATCACACCTCTTGCTGACCCCAAGGATGTGTTCCAAGCACTAAACTTCTCACTGTCCGATCACGCTAATCCTGTGTTCAATGGGATTTTGCTCTATCGGCCCCCTGGTCCTAGAGCGGATTTTGGGCTGAAATTGCTTCAGATCTTGGAACCTTATTTTGGTCGCCAAGATCTCACGATTCTAGGTGATTTTAACTTTCACCTAGAGTTGCTGGAGGCAAATGACACCATCTCCCTTTTGGAAGCTATGTCGGCATGTGGACTCACCCAATTGGTGAAAGGACCTACTCATCGAGCCGGACGCACGCTCGATGGCATTTTCTCGAATGATCAAAGGCTGACAGTTACCAACTCTCTCCATCTTTCTTGGTCGGATCATCTGGCCGTTTCCTTTGGTCTGACTTATCCGACCCAGAATATAGCTAGAAGGTCTCCAGGGACGGTGGAAGCACGTAGGAACCTTAAAAGCATTAAGGAAGATTCCTTCCATCCGTGGATACCTAGACTGTCTACCGCTCAGGAACAGGACGTCTCATCAGCGGTCTCACAATATGAAAAGACCATTTCGGAGGCCTTGGATCTTCTGGCTCCTGCTAGGTCCTGCTATACAGCCAGGAAAAGACCCTCAGCCCCCTGGTTCTCCGAACAACTAAGGCTCTTTAGACAACAAGTAAGGAGACAAGAGCGCTTATGGCACTCAAGCTGGAACTTTAAGGACAGAGAAGCACATAAGATCTTGCTTAAAAAATATAAGCTGGAAGTGATTAAGACCAAACAGGACTATTTCACGGCCCTCACTTCCTCACTTTCGTCTCCTAAAGAGCTCTTCAGAATCGTTGATGCCCTCACTTCTCTCCAGACCCCAGACCCGGTGGTTGCCTCCCAGGGGCTCTGCAACGAAATAGCCTCTTTCTTTCAGTCCAAAATACTGGACATCCATAGTGCTCTGGAATCCCTCAAATCTTCTACCACTATGCCTTTAGTGCCCGCTATTTTGGATTCTAACGGCGCCTCTTCTCCTCGGCCCATGGGTCTTGAATTTTTTCCCCCTCTCTCCTACAACGATCTTGAGATCCTCCTTGCCAAAACCAAATCTGGATCTCCGCTAGATGTATGTCCGCTAAAGATCCTAAAGCAGTACAGAGAATCCCTCCTTCCCCCTCTGGTTGACATCATGAACAGGGCGATGGAGGAGGGCGTTTTTCCCCAGCAGTGGAAAAATGCTGTGGTAAAACCTCTGCTCAAGAAGTCATCTCTTGACCCTGGGGTTTTAAAAAACTTTCGCCCCATTTCGCTGCTTCCGGCTCCCGCAAAAATGTTAGAAGCCCATCTAAACAAACATCTTGCTTCATTTGTGGAGAACTCCGGATGCTTGGATCTTTCCCAGCATGGTTTCAGGAGGGAACATAGCACCGAGTCTGCCCTCACCATAGTGCTTGATAACATCCGCACGCGGGTTGATGGGGGACAGACCTCCCTCCTTATCCTCCTGGATCTCATGGCTGCTTTCGATACCCTCTCTCCCTCAGTCTTAACATCTCGACTGAGGGATATTGGAGTGCGGGGGGCGGCCCTGGGACTCCTTTCCTCTTTTCTCGATCATAGAGAGCAAAGGGTGATGCTGGGTCAGTTTCTATCTCCATCCCTGTCTGTGCATTGTGGGGTCCCTCAAGGGTCAGCGCTTAGTCCTACCCTTTTCAATATCTACGTGACCCCCCTTGCCAGACTTATTAGATCTTATGGGATGGAGGTAGTCTCCTATGCGGACGACACCCAGATCCTCGTCTCTCTCTCCCAATCAGTTACGTCGACTGCCGCCAACTTTAGATCTTGTATGGAGGCAGTCGGACAATGGATGATTCACAATTCATTGAAACTGAACGGGGAGAAGACTGAGGTGATGGTGTTTGGAGGAAGGGAGGATATTTGGTCCGCCGAATGGTGGCCGGACTCTCTGGGTGCCTGTCCGGATCCTACATCCTCAGCCAAAAACCTGGGGGTCATGATCGATCCTATCCTTAGCATGTGCCAACAGGTCAGCAGGACTGTATCGACCTGCTGGGGGATCATCCACATCCTTAGGAAAATCAGGCACTACCTGTCCTTACAGGCAAGAAAGCAACTGGCTGTTGCCCTTCTGGGCTCGCGTCTGGACTATTGCAATGCGCTGTATGCTGGACTTAATAAGTGCCAGCTGCAGCGCTTGCAGGTGGTTCAGAACGCAGCAGCCAGATTTGTTCTCGATCTACCCCAACGTGCCTCTGCCACCGCTGCTCGGAAGCAGCTACACTGGCTCCCCGTTGCGGACCGCATCCTTTTCAAGTCCATGTGCATGGTCTACAAGGCCCTAGCTAAAACCAGCCCCACTGGGATTGGTTGTATCCTGTCCCGTTACAATCCCAGTAGGAACCTTCGTTCCTCTAACAGACTCCTCCTCTCCGTTCCTCGTGTCCGGAAGACCAGATGGGGTGGCAAGGCCTTCTCCAATCTGGCCCCTAAATGGTGGAATGCTCTACCTCTTGAGGTAAGGTCCCTCCCCATTCTTCAAGCCTTTAGATCTGCCCTAAAGACTCATCTCTTTGTGCGTGCCTACTTGTAGCAGTACTGCTGTAATTTCTGATCTGTTTTGGATAGGCGCCTTGACACCTTCGGGTTGAGTACGCACAATACAAGTTGCTTAATAAATAAATAATTCGCAGTTTAATAAAACAGCCATGTTTTCACTAGGCCTCACAGGCCAGAATGGGAACTATCATAGAAACAAACACAAATGAACATTAATTTTGGAAATCTAACCCTTCTGTTTACCTCCCCCCTTACTAAGGTTTTCCTTATTAGTAGTTACCTAGCGAAATAAGCAACATCTAGACGTAATATGCTCACCTGTCTTAATGTTTTGCCACAAAATACGTAAACAAAAAGCACATTTATGCCGCATTTCATTATTTCAAAGCTGCTTATTAGTTTAGGACACGACAGAATCACATAATTAGTTAATTATGATTGCAACATAAGCAAAATTAGTTTCCCACATATGTCTGTGTAGGCGCAAATTTTATTCTAGGTTGGTTAATTTCACACATCACTCAATTAGTTCAAGTTATGATTATGGAAGTATGATTTTACAAGGGGTACACAACATTTTGTTTCTCCACCTTGCTCCATCAGCATTAAATCACCATCATGGCAGAATATGCGTTCTCTGAAATCAAATTAAATGAAAATAGGTACTTGTAATGCGCAGCTACTCCACGGAGTGTCCCGGCACTAAAGGGCCAACAGGTAACAGGCAACCAAAGCAGAAAGGCCAGCCTGCTCAAGGAAGACTATTGCTGAAACAACCAGGGGGCATATTTACAAGCCACTTGCGCCACTTTTGCGTCACTTTTCCCATGTTAAAAATCACGCAAAAGTGGCATAATGGGCTTGTAAATCTGCCCCAGGTCTTTAGCTGTCTCCTAAATGAGAGCAGGTCCTTGACCTGCCTAAGATGAAGAGGCAGACGGTTTCATGCGCGTGCAGCCAGTACTTGAAAGGAGCGCCCGCCAGTCCGGGAACGGGCACATTTCGGAATAAGCATTAGGGCCTGTCCCAAGGACCTCCAAAAGAGAAATAAAAACTTTTTTTTTTTTTTTTTTTTTAACATTTTTATTGTTGCAAGATACGACAAAAAATCATTACATTACAATTCCATAATGCAAGCCAGTTTACAACAGTATAGTGCCACTGGTATCGTTTAGAAAATAAGCATATATATAAAGAAAAAAAAAATAGAGAAATAAAGTAGAGGTAAGGAGACAATTCAGAATTTTTACAATCAAAAATTAATGTTGCCACTAAACTTAAGACAATAAACTGGTAACAATAACCTGATACAGCGAGAGAGAAAAAACAATAGAGGCCAATTCACCCTTCTTGCCCTTTAAAAAAATCCTTCCATATCCTTTCCTTTCTAATAAGGGCTTTTGGACCTCTAAATTTAGCTAGAGTAAGTTCCATGGTTCTGATTTCGTACACCAAAGTGAACCATTCCGCCGCTTTAGGGGGTTCTCTAGAAATCCATGCCCTGGCTATAGTTAGTCTAGCGCATGCTAGGAGAATCGTTATAAGGTCTTTATTAGGGCTATAACCCTCCTGAATGTCTAATAAAACCATTTGTACTGTGAGTGCAGCTGTAGTTATCTGATTAAATCTGAGATGGTCGGATATTCGATTCCAGAAAGTAGAGAGTGCTGGGCAAAAGAATAACATGTGCTCGATTCCGGCCGCAATCGTATTACATTTAACACACATGGTTTTATCTGATACCGTGTTACCTTGCGCCCAGTTAAATATTTTTTGTGGTGTATAGTACAACTCAGTAATTGTCCTATATAATTGCATTTTGAGGTTAGAGGAATGTACTATTTCACTTAAATGTGTTAAAGCGTTTCTGATCTGTATTGAATTGATATTTGAATTTAGTCTACGAGACCATTTGGCTGCAATTTGAGTTGTGTTTTCTCTCTTATCCTTAATTAAACATTGATACCCCAATTTAATTAATGATTTTATTTTATCAGAGTACACACACTCAAGAATATCTGATTGTTTAACTTCCGTTATCTTTATTTTATTGTAGAAAAAATCTCTCAATTGTCTATATTTAAAGTGCATGTCATCAGTGAGCCCATTTATAATTTTTAGGTTATCAAAGTCGATCAAGCCATTAACACTATAAAGGTCTCCTAGTGTTTTAATTCCATGTCTAATCCAACGATTCCCCGACCCATCTGAGAATATACCCGGAAGACCTGGGTTGTTCCAAAGTCTAAGTTCAGCGTTGTAAAATAAGCTGTTACTAATGTACCTGATTTTGTCCCAGATTCTTATAGCATGCTTTGCAGTCTTAAATTTGACCCGTTTAAAGTAGTTTGGATCATGAACCCGTAGTAGAAATTGATTAGAATCGGCGCCTAGCATATATTGGTGAAAAAATAGAGAAGGGGTATTTTTTAATAAGCTCCGTATGCGTAGAAAAAAAGTAGCTAGAAAATAGAGGTTAAAATCCGGAAAAGTGAGTCCCCCTTTAAAAATTGGCAATGTCAATAATTTCACCGCCCTTCGTGCCTTTTTGTAGCCCCAAATGAAACTACTACAAATACCGTCCAGTTTTCTAAAAAAGAGTTGGTTTGGTAAGAGTGGTATAGCTCTACACAGATACAACAACTTGGGTAGAATTTTCATCTTAATCAAATTAAGTCTCCCTATCAAACTCAGAGGTATCTTGTGCCATTTTTTAAAGCTAGCCGTAGTTTCCTTTAGAAATGACTCATAGTTTATTTTCAAGATTTCCCCCACCTTATTAGTGAGTTTAATTCCTAAATAAGTGGCTTCTTTGCATGTACCATAAGCCGGTGTAACCGGGGTATAATTGAGTATAATTTGGGTTTTGTTCACATTCAATTTATACCCAGAGATTTTTCCAAAGTTTTGCGCTTCTTTTATAATTTCTGGCATAGCTTTATTAATATCAGATGTATAAATTGCTATATCGTCGGCGAAGGCGGTTAGCTTAAGAGTTATATCCCCATGGTAAGCTGGTGTAATATTAGTTTGGTCATTTAGAGCGTTCAGAAAAGGCTCTAAAGAGAGGGCAAAAAGGAGTGGAGAGAGGGGACATCCCTGTCTTGTACCTCTTGCTATCTTAAAACTGACAGAGTCTTTACCTCCATAACTAATCACCGCCCTTGGTTCATCATAAAGTGATCTCACCCAATCTAGATAAGAGCCACTAATACCCATTTTACTTAGTACTGCCCACAGATAGTCCCACCCCACTCGGTCGAATGCTTTTTCTGCATCTAACATTATCATACCGAGTGGGGTGTTGGTGGTTTCCGCTACATCAAATGCTGTAATAGAAGTATTTACGTGCAGGGTGGTGTCTCTGCCCATTACAAAGCCATGTTGTTGGGGATTAACAATATCGGGCATATAGGGAGCTAACCGATTGGCCAAAATTTTAGCAAAGATTTTCACGTCTGAGTTAAGTAGAGATATGGGCCGATACGAGCCACATTCTTTTTCTGGTTTTCCTTTTTTCAAAAAGAATATAATTTTAGCAATTTTCCATGATGGAGGTGCTTGTTTTGAAACAATAATTGAATTAATCACATTGTGTAGTAAAGGTAGCAATTCTTGAGAGCAAAGTTTATAAAATTCCCCAGGTATACTATCTTCTCCAACCGCCTTTCCTAATGGTAAATGATCGATTGCTAAATTTATCTCCTCTATAGTAACATTAGAGTTTAAATGTTGAAGTACCTCAAGGTTTAAAGCCCGCGGTGGTCTTAGATATTGATCAAGATATTTTCCGATCTCTACTGTAAGTGGTATAGTCTCTGGTGTATAGAGTTGTTTGTAAAATTTAACAAATTGATTTAGTATTTGATCTTCTCTTTCATAAGTTATTGAATCTAGTCCAATTATTTCCTTAATTTTTGTTTTGGCTTTTCTATCCGCGGTTTTAAAGGCCAGAATTTTTCCAATACGGTCGCCGCCTTCGTATTGACCTAATTTATATTTCTGTAGTTTTACTACATATCTTTCTCTCAAAGTTTTTTTTAGTCCTGCTTGTAGTTCAGCCAATTGTGTTCTAATCATCTCTATATTATTTTTTGAGTATAGTATTGCCTCTGCCAGTTGTACTTCCAAGTCTAATAATTTTGATGTCATATTTTTATTTTTATTACGGCTTTCTGCATTAAGCCTAAGTACGTACTGTTGGACAAACCCCCTAATACTACACTTACAAGTGTCCCATATAATGTTTATACAAGCCGAGTTAATGTTTAATGTAATAAACTCCTGTAGATGCTTCTTAATTAATGAGATAAATGTTTGATCAGCTAATAAGTGTCTCGGAAAAGTAAACGGTCGTTGTTTTTTATTTAGATTTTTAATAGTAACTTCCAGAAGCAGGGGGTTATGATCAGATGTAACTTTGGGGCAAATTTCAATCTCACAATTGTCTAGGATTTGGTCAGAGGCCCATATCATATCAATTCTAGAGCAGGAACTGTGCGGCGCAGAATAATAAGTAAAACCTGCCAGTCTTGGGTGCTTGGACCGCCATAAATCTCTGATATTGTTCAATCTCGCAAGTTCTAAAATCGCTGCTCTAACTTTGTACATTCTTTTAAAATTCTTTGGCCCCGTAGAGTCAATTTTATAATCCATAGCACAATTGAAGTCCCCAGCTATAATAGTTTCACCTTCCCATTCGAGTAGTTCTAAACTTAAATCTTTGAAAACTTTGGGGTTGTCAATGTTTGGGCCATAAACCACACAAAATACAAATTTAACATTGTCACCTTGCATCTGTGCTATAGCCCACCTTCCTCGAGCATCTGAAGCAGTTTTAATAATTTCTAAAGGGACTGTTTTTTGTTTAAGTATAGCTACCCCCCTTATAGTCTCATTTAAAGAAGTACATGTGACCAATTCGTACCTTAGTTGTGATAATAACTTTCTGTCTTGATATTTTATGTGGGTCTCTGAAAGCAGAACTATATTAGGATTGTACATTTTAATCTCTTCCTGTACCAGATTTCTTTTACTTTTACTATTTAGGCCATCTACATTCCAACATAAAATTCTTAATTTAAGCATTTGGCTAATATACTGCTAATCTTGTGCGTATTGTTCCCCTCTACTTGTATTTGATTCACCGTCGTTAAGTTTTCCTTCCTATTTTTCTTAGAAAAAAAGTCAAATCTTGCAATCACATTCTCGTGTCCGGAAGACCAGATGGGGTGGCAAGGCCTTCTCCAATCTGGCCCCTAAATGGTGGAATGCTCTACCTCTTGAGGTAAGGTCCCTCCCCACTCTTCAAGCCTTTAGATCTGCCCTAAAGACTCATCTCTTTGTGCGTGCCTACTTGTAGCAGTACTGCTGTAATTTCTGATCTGTTTTGGATAGGCGCCTTGACACCTTCGGGTTGAGTACGCACAATACAAGTTGCTTAATAAATAAATAATTCGCAGTTTAATAAAACAGCCATGTTTTCACTAGGCCTCACAGGCCAGAATGGGAACTATCATAGAAACAAACACAAATGAACATTAATTTTGGAAATCTAACCCTTCTGTTTACCTCCCCCCTTACTAAGGTTTTCCCTATTAGTAGTTACCTAGCGAAATAAGCAACATCTAGACGTAATATGCTCACCTGTCTTAATGTTTTGCCACAAAATACGTAAACAAAAAGCACATTTATGCCGCATTTCATTATTTCAAAGCTGCTTATTAGTTTAGGACACGACAGAATCACATAATTAGTTAATTATGATTGCAACATAAGCAAAATTAGTTTCCCACATATGTCTGTGTAGGCGCAAATTTTATTCTAGGTTGGTTAATTTCACACATCACTCAATTAGTTCAAGTTATGATTATGGAAGTATGATTTTACAAGGGGTACACAACATTTTGTTTCTCCACCTTGCTCCATCAGCATTAAATCACCATCATGGCAGAATATGCGTTCTCTGAAATCAAATTAAATGAAAATAGGTACTTGTAATGCGCAGCTACTCCACGGAGTGTCCCGGCACTAAAGGGCCAACAGGTAACAGGCAACCAAAGCAGAAAGGCCAGCCTGCTCAAGGAAGACTATTGCTGAAACAAC
The DNA here is from genome assembly GCF_964261635.1 of Lissotriton helveticus. Taxonomy (NCBI): domain Eukaryota; kingdom Metazoa; phylum Chordata; class Amphibia; order Caudata; family Salamandridae; genus Lissotriton; species Lissotriton helveticus. The sequence goes on along the minus strand of NC_136063.1, from coordinate 240,323,815 downwards.
CAGGGGGCATATTTACAAGCCACTTGCGCCACTTTTGCGTCACTTTTCCCATGTTAAAAATCACGCAAAAGTGGCACAATGGGCTTGTAAATCTGCCCCAGGTCTTTAGCTGTCTCCTAAATGAGAGCAGGTCCTTGACCTGCCTAAGATGAAGAGGCAGACGGTTTCATGCGCGTGCAGCCAGTACTTGAAAGGAGCGCCCGCCAGTCCGGGAACGGGCACATTTCGGAATAAGCATTAGGGCCTGTCCCAAGGACCTCCAAAAGAGAAATAAAAACTAAACAAAATAGACTCAGGATTCAATATTCAATATAAACACCATTCTAATACAACAGATATGTTATTGGTTAAATCTCTAGAAGAGAAGTGGATTTGAAAGTGGAATTAATGAACCTTTGCCACTGGTTGTGTTCCATTCCTATTGTCGAGCAAGGAATGTTGTTTTCCTGTTCGGTCATTTGACAACTCAATTTGTGTGCTTTTAGAGCCCATCCCGGCGGAGTTTAACCATCTTTAAAGCTAATGCTACAGGCAGAGAACACGTCTATTTCAGTTTGGCTGATGGCGTGGCATGCAATTGCAAAATTCTGAATTTATATAAGAAGGGACATTAAACTGTTGATGTGGTTTGTACAAATGTATATTGAATGTGCGTGGAGAATTGAGCTTAAATGGAAAGGTTTGCACCATCTGTGTATCCAATTTGTGCATCTGCTACGGCTCCACTGCGGGGTAGGTAGGCACGAGGAAGTGGGAGGTCGAGGATAAAGAGCCGCACAACAATAGGAGAAATGCAAACTGGAAGAGACAGAAAGCAGAACGGCGCCGACATGAGTTACTGCCCATGTTATTGCAGTGACAGGCTCTGCGGTGCATACTGTAAGGAAGAGTAGCCGTGGTCACGCAGCGTTCATCTATATACAGCCGCCGTCAAATGTTCAGATGCATAGATCTGGCCAAATTAAATAATTCATGGCTGTCGGCAGAGCAACATCAAAAGCATGGCCATGCTCATTTAATCAGTGCCAGTACCTTTGTGTGTGCGTTAAGGTTAAACAGATGACTCAGGGAACACTGGTTCCTTCCTTGACTTTTTTTTCAGATCGTTTTTATTTAATTAGGTTATTTAAAAAAAAAAAATCATGGTCAAAAACATAAGTCACTTGCAGGCAGCATTTTAAAGTATCAAAGTGCTTGGTGTTAAATAATTAAGGTGTTGTCATATTATCCTTTCATGAAATTGTGAAAGATGGGCGGAAACAAAGTTAGCATCGATGTTTTAATTGGTTGCCATATTAATGTAGTTGTTTTTGATCCGGTTAGTAGATAGTATAATAGAGATTTCCTTCTCACAAATATCAGCAAATGTTGTCCACCGTCCAGAACACTTGGAGGATTAACCTCCGGCCAGGCCCTCGCAATGCAGAGCTGAGCTGTAATAATAGCAAAATATACTATCCAAAAACATTCTCCTGGAATTTCTGGGGAATATTCAAACTCTTTAACTGTACAAGAAAAAGGAATAGTACAGTAATGCAGCTTGCTATCTTATCCTAAAACTTGGTGCCAAACTTGGAGCAACTTACAAATATGTGTACCGTGTGGGAGCAGCGAAAACCTGAAGAATTTGAGTGGGACCCTATACTATAAATCTTGAATAACTTTGTAACAGTGAGTTCTAAGTCATGTGGTTGTAAGTATCTGATGTTTCAGACCCTTAGAGGCCGTTTACGATGTCAGTCAGAAAGCCTACAACAGCTAGTCAGAAGCTTTCCGACTGGCTCTCGGAGTCTTCCAGCCGGTTGGAACCACACCGTAATCCCCAAAGGATGGCGTTTCCACCGTCAGAATGATGATGTCAGTTTCCAACAGCTTTTCAATGCCAGCCTTTCCGACACAGAAATGATGTTGGAAAGCGAGTTTGGGGGCCCCTAGCAGGGCCCCTTAACATGGCGGGCTACGGTTGGTGGTCGAGGGGGTAAATAGGGTACCCTCTGTAAAACCCTGCACTGTGTGGCAGGTACCAAAGGGTGCCTGCCACAGGGTACAGGGTTTTACACTTGTCCCCATTTCTCTATAGAAGCCTGTTTTGCAGCCGGTTTACGGCTGTGACACAAGGTCCCATAGAGAAATGTGAGTATCCGACCGAACTGCGTTCGGTAGCATCATAATCAGGTGGTCAGAATCGCGACCTCAGGTTGGTCAATCCAGAGTTCAAGATGGTGCTGGTCGGAGGCAACTCCGACCAACATCATAATAAGAGCCTTAGTACCAATTGATGTGTTAGGCTTCCAAAGTAACTAGCCACCTCATGATAATTGTCTGGGTGCCAAGCAAGTGCTATTGAGTAAAGACAGCAAATGAAGCCCTTATGAGTGGTGTTGGTTTTTAAATCTATAAGGGGGATGGATGGAGTTCTCCTCCTGAGGCGGAAAGCCGGGAGCTTTATTTGCACACTCTTGCTCGTTTAAAAAAAAAAACTTTGAATGTCACAAATAACTTGTTGTTCTTAACTCACCAGCTAGTGTGAGCATCTTGTGAGCACTGCTCGACTTTGATCAGGCGCGCACAGCGGACCTTAGCGCTGCCGCGCTGCCGCGCTGCCGCGCTGCCTACTACAAACGCCATTCCCGGCCACGAGAGAGGCCACGCCCCTTTTTAGGCCACGCCCACTCCCCCGCGCATATAAACACTCGCTGAATACAAGCGTCGTGTTAGACAGTTCTCCTCCTGAGGCGGAAAGCCGGGAGCTTTATTTGCACACTCTTGCTCGTTTTTAAAAAAACTTTGAATGTCACAAATAACTTGTTGTTCTTAACTCACCAGCTAGTGTGAGCACCTTGTGAGCACTGCTCGACTTTGATCAGGCACGCACAGCGGACCTTAGCGCTGCCGCGCTGCCTACTACAAACGCCATTCCCGGCCACGAGAGAGGCCACGCCCCTTTTTAGGCCACGCCCTCCCACTCTCTTTGCCTAGCATAAACATGTGCATTTACCGGAGGCGCGGCGGACGAGCGCAGCGGGAGCGCCGTTTGCGCGCCAAAGGTGCGCCTAAGGCAAGCCCGTCTGCGCCCGTCCGCGCCAGAACGGGCTCTAGGGCACGGCATGCTGAACCTCTTATCACATATTCAGCTCAATCCCTTAAGGATTTACAATATTCCGCCCCCATGACTTCCCCAACTGCCATTCGACGTATATCTGCTGCTGGCATCTCGCGCCCTGACCAATTCCATCTAGGCGGAAGCCTACCCTCAGTCACGCCTATTAGTAACTCTACGTCGATCAGGGTATTATACCTAAACACCCGTTCGCTGGTGAAACACTCTGAGGACATTTTTATCTTACTGTCTAACTCTAACCCTGATATGCTCCTGCTTACAGAGACTTGGCTAACCTCAGAGTCCCTTCCAGACATACTGGCAGCCCTCCCACCTGATTACTATATTCTCCACGCCGACCGCCCTGATGACCGGCCTGGGGGTGGTGTGGCAGCCATTATATCTAAACGCCTGACCTCTATCTCCTCTAATTCTCTTGCCCTATCCGAGGTTGAGAACTTACTCTTCAGCGTACAAACCGACACCGGCCCCTGTACCCTTCTTCTCCTATACCGGCCTCCCTATTCTATGTCCTCCTTCTCCTCCACTCTGAGTGAACAACTGTCCACCTTGCTAACAGTGCACTCCGGCTTTGCCATTTTTGGCGATCTAAACTATTGGTTTAACGATACCAACGCCGGCTCTCACACCACTGAGCTCTTCGAGACCCTCGAAAACCTGAATTTTACCCAACATGTCTCTCAACCCACTCATAACAAGGGACATATTCTGGACCAGATCTGGTCCTGTAATCTGGCCTTGTCCTTACCGGACATTCTCCCCTGCGCCTGGTCTGACCACCACTTGGTGGACACCACTATCACAGTAGTTGGCCAGATCCTCACCCCCCTAATGGCCAGGGGCCAGTCACGGAAATGGAATACTTACGATGCCCAGGGCATTCTCACCGCCCTTGCCGACTCTCTCCCAGGCTCTCACCCCTTTAGCGACATCGACGAACTAGAACAAGATATAGGCTCTTGGTTAGAGTCGGCCAGCGACCAGTTCGCTCCCCTAGTTACTTTCCCTCGCACTAGGCATCGGAACTCCCACAGGTGGTTCTCGGACGACCTCAAGGCTCTTAAACTAAAAACGCGCCAGTCAGAACGCACCTGGAGACGTGCCTATTCTGAATCAGCCAGACAGACCTATCTGGCCACACGTAATGACTATAAATCTGCCATTAGGTCAGCCAAAATGGAACACTTCTCCAATAGGATCGCATCGGCAGCAGACAAATCTAAGGAGGTGTTCAGAGTCCTGAACGAGTTAACTATAGATGACAGAACCCTCCCAGCCCAGACCCCTACTCAGGACGCTTGCGACACTCTGAATTCTTTCTTCCTGGAAAAAGTCATAAAAATCAAAGAATCTATTCCTCCCCCTTCCCAGTCTTTCCCCCTGGATCTTCCCTCTAATAACCTGCTGACCTTCACTACCTTCCCCGCTTTGGATCCTACCTCCCTAGTGGAACTTGCCATCCATGTGAAATCTGGCTCCCCCAACGTCTGTTGTCCACCCTCTGTCTTGCGGAGCATATGCCTCAATCTGCCAGATTGCATCTTATATCTACTCAATAGTTCTCTCAGTAGTGGCAACTTTCCCACATCCTTCAAGGAGGCCACTCTAGTTCCCCTCCTTAAGAAACCGGGTGCCGACCCTGCAGAACCATCAAATTATCGCCCCATCTCCCTCCTCCCTTACTTCTCTAAAATTTTAGAGGCCCACGTCACCCGCTGCCTGTCAAATTTTATTGAATCCTCCCGTCATCTTGAGCCTAACCAGGCTGGATTCCGACCTGCCCACTCTACAGAGGCTGTCATCCTGGCAGTCCTTGACACACTTAGGAGCAATGCGGACGCTGGGAGTCCCCAAGCCCTCGTCCTCCTGGATTTATCTGCCGCGTTCGACACGGTGGACCATAACATCCTTCTCCACCGTGTCGAGCAGGCAGGCATCCAGGGATATGCTCTTGAGTGGGTCAGGTCCTTCCTCACTGGAAGAACACAGGCGGTCCGCTTGGGCCCCTATACAGCCAAAAAATCCCCTACGTCCTGTGGAGTGCCCCAGGGCTCCTCCCTTTCTCCACTTTTATTCAATTTATACCTCCGGCCATTGATCCTATCTCTTCCCAGATGGGACATTACAGCTTACAATTACGCCGACGACTTACAGTTCATCTTTTCACTAAACTCCCCACTGGCTATCAATACGTTCCAAGCAGTTATGGCCCATATCCAACTCTGGATGGACCAGAATCAATTAAAACTGAACCCCGGTAAAACCGAGCTCCTCCTCCCCGGCCCCAGCCACGCCCACTGGGGCCCACAGTTCTGGCCTTCGGAGCTTGGTTCCCCCCCTTACCCCAGCTAAAACAATAAAAAGTCTGGGCGTAATTATCAACGCTGAACTCTCCCTCAAAGCCCAAGTTGGAGCGGTAATTTCATCATGCATGTTCCAACTTCCGAGGATTCGGAAAGTTCATCACCTTCTCCCCCCCGTGGCACTCACCCAAACTGTCACCTCACTCGTGCTTTCCCGTCATGATTTCTCCAACTCCATTTATCATGGTCTTCCACAATTTCTGTTAAACCGCCTCCAAGTCGTCCAAAATCAGGCGGCCCGCATGATCCATGGAACCCCCAGATGGCAATCTGCCAAGCCTCTGCTTCATAGCCTTCATTGGCTCCCAATAGACCAAAGGGCTGCCTTCAAGGTGGCATGTCTCATCTTCAAAGCTCTTCATTGCTCCAGTCCCGAGTTTCTCAAATCCCTCATCCATCCCTACCGCCCTACACGTAACCTTCGTTCAGCCCATTGTGACTTGTTAGTCACCCCAAAAAACAAAACCAAGAAATTTGGCGGCCGCCACTTCTCCTATTTAGCCCCTACTCTCTGGAACCCTCTTCCCCTTTCTATTAAATCCTCTTCTTCTCTCCTTACTTTCAGAAAACAATTAAAAACCCATTCCTTCCCATCCCTTTAGCTAGGTTCTTCTGCCTCCCGCATCTTCTCCTTTCTCACTCTGTCTACCAGCGCCAGGAAGGTTCGCGTCAGCGCGCTCTACAAATGGCACCTAACATAACATAACATGGATGTCAAACTAAGGTGGTCGGGTAGAAGTGACCTAAACAGCTCCCTCAGTTACAAAAACTTGAGAAATTCAACTTTGGTACATCATATGGCATCATCATATTTTTAAAGGATTCGTAAGTGAGGTCATGTCAATCAATCTTTATTCGGATAATTTGGAGTTAGTCCATTGACAAACATATATAGTAGGAAAAATTAGGAAACCCAGGGTCAAAACACAATAATGTCTATTTTGTCATGTAGGAGATACTGAAACTAGGCTTTCATGAATTCATATGGGACAATATTCTGCCAAAGTCTTGAATTCGTTCTTTTAAAAAACGTGGCCTAAAAAAATCCCTTCCTTGAAGACCAGTATAGGCCCCATGATAGCCAAAAGCTTATGGTCAGGGTTTGAGCAAGCCTCAGAACAAAGGTGCCTAGTAGTAATAATTAGGACACGAAAGAGACCAGGCTCTTTGAAGGGGTAGTAAGTGCAAGAGTTTGGTTCCCTTCATGGACTGTCATACTGAAATATAAAATAATTGTAGGATGATTTAACTTTTTAATAAACAATTGGAGGGCAATGCCTTCATTAAATTGCAATGACCTATAATTCCAATAGGGATTCTATCCTGTTTATGTAGACATTAAATTGTGGATTGCATTAATGGTTCGTAGTTCATCTCATACATCTCCTCCACCCTGGGCTCAATCTTAACAAATAAATAGGTAGCCTTGGTTGCATATTGTGTATCACAACCAGTGGTATTACCATCATACAGTATTCATGTTTCCTGGGGATTTAGAGAATATCAGGATCTTTCTTCAAATTTAACAGCTTCTTTGACTATAAAGGGGACTACAATTTCCAGTTCAGCTGTGAAAATGGCTATATCCTCTGCATAAACTGCCATTTTAAACCTTTTCCCATTTAAGATTAGAAAAAGGACTTTAAGGGGGGCTTTTATATACCTTATATACCTTAAGAATGGCTCCAAACAGAAGGCAAAGAGTTGTAGAGAACGGTAAAAAGCCTATCGAGTCCCCCTTGTGATTTGAACTTTATCAGGCATGCCCCCTGATGGAGCAAGGATTCGCACGTAAAGCGACTTGCTTGGATCAAGTACCTCAAATAATGTTATTAAAGCAATAATCAATAATGTTCGTGTTACTAATATTGCACATTTTACATTACACGGGGTGTCCCAGTAATGCTTGCTTATGTGTTTACTTATCCTAAAACGCTTGCCACTATAATGGCCGCTGCTTAGCGGGAATTTTGTCGGTCACACTCACGTGACGTGACGTACTCGCAGTTCTGGTGGGAATCTTTGCGCTTGCGCACTAGCTTCAAAATAGCCGCTTTGTGTTCTCACATGCCGCAGGTTGCCCTGCCGCTTTCTGCAATGCTGTTCGTCTTGCACTAATCTTAATGCTATAGTTAATATAAAGTAAGGGTAGTCATATCGGGATTCCTGGTATACAGTGTATTCATTTATTTCTATGTTCTTAATTGTTTTCCTTTACTTTTCATGTGGCGAGTCTTTTGGGCCAGGGAAGTACTTGAAACTCCATCTGAGAAGTCCCTACTGCGCATGTCACCCTGGCAGAGGGAAGTCAAGTCAAGTCAATACAAGCTTTATTCGATTAATTAAAATCATAAAAGCATTTTCTACACAAATATACAAATAACAATTTCATATGATAAAAACATTTCATGTAAATAATTTAGTTAAAAAGGAGGAGCATAAAAGAGAACAATTTCATATAATTACATGGGATAGTGCAATAATGCAAATCATCAGAACGGCTAATGGTCAGTAGATTTAAATGCATAACATGGAACGATTGACTTCAATTGTTTAGACTTAATACGTGTAGCTGCGACTAAAAAACTTGCAACCCCGAATATTACTTTAGTGCTACTTAGGAGCTGTAGGTAGCGGAGAGTGGGTCGAACTTGTATAAACCCTGCTTCTCTCAGAATAGGTAGTAAAAACCGTTTCCTACATTCCTCGTAGTGGCTGCAAAACATTATAAAGTGCATCAGGGCTTGTTCAGAAAAATTATCGCAGCTACAGGGGATAGAAGGATCTAATTTACCCCATACTGGGTAATTCCCCAAGGAATATTGAATAATATTCAGTCTAAATCTTACAAGAAGATTACGATGTAAGGGCAGAGACACAATGGACAAGTAGGGTTCCAATTTCGGGGTAGTCTGCAGTATATAATTGGCTCTTACTCCCTGTTTTTGGAGCTCTACTTCCTCCCGTTCCATCAATCTACGTTCCAGAAAATTATTCTTAATCCATTGCACATCACCTCTCTTGATGGTATTCGGGGCGGAATATAATTCAGGCCTACCCAATTTATAAAACATATTTTTAATATAGACCAACCATGGAATTGTATTCACTTTATCCAGTGCTAGGCAGTCTGTTAGAATGGAGTGATTTAGACTGATTTCTGGGTTCAGCCAGGTCTTGGCCCAACAGATCAAAGGAGCTAGCTGTAATTGGTCACTGATGAAGCCTAGACCCAACTCTGTATGAACTGAAAGCACTGGAGTTGATTGGGGGACCACTAAGAGGGATCTGAGAAACTTATTTTCTACCACCTGTAGTTTGTCTTGTGGTAGGTAGCCCCATAATGAAGCACCATACCTGGCGATAGAAAGGCTTTTTGACTTGTAAACTGTCAGTAGTGCTTCTATTGGACGTGAGCCTAACCGTTTCGCAAAGCCCAGTAGAGCAGAAGTGGATCTAGTGACAGCTAAGCCTTTAGCGTTTAGTTGTGGCCTCCAGGTGCCCTTTTCGTCAAACAAGACCTTCAGGGCAGATTCGAGGGAATTTATATATAAAGTAAATAGGAGGGGTGCCAAGATGCACACCTGCCTTACTCCCCGTTTTGATCTAAAAAAGCTAATAGTGTCTCCCTCTCTATTAGTTCTGATAGAGGCACGGAGATCTTGGTGCAGGGTCGCTAGGAAATTTACCAAAGATGGGTCTATCCCTATGTTAGCTAAAATCGCCCAAAGTTTAGATCGATTGACCAAGTCGAAAGCCGACGAAAGATCCATGAATGCCATATATAAATGACCCTCCTTAGCCAGGGTATATTTGCTTATTAACATATGGAGGTTTAGGCATTGATCTAGGGTGCCCCTTCCAGCCCTAAACCCATATTGTAAATCAGAAAGGACCCTCCTCTCTTCCAGATGGTCACCGAGTCTCTGCAGAATGACTCTGCCCAAGATTTTAACGGCAGAGTCAATCAGAGAGATCGGCCTGTAGCAGGCAGGGTCGTTTCTTGAACCCTTTTTAAATACGGGCATTATAGATGAAGTTGCCCATGATGAGGGGAACCCCGAGATGACTGTGGAGTTAAATACGTTTGTGAGTGTTTTGGTCCAAAACTCCACAGGAGACCTATAAAGGTCTGCGGGCACACCGGGGCCTTGTTTTTAGTTATCTCTGTAATAGCCCTATGTACTTCCAATTCATTGAAGCTTAAAGAGGGGGCTGCTCCATTTTCTATGGGATTAACTATAGAAATATACTCTTCAGCACTGTCATATATTTTGCTGAAGTGTGCAACCCATGCCTCGTCAGGGATCACGGAGTCCAGCACCTTGTTGTTTGTATCGCTAAAGTAAGGGTGGTTCATCACAGCCCAACATTTTTAGCTGTCTCTAAGTACATCAATTGAGATGAGGTCTTCCCAAGCCTCCTTTTTAATGCATTTTTTACGGTTCTCTGTGGCTAATTTATAGTTTTTCCTAAGTGCAGCCACCAGCTCTTTATTTCTTGGATTTTCCTTTAATGCATAAATAAGTTCTTTATGGGCTTTTGAGCACGTCTCATCAAACCACCTTGGCTGGACAAGGCCATCCTCCTTCTTTTTACATTTCAATTGGAGTTTAACTTGAGCACAAATATTGGAAAAAGAATTTAAAACCACCTTGCCATCCGCCTGATTATCTAAGCAAATTGCCATATCTTCCTTTACTTTGTTCTCTAGTTCCAGCATAAAAGTGTCTGGGACCACCTTGGCCCAATTTAATCTCCTCCCCTGGTCTTTAGGAATACGTTTATCAGAGTTACTTTCCTCAATGTCCCTTTGATTATCAGACTCCCACCCCTTATGTAGAGACATAATCAGAGGATTATGATCACTAAAAACTGAGGCTGCAATCTCAATAGATTTTTTTTGAAAAACAACAATGGTCCCAAGCAAAAGAAATAATGAACGAATAACATATAGACAGAGTCAATCTATATTTACAGGACAGACATGTCCAGCCGGACAGGGGTCTTCCAGAGATTTTACTCAGTATTTATGTATTGAAATCACATAGAGAATACCTTCCAACAATCAACCAAAGTGGACAACAAGCCTGTGTCCAGTACTGACAGAGCGAGTACAAGTGGTGATGTAGACAGCAAAGAAGGGCTTTGTAAGGCAAAACAGCGTTACTCTATAAATAGTACAGTTGTACAGAGTATAACATAAATGCACTAGACATTTCAATAGTAATCACATTTCAGTTCAAGTGCATAAATAGTCGACGGCGTTTCGGACCCCTATAAAGTATCAGGGACCATCATCAGGACAAATACAATGAAAAGCCTTAGATTAATTAAGCCTCTAAATGCCTAAAAGGGGGGAAGGGGGGGAGAAAAGGAAGATATTCAAAACATACAATGGATAAAATTCAAAACCTTGGTGACATGAGTGAGAGCAGTGAACAACGACGTATTGGTCGAGCAAGTCACGTGGACTATAGTGCTGGTGATGTGCACTAATAGCTACGGTCCAATCGGTGGAGACTTAATATGGACAGTGAAGGTGTTTCAGTGACTAATGACTGTATTGTTTATAATTGTGGTTAAAATGGTAAAAACCGCGTAGGCGTGGGGTGATATTGGCGCAAGTGGTGTCTTGAGGACGTCATGAGTGAAGGAATTAATAAATGGTGAAAATAGATCCAGATGCGGGCGTGAGGAGATAACGGCGCAAGTGGTTCCTTCGAGGTATAAAAAGTGAAGGGAAAGGTAACCGTAGCGTCGGCCGTGTGGGCGTGGGCGGAATACACGAGGAATTACAGGCTTACCGGGTCGCCTCAAGAAGGAGAGGCTGACTCCTTGGCAACAGTTCCCTCCACTTCTCCTAAGTGGTCCCTGCCCTCCGGCACCTACAGTTGGGTACCTTTTCCCCTCCTCTTGTTATGTCTGACCCAGCTCCCCTATACTCCATTGAATACATAAACAAAATTTGTGCAGGCCCTTCCCTGTTTGACACCCCTGATGCACCATCTCCAACCGGTAATAACAGTTTACCAGATGATTTAGAAAAAAACAAGAAAAAACATGCACGCCTAGAACTGATGATGCTCATGCTGACGCAGTATCTCAAATCTAACACTATACCCCTTGGCTTACAGGTGAGAAACATTCCGGGTGTGTTTACTGACAACCCCAAATATATCACAGGGTTTAGTGGGATTGGCACTACCTGTTCACGCCACTGGTTAGTTCTAGGGATTGACACCGCTATTGAGGAATTGAAAAAACTAGACGATATTATTAAGGATTTGGAGAAACAAATCATAGACGATAAAACCATTGTTGATACAAAGTCTCTCTTGGAGAAAATTGATAAAACAGTTGCCGAATTCCATCGGATAGAACAGAACAAAAAATCCAACAAGGTAAAGAAGGACATCAAATTCTTTTCCTTGGAACGCACCTATCCCTATTTGCAAAAAGATTTCTATCTTAACCGCAACTTCAATCCACACCAGCAGAACCCCAGACCTTGGGGTCGTTTCAATAAAAGGAACACAGTGGTTGGATTCACAGACTCATCAGCTGACTCATCTGACAATTCAGATACAGGTGAAGGAACAAGTGGTAATCAACGCAACCCCTCTCATTTTTTATCCAGAGGCAACCCAGAACCCCCAAAGAGAGGCAAAGTGAAACAACAACAGAGATGGCAGAATCCCCCTGGGGAACGCCAGACGAGGCACAAGTTTTACCAATGGTAACTCCTAACTGTGTCCACAACCTGATACCCATCTTTAATATCTCGAATCACGTACTCACTGAATGTGAGTCGTCACTCCTCCAAAGAGGACTTTCCTTTGTCCCCGCAAAATACCCAAATTTTTTGGACCTTCAGTCTGAATTGATGGTCTTTTTTCGAAAGTTAAGACTACGTTCCTATTTCGAACTCAATCCCTCTGAGCCCAGAACCACTGTCACACCTTTTAGACCACCTTCAACCTTCTCTCCGGCAGCCAGCATGATACCGAGAGAGATTGTTACATTTGAAAAGGTTATCTTGAAGGAGATCTCTGAGCTAGAGAAATCCCACCTCTTCATACCCTTCAATATTACTATTGAAGAAAAGAATGCCATCTCAACCCTGAAAAATAACAACCAGCTCATAGTTAAGCCTGCGGATAAGGGTGGCGGGATTGTCCTACAAGACATTGGGAATTATAAAGATGAACTATTGCGTCAGGTTTCCAACACTGATCATTATTGCAGGTTACCCTGCAATCCTACTAAGGAATTACAGACTCTCATCAGACAGGTGACGACTGATGCGATGTCAAAGGGCATTATCAGCCAACATGAATTCAACTTTCTCAACACCTCCAACCCCAGAATACCGGTGATATACACCTTACCGAAGATCCATAAAAGACTGGATAATCCCCCCGGCAGACCTATCGTCTCGGGATGTGGTTCTGTTCTTGAACCACTGGGCCTCTATGTCAACTATTTCCTACGAGACTTTGTACCAACAACCCAGTGTTATATTAGGGACAGTATGCACATGATAAATATCATAGAAAATCATGCCTTTGATCCCAACACCGAGACCCTCTGTACACTAGACGTCGAGTCTTTGTACACCAACATTCCACAAAGGGACTCCTTGTTGGTGATGGAGAGCATTCTCAACACCCGAGCCAGCCCCCACAGAGTACCAACCATATTTATCATCCAACTTTTAGAAATTTGTCTTACTCAAAATTTCTTCATGTACGACTCACAGTACTACCAACAAGTACGTGGAACATCTATCGGAGCTGTCTTTGCTCCCACGCTGGCCATTCTTTACATGGACTGGCTGGAGACTAATACCATCCTATGTCCCACGAATCCATTTTTTTCAGGTCTAAAGAACTGGAAGAGATACATAGACGACATTTTTTTGATATGGGCAGGCACTATCCCTGAACTAGGTGGGCTCCTACACTGGCTTAACCACAACTGCAATGGCCTCACCTTCACCATGGCTCACAGCCAAAGCAGCATCCCCTTCCTTGACTTGAATATTCAATATCATGAGGGCAACCTGTACACCTCCCTCTTCCGCAAACCAACGGAGAGAAACACCCTGCTAAGATATGACAGCTGTCACCCCAGGGCTCTGAGGGACAGTCTGCCATATTCTCAATTCCTGAGACTGAGGAGAAATTGCTATAGAAAGGAAGATTATTTCTGTGAGGCCAATATACTATCTAGTAAACTGAGGTTTAGAGGGTACCCCAAGCGTCTCATCAAGAATTCGATGAAGAGAGCTTGGTACTGCCCTCGGGAAACCCTCCTGGAACCTAAACCCAAAAAGACCACTGAGAAATTGGTGTGTGTAACAACATATTCCCCGGTGTCAAGCCGGGTCAGACAATGTGTTAAAAAGAACTGGCACATTTTGAACTCAGGCTTATTGAATTGGGACACCCCGTTATTTGCCTTTAAGAAAAACAAAAATCTCAAGGACCAATTGGTTAGGGCGGCCTTACCATCCATTAGAAATGTAACCCTGAATGACCACTGGCAATTACCTCCACTTCTTGGGCACGCCCGCTGCGGGACGTGCGTTGTATGTGAGTTTTCAATGGATGGGAAAGAATTTGTGTTCAACAATGCTAGAAATGTTCGTAACACCTTTACCAATTGTAACAGTCATAATGTTGTATATGCCATCTTCTGCCCTTGCAACCTGATATACGTGGGACAAACTAAGCAGAAGGTCAAATTGAGGATTTCCCAGCACCGTAGCCGCATCAGGTGTAAAACACCCAACGCTCCTTTGGTGGAACATTTTGTGGAGAAAGGACACTCCGAGAACGACATTCAATGGACTGTGATTTCACAAATCATAATCTCACCAAGGGGCGGATATCTGACACGCCTCTTAAACAGAGAGGAACTGAAATGGATTCTGAAGACTGATAGTCTGAACTCGGGGCTCAACGTCCAAGATGAATGGACTGCCCTTACCTGACACCCTTGCTCAAAATTCCTTACTGTGCCTGCACGATTACAATTATGTGCCTTGCTGAAGTATTCAACTGTACTGGCTGCTTGGGTCCTTTTATTGTTTAATTGTATGTATGTGTAAATTCCCCACTACACCTAAATTCCCTTAAACGTGCCTGTTCACAAGCATGCCTTCACTTCCTCACGTTCACTGCCTCAAGATGGCCCCCATATGGGTCCGTCTTCTATTTCTATGCCCTGTCCTGTCCTCTCACTACCCTAAGATGGCACCTATGCAGGTCCGTCTTTTATTTCCATGCCCCTTCCCTGGTCCAATCCGAACCAAGTATATTAGACCCTGGCTACCCTGCGCTCTGGACGCCAGGAAAACATTCGAGCCGACTGATCCGGTAAGTGGATCCTCCTCTAGCACTTCGGCTGCGTGATGATGTGATTTTAATTTAGTTGATTCTGTACTGATGCGCCCCCCTCTTGATAGGTATCCTGGCCAGCCGACGGTAATACTTTATCCGCGGCTCCCGCATCCCGACTCTGGTAAGTGGCTGCACGCCTTCACAGAGCCTTCGCGGCTCGTTAAATTCCAGCACCGCGTCTCCCGGGTCCTGACCACCCTTTTTACCCTTGCAGGGCTCGCGGTTGTAACTGTTGCCAAGGAGTCAGCCTCTCCTTCTTGAGGCGACCCGGTAAGCCTGTAATTCCTCGTGTATTCCGCCCACGCCCACACGGCCGACGCTACGGTTACCTTTCCCTTCACTTTTTATACCTCGAAGGAACCACTTGCGCCGTTATCTCCTCACGCCCGCATCTGGATCTATTTTCACCATTTATTAATTCCTTCACTCATGACGTCCTCAAGACACCACTTGCGCCGATATCACCCCACGCCTACGCGGTTTTTACCATTTTAACCACAATTATAAACAATACAGTCATTAGTCACTGAAACACCTTCACTGTCCATATTAAGTCTCCACCGATTGGACCATAGCTATTAGTGCACATCACCAGCACTATAGTCCACGTGACTTGCTCGACCAATACGTCGTTGTTCACTGCTCTCACTCATGTCACCAAGGTTTTGAATTTTATCCATTGTATGTTTTGAATATCTTCCTTTTCTCCCCCCCTTCCCCCCTTTTAGGCATTTAGAGGCTTAATTAATCTAAGGCTTTTCATTGTATTTGTCCTGATGATGGTCCCTGATACTTTATAGGGGTCCGAAACGCCGTCGACTATTTATGCACTTGAACTGAAATGTGATTACTATTGAAATGTCTAGTGCATTTATGTTATACTCTGTACAACTGTACTATTTATAGAGTAACGCTGTTTTGCCTTACAAAGCCCTTCTTTGCTGTCTACATCACCACTTGTACTCGCTCTGTCAGTACTGGACACAGGCTTGTTGTCCACTTTGGTTGATTGTTGGAAGGTATTCTCTATGTGATTTCAATACATAAATACTGAGTAAAATCTCTGGAAGACCCCTGTCCGGCTGGACATGTCTGTCCTGTAAATATAGATTGACTCTGTCTATATGTTATTCGTTCATTATTTCTTTTGCTTGGGACCATTGTTGTTTTTCAAAAGTATGCTCCCCATGGTCCCGACAGACTAAACTGGGGTCCCTTGTTGCTATAAAATGCAATCTCAATAGAGGAACACTCACAAACTATGCCAGCGGAAACGAAAATATAATCGATTACAGTCTCCACCTCTCTTCCTACGAAGGTCGGGGCCCTTTCCTCCCCACCGCAACCTTCAACTTCGTATAAATTGGTATTAGCAAGGAGTTCTTCCAACAACTCACCCTGGGGCGAGTGTTCGAAGTGGGTAGAGATTGAACCAGGTGGACCTGTATTTAGTTTAGCCAAGCAGCCCCAGGCACAGGGGTGTATATTAAAATGTCCCATTAGGATTACGTTGAATAAAGCATTTTGTGTTGTTTTATAATGATCTAAAAAAGAGGCCAGTGTATTCAGGTGTATGTGATGTGTGTCCTTCTCTGGCGCATTATAAAAATTCAAAAGTAGAATCTTTGGGTGTTTAGGACGACACCATTCTAGACCTTGTAGGTTGTTCGAAAGCAGTCCTAGATCAGTAAATGAACCTGGGAGTCTGAGTGAAGTTAGAATATATAGACCACCTTTAGATCTCCCGCCCAGACCGGGGGTAGCCTTGACTTGATAGCTACAGTACCCATCTAGGTAAAAGAGATCACTTGTGGCCCAGGTCTCTTGTAAGGCTATGATTTCATGTTGTTTCACGTATTGTAGCCAACTGTCATCCCTGACTTTCTTACTTAATCCAGCCACGTTCCAGCTAATTAATGGCAGAGGGAAGAAAACCTTGTACCAGTGGAACTCAGCCAGCTGGCAGCCACAGTCAAGATGCCCATGGGAAATGACCTGCGACCCAGCAGGACGAAGCTGAACTGTACTGCACTTGTAACAATTGTATATTAAATTGTACTATCCATTGTCAGGAGAAGAGCACAAATCCTGGGAACCCAAAATTCAACAGGCGGTCCCATAAGATGCAAATTGGGGCTTGTAGAAGTTTAATCCTGGTTGGTGTGTTGACCTGTCCTACTTGAGGACCAATCGAAATTGGGGATTCTTACACTTGCAACATTTGGGGGGTGGTACACTGACCCGAAAACAGTATAACTAGCCTAGGTTTAGCTAGAGAATTTGTCCGACTTGTCCGAATAGCTGACCTGTCACTGACCCAACACACTCAATAGGTGACTGATACAGAGAGCTTAGGAGCACTCTGTCCGAAATTTCCACAGACCCAAGCGGGGTTTTTAAACCTTAAGTGCTGGCGGAGCACTTTGCTGGAAGAATTCGATAACCCAATCAGGGTTCTGACTGATAGCTGCAGAGAGGGTGTAGCGCAGGCGTTGCTACCGAACGGCGGGTGCTGGTCTTTCCTTGATTGTCCTGTTCTAATCCTAATCTGGTTTTCCTGTCCTGTCCTGGGGTGTCCATTCTGCACCTGCTGGCCTACTGGTGACTGTCCTTCCTTGGGGTTTCTCCTGTCCTAAACTGACCCGTGGCCAGGGTTGGTCCTCACACCGTTCTAGGTAAATATAGTGCTGGGAAATCTATTCTGCATCCTTCATTCTTTTCTTTGCTTTAATAAAGACGTGTTCTTGCATATTGATTTTCCATGCGTTCTTTTTGCACTGACAAATGAAAAGGTCATACATCATAGTTGTTATACTAGCATGTTCCACTTTTCCCCATCCTTTAAGTACGTTACTGCATATAGTTCATGAAATATAGGTGTTCTTTTCTTTACCATCCTTTAGCTAAATGAAATGATTGCTCTGAAATATTAGCGTGTTCCATTTTTTTTACCTTCCCTATAGTTACATGTTACTTTTCGAGTCTCCATAGACTGACTAAATTCTCGTACTGTGCCCATTTTTGAAGGGTGTACATTCTAGCATGTTCCTTATCTTTCCCCGTCCTTTAGTCACTCCACGTCTAGTCTAAATTCCTGAAAATTCTTACTAGCATGTTCCCTGTTCTTACCGTCCTTTAGAATTCTAAATGGTTGGTCTGATTTATTTTCTATATGGATACGTGCTCTTTATAATTTTAGTTATTGATAGTTTATTTGCTGTAAACCTTATGCTTTTAGAATCTGACGAAACTAGATAAAGGTTTTAAAACTTTCTGAGTTTGTGGTTATTATATGAGTGCAAATCGAGTATATAGTGTTTGTATTTTTGGTGTCTGCCTTTCTCTTACAGCTAGCTCCCTGATCCATTATGGTCAATAGGTACCCGTAGCAGTGGAGTTGTAAGTCGGGTACATTGGAAATACATTAGGAAGGAACAAGGTTACTGGTAGTAAAGTGTAAGGTTACCCGATTAATAAATATGGTAAATTGAAGTCGGGTGACCTGCGCGCTCTATCACCCCATACAAACAATATGGGTTTAGAATTGTTGATATAAGGCTTGTACATGACCTTTAAATAGTATACCTAAGCCAAACTTTTTTAGTGCAAGCTAAGAGATTTGCCAGGAGATTGTGTCAAATACCTTTTATGAATTTAACAAGATCATCCCGGCTGCTACCCCACTGGAATGGCAAATAATGCTGTTACATGGTTTGTGATTGAAAGGATATCTTTTCTGGGTATGAAGCCATGTTGCATTGGTTGTCTCGAGATCAAAAAAGCATGGCTATGCTGAATTAAATCAGTGCTAGAATGTATGTGCCTATGTTAAGGTTACCAGAAAACTCAAAGCTTGAAGTCACTTGTTCACGCCTTGGCTTGTAAAAAAAAAAATTCCAGATGTGTTCATTTCGTTAGGTTATGAATGCAGTGCTTTCTTAAAAATCCTCCGTAATGGAGCAATTCATCCTTATGACATTGAGTCATGTGTAGATTACTTTTTCAGATTTATATAGCACACATCTAGTTGCAAGAGCACTGTACAAGACAGGTATAGCTGCAGGGAGTGTGGGAGGACAAGTGAAATTCCCAGCTGTCCAGTATCTGAAAGGTCATGTGTGGATGAACCATGATGAACATATAGAGAAACCACAGAGGTGCCTGTCCTGTATCCATAGTAGACATGCCATTTAAACTCTGCAAACACATATTATTTTACTCGTCACATTTCGAACCTCTTGTTCAGATGATGCAGTGGATTCAGTAGTAGTGGTAAGAAATCTAAAAGCCGATCTGTAGGCCACTGAGCCTTTGATTTAAAATAGGTACAGCAGGAATATAGTTCCAGCTTCATTCATACATCCTATTGGAAATTTAAAAGACTAGACTGCTGAATTTAAAGTTAAATGTTTTATAGGCAAGTTAATGAAATGGGGCATATCATGTGACACTGAGTGAGTTTTTCTTAGTCAGCAACAATCATGTTGAAAGTGCTAGTTCTTGTCCCTTAGAATAGGGTTTCCTTTACTTCTGTAAGGCATTCCTCAACTGATCCCCTTCACATTAAATAGAGAAGACTGTGGCAAAGCCTTGAGCTATGCAGAGGGAATGAGGGCTTTTCCTTGTATATTTTGTGCCAACATTGTTAGAATCTATCTTTTGAGCCTTACATGAAAACATTTTCAAAGATTTCCCACTGTCATCTTATTCATCTAACAAAAAAAAACAGTTTTACTGTTTCGAGCAAAAAAAACTTTACATTGCAAAATCTATTAAGTTCACTAGCAGAAAATGATTGAGACGCTACAAAAGAAAGAGATTAATTTTGCGAGGAGGAACTTTTTTAAGTTTGATTTTATTGAGAGTATGAAAGATCAGAGAGGCAGAAAAAGAAGAAACAGGAAAAAGGGTACGGCAATGATATACAGCATAAAAAGAAACAATTATAAAAGCGAAAGCGAGGAGGAACTTTTAATAATGTTGCATCACCTAAGCGCTTCATACCATACATGCCGTTTCTAAGCAGTGTGACAGGAAGTACTATTACCCAACTTAATGGTACTCAATGTAATGACCTCCGAAGGATATAAGACTGAGTTGGTCTTGTCATGTTATGAACTCATAACATGCAGGTTAGTTCAGAAGTCAGGGCCAATTATTTTTATCAGTAAACCATTGAACTTGAATGCTTAGAAATGACTTACAATGCATACAACTTTGGTTAGTGTTATTTCTGAGTATTCACAACTCAATCATAACTCTGAAATCTCAATTAAGATTCCACGGTCATTCCTAAGGAGCAAGAAGGAATTAAGCACAACCTTAGTACCATCCAGCAGTGTGCTCTTATTTGTTAATTTTAATGTTATCCGTACTTATAAAGTGCACTGTGACCCAATGGCTTTCCTGGTGCTAAGAAACGCGGGTCCTACCAACATAAATACAGAGGAGAACAGCCACGCTGCATTAGAGGCAAATAAAAGACTTATATTATACTTTGTGGTGGAGCCAAGTCTTTATTTTCTTTCTAAACTGCAGCAGATCTTCCATCTGTCTCAGGTCCATGGGAAGGCTATTTCAAAGTAATGCTGCTGTGGTGCTAAAAGGTCTTTCCCCCAATTGTGCTCTTCTAGTCCTTGGCACTTTCACCAATTTGGCAGAGGACAAGCTGAGACTACGGATGGGAACATACCATCCAAATTTGCTCTGCAACGGTTTGGGCCCAAGACCGAGCAGAGCCATAAAAACAATACAGAGTGATTTAAATTGAATCCTCTGTAATATTTGGAGCCAGTGAAGCTCCTCAAGGGCCTGAGATGCTGAGGACTGTCGTGGTCTCTTTAGAGCAAGCTTGGCCGCCACAGTCTGGATTCTCTGGAGTCTCCCAATAAGATACTTGGGGGACTCCAGCAGCAGGGCACTACTATAATCCAACCTGTTCATAATGACACTCCTTACCACCAGTGCTCCTGCCTGTATTGGTAACATCGGGAGAATCTTACGGAGTACTCTAATAAGGCAGAAACTTCTCCCAACAATCTTATTGACTTGAGTTTCTAGGCTTAGCTTGTCGTTGAGAGAGATTCCTAGGTTTTGTACCGTCTCAGCGTGTACCAATGGTGTATCTGTGGGAATAGGCCTGAAGTCAGTTGTGAGTGAGAATGGTTCTTTCCCAGCGGCACAGTATAGGATCCCTGTTTTGTCAGCATTACATTGCAGTGAGTTATTTTTCAGCCAATGTACCGTGACCTGCATACAGGCATGGAATGTTCCTAACTTGATGGACAGATCCCCCTCCAGTGATAAGATGGCTGATATTATATGACTTAGTCACAGAAATCAGAGGGCTCATGTGAGTGTTGAATTATATTGGGCTAATCGCAGACCCCTGAGGAACCCCATGCCGAATATCCACAAACTCTGATGATAGGGGGGCAGAGCTACTGCCTGTTGTCTGTTGGTCAGGTAAGATTGGAGCCATTTCAGCACCACGCCAACCACCCCAGCTTCCTCTAACCTCGCCAGAAGGACCGCATGGTTGACCGTGTCAAATGCGGCAGACAGGTCTAGCAGAATCAATATAGCTGATTGCCCCCTGTCTGTTCGCATTCGAAGATTATCCAAAACGGTCACCAAAGCAGTCTCTGTCCCATGTCCTGGGCGGAAGCCAAATTACACATCCTCCAGCTTATTTTTGACCTCCAGAAACTGGGAGAGGGCTTTGCTTACCAAACGCTGTGTGATCTTCACTGGATAAGGTAGGAGAGAAATGGGCCTATATCTTTTGAGGCAGGCAGGATCAAGTGTAGGTTTTTCAAAAGTGGAGTTATAATTGCTTGTTTCCATCAGGTCAACACCAACTCACTTCTCAAGCATTTTTCTGCACAATTGTCGAAGCAGTGGAAAGAGTTCTGTTCTTAACTCTTTTTAAATTTTATGAGGAAGAGGGTCCATTGGTGATGCCTTAATCAGACGTTCATGGCATAGGATAAGATTTCCTTTTGTTGTTTTAGTCTTTTAGATCTGCAAACATTTAGAAGAAGCAGATTAATGGAAATATTCAGCTGCCTCTTCTACATAGTCTTCGTTCTCCGAACATGGGAGACTGCATCACAGTGCAACTGGTGAGAAACTGTGTCTTAGTACAACAGAGTAGAACATGTCAGTGCACAACCTTTATACCTGTGTGGAATTGGGGTATTAACTGAGGGGAGTGAGTACACACCTCAAGTAATATCCACATACCTCGTCAGGGTCTATGCTTAAAGTCTCTAAATTTACCTGCGCTCATTCCCCTGGTATCTGTGGCACAGAACAGTCAGGCTTAATTTAGAGACTATGGGCCTAATTATGATGGCTGTTGGATGGCAAGCGATGGCTCTTCGGTTGTGGTCCGACCACCCTCTGCTGCTGCAGTCCGACCAACGCATTACAATGTGTGCCGTCGGAGGCAGCAGTCAGAGGGACCGGCTCTCATTCCTACAGGCTCAAAGAACCCATCAGAGTGTCGGAAACTCCTCATAATCCCTTAATGACGACGGGCTCTGTCTGGATTATGGTGTGTGTTTCTGACAGCCATTCCATTTCGGCCTTTCTGACATGGAAAGGCTGTCAGAAAGCGACATTGGGGGCCCCTAGTAGGGCCCTCTTGCTCTCTGGCCGAAACATCAATTTTTCAATGGGAGCTTGTGCTGCATGCGTTTTCAACACGCCACACATGCTCCCATTGGAAAATGGATGTTTCTGATCGCAATATGGCACTGATTACGATGTCGGTCAGAAACGAAAGCCCGACTCCTTTTCGGATTCGGTTCCTCCCGACTCGCGGTTGGCGGTTCCTCCCGACCGATTATGATGCTTCAGAACACCGCTCGGAAGGACTCCCATTGACTCCTATGGGTGCCTGTGGTCCGACCGACAACATAGGCTTCTATGGGGAGAAGGGGTGTCTGCGGAAAACCTTGCACCCTGTGATGGGGACCCCATGGTGCCTGCCACACTGTGCATGGTTTTACAGGGGGGACCCTTGGGTACCTCTTAGATTCCAAACCAGAAGATTCAGGATGAAGGGGGCATGCTACGGTCCCCAAAGTCAGTGTTCGCCAGCCTTTTCGTGTCGGACAGACCAAGTCAGATCGGCTTTTGGAATCAAACATCGTAATTGGTCGGTAGGAAATGCTGTCCATTGAGCTGTATGAATCGGCTCTGACTGACTCAGATTTTCCAAATGCCAGTCATAACCGATTCAGAATGACCGAATGGTTTCCCTTCCGACTGAGAAAATCATAATCTGTCAATGGGAAATGTTTCAGACCGAGTCGGGCAAATGTGTTGCGAAATGGTCTAGGAGATTCTGACTGTTGGTTGGAGGCTTTCTAATCAACACTGTAATCAGGCCCTATATGCGGTCAAATCCAAATTGGGATGGCAGAACTGCTGACCTATGATCGGGAAGTTCTTTCCTCTTGCGTCTGCCCAACATTGTAATCAGACCACACATGAAGTATCTATGCAGTACCAAAACAGTAATAAAGTCAGAACACAAGAAAAATCCCAAACCAATTTAGAGTAATAGAGAATATTTTGATTAATAAACTGACACCAAACACCAAAACAAAAAAAATCAGCGTCCAGGGCAGGTATAATTGGAACTGGTCAGCTGAGTACCATATACTTGGTACTTATAGGTAAATTATTTATGCCAATACAGATTATAAATATATAATATAATGCATAGAAGGTTATTAATCAAAAAGGAATCAACAATCCGACATCTACTGCCTTTACCAACCAGAGAAAAAACTGATGGAATCACCAGAGAGCCAACTATGCAGTAAGGGACCTTACTGACCACCTGCCCACCAAAAAGGTTAACCATCACCATTAGTCAACCAACCATGGAAATCACTCACCCCAAACCAACTACTCTACATTCTGATCAATGTCAAACCACTTAAAGAAATAGTCTATATATTTCTGACTTCCTAGATAACCTCTTTTTATCACCCAAAATCAGAGTAAGTGGTGATGCGGTGTCTGCACTGAATAAGAATATCCTTGATGGGCTCCTAGCTCAGTATCTTTTTTATAATCTTTTCTTGAAGTTATTCTTGATGGGTCTTTAGCTTAGTACATACACCAACCATTAAAGGGAATGTTCAGGGTCTAGTGATAATGTAAAAAAACACCTTACCTTACCCATGTCCAGCATCTAAGAGTGTTCAGTTTCAGAATGTGAGTTGCTACCTGTGAGTTGCACACCCACCCCAATGCTATCAGCCTTCTTCATTTGACTACATAAACCTATGTATTTCAGAAGAACTCAACATTTGACATAATAAACAGGCTCTACATCCCAATGATCCTTGCTAACCTTGAACCTACAGACTGTCATCAACTATTCATAGGACCCATGTATTTGGCAGGCCAAGTTCTTTATACCATCTTTGTATCAAAATGGCTAATAAACCAGTCACAGGTAACAACCCAAAGAGCTAGAGTGATGGCCATACCTTTTACTTTAACCTCAACCTCTCTTCAGGATAATACCTCTGCCAACATGTACTACTACATCTATGACCACCAGTCATGGAAGAAATGTAACCAAATGCTATGCAGACCAAACTATCAGCTGCCCAACTCCTATATCCTCCACGATCCATATAATAATTTTATTTGTGGTTGCTAAATGCAAGAAGTTCATACCCCAGATCACTGATTCATACCATACCACTGGGTGAAATGACACGCATACGATGCAAATGTAGCAAAGACCAAATCTACACAGAAGAACCAGCATCCCTGTAAAAGAGATTCTTAGATAGAGGATACTTAAGGACAATCTTGAATTCTGTTTAACAACATTTGCAGCCAAGACTTGGAGCTCCTTACTAAAAAACAAAACCAAGAAACTGAATGTTCATCTCTGATCACACCGTACAGTAACTTCAGAAGCAGGGTGCATAGCCGTTTATATAGCAATTTACTAACTGAGGACAACACTCTTTTCCAGTCTGTCTCCAAAAACAATTGCAACACATAAGAGGAGGAGAACTATATGGGATCTAGTATGCCCCAGCTACCATGACACACAACAGATTGAACATATCTGTTCCTGGGTGCTGTAATGTATGTCCTTATGTGTTAGATAAAAGGACCTCATCGCAATACATTACTAACAATTTGTTTCACATACAGCAATAAATGAACTGCAACACCAAATTTGTTGTTTATTTTATTCTATGCAATTGTAACCTCATTTATGTGGGAAGCGCGATTCATCCCCTCAAAGAGAGGATACGAAAACACACCAGCGCTTTCAGGAATATGGACCCGAACCATCCTTTGTCCAAAAATTTTTATTAAATCACAGCTGCAGTGAAACCCTGCAAATGAAGTTTCATGACATCAACTTGGCGGAACCACATCCAAAAGGTGGTAACAAAACTTAAAAAAATTACTTGGCTCACAAATAAGTGCGGTGGAGAAGGTCTTGAATCATGAGAGAGAAATGCATTCCCTCTTAATGGATTATTAATACTTGCATAACGTGCACTCATTAGGAAAATATGTTTTTGAACATAAATATTTCCAAATAGAACATCCACTGTTAAGATGAAGAACTGTTCCAGTATAACTGTAAAAATGTATCTGTACCAAGTATATCCTTCAGCAATGTGTTCAATGTCACCTTGGTAAAATGTTTGCAGCTTCATTACTTGCCTTAATGTTTCGTCTGGTGGTTACTTGTGTTCCATTTATATTCAGGAATTTTTTCCTGTTAGACCTGGGGTTCTCTAGTTGGTAATGGTATTCGCCCTTGTCCAAATAGGGACCCTTACTTCTAAGTCAAGATAAGGGAATTACACTCCTTAATAACCCCTGCTCACCCCCTTGGTAGCTTGGCACGAGCAGACAGGCTTATCTCAGAGGCAGTGTCTTAAGCATTTGTGAATATACACGGCAATACAGTGAAAACACTACAGATGGACACAACACAGGTTTTATAAAAAATAAGTATTCTTTATATAGACTTAACACAAGACCACAAACGACAAAAATCCACAATACTACACTTAAGATTGCTCTACAGGTGATAAAAGTTACTTAGTTCAAGTTGATGATAAATGCAACAAAGTTCTCAACAAAGTACCTGGATGCGTAACGCAACGTAAACAAAAGGCTCGCAAAAGGGGAGATGCGTCGGTTCCATGATCCAGGGTAAATGATGTGTCATGCCTCAATGCTTGCACAGAGTAGGGGATGCGTCGTGATCCTTACCGGTGCGGAGGTGATGTGTATATTCTCGGTCTGCGGGCCCGTTGCGGTGCACAAGATGGCGCCTTGATGCGATGCGATGATTCAGTAGCAATGCGAGAAGATAGCGCCCTTGATGCGACGATGCGATGTTGCTGCGATGATGATCCCTAGGCGCCCTGGCAGCCTTGCGACGACTCTGTACTTTGGAGCCGTAACAGGCCCTGCAACGCGCTACTCCGGTGATGCAATGACGACTTTCTCGATGGCGTCACACTTCTCCGGTGATGCGACAGCAGGCAGCTTCAATGAACACACGCTTCCAGGGAGATGCGGCAAAGGCTCGCTTCTCCGGCGATGTGACGATTTCAGCTGCAGCAGCGACACGCTTCCTCTCGATGCGTCATGCTTCCAGCTCCCAGCGACATGCAAATATCCAGCAAGGGTATTCAGAGGGAAGCTGGAGAAGAAGTCTTTTGTACCTGAGACTTCAGCAGGAGGCAAGCACAGTTCAAGCCCTTGGAGAATATTCTGTAGATGATGAAAGTCCTTAAAAAGTTCTATCTCCTTTCCTTGGCAATAAAGCAACCACTGCAGGCCAACCCAGCAAACAGCACACTGGCAGAGGGCCAATAAAACTCTTGCAGCTTCCTTGGTTCTTCTCCTTGGCAACAGGTTTCTTGTTCCAGAAGTGATCTAAATTCTTGAAACTGGGTCCCAATATTTATACCCCAAAATCATTTGCTCTCTGAAGGCAGAGAGGCCTCTGCCTAGTTCAAACCAGTTCCTGAGCACTTTGTTTTCATGACTCTCTCCTTCCTCCCTCCCATCTAGATGCAGATCTCTCTATACACCACTGGGCTGCCCCAGCCTGTCTCCTGGAACCCCCCAGCCCTGTCACTCACAAACCCAGACAAGGAATACACTACCTAGCAGAGGAAGGCAAGAAAATACCTACTTTCCTTCTTTTCAAACACAGAATATTAAAACCAACTTTACTAAAATATGTATTTTATTATTCTGAATTTCTACCATGTTCCCTGAGTCAGTTAGGATTATAAGAATGTAATAATCTAACTGCCCATTCTAGCCTATGGAGAACAGGTAGCCTTGCAATAGTGAAAAACGAAAATGGCTGTAATTCACTATTAGGACATGCTACACACACCAGAGCAGGTCCTACCTTATACTTAGAATGCACCCTGCCCTTGGGCCTACCATGTGGGTGTCTGATATGAAGCAAAGGGAAGGTTTAGGGACTGGCAAGTGGGTGCACTGGCCAAGTCGACATGGCAGTACTAGACTGCACACAGGCCTTGAAATGGCAGGCCTGAGACACACTTTACAAGCTGCTTCTGTGAGTGGCGCAACCAGTGCTGCAAGCCCACCAGCAGCATTTGATTTACAAGCCTTGGGCACACATGGTGGACTGTACTGGGGGCTGACAGGTAAATCAAATAACCCAATCATGGAATCACCAATTAGTACATCAATTTAACATAGGGAGCACTTGCACTGTGGCACTGAATAGCAGTGGCACAGTGCCCAAAGCATATAACCAGCAAAAACATATCAAAACAGAGGAGGCAATCTGTCAAAAATGGAAGGAAGGCTCACGCCAATGATGCCAGGTCTAACAGTTCTCATATATGACTGTTTTAGAAGAATAGAAGTTGATTTGTTTGAACTAATCTCCCACCAATGCCAATGGTTTAATGACACCTCATCATTTCCACTTTGATATTTCAATATTTCATATTGCCTTTTTGTACATAAACAAGTCATAAGACTTTAACTGACTTTCTGTGACTTACATTGTACAACTACTCAGCAAGCTACATCTTACAACAATATCAGTTTATTGTTAATCATACAGGTGAAACCTAATGCATTTACCAATGCTGGTTTTATTTCCATAAAGGTATGTGGAGCCTGATCCCTGTCCATTACACAACCACGGTATATTGGCATTCTCTACGGGCAATCTTGCAGATCACACATGGTCAATACTTTGGGACTTACAGGTATGAATTTTACTAACATTTGACCAAAAAAGTTCACATATTGCGTCAAAAAATGAAACACTACTTTCAAAGCCTGTAATGCATGTTTACTGGCACAGAGATCTCACTGGGGTGCTCTTTGACATGGTTCGCATATTTACTGAGCACCATTTCCATTCACTAAAGAGGAAATATATAGGGCCTGATTCACGAAGGCAAACTTACAATTTTGTGTACATTTATGATTGTTTGTTATTCACAAAGGTATTTTATGAGTAGTATCTTTATGACTGCAGAGTCTCCACACATAAAAAGATCGAACAGTCGTATCCTTTGGGTGTGGAGACTCCGCTGTCATAAAGATACTACGCGTAAAATACCATTGTGAATAGCAAACAATCGTTTAGCGCAGCACGTACCTCATTTAGATGGGTGGCCAAACGAAAGGTAGCGGCTAGACGTCCTTTTGAATTAAAATTTTTTCCAGAGGTCACATGTAGTAGTAGACGATTCCAAGTGGTTCAAAATTAATCACATTGCTTGCTCACAAATATTGGTTAGCAAACTAACGTGATGTAATATTCACAGAGGTAAACTAAATAAAGGCTTTGTCCTTCATTTTGTAGATCCACTGTTGTGAGGAAATACTTGTATCTGTTGAGCATGATATAAGGTAAAAGGAAACAAGATCTGGAAAAAAACACTATTTATATTGCAAACTTGCAAGGAAAATATGATGATGGAGTTGAACCTCACTTCCTCGTAGACTATTCACTTCCAGAATATTATATTGCTATGTTATTACTGTTCAGAATATGCAGATTTTGGATATTGGTTAACTATGGCTTTAGGCGAAACTGGTTGATCTTAACAGACGGGAACATGTATTCTTTTCACAGAACGCGACAGAGCAATCAAAGTTGCTGCCCAGCTTTAGATAGAAGGAAGAAAGGAGGGCAGTGCCATGCCAACAAAGACATGGCGCTGCTGGTCTCTTCCCTTGGGCTGAAATGCAATTGGGCTTCCTAGCACATAGTGCGGATATATGTGCATGAATCAAGCATAAGGTTTGCACAGGAAGGCTAATCTTCCAGGAAAAACCTCTATACTTGGACTAACTTTAATCTTTTTCCCAGTTTCTATTTGGTCTGTACGGTACTTTGCCCCTGCCTCAAGGGGGCATACTTTCTGGGCACAAAGCACAGTTGACAAATTTTAGTAGACAGGACTTTGTGTCAAAACCCATGGGTGACCGCATGGAAGCACCTGTGTACCACTTATGAGACGCCCCCTTGACGCAAATTAATACATAGCAGTGCAAAGTGCTACTTTTAATTATTTTTAGGCAACTCAGATCAACACTTTGGGCCAATTGACGCACCATTTGGTGTCTTTGCACTGGGGCAGTGTTGACATATCTCACCCTTACTGAATGCGCAATGCAATGAGATACAGACAACATTTCAGCCAAATGCCTGCGGTAGCAGAAGTGGCATCCGCCACGCTTTGAGCCCCAGTAACATCCCAGGATGGCGAGGCTTAGTAGCTAGGGCACAAGCAAAGTGTGGAAACTGCAGAAAGTGAAGAAGGCCTTAAAAGCTCTCGTTTCTGCTCCTGTCTCTGCCTTCATGCTTGTAGTAATGGGGTAACAAGGGCCGTGGGAAGGGTACAACATGGCAAGTCAGCAGTAGCAGCTACTACCTTTCTGACCCCTAATTAACGCCCATGTACTACAGCCTGGGACTTTTACAATGTCATAAATTCACACTGAACTTCATCAAATCTGCTGATGGCGGCAAATCATTCGTTCGATAACTTTATTTCGGCCTCAAAGGACCATAAAAGTTCAGTAAAAATGCATACAATACAAATGTTAAAATAGTACATATAGACTAGATTTAAAATACAATTAGCAAACAATTAGATAAAATTACAATGTTATACAGAACAGTAAAACAGGATTAAACTAGAAATTCATTATAGAACATCACGTTGATTTAAAAGGGAGTACGTGCTATACACTAGCTGCAATGGTCAATTTCCTACGTCTGTGACACATTGCTTTCAAGAAGCGCGAAACAGCAAAAATGATAGGCGGGTGCGTGTCATATTTTAACACTCTACTTGCATGTAAGCACTGGCAGAAACCATGGTTTCTACAGATCGGAATTAGCCAGTGCTTACGTGCACCCTGGTACCCTGGCCAAAAAAAGAGAACATGGATTTCATTCTCCAAGTGGTAACCACAGACAGGGCACTCCTTACACTTATTACTATCCCACTTACTAGAAAACACTCTAAGTGGAAGGGTGCCCAATCTAAATTGCATATACAATTTTCTTGCTAGTGCGGGGAATATTACATCTAGAAATTCTTCCTTTTTGTAGTCTACTTTAATTTGAAGGAACTCAGTGGTCAATCTTCTCACCTCTGAACTCACATGAAGGGAAGCTAGGTTGTAATTCTTATAGTGGTGGATCACCTCAGTTTTAGAAATCTCAGGACAGGCAACGTCCGGGGTCTCCCAGAGCTCCGATAGGCCTATCCTACAACTGATTGTTTTTATATGGGTCAGCTACCTAATATTCTTGCCTCTCAGGGCATCCCATGTTTCCCTGAATTCATTTCTATAGGAAACGAGTTTCGGCACGGACCACATTCTTTTCCAGTATGTTAAAGGGCGTAATGACATGACCGCCTCAATAGGGAGCAGCCCTAAATCCATGCGAAGTGGTACAAGTGGTGTACTCACAGGAAGGGCCAATATGTTCCTCAGAAAAGTATGTTCTACCTTCACTAGACCCAGGGATTTTTTGTGCCCCCAGAGTTCGGCCCCATAGAGTGCTGCTGATCTAGCCTGCACATTATACATTTCGATGACTGGAGCCGCAGGCTTGAACTCAGACTCTCTATGCAGTTTCTGTATCCCCCCTACCACTCTTGTCAATTTGAGTGCAGCTTTAGCCAGCTGCGGATCCCATTCTAGATGTTCTCCTAGAGTAATATCCAAATATTCAAAGGTCTTTACTCTCTCGAGAGGAATTCCTCCCAAGAGGGGATTCGGGCATGTCTGCCTCGGGGGTTAAAGATCATAAACTTGGTTTTATCCAAGTTTATCTCCAATCCTCTAGACACACAGAAATTGGCAAAGCCATCCAGGGTACGTTGGATGCCCGTTGCTGCCTGGGACAACAACAAAGTGTCGTCCGTGAACATCAAAGCGGGCACCCGACCAGTGACTAGCCTCGGGGAATCTATATTTCTGATGCCAAGGAGGTGATCTACCGAACCGTTAATATACAGGCAGAATAGGGTGGGTGCCAGGACGCAGCCCTGGCGTACCACTTACTTAACTGGGAAGCGGGATGACAGTTCACCTGCTTCCCACACCTTACCTGGGCTTAGGTGCCAGTATGAAGCCTCATTAGAACGTTAAGAAGGTAGCATGGTAGACCCAACTCAAGTAATACCTTCCACAGTTTATCTCTAGGAACCAGGTCAAATGCTGACCGTAGGTCAACAATGATCATGTAGAGGCTGCCACCCTCTACAATCACTGTTCTCCAATATAGGACCTGGAGTCTAAATAACTGGTCCACAGTTGATGTGCCCTTCCTGAAACCAGCCTGGAAGGTGGAGAGAATCTCATTATCCTCCATCCAAGTCTGTATTCTGTCCAGGAAAATCCGACCCATCAATTTTTGGGTTACGTCTATGGGGCATATTATCAAGGGGGTTTATCTCCGCTTTTTTGGCTTTAAAAGCCAAGAAAGCAGAGATAAAATTATCTCCCTATTACCTAGCTGTCGCTAACACCAGTTAGCGACAGCTAGTCGGAGATAGCGACCATCTTGGGCCCCACTTTGCATGTCAGTGATATTTATCACTAATGACATGCAAAGTGGGCGTGCCAAGATGTTAGCGACTGGAAACAGTCGCTAACATCGATATCTCCTATTACCAACTTTTGGAGATATTCGCGCTAAGCGCGAATATCTCCAAAAGCTAACACCTGCCCTGAGCAGTTCTTAGCCATGTTATCCAATGGGAGGTGGATAACATGGCTAAGAGCATTAGCTCGATAATGCATGAATATCGCTGACTTTTCAGCGATATTCATGCATTGCTGCCATTTTTTTATCGCATTTGCGATAAACCAAGGTTTATCTGTGATAAAAATCGCCGCAGCTCAGCGGTAAAATTTTGTCTCTAACCAAGCAATAGCGATAATTATCGCTATTGCTTGGTAATATGCCCATATGAGGCTAATTGGCCTGTAGTTAGATGGTTTAAGAGGGCAGCCTTATTTATAGATAGGGACTATTTCAGCGCCCCTCCATGAGTCCGGGGGATCCATACCTTTTAAAATAGCGTTAAAAAGGACACAAAGGTAAGGGACCCATATGATCGGTTCTGAACGGTACAGGTCTCCCTTTAGCTTATCCAAACCGGGGGCCTTGTTTGGGGTCAATTTCAAAATTGCAGCCTCCACCTCCGAAAGTGTGATCTCCCTGGCCCCCTCCAGTCGATACTCGTGGGGGGGAAGGGAGGGGGTCACAGGATCATCATTACCAGATAGGGAGTACAGAGCCCCAAAATGCATTTCCCAGGCCGATGCAGCAATATTAGGTTCATTGGCCAGTTTTCCTTCCCTACTCCCACAGCTGACTATTGTCCAGAACGATTTAAAGTCTTTAGACGTTAGTGCAGTTCTTAGATCTTCCCAGTTATCTGCCTCCCACTCCTTCCTTTCCTTCTGGATGACCTGCCTTTTCAGACGCCGGTAAAGCTTGATCTTGGGTTTATCCTGTAGCTTGACCGCACAAACCAGATCCTTTTTGGCTTTCTTGCAATGTGCATTAAACCAGGGCTGGACAGTAGCTGTTTTTACCTTGGATCTCCCTTCTGAATAAAACACATCAGAGAGCTTCCGCACGAGACCCTGATGGATGTTCAAGGGCTCGTCGCTAGAGCCTACATGCGGGTTGTTGTCCTCCACCTCTGCCATGTCACTAAGGCATGGCAGAGCCCTTTGGTAGACATCAGCAAGTTTGTTAGGAGAGCCTAATATTTGTGGTCACTTGACTCTCTGCCTGTTGTTAGTTAGTAAAAGCGGAGGGCCTATTAAATTTGGGTCAGAATCTGGGTTTGACAAGCCCAGACTCCCGCGTTTCAGCGACATAACCAGAGGGTTATGGTCACTATCTTTCCTAGGATAGATTTTGAAATCCAAGACCATACCCCAGGTTCTAGCTAACACCAAAGATATAATCAAGGATGGAATTTTGGCCTTCTCTATTAAATGTCATTCGTCCCGGTCTATCTGAGTTTGTCCTCCCATTACAGGCTCTAAGAGAGGACAGAAGGGTGAGGGAGTTAATTTGTAACACCAAGGGGGTCCAGGCTCTCACCACCGGAATCAGCGGTTCCGGGATAAGCCAGTGCTGGTCCTCATCATCTGGGCCATCTTGGGTTGGGTCAGTGAGTGGCTCAAACTGGCAATTAAAGTCACCACCCACAATTAGGGTAACTGCTGGGTCCAGAGTTGATATGAACTGCCCAAGTTGGTCAATAGTTCCGGACTTCTTCCCACTCGGGGTTGGTCGCGAGTAGATATTTATTAAGGCAATTTGTCTGTTTCCTGGGAGTGTAAGAAGCACACACTGCACATCTCGTGACTCTGCCTGGGCCCCCAGGTGAGTGCCTACCCAGATACTAAGTCCCCCAGAAGGTCTGCTCCTTCCCTTCTTTGTCGCCGGTTCACTGAAGACATAGTACCCACTCCTTTGTACGGTGTAGAGACAAAATATCGAGTTTTTTTTATCGACTAGACATAATATCGAGTCAAAAATATAGAATAGACATAATATCGACCAGACATAATATAGACTACCAAAATATCGACTAGAAAATTTTAATATCGAATAGAATGGACATAATATCGAATCAAAAATATAGAATGGACATAATATCGACTAGACATAATATAGACAATAAAAATATCGAATTTTAGGTAAGTTAATATTAATTTTTATTATTTGTGTAATATAATTCTGTAGCGGGTTGTGGGTTTATAGGGGAATAGGGTGGGAAGTAATTTAATCATAATTAATTAAATATGTTATTTTATTTATTGTTATATATTTAGAATTAATTGTTAATTAATTATTAATTGGTAATTAATTAAAATATAATTGGTAATTAAATTTAATTGATTAATTGATAAATATTTGAATTTTAGTAATTTATTTTCTGTAGAGGGTTGTGGGTTTATAGGGGAATAGGGTGGGAAGTAATTTAATTATAATTAATTAAATATGTTAATTAATTAATTGGTATTTATTTTGAATTAATTGGTAATTCATTTTAATTGATAATTAATTAATTGGTAATAGATAATTAATTTTAATTAATTGTTTAATTGACAATTATGTGAATAATATTTTTTTTTCTGTAGGGGGTTGTGAGTTTATAGGGGAATAGGGTGGGAAGTAATTTAATTATAATTAATTCAATATGTTAATTAATTAATTGATTGTTATTTATTTTGAATAAATTGTCAATTAATTTTTAATTGGTCATTAATTAATTGTTAATTGATAATTAATTTGTATTAATTGATTAATTTATAATTATGTGAATAATATTATTTAATTTTTAGTAGCGGGTTGTTGGTTTATAGGGGAATAGGGTGGGAAGTAATTTAATATAATTAATTAAACATGATAATTAATTAATTGGTATTTATTTTAAATAAATTGTTAATTAATTTTTATTTGGTAATTAATTAATTCTTAATTGTTTATTAAAATGTATTAATTGATTAATTTATAATTATGTGATTTATATTAATTTATTTTCACTAGAGTGGGTATATTAAAATTTGCCCCTATGCTATCCAACGTTTTCCCTACTGTTGCACTCCCTGGAGTGGGAATAGTAATTTTTACCCCTACGCTATCCAACGCCTTCCCTACTGTTGCACTCTCAGGAGTAGGAATAGTAATTTTTACCCCTACGCTATCCAACGCTTTCCCTACTGTTGCACTCTCTGGAGTGGGAATAGTAATTTTTACCCCTACGCTATCCAACGCCTTCCCTACTGTTGCACTCTCTGGAGTGGGAATAGTAACTATTACCCCTACGCTGTCCAACGCTTTCCCTACTGTTGCACTCGCTGGAGTTGGAATAGTACTTTTTACCCCTACGCCATCCAATGCTTTCCCTACTGTTGCACTCTCTGGAGTGGGAATAGTAATTTTTACCCCTACGCTATCCAACACTTTCCCTACTGTTGCACTTGCTGGAGTGGGAATAGTAATTTTTACCCCTACGCTATCCAATACTTTCCCTACTGTTGCACTCGCTGGAGTTGGAATAGTAATTTTTACCTCTACGCTATCCAACGCTTTCCCTACTGTTGCACTGTTTGGAGTGGGAATAGTAATTTTTACCCCTACGCTATCCAACGCTTTCCCTACTGTTGCACTCGCTGGAGTTGGAATAGTAATTTTTACCCCTACGCTATCCAACGCTTTCCCTACTGTTGCACTCTTTGGAGTTGGAATAGTAATTTTTACCCCTACGCTATCCAACGCTTTCCCTACTGTTGCACTCTTTGGAGTGGGAATAGTAATTTTTACCCCTACTTTATCCAACACTTTCCCTACTGTTGCACTTGCTGGAGTTGAAATAGTAATTTTTACCCCTACGGGATCCAACGCTTTCCCTACTGTTGCACTCGCTGGAGTGGGAATAGTAATTTTTACCCCTACGCTATCCAACGCTTTCCCTACTGTTGCACTCTTTGCAGTGGGAATAGTACTTTTTACCCATACGCTATCCAACGCTTTCCCTACTGTTGCACTCCCTGGAGTGGGAATAGTAATTTTTACCCCTACGCTATCCAACGCTTTCCCTACTGTTGCACTCGCTGAAGTTGGAATCATAATTTTTACCCCTACGGTATCCAACGCTTTCCCTACTGTTGCACTCTTTGGAGTGGGATTAGTAATTTTTACCCCAACACTATCCAACGCTTTCCCTACTGTTGCACTCTTTGGAGTGGGAATAGTAATGTTTACCCCTACGCTATCCAACGCTTTCCTTACTGTTGCACTCACTGGAGTGGAAATAGTAATTTTTACCCCTACGCTATCCAACGCTTTCCCTACTGTTGCACTCGCTGGAGTGGGAATAGTAATTTTTACCCCTACGCTAGCCAACGCTTTCCCTACTGTTGCACTCTCTGGAGTAGGAATAGTTATTTTTAACCCCTACGCTATCCAACGCTTTCCCTACTGTTGCACTCACTGGAGTGGGAATAGTAAATTTAAACCTCTCGCTATCCTACGGAAAAACTATTGTATATGTTTTGTTAATAATATGTATATATATATATATATATATATATATATTCAAAACAAAGCCGCTTCTTCTGCAACGCTGTGACCCATGGAAAAGTGGCGTACTCTCCGGTGAAGCACGCCGCATGGCATTAATTCCAAAACATATAATAGCTGTACGCTCTCAGGAACAACACAACAATCCAAGAAATGTTATTTCTTCGGTTTATTCACACAACGCGTTTTGGCGACTTGCCTTGATCACGTGTGATAAGTTTGTGTGAGAAAAAACGTGCTAATTTAAATAAAGTTACACATGCATAAAAATAAATGTAGGACATACATGATTCCAAATTCACAATATATGTGTCGGCCATCTTGTAACGTTAAACAAATATATATCGGATTGCTTTGAATACACAATATATTATTAACAAAATTGTTGACAAGTGTCAAACAAACTAGAAATGTGGATGTTAAATCATAGACTGGGTCAATAAATATTGTCAATGCAGAAACAATCCAGAATTCCGCTGAAAGCATTATAGACCAATGTCAAAACATTTCAAAAACTGGGAGTTCAACTTCAAGTCCACATTACGACATGTGTCAAACGGACACCAAATATTCAAAGCATAGAAATAATGCATATAAAACATACATCATTCTACTTTTGCGAAATCTGTGTCGGCCATCTTATAATGTTGAGCAGAACGCATTACAGTACATTGCAGAAAAGATATATCACTTCATAATTATTGACAAGTGTCAGACATAATAACAATCTGGGTATTAAGTCATAACTGATCGGTGAAAATTACTATTGCTGAAACCACTCCTGAATTCTACGGTAAGAATTATTGACCAGTGTCTGGATATTTGGAAAAATAAAGTTCCAACAAAAGTCCACATTATAAAATGTGTCAATAGGACACCTAATATGCATGCCAAAATACGGAGCATAGCAACGATTTCAATAGAATCATTATTAGAATTCAAAGAATATGTCTTATCTGGCCAAAGCTCTATTAGATAATGAAAATCAGTGCATTAGAACCCAGACTATTAAAAGTGAATGCGTCAACTTCATATAATCTCATATTATATACATGCATGCTCGTGTAACTACTTTCGTGCTTTGCAGTGAAATTAATCATATATAATTTTATTTTCTGACCGTGACCCTATGTGCCTACAACTGGACGAACAAGACGGGGTGCCCGTGATGGTGAATCAATTCATTCTGGGAAACCCTGCCTGTTTTCCTGCAAAAAAACATACACAAAAAACAAAATTACAATTAAGTTTAAAAAATTACTTTCTAGCACAGTTGTTAACATGATGAAGAAGGCATTATATTTACATTAATTATACTGTTAGTTCTAAAACATCCTCTATACTCTCTTTTGGATGTCTTTGAACAGAATAAAAGATTGATATTACTGACGGGAAAACTTTATGAGGGTAAAGCTGGACATATTAGATACCTCTATGAGCCCTCTTTGAGATGCACTGCTAATTCCTCATCCCAATTAAGACCACCCGGATGTTTACTCTGGAAATTAATTATATGTCTAGATTCACGCTGTCTAAGAGACAACAATCTGTCGCCTCCTCTCGGACTGGCATGTATTTGTTCAATCAACATATAACTGAGTAGGTTAGCATCTGAATAGTGTTTGTCTTTAAAGTGTCGTGCCACAGGGTACTTGGGGTCCTGGTTGGTAATTGCCCTCCGATGCTCTAGCACTCTTTTTTTGGCACTGCACTTGGTACTGCCTATATACCATAGTTTGCAGGGACATTCTATGATATATATTACATAGATGGTACTGCATGTTAGGAATTGTGTGATCTTCCTACTGACTCAATTTTATGTAAGTTCGCTCTTATAGGTGCTGTTGCTGCAAGCTTTGCAATGACTACAAGGGTAAAAACCTTGTAGATCATGTTCTGTATTGTCTGGATACTGGGTGATGTCATTCCTAGCAACCAAATCTCTGATATTTTGGTTGCGCCTGTAAGTGATACTCGGTCTTTTCTGCAATTGGCAACCTATGATGTTATCTTGTTTCAAAATTTCCCAATTTTTAGCTATAACTCGTTTTACTGCCTCTGATTTGGCATTATATGTCAATATCATCCTTGTGGTGTCATCTGCCTCCAGGGTTTCCATAGCTTGGTTCTCTAGAGTTTGCCGTCTATCTACTTTTGCCACCCTCTCTATTGCTCGTTTAAGAACCCAGGAAGGATAACCTCTCTCTTTGAATCTGCCGACAATGGTGTCCCTCTCTGCGATGTATGCTTCCTCAGTGTTGCAGTTCATTTTTGCCCTCAGCAGCTCCCCGTAAGGTATACTCCATTTGAGCACCTCTGGGTGACTGCTGAGGGCATGCAACACACTATTACCAGCTGTTTCTTTGCGGTAAAGGGAAGTGCAGATTTGATTATTCCTGATCTCAAGACTAACATCTAGGTACTCAACTTTCTCGTTGCTGATGGTTCCAGATAGTATGATGTTGTACTTGTCAGCATTCAGGTTGTTCACAAAAGTTTCGGCCTGCTCTTTGCTCCCCTTCCAGACAATAAATAAATTGTCTATGTAGCGGAGCCAGACCACAACCCTTTTGAAGTCTTCTCTCAGGGTGGCACTGCCATGGATCTCCTGCTCCCAGTATCCCATAAATAAATTAGCGAAACTGGGAGCAAAACATGAACCCATGGCAGTACCATTGGTCTGCCTGTAGAGGGCACCATTGAAGGAAAAAATATTGTTTTTCAAGCAGAAATCAATCATAGACATGATCATTCTATTGTGTTCTAGAAATTTTAGTGATCTATTTTGCAGATAGAACTCACATGCTTCCATTCCCTGTTGATGATCAATTATTGTAAACAGGGAATGTATATCTAGCACCATGAAGTACAGGTCAGTGTCCCATTTCAGATTTTCTATTTTGCCAAGAAAGTCTTTCGTATCCCGCAAGTAACTAGGTAGTTGAACTACATGGTAGATATACATATATATATATATATTCACTGAAAAAACCATAGGTTATAGACCATATATAGTTAGGAATTTGCATTTACAAAACCTTGAAAATTCACTGAAAAAACCATAGGTTAGAGACCATATATAGTTAGCTGGACATTTTATTGACATAAAACCAATGAAATTCCATATATAGTTAGTTGCACTAACTATATATCGCGCACCCGCAATCCACTGCTGATGATGTCACATATTACATCATTCATGACACGGTCAGTGACATCACTGATGACATCACTGATGACATCTCAAATGACATCACTGATGACATCACTGATGACATCTCAAATGACATCACTGATGACATCATGACACCCCAATACCAGTTACTACATACGCACTCACTGATTCCTACGTCTACACCCACATTCACTCATTCACCCATACAATCACTCATACATACAGTCACTCATTATTACAACACTATCATATGCACTCATACACCTATGCAGACACTCACACACTGCCACTCATCCATGGAGTTACTCACACACCTAGTCAGTCCTGTAAAGAATCAATCACACTTCGATTTCCTCATCTATACAGTTAAACACAGAACAACATACTTCAGTGACATCACTGATGACATCACTGATGACATCTCAAATGACATCACTGATGACATCATGACACACCAATACCAGTTACTACATACGCACTCACTGATTCCTACATCTACACACACATTCACTCATTCACCCATACAATCACTCATACATACAGTCACTCATTATTACAACACTATCATATGCACTCATACACCTATGCAGACACTCACACACTGCCACTCATCCATGGAGTTACTCACACACCTAGTCAGTCCTGTAAAGAATCAATCACACTTCGATTTCCTCATCTATACAGTTAAACACAGAACACCATACTTCAGTGACATCACTGATGACATCACTGATGACATCTCAAATGACATCACTGATGACATCATGACACACCAATACCAGTTACTACATACGCACTCACTGATTCCTACATCTACACACACATTCACTCATTCACCCATACAATCACTCATACATACAGTCACTCATTATTACAACACTATCATATGCACTCATACACCTATGCAGACACTCACACACTGCCACTCATCCATGGAGTTACTCACACACCTAGTCAGTCCTGTAAAGAATCAATCACACTTCGATTTCCTCATCTATACAGTTAAACACAGAACACCATACTTTTTCACACATATACTAACACATACTTACTCTCTTATACAATCACTGATACAAGTACATATTGATATGTACAGAGTCACACACCTCCCAGCCAGCCACACACACACTCAGTCTTCCATACATCCACTCATTCTTCAATATGTAAAACATATTTAAACTTTACAAAAACACACAGACACTAGATGATGTCATCAGTGATGTCATTTGAGATGTCATCAGTGATGTCATCAGTGATGTCACTGACCATGTCATGAATGATGTAATATGTGACATCATCAGCAGTGGATTGCGGGTGCGCGATATATAGTTAGTGCAACTAACTATATATGGAATTTCATTGGTTTTATGTCAATAAAATGTCCAGCTAACTATATATGGTCTCTAACCTATGGTTTGTTCAGTGAATTTTCAAGGTTTTGTAAATGCAAATTCCTAACTATATATGGTCTATAACCTATGGTTTTTTCAGTGAATTTCATTGGTTTTTTAAAAGCTAATATCTGTATCTGTAAAATATATTCTTTATTACGTGACGTATCACGTAGCCACGTGAGACGCCTCATGACACGTCGCATAACCGTGACGTATTGGCTCTGCAGCGCAAACAAAACCCGTAACGTAAGCGCGCCGGAGCACGCTTACAGATATATATATTTTTTTTAACCTTAATTAGACAAAATCCACACGTGCACATATCTTGAGGCCTTGCAAAGGCACATCAAACAAACAGTCCCTACAATTTTTCAAAGTTTGCTGGAAATCTATTCCCTTATTTTTTTTTTTACTGTTTCTCTTGGTTTTCCCCTTGTTACGCTTACCGGGACGCTACCCGGTACGCGAACCGGACGCTCCAAAAACACAAGATGGCGGACTCCCGTTACGCTGCCGGTTAGCTGCCCGGTTCGCGTACCGGGAAGCCCCTCTACCGCGAAAAATCGCATTTTTTTTACATTTTTTTTTGCCCCGCGGGGGACTTTAATATCCCCCTCATCAATCCTAGGGGGTGAGGAGGGGTTTACCTTGCCCCCTTTCCTTCATTTCCCCCTTCGTTTTTCACCACATCCTGTCTCTCGAACCTACCGAGAAACAAGATGGCGGCCGCTCCGGACTGTTTACAATGTTGACAGCTACGCTGCCGGTTAGCTGCCCGGTTAGCTGCC
Organism: Lissotriton helveticus; assembly: GCF_964261635.1. Taxonomy (NCBI): domain Eukaryota; kingdom Metazoa; phylum Chordata; class Amphibia; order Caudata; family Salamandridae; genus Lissotriton; species Lissotriton helveticus. The sequence goes on along the minus strand of NC_136063.1, from coordinate 240,281,906 downwards.
CGGTTAGCTGCCCGGTGAGCTGCCCGGTTCGCGTACCGGGACGCGCCTCTACGGCGAAAAATCGCATAAAAAAAGGTATTTTTATTTTTTGCCCCGCGGGGCACTTTAATATCCCCCTCATCAATCCTAGGGGGTCAGGAGGGGTCTACCTTGCCCCCTTTCCTTCATTCCCCCCTTCGTTTTTCACCACATCTTATCTCTCGATCCTACCGAGAGACAAGATGGCGGCCGCTCCGGACTGTTTAGAATGTTGACAGACACCTATGGTTTTTTTAGTGAATTTTCAAGGTTTTGTAAATGCAAATTCCTAACTATATATGGTCTATAACCTATGGTTTTTTCAGTGAATTTCATTGGTTTTTTAAAAGCTAATATCTATATCTGTAAAATATATTCTTTATTACGTGACGTATCACGTAGCCACGTGAGACGCCTCATGACACGTCGCAATAACCGTGACGTATCGGCTCTGCAGCACAAACAAAACCCGTAACGTAAGCGCGCCGGAGCACGCTTACAGATATATATATTTTTTTTAACCTTAATTAGACAAAATCCACACGTGCACATATCTTGAGGCCTTGCAAAGGCACATCAAACAAACAGTCCCTACAATTTTTCAAAGTTTGCTGGAAATCTATTCCCTTAATTTTTTTTTTACAGTTTCTCTTGGTTTTCCCCTTGTTACGCTTACCGGGACGCTACCCGGTACGCGAACCGAACGCTCCAAAAACACAAGATGGCGGACTCCCGTTACGCTGCCGGTTAGCTGCCCGGTTCGCGTACCGGGAAGCGCCTCTACCGCGAAAAATCGCAATTTTTTTTTTTTTTTTGCCCCGCGGGGCACTTTAATATCCCCCTCATCAATCCTAGGGGGTCAGGAGGGGTCTACCTTGCCCCCTTTCCTTCATTTCCCCCTTCGTTTTTCACCACATCTTGTCTCTCGATCCTACCGAGAGACAAGATGGCGGCCGCTCCGGACTGTTTAGAATGTTGACAGACACCGGAGAGCCAATCAGCTTCACTTTGCGAAGTTCCGTTACGCGTCAGGTACGCGAACCGGGGCGCTGCCCGGAGCGCGCTTACAGATATATATATTTTTTGGAACGTTAATTTCTCAAAATCCACTGGAGCACATATATTGAGACCTAGCAAAGGCACATCGGGCTACCAGTCCCTACAATTTTGCCAAGTTTCGTGGAAATCCATTCAGCCGTTCGAGCTTTTTTCTCGGCCCCCCCTTGACGAAACCCCCCCAAATTTTCAGGGGCTGCTCAGAAACACAATGTTCCATTTTCCTGAAAGTTTCAGCCAATTCCGTCCTCAAACGCCAAAGTTATTCGACATAGAATTTTCAAAAATCCCATAGAGAAAAAATCCTAACTATATATACCTACTGGCTATCGCTGGCCAGTAGGTAATATATATATATTTATTACCTACTGGCGGTCGCCAGTAGGTATATATAGTTAGGATTTTTTCTCTATGGGTTTTTTGAAAATTCTATGTCTAATAACTTTGGCGTTTGTGGACGGAATCGGCTGAAATTTTCAGGAAAATGGCACATTTTGTTTCTGAGCAGCCCTTGAAAATTTGGGGGGGGTTCGTCCAGTGGGGGCCGAGAAAAAAGGGGGGTCCCAAAACGTGTTTTTAACATTGAGTTTTCCATAGGGCGGTTGGCCTCACTTTTAGCCCGAACGGCTGAATGGATTTGCACGAAACTTGGCAAAATTGTAGGGACTGGTAGCCCGATGTGCCTTTTGTAGGTCTCAATATATGTGCTCCAGTGGATTTTGAGAAATTAACGTTTAAAAAAAGATATATATCTGTAACAGCGGACCGGGCAGCGTCCTAGGACGCGTACTTTTCGCGCAACGGAGCTTTGTGAAGCGAAGTTGATTGGTTCTCCGGCGTCTGTCAACATTCCAAACAGTCCGTAGCGGCCGCCATCTTGTCTCTCGGTAGGATCGAGAGACAAGAGGAGGCGAAAGCGAAGGGGCAAATGACCATAAGGGGGAATAGTAGATCCTCGCTGACCCCCTAGGTTTGATGTGGAGGTTTTAAAAGGGCCCCGCGGGGCAAAAAAAAATAATAATAATAATAATCGAACGGCTGAATGGATTTGCACGAAACTTGGTAAAATATTAGGGACTGGTAGCCCGATGTGCCTTTGCTAGGTCTCAATATATGTGCTCCAGTGGATTTTGAGAAATTAACGTTCAAAAAAAGATATATATCTGTAACAGCGCTCCGCTTCGCGTACTTTTCGCGTTACGGAGCTTTGCGAAGCTGATTGGTTCTCCGGCGTCTGTCAACATTCCAAACAGTCCGTAGCGGCCGCCATCTTGTCTCTCGGTAGGATTGAGAGACAAGAGGAGGCCAAAGCGAAGGGGCAAATGACCATAAGGGGGCATAGTAGATCCTCGCTGACCCCCTAGGTTTGATGTGGAGGTTTTAAAAGGGCCCCGCGGGGCAAAAAAAAAAATAATAATAATAATCGAACGGCTGATGACCATAAGGGGGCATAGTAGATCCTCGCTGACCCCCTAGGTTTGATGTGGAGGTTTTAAAAGGGCCCCGCGGGGCAAAAAAAAATAATAATAATAATAATCGAACGGCTGAATGGATTTGCACGAAACTTGGTAAAATATTAGGGACTGGTAGCCCGATGTGCCTTTGCTATGTCTCAATATATGTGCTTCAGTGCATTTTGAGAAATTAACGTTCAAAAACAAGATATATATCTGTAACAGCGCTCCGCTTCGCGGAGATAAAATTATATGTGTATTACCTAGCTGTTGCTAACACCAGTTAGCGACGGCTAGTAGGAGATAGCGACCATCTTGGGTCCCACTTTGCATGTGAGTGATATTTATCACTAATGACATGCAAAGTGGGCATGCCAAGATGTTAGCGACTGGAAACAGTCGCTAACATCGCTATCTCCTATTATCAACTTTTGGAAATATTCGAGATAAGCGCGAATATCTCCAAAAAGTAACAGCTGCCCTGAGCAGTTCTTAGCCATGTTATCCAATGGGAGGTGGATAACATGGCTAAGAGCATTAGCTCGGTAATGCATGAATATCGCGGAGTTTTCAGCGACATTAATGCATTGCGCTCGTTTTTTATCGTATTTGCGATAAACCTTGATAATAGCAAGGTTTATCTGCGATAATTTCTGACGGTAAAAAAATCGTTGCTAAGCATCGTTAGGGATAAATATCGCTTAACCTTGGTAATATGCCCCAACGTCTGTTAACGTTCGATTCGAAGGAAATCAGGAATTGTTGAAAAACATTGTGTGCGCCATCTTGTCTTTTTTCAAATGCCACACTTTTGTCGTGCACGGCAGCCATTTTAGATGCCTTGACCAGATCCACTCTGTGAACGCTGTCGATCCTTAGCATGGCTCCCCACCCTCGCAAGCATCTCCCCCAGGCAGTGGTCACCCCCGCTCTCTGTTTTATGCATGGGTAATAAACCTCCCCCCATCTGCGCTGTTCTTCCCTGAGAATCACACCCTGTGCCCGCCCGACACCTCCCTTTCGCCCTATTCACTACCGCACCCTCTGACACTCCTTTTCCTCTGTGTCCGATTGTCCAGGCCGGTCCTAGGCTATCAGCTAGCCCTGCAGATGTAGTTTATGGCCACAGCTGTAAAGAATCACCCGTCTTCAAAGGAGTTATAGTAGATCAAGGCCCACACTCGATGAGATCCGTCACAGCAGAAGCGTTGCTATTATCTGAAAACCATTCTGTATTGTGATTGGGGAGGGGACCGAGCGTGAAGCGGAAGATTCCAGGGATGACTCTTTGTACATCAAAGTTTTTACAATTATGTGTCACATTAAAAATATATAGCACTCCGACAAAGTAGTAAGATTATAAAACTTTAATAATTTATAAATATATACAAGAAAACAAAAATAGTAATAACATATAAACATTTTTAGAGAAAAACAACGAAGTAGCGGTCGGCTGTGCGAATAGTCCCAACGCAGCACAACGTCCAGATTTCCGGCGTGGGGCGTCGCGGGGGGTGGGTGATCAGTAGCAAACTGTTGTGCGAATAGTTCCAAGGCAGCAGAACGCGCCGAAATCTAGATGACACAAAAGTGATGTCTAGTAAGTTGCCACCCAGCAAATAACGGCGTGGGGCGTCGCGGGGGGTGGGTCATCAGTAGCAAACTGTTGTGCGAATAGTTCCAAGGCAGCAGAACGATGGCACCAAGGTGATGTCCAGTAAGTTGCCGCACTGGTTTTGGTATCCTACAATGCTGCTCCGAATAACGGCGTGGGGCGCCCCGGGGGAGGCGGCGTGAACGGGCCTCTCCAGGTGGAGTCTCGTCTGTTGTAGTGGGGCGCCCCTTTACCGTTTCAGTTGCCATTCCGTCCGCTTTTGGTCCACTGTGTCAAAATCCGCCATTCAGCTGAGTTGCGCCCACTCTTGCGGTGCAGCGATAGGCGGCTGCCACAGGACTCTCAAAATGGCGGCAGGCTGTTTCCTTTTTGGGCCTGGTCCACTGAAATGGCCCTGGGACACCTTGGAAATCGGACGCTTGTCTGCTAGGTCTTGGACCCCATTCTCGAAAGCGTCCCCTCCGCCTTGAGAATTCATCAAAAGTTTTGGGGGCCCCGACTCCTGCAGGCTTCTGGTGGGGAGCGGCTGCCATGATTGCTCGCGGAATGACCACGACGGAGCTACGAGATGGTGGTGCTCTCATGGTGACGCCAGCTTCAGTCTGAAACATCCAGAAACAAGGTGGGGCTTTCATCGTTTGGGGGAAAAAAAAAGTTTTCATCCAATGAAAAGTGTTGTTTTTAGGTCATATGATCAAGCCTTCCATCATTAGGAAACCAAAAGTAAAATGAACCAATGAAAAGTTTTATAAACAAGTCACATGACCTGTTATGCGGCATAGGGTATAAAATGCGGAGAAAATACGTTGGCACGTGAGGCGTCGTCAGTAGCGGACCGATGTGCGAATAGGCCGAAGGCAATACAACGCGCCAAGATCCGGATGGCATCGAGGTGGTGTCATAGTTGAGAGTTCTGAGCAGCGGTTGTAACACTGTCTGAAGCTTATTTGCAGCTGCTGCAGCTTCACTACGCGCCAAGATCCGGATGGCACCGAGGTGGTGTGTAGGAAGTTGCCGCACTGGTGTGGCCATCCTACAATGCTGAAAGTCGGCGTGGGGCGCCCCGTTGGCCTGTGAGTTTGCGTCAGTAGCGGACCGATGTGCGAATAGGCCGAAGGCAGCACAACGCGCCAAGATCCGGATGGCACCGAGGTGGTGTCTAGTAAGTTGTCGCACTTCTGTGGCCATCCTACAATGTTGAAAGTCGGCGTGGGGCGCCCCGTTGGCCTGTGAGATGGTGTCAGTAGCGGACTGATGTGTGAATGGGGCCAAAGGCAGCGCAACAATATTTTCTACTATATTTCCGGTGTAGAAGAGACCACAAGGCGCTGAGATGCCAAGATCCGGATGGCACCGAGGTGGTGTCTTGCAAGTTGTGGTACTGGTGTGGCCATCCTACAATGCTGAAAGTCGGCGTGGGGCGCCCCGTTGGCCTGTGAGATGGCGTCAGTAGCGGACCGATGTGCGAATGGGGCCAAAGGCAGCGCAACAATATTTTCTGAATAGAAGACACCACAAGGCGCTGAGATGCCAAGATCCGGATGGCACCGAGGTGATGTCTAAGTTGCGGACTGATGTGCGAATGGGGCCAAAGGCAGCGTAACAATATTTTTTGTATGGAAGATACCACTAGGCGTTGAGATGCCAAGATTCGGATGGCACTGAGGTGATGTCTAGCAAGTTGGTGTGGTCATCCTACAATGCTGAAACTCGGCGTGGGTCACCCCATTAGCCTGTGAGATGGCGTCAGTAGCGGACCGATGTGCGAATAGGCCGAAGGCAGCACAACGCGCCAAGATCCGGATGTCACCGTGGTGGTTTCATAGTTGAGAGGCACTTCATCTGCAGTGGGGCGCCGAGATCCGGATGGCACCGAGGTGATGTCTAGCAAGTTGCTGTACTGGTGTGGTCATCCTACAATGCTGAAACTCGGCGTGGGTCGCCCCATTAGCCTGTGAGATGGCGTCAGTAGCGGACCGATGTGCGAATAGGCCGAAGGCAGCACAACGCGCCAAGATCCGGATGTCACCGTGGTGGTTTCATAGTTGAGAGGCACTTCATCTGCAGTGGGGCGCCGAGATCCGGATGGCACCGAGGTGATGTCTAGCAAGTTGCTGTACTGGTGTGGTCATCCTACAATGCTGAAACTCGGCGTGGGTCGCCCCATTAGCCTGTGAGATGGCGTCAGTAGCGGACCGATGTGCGAATAGGCCGAAGGCAGCACAACGCGCCAAGATCCGGATGTCACCGTGGTGGTTTCATAGTTGAGAGGCACTTCATCTGCAGTGGGGCGCCGAGATCCGGATGGCACCGAGGTGATGTCTAGCAAGTTGCTGTACTGGTGTGGTCATCCTACAATGCTGAAACTCGGCGTGGGTCGCCCCATTAGCCTGTGAGATGGCGTCAGTAGCGGACCGATGTGCGAATAGGCCGAAGGCAGCACAACGCGCCAAGATCCGGATGTCACCGTGGTGGTTTCATAGTTGAGAGGCACTTCATCTGCAGTGGGGCGCCGAGATCCGGATGGCACCGAGGTGATGTCTAGCAAGTTGCTGTACTTGTGTGGTCATCCTACAATGCTGAAACTCGGCGTGGGTCGCCCCATTAGCCTGTGAGATAGCAGTTCTTTGGATTTGGGCCTGGCTCGTCTGCTGTAGTGGGGCGCCCCTTTACCGTTTCAGTTGCCATTCAGCTGAGTTTCGGCTGCTCTTGATGCTACAGCGACAGGCGGCTGCAACAGGACTCTCAAAATGGCGGCCTGTTCTTTGGATTTGGGCCTGGTCCACTAAAATGGGCCTGGGACACCTTAGAACTCGGACGCTCGATTTTTTTTTCCTTTCCTGTACATGCAAAAAAAGGTAAATGCCCGGTACGTTACACGCTTCATCTGCCACGATGAACTCTCTAGAGGAACCGAAAAAAAATATAGTTGTGGTAACTATACCATGCATTGTCATATGGAGAGGTGGCACCAATTAATTATAGTGCTGCATAAAAGAGAGATTTGGAGGAGAACCCCTGACCTGCTAGTACATTCATCAAAGAAGTGGCACTGAGAGCTTCAGAGGCAAGGGAAACGGTCCCAAATATTTAGAAGAACTTTGGAAAGATTAAAATGACATGTTTAGATTGTGGCAAATTTATTTCATGTGGACATCTGAGTGTTACTCTAATAAATACAGCATATGAACATCATCATAGTCGATGGTTGGTAGAGACATTTTGACTATATCCTGGACCTGCCCGTCCTCGCCCAAAATGGCGCCAGAATAAATGGGACTCGTAACTCCTTGTTGTGTACTGGTTGCAGAACCTTGAAATCACGAGATACGTATGCAGTTTTGAAGCACATGGCGGGCGGGGACGAGAATTGATTGAATATTTCGACATCCCTATTGATATTAAGTTCTGATGTGTTATTGATTACTGTACTGTTGAAAGTTCGAATTAACGTCACCCATGGTACTTGCCCGCAAATGTATATCTAGATAATTTTATTGTAACTGGCCCTGTCGTATTTTAATTATAAAATGTACGTCCACCGATTCCGTAACTGTTAGACACCTTAGTTCTTGCAACCTAATGGCCCGCCCGTTACGTTCCTCTACAGTGTAAATGTCTATTCATCATATACGATTACAGTTTGCTCCGTGGCCGGCCCACGTGGTTATAGGCTCGTATTTGTATAATGAAATTTTCACAATAAAGGTTTTTAAAAGAAAACATGGTAGTAGTATATACATTGGTAAAGTTTTTAATAATAGTCACTGTTTTAGAATCATTAAAAGGCAAGTGAAATAAAGCAGACCAATTACATGAAGGGTAAAAGGTATAATACGAAGGAACGCAGTAAAGATAAATGGTCAAGGGCTGTTGTGTTTTCTATTCCTGCAACATAAAGTGATCGATAAGAATCTCATATTCAGGCGTATCGGCGACTAAGACAGCAGGTCGACCCTCTTTTGCTCAACGGCTCCGTCATGGGACGAAGAAACGCTCTTTTTCTCGAAAAAAGAATATATTTTACTTGCAGGACAGTTGTAAAATTTCCGGGAAAGTACATTAGCCTGGAACATTATAACATATATTTAAGAAAAAATAATGTTCGGAAGTAATGAAAAGCGTAATTTTTAGGTCATATGACCAAGCCTTTCATCATTACAATAAGAAAAGTAAAATGAACCAATGAAAAGTTTTATTAACAAGTCACATGACTTGTTATGCTTACGTTACGCGCTGCGCGCCCCGGATGACTTCCGGATGCGCTAACGCGGCGCGTCATATGACGCATTACGCGACAACGCAGGTACAGAATATAGTCAAAATGTCTCCACCAACCAGCGGTCGGAACACAACCCCTTTCAGCAGGTTAAATAGTTCTGTTAAATGACAACAGAAGGGACAGGCAACAAGAACCATCAGTCAAAGAGGGGAGGGCTAGTTCTTCTCTACCGGGTTACATTGGGGCGCTACCGGAACTGATCGAATTGGTAGTCTACAGTGTTTCTGGATGTTTCAGACTGAAGCTGGGGTTAGCATGAGAGCAGCACCATTTCGTAGCTCCGTCGTGGTCATTCCGCAACCAATCATGGCAGCCGTTCTTTATCGTTATTTTGGGCGGGGTGGGTGGCGGAGCCGAGCTGTTTTGCAGCCATCATTGTGTGGAGTTCAGTTCATCTCACTAGTTTTGTATTTGTCATGAGGGGTTGTTCCTAATGTTTCTATTTTAGCGAGGTCAAAAAGAGATCCCATTAGTGGCCTACTGATTTTGCTCGATTCCTTTTCTTTTTTTTTACACGATTTTTCGTTATCTGCAAAGACTAAACAGAGTATTGCGACTCTGTGTTTGTTTGTAAATAGAGAATGAACCAAAGAGAACTAATTCTAAAACAGTAAATACTTGGATAACAATGAATCAAATGGAGAGAGAAGCAGGCACGACGGATTACAATGGGGGCAAAGACCTGCGTTAACTACCTTTCACTATCTGCAAAGAGAGAGTACTCCTAATAGAAATGAGGGGGGGGGGGCACCATTCAAAGCAGATCAGTGTGCATAAACACGAAAATGTTTTCACTTACCACGTACTTGACATTCGACAGCTTATGATATTTGCTATTAAAAAACCATTGAAATTCACTGAAAAAACCATAGGTTATAGACCATATATAGTTAGGAATTAGCATTTACAAAACCTTGAAAATTCACTGAAAAAACCATAGGTTATAGACCATATATAGTTAGGAATTAGCATTTAAAAAACCTTATTTTACTCACACAAAACCATTGAAATTCCATATATAGTTAGTTGCACTAACTATATATCGCGCACCCGCAATCCACTGCTGATCATGTCACATATTACATCATTCATGACATGGTCAGTGACATCACTGATGACATCTCAAATGACATCACTGATGACATCTCACTTGACATCAATGATCACATCACTGATGATATCATTCATGTGATAATACAATGCATCTCCTCACACTCTAATATAACCTCCGTTACACCCAGTGTTAAATAGAGAGTATCATTTTTGAAACCATTGACACACCAATACTAGTTACTACATACGCACTCACTGATTCCTATGTCTACACACACATTCACTCATACAATCATTCATACATACAATCACTCATCTTTACAACACTATCATATGCACTCATACACCTATACAGACACTCACACTCTGCCACTCATCCATGGAGTTACTCACACACCTAGTCAGTCCTGAAAAGAATCAATCACACTTCCATTTTCTCATCTATACAGTTAAACACAGAACACCTTACATTTTTGAAACATATACTAACACATAGTTACTCTCTTATAGAATCACTGATACAAGTACACATTGATCTGCACAGAGTCACACACCTCCCAGCCAGCCATACACACACTCAGTCTCCCATACAAATACTTGTGCAACCAATCAATAACCCATATAGCTACTTATATAGCTACTGATTAACACGTGCAGCAGCTTGCACAACAACAGACATACTGATGCACACTTTTAGACAGTTTAGTCACTAACCCGTGCATTCAGTAAGACGCATTTAATCACTCACTCATACAGTCAATCACGCACCTACTAAAACCTTTATTCAGACACTTATACATCCACTCATTCTTCAATATGTAAAACATATTTAAACTTTACAGAAACACATAATCACTGGATGTTGTCATCAGTGATGTCACTGACCATGTCATGAATGATGTAATATGTGACATGATCAGCAGTGGATTGCGGGTGCGCGATATATAGTTAGTGCAACTAACTATATATGGAATTTCAATGGTTTTGTGTGAGTAAAATAAGGTTTTTTAAATGCTAATTCCTAACTATATATGGTCTATAACCTATGGTTTTTTCAGTGAATTTTCAAGGTTTTGTAAATGCTAATTCCTAACTATATATGGTCTATAACCTATGGTTTTTTCAGTGAATATATATATATATATATACATTACCTACTGGCGATAGCCAGTAGGTATATATAGTTAGGATTTTTTTCCTATGGGATTTTTGAAAATTCTATGTCGAATAACTTTGGCGTTTGAGGACAGAATTGGCTGAAATTTTCAGGAAAATGGAACATTTTGTTTCTGAGCAGCCCCTGAAAATTTGGGGGGGTTTCGTCAAGGGGGGGCCGAGAAAAAAGGGGGGTTCCAAAACGTGTTTTTCCCATGCAATTTTCCATAGGGCGGTTGGCCTCACTTTTAGCCTGAACGGCTGAATGGATTTACACCAAACTTGGCAAAATTGTAGGGACTGGTAGCCCGATGTGCCTTTGCTATGTCTCAAGATATAGGCTCCAGTGGTTTTTACGAAAATTAACTTTGAAAAATATATATTGGGCTACATTGGGCTATATATATGTTGGAGCCCAAATGTAGCCCAATGTAGCCCAATGTAGCCCACAGATGGCCACCAGACACAAAAAAAACCAAATGTAGCCCAAATATCAGCCAGATGTAGCCCAACTATAGCCCAATGACAGAATGTCCCAGAGTGTTCTAAAGAACAACTAGAGTGCTAACAGTCCTACTTATTACAAAGGTATGGCACACCTGAAGCCATCTTGATTGGAATAAAGTGGTAACTCTTAAAACATTTAATTTAAAAAGGAACAAAATGAGGGGGTTCATTTTGCCATAGAAAGTATGATTAGCGAATATATGACGAAATCCCGCATACCATCAGTCCGCAAAAAAAATCCCGCATGTACTATTAGGCCGCAAATTAAAATAACGAAAACTTTTAGAACGAATATGCCTTTAGCATACACTAAACAACTAAACTACCCTAAACCCTAAAACACTACCCCCAGCATGACCCTACACTACACAAACAGTACAACACTACCCTAAACCCTAAAACACTACCCCCAGCATGACCCTACACTACACAAACACTACAATACTACCCTAAACCCTAAAACACTACCCCCAGCATGACCCTACACTACGCAAACACTACAACACTACCCAAAACCCTAAAACACTACACCCCAGCATGACCCTACACTACGCAAACACTACCCTAAACCCTAAAACACTACCCCCAGCATGACCCTACACTACACAAACACTACAACACAACCCTAAACCCTAAAACACTACCCCCAGCATGACCCTACACTACGCAAACACTACAACACAACCCTAAACCCTAAAACACTACCCCCAGCATGACCCTACACTACGCAAACACTACAACACTACCCTAAACCCTAAAACACTACCCCCAGCATGACCCTACACTACGCAAACACTACAACACTACCCAAAACCCTAAAACACTACACCCCAGCATGACCCTACACTACGCAAACACTACAACACTTCCCTAAACCCTAAAACACTACCCCCAGCATCACCCTACACTACGCAAACACTACAACACTACTCAAAACCCTAAAACACTACACCCCAGCATGACCCTACACTACGCAAACACTACAACACTACCCTAAACCCTAAAACACTACCCCCAGCATGACCCTACACTACGCAAACACTACAACACTACCCTAAACCCTAAAACACTACCCCCAGCATGACCCTACACTACGCAAACACTACAACACTACCCTAAACCCTAAAACACTACCCCCAGCATGACCCTACACTACGCAAACACTGCAACACTACCCTAAACCCTAAAACACTACCCCAGCATGACCCTACACTACGCAAACACTACAACACTACCCAAAACCCTAAAACACTACCCCCAGCATGACCCTACACTACGCAAACACTACAACACTACCCAAAACCCTAAAACACTACCCCCCAGCATGACCCTACACTACGCAAACACTACAACACTACCCAAAACCCTAAAACACTACCCCCAGCATGACCCTACACTACGCAAACACTACAACACTACCCAAAACCCTAAAACACTACCCCCAGCATGACCCTACACTACGCAAACACTACAACACTACCCAAAACCCTAAAACACTACACCCCAGCATGACCCTACACTATGCAAACACTACAACACTTCCCAAAACCCTAAAACACTACACCCCAGCATGACCCTACACTACGCAAACACTACAACACTACCCAAAACCCTAAAACACTACCCCCAGCATGACCCTACACTACGCAAACACTACAACACTACCCAAAACCCTAAAACACTACCCCCAGCATGACCCTACACTACGCAAACACTACAACACTACCCTAAACCCTAAAATACTACACCCCAGCATGACCCTACACTACGCAAACACTACAACACTACCCAAAACCCTAAAACACTACCCCCAGCATGACCCTACACTACGCAAACACTACAACACTATCCTAAACCCTAAAACACTACGCCCAGCATGACCCTACACTACGCAAACACTACAACACTACCCTAAACCCTAAAACACTAGCCCCAGCATGACCCTACACTACGCAAACACTACAACACAACCCTAAACCCTAAAACACTACCCCCAGCATGACCCTACACTACGCAAACACTACAACACTACCCTAAACCCTAAAACACTACCCCCAGCATGACCCTACACTACGCAAACACTACAACACAACCCTAAACCCTAAAACACTACCCCCAGCATGACCCTACACTAAACAACCACCACAACTCTACACTACACTAACACAACACTACACTACACAACACTACACTACACTACACAATCACTAACCCACGAAAAAATTAACACAAACCCACTTACCTCTCTCGTCATCGTGGTTTTCACAACGCAAATACATTTACCATACATGCCTTTAAAACGTAATTCTTTGTAAAGGCATGCGCGATAAATGCACATGCGTTTTGAAAAAATGCGGGATAATGGTATGCGAGGTCAATGACCTTGCGGGATAATGGTATGCGGACTGAAAGTCTGCGGGATAAAAAATGCGGGAAAATGGCTGCAAACCATGATTAGCGGCAGACTTCCCTGGTGAGCACTAGCTTTACTACAGTGATCTAATGAGCAACTAGCGTGCTAACATTCAGAATTTATGGCAAATGTGTGACACATCTGAATGCCTTCTTGATAGAACCAAAGTAAACAAGCATTGAAAATGCAATAGATCTCGCCCTCGTTTAAGTTAAAGCCATTCTGTTTGTAATGAGGTGGCTTTTTAGCTTTGCTTTTATTAGTGTTTTTAAAACTTTCATGTAAATAACATGCATATGTATGCATATATGTATATGTATGCATGCATTTATATTTATATAGATATGCAGATTATATATGTTTATATATGTATATTACCTACTGGCGATAGCCAGTGGGTATATATAGTTAGGATTTTTTCTCTATGGGATTTCTGAAAACTCTATGTCTAATAACTTTGGCGTTTGTGGACGGAATTGGCTGAAATGTTCAGGAAAATGGCACATTTTGTTTCTGAGCAGCCCCTGAAAATTTGGGGGGGTTTCGTCAAGGGGGGGCCGAGAAAAAAGGGGGTCCCAAAACGCGTTTTTCCCATTCATTTTTCCATAGGGCGGTTGGACTCACTTTTAGCTCGAACGGCTGAATAGATTTACATGAAACTTGGCAAAATTGTAGATATGGTTTGCCCGACGTGCCTTTGCTATGTCTCAATATATGTGCTCCAGTGGATTTTGAGAAATTAACGTAAAAAAAATATATATATCTGTGACAGCGCTCCGGTTAGCGCCCCGGTTCGCGTACCTGACGCGTAACGGAACTTCGCGAAGCGAAGCTGATTGGCTCTCCGGTGTCTGTCAACATTCTAAACAGTCCGGAGCGGCCGCCATCTTGTCTCTCGGTACGATCGAGAGACAAGATGTGGTGAAAAACGAAGGGGGAAATGAAGGAAAGGGGGCAAGGTAGACCACTCCTGACCCCCTAGGATTGATGAGGGGGATATTAAAGTGCCCCGCGGGGCAAAAAAAAATAAAATAATTGTTTTGCGATTTTACGCCGTAGAGGCGCGTCCCGGTACGCGAACCGGGCAGCTCACCGGGCAGCTCACCGGGCAGCTAACCGGGCAGCTAACCGGCAGCGTAGGTTCGAGAGACAAGATGTGGTGAAAAAAGAAGGGGAAATGAAGGAAAGGGGGCAAGGTAAACCCCTCCTGACCCCCTAGGATTGATGAGGGGGATATTAAAGTCCCCCGCGATTTTTTGCGGTAGAGGCGCTTCCCGGTACGCGAACCGGGCAGCTAATCGGCAGGGTAACGGGAGTCCGCCATCTTGTGTTTTTGGAGCGTCCGATTCGCGTACCGGGTAGCGTCCCGGTAAGCGTAACAAGGGGAAAACCAAGAGAAACAGTAAAAAAAAAATGAAGGGAATAGATTTCCAGCAAACTTGGCAAAATTGTAGGGACTGTTTGTTTGATGTGCCTTTGCAAGGCCTCAAGATATGTGCACGTGTGGATTTTGTCTAATTAAGGTTAAAAAAATATATATATCTGCATGCTTACGTTACGGGTTTTGTTTGCGCTGCAGAGCCGATACGTCACGGTTATGCGACGCGTCATGAGGCGTCTCACGTGGCTACGTTATACGTCACGTAATAAAGAATATATTTTACAGCTATAGATATTAGCTTTTAAAAAACCAATGAAATTCACTGAAAAAACCATAGGTTATAGACCATATATAGTTAGGAATTTGCATTTACAAAACCTTGAAAATTCACTGAAAAAACCATAGGTTAGAGACCATATATAGTTAGCTGGACATTTTATTGACATAAAACCAATGAAATTCCATATATAGTTAGTTGCACTAACTATATATCGCGCACCCGCAATCCACTGCTGATGATGTCACATATTACATCATTCATGACATGGTCAGTGACATCACTGATGACATCACTGATGACATCTCAAATGACATCTCAAATGACATCACTGATGACATCATGACACACCAATACCAGTTACTACATACGCACTCACTGATTCCTACGTCTACACACACATTCACTCATTCACCCATACAATCACTCATATCCAATTCAATTTTATTTATTATGTTTTGGCTCTCAACCGAGGGCCACATAAAATGTACAGAGTTAAGAACAAAACGCATATCATACACAAACACAATCTGCCATATAAGATAACTAAATTAGATACAAAAGTGACATACAAGACGGAACTGTGAAAAATTGGCAAGTCATTGCATCTCTATGAAATGTTAATAAATAGCTAAAAAACCTTTAATAAATTTAAAAATATAGAAGCAGAACATTTCATTAGGAGGGAAATAAAGTGCATGAAGAAAATCATTCAAAGTGACAATGCCAAGACGGAAACAGATAACTTTTAACCATCTAAAGCGCAATTTGCGAAGCGCCGGGCAAATCAGTAGAACATGCATACAGTCCTGGATATTCAAATAAATTACACAATGAAGAGGAACCATACCATTTAGAGAGCAGAAGATTTAAGGGTATTAAGTCGTAGCGTAGAAGAAACCAAAATCTACGGATACCATGGGGGAGGGACCATGAGATATAGGGTTGTGGAAGTTTCATCAGATAGGAATCCAGGAGGAAAACTACATTCCTTTTTTCACACATTAACTTTTTATCCGATTGAAAACTTAGGTCCCAAGAGGCTGCTTTTAAAACGAGTCTTAGCTGTAAAGGGGAATACAAAAAGAGGGTAGTTTCATCCAATTTTAAAAGAGTTACGGCTTTTCTGAAGTTATGAACAAGTTGAGAGAACTCATTAAAATTACCCAATAATTCACTTTTAAGGAGGGCTCTCATTGTCCCAACTTCCGCTCTCGCAAGACAGGCCACCTATCTTACTAGGGCACATAGTCCCTGCACCCAACTGCTCCTTAGACCGAAATCGAGCCTGCAAGCGGCCAAAGAGCAAGCAGTATTAAGGGAAGAAAGAGATCTTAAAAGTTTCCCCTCAATCTTATGGCAAAAATCCCACTTTTTGACCTCTATTAATTCAATACCATATAGTATTGTTGCGGGGATTTTAGATCTGTATACTTCCAATAAGATTGGAAAGTGCCGTTTCCCCGTCGCATGGTATAGAGCATTTAAACCTTTGCCATGGGCAAGAGCTTTGTGAGAGCAATGCTCTATATGAAGCTTCTCACTCAGATTAGCCGTAATAATTTTCCCCAAAAAAGTATAGGACTTTACAACCTCCAGTTTTTGACCCCCGATAAACCAACCAAAATCTACAGATCGACACCTCTTCTTGCCAGCTATACACATGACTTTACTTTTTGTTATGTTAATCTTCATGCAATGGGCCACAGCAAAAATATGAAGAGCACGTAGCCGATTTGCAAGGCCCTTCGGGGTTAAATCAAGTATAAGGACATCATCGGCATACATCAGACAAGATAAAGGGGCCCCCCCCACCACCGGGGCAATGCCCTCTGTGGCAGACAAAGCAGCGGGTAGGTCACCCGTATATAAGGAGAACAAAAGGGGAGCCAATAGACAGCCTTGTTTAAGGCCATTACCAGATGGAATCGGATCAGATAGCCCCCTTTCACCCCCCAGCAGGACCCTACACCAGGTCTCTGTATGGAGAGCCCGTACCAACTCCAACAGATAAGATGGAAGACAATCACTCATACATACAGTCACTCATTATTACAACACTATCATATGCACTCATACACCTATGCAGACACTCACACACTGCCACTCATCCATGGAGTTACTCACACACCTAGTCAGTCCTGTAAAGAATCAATCACACTTCCATTTCCTCATCTATACAGTTAAACACAGAACACCATACTTCAGTGACATCACTGATGACATCACTGATGACATCTCAAATGACATCACTGATGACATCTCAAATGACATCACTGATGACATCATGACACACCAATACCAGTTACTACATACGCACTCACTGATTCCTACGTCTACACACACATTCACTCATTCACCCATACAATCACTCATACATACAGTCACTCATTATTACAACACTATCATATGCACTCATACACCTAGTCAGTCCTGTGAAGAATCAATCACACTTCGATTTCCTCATCTATACAGTTAAACACAGAACACCATACTTTTCACACATATACTAACACATACTTACTCTCTTATACAATCACTGATACAAGTACACATTGATATGCACAGAGTCACACACCTCCCAGCCAGCCACACACACACTCAGTCTTCCATACATCCACTCATTCTTCAATATGTAAAACATATTTAAACTTTACAAAAACACACAGACACTAGATGATGTCATCAGTGATGTCATTTGAGATGTCATCAGTGATGTCATCAGTGATGTCATTTGAGATGTCATCAGTGATGTCATCAGTGATGTCACTGACCATGTCATGAATGATGTAATATGTGACATCATCAGCAGTGGATTGCGGGTGCGCGATATATAGTTAGTGCAACTAACTATATATGGAATTTCATTGGTTTTATGTCAATAAAATGTCCAGCTAACTATATATGGTCTGTAACCTATGGTTTTTTCAGTGTTTCTTTAAGTTTCAAAATAAGCTTTATTCGGCTTTTGAATTTAAAACCATAAAAGCAAGCAGAGAAAAGATGCAAACATACAGAGAACCAATCCAGCAAATCAAAACATAATTAAAAGAAAAAACAAACTGTTTAGGACAAGCTAAGGCAGTTTGACGAATGAAACTATTCAAGATCCCAATCCAAAATACACAGAATCCTCCTTTGTCATCAGGTATGATAGTAATTTGGTACACCGGGGCCGGGATAAAAGTCATGCAGATCCCAGATACGGATGGAGCCATCTCCAACCTTGTGTTGGGTAGAACGTAAAAAGGGAGCAATGTTTCTGTCCTTAAACTTAATTAGAATCAGATCTCCTGGAACATTTTTGGGCAGGGAACCAAGCCACCCCACCCTCCTGACGCTCAATATCCCGCCGTCTAAAACAGATGGTAAAGGTCTATGGTTTTTAAGCCAGAAAATGGCTTTATTCATTAGGTCCTGCTGTAGTTCACGTTTACCCGGGGTGAGTTCAGGGACCCCAGAGAGCACGGTAACGTATGGCGCGGCTTCCGGGGGTAGGTCCAATTGATGCCTTCTTTCCAGGAGTCTATGAGTGGTATTAAGAGGAGCGTTGCTACCACTTAGGATGGGTGGTATAGGAGGGAGGTCACAAGTGGGAAGTATGGTAGAAGCATTATTCATAGGCCTTTCATGAACGTTAGTAAGGGTGGAGGATGTGGATATCATCGTGTTGGCATTTGGTGGGAGGGACCTTATTACAGTGTTTTCGATCCTGGTCAGCCTCTCCCCCAGATCATAAATTTTTGCGACCAGTGGTGATAGAGCACTGTTTAACATTCGTTCGATTTGGGCCAGCAGGGTCAAATGAAGGGAGGATACGGGGTCGTTTGGTCGAGTCTCCACTTTATCCGAAGTTTGTGAAACAGGGTTTGGGGCGGATAAATGGGGGCTACAGAAAGTTGGTTCGGGGGATGCGGGAGGTGTGAAATTTATTAGTTCATTGTCTCTGACAACTATGGGGGGAGTTAATAAATCCTGGGCATAGTTTGTACCGCACATGGCATTCAATTCTTCCCAGATTGACATCGTGGTTGGGAAACAGGATACCGATAGGAACAATGTGCAAATCAAAACAACAGAGGGGGAAAGGTTAGCATCTGATTTTACCTCCTCCTGTAGTAAAACCAAGTGTAGTGGCCCGTCCCGTCCTCCTCTGGCCTCTGAGGGCCACAGAGAGCCCGCCCTTTGCCCAGGCTTAGCCCGGCGCCGTCCCGCGCGCGTCCCGCGGGGCGGGAGGTGTTCCGCGGTCTTGAGGCGCCTCCAGGCGCAGCCGGAGCGTCACGAGCGCGCCAGGTCCCGGGGCTGCTGGGCAATGTAGGAGAGTCCCTGTGTCTCCCTTGCGCTTGCCGTTCCCCTCACGGCTGGAATGGTGAAGAGATTGCCCTGGCCGTTTCCCTCACGGCTCCCCACCACTGCAGGTAAGTTCAGAAATGCCCCCCAGGCCCGCTCGGCGCTCCGCGGTCTTGAGGCGCCTCCAGGCGCAGCGGGAGCGTCACGAGCGCGCCAGGTCCCGGGGCTGCTGGGCAATGTAGGAGAGTCCCTGTGTCTCCCTTGCGCTTGCCGTTCCCCTCACGGCTGGAATGGTGAAGAGATTGCCCTGGCCGTTTCCCTCACGGCTCCCCACCACTGCAGGTAAGTTCAGAAATGCCCCCCAGGCCCGCTCGGCGCTCCGCGGTCTTGAGGCGCCTCCAGGCGCAGCGGGAGCGTCACGAGCGCGCCAGGTCCCGGGGCTGCTGGGCAATGTAGGAGAGTCCCTGTGTCTCCCTTGCGCTTGCCGTTCCCCTCACGGCTGGAATGGTGAAGAGATTGCCCTGGCCGTTTCCCTCACGGCTCCCCACCACTGCAGGTAAGTTCAGAAATGCCCCCCAGGCCCGCTCGGCGCTCCGCGGTCTTGAGGCGCCTCAAGGCGCAGCGGGAGCGTCACGAGCGCGCCAGGTCCCGGGGCTGCTGGGCAATGTAGGAGAGTCCCTGTGTCTCCCTTGCGCTTGCCGTTCCCCTCACGGCTGGAATGGTGAAGAGATTGCCCTGGCCGTTTCCCTCACGGCTCCCCACCACTGCAGGTAAGTTCAGAAATGCCCCCCCATTTTTTTTCAGTGAATATATATATATATATATATATATATATATATATATATATATATATATATATATATATATATATATATAAAATTAAAAATATATTTTTTTTTAAGTTACAATAATTATTTATTAATTTTAAGTTTATTTAAGTATTTTAAGTATGTTTAAATTAATTATATTTATTATTATAGTACTTTAAAATTACTTTTAAGATATTTTAAAAAATCGATATTTTGATTGTCTATATTTTTTCCTATCGATATTTTGGAGTCGATATTTTTGTACTTACCTGTTTGTAGATAGGAAGTCGATATTCTGGCATTCTATACTTTTTCCTCGATATTTTGGTAAGTCGATATTTTGACTGTCGATATTATGTCACTGATCCCTTTGTACCTCTGCCAATGCCCAAGTCTCCTGAAATAGGCAGACATAATTTCTTTCCACAAATGTTCCCCAATCTGGGCACAACAATTTGTTTTTAATCCCGGCCACATTCCAGGAGAGAATTTTGACAGATTCCTTTGGCACCCCCATCACAGTTTCTGAATTCGCTAAGATGTTGGAATCCCCCAGAGCAAACTGATCCTCGGCAAATCATTATTCGTGGAACTTTTGGAACTTTAAAGTTGGCCCACATTTATATACTCTGAAACAGGATTACATGTGGTGCCGAAATGCTTTTGCATATAGATAATTGAGTCACAGCCCCCTTTAAAGACAGACACCTTACATAATGCACAAAATGTTACTGCTCCAAGTAGTAACAAAAAAAGTTTGAACAAACATTTTTTTTTAAAGTGGCTTTTGGAGCCTAAATACCATTAACTGCCTAATTGTACAATATATCTCGAAGTGTGACTGTTTTATCAATTGCTATGCAAATTTGAGCTTTGGCCCAAAAAACTACTTCTAAGAAGGGTTTGGTGCAAACAATGAGCTGGTGCAGCAAATATTGTGCACTAGGGTAAAATCAAACTGCACATCAGTTACACAGGGCATATAATCCTCTCTGATGACAGATGAAGAGAAGCTAAACTAGAATTACACACAGAATACGTAAGACTGGGGAGGCAGAGAAGGCGAAAAGAGATTGAAAGCGAGGAGGAAGGAAGATGTGAAAAGATGAAAGACCTAAAAACGGTGGAGCAGACCAGATTTGTGCACAGAAAATATTAACTAATCCCACAAATATAAACTTGGAGCCAGGGAGCAGGCTGTGGGCAAGTGTTTGAGTGGAGCGGTAATATGACGGTACTTCCGTTCTGTCACTAAGTAGGACGATTATTACAGTAATTCAACACGTGCTCACACAATAACGCATGCCAAATGGTTTTCCTGATAGGATTCAACCCCTATTTTTCTTTGATTAGAATCGGATGCTGAGGCAATCACCCAACCGGTCCTTATGACTCTTAACCCTGTCTGCCAGTTTATATTGCTGCCCTTTGAACATGTTTCTATGCTTTTTTATCCACAATGCAGGACCATCATATCCAAACCACCGCCTCACATTCCACGTATACACCAGAAAACTCTGCTCAGCCCAACTGGCCTCGGCCACCGTCCCACGGACCCGAAAGACCACGGCTGGAGGAAAATCCTTCTCACACATCGCATCCAAGAACAGGAACCACCTGCCTCTCCACCTCAGACAATCCGCCTCGCTGACCCAATTCAGGAAGGATCTCAAAACCTGGCACTTCTACTGAACCCCAGTGCCCAGATGGATCAGCAACCCCCACTCCCCTAGCGCCTTGAGACCCTCACGGGGAGCATTCCCGCTATATGAACCATGAGTGATTGATTGATTATTATCGATCATCTATATGTTATTTTATATTAAATTTCCCTTTCGCTTTTTTAGATTTGCAAATTTGTTCTTAATCTTTGGGGGCCGAATATTCGTGCCCCGTGAGTCACCATGCTGCAAATTCGGACTGCGTTTTCCTTTGACTCGCCTCCCTGTTTCTGCTGCACGTGTAGGACTCCGCAGTTGAGCCAGTGAGGTGGCAGCACACACGTGCATTCATCTTCTGGTCTGATGCTGCATCCACACACCAACAGACCAACACCTCCTTATTCGAGACTCTGCCTTGGATATTCTGTTTCTAACAGAAACATGGCTTACGCCCAACAACGACTTTGATATCGTTAATGCCTTACCCCCTGGCTATCAAATCTGCTTTTTGAATAGACCGCATGGCAGAGGAGGTGGCCTAGCCATTTTATTCAAGGCTCACCTTACTTGCAGAATTGAAAATGGTAACATCAAAGACTGTGAAAGCTGTTACTTCACTCTACAGATCACGCACGCAATCTCTCTCTCTGGGTTGTTAGTCTATCGGCCCCCAGGCCCACTCGGAGAATTCCCCAGCAAGCTTATTGATCATGTTACCCTGAGAGCAACCACAGCCTCTAACTTCCTTCTCCTAGGGGATTTTAATCTCCATTTCTTGGATCCCACCGACAACACCGCAGCCGAATTGCTGACGGACCTCTCTTCGGTTGGCCTGTGTCTTCTTAACCCACAGGCCACCCACAATAAGGGCCAGCTCTTGGATCCTATCTTCACGAACATCCAAGATTTTAAAACTCAGCTGCCTCTTCCGCTCCCATGGACAGATCACTTTCTGATCCCCATTGATTGGCATCTTGAGACTACTCTTTTCCAGCCGCCCAAAACCCGAGCCCTCATCAGACACTGGCACAAACTTGTACCGGAAGCTTGGGCATCTAAGCTCAAGGAATCCACCCCCCTCCCCTCTCGGTATCCCAAATCGGCGGATACCGAATTCAATGACTGGCTTACCCAGTCACTGGACAGCCTCTTACCCCGAACCAGCACCTTTAAACAAAAAAAGAGGATTACTCCCGCTCCATGGTACACTCCTGACTTGAATGCACTACGGAAGGAGTGTAAGAAGGCCGAACGCATGTGGAGGAAGGATAAGTCAGTTGACAAAAAAGACGTGTTCCGGATAGCTATGAGAACATACAAGCTCGCTCTCCAGAACACCAAAAGAGCATTTTATGAGGAAAAAATAAAAAAATCCTCCTGCTCTGCCAGGGAAACCTTTAGTATCCTGAAAGAACTCCTCCATGTCCCCGACCCCCCAGCAAAATACCTTGACTCCAACGCTGCGGAGGACAAATGTAACAAACTGGCAACCTTCTTTGATGAGAAAATTTAAAAAATCCTCGGCTCTTTACCCCTTATTGAAGTTGATTCCATTGAAGATGACAGAAGCAACTCCCCCCCCTTTATGAATCCTTACTCTGAAGTTGATTACACTGAAGGTGACAGAAGTAATTCTCCCCCCTTGAGGAATCCGCACCCGGAACCATCTGGTCCGCACCTCGATTCCTTTGGTCCGGTAACCACAGAAGAGGTAGCTGCGGTATTTGCCACAATTAAGAGTGGCTCCCCTAGTGACCCGGTCCCCATGCGTTTCCTCAAGAAAGTCACCCATACTATTGTCCCTCCGCTCACCGCCCTTATCAATGCCTCTCTGCTCCAAGGAGAAGTCCCTCCCAGCTGGAAGGCGGCGGTCGTGAAAGGGCTTCTTAAAAAACCCTCCCTGGACCCGGAGGACCTAGTAAACTACAGACCCATCTCCCTTCTCCCTGGGAACAGTAAAGTCGCGGAGAAATTGGTGAACAAAAAGCTGTCGCTATTTTTGGAATCCAACAACCTGCTCAGGAGCTCCCAGACGGGTTTTCGCCCAGGTCAGGGCACGGACACCACCCTCCTGGCGGCAGTGGAGAAGGCCAGAGACATTTTAGACACAGGAGGATCAGTGGCAGTGATCCTCCTAGATCTCAGTGCGGCCTTCGACACTGTCAATCACCAGGTTTTAATCCAGCGCCTGGGAAATATCGGAGTGAAGGGCAGAGCTTTGAAATGGCTCTCGTCCTTTCTCAGTCACCGGTCTTTTCAAGTCTGGGAGAATGACACCGCTCCTCTGCCATTCCCCTCCAGTGTGGAGTGCCACAGGGCTCGTCACTAAGTCCTACGTTGTTTAACGTTTACATGTCTCCCCTGGAGGAGGTAGTCACGCCATTCGGAGTGACGATCATCAGCTACGCTGATGATACCCAGCTAGTGGTAACCCTCTCCCATCCCAAGCAAGAACCCTCCGATCTCCACAGCTGTCTCTCCGAAATACACGAATGGATGAACAACTCAGCACTCAAACTGAATGGGTCTAAGACTGAAGTTCTGCTTCTTGGACAAAAAGGGCCCTCCCTGCCTCCTAACATCTGGCCCGCCTGCCTAGGGGAACCCCCGGTCCCCAAAACGGAGGTCAAGAGCCTGGGAATATGGCTTGAGAAAGACCTGACCTTCAGAACCCAGGCTAAAAGAACGGCGGGTACCTGTTTTGGACTCCTTAGGTCTTGTAGGAAAGTTCTTCCTCTGCTGCCCCCCAACTCCCGAAAGCTGTTGATCCAAGGCCTCATTGTGTCCAGGTTGGACTACAGTAACGCCATCTACATAGGAGCCCCAGAAGCTACTTTTAACACACTTCAGAAAATCCAGAACGTCGCTGCCCGGCTGCTTACCGACACTCCGGCCAGAACATCGGCAAAACCGGCCTTGAGGCTTCTTCACTGGCTGCCAGTCAGAGAAAGAGTGGTGTTTAAGGCTTTTTGCCTGGCACATAAACTCCTCCATAACAAAGGTCCTCCCATTCTTAAAAACTGTATCACTCCCTACATACCTACTAGATCACTCCGGTCAGATCACGAGAACTTCATTGTAGTACACAGAGTGAAAAAAGCCCGTGCAGGTGGACGTCGCTTTTCCGTGAATACGGCTAAGCACTGGAATTCTCTGCCCCAGAAATTGAGAACGGAACCCAACCTCCTCCACTTCAGGAAATCCTTGAAAACTCTTCTCTTTCCCCGATTCTTTAAACAGTCGCGTCTTCTGCGTTCTCTTGACTTACTAGGTCCAGCGCTGGGATGCTCACGGGTTACTACGCGCTCTACAAAAACTTTAAATAAAATAAATACAACAGTGGCTTTAGATTCTGCTCGAGCTCTTATCGGATTGATAATATTTCAAAGGATGCATTGAGCTGCCTGCCTGTGCTGAGAAAAAATCATATCCCATATCCTTGGAATGAGTGAATCGCTCAGCTTCAGTGCTCTGCTCATGAATATGCATACACAGGGGAGCCTGTTACCGGCATAATGAACCGGCGCTGAGCCATCCATCAATCAGGTGTCTTGTGCAACTGGAGCAGGGAAAGCTTAAAAGTATGCGCAAGGGTAACCCATGTGTAAAACCCTGACACTGCAATTAATCAAATCAGAATATACTCCCCTTAATGCTCTAATGTAACCTCGCATGCTGGTCAGGAACAAAACTGGCTCTATCAAATTTATGAAGTTACTGGATTTTACTTTTTAATGTGAAATGCTGTCTTCCCTCGTGCATCAGTATTCACTGTGTGAGATACTTACTCTTGAAGCAGATAAGAATGATGTTTAGCCAAATAAAATATACTTTATTCGGTGTATTCTTCATGGTTAATGTCCCCTTTACCTGCTTTTGAGGCCTAAGGTGTTCGTGCTATAAGTAAAAGATCTATTGGTGCCAGAGAGATGTGCATGCATGTAGAAACGAATGTGTGTTGGTGTTGCTATTTCTATTTGCCCAATCTAAATGGGAAGCAATGGGACATTGCACTAATGGGATACTGGGACACACGTTAGTATCATTGATGATACAAGGGAATGTACAGCATTTAAAAAGTGTGCACATAATTAGATGCATTAATCATACAGCTAGCAAAATTCAAACTAACAAAATAGAATATTAGAAGAGAAGTTTAATTAACAAAAAATAGGTTATTACCCCTGCATCTTGCTTGTATTCCTTATGATGTGAGGCCTCCGCGCTTCCCTTCACCTCCTGTTTTCCTTCATTGTCTTAGGTGTTTTTGTTTGTCGGGGCATCTCCCATCACCTACCAGGGAGCCACTGTGCGGAGGCAGAGCCATTGGGGAAGAGGAGCGAGGCGGCGGAGCCACAGTGTTAATCTGAGAGTCATTGTGGCACCTGCGCTCTGGGGATTTCGGTGTCAGGAGAGTACAATGTCTCTCCAGGACAGCGGCGCTCGGGGGGAGCCTCCTGATGAGAGAGAGCGATGCCTCTCCTTATGAGGAATTCTGCCCTGCGGTTGCGGGCAGCAGTGCTCTTCCACGCTGGAGGGGCAGAACTAGAAGAGGTTTTAGAAAAGGGGTCTCTAATTGGCAGAGGTTTGCACCCTGTCCAACTAGGAACCACCACTCTAGTCAGGGTAAATCAGGCACACACCCTGTGCTTATTCTCTGGTAGCTTGGCACAGAGATGGTAAGATTAACTTAAGCACAGTCGCAGCCCGTGCAAGTAAGAGCAGTGGGGCAGGGTGGGGAGGAATACAACAGACGACATTGAGGAATAATTAAGTAAATATTTAATTTCACTCATCGTCGTCTATCGCGTTCCACCCACCCTGCCCCACCTCTCTTACCTACACGGCAGCTCCTCCTTGAGAAGCAATTTGTAAAGGATTTGTGTAACACTTAAATTACAGTAACTCAATGAAAACACCACAAAAATACTCCATGCAGGTTTATGCAAATAGGGAATATTTATCGAAGTAAAACAAGACCAAAATGACAAAAATCCAAACAGTAGCATTAGAGATATGAATTTTTAAAGAATAAATGCAAAAACAGCGCTTAGAAGTCATAGCGCTGAAGGTTACTTGAAGTCACGTTAGACTAAGGTAAATAAAAAAAGACAAGCAGACTTTGCTGGAGCACAGGTCAGATACAATTCCATGCAGGTCACCTTCTCAAGTTGAGCAAAGTGCCCCGTTTGCGGAGAAGGTGGTTGACGGAGGCACAATGAGCTCGATGGCTTAGGTCTTTGGAGCTCGAAGAGCCACAGGGAATTGTTGGCTGACAGGCTGTGGGCTCACAGTTGTGAGCGCTGATGCAGTGCAAAAAAATTATCTTGCAGCTGCTCACACTGACCTTCCGTGCTAGTGCCACGGTTCTGGAGCGAATAGGCACGTTTGCAGTTGCGAAGAGTCCAAAAGCTTGATTTAAAGAGATGCATTGCAGGAAAACCTACTCCTGAGTCCCTAAGACTGGAGGAGCATCTCAGGCTCACAGATGGTCCAGCAGCACCAGAAGAAGATGGAGGAAGCCTTTTAGATCCCTGAGACTTTTAGGAACAGGAGGCAAGTCAGCAAGCCCTTGCAGTCACTCTGGATTCACATGGATGGGTCCAAAAGCGGGGCAAGATGAGCAGGCAGCAGGGCAGTTCAGCAAAGCAGAGAAGCAGTTCCTCAGAATGGTCAGTCACAGCAAAGTGGCAATCCTTACAGCAGAAGAATTCTTCACTCCAGCAGAGTTATTTCCCAAGTCCAGTAGTGTTCTGATTAGATATTGTCCGTGCATGGTACTTATACCCAAAAGTGTCTTTGATGTAGAGGGTGACTTCAAAGCAGTTATCTGAAGTAAA
The DNA here is from genome assembly GCF_964261635.1 of Lissotriton helveticus. Lineage (NCBI taxonomy): Eukaryota > Metazoa > Chordata > Amphibia > Caudata > Salamandridae > Lissotriton > Lissotriton helveticus. The sequence continues at coordinate 240,254,095 of NC_136063.1, read as the reverse complement.
CAAGGATCCCTTTCCACCCTGCTGTGGCTCCAGACTACCAGTAGGATGTAAATCCACTCTTTGTGTGAAAGGAAGACACAACCTATTCAGATGTAAGGCTATCAGTATGCAGATGAATTCAGATGAATCACATAAGAACAATTGTACCCCTCTATTTCTATAATTTTAGGTGGTTTACTGACACAACATCGCTGTAATAAATATGATGTAAAAAATATCGAGTAAAAAATATAGACAACAAAAATATCGACTCCTATACTTAAACAGGTAAGTACAAAAATATTGACTGAAAATATATATATGTATAAAATATAGATGTATAAAATATTGACTTTTATATCAATATAAAAGAAAATAATATATATTAGATATTAAATATAATTTTAACAAAATAAAAATAAATGCAATGTACATTTTAATAAAATATGACAAACTTAATAAAACAAGATAAACACATAAAACATAATTATTTACACATAGGTATTTACTTTAAAACAATTAATAATCTATTATTTTTATTTATGTTAAAAGTTCAAAAATTATATAACAAATAAAAATATATATAAAAAATCTACAATAAATTAAAACATGAAACTATCAAAAAATATTTAACTTGCATTTCACAATACAGTCAGTGCAACAGTAGGGAAAGATTTGGATTGCAGAGGGGTAAAAATAACTATCCCCACTCCAGTGAGTGCAGCAGTATGGTAAGTGTTGGATAGCAGAGTAATTAAATTTACTGTTCCAACTCCAGTGAGTGCAACAGTAGGGAAAGTGTTGGATAGCGGAGGTGTACAAATAACTATTCCCACTCCAGTGAGAGCAACAGTAGGGAAAGTGTTGGATAGAGGAGGGGCAAAAATTGCTATTCCCACTCCAAAGAGTGCAACAGTAGCGAAAGTGTTGGATAGCGGAGGGGTAAAATTACTATTTGCACTACAAAGAGTGTAACAGTAGGGACATTTTTGGATAACAAGGGGTACAAGTTACTATTCCCACTCCACTGAGTGCAACAGTAGGATAAGTGTTGGATAGCGGAAGGGTAAAAATTACGATTCCCACTCCAGTGAGTGCAACAGTAGGGAAAGTGTTGGATAGCAGAGGGGTAAAATGTACTATTCCCACTCTGGTGAGTGCAACAGTAGGGAATGTGTTGTATAGCAGAGAGGCAAAAATTACTATTCACACTCAAACAGTTTAAAATTATTGAAAATTTCAATTAAAACTAAAACATTTTATAAAAATAAATAAATAATATTAAAAATAGTTTACATTAAATATATTAAAAAGCAACAAAATTCTAAAAATATTATATAAAATAAAATAATAAATGAATAAAAAACGAATTCTTTTAAATAAGAAAATATTTACAACAAAATCATGAATTAATACATAAATATATGTATTTTATTTTCTTCTCTATAACACTGCACCATTAACAAAATACTTCAACATTTTAAATAAAATATACTTCCATAATTAACATAATTAAAAATCAATAAAAAAATTATTTAAAAAAAATCTAGGGGATCATTAGAATGGCGGACGGAGGCACATCCGCGGTGGTGGTGGAAAATTTCCTTTTACGCACTCCAGCTGCGGTCCCCACTCAAAGCAAGCCCATGAACAAGAATTCACCTTGCTGCATGTGACAGACACACACGTAATGTACACTACACATACAACACACATTTGAATGTATCACAATGCACAAACTACTCACACACGTCATGCAAATCGAACATCACACACAAATAGCATCTGTCAGTAGAAAGAGCCAACACAAGCCAAACACTGCATACATCTACAACAAAAACACAACAGATGCATATATCAATCAATCACATAGCAAACTCAGCTGGACGTCAGGGGGATGCACACCAAGCAAGTATAAGGCATGCATAGACTGACAGCACTGCATGCACACCACGCAGTGTGTACACTCCAATGAAACCAGTAGCACACATATCTGAGTGCCATACTTTGAGCACCCCCAACACAAATCCTCACAGCACACATATAACATCACATTCAGGAAGGGTGGCAGTACCTCAGCAAACACACTTACAGCTTACCCATCACCTACAGATGCACAACTCAGTGAAACCCAGATGCAAACAACATGACTAGAGGACTGTGCTGCTCAAACATATTCACTGCACATGAACAACCATGCCTGCAAAATAGTAGACAAAAATAATACATAACTTATTGTGAAGCTGTCCTGAGCGGCACATTGGTCCTGTACACAGACCAGCCTCCCACAGTATAGTGTCACACTTTGAAGTGCTGGGTAGGCTTACATACTGGCACGGTTTTTTATCTTGAAGAAGGGGGTTTACATCAGAAAAATACAACCGAAACGCGTCAACACCTTTGGATTTTATAATTGGTTGTATCCTAGGAACTTGTTTATGTCCAATAGAATATAAGGGACTATGGACATCTTAACAAATAACAGGACGAATTCCATAGGAAACAACCTATATTAGATGTGATTTATTGTTTGCACTTGTTATTTTTGTCTCTCATTACCATATAAATATAATATTGTGTTTTTAATGTATTTTTAATGTATTGTACCTTTTAACAGATACCATGAGAACTTGGTAAGAGAAACTCTCGTAATAAATAAAAAATCTTTTTAATGCATTTCTTTGTTGTATCACATGTACTATAATTGGCCAGTAGGGTCTGGGGTCTTTTGAGTGAGTGTGTATAGCTGGGGCACTGTGGTGTGTAAGAGATACATAAGAGGACTAAACGTTAGTGTGAATTGTATTATTCCTCCAAGAAAACCTCGCATTTTATTCACATACTGGCAAGCCATGGGGTGGAAGTCATGAGATTGAAGTGGTGTGTACTTCCGTAGTGGACAGGTGAGGAGTGTACAGTATACAAACACATAGAGGAGTTACGCACAATGTGTAGGCATCAGAAGAACATATAGGGGATGGCATGACTCCACATACCACATAGCATACTGGAGCCATAAATGGGTCAAGTGACAGCAATGCCTGAGAAAACTCACAAATAATGTCAGTGTGGCTGAGCAGGCCTGCACAGTGAGCACAAACAGTAACAAGACACATGGTTGATCAACAAACACAACACAGACTTGGCAGTCACACACTCTGTATACTCACAACAGGCAGCAACAACAATTAGGTGTCCCCCAGGAGTGCAAGGACACACCAACACACTGCAAAGTGCCCAACCTGCAACTCCTACATGTGCCCACAATCTGAAGCACATGGCCGACAATTGAAACAAACAGGCACTCATTAACTGAATCATATATGTGTGCAGTTGGCATTGCAGGGGCACACACACATCAACACCACTGACAATGACAGCCCACTCCCACTGTATGACTACTCAAGGTCACATATTCAAATGTACCCATGTGACTAGGAACACATCCCTATACAAGATGACCACACATCAATACTGCTGTTCACACATCAAGAAATATCACACAGATATGATGGACCCTGGCCACCCCGCAAGTAATCCTGTGGATAGAATCCTCCTCTGTTGTGGTATTGCATCATTACATGACATGTGTACAATTTAGCAAACATGACCATAGTATGATTAGGATAACAGTAGACCATCACAAACAACCATCATTGCACCCTCAAGCCTCAGAGTCAACAAGAACAAAAGTGCCTGTCACCTCTGGCAAACTCTGAAAAAGTAAAACAAGCAATTGGCAATGTTAAAGTGGCATACCGAGCGTGTGTCACAAGCAACCATACCCATGCAGAAAAGCTTAGCAAGGACATTGACAAAGCAGACAACAGGAGTAACTGTCTTTATTACATAAGACCCAGATAGCCATCAAGAAGTTCAAAACAGCAAGGCCATTGGCCAGAACAAATTCAAAGTATGTACATGTGTGCATGAGAAAGTGCACAGGGAATGGGCATCCAAAGTGACAAACATCAAGGTCATTGGCCAGTCTATAGTTCCGGGGTGCACATGTGTGCATGAGAAAGTGCACAGGGAATGGGCATCTAAAGTGACAAACAGCAAGGCCATTGGTCAGAACAAATGCAAAGTATGTACATGTGTGCATGCAAAAGTGCACAGGGAATGGGCATCCAAAGTGACAAACAGCAAGGCCATTGGCCACTCCATAGTTTCGGGGTGCACATGTGTGCATGAGAAAGTGCATAGGGAATGGCCATCCAAAGTGACAAACAGCAAGCCCATTGGCCAGTCCATAGTTCCTTTGTGCACATGTGTGTATGAGAAAGTGCACATGGGATGGGTAACACCGTACACTGCCATGAGAATCATCACAGCTCCGTGGATACAAATGAGCAGTCCAGGCACCACTGTGGGAGAGATGGGTTTGGGAGGGGGACTTTGCCTCAGAATTTGCTGTCAGTTGAACTGGGAGGTGACTGATTGTCGGGCCAGTTGGAGGACTGGACCTGGGAGCGAGAGGACCAGTTGAGGTAGAGGCATCAGTGGTTGCGGGAGCCTGAGGGCTGCTTGAACCGGGTGGCATGGTGGCACGGGGAGGGGAGACATGCAGCTGGGATGCACAGCGTGTGAGGGTGAATGTGGAGGGCAGTGTCTCCACTTCTTGGGGATTCGATAGGCAAGAATTGTCTTGGCAGGAGTGGGAAGAGGGATGATCACAGCAGCCTCACTCTCCACCAAAGGTGTATCAGGTGCAGGTGGCTCTTCCTGTGGGGATTCGCTGGATCTGGTGGAACACTTGGGGGGCCTTGCCTTTATCCCTCCATCCCCTATTGTCCAGGTAAACCCCCCACTTTGCTCTCCTATCCCAGATTCACAGGGATGTGGGTGGGAGTTGACGCTGTGGGTGAATCTGCCTTGGAGAGCTGTTTGTGCTGACTCTCTGCAGGCACCAGCTTCACAGCAGACAGGGCAACTGTTTGTCTTTGGGAGCAGGTGTGGGGATGGGAGTGCCCTTGGATGGGGGTGATTTGGATGAATGTGAGCTTGAGGCCTGCTTCTTGAGCTGATGCCCCTGAGTGTCATGTGAAGGGCTTTTGCCTTTGTGCTCTTGTGTGCCTGTTTTGTGTTTTGGGGATGGTGTCTGTGCTCTGGGCCACTTGGAGTGCTGCTGTTGTTTGCTGTGTGTGGAGTACTTGGTGCCTGAGGGCTTTGGTGTGTGGCCACTCTCATCAGGTGGTGCCACTGGCATGGTGATTGCTGAAGGGACTGGAGATGGACTGGGAGCCTGTGATAGCTGAATGGCTGACTTCACTGTGGAGGACAAAGACTGGACAGTTCTTTGTAGCCCACCCACGTCAGAATGAATGCCCTCCATGAAGGCACCTACCTGTGCCAGCTTCTTGTCATGATTCTGGAAGGCAATCAGGAGAGTAGTCTGATCCACACACAGCTGGCGCAGAGGGTCCACCGCCTCCACACCGAGGGTGGCAGGAGAGACAAGGGCGGGGGCAGCGGTGCCTGGGGGGAAGGACACTCTACCCTTCCTACGGCTGCGGGCATGGCCAGCACTAGTGGTATTAGCTGGGAGGGTGGGCACTGGATGAAGTGTTTTGGAAGAAGATGCAGATTCTGAACACAGAGGCCACTTAGAAGCCATTGCATCACACTAGAAACATCACAGAGCTCCGCACTGGCTCAGGGTTGGGATACATGCAGTCATTCACACCCAAAGTCACCCTTCGCAGAATACTCACCCCCAACTTGCTGCTGATGGGCCCTCAAACAGCCATCCAGCTCTGGCTGTGTCACTTCTAAGATGCGGGCCATTAGTGGTGTCATGCTCCTGCGCACCAACCTTCCAGTCTGAGGGAGCATCCCCAGCGTCATCTCTGCCATGTTTTTGCTCAGCCGGCAGATGTATTCCCACCTCTTGTGACAGTGTGTGTGCCATCAGTTGGAGACACCCAGAGCCCTCACCTTGCGTGCAATGGCCCTCCATATCGCCTTATGCTGGTGGAGTTTAAGCTGCAGGCATGAGAGACAAGAAGAGGAAGTTTCAGTGACTCTGTGCCATGTACCACTGTGTGTCAGTACAGGAGCATGAAAAAACATAGCACACCAATACATAAATGTTGAGCAAAGCCCATACAGCAGGCGACGTAGTACATTTGCATCAAATATTCTCATAGAATTGTACACATGTATGATGATGGACACAGTACCTGGTGATCTCATACACATGCAGAGTGCCAGCACAGAAACCATTCTGAAGAAGGCCCTCCTCTGTGATGCACTATGTGAGTGAGCAATATATTCAATGAATTTGGCATGATGTGTTAGGGCAGACTCACTGGGTCCAACCCACCCCTCAATGTCCTTGGCCAGTGAATGGCTACCTGTATCATGGAGGTCACATTTAGGGCCATGATCTTACATTCTCACACTCTTGTCTTGTGAAATCCTTAGGCCTAAGATAGCTAATTGAGAAATAGGGTTGTGGACAACACATATGTTTCACTCAGTCCATTTACTAATGGGTCCTTTTAAAATTGGGCAGTCTCTGTGAAGGCCAGGGTGACTCACACTGAGGTGAAATGTGGGCCATCAGAATATTCACATGCATGTACAAGATGAGAGGGCAAACAGTGCCTACACATGTGAGACTGAACACATAATGAAAGAACTTGAAGGATGATATCTCCAAATTACATTTATCTGATGTGTCATAGGTGTATTCCCACCAAGAGTGTTACACTCAGGCATTTAAATCGTGTGCATAATGCACGCATATCCGGGGCAATATAAAACATGTACACACATTCTTCAGTACCTTCTGGATGAAATTCTTTTGTAATGTCACAAATGAGCATGTGAAAACCTCGTGAACTATGACATCACATAGCACAGGCAATGTTTGTTTGGACTTCAACTGTTCAAACCAGCAGTGTTACTGTATGGCTGCAAAAAAACTGCATGTCCCTCCCATCCTTCAATGCAGCCATGGATCTGGCGAAATAAGGCTATACCCCACCTTAACATAAAGCAGTATGCTAGCCAGTGTATCACACATCTACATTACCCAGTCTCAGACCAACGTTTCTATTGTGTTTGCTGAAGAATGGCTGTAGAAATGTCCATGTTGCCATCCTCCCCAAATACTCAAGTGCAATATTCTCTAGGCCAAGTATGGAGCATGGCATATGAAAAATGAGGTTGCATCCACATTAACTCTCACTCACAGGCACATGCTACTGCTTAGCAACATCATTTGAGCACTCTTTGCACTCTCAAACTTTTACTCTGAAACACTTACCAGTACATCTGGAGCATCATATAGCCTCCCATCCTGTGAAAGCACCACGTCCACCAGGACCTCCAGCACCTCTGTGTTGAGTGGATGGGCCCTGATGTTCTCAGTATACGCCATCACTGGGTCCAGGAGACAGGAACAGCTGCAGTTGGGGAGGGAGAATTGCAGGCAGCAGTGTCTGGATGCAGAGGCTCTCTCACAGAGATTTATAGCCCTCTGGAGTTGTTTCAGCTGCACTCAGCTGCTACAATTGGTCTTAAAGGTCAGCTTTTTTCAAATGTAACCAATGACCGGCCCCACGGTAGCGGCCACACCTACCGCCATTTTCAAATGTGTATTTCACTACCGCACAAGCGGTTCCCATTGGCTGTAATGGCATTGCCATAGCTGGTGTCACACCGCAGGGCCCCAGGCGGTCACTACCACAAACGTGCATCTTTGAATTGTACCCAATGACCGGCCCCACGGTAGCGGAGCACGCCTACTGCAATTTTAAAATATGTATTTCACTACCATGATTGCGGTACCCATTGGCTGAAAGGGCATGGGTATTGGCGGTGTCACACCGTGGGGCCCAGGAGGTCGCTACTGAAATCATGCATCTTTCAATTGTACCCACTGACCAGCCCCACAGTAGCAGAGCACGCCTACCGCAATTTTAAAATGTGTATTTTACTATCACTAATGCGGTTCCCATTGGCTGAAAAGGGCATGGGCATTGGCAGTGTATCACCGCGGGGCCCATGCAGTCGCTACTGCAATCCTGCATCTTTCAATTGTACCCACTGACAGGCCTGAAGGAAGTGGAGTACGCCTACCGTGATTTTCAAATGTGTATTTCACTATCACAATTGCGGTTCCCATTGGCTGAAAGGGCATGGGCATTGGCGGTGTCACACTGCGGGGCCCAGGCGGTCCCTACTACAATCGTGCATCTTTCAATTGAACCCACTGACCGGCCCCGCAGTAGCAGAGCATGCCTACCGCAATTTTCAAATGTGTATTTTACTACCACTAATGCGGTCCACATTGGCTGAAAAGGGCATGGGCATTGGCAGTGTCACACCGCGGGGCCCAGGCAGTCGCTACCACAATCGTGCATCTTTCAATTGTACCCACTGACAGGCCTGCAGTAGTGGAGCATGCCTACCGTGATTTTCAAATGTGTATTTCACTACCACAATTACGGTTCCCATCGGCTAAAAGGGCATGGGCATTGGCGGTGCCACACCGCGGGGCCCAGGCGGTTGCTACCGCAATAGTGCATCTTTCAATTGTACCCACTGACCCGCCCTCAGCAGTGGAGCATGCCTACCGCGATTTTCAAATGTGTATTTCACTACTGCGATTGCGGTTCCTATTGGCGGAAAGGGCATGGGCATTGGCGTTGTCAAACCGCAGTTCTATATGGAAGAGGTGTGGCGCCGCGGCCAGGGCGACTGACGCTGGAATCTGGGGACCACGGTTCGATCCCCGGCTCCGGCGGCAGGTCAGCCCAGCACCATGTGACTCTGGGCAATAGCTCGCTTAATCTTCCCGATGGCCCCCCAGCGCCTAGAGACCCTTACGGGTGATTGTGCGCTTTACAAATGTGGACTTTACTTTAGTTCTAGGCAGTCGCTACTGCAAATTGGCATTTTTTAATGTGTGCCAATGACCGTGATTGCGGTGGGGGTGCACGCATACGGCACCTTTGGGCACATCATGCTGTATCAATGGCAAGCCCAGTTCTCATCATTGAACAGTACAAACCTACAATTATTCATGCAACCATATGGTTAAATTCAATGCTGGTGTGACATTGAACTCACTGATGCCTACACATGCCATGTCAGTGCACAGGATTACATGCATTGGCATGTACTCCCTCACATGTCACATATGATATTTGTGTGCATGTAAACAGATCGTTGTGTAATATACTCTCACATTTGTAAACATGTCAATGAGATGGCTTATCAACCCACAGTAATTATGGACTGACTACATAATGTGCCTATTTCACTGTGTCGATTCCTGAACTCATTTTGATAGTGGATCTTTATACACACACTGTGCTCATTGTGTTGTTAATGTGTGCTGTGTCCGACTCATGCAAGAAGGTGTGGCTGGTACAGTAGATATGTAAAAGCCAGCAGTGTTGCTGTTTCAAACATGTGCTGTGTCAACTACTCTCAGGGTTGTGACACAAGATGTCGGAATGTACCATTTTACATTTACATAGTCTGAATCTATTTAGGGGGTACTCAGTATGTACATACTGAACATTTGTACAACTTCTTGAGATCCAGGTGTCTCTGCATGTGACTTGTGCTGTAATCTGTTGTTTCAGTCCAGTCATTGTTGGCTCTCAGTCAAGATGTAAGATGTTGGACACATCTCCTAGAGGAATGTAATTGACATGTGTCCCCTTTCTTTTATGTAGATGATGACCAAATGTGCATCATCCGTTCACATTGCTGGTGGACATGGAGGATGAGGACCTCATACGGAAATCCCGTTTGGATTGCCTTACACTTCAAGACCTATGTGGTCAGTTGGAACACCATCTTAGGCCTCACAGAACCTATCCGACTGCTTTGACACCAACAGTTAAGGTGATGATGGCACTGCATTTCTTTGCAACTGGTTTGTTCCAGTACACGGTGTCCAGCACTGGTGGGATGTCTCAACCAATGTTCAGCATGGTGCTATGTGATGTCCTGTCCACAATGATGACATACAAGGACCGCTACATCCATTTTCCCAAAAGACATGAATTGGCAGCTGTGAAGGGTCATTTTTATGACTTTGCCAACATACCGAATGTTGTTGGCGCCATTAACTGCATACAATTTGGCCTGGTTCCACCACAGGCACATGAGCACATGTACAGGAACAGGAAGCATGCCCATTCCATTAATGTGCAAGTGGTATGCCAAGCGGATATGATTATCTCCCATGTCTGTGCCAGATTTCCAGGATCAGCACATGACTCCTACATACTGTGTAACAGCATTGAACCACAGCTGATGGCAAATCTGCATCTGTGCATGCATGGATTGTTGGTGAGTACACAGAGTCAAGTAGTGTGCTGTATGTGTGGCATGCTGTCCTCAGCTACTGTTATGTTACAAAATTGGTCTGTGTATCTCTTCATATACCAACCAGCCTTGGTTGGTGAGCCCACTGAGGAATCCCAGGACCCCTGGTGAAGTCCGCTACAATGATGCACGTGGGAGGACATGTCGTGTTGTGCAGTGTAGTTTTGGTCTTCTGAAATCTAGATTCCGGTGTCTGGACAAGAGCAGAGGTGCACTACTCTACTCTCCCCAAGAGGTGTGCCAGATCGTAGTTGCATGCTGCATGTTCCACAACCTGGCCTTGCGCAAAGATATCCCCCTGCTCCTGGAAGATGATGAGCAGCAGATGCCCACACCGCAAACCCACACATGTCCAGTGACGAGGATAGTGGAGAGGAGGAAGGTATCAACCTGCGTCAACAGCTCATCAATGACCACTTTGTTTGAGTGTGAGTGACATTGTACAACAGTGACATTGTCTGCTGTCTTTGATGGTGGTGACAAGGCCTAGAGGAGCTTTTTGACTGCTGCCTGTTCTTGGTTCTATGCTAATGGCTGATGTTTTTGGTACAGGGTAGTTATGACCAGTCACATGATGTCTATGTTGATATTGTTTCTCATTGTAATGTGTGCCGGTTTGTGTACTTTCTTAACTAGTGTTGTGTTCTGGCTGTGATGCCATCACCTGACAAGTAAATGTCGTTCTCTTGTGTCTTTCTAGGTCCCTTCAGACTATCAATGCCTCATCACAATCAGAACTTGTGGTACATTGGAATCAAAGTCAACATTGTACATACTGTGATAAACATGGAGCTGACACAAAGACGTAGGTGTGTAAAGAGTGTTTATTTACAATGAGCATTTGTGAAAGACAAGTGATGTTTTAAAAATGATGCTAAGTGAAATAATGAGTTATCAGTGATGGTAAATGAGACAATATAGAAGTCACCACATTGCTGTAGTGACACAGTGCAACAGACCCCTGCTATCAACATGGCAGTGTGCGTAAGGATAGTCAGCAATGTCATTGTCAAGGAGAAGAGAGGTACCCTCATGGCTGGCTCTGCTACTGGCATTTGGATGGTGCTTTGCGACGTGATCCTCCCGTGGTGTTTCTCGGATGGCCCCTTTTGCGTTTTCCAGGGAAGGGCCACTGCTGCGGGCTCAGTGGTATCTGAGGAGTCATTCTGTTGCAGCTCACCCCTCTCTGTGGCCGCAGCTGAAGTGGTGGGAATATCATCCTGTGGGCCACTGAAGGGGGGTTGAGCTGTCCTTTGGGGGGCATGACTGTCCCTCAGCACACCCACGAGCTGGCCCAGGAGGGCCATATTTTGGCCCATACATGTGTCTATGGACTTCAGCAGCAGGAAGAACTTACTCACTTCTTCCATAACCTGACTCATGTGTCCCTGGGTTTGCTCATATGCCCCAAGGACTCTGGCGATGTTGGCCAGGGCTTTGGTCTCAGTGCCCTGCTGAATTTGTCTCCCCTTTGCCATCCCACCGGCCCTGCTGTCCCGGACCTGTGGCGTTGGCACTCGACGTACCCGCAGACTCTCCCTGCCCTCCTCTGATTGTGTGGTAATGTTGGTAACCACTGAGGAAGGGAGAGTATTTGAGGCAGCACTGGTGATGGTTCTTGAGGCCGCACAGGTCATTGTAGCAGGGGTCAGCACGGTTGTTGTTGTTGCTGAGGTGGTGGTGGTGGGGACAGTGGGGGCCACTGACGTGGTACACCCTGGAAGTCCGAGAAACTTAGAGAGTCTGCATCCGAGAGTCCATGTTCCGGGGCGTGGGGGAGACTGGCTCTGCAGATCGGTGTCTTCTGTAGCAGTTAATTGTCTCCTGTCGAACAGAGGTGAGAAGGTAATTGAAGTGCACCCCACAAGTTTAGTGTTAGACGTTTGGATGTTACATGATGCATCACACAGTTTACATTGAGATGACTTTGTATGGCAGCAACATCATGACATAATGTGGAGGGACCTACATTACTTGTCCATGGTGTGATAAGTAAATAAATACCATGTTCCGCGGACAGATTATGTGATTACAAGGACATGTCATCATCTAACAACTTTCAGCACCTCAACTGTATGTGATATATCTTTTTGATTTGCTCTGCATGGAAGACGTTTAATCTGAGCAAGAAATAGCCATTGTAATCTTACACATACCTTTGTCATATCATGTACTTTACTTTCTTATACCAAGTGACCATGCATGTTTTGTGTTCATATGGGCCATCATGCTCTGAAACCATGGCACTTACACATAGCATTCAGTGCTGTGCATGATTGGGCCCTGAATTTCTTCAACATATGACTTGTGAGTCAAACTTTGTTTTCAGTGACAGTTACGTACTCTTAGCTGTCTGCACACTGGAAGTGACTATTGGATCTATTCCAAGTTGGGTGACATGTGATGGCTGGTGTGGTCATATGGCTCTATGCTGTTTGAGAGGAATGGCATGGTGCACGCACTGTCTACCTAACTGTTCTGTGACACAGTTGAGGGGAATTGCTGCCACATGGTTTTGGGTGTGGGGGTGTATCATCCTGCTGAGCCGTGGGACAAGGGGGCCTGATGGAAGTTGTAGTGCTGCCTTCACACCCACAAACAGCCCCCTGTTAGGATGGCTGCCTCCCTGTGAAGTGGAGCAGAGGCAGGGAATAGGCTACAAATGCCTCTTGGATGGGGGAGTGTTTCATACTGCTCAGGGGTGGGACAAGAGAGCATAATATGGCTACCTACCTGTGAGTTTGAAGAGAGCAATGCAATGGCTCACACATGCTTCTGGCTGGGGGAGTGTTCCATCCTGCTGTGCTGTGTGACATGAGGTCCTGGTAGGAGTTGTAGTGCTGCCTTCCCACCCACAAACACCACCTCCCTGTTAAGATGGCTACCTAACATGTACGCTTGAAGAGAGCCATGCAATGTCTGTCATATGGTTGTGGGTGTGGGGGGGTGTTCCATCCTGCTGAGCTTTGGGACCAGGGGGCCTGGTGGGAGTTGTAATGCTCCCTTCCCACCCACAAACCCCCACTTCCCTGTTAAGATGGCTACCTACCTGTTAGGTGAAGGCAAGCAATGCAATGGCTGACACATGCTTTTGGCTGGGGGGAGTGTTCCATCCTGCTGAGCTTTGTGACAAGCGGGCCTGGTGGGAATTGTAGTGCTGCCTTTCCACCCACAAATACCACCTCCCTGTTAAGCTGTTTACCTAGCTGTAAGTTAGAAGAGAGAAATGCAATGTCTGCCACATGGTTGTGGGTGTGGGGGGGAGTGTTCCATCCTGCTGAGCTTTGGGAACAAGGGGCTCTGGTTGGAGTTGTAGTGCTGCCTTCCTACTCACAAACACCACCTCCCTGTAAAGATGGCTACCTACCTGTTAGGTGAAGGTGAGCAATGCAATGGCTGACACATGCTTCTAGCTGGGGTGGTGCTCCATCCTACATGGGCTTTGTGACAAGGAGGCCTGATGGGATTTGTAGTGCAGGCTTGCCATCCATAAACACCCCTCCCTATTAAGATGGCTACCTACCTGCAAGTTAGAAGGGATCAATGCAATGGCTGCCACATGGTTGTGGGTGGGGGGAGTGGTCCATCCCGCTGAGCTTTGAGACAAGGGGGCCTGGTGGGAGTTGGAGTGCTGCCTTCCCTCCCAAAAACACCACCTCCCTGTTAAGATGGCTACCTACCTGTTAGTTGAAGGTGAGCAATGCAATGGCTGACACATGCTACTGGCTGGGGGGAGTACGCCATCCTGCTGAGCTTTGTGACAAGGGGGCCTGGTAGGAGTTGTAGTGCAGGCTTCCCACCCACAAACACTCCTCCCTGTTAAGATGGCTACCTACCAGTAAGTTTGAAGAGAGCAATGCAATGGCTGCCACATGGTTGTGTGTGGGGGTGTTCCATCCTGCTGAGCTTTGGGACAAGGGTGCCTGGTGGGAGTTGTAGTGCTGGCTGCCTGTACACATTACCCCATGGAAATATTGCTAGCTACCTTTGGGGTGAAACAGAGGGAGTAAATGTTAGATCTGTGAGACATGTGTAAGGAGAGTGTGGTGCACGTGAGTGCATTGGGGCCTACGATGAGTAGCTTTTTAGTTGTGGAAGACAGTACATAGCAGTGTTTTGGTAGACATTTGCTGGTACTTACCAGCCTCCACTCCCCGGGTATTCCTGTGAGACTCTCTGGATACAGTATGGCAAGCACCTTCTCCTCCCATTCCGTGAATGTTCGTAGTGGAATGGGAGGGCTGCCACCAGTCCTCTGAGCCAGCTCACGGTTCTTGTTGTTACGCTCTTTCAACTTGGTCTTGAAGTCATTCCACCTCTTCCTGATCTCATTCTGGGTGCGTGGCATGGTCCCTACTGGATTGAACTTGTTGACAATCCTAGCCAAATTAGATTTTTGGTGGCTAATGGTGTCTGTTGGACCAGGTTTCCAAACACATGTGGTTCTCCTCTGATTACCTCATCTGTCATCCCTGACAACTCATTGTCAGTGAATTTGGGTATTTTCTTCTGTGATATGGAGTGTGATGTGCAAATGTGTGAAAAGTGCAGGTGTGAAGGTGGTGGTGCTGATGTATGTGGAGTCTGTGTGTGGTTGTGATGGTGTGATGTGTCCAGATTTGCCTCTCCTTAGTGCTGTGGGGTTGGGCCCTTCAGTTGTGGATTAGTGCAAAGGATTCTGGTCAGGGAAGGGGCTGGTTTGATACTCAGCTATGTGAGTGGGTAAAATGGAATATTCATGTCAGGTGTGTTGTGTGGGTTGACCTGGGATTTGTACTTTTTTCTTGCCATGGGAATGTGTCGTTGGGGTATAGTAGGTGTTTCTTGAGGCTGAGCCAGATTCCTGGGCATACTTGGTAGCTTTGTTGTGTGATTGTTTTTCGACCGCCATTACTCTTCTGGAGCAACCGCGGTGGTGGGAATATAATAGCCCTTCCACCAGCTCTCCCATTCATCCAGTGTTGCGATCGCGGGAGAAACAACTGATCATTCCCCTGTCACCGCAATCGTATCCTAATTTCACGTGAGGTCAATCTGCTGGCCGTGCTGCGGTTTTGGGTCTGTCCGCGGGTGGATTTTCACCTGCTCCCGACACTCCCGGCGGATTTTCGCCTAATCCGTCTGCTGCGGCCGGATTTCTGTGGTGGTTCATTCTAATCTGACCGCGGGTTTTCCCGCGGAAGATGCGAGCGGTTAATTTTCACAACCACGGCAGTCAGAATGTTTTTCCGACCGCCATCCTAATCGACCCCCTATTAAGCCTTGATTGACTACACACACTTTAACACTATAATATCCACAGCACACACCTAAATTAAACTATAAAATAATAAAAAACAGTTAAACGTATTTGTAAATTAAAAACGAATACTATTAACAAGTATTTAAAGTGTATTTAATACCCACCCCTTACCCCTTTAAAAGTAAAAACAACACACAAAAAATAAACAATTACCCAAAATAGCAAATAATTAACAATAATTAACAACTATATATTAATTTATTAAACACAAATTACTTCCCACCATTTACCCCTATAAACACCACAAAACACACCTAAATGTAATTAATTAATTATTTGACAAATAGTTATTGATAAAAAATGAACAAACTACTTAACACCCTTTATGCCTATAAGCCCTAAAACACACACCTCAACTTAATTACACAATTGCCATAATTAATTACCAATTAATTAACAACCAGCTATTAATTAATCAATTAAAAATAAATGACTTTCCACCCTTTACACTTATAAACACCACAACACACATCTAAAATTAATTACACATTTACCATAATTAATTACCAATTAAGCAATTAAACTAATTAACAACCTAATATTAATTAATCAACTAAAAATAAATTACTTCCCACCCTTTACACCTACAAACACCACAACATACATCTAAAAGTTAATTACACAATTACCATCATTAATTACCAATTAATTAATTATAGTTAATGAAGAAGCAATTATTAATTCATCAATTAAAAATAAATTACTTCCAAACCTTTCCGCCTAATGGCTAGGATGGTGGACCTCGAATCTGGGGAACTGAGTTCGAGTCTCGACAATGACGCTGAACATCCTTTGATTCTGGGCAAATCACTTAATCTCCCCGTATCTAACAAAAATGATTATGTCCTGATGTCCTGATGTAATGCAATTGATGCTATGAGTAGCACTCTGATACCCAATTCGGGTCAAGTTCACGTTCAATAAAACTCTGTAAAAATAAATAACTAAATAGACACAACAGCGCACACTTAAAATTAATTGCACAATTACCATAACTAATTACCAGTCAATTCATTAAAATTAATTAAGAACCATTGATTAATTCATCAACTAAAAATAAATAACTTCCCTCCCTGTACATCTATGAACACCACAAAATACACCTACAATTAATTACACAATTTCCGAAAATTAATTATCAATTAGTTAAATATTATTAATTAACAACAAAACATTAATTAATTAATAATAAATTACATTACACATTTAACACTATAACATCTCAATTAAACACACATTAGTAATTTAAAAATAATAAATTAATTTATTATAATTAAATTACTTACCACCCTATTCCCCTATAAACCCACAACCCGCAACAGAACTAAAAACACAAAATTCAAATAAAAACAATTAATAACTATAAAAATTTTAACACATATATAAAAAATACAAACAATTCTTATACAAAAAATACACATCACATACATTTAAAATGTATACTAAAATATATAACATTAATTTAAAAAAGATATTTTTAACAACTATATCCTTGCAAGCGATATTAAACACTTCAATATTTTTTAAATTAATATTACTTACCTAAAGTTGATATTCTTGTCCACGATACTCTTGCTGTCGATATTTCTGAACCATGAAATTTATGACTCGATATTTGTGCAACTCGATATTTCTTACTCGACATTTTGTCAGCACAACATTTTAGGTCTGGGACATTTATTTCTTATTATTTGTCTTTTGTTAATATAACCAATACATTCAAATCAAGTCCGTAGTTGCTTTCACATAGTTTAAACATGTTATTTCATAGGTTGCTTTGATGAAACATTGGACACATTAGGTACATTAAAATTGAAGCTCACCCCCACACGACATCCACTCACTCCTAAACACAACCAGAACTACTGTCCATCATACCCTCCATACACACCAACCCAGCCACTCTTCGCATACACAGAAACAAATTACAGCAGGGAACCCGATTTGATTTTAGACATTGTAGTGTTGTGAGCTAGAGTCATTCTGACTTATATCCACAATGACCTATGAGGTATGCCTTTGGGTCTTAGTAGACCTGAAGGACATTCATGTTATAGACAACATAATTTTACACATGCTGCCGGCTGTCCCAATGAACATTTACACATTTATTTTGCCATCTAGAGTTGGGGATTTCGTATTTGGTCACTTGCTCTTTGTTTTTCCATTTGCCTAATTCAGAGTTGTAACTGCTCAGTGATATTTGATTGCCTACTACCCCAGGAGTTTCAGGTTAAAATATTACATGGATAAAATATGTAGAAAACTGGTCGGAATGTGTAGGGAAGTTGGACCTATGTTTAATCCTGAATGCATTATTCTCTCGGCATGTAATAAGATGTAGTTTATTTTTTTAATAAACGTTCTGAGGAAAGTATTTAACATGAGCACAAAATGCCCGCTGTGCACGCTTACACTGTAATTTTTACTACCAGTATGATCAAGCCATATTTATTATCTGGCTACAACATTGGGCCCCGATTTCTCTTAACACATATTAGACTTAACTTGTTGATTCATTATTTAGTTTTTCCTAGACAGGCTTGTAAAATTATGATTTGCCAGTATTTCAATTTCAATTTTATTTGAATATGATTTGGAACTCGGCTGAGATCCACATATTTAAAAAGACAAGAAACATAAAGTTACAACAAAAGTTACAAAGTATCCTATCCGTGTAATACATTCACGTAGTACAAAAAACATAAAATCATATCTATTAATATAAATCCAGGAAACATTTAAAGAAATTAAAAATTCTGTAACAGAACATTTCATTAGGCGGATTGCACATAGCGTCCAGTAGAGATTTTGCAGAAAAAATGCCAGTATGTTTGTGTGACAACTGTTCCAAGCTGTCAACAGTTAATTTATTGTTGATTTGCACTATTTATTCAAATAAATGCTTGCTAATACCTTTTTTGCAGTTATTAGAATTTAGTCATTAAAGGCCGCTTTTTCTTATCTGAGACTTGAAAATGTTTTGCCTTCAAAGACCTCTGAGGACTGGAACCAACCTGACAAGTCAATTCAAGAAAGGTGCGTGGCTGCTGGACCACATATTCAAGTTGCTCATGACTCAGGACTTTTCCACAGCAGTAAATCCGTTTCAGAGGGATCTCACAGACAAGGTATCAGGTCATGTGGAGCCCTCTTCAGACACAGTATGCAGTCATGCCCTACTGGAAGAACAGGAGTTTTAAAAATGGGCTTGATTTAGAGATTAGAGTTTGGTGGATAGTTAATGTACCATTGCCACGGCAGAGTGCTTTACTCCCACCATGGCAAGGGCAGTTCACTTGCTAATTTTAGAGATGCTACCCTGCCCAGCAGCATTATTTGCAATGACAGTTTGACGGATGGCTGATGGAGCAGTATGTCACACTTTTAGTATTTCTTTTATTTTCAAAAACAAAATGCTAGAGCAGGATTTCGTTTTTTAAAATAAAAAAATCAATGGCCTACTCACCCTAAGAGTTTCTCTCATGGCGTGAGGGTCAATTTGCAGTTTTCACTGCGCCTTACTGCCAGGTTTTACATGATGATGGCAGACAATGCAAACTTGCCATCTGTCTGCCCACTCTGAATAGGGCCATCAGACAAATGGCAAAACCTCCAATGGCCATTACTCTGTTGGGCCGTCAAAGTTGTATGTGGGTGGAGGAGACGGAGTAGACTCTGCTGTCGACAAGTTAATGGTCCGCCCGAAGTTAAATGAAATAGGCAGACATTCAGTTTGGTGGAGAGGGTACTCTGATGTTGTTGTGATCGAGTACACTCTCCATCAAACTATAAATCAGTCCCTAAGTCTGTAGGTAGAGATTTTCACTGTGTGAAGGGGCAAAAAATACCAGCCAGCATGGGCTATCCAAGGGTGCGAAATTCTAATTTCTCTGATTCTATGCTTTCCCACCAAAAATTAATGGCTTCACTAAACTTGGGGTGGTGTGTTCCACCAAGCAGAGGCTAAGAAAGAGGTGATCCCGGAGTGATACAGACAAAAACAGCTCAGAAAGGATGGCTTTTGTTATGAAGTGTGAATCTGTTTAGCCTTCTTTAAGAAATATGGGACAAGATTTACAAGCCCCTTGCGCCACTTTTGCATCACTTTTCCCTTGTTAAAAATTACGCAAAAGTGGCACAATGGCCTTGTAAATAAGTCCCTCTGTGTTTTAAGATGTGCTCAGGGTGCTCATGGAGCACTTAAAATTATTGTGCTATCTAGATAGTGGGTCTGGAGGGAGTCCTGCTGTACCTTCAATTTAGAAAATTGAGTGACCTGGTTGTCTGAGAGGGTTTTTCTTTCCTTCAGCCCTGCGGAATCTGTACCGTTATCGCAGGATCAAAGAATTTGATTGGCTTGGCGGCAACTTGGAGAAAAATGTTACGACATTACAGGACTTGGGTACATGGGGGCATATTATCAAGAAACAGCGTTAAAATTATCGCCGCTTTATCGGCAGGAAACAGCCGCTAAAGCGGCGATAATGGGCTTGATAATATGCCCTTGTGAAATCCCTTAGAAGCCCATGTTCTGGTGTGAACATGGGCTTCTATGGGAATTCTCAAGGGCATATTATCAAGCCCATTACCGCCGCTTTAGCTGCAGTTTCCTGCCGCTAAAAGTGGCGATAATTCTAACGCCCTTCTTGATAATATGCCCCTCAGTTCCTCTGTCCTTAGTTTATAAAAATATTAAAATACAAGTGGCAGGGTAGGGGTGCCCTGATGCCCTAGCCCTTATAGGGAGGCAGCCAAAATAATTAAAAAATAAATTGTGCCGTGGCTCCTGTATTATACTGCAGGACCCAGCACAATCTCTCCATGTAGTGTTGAGGGACTCTTGCGGGAGCCATCGTACAGGGAGACCACACAAGCTACAACAATTGAATCATGGAACCGTGGGTGGTGCTTTAGTTGCAGTACCACAGGAGTACCGTGGTACAGTGAAAAATAAATAAAATAATAAAATAATAAAAATAAACATTTGTATATATATTTTAATAACATTTTAATACAAATAGACACGGAAAATGTGGGGTGGGGGTTTGAGGGAGGTTGACCTCCTGTGGGGGTTAGGGGAAGGACCTGGCCAGAGGACCGGCTCTGCAGCTACCCACACACTTTACACAACCAAAGGTCTGGCATAGAAGGAGGTGGCCACCCACAGGGAGTTTGGTTTAGGCCCTGCTACAAATTCCATGCACTTATTGTAAAAAGCAATGCTCAGTGGGAAGGTTGGGTGAATAGGATAATAAAAACAAATGGTACTTTTCATTAAAAAAACTAGAAATTCAATGAAAAAACAAAGGTTAAAGTGGTTATAGTTAGGTAATTTAGGAAGAATTTAGCTTACATAAAAAACTAGAAATTTACTGAAAAAAACAAACATTAAAGTTAATATACAAAACACAGCGTTGCTCTCGCACACAAAAAACATAGGGTTTGCCACTGGTAGGTGATTAATTCAAACACAACAACAGTATCATAAAAGGACAGATGCAGAATCTTGGAAGTGTGTCTCAAGGCAGGTTGTTTTAATAGGTCCACAATCAGCCGACACGTGTTTCGTCGTGTGGGTGTAGTTCACAATGACTCTTCAGGGCTGATGACAGAAAAAACGATATGTGTATAGATTTCGTTCAAAAAACTGTTACAGCACTTTACCAAGTCAAAGTTGTGACTGTGTGTGACTGTTCAAACCCCCATGCCGTGCCGTTCATCCCTTAGAATCCAGAGTGTGAGAGGGTATTATATGTGACTCAAGTGACTGTTTTAAGAAAAAGCGTTAAAGCTACATTTATACGTTCACATGATGACATATCGTATGTCTTTTTCATATTATGGGGTCATGTACCACCATATATCTAGAAGTGGTAGGTGCTGTATTAACAACAAACATTAGAAGCAAAACGTATATCTAAATGCCAACAACGTCTCAGAGTAAGTGTATTTCAAATGATGTTATGTGAACTGCATGCAAGAGAACCTGGTGCATGCAGAAGAATCCAGAAGGAAAGTAAACATCACCAGAAGTAGCGGTAAACGGAAGAGAGAGCCTACCTTGTGGCTAGCCTGCACGTGAGCAGGTTTAGTAGAATAAATATTCATGTAGATGTCAATCTATTAGAATAACAGGAAAGCATAAGTAGAGGGCAGAACATTTCTTACGGAGAATCTTTTGTCATTGGAAAGGAAGGGGTCAAGAATACAGCTTACCAAGTGTTCACTGGGAGTCGATAAGTTGTGTAGATTGTAAGGCAAGTGTGTATGCCTCTGTTAATAGTAAGACCGTCGAGTCGAAGATGGTTTCCGTATGCTGTATAAAGAACCGGTGTATGGTATAAGTACCTGTAATGTGCTAATGGGCTATAACAAGTACTGACAAAAAAAAACCAGTTCCACAATAAAGGTAAGATAAGAAACACACTGTACCTTAATACGTGTGTGTATTAGGCTGTAACCGGGAGGGGATCCATTAAAAGTACATTTTTCGTCCTCTGGACGGTTGTATCGCACAGTCCTGGCGATTTGTTCTATTAATTGAATTCAAGAAAAGATCATTATAATTAATGAGTCAGCAATTCTAAGCTGTTTCTTTACTAATTAAAAGTTCCTGATTAAGAACTTTTATCTATTAGATAGAAAACGGGGGGTCGAGGAGAGCGTTCTTACCTGAAATGTGGTATCCCTCCTCCGAAGTTTCCCGGTCGCCGTTTTCCAGTGAACGGACACGTGACCCGGAAACAGGAAGTGTATTTATGTCCTTGCTAACAAAACTGCTAGACCGTAAACAAAAACTATGGGTCCACCATGTTGGGTGGTGTTTTCGTTAAGTGTGTCATTATAAGTATTTACACCCGCAGGTTGAAGTAAGGGTTTCGCGAAAAGGAGAAAACGGCGTTATTTGTAATCGTATTTACTAAATTAATAAAGAAAATTCCGTGAATATATGGTGGAAATTATCTGTTTTCAAATTTTTTTCGTCTATGTTAGTATTACCTCAACAAAAGAGATATGTCTGTCTCGAGGAAGTCTGTAAACAGATGGTTTCCTGGGAGATATCTTTCTCATGTGTCAAGTGTCGAGTTTAAAGAGCTCATGCCTCAATGTGTCGAGACCGATGGTTTGATCGTCAAAATAACGGACAAGTTAAGTGCTCTTGTGTGGACTGTCGAAATTCGAATAGTGTACAGAAAATTAGATCGAAAAGTTAGAATGCAAACGTGCGGTTGGTGGTAACGTGATTATCACAATGCATGATGTTTCCATATTGTCCAATACATATATTTTTATCTGTTTTTTTGTGTAAAAACCGTGGCATCCTGCAACATAGCGGTGCTCAGTGGTGTCTATGATGAGTAAGTTACAATCATTAAAATTTTTGTGACATGAGGCATGGTTTGTACATCACCGTATTCCCCTAATCTGAGTCCAGAGAGATATACATGAAATACATTATTATCATATTTCTCTTTCTATATGTACCCTTAAGCATCATCATTCTTTAGATCATTCAATACAATCTCTATTAAAATCACATATGTACAATGCATAGTGGATCCCTAAAAGTTGTTTAAAGAATCAATCGCCCAAGAAGAATTGCATCTCAGGGTCGTAATTGAGCCCGTGTTCCACGCACTGCAAGCGCATGATCCACATGGCTTCCCTTCTTCTCAATGTTAGTTCTCGGTTGCCACCTCTAATGTTCAGTGGGACTACATCAATGCCATAGAAGCGTACTTTGATATCATCCTCCATAGGTTGGCATTCAGCAACATGCAAGGCCACTGGATATTTCGGATCCCTTTTCTGAATTGCTCTCATATGTTCGGCCAGTCTATCCTTCAGAGCCCTGATGGTGCTGCCAACATAGAATTTGCCACAATGGCATTCAATAATGTAAACTACGTATTTAGTCAGACAGGTGATATTCTGTTTTATTTTGTACGTGGTTTTGTCAAAACCTTTAAAAGTTAGAGTTCTATGTTTTCTCCATATGCACATGGAACAAAAGCCACATTTGTAAAAGCCCAAACTCTTGGTGGTAAGCCAATTATGAGCTGTGGTATTTCGAGGAACAGTGGGACTAAGTATGTTCTTAAGTGTGTGGCCCTTCCTGTATGTAATCATTGGTCTGTTCGGAATCCATTCCTTGAGAACAGGAGATTCCAATGTTTATTGAAACTCTTCCTGATCGTATGATGTAAGGCATTGTATTCAGTGATTAGTCTCACTGGTGGTTTGGAGGATGTTGGTTTGGTACGTGTCTTATTAAAGTTAATATACAAATTAAATCTTAAAAACCAAAATAACCACTGGAATTTATCAGTTTTATCACATTTCCTCTCAGTTACGCCTGTCTACTCTGTTCCATAGCTGCCAAGGATTAAGCCAGGATTAAATCACTGAAACCTTTGGCCGGACCTACCAGGACAGTGACTTTGTTACTTTAGGTGGACCTCAGTTGACCCCAAATAAATAAACCACTTTCTCGCAACAACATTAACTAAATCACAAGCATCATTGATAGAGATCAAACAGATTTCATAAAAAGTTGATATACTTTAAATATGACTTGGAAAATATGAAATATGAGTTATTTTACCAGATCTAGATTAAATCCACGCTTGACAGAAAGAAAGACTCCCATAATGTTTTTTGGACCAATGTAAAGGCATTTATAAAAATCATGAATTTTGGTATGTAGGTTCTCCCTGCAGAGGTTTTACAAATAAATTAAATGGCAATGGACTTTTATCAGAGGATTTTGAACTTAATCAAGGCATCAGACAGAGTCGCCCTACATCACTGTCATTATGTAACATTCCTTTGGGACCATAACCAATAGAAATAAGAAAACCTTTCAAGTTATCATTCCTCACGATAGGTTACCAAGACTACAAAAGCCTGCTTTATGGAAATAACTTGCTAGTACTTATGATTTCTCCTGAAATGTCAGCACCATCACTTGTGGGTCATGTGAAAAAGTTTTTTTTTACTGCCCCTTAAATTAGCAGTGATGACAGTCTCTTAACTTGTTAGACAACATGATTATGAAATGTGGGTTTTCAAGTAAATGTTTGAAATACTGCGTATTATTCTTCCTAGCAATCCAACCATTTGTCCTTCTATAACTACCGAAACTCTCAATGCTAAACGTGACATTAATCTGCCAGCAATAGAAGAAAATGGATCTCAGCAGGTGGGTGCAAATAAATGATTTAAACATATTTGTTCCTCCACAAATTCTTTACTTATTCAGCAACTTTAAAAGCAAATGTACATTTATAAAACTCTTTAAAATTTGATGAGCTCTTTTTATAGTAACTTTTACAGAAAGTGAAAGTTGATGTTAACAAACAGAAAATACCTTTAAACACAATGGCTTTGCATTTTTTAATTTAAATGACTATAGTTCTACTTCTAATATTTTATTATGATCTATCAAAGATACGATTTTGGATCCCCCCCTTGCCCCCCCCGAAAAATGAACCTTTCAGATTGTTGTAATTAAAATGTGATGTGTAGTCTAAAGTACAGGCCTTTGGCATTTGCTTTACTCTCTAATGGTGAGATAGTGTGTACTCTTCTAGGTAGCATTGCCTTCACTCAATATATCTTTAGAAATGTGAATAAATCCACATACGCTTCACATAACACTCATCCTTAACTTTCAATCTAACATAATCCTCTGCTGAAATTGTAAGCCAAATCTTTTACTTAGAAAAAATGTTTTGATTATGAATACTAAACTACAAACAAATTAGAACTAAGCTGGGACGAGATTTCGGTTATATCAGCATAATCTTGTGGAATGTTTGTAATATCGTGTTACTCTTGTGATGTAAAATTCCTGAAATTACACTATTATGCCACATCCCTTAATTATTAACAGCTGTTAGCAGAAAAATATGTCCTCAAGCACATGAGAATAAAGCAACACCCTGGGAGGATTCTGTTTGCTACGTTTCTGTTTTTGGTCCTA
The DNA here is from genome assembly GCF_964261635.1 of Lissotriton helveticus. Classification (NCBI taxonomy): domain Eukaryota; kingdom Metazoa; phylum Chordata; class Amphibia; order Caudata; family Salamandridae; genus Lissotriton; species Lissotriton helveticus. Next base: position 240,228,473 of record NC_136063.1, on the reverse strand, counting down.
TTTTGGCGCAAATAGACTCCTCACACCCAAAATAGATACATGTTAAAATATAGCACCCTTTTGCTTACCTATGGACAGTTTCTCGTAATTTTCAGAACATTTTGAAATAACACGTATTTTTCATACCTCTAATTACAACTTGGACAAATTAGAACTTTGCAATTATTTTTATGTTAAGAAGTTGTATTTTACAAATGTTGCTTCTTATCATCTTCCACCAATAACACTTTTATTACTACTCACTGCGTTGGCAATGATGATCTCAGAAAAGGAATCAAAGAAATCTTAGGGGTATATTCACAAGAAGCCATCGCCGAATTAACGGCACAATGTCACAGAAGTCGTGATAAATTTACCCCACCATTCACAGCCATCTGCACCAGTATTCCCACAATAGCAGCTGCAAAAACATCGCCAAAGAGGACCTCCGCAGCTGTTGTTAATGAGATGCAGAGTAGGCGTTCCCATGCACAAATCCGAGACAACACCACAACTCAACATTCACAATGACCAGACAGATCGGTGATAAGAACACAAAACACGCGATAAGGCGCGTTAACAGCATAAAATTTACACCTGCTCCGACCTGGTGTAAAGTCGGACGGCAGCCTGCACCACAATAGGGAGCCCAGCCCAGGGCGTCATCGGAAGGGCAACAGATGCCATGGAGCAACTGAACATGCAGCCCGGACACCCAAGAGGGCCACAACACCCACCCGGCACAACCCCTCCGGACCACCACAGAGGCAGCACAGACAAAGACAGCGGCCCCCCAGGAAACGCACCTGCCTCACAAGCACAACATCTGACAATGTCACTGTCCACTACAGGCTAAATGGGACATCCATCCTACGCATCCTGGCCGTCATCTCCCAACAGGCCAACGGCACCAACATAGCGGACGACAAACATCCCACCCCACACCAAGCTGCTGGCCGTGCTGCACCTGTTGGCCCCTGGCAAACCCAACCAACACCCGCCAGAGTCGAAGGAGTCTCACAGACAGTCACATACAAGTTCCCCACACCTGTCCTGGGCATCACCATCACTCTGGCATCATAGGCCCCGTACGGCCAACACAATGCGCAGGAACTGCTGGAAACCAAGCAAGGACCATACGGCACAGCCGATGCACGCACGTGTTGGAGGTAATCCAATGCACACATGTCCCACCTTTGCCCACTGGTGACACAGCGCACAATCAGCACAACAGGAAGTACAAGTCACACATCTATGTTCAGGCAAGAGCAGAACACCGTGGGACCTTCACCAATGTCGCCTCAAAATGCACAGCCAGTGTGCATGATCCCTTCACCCTTGAACAGTCCATCAACAACCAGACTTCCCAGGATGGCACCAAGGGAAATGCACAGACTCACCTCGACTCAACAACCATATAATCCACAACTCTGGCAATGCACACGTCACAAACTCACAACCAACATGCACAATAACATGCCCACCCACCAGACACGATAGAACAACTTACAATCGTAACCTTGGCAAGCCATAAACATGACCAACCAATGGCATGGCACCTCAGCCACACAATAGACAAATGTGGGGAGAGGAGAGGAGGCAACCAGGCATGTGTGAAGGATGCAGTAGAACCATGATTGGGAAAGTACACAATGCCAAGAGTGGCGGTGAAGTGCTGGACAGTCCGCAGTATGCAGAACACACCCATATACACGCTGACATACACCTCTGGTGTATGGAGTGTAGTGGACAGTGGACGCAACAATGTTATCCCAGCCAGTGTGGGTCCTCGTGTAAATGTTGCTTGTTACACCCCCGTAAGCGTGAGCAGAGTGGGATGGGCCGGCATACACCAGGGCAGCGTAGGGGTGTGAATAATAAGCACATAGTCCTGGGTGTGGTCCTCTTCCGGAAAGCCTAACATCTCTGCCAGGGCGGCGCCTCCCACCCTGCCATGAGGCTGATGCCATCCTCATTAGCGGAGTTGCCTGGGATCCAATGCACCTGCCGTACCCCGGCCCACTGGAGCGCGAACCCATCAGGCCTGAGCCTATGCAGCCAAGACACACTGATCTGACTCCGGCATGTGTCATGCAGGGTCCACCATGTGCCAATGTAGGCTCCAAGCCCAAGGCCCATGACCCGACCAGCCTTTCAGACCACTGCTGTCCCCCCCCCCGACGTTGGCCCACATTACTCCTTCCTCGTTGACATATTCTACTGGCGTGCTCTGCTGCCTAGTGGGTTCTTATATGTGAAACTTTGTCCTGGCTCATGAATGGCAATGAACCCTAATTCGGGCCAGCGGCCTCAGCACCAGACCCCCACCGATCAGTGAGGCATAGTCCCATATTGGCATCTTGTGCTGTCACAAACCCTGTTCAACGCCAGCTGGTGACACATGCTGTCACAAACCTTGACCACTGGTAGCCGGCGACACATGGGTGAGGGACCAAGACTAACCTGCGGACCAGTAGGTCTCACATCCAGCACCTAGTCGCGATTCACGAGTGGCAGAGTACACACCAGTACACCACACACCAGTACACACCAGTGGTCGCACAGAGAGGAGTAAGAGGAAGATTCGTCTCAGTCTGGACGAAAGCAGGGTCACAGTCACGGAGGTGACCGAACACCTGGTGCCACTGAACCTGAACTACGCAGGCCTGTGGGGCCACCAACCTGTGCCGGCGACACTCGGTGTATGACCCGTGCTGACCGCTGCCTCTGGCCTACACTGCTCTCGGCCTGGGCTGCGCTCGAGTAGGTCACAGATTCTGAACTGAACATCGAGTTTGCAGATTACATATCATTACATGCAAGGAGAGGCGTAAGTTTGATGACTTGCATCTTGTTGGAGAGAAATGGATCATCGTTACGAAGGTAATCGTACACTACCGACAACTTCCCTGGTGTTACTAGCGCTGTGCATCACGAGCCAACAACACGTGGCTGTGGGCCACTGCTGACCGCTGCCCCCAGCCTACACTGTGGTCCAGTAGGTCACAGAGTCATAATTCAGCAATGGCGGAGTTCATATCAGTGTACCAGCATCATCGCAGAGTGCATCCCCACTCAGCCATGGTGTCACTAAGTCTGTTCCCCGACATTCACGGACACTCTCTGGTCGAACTTTGGTGGCGCCTGAGTCTATGGACTAGGGGACAGTTTTCATCCTCATGTAGCTGATACCGAATTGGTGGTGGCAACAAGGCTGTTGCATTCCACTCCTCCATTGCTGCTTCTGGCTAAAATCAAACCTTTCAGCATCTTGCCTTGGAGGACACCTTCCACTGTTCCCCGAAACCGTCTGCAACTTGCACCTCAAACATTGATGGTGACCCGCTCAGCTCGAATGGCCGATCTGACTGCTCCGCAAGTCACCGTCCCATGGCTGGGTGCCTGTGCCAGCCACAGTCCATCCTGGGCCACAAACTCTGTGCTGGTCAAGTCCGGGGCCCCTTCTCTGGGGACATGGGACGGGCCTTGCCCTGTACGCTGCCTCCGGGCCCAAAAGTGTCCCACCAGGGCTCACACACCAAAGCGAGTCCAGACCAGCACAGACTACGCATCACGGCAGGAGGCACACGCCACCATCGCAAGGACTACCTACAACCGCCAGAGTTGAAACGGTGGTCCTGACAGACTTACGTAGTTGCTCAGGCCTGTCGTGGGTGCCATCATTGGCCTGATGCCCTGCTCAGCATTCCAGGTGCCAGTGACTCAGTGCCCCACAGGCCATTGTCTGTTGCTGATTGTGTTTTGTGCTGTGGAGTGGTTGCGCAGGTATGTCACCTCAAACAGTGTGGGGGCTGAGACGTTGATGGGGAAAATTATGCAGGTCTAACACACTCCACTGCATCTGCATGAGGAATATATCGAAGGGACACAATCTGAGACTTTTTCTTCACATGAGCACGGTCATCTCTAGTGTCTAAACCCCAGTGACTGCAACTCATGGACACTACTGTTTGCATGTAGGCTGTCCTCTGGACTTTCTCCGGCTCACTCCATGTTGCTCAGCAGTTGACTCTGTATTGCATGTGTTTTCTGTTTCTGTAGCACTGGTGTCCAATGTTCAAGTGATTACCAGCACCAGACATGCCATGCGGAATGGCTTACACTCACCCCGCACACATCCAGGACAGGTGTCGCTGTACATGTGGCCCGGCCAATAAAGGGACCAGGCACATGTGTCCATAGCCAGTTCAACATGACCTGTGAGTGTGTCCCTGTGGTCTTGTAGTATGCATATGGGTCCTGGGCCCTACGACATTACATTGTGCTGTGTACATCGGATGCAGACATATTACCACAGGCAGCGGTTTTGAGCTTGGACATGTAGCTTTGTCGACACCCACTCAGTTCATAAGGGGAGTGGCCCGGGCCATCATACGCACAGCCAACATGGGTGTGTGACTGCTATTTGAGTGCCCCTGGGCATGGTTCCGTGCTGTGCATCTGCATGTGTCTCTATGGTAGTGTGGGTCTCCTTAGTGGGGTGTGGGTGAGCCCTGAATGGTGATAGACATCCACATATGTGTCCTTATTTGCATTCCATGGGTTCGGACTCCACCCACACCTGTTGGGCCACCTCCTTCTGGCATGCTGACACATGGCATTGGGGTGCCATGTGTGGGTGGGTAAAGTGTTGTGAGCCAGCTGTGCTTGATGCTGTGTGGTCTGTTGCAGGCTTGGTGTTCTCCTCTGAGTATCTTGGCTGGCCGGGTCCTGGTGGGGGGTTGCATGGGATATTCATAGACTGTTGTAGGGCATGTGTTGACGGTGTGATGGTCCGCTCCGGCATCATGGATATGTTGTCTTCTTTGCTCTGCTGAAGGTGTTGTGCTGAAGGTACTTGTTGACTTTGTGTTGACATATATGTTGGCACATTGTGCTGGTTTGCATTCAGGCTGTTTGGCAATGTACATTGTGACTGTTTGGGAGGTGCTAGATTCTCCTGCAGGTAAGTGTACATTTGGACTATATGATAAATGTGAGGTCGTATGCATAGATTTCCATTTTACTGTGCAGAGCCAGTTGTGTCCTCTGTTCTGCAGTGTCGTATTTGCGCATGGTGCCACGTTGTCATCAATGTGGGATTGCTGTTTGTGCTATGTGTGTGTGCTGCAGTGTGGCAAGGGATCAGGGACATGATCCTGGGTATTTGTGGGTATGTAGTGTGCTATGCCTCATTGTGCATGTATGCCATTGTGCCCATCTCCCCCCATCCCCCCAGTCCTGGTTCGCGGTACTTCCTGTTAATGTTGAGTCAGGTCCTCTAAAGTGTCCGTGTGTCCGTACTCCCTACTCCTTGCACCGTCTCCACACTGATGACTGTGGCCTGGGTTCCTCCAACTCCTCCGGTGGCACTTGACTACCACCTCCCATCCCCGTTGCTGCCTTCCTGTTATTTCTGGTGTAATATTTCTGTGGTTTTAATGGTGCACTGTCCCGCCAGACGCATTGGATTTGCAGGCCTGTGGCAGATTTTCACGACTTTTTTGTACCGCGTTTGGCCTCATCCCATGTTTTTTAGCGTTTGCGTATCGCATTTTAGCGGCGTGGCGTTGACTTGCACGCGGCCATTTGCCACGTTATCTGGTGTTTAACGCATGCTACCGCCTTTTTGTGAATTGGTGTCTATCGCATGCTACCGCCTTGTTGTGAATTCCACGTTGACACAGGGTTATTTTCCCGCGATAGGCTGCGATGTTGAAAGTTGCGTTACGCTACTCTTGCGGTAGTTATCACACGTTCTTGTGAATATACCCCTAAATTGTTTCTGGTTAACAATGAAATCATTTCAGACACTCTGCAGCATGACAAGAAGTGTACATGTGGGAATGCTTCTTCTGACAAAGCTACATTTATATATTTTCGTTTCATTTTCAATAAAGTGCTTTGAAAAGATTGACTCATTTTTGTCATTTCGACTTTAATCCCTTTAGCATCATTGCTAACATAAACGTTAATTTTTGTCACTCTCTAAGGCATGCTTCAGGCAAACCCTCTTAATCGGTTATTAGGAAGGATGTCATCATTTGTGAAACTAAACCGTTAACGCATTACGCTTTAAACAGATTTCATAGGCCTACGTAGTCGGCAGGTTAAAATTTGGAATTCTGTTCTTAGTGTTGTTTTCATATTTATTTGAGATCAATGCAATGGTAAAGATGTAGTCTGAAGTGTATATCAAGTACCAAGCAATACATTTCGAATTGGGAGTATAACAATGTCATATAATTTCATAAATATTATGAGAGTCTAAACAACTTCATATATTCATTTCTTGATTCTGTGCCCCGGCTATCAATCATGTTTAATTACTATCTGCAATTAATTTTCTTGATTGAGGTGGACCTTGTGCAAAATTAGGAGGAGGCGCTATTCTTCAAATAAAACAAACTGCAAAGGTATTTCAGAACATATAAGCCAAATTGTTCAACAAAGGATACTCCCTTTCTTAGGATAAAATCTAATCAGAAGATACAATCTGCAAGCTACAATGAATGTTTTATTACCTTATTGACTTCACATAGTGTGAAATTGCATCGTGCCATACGATGTTTTAGGTTATATTTCTGATGTTTGTGTGGTTGCAGCTACACTGGTGGGGTCAAGTCAAGTCAATTAACTTTATTCGATCGTGAGAAATCAGATCATAAAAGTACAGTACAACATAAAATGCATATTCAATAATCATCACACTTCCAATGACTTAAGTACAAATAGTAGTATTTATAAAAATATAAAATGCCATAGCTAAAAACAGAAGCTAAAAACCCACTATTACTAAAAACGGTCCAATTCATAGTGTAATGTGCAAAATTCCATACTAGGATTAAAGTAATGCTACAATGTAAATAATCTCCTAGGGGCAGATTTACAAGCCCATTGCACCACTTTTGCGTCACTTTTCTCAGGTTAAAAGTGACGCAAAAGTGTCGCAAGGGGCTTGTAAATCTGCCCCCTAGTTTTTAGGGCCATACATAAACAAGATGCAAGGGAAAACACACATAGGAATCAGAGAGCATTTGGAGGAAGTAAAGAGCTGGGGGGCATTGCACAAACTTATATTTCCGGAGAAGAGGAAATATAAACTTTTTACGATCTGACATACAAAATGTGCAAAAAAAGATAAGGTGAAGATTAGATTGGGAGCAGGTACCATCACAGGGGCAAACTGTCAGTTCATTAAGTGAGCAAAGTCCAGCGGGAAAACCCAGCATGCACGCATCAATACATTTCGATGTCGGATATTGGTCACAAAAAACAGGTAAGAATTTAAATCAAAAGGTATCGAGGGGAGCCCTAAATATGATGATACCGTAGTTTTGTTACAATTTTGTGCATGTCTTACATTTCCCCCTTGCATACTGAAATGAGTTTTAATTTCAACTTTAGAGATCGAGTGACAATTGAGTGGATCCTTATAAAGGGATTTGAGACCCAATACTATCAATATTTTTTTTACAAATTGAATCGATAGTACGTTATGAGCCTGCTCAAGAGTTAAGCAATCCCTAATTATATTTTGTGTCAATACCACCGTATCCCTTTCGCCAAATTGAATGCCAAAGTAAAACCGGAGCAAAGGATATTAAAACTGATATATAGGGATCGTTCAGCTCTTTATGTAAAATAACATTTTAGCAGTTTATAGAATAAGCTAATAATTTCTTGTAAAAATCATCTTGTATTCTTTGAAATGCATCAGCCTTCTTCATTCCCCAATTCCCTGCCCTGTACGTGGCTGAGGAAAAAACCTTCGGCTTGGGCCTTTAACGATTCAGCGGGCCTTTAATAGCCGGTATAGCCCGCTACGGCGGGCTATAAGGCTATATTATAGCTTCATCAACACCCATTTCTTTCATAATATTCCATAACGTACTATGTCAGACTCTGGTGGGGTCATTTAGCACATGTAAATTGCCTCACTTTCTGAGTAGTTTGGAATGTGGCGCATCATGCTTTTGAGCTGTTTTAAGGCACTTTGTTCAATGGATTTACAAGGCTAGGAAATTAAGGGCCTCATATATGAAATAAGGATTTTGCAATTACCAAATAGCGATTTTTACTGAATCGCTATTTGGTCATCACAAAATGCAATGAATGTAGGAATTGCCAAAGATTTTGCGATTCATTAATATTATCTAATAGCGATTCGGTAAATAGCGATTTGCTAATAGGTAATATTACTCCATTTGTTCCTAGGAGTCCAATGGTTTTTCACCTAACTTGAAATTACTTCATTGGTAATCGCAAATAAGGTAATGCAAAGACGAGGGTGTCTGGGGGCCTAAGGCCCCTCAGAAGCACCCCATCAACAGAGAGTTTGCAAATTTAAAGCACAAATATGCCTTAGAGGCATGTTTGTGCTACATGGCACTTTGAAAATTGCTCTTTTGTGCATTTTTCAAAGTTTGCACATGGCTACCATAAGCTTAAAGTTGATGGTAATAGTATTCCCTAAATGCATAGTTCGAATTTAGGAAAGGCTTCTTACATGGGCATTAGGCATTCGCAAATTGTGATTCCCTATTTGCATTCGCAATTTAGGTGATTGCTAAAAATTGCAATTACCTAAAGTTTGAAATCCAAAGTCTTTCATTCATTCAAAAAGGCCATTTTGCATTCGCAAACGGGGGAATTTAGCGATATGCACCGTTTGCAAATGCAAAATATTTTGATACATGTGGCCCCAAATCCACTGCGCAGGAGTACTTTAGTTAGTTGATGGTTCTGTGAATGTTCGAGACATGCATGTGCATATTTACTTGGTCATGAAAAAGTCTCTCATAATTTAGTAAAATTGCAAAAGTAGACACACGCAGTGGCAGCATCGGTTGGGAATTGTATATTGGTAGACACATTCTAGATTTCACTTTGTCTCTGGAATACCCACTCCACCACAGAACAGCATTTATCACTGAGCACCTCCACTCGCAGACTCTCTTTGGACTTTGCTGCTATCTCCGAGTCCTGGGTTGATCACAAGGCACCCACATACCAGCAGCACTCAAGGTAGACTATACCACATTTTCACATGTACCTTGAGACAAAAGGAATGGAGAGGGAATGGGCATTCTCCTTAACAAGTCATTTGTGCCAGCTACACCAATCGCCCTCCAAAAACCTTTTAAATATCACTGATTGTTATGATGGGATTGTCCACTGCATGGCATGCGTGCAAGGTCCTTCGTCCTAAGTGCCTGACTGCACAGGAATCAGGTACCCTGCCATTTATTTCACATTGGCAGAAGCCTTGGGCTTTACAACAGTTGGCTTCCCTAGGGAGGTGGTGTCAGACAGAGGTAGTAACTTCATATTTGGCTACCTAAAGGCAATGCGAAATGAATATCATCCACAAACCAATGGTTTAGTTGAGAGATTCAACACAATCATGAACGTTATGATCATGATGATCACGATACTCCCTGAAAAACTCAGGTGGAGAAGGGATGTAATTTTGCCATGCCTGCTTTTCTCCTACAGAGAAGTACCACAGAAGGGAGTAGGGCTGAGTCCCTTTGAATGTCTGTTGAGTATCTTGTAAGGAGACCACTGTGTCTAGTTAAGGAAGGCAGAGAGACACCTCTCGAAGAGCCTAAAAAAGACATTGTGGACTATGTACAAGGCCTATGTTCTAGGATGACAGAGTACATGGGTAAAGCATCCAAAAACCTTGAGGCCAGCTAAGAGCTCCACAAGTATTGGTATGACCAAAAGGCTTCACTGATGGAGTTCCAACCAGGGCAGAAGGTGTGGGATTTGGAGCCTGTGGCACTTATGATTCTCCAGGACACGTGGATTGGTCCCTACCCTATCCTTAAAAGGAAAGGTTTTGTCACTTATCTGGTCCCCTAGGAATTAGCAAGAGCCCTCACAGGGTCATACATGTTGTCCCTAGTAAATAATAACCCTGGTACCTAGGACAAGTAGGCTGGAACGTCAGCGGCAGTTTAAGTCTACAAACTGTAAAATTGAGATTGGCAAAAAGGAGCCATTTTCCCCAGTGGTCACGGGGGTCGGTGAAGTAGCATCTAACCAGGCCTTATCGTTGGTGTTCCGAGCCCTGAGGGGGACTAAAGAAGAAGAGAATTTAGAAAGATGGCACACGGCCAAAGTAAGAGCCCGTAAAACTATAAAAACTGGGAAAAAGACTGAGAAGAACATTCCAGAGATTGGGGAAGGGAGTGGAGTGGGCAAATCAAAGGGGGTGTTGAGTGAGCCAGCTGGAAGGAAGAAACAAGCTACAAGAAATATACAATCCTTGTCATTAACGCCCAAATCAGCGAAGCCAAAAGTATCAAGGGGTGGCTCATCAGTATCCAACTCGATTAAAGACTTCTTGGGAAGACATTTTAAGGGGAATGTAATAAGGAGGCAAGTGCCGTGGCATATCCAACCTCTGAGACCAGGAGCGATGGTGATTTAACCTCTCTAAATCAGGCTATATTCAATTTATCTGGGGTTCCGCTGAATCCACGGTTGTCTTCTTCGCCAAGAATGTTACAGCGGTCACTTGAACGTCAAATTGAGGATGAAGGTGAAGATGTATCCATAAGTAGTAAAGAAATAAGTTCAAAAGACTTAAATGAAATAATGACTCACCCTAAGGAGAATGTGGGTGTGGACTGCTCTTTTGGTATAGGAAAGGAACAATTGCACTCACCACTGCATGGGCTTGAGGTTACAGGTACCTCGAGTACTTCCATGCTTGAGGTTATGTGGATCCTTCAAAAAACCCTGCAAGGCTTGTTAGAGGTCTCTGTATTAAATAATGATCTTTTAAAAACCCAAGGGGAGCAGACTAAAGTAATTTTGGGTGAGCTGACTCAAATTAGAGGTTTAATGCCAATTTTAGTTAGACCGATTGGTGGAGATCAGGAGGGGGTAGATAGCAAAGAGGAGGAGGAAGCTGGGCTAAGGGTTCCTAATTCAAAGAAAGAGGAACCTTCTGTATAAATGTCCAGGCAGCCAATGATTGTGAAAAAATGGGGTGAAATGATACACTATATGAGAGGATTCCAGTGGTCAAGGGGAGGGGAGGTCGCCCGCACCAAAAGACGTTTAATAAAACATCCCGTAAGGAAGTTGAGAATAGAGAAAGGAGAAAAGATGGAACAAGTAGGAGAAGAGAGGGAAACAATGCAAAGACTAAAGGACAATAAGGTAAAGTTCCTAGTGGAACGTGAAGAATATCGGAAAAGTTTATTTAGAAAGACCAAAGATCAATAAAAGTGGTCTGGCACCTACAGTGAGTGAGATGGAGGGGAAAGAGGGGAAAAGTACAGAAAGGAGGACAATGATACAAGCATTTACCTTTACATTTTCCCTCTTATTTTTGCACTACAACAGTTGGAGGTCACAGTCTACAACTTTGCTGATGACCTCCAACTTATTTTAAATTTTTCTTCCCCTTCTTCAGGCATCACTAGCTTCCAGTCTGTCATGCTGTTTATCCGGGATTGGATGAATGCAAACCACCTTAAACTCAACCCGGATAAAACAGATTTGATTCTGACTGGAGGCAGTGGCAACCCCTGGTCTCCCTCATTCTGGCCCCCCTCTCTTGGCTCACCTCCCACCCCCTCTTTTTCAGTTAAGACCCTCGGCATCACACTCAATCATCATCTGTCACTTTCCACCCACATTAGTTCTGTAGTTTCTTCTTGTTTCTTTACCCTGCGTATTATTAGGAAAGTATCCCGGTTTTTCTCTCCCTCTGCTCTCAAACTGATTGTAATGGCCATGGTCTTATCTAAGATCGATTATGGGAACATTATTTATAACGGTGCTCCCGCCTATGCACTCCAACGCCTTCAGCTGGTGCAGAACCAGGCAGCTCGCCTGGTACATGGCCTATCTAAATATCACCACTCCTCACCCCTTCTCACTGCCCTTCACTGGCTCCCCATCAAACAACGGGGCCTTTTCAAACTTGGCTGCCTTACTTTTCAAGCCCGGGCGGGCACTGCTCCTGCTTTCATTAACTCTGCCATCACTAACTACTGCACTTCTAGGGATCTACGTTCCTCCACTAAATTCTTATTAGTTATCCCTCGTTTCAAGAAAAAAAGATCGGGAGGTCAGAAATTTTCGGTTCTCGCGCCCACTTTCTGGAACACTCTTCCGCCTCTTGTTAGATTCTCCCCCTCCTATATTGAGTTCCGCAAAGCCCTCAAGACTTTCCTGTTCCAGCAAGCTTTTTAGCCTATAGTCCCTTGTGTCCTCTCCAGCCCAGGAATCCTCTAGCGCCAAGAAACTGCATAGTGAATGTGCGCTCTATAAATTTTTAAAAATTCAAATTCAAATTCAAGATCTAGAGATCCCGGAAATCCTAGATGCAGGAAGGCCCCCATAGAAAAAGATAAGGGACATCATATGATAAAGAGAAGGGAAGCCAGTTTAAAGGGGGATACCTATGGGACAAGGCAAGTATGTACTTACGATCTATGGGTTTTCCTAAAACCTGATAGTAATGGCAAAGGTGGGAACAAATTTAGAAAATTCAACCCATTAAACCGATCTCAACTTCTATTGACTATGGCAAAATGTGCAAGTCTCAGGAGTATTGGCACAGAGGACCTTAGAGAAGTAGGGTTTGTTACAAGTAGCACAGGAGGTGATGTGACCAAGGTCCTTTTTAGGGCTCGGCTATGACGCGCTGAAAGCGCGTTCTCGCCGATAACTATTGTCGGCGTCTCAGCAGTCTGAGACGCCGAAGGGAGACAAGACCTGGCCACGCGCAGCGTTTCCCCATAGGATAACGTTGTGCGCGCGGCCAGGTCTTGTCTCCACAACATCGCAGGGCAGACAGGATCGCGTTGTGCGCCTCTCTGGAATGCGGGGGGGGTCTGCAGAGGGCCGCGCGGCGAAGCTTGTTTAAAGATTGTCTTTTCCTCCGCATAGCACAATATTTACTGTTGTTTTCACCCGGTTGCTATAGCGCGCTAACGGTAGTGATAGTTGCACACACTGCTGCTGTCTCCAATCGCAACTGTGCCCCCTCCCCCTGTGCCCTCATTCATACAGAAAACATATGGGCTGATGTTCCTTCCAACGGTGCTCGTGCGCAGCGTCCGATACTCACACACAAGCGAACAGAAACCCGTGTGGGGGAGGTTTCTGCCCCCTGCCCCCCCACCTCTATAGCCTGTTGTACTCAAACATACATGTATTCATTCAGGTAAAAGTACACAGAGATCAGGACTAGTGACGGATTAAGTTTCCATATCAGAACTCTGTATGGTGAGCGGATACCTGCATCAGCCAATCAAAATGCTTCTGCGAACAACTCTTTACTGCCTCTTTAAAGTCAATGAGATTGTGAAGCAGGGATATTAATCAGGCATGGGTCGAGGTGAGAGTTATGTTAGTAGCCTTATGGCATTAACGCTGCCGGGCATTAATAGGTGTTAATTGCCCCAGATCATCTTTACATAAAGGTCTTACAGAATTGCAGGATAGGAAATGAATAGTGGTTAGCGTCATCAGTTTCTGTGTTTCTGTTAACGCCCTGCGCAGAGTGCAATAATAATGCACATTCATATGACAACTAATAGTGTGAAGACGTTAGTCTTCTCAGCACTTCCAATCCACAGCTGTGTTTCTGGGGTTTTCAGTTTACAAACTCCCAACACCAAACACGGGTTCTAAAAAGGACAAACCTCTCTGGAGTAAAAGCAAACGTGACGCTGTACCTTAAATTCAAGTTAAAAGTAATAGGTATCAAAATAGTTTGTATCAGGGGCCAACTGGAAACAAATCAATGTTACGTCATAATACTACTACCTCATTTTAAATGTCACATTCAAGGACTCCACGCTCTTTCTCCCCTCCCTCGCCTCCCCAGGCTACTCTACAACAAACAACCACATTTCAAAATTGTTGTGGAAAGGGCACGGTCTGAATGTGGGAGCTTAGGTGGAAATCAGGCCATAAAGTATATGTCAAAAAGCAGGAGAAGGTCACATCTGTTTGAAATACACAGACGGATTCACTGGTTAACACGACCAATAAACCCGCAGACTCCAGCATGGATTGAGAAGAGCAGCCACAGATAACCCAGGGTTATCAGTACAAGGCACCGCTCACCTCCGGTCAGACTAGGAGACCAGGCGCTGCACAAGGAGGGCCCGGCGAGCAGGCATTTTCAGGGGCCATCTTGCATAGGCCTTATGGGAACTGCAGAGGTATCCAGGTCTAGAACATTATGGTACCCACCCTTATGACGCACATGCCTTCTTGCTGGCCGCTGAACTAGAGCATAAACTAGTTCATTCATAAAGCATCCTACCACGCAACACCAGACCATTCACAAAGAACCCAGACATTCCACACCGGACCAGTCAAAATGAACCCAGCCATGCAACACTAGTAGATTTAAAACGAATTCAGACATGCAACACCAGTACATTCAAAACAAATCCAGCCACACAACACAAGTCCATTCAAAACGAATCCAGCCATGCAGCACCAGTACATTCAAAACGAATCCAGCCATGCAACGCCAGTCCATTCAAAACAAATCCAGCCATGCAACACCAGTCCATTCAAAACTATTCCAGCCACGTGACGCCAGTCCATTCAAAACTAATCCAGCCACGTGACACCAGTCCATTTAAAACTAATTCAGCCACGTGACGCCAGTCCATTAAAAACTAATCCAGCCACGTGACGCCAGTCTATTCAAAACTAATCCCGCCACGTGACACCAGTCCATTTAAAACTAATCCAGCCATGTGACGCCAGTCCATTCAAAACTAATCCAGCCACGTGACCCCAGTCCATTCAAAACTAATCCAGCCACGTGACACCAGTCCATTCAAAACTAATCCAGCCACGCAACACCTGTTCCTCGATATGTGCCTCGAGGCGCCATACACCAGAGCTGTGCACGATGCATGGTCCTTTCAAACCTGGACACAGTTTCTTGCCCGAACTCCCAGCAGTTCTTGGCAGCTTCGGGCATGTCTGGAAGAACAGGTTGGCGGCGCCAACACACAGCGGTATTGCGATATGAATACAGTGTGTGAAAAGCGCAACACACAATGGGAAGGCCTGTCCCGACTATCGCACATTGTTTCAGTATTTCACCCTTCTGTTTTTAACGACAGGCTGCTCTGGCCCGCATTGTCGCAGCCACCCTGCAGGGTCAATGCAATAGGTCTCATCTTTATTACACTTAAAGCAATTCTGTTTGTAAACAGGTGGCTTTTTAGCTTTACTTTTATTACTGTTTGTAAAACTTTCATGTACATAACATGCATATATATGCATATGTATGTGTGTATATATATATACACATACAGATATAAACATATATAAACATCTGCATATCTATATAAATACCAATATTAATGCATCCATACATATACATACATATGCATGGTATGTACATAAATGTTAAAAACACACTAATAAAAGCAAAGCTAAAAGCTACCTAATTACAAACAGAATTGCTTAAGCTTCACTAAAGCCGAGACCGTTGCATTGCAAATGCTTGTTTATTCTGCCTGGGTGAAAGATGCGGTGAAAAAAGCTAAAAATGAGTTGCAAAAGGAGGGGATTAGATTGGTAAAAAAGGAGGAAATACAGGGACAGTATTTCCTGACGAACCATGCTAGCCTAGGGTTAAGTCAGATAAGGTTAATTAACTCAAATTGGAATAAAAAGGAGGATCTTGCAATAACCATAACTGACAGCGAATTTGCACGAAATGAAAAAGATATATTTGCCGGAAATAGGTATAACGCCTTAGCATCCCCAGAATTTAGGGAGTATGATGAGGACTGATTTCTGAGTGAAATCGACCAGGAGCATGGGTCGTCACACAGCCTATCAATCCTATCATGGAATATGAATGGTTATAAGAAAATATCGGCACAGGTTGAGTTTGATCAAATTATAAAGAGTAACGGTATTTTGTGCCTACAGGAGACATGGCTGTGTGACGATACCCTAGAAACCTTAGTTACAGAAGGATTCGCACAACACTCCAAAGCAGCAAAGAAAAATAACCTGGGGAGGCCATCGAGGGGTCAACTAACGCTGATCTCCTCACAGTCAGGAAAATTGAAAAGTTAAAACTATTTTGTGAGTGGGCATTAGGCTGCAGGATTCTACTGCAGAAGATAGATCCCCGTTATGATGGAATATGCATCATAAATGTATATATACAGAAGGGAAAGGATCACGAATATAAGGTGAACTTGGGAAAATTGAAAGAAGATTTAGAATCTGTCAGTGTTAAGTATCAGAAGGACATAGTATTGGTGGTAGGTGATTTCAATCATAGATTAGATCCCCGAAGGGTGGATAGCTGGTACAAAGAACTGTTAGAATCTAATAATATTGAAGTAACCATCTTTCCAATAGGTGAGATCTCACCTCAGGAGGAGACTTTTACCCAGTTAATGGGGTCACTGGGCATGGTATGTGCAAATGCGAGACTGCAGCTAGATCGGCCAGCGGGCGGACTTTTGTGAGGGGCCAGCAACTCTGACTAATAGATTATGTGTTCTGCCAGGCCTGGTGCTTTGATTTAATTAAAAACTTTGAGGTGATGAAAATGACAGGTAGTGACCACTTTCCATTGAGGGTAGAACTACACATACCAAGAAGTAAAAATAGAGAAAGGGCTCTGCAGGTACACGTGGACTATCCAAAACGGTTAACAACTTGTATGACGGATGAACATATTAAAAAGTTAAAGCTAATCCAGCAGACAATCTCAACTGAAGAAATTCAACTTGAAGTTGGAATCTATTAATTTGAATATACCATATGTAAGCTGGTGGACTCCCTAAAGAAGAAATTTAAGATAAAAAAGTCAGGGCTGGGTAGCCACGTTGCTAATAAAAATAGGATGACCTGGTTTGACGAAGATTGCAGGGTAGCCAAGGCACAGATAAGACAGAAGGAGGGAAGATTAAGGGCCATGTTTAAGGTGACCTATATCAGGCACTCCAGCAACTAAAGTTAAAATATAAAACATTAATTCGGAACAAAAAAAGAATGTATGAAGATAAGTGTTGGACAAATATGTTGGAGGTAATTGAAACTAGAGATGTGAGAGGTTTTTGGAAATTAGTCCAAGAAAGTGTGGGTAGGAAAACAGGTTCCTTCGACTGTATGGTCCCCGAAGATGACTGGGTGGGCTACCTGGGAGAAATCTATGGGAAATGGCCAACACAAGAAGCGCCAAGGACCCAAGATTGGCCACGGGTGAGGGATGACATAAAGGAATACTTTACCCCAAGATATATTTAAAAAGTCATAGCTAGCTTGAATCTTACCTGTGCTGCAGGCCCAGATAACCTTCCAGCAGTGATAATTAAAACGAGACCTGAATGGTGGGCTGAGCTTTTTGCAAAGATGTTCCTAGTAATCTTAGAAATGGGAATTGTACCAGAAAGTTGGAAGGGTGCAATTATAAGGCCAATACATAAAAAGGGTGATCATAAAATACCAAAAAATTATAGGTTGATAAACCTCCTAGATAATGGGGAAAAAGTCTTTGCAAAAGCCATACTGAATTTATTAAAAGACTGGGCAGAGGAAAACCAGATTATCCCCCGGGAACAGGGGGGGTTTAACGCTGGCCATTCCACAATTGACCATTGGTTTGCTCTTTGGGCCATAGCACGGAAGTCGATGGAAATACGGGGAAGTTTATTTTGTTGTTTTGTAGACTTTCGCGCAGCCTTTGATCTGGTGGATCGAGAGCTGTTGTAGGAAGCCCTAACTAGATATGGAATTTCAAATGATCTGCTACGCCTGATCCAAAAGCTCCACACTAAAAATTGGGCCCAGATAATTTTAGATATAGATAGTAGCCTATCTGGGTAAATAGAGATTGGAAATGGGCTGCGGCAGGGAGGTGCATTGGCTCCCCTGCTGTTTTCCTTGTTCTTAGCAGACTTGCCATTGACTTTGGGGAATGCCATTGGGGCGAGCCCGAAACTAAATGGCAAGCAGTTTGCATGTTTACTTTATGCCGACGATCTGGTGATCGTGGACCGGACAAGAGGTTGGCCTGCAAAGGAAACTGAATATATATTAAAGGCTATTGTTCCAGGAAAAAACTTGTGATTAATATGGATAATACCAAAACCTTGAGCTTTGGCTGGGTTCTCATGGTGGATAGGGTCAGAGAAAGTGGAATTGGTTACTGAATACAGATACTTGGTTCTATGGTTCGAGAAAAGTTTGAAATGGAACACTCACCTAGAGGCGTCAAAACTAAGAACCTCTGCATCGATTAGCGGCCTGAAATTGTTTAATAAAGCCTATGGCACAATGTCAGATAGACCAGTGCTAAAAGCAAATTCGGCTATTGTACCCCCGCAATTTCTGTATGGCATAGAACTGTTATATTGAAGCGGCAAGGAAGACTGGGATGTCGAGGAAGGTAAAAACTTAAAAAAGTTATTTACACTTCCATTGTCAGCAATGGTCCAGGCTGTAAGACTGGAACTAGAATTGACTTCATGGGGTATTCTAGCGGGTATGGCCCTACTTCGCTTCTGGCAACACCTCGGAGTAGGCGTAAACACCAAAATATCTCAATGGTGTAAAACTGAAATACAGAATAGCGAACTAAAATGGGCAAGAGAGATTAGGGTGATTATGACAAAGCTATGCCATAAGATGGAGATTAATGTGTACCCCACTATTTCTGTGGTTAACATTGATAAGAAGATACTTAGGTCGTTGGGGAAGGAAATATCTCATGCACAGGACCAAAATTATCTTGCAAATAAAACCTCAGTTTGTTTTATGACTGCTGCATGGAAAAATTATCAATGCTTCCCCTACATTGATAGGTTACCGGATTGCCGATTACGAAATGACGTTTTGAGGGTAAAAATTGGGGTAAACCCTTGTTATATAAACAAATCGGTAAAATGTGCAATGATTGATAAGACGGGAAGATGCATCTATTCCTTGGGCACCCAATGTGATCTGCTACATATTTTAATTGATTGTCAGAAGTTCCTGGATTTACGAATTATGTTCTTAAAACCAATATTTAAGAAATATGAGGTTAAAACAAGGGCCCAGGCTGTGACCCTGATGACTGAAATGATCCATCTAGCTAATCCCGTTGCTATGGGGAAATTTATGCAGAGAGTGAAGGCATTTTTTTATACCTTTTAAGGAGTTTTAGCAAATAGTTTACCCGCATTTTAGGTAACAGTGGGTTTTTAGATTGAACATGTTTTTAGGATGTATTTATGCGTGTTTAATGAAATGCTCTTTTAGCTGTATTTTTTTTTACTAAGATATGTATTGTTTGTGGACCAATGGTCCGAATAAATGTGAATTTACTACTAAGTAGGCTAAAGGGGGTCTCTAAGGCCTGCAGCATGTATTGTACTAACCTAAGAGACCCCTCAGCACCAACATGCAAACTGTCATTTCAGGCTGCATGTCATGGTGCAGAGAAAGTGAAGACATGACATGTCACATCTCCTGTGTGCCATGCCTGCAGACACTGCATGCAGTATAGGTAAATCACCCCTACAGCATTCCTTTTAGCCCTAAGGCAGGGTGCACTATACTACATGTGTGGACAAATCTGCATGAGCAGACTTGCCCCTGTAACGTCTAAATCGATTTTTAGAAATTGCAAGTGGACATGAAAGCCAATTTGAGTGCATGTGCTGGACACTGATAGCATAGGTTCACTAGCTACATGATGGCTTCACTGAAACTGCAACGTTCCATGCTCAAACTATGGTAAAACAAGCACCTTTTTGAGAGGTTTTGTGAAAATTCGTCAAACTGCACCAAAGTTATTAACGAAACAACAAAAGGCATTTCCTATCGAAACTCTGACCTAAATATAACTATAGTAGTTATAGTTAGGTATGAGTTTCCATAGGATTGGTATATTTTGCTAATAACTTTGGCACAGTTCAAAGAAACTTCACAAAGCTTTAAAAAAAGAGTTCATTCACCTTCTTTGGGGTGATCTGTGAAGTGGGGGCCAAGTTAAGGGGGTCCCCAAACATGTTTTCCCATACAAATTCTAATTGGAATTTTAAGAAGCAATACAGTCTAACCAGCTGAGCACTATTAAACTAAATGTTGCAGAAAGCTAGATCTTTACTCAGAATGCATGTTTTGACATATGGTGTGAATCTGTTCATCCTTTTTTGAGAAATTAAGGTTAAAAATATAGTCATATGAAAGTTAGTGTTTAGTTTCAGGGTTGAGGGGAGTGAATTACATAGAGTGGGGCCTTTGTAGGAAAGAGCACGACCTCCCTGTCTAGATTTTTTAACCCTTGGGACCTGGAGCAGTTGCTGACTGCTAGAACGCAGAATGCATCCAGGACTATAAGGGTTACATTTTTCTTTCAGATATTTAGGTCCAGTACCAAACAGACATTTGTGTATTGTGCAGCAGATTTTAAATTTTACACGCTGCCAGACCGGCAGCCAGTGAAGTTTGTCCAGGAGAGGACGTGAAGCTGTCCTAGGCTGGGCATTGAGAACAAGTCTCGCTGCGGTGTTCTGGACTACTTGTAGTCTTTGCAGTTGTTCCTCATTGGACGAAATGAACAGGCCATTGCAGTAATCTAGCCTACTAATTACCAACGTCTGGACAAGTGTTTTCCTATAGATGTCTGATAGGAATGGAAAGACACGTCGTAGCAGTCCGATGACACGAAAACAAGATCCTGCTACTTGATTTGTGTGTTGTTTAAACAAAAGTGCCTTATCAAGCCGCACAACGAGATTTTTTACGGTCTGTTTGGGACTCGGTACTGGTCCCAGATCCGGGGGCCACCATTCTGGAGACCACAAAAGGGTGGCCTCTCCGAACAGCATGACCTCCATCTTGCCTACATTGCACTGGAGGCAATTTAATGCCATCCAGTCCGATACTGCCCTCATTCCGTCCGCAAAAGATTTTTGTATTGCGGGCGTGAGGGTCCGAAAGGGGAACAAAAGCTGAGTGTCGTCAGCATACGACACTGGGGTGAACCCATGTGCTCCTACGATGTCTGCCAAGGGGGCCAAATACACATTAAACAGTGTAGGGCTTAGGCATGAGCCCTGTGGCACTCCCTTTGAAGTTATGGATTAGAATTTAGATTTTCCTAAGGGCCTTTGTGGATCAATCCTGAAACATTCAAATCCCTATTAGCAAAAATGAAAAGAGAGAAGAGTACTTTCTATTTGCAATAATTGAACATGGGTTTTCCCTACATTTTCAAGTTTTACACTCCTTTTAGAATGTTTAGTGGTCAGTTAAAAAGGTTAAAAGGTGTGCTATAGGAGTAACACTTTATATGCTTCACAATGCCTTTCGTTAATAGGCCCCTCTGTTGTTACTGTGATGGAAAATGCTTTCATGTATGTTATGATATAACACTCTTTTGATACCTTTCTAGTACCTTCATTTTCTGAATTTCTTCAAACAATGATTGAAATTGGCTGATTTGTCACTGGTGTGTCTCCGGGGTGTCTCTTCCAAAATGACCACCACCCTGGCAAATAACTATGGTGGATTTGGAATGCTGACTTAGCAGATGTTGTTGGGCTACCACGAAAGAAGAGAGGGAAATCCAAAGACTGTCCAAACCTCTTTCAAAGGGCCAAGGGGCAAGCAGGAATTGCTGTTTAAGGCATTTTACTCCTGATGTCCCGGGGCCCAGCCTACCATGGGCACTGAGCAGCTGAGCTAAGTACCCCTTCAGCAATTTTATTCTCAGCGGTAGCGTGGAATAAGCAGTCAAAGGCTTCTCAGTCAGAAGGGAGGTTTAAGGTAAGCAAAGACTCACAACTCAAAATACATACAACAACCCATCAATGTTTTTCCAGTCAAATATTTTCTTTTATGTAAAAAGAAGTATTTATCTACTACTACTAACACATAGTACAACACACTGCAAATAATACACACAGCCTTCTTGAGGCAAGCTCACTAGCATTACCCGGGTCATCTTTCCAGTTCCACTTCCCTGTTTATGGCTAATGGTTATTCCCCAATATGGAAATAACAAGGACCCCCTGTGAAGGTAAATACAGTTCCTAGGACAGGGAAAACAATTATGTGTATAACCCTAGGCATTCAATAACAACATGAAGGAAAAATGAGATCACAATAAGGGAGAACAAACAAGGCAAAAAATTCATTAAAAATTAACTTATTTTTAATCTACACAAGCATATAAAAAACAATTCATATCATACAAATGTAATCAAACTCGATAATACATAATTGGTCATATAAAAATTCAAACACAGTTTTAAACAAAACAATAAATCTAAAATCAACTGGTGGCATTAATAGGTCTCTACGCGCGTTTCGGCGTCAAACAAAACGCCTTCTTCAGGAGCCACGAATAATTTTAAAATAGCTTATAGATGTTGCCTTTCCTGACCAAACAAAGATATGTTGACAGGTAAACTCTATACGGTGTAATTGCGTTGTCTTGATACAACTATTGCAACCTGCACCAATTAAAAACTCTGACACCCGTTTCTACACAAATTAGTGTTCAATAACAGCTTCAAAAACGGGTATGTTTGATTACATTTGTATGATATGAATTGTTTTTTATATGCTTGTTTTGCCTTGTTTGTTCTCCCTTATTGTGATCTCATTTTTCCTTCATGTTGTTATTGAATGCCTAGGGTTATACACATAATGGTTATTCCCCATACATGTGTGGCGACATCCAAGCTAGGTCCTGCTAAGGTGTTCAAGTCTCAGAAGTTCTGTGGGGGCTCTTTAGTAAGATCCCCAAGCCCCTGTGCTAGAGCACGCCAATTCAGGGCAAGTTCCACAAGGAATCTCAGCCCATTTGCCAAGCATACACCAATTTACAGTGTGGCAGTTCAGAATACTTGGGTGCCCCTCAACAGCTCGGCTGTGTTCAGATGGCAAAATGATGTGCTGGTGGCAGCCGCTGTCCTCAGCCCTGTGATAATTCTCTCCTGAGATCTGGGGGCAGGTCTCCTACGTTCCCAAATGAGGCAGTTTAAGTTGCTGCTCTCACTCTCCATTTGTTTGCTGTAACACTCAGGATCCATGGGTCATGGGCCACTTTGTCTTCTTAGCTGCATGTGGATTCAGGGCAAGGGCCATCCTCCTCCTTCACAGCACTTTCTTTCAGGTAGAGTCACAGCAGTACATGCACACAATGGCCCTTACACTTCACCTTGGCCCCTAACTGGCATATGAGGGTCGCCGGTGGCATGAACAAGATTACAGCCCTTTTTAGTTCTTGCTGCTGTATCGGGCCCTCTCTCTTGGTCCAGCACCAAAGGTGATAACCCTTATTCTTCATCATAGCTCCCTCTTGGCAAGGAGGTTGTAGACTTTGGTGCACAGGGCGGCATTCCATTAGGTGTGGTGGTCCCAATGACCCAGAATTATTCTGACTCCACTTCCGGGGTTCATGTAATGGGATCCCTACTGGACTTTGCTTCCTCTAAGCAAGCCTCTTCACCTCACAGGGCCCACATGTCTCGTGCCATGCAGTAGGTGGTGCTACAAACTCCAGGTGAGTGTTCTTGGTTTTCCTGAGTGATGTTGCTTCACCCATCATAGGAGACTGGCAGACCCTTAGTTCCACGTCCTGGTCACAGCAGGCAGAATGTGTGCTGAGCTACTCCACACTGATGTACAGCTTCAGTTTGACAATTTTAGTTTCTCAAGTTCCCCTTTTCCTAATCCAATTCCAGGCACACTTGTGATTTAGTGTCTCTGTATTGGAAGTTCATGTTCTGGGGACTTCTCACTGTGAAATGTCTGCTATTTTAGATAACCCCAAGCACTTCTCAGTGACAGTGACTAGAGGTTTGCTTCTGGGTGTAAGTATCAGTGATATGTGCTTCAGAAGGTTGCAAAAGGGACCCTGTCCTAATCTTTATGATTCTCTTTTCAGTCCCATCTCCTTTCTCAGATATGCCCAAGACCATGAAATGAAAAGCCTGGCTTTTCCTTCCTCCGTTGTGCATCCAACCCAGGTCTCAGGATTGCATCAATCTACAAATCTGTCTGAGGGAAACCTCCACCTCTCCCTGCTCCTCCAGCAAGCCCTGTGTCTCCCTAAATGGAGTGCAGTGTCTTCCATGTTTTGTGCACAAGCACATACATACCTCCCGACTCACACGCATTCAAATGGGAGCAGTTGCCAATGTACTGTACCTCTTCCCAGGCAAATACATACATCCTAACGTGCTCCTGCAACATCACACGCTATAGCCAATGTGATGTACCCTTACACAGACACATACACTTAGCTGCTTATACTATTTTTCCCACACTGTACCATTACTCAGACACAGGCACAACATTGTGCACACATGCAACTGCTTGCCCTTTTTTGCCTGCACCATACCATCTCTCAGGCACACGTACATCCTCGAACTGCACACAGCCCAATGCAGGCCAAGGGTTGGGTTAAGCACACAGCAGCACAACTTTACTAGGATGAGCCAAGAGGCACTACTCTGATAAGACAGGTAAAATGGGTCTATTCACTCTACTGAACACTAACAATAGAGTATGCTTCCACCACTGTGCTTGTGTAACATACTCTAGGTGAAGGTAGTAGCCTTACTCCTCCTCAGGGTAAAGCTTAGGCTGACCCTTCCGGTCTAAGCAGATAATAGTCCATGAGACAGGCCTAGGTCATAATGCACACACATGATCCATATTTGCTCATGACCAAAAATTATTTCCAAGGATCCAGATATCACCACAGCTGGGACACTCTGGGCACTTTTCAATGCCCCACAAAGAACATATCTAAACCAGGCTATTAGCCTGGGGATGATATACTTACAATCTTTTTGTGACGGATTGTACTATTAAATGAACAAATATTTCGCTGGTGAACTCTACGAAGTAGGACCATGTGCATCAAGGTTAGTGACTAAATCAAAGACATGCTGCTTGCTTCACCACAGTCTGCAAAACATATATTATTAACGTCACAGAAACTATAATGTTTGTTGTCCTTTTATCTTTTTACCTTGAGATTTCAAGGGACATTTCAAATGCTATGGTGTGCAGCAGTCAACACTGACTGGCAAATAGGGCCTGTTCAAACGGCATCAACAGCCTATTTTCACCTGAGTTAAAACGAAAATTGGGCTACACAAAACAATAATGAATGCATATCACCAACACTTTCATTAGTCACATTGTAGTGCAAAATATCCTTTGTGCTTGGACTTTCTAGTTCTCTGAAATCCGACTGATAGCCTGAGTACATTTATAAATCATCATATGAAATTAAATGCCTCTGGTTCCTGATAAATTGTCAAATATAAGCCAATCAAACCCTCGTTCTCATTAGAAACCAATAGTAGTATAGATATAGTTAGAGCAAAATAAATAGTATGGGGATCTAAAAGTTCACTAGCTGCATTTTAATACTAAGAACATTGACAGAAATATATTGAACTATTTGTTTATATCTCAGAGCACAATTCTTTCAAAACAAATATACACTTCTACTAACCATCTAAGGGATCAGGCATTGCTTAATCACATCAGTAAACCTTTCATACCTCATTTTGTAACAATGTCACAACATAGATAGATGCGGTGTGCACCATGTAGAATTACCTGTCTGTCCAGGTGAAAGATTGACATTGAAAACTCTTGCAGTAAACAAACATTCCATGCGGACAAATTCCGTTCATCCTACAGGACCTAGAGACCAGATATCACATAATGATTAAGCATTTGAGATGATGGAAATCTTAGCTGGTAGTTCTCTCAGTGGGCTTTGTTATGGTAGATCACAGGCTTTCTATCTATATCCTATCCATCAAAAAGGATTTAAGCAGGATGTTCCTGGACTTCCATTGCAGACCTCACTTTCTGAAGATTTAAAAGGGGGACTCCCATTGACCCTGGCTTGATCAATTCCTATCATGGGCACTAGACTCAACCACATAAGTGGGGTCCCTGTTTTATTGAGGCACACGGGGAACGTTGGATGGTAGGAATTTTGTGGATCAATGCCGAATCTGGAAGCTTAGGTCACTGAAATGTAATTAAAATGTGCAATTTTAGGCAGAGGTTCAGGTTTGAAGGGCATTTTAGGTGAGAAACCAGTGTGGGATCAACACAAGACACACCACCCAGTCTAGTTTTCCAAAATGTCAAGGTTTGGTAGGTTTCCCTGGGCAGCCATCCAGCCAGGGACAAAATCTGTCAATACCACTTCTGCTGATTTTTCCATGTTTTATTTTGGGGCCTTTTGTGTTACGGGTGTAAGGGTGAGCTGCACATGTGGTACCGTTTTATCGGGACAAGTGTGAGAATGCTGAATGGCAGGAAATTTGTAAGTCCCCAAAGATTCTGGAACTTTCCTTCACAGAAATATGAGGGAAATGCATGATTTTAGGAACCGTTTGAGAGAGAACATGGTCCAGAATAGTGTAACCATTCACCATGACAAGTAGGAGGAAATTTAGATTTGCTCCTACTCTCCATATGTCAATATTACAGCCAAAAGATCAGTATTTCCTCTTGCTTACCATGGGGTTGGGGCTCTGCCCCACACCTGGAGGGCTGAAAGACTGTTCAGGTTTCCGGGTTGGAGAATAAGCCTAACTCAACGGTGGTCCATCCACATACCATATGTTTTTCCTACAGCAAAAGCATATATCACTGGTGTCTAATTGTCTCTCTGGTCCCACTAGGGGTAGAGGGCAGATTGGTGGTCAACACCTGCATTTACTGTCTGGGGGTGGCGGAGCACAGGCCAATTTCCGGGAGGGCATTCTCCCTCAAAAAATACTGTACTCTTAAAAAAAAACAATGGTGTCTAGTGGACTTTTCTGCCCCCATGGGAGGGGGGGACAGAGTAGCGTAACTACCCCTTCAATCCTCTGGGAGTCACAGAAAAGCTAAGCGAGACCAGGATGGGAGGATCACAGGTCCATGCCCAAGGGGGCCGCTCTTCTTCTAAAAAATACTAGAATCTAAAAAAAAAAACTGGTTTCTACAGAGTTTTCTGCCCGGGGGGTGGCAGATTTGGGGGGAACACCCTTCATCAAGAGGGAAACACTGCCTAGGAGGCCACCTGCAGGCAGGTTAATGCTTTTTAGCCCACTGGAGCTTTAGGCAGGAAAGGTCTACCTTCCTAAACATTACTTTCGCTGTATATTTATATAAATCCAACATTCCCCATTGAATTTGTTGTTTAATATATATTGAAAATAGTGATTAAATGGACTCTGTAGTGATAGAGCGCGCGAGGTCACCCAGCCAATAATTTCGCCGTTTCCGGCTTCGGGCCCATATACTTTCAATTCACACTATTCATTGACAGGGTGACTTCACGGGCTGCTACCAATTTGTGTGAATTTCCTACTGATATTACTCAGTGTACCCGACTTACCATCCACCGACACGGGTACCTATGACCTCAACGGATCAGGGAGCTAGCTGTAAAAGGAAAGGCAGCAAAATACCAACTCAAATGACATTCAATACTGTTGTAAAATGACCACGGACAACTGGAAGTTTTAAAAGCTGTATCTAAAGTTCGTTTTCATCAAGCATCAAGCTTACAAGAATAAGGCAATCAATAACCAAGATAATGAAAAGTACATAACTATAGAGAAATAAAGTCAGGGTAATCATGGAAATTGCTAATATGAGATGCAACAGGAAACGCTATGCATTTAAGGTAAAAATTCTTTAGACAAGTTAAGTAAGGCCGTTCTAGACCATATCAGAAAATGACAAACTGCAATGCAAAATATGATTTCTAAAAGGTAGGGTAACATGGGAACACGTTATGAAACTATGCAATGACTTTACGTTTCAATAGTTGCGGCAAAAGCATGGAAAAATCAACATGTGCAAGATGTCTCTTTATTGAAGCAAAGACAGAAAATTAGAAAGGTGCAAGTTTAAAGAGTTTAGAGCGATATTTACCTAGACTGGTGTGGAAACCAAACCCTGGCCACGGGTCAGTTAAGGACAGGAAAACCCTCAAGGAAGGATACCCCTCAAAGGACAGCAGGTGCAGAATGGACACCCAGGACAGGACAGGATACCCTCAGATTAGGAATCAGGACAGGACCCTCAGGACAGGACAGCAAACCCTCAGGACAGGACCGCTCAGGACAGGACCACACCCGCAGTTTGGAAGCAACGCCTGCGCTCCACCCTCTCTGCAGTTATCGATCAAGACCCCGATTGGGTCAGCGAACTCCCAGCAAAGTGCTTCGCCAGCACTTTAAGGTTCAGTAGAACCTTAGTCTATGGTCAAATTTCAGACAGAGTGCTCCGCAGCGCTCTGTATCTTCAGTCACCTATTGAGTATGATGGGTCAGTGACAGGTCAGCTAAACCAGACAAGTCGGACAATTTCCCTAGGTGAACCCAGGGTAGATATACAGTTTGGGGACGGTGTACCACCCCCCAATGTTGCAAAGTGTCAGAATCCCTCAATTTGGATTGGTCCTAAGGTAGGATTTGGGTAACACACCAATCATAACACACTATTTGGATGCCTAATTTGCATCTCTGGGTACCGCCTAGCAAGATTGGGGTTCCCATGAGAAACCGCAGGGAAATACAATGACAATTTACATTGTTGCAGAGTAGGGACACATGGCTCCATTTTCCTGGGTTTTCAGGTCAGTTCTCAGGAGCATCTTGCCCATCCCTGCCAGCTGGCCAAGTTCCACCAGTCAAGGCTGTCAGTTCCCCAGATAGAGGAGCATGCGCAGAAAGGCCCTCCAAGATGGCATTCAGCTCAGTCAGACCCCCATTCCCCGCGGTACATGAAAAGTAAGCGAGAACAAATTAATATATAGAAATAACATTATGAAAACATATCACAAGGTTTATACTTTTAACTTATCACTAAGAAATATACTTATGCAACCTAAATGTTAGCTACATATAAACAGACACAAGAGCAGTGGCACGAGCAGTACCACGTTGTTGACAAAGCTATGCATTACGCATGCGAATCTATTTCCCTCCAACTCTGCAAACACATCAGGACACGTGAGTGTGACTGACGCATGCGCAGACACTTACTTCCAAGCAGCGGCCATTTTAAAATACTCAAGTTAATTATTTTAGTAAAACACATAGGCAAGCGTCGGGAAACCTCGTTTAAACATAGAATAAACGTTAGTAAGACGTACAATTTATTACTGGATTACACACGGGCGAGGTTCATGAATAAAGCACGTCGCGAATGCGAAGCTTTGCTTCATCAATCCCCTCTTTGATGATATTTACTATCATCACAAAATAAATGGAACCAGATGCCAACTTCTCACACCTTATACATCTCTATCTCTTCCAACAATTTGCTCAACTTTTCTTTCTCATCTTTAGTAGGGTGAGAATTCTTCACCCTTTTGTATATCTTATTATTCATTTCCTCTAATTCAAGCTCATCCACACTTCGTTTCACTCCTCTGGCATTCACTTGATGCTTTCCGGTGTGTTTGCGACATTTGCAACAGGCAAATATGAAAAATAGGATAAGACCTATAATTCCAATTGGCATCAGTATCTTAAACAATAAGCTTTTACCTAAGCTAGCAAACCAATGACCTACATTTGAGAGACCATCTACCAGTCTCTTCCAGGCACTGTCAACCTCGAGTGGTTTGAGTTCCCTTTCCAAATTAGTAATGTTTTTCACATATCTTTTGAGCTGCACACTTTTGTCCGGAATATAAGTGCAACAATGTTGCGCCTTCAACATCCGGCAGACTCCGCCCTCCTTTGCTAATAAGGTATCAAGAGCAAGTCTGTTCTGCAAAACCATTGATCTGATCGCAACCATTTCGGTATTGACCAGCAGAAATCCATGAGCTGTGTCAGTAGACAACGCATCCACTATAGTGGACAATTTACAAATTCTGTGAGTGTTCAGAACCACTCCCACTCCAGGTATCAGTGCACTGAAAATACTACCCATTATTTCACCTATGCTTTCTCTTTTACTACGCACTAAGCCATTAGTATTTTCACTGCTTCCAGCAACTCCATTCACATGGTATATTTTCGGGAAGACAATGCCAAAATAGCAACTTCCATACCAGTGATCCGGCAATTTGAAATAAGCCTTGTCCCCACAAATATAATAAATTCCAGGAAACACAGGCTCTGACCCATTTTTGAAACCCCAACCTCCAATTACCTTGTAATTATGTTCGCATTCACTGGAACCAATGAAAATGTTATTATAATAGCTAGTCTTCTCGCGGTGAAGACATAGCTTGCCTTTCTTTTCAAAATCCAGCAACAGAGCAGGACCCGCCCCACCAGTTGAGGTGCCTTCCATGTTCTCTGCCCACCTTGGTCTTTTCTGACTTTCGTCATTTGCTTTCTTTTGTATTTTAATTCTCCTTTTCTCTGCCATGTTCAGGAACATCTTTTCCTGCTCACGCAAAGAACAAGTCAAGTTATCTCTGTGTGCGTCACCTATGTCAATATCACCAATAGTCAGAAAGTAGTCTCCCATGTATCGTATTACGTTGCTTTTTGTATGTACAGGATTCAAGTTCCCACGTATAGGAAGCTCAGAAAAGATCACGTCATTATTAGAGTAATAGTACTGTAACGGTCCTCTTTTGTAAAATAAACTAGCTAAAATGCTACAGGAGATTCCATATGTCAGCGGCAAGTGATGGTATGTCACGCCTTCAGCTACAGAAGTAGGTAGCTTCATGCAGACATAGCAATCTTCAATTTCCATAGTCTCTACGTAGTGTATTAACAAGTTTGCGAAAACATTTAAGTGTGTCCTGTTCTTAACTCCATGATAATGTAGTTCTCCCTCATCTGATGCTTCTAAGTCTTGTTTTGTTTGTCTCAGTGCTCTCTCA
Organism: Lissotriton helveticus; assembly: GCF_964261635.1. Lineage (NCBI taxonomy): Eukaryota > Metazoa > Chordata > Amphibia > Caudata > Salamandridae > Lissotriton > Lissotriton helveticus. The sequence goes on along the minus strand of NC_136063.1, from coordinate 240,197,635 downwards.
TGTCTGGCTACACTCTGTGTTGTCAGCTCCTCACTGTCAGTATTTACAATTTCAGTAGGGACAATATTAGTATTTTTGCTTACAGCAAAGGGAATGAAAATTGTTAGTCCTATCCAGAGTAATATCAGTATAACTATACTACATACACATACCTTGCAGCATGTTTTGCAACGACTGCAACTAGGTCTACCATTCACGTTTGAATCAGACATTTTGGCTCAGAAGAAGTTTCTCGACCCCTCTTTGTGTCTTTACACCAGTAGCTTACTTTGTGCAAATTCACGGTGGCTCGTCTTCTTCTTCGGCAGAGTACTCAGGGACGGGTTCTCCGTCGCTCTCGTCAGTTAGATCAAGATCTTCAAATTCTTCCAACACAAGTGTCCATTCAGGTGACTTGTACTTTTTGTTTTGTCTTTTGATTCGATCACTCCTTCTCTTGGAAGTATCTTCTGGCTGTTCTGCTATGCGAGCACTTCTCCTTTCTTCTGCACGTTTTTCCTCTACTGTTTTTATTCTCAGTCTCAATTTCTTTATGTATCCAGGCTCAATGTGCTTTCTTTTCTTGAGTCTTTTAGTTGGTACTTGGACTTCGTTTTCTTCTCTTGCCCTTTTGTTTTCATTAGTTTGTGGCAATTCTGTTTCAGTTTCTTCCTTTTCTATCTGACTATTTCCAGGGCTAGCATCTATTTCTTCTGCCTGGTTACTAATCTGGCCTTGTTCAGGAGAATTTTGTTTTTGCTTTTCAAATGTCTCTGTTTCTGTTTCCTGAACACGTTCTTCTAATCCTATCTGATCCTGTTCAAGCACTTCGATCTCTGGACTTTCTTCTGCTCGAACTATTACGCTATGTCTAGTCTGTCCCTTCCCGATATCAGGAGTCAGTGGAGGAGTATCAATCACTTGCTCTGTATCCTTCACTTGTTCTGTATCAATCACTTGTTCTGTATCAATCACTTGTTCTGTATCAATCACTTGTTCTGTCCCTGTCTGACCTTCTCCTTCCTCAGTTTTGATGTGAATCTCAAGATTCTGAGGTTCTTCGCCTGTGCCTTGCTTTTCCTCTCTAGTCCACTCTCTACCTTCCCAAAGTCGCTCACTTGTTCGAATGGGGTCTTCAGTGAGATCAATCAATGGAATCCACTCCTCTGGCCATATGCTCGGCAGCTCGTCTTCAGCTACTTCTGGCTCAGCTTCTTGGACCCCTTCAGCAGGCTGGACTCTTGGTAGTTCGTTTTCAACTATTCTTGGGCCAACGTCTGCTGATTCTGCAGCTCGACTGGTACTGGGCTGTACGTCGTCAGCTACTTCTGGTCTGGCTCCTGCAGAGTCCTCCGCTGGACGCCCTTCTTCTTCAGGCTCTCCGTCTGGTAATACCTTCTGGGTGTGGCTGGCGTGTATCCAATGTGGAACCCCTGCACACTTTACTGCTGTGGTTGTTACCAGGATCACCTGACGCTTCTCTCCCCACCTTGGCTCCAGGCAGCTCTTCCGAGTATGCTTCTTTATCTTGACCCAGTCCCCCGGGACCAGTTTGTGGAGAGGAGTCGTTGGATTGAGGATGGCGTCTTCTCCGATCTGGCGAGAGATAGAACGCACTTGGTCACCCAATCTCTTGCAGTATTCAAGCACCAAATCATCAGTAATACTCAACAGTTTGCTTCCTGGCACCCATGCTTGTCTCATCACTCTTCCCATAATGAATTCATGGGGACTTAGGCCTGTCTTGCGGTCAGGAACACTTCTGAGTCCCATCAAGACCAGGGGCAGGGCCTTCACCCAGGTCATTTTAGTTGCATCACACAGTTTTGCTAGTCTGTTTTTGATAGTTCCATTTACTTGTTCCACTATTCCAGAAGCCTCTGGACGGTATGCACAGTGAAGCTTTTGTGAGATTCCAAAGGCCTTACAGAGTTCGTCGATCACTTCATTCTGAAAATGTCGGCCTCTATCTGATTCAATAGTGACTGGAACCCCGAACCTAGGTATCAGTTCCTTCAGTAAACACTTAGCTACTGTCATTGCGTCATTTTGGGGAGTAGGGAAGGCTTCCACCCACTTTGAAAATAAACAGACCATGACAAGGACATATCACTTCCCTTCACAACGGGGCATGGTGATGAAATCAACCTGTATTCTCACAAAGGGACCCCCGGACCTCCCAATTTTTCCCAGTTCCACCATAGTTTTCTTCCCTGCGTTCATCCTTTGACATGGCAGGCACCTCTGGCAGAGGGACTCTGCTACTTTCCTGAACTTTTTACTGTACCAAGTCTGTTGGAACACTAGAATCATGGCGTCCCTACCAATGTGTGATCCTTCATGTATCAATCTCGCCATTGTGCTAAGTAAGTGTCTAGGTAACACAGGCATACCAGTTGGACCTAAGATGACACCATCCACACGTCTTGGTCTACACCCATCTTCCTTCCACTTCTCTCTCTCTTGCCAAGGTGCCGCCTGCTGCCACTCTTTCACTTCATCCCATGTAGGCACTTCTTCAAACACCTGAAGTTGGCAGCTGGTTCCTGGCCCCCCTCGTTTTGGATTTACGATATACCGATCTCTGGCGCACCATTGGGCCACTCGATCAGCAAAATCATTTCCCAGTGATACAGTGTCCATGTCCTTCTTATGAGCGACACACTTTACCACTGCCAGTTCCTTTGGTAACTGGATTGCCTCTAAAAGGTCTTGAACAACTTTTCTATTTCGAATAGGGGTAACCGATGAAGTCAGGAACTCCCTCTGTAGCCATAACTGGCCAAAGTCATGCACAACCCCATAACAGTACTGACTGTCAGTATACACTGTTATGCGTAAGTTTTTCCCAATTTTGCAAGCTTTTATCATAGCAATCAATTCGGCTACTTGTGCAGACTTTACGTCAAATAGATAACCTGCTTCTTCAATTTTGGTTAAGGAGACTACCGCATAGGCAGCACTCAGGCCTCCTTGTTCATGTCTTAGACAAGAACCATCCACAAATAATTCCTTGTCATGCACAGGCAATGGTGTTTCTTTTATATCTGGGCGTGGCTTGGTATTGAATTCTGTTAAATCAATGCAATCATGCTCATCATCCACTCCACCTTCCATATCCATTGGGTCGGGGAGTAAAGTGGCAGGGTTCAAAATACTGCACCTAACAATGTTTACATTTGCAGCACCCACTCGTATTTAGTCAGCCGACTAGGGGTGAGATACTGAGTTTTTGTTCTGGTCAGTAAAATTACCACTCCATGTGGAACATACACAGTTACCGGATGTCCCATGACAATGGACTCACTCTGCTCTAAACTTGCGCAGGTAGCAGCTACTGCTTTCAGACAACCTGGTAATCCAGCAGCCACTGGATCCAGGGTGGCAGAGAAATATGCCACAGGCCTTCTCGTTGTGCCATGATCTTGTGTCAGGACTGACAACGCGCAATTATCGCGAGTGTCACAGAATAGGGCAAACTCTTTGGAATAGTCTGGCATTCCTAATGCAGGGGCTGTACAAAGACAATCTCGCAGTTTGGTGAAGGCTGTTAAGCTTTCATCATCCCATTCTACAATTTCTGGTGTTCCTCTCTTGGTCATTTTTATCAAAGGCCTAGCCAGGACTGCAAATCCCAGAATCCACTGCCTGCAGTATCCTATCACTCCCAGGAACATTCTGATCTCTTTCTGAGTACGGGGTAACTGCATCTTTTGTATTATTCTCACTCTTTCTGATGTCACTTTCCTGACCCCTTTCTCTATCTGGTGCCCCAGATATTTCACTGATTTTGCACAGAACTGTAATTTGTCAGGGGCCACTTTATGTCCTTTCTCACTCAGATGATTCAGGAGGGCAATGGTGTCAATCACACAATCCCTATGACTTTTAGACGCCACCAAGAGGTCGTCTATGTATTGCACTAGGACAGAGTTTCCAGGTAAGACCAAAGTTTCCAAACATTTTTTCAAGATCTGATTAAAGATAGAGGGGCTCTCTGTGTACCCTTGAGGGACCCGGTTCCAGACATACACGTGACCATTGAAGGCAAATGAGAAAAGAAATTTGCTATCTGGATGCAAGGGAATGGAAAAGAATGCATGACACAGGTCTATCACAGTGAACCACTCAGCATCCCATGGAATCTGATACAGAATCACTGCTGGGTTCGGGACAATAGGGCAGCAGGGGACTACTATCTTGTTGACTTTTCGTAGGTCCTGCACTACTCTGTACTTGCCACTAGGCTTCTTGATGCCCATAATCGGTGAGTTACATGGGCTACTCATTACTTCCTGTATGATGTTTCCTTCTAGCAATTTCTGTATTTCCAGAGTGACACCTGCTCTCACTTCTGCATTCATCCTGTAGGGTTTAGTATTGGGGTATACTGCATTGTCCTTGATTGCTATCTGGATGGGGTCCACGTTTTTCATTAACCCTACATCTTTCCCAGTAAAGTCCCATACCTCTGGCTTCACTGCTTCTTGGAGTTCTTTGGGCAAATCCTGCATGGTCATTCGTTTAATTTCTGAGTCAGGTCTGATTAACATTAATTTATAAATGCCGTCTTCATCTGGGGTCTGAATTTCAACACCCTTTGGTGTGCAAAAGATGGTACAGTTCATTTTGCACAGCAAATCACGTCCCAGTAAGTTCACTGGACTGGTGTCGAAAACGACAAATCTATGCATTTCCTTAAAGTTTCCAATTGAGATCTCCATTGGTTTGGTAACAGGAGTACTAATCAATTGATTAGATACACCCACTACTTGGATGGCTTCTCCCGAGAGGGGTAGGTTTGGAACGTCCACTGTTCTCACAGTAGAACGGGTAGCGCCAGTGTCCAACAGAAAAGTGACATCATTTCCGTCAACCTTTCCTTCAATGTATGGTCCGGACTGGTCTACCGGCAAGGAGGCGCCAAGTACGCACTCCTCGTCCTCCCCTCTCAGGCCCCGTCAGTACTGGTCATCACAAAGGAAGGTATCATTCAGTAAATACTGCGAAGTTGCTGCATTTCTGTTCTCATTGCTTTCCCAGACTTCTATCTCATCACCCTCTGTTCCTTTTCCCTTATGTACTTGCTTAGGAGCTCGGGGCACCTGAACCGTTTTTACCTGTGGTTGAGTCTTTCTTGGTCTTTCTTTCTGCGTCTGTGGAGTTAAATCAGGTGTTTTGGGGTTATCGTCAGGCAAATAAGGACACTCGTTACGCCAGTGTCCAATTTCCCCGCACTGGTGACAGGGAAATTTCTTCATAGCCTCCTCCCTGCTCATTTTGGGCCGGGGCTTACCTCCTCCCCCACCCCCAGGACTTTGGTTCTGAGTGTTTTTGACCATATTACTCAACTGTTTTTCCTGCTGTTCTGCGAGCTTCACCTGAGCCCACATGACCTTTTCCTTGAGTGCCTTCTTCTTTTCTGCCATCTCGTCCTCGCAGTACTTTGCGTACCGCAGGACCTCATCTATCTTTTTGGAGTGCCAAAAAATTTTGTTATCTTTTATCCACTGACAAATGTCAGGCCTTAAACCGTTTACGAACCTGTAAATAAAGTGCGTCATATCCTTCATCTCGATGTTATCTATACCACTGTACGTTTTAAACACCTGCAACAGCCTTTCATAATAGGAGTGCACTGTCTCGTCTCTCTCCTGTGTAGTTCTATCTATCCTGGTCCAATCTGTTTCCTTTGCCGGCACCTTATTTTTCAAATGCAGCATTACTTGTTCATATTTTTTCATCACTTCAATCGACGGCTCCCCTGTGTTAGAGTCCCTCGGGTACTCTTCACTAGGCCAGCCTATGGCAATTTTACACTCGGTCCATAGATCTACCGGGACCACAATGTCGAAAAATCCATCCCGGTCTTTCCACAGGCATTTCTGCACCTTTACGAACCTTTCCACTTGCCGGTACCAGTCAACTGGCTTCTCGCGTAATTTCGGGAAATCGTTAGTAAAAGACACAATATCCTGTCTGGACCATGGAACGTGCACATACCTCCCACCTGGCACTTCACGCATGGGGCATAATGTTTCGGGCTTGTCTACTTCTCTCAAAGGGTACTCAGGGGTGGCTTGTCTGGATCGAGCCTCATCTTTCTTTCGTGCCCACCTGCTTCTCCATTTTTCCACGTCTCCCCATCTTTGCAAAACTGCAAGCAACTCTTTAATCTGCAACTTTTTCCCTGACACATTCAAGTTCTCTATATCCTTGTCTGAGAATTCAGCTCTGTAAGGCTTTTGCAAGGGCTTGGATCGGGAAATATCTACTCCCATACTAGCTGCAGTGTCTGTCAGTTTTTCGTGGAGCACCCTGGTACTTCTGGTAAGGCTTTTACACATAAACAGCAACTCTTCTTCAGAGTAGGTATTTAATCTGTCTAATCCCACATTTCCTGCCATTAATTCCTCTATTTCTACCCTCAGTTTGTAGAGGTCTAAAGGTTTCGTCTGCGGAGTCTGTTTCTCTAATTCACGACTCCAATTTTCAATTTCTTCCGGAGTCACCAAGGAAACACTCCTAGTACCTGACGTGGATTCTAATTTTATCTCTTTCGCATTAAAAGGATTATGCCTCTTCTGCACTCCCTTCCCGGTCTGTTTGTTTGGCAGGTCCAAGAACACAACTTCGGACTCGCACTCACTGGACTGATCGTCTATCAGTAAGGGCTCCTGCCTCGGCGGGGCCATGATTGGGTTCATAACTGGAGGGTTTGGACTTCCTTGATTATTCCCATACAACGGAACCACTGGTCCGATTGTTACCGGAATAGTCAAAGCCTCAGGACTGGCATTTAACTGGGAGATCTTCTGAATTATTTCTGTTCTCTGTCTAGCTATGGCCTCTTGCTCCCTTTCATCTAGTACTCTTCCTAAGGTTCGGTCAGGTATTATCTGTGGGGTCAGGTGAGGGGTAAAACTCGGGGCAGTAGAATGCGTTTCACTTGGTCCCCCACCATAATTTGGTTTAGGGAACAAAGTCCCTGTGCCAAATGACCTGCGCTCTTCCCCATATGGAGGCTGCAAAAAGGGCACTCCTGAACCTAATGGCTTTTCTTCGTTTTCATAAAGAGGTCTGGGGAAGAAGGCTCTTTCACGGGAATATTTTTCCTCCGGGCTCACGGGCATACTAGGATATATATTTCGTACCTCCGCGGGTCCGGGATTTTCAAAATAGGGCAGTACTTGACCACCTCCCCCCCTACTTAGGGATCTGTCCTCCTCCTTAATAGATGGACGCTGGGGATTCTCTCCTACACTGGAAGGTCGGGCTCCCTCATTATAAGGGGGCGGGCTTCTCGTAAAAATGTCATCTAATAATTCATCGTCTGACTCCCCAAGCGCTCCCCAGTGCTTACTCTTTTCTGTCCTTTTCTCTCCCGCAGAAGGGTTACCTGCTGGCATCATGGGAAACAGACCCTCAACAATCGTGCTCTGCCTCCACCTTTTATCTCTGGTCTCTTGTTTCAGCCTTGGGTACCACTTGGTCAGACCTTTGTCCAACCGGGGTTTCTCTCTTTCAAAAGCCTCAATCTCCCATTCCTCTAATGCCTCATACTGCGTTAGTCTCGGTCTGGGATGCAATTCATTCATGCGGGTTCTCAAATTAAATAAAATCCTGCCATTGAAAGTACCGTCTAACGGAAACGCCAATATTCCGTCATCTTTTGTGTACTTCACCCAATTCTCCAACCACACACAGGTATTGTACCCCCGGTCAAACATCATGAACGAGGCGGGAGTATTCGGTGGCGGGACAATAACACCCTCTCTGGACTTAATTGGTTTGTCCGTTTTGAAATAATTCTTTACCCTATTTACAAGGGACATTTTTCTCTTAGCTCCGTACATAATATCGTATCTATTGGCTTTCCACTGATCCCTTTCAAACCCTTGGTTTCTTGGATCGGGTCTAGTCTCTGGACAATACGAGTGCCACATACGATTTCTACGCTTAACTCTGTTTACAATGTCACCTCCAATCAGAACGCCTTTTGCAATTTCGTGCGACCTATGGGAGCACGCGTTCAAAAATAATTTCGACCAATGGGTGCGCGGCCCCTTCGTGAGACTGTCCTCACGCTCCGGCGCTTCACCCCTCCTTTACAATTCCAGCCCCGCTACCCGCCCGCTGCTTCTACCAATCCCAGCGCGGCACGGAGTGACGTCAGAGACGCTTCGCGGCTGACTCCCTCCCTTCACAAGGTAACGGAAACTTTCTTTCTTTCTAAAGTGCTAGTGCTTGGTTATTTAACAACGAATACACATTCGCCACAGTGCTCAAGTGTCTAGACAGGATAGCGTTGTTTTACTGCAAGTAAACTACTTCCATTTACTTTTCACGCGCTGCGGGTAGATCTCTTCCGCCCACCCTTCACTCTAGCATCGGTGAACCTGTTATTCCCCTAAACTCATCCACTTCTCCGGGATATATCCGAGTCTAAGGTTTCCCAGCGGACCCCTCTGCTTTCACCCAAGCTCCGAGGAACCTGCTACTCTTCCGATGTGACCCTTACTAGGTTACGCCACTATGGGAATTTTGCCAATGAACCTCGTTACTGACATTTATTCACATACGTATTCAGAAAAACCCTAGTTAGTGCTTCCCGGTTATCCTAACCTGCACCTAACTTTCCTTAAGCCTGTGACCTCAAGGCAATGGATTCTATTCACCACTTGCCTTTTCAATTCCCCGGGGAGTTCGGACAACACTGACTGACACGGTTTACAAATGCATGGATTAATACATATAACAAGATAAGAACAAGAATAACAATAATAAAACAATTCATGAATTGTTTTCACAAGAGATTATTCATGCGTATTCACAAGGGATTGATCAGGTCCCTCGGAACGACCGCTCTTATAGCAGCATTAATGTACTAGCAGCTACCGACTTAGCTAGCCTAACTAATCCTGCCTAACCTTCAACTAGTGAAGTGAAGGGGTCCCAGTAGCCATGGAACATAAAACCACACAATTGAAAAATAATCAAGAACACATAAATTGAAACCACATTGTTTACTTCACAATGGGAATGCGTATCGAATATGCAAGGATAAATACACACAATAATAGAACACTCGTTTCGGTGGTGCCCCAAGGAGGGAGAGGGGATGGGACGGTGTAGTGAAGGTGAGGAATTAGTGAGGAAAGAAGTGGCGATTCAATAGTGACAGTAAAATCAGCAATTGTCAATCGTTTGACAGAGTTACACGCTATGTACAGAAAAAATAAGACACAAAATGTTCATAAGAAAGTTCGAAAAAGTCATCCTCCAGGTTATCCAATAAATGTAGACAGTGGGGAATGGAGATGACACACGGAAATGGATATCGACGTTTCGACCCTCAGGGATGCAGATATCAATGGTTATCTTGCTGGGGGGTCTTCATCAGGACTGGGGCACATAACCTAGTAGATGTATAGAAATATATATACGTTGTGAATACGGGATAGAACTCCCTGTATAAAGTTCAAACAAAGTAGCACATCACACTGGGGTTAGGATGCAGTAAATGAATTAAAGTCCCATACGTTTGGTTGGGACACAATAATTACTAACAATCGCGTTATATTGGGGTGTCAGTATAAATTTACACTGGTCATGAGCAAGTGGCAAAAAGCTGGATCCAACAGGGTGGATGGGGTGCACGATGGCACTAGGATGGTTGGTGCCGGCTAGGGTCTGGTAAATAAAGTGCCAGATCAAGGAAAAGCCAAAAAGGACTATGGGGACTGCATGAGACTGTACATATATACCGGAACTACAATGTAGAAGTAGGACTAGGAAGGACTTACCACAGTAGTGGTGTCTGAAGGACCGAATCAATTGCGCAGAGAGACACCCTGGATGATCTGGGGAATAAATCCGAGGTTGAAATGCGTACCTTGCAAGTTGCAGGGCAAAAATGGGTGGAGGTGGTTGGAGAAACTCACCGTCATAGGCACCAAACGTGGTAAGGTGGTACCGGATAGGGCATAGAGTCGAGGATGTCTTCGAGGTACACTTCTATCTAAAAATGAGGTAGAGGTGTGTTAGGGAACTTGGCGCGAAAGACGTCAGCACAGTGAGCGGGGCAGAGGAAAAGGGATATGGACTTACCCCGATATCGTGGAACGGGCGAATCCGGCGAGGATAATTGAATAAGACAGTCAGGTAGCTCAACAGTGGCGGTCTAGTGGGGAAAACATGAATTGCATAAGGAATTGCTGGTGTATGTCGTGTGGAAACACAGACATATGAAAACCTAGTTGCAGTTTGGCCCAACTCGAGCACTGCTTACCGGTCTGGGAGGTAATCCGTCTCCGATCGCAGACTCAGCAGAAAGCTAAAAGCAGGATACTCCAACACATGAGCAGAATTCGCTGCCAAGTCCAAGGTGCCCCCATGGTCGACCATGCAGTCCCCATAGTCCTTTTTGGCTTTTCCTTGATCTGGCACTTTATTTACCAGACCCTAGCCGGCACCAACCATCCTAGTGCCATCGTGCCCCCCATCCACCCTGTTGGATCCAGCTTTTTGCCACTTGCTCATGACCAGTGTAAATTTATACTGACACCCCAATATAACGCGATTGTTAGTAATTATTGTGTCCCAACCAAACGTATGGGACTTTAATTCATTTACTGCATCCTAACCCCAGTGTGATGTGCTACTTTGTTTGAACTTTATACAGGGAGTTCTATCCCGTATTCACAACGTATATATATTTCTATACATCTACTAGGTTATGTGCCCCAGTCCTGATGAAGACCCCCCAGCAAGATAACCATTGATATCTGCATCCCTGAGGGTCGAAACGTCGATATCCATTTCCGTGTGTCATCTCCATTCCCCACTGTCTACATTTATTGGATAACCTGGAGGATGACTTTTTCGAACTTTCTTATGAACATTTTGTGTCTTATTTTTTCTGTACATAGCGTGTAACTCTGTCAAACGATTGACAATTGCTGATTTTACTGTCACTATTGAATCGCCACTTCTTTCCTCACTAATTCCTCACCTTCACTACACCGTCCCATCCCCTCTCCCTCCTTGGGGCACCACCGAAACGAGTGTTCTATTATTGTGTGTATTTATCCTTGCATATTCGATACGCATTCCCATTGTGAAGTAAACAATGTGGTTTCAATTTATGTGTTCTTGATTATTTTTCAATTGTGTGGTTTTATGTTCCATGGCTACTGGGACCCCTTCTCTTCACTGATTTAACTACCCAGGTCCCCGTACCTTCCACTGGGTCAAACCCCCCCTATTAATAATTTAACCTTCAACTAGTCCCTAACCATCCTCTGCTAGCCAGAAAAACTGATAGAGCGCGCGAGGTCACCCAGCCAATAATTTCGCTGTTTCCGGCTTCGGGCCCATATACTTTCAATTCACACTATTCATTGACAGGGTGACTTCACGGGCTGCTACCAATTTGTGTGAATTTCCTACTGATATTACTCAGTGTACCCGACTTACCATCCACCGACACGGGTACCTATGACCTCAACGGATCAGGGAGCTAGCTGTATAAGGAAAGGCAGCAAAATACCAACTCAAATGACATTCAATACTGTTGTAAAATGACCACGGACAACTGGAAGTTTTAAAAGCTTTATCTAAAGTTCGTTTTCATCAAGCATCAAGCTTACAAGAATAAGGCAATCAATAACCAAGATAATGAAAAGTACATAACTATAGAGAAATAAAGTGAGGGTAATCATGGAAATTGCTAATATGAGATGCAACAGGAAACGCTATGCATTTAAGGTAAAAATTCTTTAGACAAGTTAAGTAAGGCCGTTCTAGACCATATCAGAAAATGACAAACTGCAATGCAAAATATGATTTCTAAAAGGTAGGGTAACATGGGAACACGTTATGAAACTATGCAATGACTTTACGTTTCAATAGTTGCGGCAAAAGCATGGAAAAATCAACATGTGCAAGATGTCTCTTTATTGAAGCAAAGACAGAAAATTAGAAAGGTGCAAGTTTAAAGAGTTTAGAGCGATATTTACCTAGACTGGTGTGGAAACCAAACCCTGGCCACGGGTCAGTTAAGGACAGGAAAACCCTCAAGGAAGGATACCCCTCAAAGGACAGCAGGTGCAGAATGGACACCCAGGACAGGACAGGATACCCTCAGATTAGGAATCAGGACAGGACCCTCAGGACAGGACAGCAAACCCTCAGGACAGGACCGCTCAGGACAGGACCACACCCGCAGTTTGGAAGCAACGCCTGCGCTCCACCCTCTCTGCAGTTATCGATCAAGACCCCGATTGGGTCAGCGAACTCCCAGCAAAGTGCTTCGCCAGCACTTTAAGGTTCAGTAGAACCTTAGTCTATGGTCAAATTTCAGACAGAGTGCTCCGCAGCGCTCTGTATCTTCAGTCACCTATTGAGTATGATGGGTCAGTGACAGGTCAGCTAAACCAGACAAGTCGGACAATTTCCCTAGGCGAACCCAGGGTAGATATACAGTTTGGGGACAGTGTACCACCCCCCAATGTTGCAAAGTGTCAGAATCCCTCAATTTGGATTGGTCCTAAGGTAGGATTTGGGTAACACACCAATCATAACACACTATTTGGATGCCTAATTTGCATCTCTGGGTACCGCCTAGCAAGATTGGGGTTCCCATGAGAAACTGCAGGGAAATACAATGACAATTTACATTGTTGCAGAGTAGGGACACATGGCTCCATTTTCCTGGGTTTTCAGGTCAGTTCTCAGGAGCATCTTGCCCATCCCTGCCAGCTGGCCAAGTTCCACCAGTCAAGGCTGTCAGTTCCCCAGATGGAGGAGCATGCGCAGAAAGGCCCTCCAAGATGGCATTCAGCTCAGTCAGACCCCCATTCCCCGCGGTACATGAAAAGTAAGCGAGAACAAATTAATATATAGAAATAACATTATGAAAACATATCACAAGGTTTATACTTTTAACTTATCACTAAGAAATATACTTATGCAACCTAAATGTTAGCTACATATAAACAGACACAAGAGCAGTGGCACGAGCAGTACCACGTTGTTGACAAAGCTATGCATTACGCATGCGCATCTATTTCCCTCCAACTCTGCAAACACATCAGGACACGTGAGTGTGACTGACGCATGCGCAGACACTTACTTCCAAGCAGCGGCCATTTTAAAATACTCGAGTTAATTATTTTAGTAAAACACATAGGCAAGCGTCGGGAAACCTCGTTTAAACATAGAATAAACGTTAGTAAGACGTACAATTTATTACTGGATTACACACGGGCGAGGTTCATGAATAAAGCACGTCGCGAATGCGAAGCTTTGCTTCATCAGTAGTGTATTCCAATCTAAAGTAACAAAGACAGCATTTTAATTGTACTTTAATTTATAGTCATATACAGTGTCACTGTAGGAACATGTCAAGCTTAAGTTCTTACATGTTCCACTTTCAACACTAGGGAGCCTGCTTTGTGGGTTACAAAGCCTCCTGGGATGGTACTTACATAGGGCATGAATTAGAATTTGGTGGATGCAGTTAGGTTGTCCAAACCACCTGTTTAGTTGTCCACTGCCCTGCAGGTCCGTCCATCAGATCTATTTCTTAGTGGTTAGATGGACAAAAGTCCATCAACAGTCTGCTGCCTTTAGGTTTTTTAGATTTCTCTAGATCCTCTGGCAGCAAGAGCAAAGTGTAACTCGAATCATAAAACCAGTTGTATTACAACCAACTTACAACTCACTGAGCGGTATTTGTGTGCGATGTATTTCAATTAATGAGCAATACCATGAAACATTACAGAGGTAGTTAATGGATCCCAAACCCTCTTTCATTAAACAATTACATACCCAAGAGCACTAAAACACTAGGTATACATTTCAAATACTTATTTAAAATTCTAGTCCAGTGCACATTACATTAATTGTAACCAAAATAAAGGCAAAAAAAACAGAAGCAGCAATGTTCGCCAACGCGTAATTAAGAGTAACAGCTCTAACATGGCTGCAGTGACAAATCTACAGCAAACCTATCCTCATTCTACTACTTCTAAATGCTCATTTATTTCTAGCACAGCAGAAAATAAAGTCTATTTAGAATCAGAGATGCATACCTGCATACCTGTTTAAACAGTAGATCTTATATTCAATTCAGTCACAACGTTTGTTATTCTCGTCTATTGAGGCCAGGTGCACATATTAGTCAGTAAGCAAAGGCTAAATGCTTCCCATCCTGGTATCATTTAAATGGGATAAAAAAATATGATTCTATGCAGCCTGTCCCAGTGTCACCTGGTGTGACAATTCCCCTCTCCTCTTCACTCGTTGTGCTCAACATTTATAACTTAGTCTCACTGTTGATCACAGAAAAATTTACAGAAAGTGGCCTGATGCCCTTTCAATTATTTTCACTCAACAATATTGTGTTCTTTTGAACAACAGTATTTGAAATACATATGGGTATATTTACAAGGAAACTGTTGTAGCTCTGCGTTAAGCCGATTGTTAAAGCTGTGCTCCAACAGTGTCCAAATGCAGGGATGAGCCGTATTTACAAGAATGCGGTGCACCCCTGCGTTTCCCCTAGCGCTGCCACTAAATTTAGCGCCAACACAAGCACTCCTGAACCATAGTGCAAGGGTGCCTTCGCTGCGGGGAATGATTGTTATCGTCCCTTCCTCTACGTAAACAATCAGTAATGGCAATTTATAACTTCTATGTGTGCTGCAGAATGCAGAACACATGGAGACAGCAAAAACGAAGAGAAATTAATAATTTCTCCTTGATTTGTCAGGTAAAGACCAGGTTTTCCCTGGTCCTATTTTTGGCACTGCCCCATATTTACACCACGTTTGTAAATAGGAGGTAGCATCAAAAAAGCAATGGTTGTGTAAGGGGGCATTATTCATAACTTGGCTTAACACCACCTTGTGAACAAAGCAAAGGGTCTATCGCCACCAGTAAGTAAAAAAATTCTTTATTGTGTAGTTAATAAAAACCATTACAATGTAAGATGCAACATTGATTTAAGATGGATCAGAGAAAGCACGTTCTTATAGAATAATAAAACAGACATTGATTTAAAAGGTAAACATAATAGTACTGGTATAAAAAATTGTAAATGCTAATTCAAATTCTATAAAATACAGGTTAAAAAGTTCAGGAAAATCAAATTTGTAATAGGTCTTGACACAATTTCTGGGGTTTTTCAAAATTGATAACATATTTAATTGTTCGACAGATAAATTGAGGGTCCGCTGAGTCCAACACTTGGACTATGGCTGAGCGGCATGTGCGGATTCCTAGTTTGTTAAATTTTGCCTTGAGCAGGTGCCGACGTTCACTGTCTAGTTGCGGGCAAATGCAGATCTGATGAATGAGATCTTGTACCGCAGCGCCACATAAGTTACACTCCTTTGAGCCTGGTGTCCTCCAGCCCGGTTGGTCAGCATTTGTGGGCAAATTACCCGTTCGTAGGGTTAGGTATTTGGATTTCAGATGTGAGGAAAAGGCTAGCCCTAGATAGGGTGCCGGGGCCAGCTTCTTATATGATTGGATTATCATCCAGGAGTGTGAGCGTTGTCTCAGGATTGTTTTATCGTCAATCAACGAGTGCCAATTAGCTGCCTTTTTTGTAGCCTGTTTGAATGAAGACACGGGTAACTGCTTTTGCCACAAAGACGCCAGCGCTGTGGTTTCTAGGGATGATTTTAAATACTTTACATGCTGGGAGTTTGGGTTGCTTTGCATGGCTTCCCAGAGAGCAAGGTTAATTTGTATCTCACGGTTTCGCCACACATTGTACCAGAATCTAACTGTGTCATATTTTGTTTCCAATGTTTGACATTTCAATCCAAATTCAAGCCGAACCTGGGCGGGTGAGGCGTCACATGGCAATCTGAATATGCGTTTATACACCCTTGTTTGGATTTTGTCCAAGAGCGGCGCGCTCTTTCACAATGAACCACACTGCCATAAGCTATTGTTGGAAGTAGCTTGGCTTTGATGACTGTTAAAAGGGGGGTGAACAGGGGGCCCTTAAGTGATTTAGATAAACTGCTGAATGCATGGAGTAGCGCTGTCCCTTCTCGATGTCATTGAAGTGTGCGGAGAAGGTGGACTGTGTATCCAAGTATATTCCCAAGTACTTATAATTGTCCACTACTTCCAATTTGTTATTGTGAATTATATAATTGGGTACTTTTATGCGACGATGAGTTATAATCATGACCTTTGTTTTCGTGGTGTTTATTTGTAGAATATTCTATTTGGTGTATTCAGCCAGTTCGTTTATGAGACGTTGCAATCCTATTTTCGTCTGACTAAGGAGAACAACGTCATCAGCGTAGGAGAGATGCGTGAAGGGCATTATTCCTAAGCAAGGAGGGTGTGCATGGGTCCCATCAAGCCTTGGTGTCAAGTCAGCCATGAATAAGTTAAACAGATGGGGGGCCAGGACACAGCCTTGTTTTAGACCATCACAGGTGCCGATCTTCCTCGTGAGCCGATTGCCATTATCAATCTTTACCTGCATTCAGGTGTTGGTGTATAGGTCCATTATTGGGTTTAAGATCGCGTCCGGCAGGCCCTGCTGCTTTAATTTTGCCCAGAGTAATTGTCGGCTGACACGGTCAAAAGCCGCCTTAAAATCCACGAAGCATAAGTGTAGTACTTGATGATTTTGAAGGCTTTTTTCTGCAATCAGGCTTATCGCTACGGCGTTTGCCATGGTACCAATGCCACGGCGGAACCCTGACTGGTTTACAGGTATTTTGTTGTTACTGTCAGACCATTTTGTAAGGTCGGCTAATACCAATGAGGCATAGTACTTTACCTCAGCGTCAATGAGCGCTATCAGGCGGTAATTTACAGGATTTTTTCGGTCACCACCTTTGTAGATTCGGTTGATGATCGCCCCTCGCCAGATTTCCGGGATCCGACCACCGATGTTTATTATCCGAAACAATTTGTAAAAGTTGCTGGCCCAGAAGTGAGGATCCTCCTTGTAAATTGCCTGAGGAACGCCGTTCTGTCCTGGAGCACTATCTTTCCTGCTTTTCTATATTATTTGTAGTATGTCTGCTTCCTCATGTGGTTCAGGATCTTGCTGATTGATGTTAATAAGATCAAGCGCTATTGTATCAGCATTAGATCTTTGAAATGTTGAAATTTCTGTTAGCGGAGGAGATTTCATAGGGTTTATTGAGCAGGTATCAACTAGATGCTGTGTCCATGCCTTTTCAGTAATGCAGGTCATGCATATAGGGCTAGATGATCTGTTAAGTGTGTTTACTTGAGACCAAAATGCTCTAGAATCAGATTTTTTTGCATTATGTATTATTTTTCTCCAAAAATCAGTGACCTCGTGTTTTTTTTCGATCCAAATTTGTTTCTTATAAAGTTTCTTTATGTAACGTACGTCCTGCCATGCCTTGGATTGTGGACTGTGACATTGTGCTCTCCTCACGGTCTGTCGCAAGCGCCTTCTTAGAGAGCGTATTGCATGGCTGAAATGGCTAATGTTCTTTGCCTTATGCCTTGTGTTGACATGGAGTTTGGTCTTTGGTAATTTATCCACAAAGGCAACCCACGTTTCAATGGCTAGTTCATTTTCTAGGGTAAGCTTATGCAGCAAATTCTTTGCATCTTGAGCTATTTGCGGGAGTGTGGCACTTGTCCACTTTAACCGTTTCAAGTTTATCGTTGAAGTGTCCCCTGCTAATTTTGGTGCATTTAGATGTTTTGAAGGTGTTAGTTTAATTTCAATGTGCTGGGCCAAATGATCACTATCTGGAGAGCATATGATTTGGAACTTTTTAATTAATCCCAAGAGTGGAAGGGAGACAACGGTGTAATCCAGAATTGTTGATGAGCTAGGGCCAATGTAGGTGCTGTTCGGGGGTCTGTCCTGGCTTATTCTCCCATTTAACACTCGTAGTCCTTGTTGTTCTAACTCCCACAACAACTGTCGTCCCGTTTTATCCAATCTCTTCGTGTGCGGGATTTCCTGTGTTTCGACAGCCCAGAGTTCATTAGCTGTGATGATATTTTCTTCATCCTCATGAGGGTGTAGTAAATTGGCATTGAAATAGCCTGTGAGTATTATTTCCCATGTTGGCTCTTCTAGGCGGAATTTTGTTATTACCCCACTTAGTTTCTTGAATAACTCTTGTTTAACCTTAGATTTTGGGTGGGCGTAGATATTAATAAGAATAACAGTTCCGATACCAACCGGGGATCCCATTTCTAGTTTAATTATTTGCATATCTGCAGTGGATGCTGGTATCTGGGAGGACTTGATGTTTAGTGCTGTGGAGATATGGACTGAAAGACCCCCCTTTGCTCTGCCGTAGTTTTGGGTTCGAATGGCACTAACATGGAATCCTATCCTGCCCTGGACATCAACTATAGATGTTAGCCATGTTTCCTGTAGTGCAATGATGTCATAAGTGTCCCAGGAGTCCGTTTTATTTTTATCACTTACGATGTTTTTTGCTCCCGCGATATTCCAGGATAGAATTTTTACTAGGTTTTGATCCAAGTGGGTGCCCTGAGTATTAGTTCAGGCCTCTCGTGTTCCATGGATTAATCGGAATTGAACTTCGGGCTTCCGATTTTCCGCGCCCCTGGCACCTTGCAGTACCGAGTATGTGATTCTTTTTGCCACTGGACTATTTGCTCTTGTACGGTGTTTCATCAAGAGAGGGTACGGCTAACCTGGTGTTACCTCTGCTTTCAGGGTTATCCCCCACTCATCAAATTTAGTGGTTTCGTTGAGTAATTTCGTGACCGTTTCGCTATTCCTCCAGACTGTTAAGGTGCAGTCCTGCATTGAGTAGTTGTCTGAGTTTACAAATTCTATTGATAGTAAATCATCAGTTGTTAGATGACTGAGACTCGAAATTACAGATGTCAAGTGTAGGATGTTTACTCTATTTAGGTAGTCTTGTAGGCCTTGTGGTTTATAATTTGGAATGAAGAGGATCGCCACCAGAATGTCACAAAAAGCGATCTTTTGGTGGTGCAAAGCTCTTGTAAATATGCCACATGATTGTGAACCTTCTATACACTCTGAGAAATCAAAAGTAAACACTGAAAATATATTCATGTAAGCTTGATTATCTCATTGTAGTGTAGAATATAAATAAAATGTGTATCATATTAATAACACACAATCAGCATTTTATCAGTCTAGCTTAGTCACTTTTTGATTGTCTGACTGCTACATGTAGCTCAAGTAGGATATTACCGAGAAAAGAAAAGATTTAATATGGATAACATGTCTGGCTCATTTGACTTCCTCCATCGAAAGAGTTATACCCTAAAAAGAAGGATCTAAAGACTACTCCGTTGAAATATTTGTTGAATGATTTCCATTGATGGAAACATGGTAGTTCATCCTACACACCTATTTTGGAGGCAAAAGAGCCGAAATAGACAAACCGTTCCCACTACAGAAAAACAACCTGTTGTATCAACATCTCCCTTCTACTCTAAAACCAGGGGCTGGATAATCAATAACACAATGCAGAACAAAATAGAAGGTAAGTACAATTTGTAAAACCTTTTTAAATTCACTGTTAACGATCAATAGCATGAAAACTAACTTTATGTTCATCAAACAATATCTAAAAGCAATTTATTTAAAATTCCATCATAATTTCATAAATTATGTGGATTCAAATTTCATCATAAGCACAGCCAATACGTGTTTCACAGAAGAACGAGACCTTTTTCATGGCTGCTACACTTATCTCCTTTTTCAGCCACAAACACTTAATTTACTGAATAAACTGGTTCACCATAGAGGATGCTTCTTCATGGTTGAAAGCAGCATATCTGCTTTCATAGACCATAGAATCAGAGCCCACATACAAACATATAAAAATGCAACAGAACTTGAAGCTTTTTAGCTTTAAGTTTAAATAAAACATCTATAGGAGATGTTCAGATGCAAAATTGTCCTTTCTACAAGATATTAATTGATCAAGAAAATATACTGATTGAATGAACTGTGATTTACTATGGAACTAATGTTTAATTACCTCCTATACCAGAGTTCTTGACACCTCAGTTACATACTACAGAGATGAATAGCAAAATACACTCACGTCACACAGGGCCAAACCTATGATATTTTACCATAATAATGTCAAAAAAGGCACACAATAGGACATCGTTAAGGGCCTCATTTTCATTGAGGAAGAACAGTTGCTTCATTACATATTTCATGGATATTCTATCTTCCTTATTACTATTGTATTATATTATATAGGACCTGTACTAAGGTATACAGAATATCCATCACTAGTAAAGCTATACTTAAGTAAGGGCCTGATTTAGAATTTGGGGGATGGGTTCCTCCATTATAAGCAAAGGATATCCCATCCACCTTATTAAAAGTGCCATAGGATATAATTCAATTGTAATGAGGCAGACAGGATATCCGTCACATTCATGACATAAAAACCCATCTGCAAACTCAATACATTTGGAAAATGGTGTATGGCTGTTAGGCCATGTCTTTAAAGACCAAACCTATCTGGAAAAGTGAAACACAGGCAGTTATTGATATTTTTTGACTTTGAAATTTTGTTGACAGGAATGTTGCACACATGGTGCAAGCCATGCCCAACAATCACATTTTTATTATCTGATCTCTTCTATTGATAGAAAGAATATTCTAGAACTGGGGGTTTCTGGTTGGCAGTGGTATGCATACTGTCCAAGCGGGAACCACCTCTCTAGTCAGGGTAAACTAGATACACACTAAAAGATAGCCTGTGCTCACCCTCTGGTAGCTTGGCACAGAGCAGTCAGGCTTATCTAAAGAGGCAATGTGTAAATTATTTGTGTAACACACGCACACACAAAGTAACGCAATGAGAACATCATGAAAATACTCCATACATGTTTAAAAAAGTAGATTACATTTTCATGAGTAAAACAAGACTAAAACGACAAAAACACAATAAGTAGAAATGGAGTTATGAATCTTTAAAGAATAAGTAAAAAAGTAGTGCTTACACAGAAATAGCGCTTATGGTTCACTTTAGGTTGCATTGGACCGGGGTAAATCCCATGTTCAGACCACCCATGATGGAGGGCATGCTGGTTACAGGACTCATGCAGGTCCCGATGAAAAAGTACCTTGGATGGAGCAAGCGTCGACGTGGAAGACTCGATGCGTTGGTTCCGATACGTACAGGTAATGAAGGTGTCATCAATAACCCCTTTACAGTGCAGGAACTGCATCATCACCAAGTCACACAGTCCGTCATCATTGAGCCACGCAGTCCAACTAAGCCATGCAGTCTTTAGGCTCTTACATCAGCATCGAAGAGCAATGCGTCAGTTCTGATCGGCGCAAAGTTGTCACTGCATTGATTTTGATGGTACTGTACAGCAGAAGCTCACTTTCAAGTGCACAGGACTGGGTTGGTACAACTTGGAAGGGCAGGACTCACAGATGGCAGAGTGATGTTGCAAAGTTGTTGGATGTCTGTAATGCCCCTAAGACTTCACAACATGGGGCATGCCGGCATCCCTTGGAGTCACTCTGGGTTTAAGTGAGATTGGTCCAGTCATTGCCCTCAACAGGGCAGAGATCAGCATGCAGCAGGCAGCAGGGCAGCACAGAAAAGCAGTTCTTCCACAGTAGTAGTCAAGCAGAGTGGCAATCCTTGTAGCACAGCAGTCTTTACTCCTAGCAGAATTCTTCACAGGTCCAGTAGTACTCTGTCTTGGTAGGGGCAGAGGCCCAGTACATATACCCAGTTGTGCCTTGAAGTGGGGGTAATTTCATAGAAGTCCCTTTCTTCCCATCCTTGGCTCCAGACTTTCAGTAGGGGATAATGTGCCCTTTGTGTGGGACAAATGGTACTGCCTATCTAGGTGTAAGTGTCAGCTCCCCCCTCTCTTCCTGGCCAGGAAGAGCTATCAGAATGCATGTAAGCTCGTTGACACACCTTCCCTTCCTTTGTTTGTGGCTGTCTTGTTTGTGGCTGTCTAGAGGGAATGCACAGAGTTTACCTGTCACCCACCCTTGACGTGTCTTATAAACAGGCTGCAGGCACACAGAGAAGTAAGAGCAGAGAAATTTCCACTTTCTAAAAGTGGCATTTCTAAAATAGGAATATTAAATTCAACTTTACCACTAAAGAGGATTTATCATCACAATTTCAAAGATATAAAACATGATGCAGCCACTCTTTTCTAATCAGGAATTACAGCTTAGAAGTGTTTTAAGGAATTCTCAATGTTAGCCTAAGAGAGGCGTAGGGCTTGCAGCAGTGAAAAACGAATTTAGATGTATGTCGCTACTAGAACATTTAAAACATAAAAGTATATGTCCTAACTTTTATTTACACAGCACCCTGCCCTTAGGGCTACCTTGGGCCTATCTTAGGGTTGATGACTAATATGTAATACAATAGGTGTTTAAGGCTTGGCAAGTGGTTTTAAATGCCATGTCGAAGTGGCAGCAAACTGCACACAGAGTCCCTGCAAAGGTAGGCCTGAGACAGGTTTGAAAGACTACTGGTGTAGGTGGCACAATCAATGCTGCAGGCCCACTAGTAGAATTTAAGTTACAGGCCCTGGGTATATGGTATACCACTTTACAAGTAAAAATAATGTGTCAATGGTGTATACACCAATGTTACAATGTTTAGGGGAGAAGCTCTAGTCAGCAGTGGTAAAGTGCTCAGAGTCCCAAAGCCTCAAACACAATGTTAGAAAATGAGAAGCAAGGCAAAAGGTTTGGGGTGACCCTTCAGAAAAGGCCATTTTCCAACAAAAGAACTTAGTGTGCGTTAATGCCTAGGCCAACCATCCAACCATAGTGTGTTCACACACTTTTCCAGGACCTGGATGTCTTATACAAAACATAAAATGTAGTACTAGCCAAAGGATAAAATCTGTGCAAACAGAATATTATTTAAAACACAGTTGTGGTAATAAAGATATGAGCTTGTCCAAACCTGTGTATGTATACTACAGGAGTGTGAGTCTCATGTACCACATGATGAAAGGGTAGGATTGAAATATTTAGTAGGGCATAATACACACAGTTGCAGAAATGACAGCAGCGACACTACAAATATTCTTTAAGAACACCAGAAGAATGGTTATGGTTTGATATCACTGCACTCTGTTTATCAGGTGCTCACACCCAGGGCCAACCATCCAGAATGCTCCAATAATTACACATTTCTCAACAGGAGGAAGAAGAACTCATACTAGTGTTTGACTAAAATGTCCTCTGATCTAAAATAGGGCCAAATATGGCATTGAGAGTCCATACACAGAAGTATGCACATAGAGTTATGTTACATAGAGTTTCAATCATTGAGTACAAACATCACGAGACACATGTATTCAGGATGTTCATTTTTTATTTCTTTACTTCCACTTTAAAACTACAGCTTGAAATTATTTGACGTCTACCTCGGAAAAGCCTCTGTATTTTCGTACTTACAAACTTTCTGGAAAGTTGACATTTTTTCAGTTGGGGAAACCTGCTTGGTAAGTCCAACTGGCGAATTAACATCAGCGGCTATGGTTTTTCTTCCGGTTTTGGAAGACTCTTTGGAGGAAAAGTACAGAAACATTTTCTACATGACCATTCTTTAAGGTCCGAGGGGTATACTCTAATACCAGCCAGGGGTCCAGGACCTTGTGGGCACCACTTGAGAGTTAGGACATTCCAGGGCAAATCCTTTTTAAACGGGTCAGATGGGCTTTTGGAAAAAATGGGCATCTTGCTACTTTTGTGGCACTCTTGCTTGATCTAGCCCTTGGAATCTCTCTCCACAGGTTCAATAGCAGGTGTTGTCGTGGGTGTGAAAGACTCCCTGCGCAATAGGGAAAAGCTTCCTACAGGCAACCCTGCCTACTTTGACATCATTTGCTGGGGATTGGTTCTAAAAAAATCCCCTACTGCAGTGCTCTGCCAAATCCAACATGGAAGAAACGTTCTTCCTATTGGCAGAGCTCTGACCACATCCCTGAGATGTGTCTAGGGAAACGAGAAACTCCCCCTGCAAACCAATTCTGAAACAGGTTTCCCCTCCACTGGGATTGTTGTCAGACTGACTACCTGGACAATGGAAAGAGAAGGCCTAGGTGTGAGCTGCATCTGCCTGCGACAGGGGTTGCACCATTGAAACGTGTGCCGTTGGTGGAAACATCCCGCAGTGCACCCTGTCAGGAGGAGGTCATACCCCCCGTCCCCCAGCCAAGGTCCTTTTGTTCCCATTCCTTGGAGCCATTCCTACCAGGCAGACAAGTGACAGTTGGGGATTAATTCTGGACAGCCTACCTGAAAAGGCAACCAGAAGCCTGATTCAGAAAAATAGTGACTTTCTAAAGTTACTATTTCTGAAATAGTGATATGATATTTGACTTTAGCATTACGTTGGATTTGGTTTAACTATAAAAGTGAGTGTGTGAATCATTTTACTGGCTAGTTCCAATCTGAAGTCAGCTTTCTTTAGTGTAATAAAGTAAACAAGCGTTTCCTACAGCACACCCAGCCTTGCTATAGTGAAAACGGAAAAGGGGTTGGGCCCTTTTTTATTGTAGGGAAATGTAAAAACATTAAATACATATTCCTAATTGTAAATACTATGTGGCTTGCCTTAGGGCTGGCAAGACTTACTTCTGGTGGGACTTACTATTATTGAAAAATATGATCTAGGCTTGTTAAAAGGGTAGTTTTAATACAACCTAGCTTGGCTGCTGTGGCAGGCCTAAGAGTCATGTTTTACCTTGACACTTCAGTGGTGGCACAATAAGTAGTGCAGTCCACTAGTGGCATTTAACTTACGGGCCCTGGGTATACAGAGTACCATATACTAGGGCATTGAGGGTAAGTTAAACAAGCTAGTCAGGAATTAGACAACTGTAAGATGTTTTAGGAGTTAGAGCCCATGCACTGGGGACTGGTTAGCAGGGTATCAGTACAACAGAGTCGAAAAACTGGCAGCATCAATCCCAAAATTAGAGGTGATCTTGCAAAGGGAGGTATTTTCGAACAATCGCTCTTCCTGATATCGGCCAGTGTTGTGTTGTTAGGGTGAAGTATTGCCATCTTTACAACCTAATATCTGCCTTTTGTGGACCATTAAACTGCTTTGATCGAAACTATTTTATTTTCAAGACTTTTTAATTCCATGGCAATCTACCAGAATGGGCTGCAGTTTTCTAGGGCCAAGCTTGAAACTATCCAAAAGAGTCCCACAAGCAGTGTGCATGACAAACCTATGCATAACCATACTCGAAGACTAGGAAAGAGCCTAGGATAATCATCCATATCTATTTAGCTTGGTTTGAGAGTACTTTGTATAGTCGAGAATGCCCTTTATGGGTTGTCCCCTAATAATCTTGCAAAAAGCTTCAATTTTGCTACTCCATTAAGTGTATTGCATTCTAAAGCTGATCCCATACCTATTGTTCGTAGAAAGCAGCATTCGATTTTTCAGCTTCGGCACATTTCGGCATCTGGTGCTCTGCTTTGGAGCCATCTACCTGCCGTCAATCATACTATCTCCCTTTTTAATGGTTTCTCAGAATAGCTTAAAAGGTACTGTTAATAAATAATAAATAATCAGAACAGAGAATATTGTACAGTATTTTAAAACTGTTTTCATAAATCTCTTTTGTTTGGACATGCTCAGTTTAGATTGGCTGGGAGCGAGAAACGAATGGCCTTAATCAAAGAAAAAATTCTGAGAAAGTGCTATCAGAATTTTGTATTTCCACTTGAACATACTTTTATGATTTAAAAAAAAATTGCATACAATCCAAGAAGCTGTGCTATGTGTATGTTTCCAGGTGAAATACTGGGAATGTCATACGACATCTCCTGGGTGCTCCTATTCCTTCTGTAAGAATATCTACATACAGTCGATATCAGCCCATGTGAAAGGAGTTCGCTGTGTAAATTATTATTTCTTTTCTTTTTCTCTGTGAGGAAAATATTTTCCAATCTGGAGAAAGCCCCTCTGTTACAACAACGCCTAATGTGTGGGTGATCTGCCTCTCCTCTTTTCTGGGAGCCATGTTACTCCAGCCCTTCGCTGGCATAACTTGCTGACTATTTCCAGTCGGGGAAGGGGTTTGGTCCGTGTTTGTGAATGCCTTAAATATATATGTTTGTTGATGTTCACAAACTTAGTAGGCAAACAACGACCTATATTGCCCACTCCCAATTCTTGTGTGAAATTGACTACTTTTCTCTATATTTGATTGCGGAGAAATCTGCAGTAGTAAATGCATTTGCACCTGCCTGCTAATAATTCTTTTGTCAATTCTTTGCAGTGGTAAATGAGGTACCTTTACCGCCAAAAATACCTTTGTGAATGGGACCCTTGTGTTTTTTCCTGTAACGATTTAACTGACTGCATGAGCAAATACATACATGCTAAATTGGATCTTTCAGTATTGCACAAACTAAAGGTAAAGTGATTTTCACCTTCTTTCGCACCCCAAGTCAAGTCTCAAGGATTCAACATTCATCCAACTCTCACTCTGAATCTCTCATCAACTAAATAGTTACTTCAGCAACATGTCACTCACATACAGCTGTGGGAGTGAATTTAGAATGAATAAATAATGTGTGTTTAGTAAGCATGAGTAAGTCACAAATACTGTAGTTGAGTTGTGTTTGCTATAACAATGCTTTTAAAAGCGAGCATGTCTAGGCCTCAAAGCCACATGCATTTGTTGCACAGTGCACATTTTTAAAATATAGTTTCTTGTTTCTCTGACTAAGGAGCTCGAGTTAAAATGTGTCCATCAGCATTTTATAAAATACCCTTTTACTTAAGTCGTTTTATGGGCCAGAGCCTCTTGTATCTTACAATGTATTTTTCTTGGAGTTCCTATTGTTCCTAAGGAAGAATCAGAGTTTGAGCTATATCTTTGCAAGTCCACTTTCAATGGATAACAGAGGTTTTGTATATAATTTCAAATGTGCCTTTATTTTAATCTTTATGACTCTTTGCCAGTTTTTTAAGGGTAAAAGGTCACCTCATTCTTTATGTAGGAAATTATTCTTATTTTCCATGTGATATGTTTTCTGTTTTACCATTGTATATTGTGAGGTATCATTTGTTTCACATCAAGCCAACAGTTTGTCTCTCTGTTTGAAAAACTAAATAACATGCAGTATTTGGGTCAGAAGCCAAGTTCTTTTTTGTTTTACTAAAGAGCGGACTCTATCCCTCAATACAACATTTGAGAGCTTCCATTTGAGTTAACGCTTGACAGGCTTCATGTCTATCCTATCACTAATGCATTATTTTGCTTTGTGCCAGACCTTATTTGTTTCTTGCAACTTAACTAAAATAGATATCGAGCCCTGTATTTATTCCAATGTATTTGCATTTTAAGATTTATTGCCATTGTCATTTGATCTGATCACTACTTTTGCCTTCTATTATGATTCTAAATTTGAAATAAACCTTCTTGGTTTTGACTTCGAAGCTTGTCTGGTGTAAGTGATTTGACTTGATTTATCTTTATTCAGGGGTCATTGTCTTTGGGACCTACACAAGTCCCCTGATTCAAAAAATGAGCACTTAAGAACAATTTTTAGTGTCAACAGTTTTTGGCAGAACAAATTAGCAGCAACACTCTCAGGGTGGTAGAAAATTCTAACACTGACCAGCCTAAGAACTACAATACAATCACTTGTTATAGGTCGTCTACATTTAATAATTTTTCAAAGAAATAAATTAAAGTACTTTTCAACATTGTTTGAGTCACTCAGACACTCTCTGTAAGGAACTTTCATTATAGAGTTTATTGTGCCTTGTGGAAATCCTGGTTGTAATATAATAACCTCAGCTTTACTCTGATGCTATTGTTCACCTGTGGTCTAGTTCTATGTAAAGTACGCTTATACATTTATCAGTGCTGATGTGCTTCATAAAATAATTTAAAACAAAAAGAGTGAGGTTTTAGTTATGTCAAAATGTTTATGGTGAAAGGTTAGTTAAACCATTACAATAAATAAAATGCATTTGATAGGAAAACAAAGTGAAAATAATCTCCACTTCACTGAAACATTTCCCTATACATAACATCAATGCAGTAAATTATTTCAAGTGCTCCATACCTCCTACCCAGATGCATCCATGCTCTTGATTACCCAGTCATTCATACATGTTGCAGAAACTTCACATTGACTTTGCGAATTTACTGAATTTATACAGAACCGAACAGCCTTTTTACATGTGGGTAGCTTCAATCCCTTCTGCCAGAAATATTTTTCTCAACCAAAATCTTCTATCGTTAATTAATACCCTCCATATACATAGCATGTGTGTCAAGGTTTCCTTAACTTCATTTTACTACATGGCCTGCTGAAGTCGGATTTACTGGAAATTACTCCTAAATTCTTATTTTTCAAGCGGCAAAAACATCTTTCTGTAAGTGTCATGCTTGGCCTTACAATATATAGGGGAACAAATATATGACTGTCTATGGCCCACTGTACAAGAAGTAGCCATGAGGTGACGAATGTGCCTCAAAGAGACTCCCTGAGACTGCCAGGTTTTGTAAGATACAACAAGACAGATTTTGCTTAAATAACAAATGAAGTTGGGATAGTCCAGGTCTAATTTAAAACATTTCGCTTATGGGTTATCCCTACTGTCAGCTTGTTGGGCGTGCAATGAAATAGTCCAAAGCCTCATGTAACCATCAACAGCTAATCTTGCTCAAAAGGCAGGCTCCACAAGCTGGGAAAATGTAGCCGAGTCCTGTTTCAACAGTGATATATCAAAGGAGCAATGTAGCAAGTTAGAAATTCACTAGCTATATATAGTATAGAGTATAGTAAGAGTTGTCATCTATTGTCTTCAGTGATGTTCCCTAGGCATAAATGTACTGTGATTTTGTATTTAGTTTGCACCACTTTTTTGGCGCAGCCCAGATGCAAAATCTATTTTGGTATTTACCAACCTATGCAAAGCCGGATTTGTGTGCCTTTGCTAGACTTTGTAAAATATATTTTGAAAAATAATGCAACGCAGCTCATAATACTGCCTTTTTTTATTAAAACTGGATATTCTAAAGCACTGGTGTTCTTGAATAGCCTACTGCCTGAATTGAAGGGGATTGCAGTAGATAGGCTTTACAGGGGTGGAGCATAGGCGTTCCCGGGTATCCGTCAATGTTTTTTGATGCAAATCCATATTTTTAAATGGTGTGCCATATGAAGCTGGCATAACGAGGAGAAATATCTTACTCTTTATTTATACTTTCTCTTTGCATGTGTGCTCTGAAGCACACATACAAATAGACAGAAGCCTCAAGGAAAATTTAAGTACAGGAAGGAATCGTTTCTTGTACAAAAGGTATCCTGACCACAGCGCAGGCACCCTAGTGCTTTGGCACAATGTTGCCTGCATCGGAGCTAGGCAGCCCAAACTGCACCAGAGCTATGAATGAGCAGAACTGTGACATATTTTTGTAAATTTAGAGCTGTTCTGCTCTCTTCCTTTCACACAGCACAGTAACCTCCACTGCTGTGTTGCATGAACTCTTAGTAAATCCAGGCCTATATATTTAGCATGAAACTCTGATTACAAGGCTGCTGCTAGTGCGTGAGGGGAGTTTGCCAGAAGGAGAGGGACACTCCTCTACCTCTCTTTCAGAGAGATGGAGATGTGTGGTATCTACAAACCCTCCTCATGAGCTTTGCCTTTTGTATGACTCTATCTCTACCTGCTTACTGCCCATGATTTTATTGTCGCTGTACGGTATTAAAGTTATTGGCAGAATTCTACTGGACTTTATACAGCAGTTTTATTGATTGAACATCCTATAAATCCGAATAAATAGTGTATTTCGGCATAGTATGCCAATGCGCCACTTTAGTTCAAAAGATAAAAATCACTTCTGAAAAGTATTATATGTACATATGCACCACACAATCGAGTGCACAAAAACATTATATTGAATGCACAAGTCTTATTATATGTTTGTGTTAGCCATGGTTTGGAAGAGCTACCCTAAAAATAAATTCTGCCATCAGCAAGACACATTTACTGCTTAAATCATTTAAAAACAGTAAATCCCTTACCTAGGTGACATTTTCCATACGTGACACCTCTGTGATTCGTGGAAGGCTTCATGTCGATTAAAGTCTGTGAGGATCCAGTGATTGATGACATTGAAAGGAAAATGGATGTAAAGATGGCTATTATCAACTCGAAAATTGCCCATAGATAATCCAAAGCAAAGGCCTTTGTGGAAATGTAAACTTCTTCCATGTGCTATAAAGTGAATCATGTCATCTCTGAGTGGGTTGAATGCGCTGCCTGCCTCGAGCCTTTCCTACCTACCACTTTTCTATTTCTCCTAGGAGCACACGCAGCCATTCCACTGTCTCCCGTCATTCTCCTTTGACATGCTACTCCATCTAAGCCCAAGCACAAAGTTATTTATGGCAGCAGTGTATTGAAAGACAAATGGGCTTCTTTGCAAGTACATTGCGCCGGCGGTGCCGGTGCGTCACTTCTTTGCACGCAGCACAGTGTGCTTGCCCATATTTAAAAGGCCACCTAAAGTCACCCTGCGTGACTTTTCATGGCCTTGTAAATATGGGTCCCTTTCACTTATTACTCTGCATAAATGGGGCATTCCATGCAGTGGCGTAACAAATGCTGCTGCAGCCCTCGCAGTGCGGGGGGCCTGCCGAGCTTTAGGGGGGCCCCTCAGCACAGTACCCTGGCCTGAGAGCTCCTGAGTGGGTATGCGGCCCCTCAAGTTTCGTTATGCCAGTGGTTCCATGGGTGGGATGTTCCCACACAACATCCATGGGACCTGACACATTCCCAGATTTACAAAGTGTGGCAAACCTAGGAACGCGTCAAAATACTTCCACTCCTCAGGAAAAGCTTAGGAGTGGCATAACGAGGAGAAACACTTTTGTTTCTCCTTCTTTTTTGCTCTTTCTATGTGTGATGCATTGTGCAGCACACATAGAAGGACACACATAGAAGGAGCCAAACGCCATTAATGATTGTTTTTGTGCAGGAAGGTGCAACAATCATCCATGCAACACAGGCACCCTTGCACCACGGCGCAAGGGTGTCTGCGTTGGGGTACAGCTGCTGTTTGTGCACCGGCACAGGGGAGAAAGACAGGAATGCGCCATATATTGTAGATACATTGCATTCCTGCCCTTTTATTTTGATGAACTGCAGCACAGAAGGAAGGCTTGCTGCAATGCGACAAAATATAGTAAATAAGGCCCCAAATCCCTTATCGCTGGACAATTAGTATCCTCTTGAGGAAATGAGCGCAAATGGACTCTTCACAGATGTTGCTTCAGCCCTGCGCACAGCATTTAGCATGGGTCGGCCACTGACTCCCTTCACTGTGAGTGCCAGCGTTTTGCCCCTGCCGTGTATGTGCACATCCGCCTAACATGTAGACTTCTACAGAGGAAGTGCTCATGGCATGCGGTCGCTTTCACTGTAAAAAAAAAATTTTACCTTTTTTTTAGGCTTTGATCTTTTTTTTAATTTTCAAGAGCACAGGAGTTGGGCACTTTTATCACAGAGGTTTCTCAGAAAAGGGGAGATTCTCTTTATTTTTTGATCATTAGAATGTTCTTCATTGGAGCACTGATCTTGGAGACATCATGCAGTGCAGTGGTAAACAATGTGTAGATGGAGTTCTGAATATTTTATTTTCAGGTTTACTTGTTGCACTCGGCACACTTGTCGCCATTTTTAAAACCCACAAAACCATTTTTTTCTGTTGAAGATGGGGTTCTGCTTTGACGTTCTGTTCTCACCGTCATACACCCACC
This sequence comes from Lissotriton helveticus, assembly GCF_964261635.1. Taxonomy (NCBI): domain Eukaryota; kingdom Metazoa; phylum Chordata; class Amphibia; order Caudata; family Salamandridae; genus Lissotriton; species Lissotriton helveticus. The sequence continues at coordinate 240,165,843 of NC_136063.1, read as the reverse complement.
TTCAGTGCAGCAGCAAGCATAAGCTTAAAGGTGCTCGAGATGGAAGCAATCTTGTATCTCAATGCACACTGCCCTGCAGGCGCGGCACAGCGTTGTTGGTTATTCAAATAAATTAAATGATCCTAGGTTGCTCTCCAGGCTCCAGTGGTTACTGTGGGCGAAGTTGGCTATTGTTTTGGGCAATGGGAAGAAGATGCATTCTAATGGAAGACCGTCTTTTGTGTCATCGATACATTTTTGGGAAGACTAACAACTTGTGCTTCCAGCACTTTCAAATTCACGGGTGAAGAGAATCAGGTATTCATGGTTATTGTTATGAAATGTAGTTAATGTATTTTTTTGATTTTGACAAGGGTTCACAGAACTAACTTAAGACAAAATCCTAAACTTACTACGATTTTGGTATTCACAGAAAGCACTTACTCATTTTGGTATTCACAGAAGGCACTTACTCATTTCGGTATTCACAGAAGTTAGGAGTCCTAACTTTAGGACTCCTAAATGCCTTCTGTGAATACCAAAAGTCTTAAAGTTAGGATTTTTCTCAGTTTGGGAGTAGTAAAGTTAGGACTCCTAAACTAAGAAAAATCCTAACTTTAAGACTTTCAGTATTCACAGAAGGAATTTAGGAGTCTTGAAGTTAGGAGTCCTAACTTTATTACTCCCAAACTGAGAAAAATTCTAACTTTAAGACTTTCGATATTCACAGAAGGCATTTAGGAGTCCTAAATTTAGGAATCCTAAGTTCTGTGAATACCGAAATGAGTAGGTGCCTTCTGTGAATACCAAAATGAGTAAGTGCCTTCTGTGAATACCAAAATGGTAGTAAATTTAGGATTTTGCCTTAAGTTAGTTCTGTGAATCGGGCCCGTGGTCTTGCAGAAATTCGAACTTGTGACCTGCAGTTCACCTCAGATGTCAGAAATGTCAATGAATCAATGTGGTGCAATACCATATTATGTAACAAAATATGGATAACGTCAATGTGTCAATATTTCTATCAAGTCTATTAAAAATATCAAATATATCAATACATAATCCATTGTTTTTTGATTAGCCTATCTCTCTTACATGTGCAAAATATCTCCAGTTGAATTACGATCAAAAGCAGTCTTCTGCATTTGCTTATGGAAGATTTATTGCAGCATCTCCTCCTACATTCGTGTTTGATTGCGCTTACCAGGCTAGTCCATCTACACATTGTAGTGCCAGGCAAGAATGTGGGAAAAATATAACTCCAGTTGTGCCTGGGTTTTAATGAAAACTTGCAGGTGAGAGTGAGAAAGATATATTGCAGGGTCTGAAGAAAGTGGTGCATTATATGGTATAGTTATGTGACCTCGCCGTCTAGCATACCCTCGATACCAACTTGGGTGCAGTCTGGCTTGTTTTTTAAACCTTAGCTCAACCCTGGGATGCTGTGGCTTTGAGCAGTCAGGTTTAATCAAAAAAACAAATGTAAACCATTTATCAGTACCAAAACAGCAAAACAGGAAAGTCATGCAACATGACCAATTTATAAAGATAGATCTTATTTCTATTAATGTTTAAGACACCAACACAAGCACAATGACTGTCGGGTTCTAGAGTTATAGGTAAAACGTAAATCTCTTCTTTGTCTGCAAAGTTTCAACAAGCACTGGAAAGCAGAAAGTTTGGAAACTTTGCAAAACTTTAAAAAGGTGTGTTTGGCTATTCCGGCCTGCTTTACATGGCCAACTACAGCAGGTATAGGCCAAGGGGGCCTGTAAGGATTTGTAGGACCTTGTCATCAAAGCAGTCTCAAGTCAAGTTCCAGGCTCTATGAGGAAACTGCCATACATTTTAATGGAGTGGTCTTTATGCTAGGCATGCAGGATGCTGAAGATGCTGTAAGATGTTGAGAATGTTGTGCTATCAATTGGGGCTTCTCCTCAGTCCATGGTTTAGGTGGGGCGGCTTTGCCCACAGGGGTCAATGTCCCTCGAAGTTCTCTTGGGTCAGCAAAAGTCCAGCTGCCACTAGACTACTTGTCTCTGGTCACAGCAAAACTACTCTTCTAGGACTAGCAGATGCAAGTTCAAATTTTGAGCATCAGGTCTTCCCAGCTGGTGGTTGGTGGTCAGTAGCAATCAGGCGATTGTGGCTACTGACTAGCGGAGACAGGCTATTTAAGCTTTTGTGACATTTGTGCTGTAACAGGAAGTCAGCCAACTGACTCTTGGAGTTCGCCTCTTCTGCCTGGGGCTCGGGAGCAACTTTTTTTATGAGCCACGCTCCACAGGCACAGTCCTCTCTTTGCTAGCCCAAGGATCAGCACGTGCAGTCCAGCGGTTGGTGAAGCCTCTCGCCAGGTCTAGTGAATATCACAGCAGTCCGTCTTTGGTCCTCTCTCCAGTCCAGATGTGATCTGAGATCTGGGCAACAGGATTGTCATAATTATGCATAGAATGTGCCCCCAGGAGATGCAGCAGTTACTAGGCAAATGGTAACCAGCGCCGTTCCCACCTGATGATGACTTCCTGCAATGTGTGTCATCGAGCTATCTGAGTGTGCACTATTCTGTCAACTCCCAAGATGGTAGAATACCTTTCTTGGTGGTTGGAGCTTGGTAGTCATCCCTATAGGTGTGGTTACCTGAGGGCTACACTCCCATGGAAAAACTGGTTTGGCAACTGGTCTTCCCTCTCTGTCCCTGATGCCAACCGGTCTACCTGAACCAAAGAACAGCACCTCTTGTGTGTACCTACCATTTGCTCCTCAAGAGCAGCTTCCACTTTGAAGCTTACCTTTTGGGCTCACACCCTGTGTTACTTCCTGCCAGCCCGAGGTAACACCTCTTCCAATGACAGGCCTCTATTTTTCTCAGTACCGGCAGTAATTACGCTTCTCACCAGGAGGGTAGAAAGCTGTTTGGTGGTCAGCATCTGCAAATAGCCAGGAAAAACACACGAACAACAGAATGGCAACTTTCTAAAAGTTTCATTTCTTTAAAAGTTATGTTAAATTTGACTGAGGCATTCTCTTGGGTTATATTTGCAATGATTATTTTAATACTTTGAAATACCAACTTTAGTAGTCCCATTCTGAAGTTGCCACAGCAGAATTGAGTTTGCAGTTCAAAAATGCTCTGCCTGTCTGAAGTGGCAGGTTGTGAGACACGTCACATTGTCACATCCAGGGTGGCACAATAAGTGCTGCAGCCCTGGTAGAACATTTTAAGGTACAGGCTCTGAGCACCCTAGGTGCTATATACTAGGGACATATAAGTAAGTACAGTTATTCCAATGGGGCATATCCCAATCATACATATATTTTATATGGGAGTAAGACCTCTGACCCCCGGACTAGGTCCACTCTCTCCCTGCAGCTCTGCTGTGCCATCTCCTGCCTCCAGACATGACCTCCTCCTTGGGAGGTTCGAGGCTGCTGCCCACTGCTGCGCCTGCTGCCTGCTCCAACTGGCACTAGACTGCCTGCAATAACAGTAACCTTTCTCAGCTGCTTTTTTTTCTGAATTTTTCCCTGTTGTGTCACTGTTATTGTGCCCATCTGTGTATTTCTCTTATTCCACCACTGTTTATATTTTCTCATGCCTGCATGTTCCTTTTGCCGCTGCTTCCCCTGTGGCTCCTCCCCACCCGGAATTCCCCCCGGAATTCCCCCCGGAATTCCCCCCAGAATTCCCCTGCTCCCGCCTCCCAGCCTCTCCTCCCTTCCACCTCCCCTACTTGATGGCGGCCGCGTGCAGCGGGCTCGCAGCCGGTGTGCCGCAGGCTCACCAAAGGCAAGCTCGTCTGTGCCCGTCTGTGACCTGACTGCAGCCAGCACCAGGAACCCTGGACCTTCCACTACCCATCGCTACGACAACACCAACCCTGGAAGACTTAGAGAATGCCAACAGGCCTTCCCGAACATGACCCACGGCCAGTTCTCCTGCCTCCACTGCCACCAGACACTCACCGTCACCCCGGCCTCGAACACCACTGACGCCAGCTACTGCGACACCCTAAAATGCATCCTCCTCAACGTATGCTCTGTACACAAACAAGCCATGGAAATCTGGAACCTACTCGACTCTATGTCGCCGGACATCGCCTTCTTCTCAGAGACCTGGACCAACGCATCCTCCGCCCCGACATGAGCACCGTCATCCCAGATGGATACAAGATCCAAAGGAAAGACTGCCCCAATCACCTAGGAGGGGGCCTCGCCATCGCCCACAAGAGCACCCTCCACCTCACCACCTCCAGCGAAGCCTTTCCCTCTGCCAAACACCTGCACTTCCTGGTCCAGACCACCCCCAAAGCCCCATTTTCAGGAACACTGGTCTACAGACCCTCCGACCCCTGAACACCCTTCCCCACTACCATCACCAACTTCGTCGCACCCCACACCATCGCCTCAACAAACTACATTCTAATTAGAGACCTGAACTTCCACCTCGACAACACCAGCAACCCCAACTCCACTATCCTTCATGACAACCTCGCCAGCATCGGACTTAAACAACTCATCAACACACCGACCCACAGAGCGGGACACACCCTTGAACCCACCTTCACGGCAGAAAACAGCATCCAATTCAGCCACACATCGCAGCCGCCATGGACTGACCACCACTGCGTATACTTCGCCATCAACAAACCCAAGGCACCCAAACTAGCCCCCCCCCCCATGAAGGTACTGGAGCAAGTTTACCAACGAGGAACTTAACTCCACCCGAACCCGAGACAGCTACACCTGGGCACCCAACGCAAACGACGCAGCCAGAGAACTCAACACCTGGATCTCTGACTGCGCAGGCGAGCTCACCCCGCTGAGCAACCCTGACAGACAACGCCCCAGGAAATCCGCCTGGTTCACCACCGCTCTCCAAGAAGCCAGACACACCTGCAGACAGCTGGAGAAGAACTGGAGAAACACCCAGACAACCGAAAACCAACCACCTAAAAGGACACTGTTAGACTTGGAATCTTTTGACGTGTTTCCCATGAGTTTTTGCTTTCTGACCTCCCGGTTTTGACTCTGTTTTGGCTTGCCTAACATTTCTGCGCACTTTTCGCTCTGCTGATCAGTGGTAAAGTGCAGGCGCTCCCTGTGTCAATTCAATTATAGATTAATGTTTCCCCGATTGGATATTTGATTTACTTGTTAGTCCCTAGTAAAGTGCACTGAGTGTGCCAGGGCCTGTGAATCAAATGCTACTCGTGGGCCTGCAGCACTGATTGTGCCACCCACGTGAGTAGCCCTGAAAAGGTACCTCAGACCTGCCATTGCAGAGTCTGCGCGTAGTTTGCAACTGCCATGTCGACTCACACTTGCCAGTCCCTAATTTTCCCTTTTCCTACATGTCAGGCACCCCTAAGGTAGGCCCAAGGTACCCCTGCAGGCAGTGTGCAGTGTATGTGAAAGGACATACATTTTTGCGGCATGTCCTGATAGTGAATAACAGCCAATTTCGTTTTTCACTATTACAATTCTTTCTGTTCTCGTAGGCCAGAATGGGCAGTTTGATAATAACATCTTATAATCCTAAACTGACCCAGGGAACAAGATAGAAATTCGAATTTAGTATGCCTGAACTCAGAATGTTAAAATACATATTTTAGTGAAGGTGATTGCTCAGTCAGATCCCTTGTGCCTCTGCCGGAATATGGACTGCCTGTCTGGGTTTCGGATGACAGAAGGCTGGGGAGCAGGAGGCCTCCAGATAGTCTAGGTAGGGTCAGGAAATGGCCGAATAGACCTGGGCTGCAATGGGGGAAGGGGGAGGAGATTTCCTTGCACCTCTAAGGGCTTGTTCTGCCTCTGGCAATGCTGTTTCCACCTCCTGCCAGGAATTCACACCAGAGAAGGCAGAACTGGTTCTGGCTGGGCACAGACACCCTCTGCCTAGAGGAACAAAGTATTTTTGGATACAAATACTGGGGCCCAGACCCCTTTACTTTAGAGCTCATCTGGATCAGGAAGACTGCCAAGAAGAAGAGCTGGAGAAGAACTACCACTTTGCAGTGTGCTTTGCTGGGCTGACCTGCAGTGGGTGCTTCTGTATTGGGCAGTGAAAGGCCTGGACTGGACTTTCTGCAACCTATTTTGTCAGTCTTTCCAATTGCTTGAAGTAGCGCTTGCCCCCTGTTAACGAAGTCTCAGGAACAGCAAAGACTTCCCAGCTCTTCACCCCGCATCACTGGGGACTGTGTGTTTGGTGCTGTATCAGAGGAAAAGCAACACAACGAAGACTACGACGCCACTGCCAACTCCGTGTCCTGAAGGCACCGCAGAGGGCGGTCCCGCAATACTGCACCGCAACCTTGGTCTCACCGACGACGTCTGTTGATGCTGCCACCGAGCCACTGCTTGCACCGCGACCTGTGGGCACCGCACTCTTCACAGCCTCGCTTCATGCCGAAGCCTTGGCACCACAGAGAGCACCACCACAATGCCGCACTGTGACCTTGGTCTCACCAACTACACCTTTGATGTCGCCACTGACTAGCTGCTTTCACCGTGACCTGTGGGCACCGCACTCCGCAACTCCTTGTTTCACGACAATGCCTTGGCCTCCCCGACGCTCCACACCAAAATCAACGCTGCTGCTTGCACCGTGGTTCAAGGGCCCTGCTTGTAATTCACACAGAGCACTGCCCTCATCCTGCACCGCAGCCTTAGCCCACCGACTCCAGCACCATCGACTCCCACTCATAAGCCAACGACATTGCTTCAGCAACGACGACGTCACTGCTTGCACCATGACCTGCTAGCACCGTGATGAACACCGCCTTTATCTCGCACCGTGAACCTGGTCTCACCGACAGCGCCATCCAACGACGCCACCGAGCCACAGCTCGCACTGCGACCTGAGGGCACCGCACGCCGCACCACTGCACTTTGCACTGCAGCACCCGTGCCTGCCGATGCTAGCACACCTGATTCCATCAGAGAGGAGCTCGTCCTGCAACGCAAGTGGCTTCGAGGGCCTCATCGCCCTGCATTTCTCACAGGTACTGTTTTCAGGTCTTCCCGACACCGTAGCAGGCCTGCAACCCCACGGACAGCCAGAACTATTGGATTTGTTGTTCACGACGCCGTGGTAGCCTCGGACAGAGCTATCGACATCGAGGAACTTTGTGTGAAACTTATTTTGATAACTATGGACTTTTTTTACATATAGTATTGTAGATTTTTGTCATTTTTGGTCTTGCTTTATTTATATAAAAATATTGGGAATTTTTCTAAACTGGTGTGTTGTCCTTTTGTAGTGCGTACACTGTATTACTGTGGGTTATGTGCAAATGCTTTACACACTGCCTCTAAGATAAGCCTGACTGCTCGTGCCAAGCTACCAAGGGGGTGAGCAGGGGTTATTTTAGGAGTGTAACGCCCTTATCCTGACCAGAGTGGAGATGTTTGCCTGACTTCTGCCCTTGCCCTAGCCTACCAGAAATCCCATTTCTATCAGACACCATGACGGACTACCACAACCAGATCAGAGCCACCAAGAGGAACTTCATCCACAACAAAATCCTCGCCAACTCCACCAACTCCAAGGAATTTTTCAGTGTCATTCAAGAATTCACCAACCCACGCAGCGGAGCCACAGATATCACCATATCCCAAGACATCTGCGACAAGCTTGGAACCTATTTCCACCTCAATATCAAAAACCTCTATTACAACTTCATCGACCATCCACCTGCCACACACACAGCCCCCCTCCCCCCTGAAACACTGGTAATCCCACCATCTCCAACTGGACACCATTTACGGCCAAAGACACCTCCTCAACCATGAAAAGCATCCACTCGGGTCCCCCACTGACCCCTGCCCCCCTCAAATGTACCAAAGAGCAGCGACCGCCATCGCACATCGAACTACAACGCACCATCAACCCCACCTTCAAACAGGCACCTTCCCAGACGACTGGAAGCATGCAGAATTCAGACCTCTGCTCAAGAAGCCCACAGCTGACCCCACCGACCTCAAGAACTATCGGCTCATCTCGCTCCTCCCCTTCGCAGCCAAAGTTGCAGAGAAAACAGTCAACAGGAAACTGACATGATTCATTGAAGAGAACGCCATACTTGACCCCTCCCAATCCGGAACCCGAAGCAACCACAGCAAAGGGACCGCCCTACTTACTGCCACAGATGACATCCGCACCCTCCTGGACCAAGGCCACTCCAAAGCCCTCATCCTACTCGACCTATCAGCGGCCTTCGACACCGTCTCCCACTGCACACTGGTCACCAGACTACACAACGCCGGCATACAAGTAACAGCCCTGGACAGGATCCGATCATTCCTCACCGGAAGATGCCAAAGGATCAGACTCCCACCCTTCCTCTCTAACCCCATGAAAATCACCTGCGGAGTCCCACAGGGTTCATCCCTGAGCCCCACCCTCTTCATCATCTACCTGGCCCCCCTCGCAGCCATCATCTGACAACAAGGCCTCAACATCGTATCCTATGCCGATGACAGCCAGCTCATCGTCTCCCTCACCAAAGACCCCACCACTGCCAAAATCAACTTCCAGAAAGGAATGGAAGACATTGCACTCTGGATGACCAACAGCTGCCTGAAGCTCAACGCCAAGAATACAGAAGCCCTTATCCTCAATACCAACCCTTCTGCTTTGACAACACCTAGTGGTTGACCGCCCTCGGAAGCCCACCTGCCCCCTCAGACCATGCTGAGAACCTTGGCATCATACTTGACTCATCACTCACAATGAACCGTCAGGTCAATGCCGTCACCTCCAGCTTCTTCAACACCCTCTGCATCCTCCGCAAGACCTTCAAGTGGATCCCCACTGAGTCAAGGAAGACAGTCACCCTCGCACTCATCACCAGCAGACTGGACTGTGGAAACGCACTTTACGTCGGCATCAACAAGTCCCTACTCCGCAAACTCCAGACAATACAGAACACCGCCAGACTCGTCCTCTGCAACCCCCGACACAAACACATCAGTCAACTCCTACGAAGTCTCCACTGGTTCCCCGTGGAGAAAAGAGTCACTTTCAAAATCCTCACTCATGCTTACAAATGCACTTACAACAACAGACCCAAATACCTCAACAACATAATCAACTTCCAAGTACCCAAAAGAAACCAACCTCGCACTGGCCGAAACTCCGCGCATCCACACAGGCAGAGCAGGTAGAAGATCCTTCTCTTACATTGTAGCCAAGACCTGGAATGAGCTACCGGCAGACATCAGACGCGCACCCTCCCTGAACAGCATCAGGAAGACCCTCAAGTCCTGGCTCTTCGGCTAAACAGATCTGCGGACCCCCCCACTTCAGCACCTTGAGACCCTCACGGGTGAGTAGCTCACTTACAATTCCCTGATTGATTGATTGATGGTCACAGCAATGACACTAAGTTCTAGTCTTAGTGCACACTCAGAGTTGGAAAACCAGCAGCATCAGTCCAATAATCTGGGGTGATCATGCAAAAAGAGGCAGTTCCTTACACAGAGGATGTGAGCAGGAGAGCTGTGTGAAAGTGGGAGCTTCCTCTGGGCAAGTCAAGATCAGTTTAGACCTTGTGTACTGCTCTTTAAGCTCAAGAATGCATTGACACCCTCTTACTGCAAAACCCAGCCCAGTGGACCTCACTGAAGCTAAACCTAGATTTCTTTTTGATTCATCCAAATCCCACTTCAAACCATAAACTAGTGAGAAATATTTCATAATCTTTTTACAGGAGCCCATTAATTTAAGCACCATGTAGATAACATAGTTGTTTCTGTGTTAAAGAAAATGGTGTACAAGAGTCAGTGAACAATAGAATATGTCCCAAAGGGAATGTAGTGAGTTGTGACAGACAGCTGGCAGCATGCTTGTGTGAATATTTTCTTATTTTTGTAGACTTGTGAAAGCAATTAGGGATAGTACAGTGCTGGGAGGGTGAATTGGTTACTGTGCTAGAGCTAGTGTTTGTACTTACCAGTCTCTACTCCACCTGGAATTCTCATGTTTCCTTCAGTGTGGATTATGGATAACACTTTCTCCTTCCAGGGTATGAGGTTGAGGGGCGAGAGAAAATCATAATCTTATGCCAAGTCTTCTTCTCGTGGTGTGCCCAGGAAGTGAGGGAACACATTATCCCCAGCAGGTTGCTTCACTGCTTGCAAATATCCTACTGTGAGTGTCTTGGTGGTTGCTGGAGACATCATTCACCTTATCCATGATTCTGTCCCATATTTACCAACTCTCGCTCATGGTTTTTGTCTGGACCTGTGCTTTAAAACCCTAGGTGTCAACCATAATTATCTCATCCACCATCACAGTTAACGCATCAGGATGGTGTTCTTCCAGACATTTTAAGCAATATTTATTAAGTATCTCTACTCCTGGGGCATGGGTGAGCCAAGCTTCAAGATGGCTGACATCTAGAGACTCCACACTATCCTTCACATACAAGCCACTTTTGGGCTAATATTGAGGCAATAGGTGGGCAATCATTAGATGCTGTAGGGCTAGGATAATGTTGACGGCCGATTGTGGCAATGAGGACTTTCACTAGTAATTGTGACATTTGGGGCCTGCTGCAGCGCAATGCACTTCCTTCAGCCGGCCCTGCTCTGGGGAAGCGGTGTGCAGAGGGTCTGGAGGGGATGAGACCATAGCTGCGTTTGTGGCATCTGTGCTGACTATGAGGGTGGTTGCCTGCTGAGCCTGCCCCCGCCTTCAGGCATCAGGAGAGCAATGGCCATCCAGATTTTGAGGAGGAGCCACAGTTTTGTGCAGTGCTGCCTGGGACCTTGGGCTGCAGCCAGTTACCCTTGCTGTGCCTGGCTACTGGCACCTGTTGTGGCTCTATGACAGTACTGAGGCAAGTATGGGGGTGGCTGCAAGTCGAGCCTGCCCTTCCCCTGTTTTGATCCAGACAGATCTGCTGCCTTGCTTGGGCTCCTGTAGAGGTGCCACAGCCTGTGCTTGTGTGCCAGCAGCCAAGTTGCAGCCCTGTGCAGGGTCGCTGGGGATCCCAGTCAGTGGCTTGCAGGCTGATTCCACTGCCATGCCAAATAGCTGACCGCAGCTGGGGCCACAAGATGGTGCTGAAGCCTCTGCTGATAAAGGAATAGTCCCCCACCCCTTGGCCCTCCTGGCTTGCTGTATCTGGGTGACAAATGAGGGCCACGCTGCGGTATTGTGGTGTTGCTGGGGTCCTACAACACTAACCTGCTGCTAGCTTCTTGGCATGCTCATGCCACCCCGGGAAAATTAGGTGAGGTTGGGCTGGACTCTCTTGACTGGGATCTGCTGTGGGGGTCCCTGTGTGGAGAGCCACCTCCTGCCCTGCTTGTGCCCCCTAGGCAACCAGGGCAAGGTAAGGCACAGAATCGTCTGAAGCAGACTGTCTACCTTAGAGATCCTGTAGCACCAGCTGCTGGACACCCAAACATCCATCCCCAAGCAGTGTATTTACGAGGAAGATAAATAGACACCAAACTAAGCTGACATTTGATAAAAAAAACACCCCCAGCTTTGCTGAGAAGGCTCACTTGACGATTGGGGGCTGGATATAGACGATAATGGTGTTGCCCTCAAGGATCTTTTTGCTGATGTTTGCAAGAACGTAAAATAAATTAATACCAACATTGACATGCTCACTAACAGGGTCTCATGGACAACTGACTTGACAAACTTGAGGAAAGGCTGTCCCAGCTGGAGCAGCGGGTGTCTGACTAGAACGATGGTGCAGTGGCAAATACTGAATGGTTCCTCCATACGCTCTAATAAAATCCAAGAAAAGGAATCTAGAGACATGTCCAAGGAGGAACGACATTCAAATATTGGCCTACCCGAATCCACTGCTATGTTCACTGATGATGATTATGTAGAGGTCTTAATTCGTTCCATTTTTGGGGATCGCCCAACTCCCCTTTTTTCAGTTGAACACAGCCAACAAGCCTTGGGACCTGACACACCATCCCACCCCTTTTTGCTCGACTTATACATTACAGGGAACGAGACAAGATCAAGCTCAAGCGGAAAGAGAGACACAATACCAAAGCAATAAGCTCTCTTTCTATCCAGATTTCACTCTGATGGTTCAAACAGCTAACAAAGAGATTCTGCCTGCCAACAGCTGCAAGCAAAGATGAACCTCACCTATGCCCTTCTGTATCCAGTTGGCTTTCTTGTCCTCTACAAGGGCAAACCCCATTATTTCACAGAGCCCAAGCATACTGTGAAGTTCTGCCATAAACATGCCCATGATTTTATATCTACTGGCTCTCAGGACTCCCAATGATTTCACCAGCTGCCTCGATGACAATGATTGAGCTGGTCATTCCACAGTCCGAGAACACTGGTACCCCCCCCCCATCCCCCACCTCTTGAGAGGGTAGGGAGAATGTCCACCTCACCGTCACGCCCCCAGGGATTATTCCTAGTTGGCTCTATTTTACTCTCAATGTTTTGGGGTTCATTTTTCTTCAACTAGTTGGGGTGGTTGAATTGGGAGGGGGAGAGAGAGAATGCTGGGATTTATTTGTTTTATGCTAGTTCCCAAACACTACTGCTGCCTGCGCTTCTTGTTGTGGCGTTCGCTCACCTAGGTCGCTTAGGCTCCATGCACTGGCAGAGGAATCTATCTGGAGCCGTCTCCCTGAACTTGCCATTAGCATGTACATTGTGAGGGATATCACTCTTGTCTCCTAGATTTTACCTTGATGCATCTATGCCTAGGTGTTTAAAATTGTAAACAATTTATACAAAAGTTGTTTGCACTTTTGTGCTCCATTTGTACGACATTTGTAGCAGTTAGGAGTCAGTTTTGTAAACCAACTTATTGCTGGTGAGAAAACTGAACTGTAAACTCGAGCAAGCATAGTAAGCCTAGATGGACTAATATCTGTGCTGGCAAATGCAGTGCTAAAAATGCTTCAATTGCATCAAGACCATCATTTTGCACTGGACCCACAAAGCGTTGCACCGCAATTACATCTGCATTGTTGCACATACAAAAATGCAACACACAGGCAATGTTGCACTACATCGTGGGGTAAAGCAAAGTCATTTCCCAGAAACCAACCCAATTTGTAAAAGTGTGCCTGCAGAGAGGCACCACATAAGGGGGTCAAACAATAGAAGAAACCTCTACACTCTAATCAATTAAAATATTAATTCATGGATAGTTGTCTTATTACATACACAATATCATAAGTACAATAAATGTGTATGCTTTTTGTACATTAAAATATGACTGAACAGTAAGCTATAGTTGTTTGAAGATTGCTTAAATTGATTTGTGTATGTAATAGGACAACTAACCAAGAATGAATATTTGAATTAATTAGAGTGCCGAGGTTCGTTCTATTGTTTGATACTTACACTGAGTTCGGCAGAACTACAGTGGACTGTCACCTGAGGTAGTGGGGTGCGTGTTCTTAACCTCGAGGGGCACCAAGACTGTAATTCAATCTTTATTATACACAAATGCTGATGTGTTACCGTTAGAACTACCGCTACCTTCTGTAAATCACAATAAGGGGGTGTTTAAGGACAAAATATGGTGCGGTCTGCAAGCAAAAGAAACTAAGGAGCCATTAACAAGAAGACAATGACGGCAGAAAAAGTAAACGTGTCCATTGTGTCGGTACAATGACATTATTGAAGATCAATGAAATAAATTACTTTTGAAAATAAAACATCCCGCGAGACCCCATTTTCCATTCAGCTGACACAAACGAAACTGCCTGAAAATCCAGCAAGCACTCCATAGTATATATTCTGGAATATTTAAGCAGATGGCACAGCACATAACAATGAAAGCAGTATGCCAAGCCATACTAAAGTGCTACACAAAAAAAGGTAGAATTGAGCTCAACAAACAAAAAACAAACTCGCCATGATTTCAAAACTGAATTTCAGAAAACTAATACATTGTGAAATGGCATTCATACAAAAATCATTGCTGTGACACCTACCAAAAGACTGTTAAAATAATTAAAGAAAGGTGATTTGAAAAAAAATAGAAATCTGTGCAAGAAATAAGCGGTGGAACAGAAACTCAGAAAGGACTCGGTGCAAATAGGATAAATATGAGGGGCAGCCACAAGGAAGAGAGGACTGTTGCAATGGAGGAGGAACCCATACCAAGTAGGAAAATCCATACAAGCACAGATGAAGTCACTGTACCTTAAAATAATTACTTTCATGGGGAGCACAAAAAAAATATGACTTTTACAGAAACAATCAAACTGAATTTATTTTACTGCCTGTATAAACAAATGTATATGCACTTCTATACAGATTCCTAAAAACAATCAATTTTAGCTCAAAGAGTACATTTATTAAGGTAATAGTGAACATGGATAGTAAAATACAAAAAAATTATAACAATCTTACATGCATAAATGGAATTCAAAAACAATATCAACGTGAAGCTATGGGTAATGCATGTGTAAAAAAAAATGTATAGGAAAGGGTAATGATAAAATTAGTAATAGTTCAAAAAGCAGCTCCTAATAATAAATGCAGGAGTTTAATACTGGAAGAGCTAATGGTTCAGGCCTTGGATAGGCTTCCCAGAAATAAGTTGACTACAGAAAAGGGAGTTGTAGAGGAAAAATCAAGTTAATCTGATTCCATTAATTTTCCACAAATTATGAACATAAGGGCAAGTGAAAGGTAAATGTTTTATATCTACATGTTCAGAAACACAAGTCCAACAGGAACCAGGAAGTTCAGCATTCATTTTGTGTTAGGCCACAGAAGAAAGAAGTAGTCTATTTTATATGAAAAACAGTGTTTGTATGGTATTGGCTGCTCTAGAGGATTTTCTAATTTTGGTCCATATCCTATTCCAGAGTAGGGTAGACTACTCAACTTCTAAGTCATGCTCCCATGAAATGTCCACCTTATTTTTTCTCTATCTGCAATAGGTACAAGTAGATGCGAGTATACTGTTGAGGCTTTGGGATGTGTAAAAAGAAGAATGTGTAAACGTTTGGTAGTGAGAGATGTTTGAGGTGTGGGGAGGATAAATTGGGGAAGAGCAGTAACTAAAGCTTGTTGAAGAAGGCTGTATTTTGCTTGGAAAGAGTGAGGAAGGCCATAAAGACAACTGGCTTGTGAAAAAAACATGATCTCATTCTTCTCAAATAATTGAGAAATTCAAATTAGACCCTTATTTCTCCAGGGTTTCCAAAAAAAGGGTTTATCCTGTATCAGTACAAACTTATTGTGCCAGATTGTAGAGTTAAGACAAGAGTTGAAGTCTGTAGGTATAGGTGATGATACAGATTCTAGATGTTTGCATGAGTGTTTAAGGATAGAAGTGGACACCATTTGCGGCTTGCGCGTAAAAAATATGAACTCCTTAAAATAAAAGGGTGAAAGATAAGAAAGTTCTATCTCAACCCATAATTGATGGTCCGAAGAAGGGTCAGAAAGACACGAAGAGTATTGGCAAAGGAAGAACGCCTTGTGGTAGTTAGGAAAATCAGGCAAATTCACCCACCCACCATTTTTGGACGTATTTACCTTGAAATCAGCATACGGGATCTCTTATTATTCCATAGAAACAAAGTTAGTACAGAATAATCTTTTTTTTAAACTTTTGAGGGATAGAAACTGGGATGTTAGAAACAGTATAGAGTATAGTAGGAGCTAACATCATTTTAATGGGATCTGAACATCACACCAGGATAGATGTAAACAATGCCATTTATTTCTTCAGGTAGAAATTCTCTGTATACATTTGTCCATACATATAGATAGCGATGATTCAATTGATGAAGTAAAGCATTAACCCAAATATTTTATATGTTGAGGACTACATCTAAAGTTTGAGGTTACGAAGTCTTTTCAAAAAGTTAATTTTGTTAAGGGTAAGATCTCACATTTCTCATTACTCAATTTATACCCAGAAACAGAAGCATAGGAGGCAACTTCCTGTAAGGAAGTGGGAAGAGAAGTCTGGGGCTGTGAGAGAAAAAATAACACATCAGCATAAACCTCTCGTTTATTTTGTTTATTTTTAAATCAAATATGTGTATGTGTTGATTTTGAAGTATTCTGGAAAAGAAGGGATCTAAAGCTAAATTAAAAAGAAATGTGTAATGAGGGAAGCCTTGACGGACACCTCTACTCAAATTGTAGTAAGGAGAGGTAAGGCCATTAACAAAAACTGCTGCTCGAGGTTGAGAATAGAGAATAGAGATCAAGGATAATATTTTTGGGTCAACCCCGAACTATTTAAGTGTTTGAATAAGAAAAGGCTGATATATATGATCGAACACTTTTTCCGCATCAAGGGTGATTGTTGCTAAAGGCTCACAGGGTTTTAATAAAAATATGAAAAAACAAGCAAGCGTTGTCAGAGATCCATCGTTCCTTAACAAAACTCTATTGTCCCCTTCCCAACAACTTAGGGAGATAGTCTTCTAGTCCTGGGGCCAAGGCTTTAGAGAAAATCTTGTAGTCAATATTGACTTGGGATATATGTCTATAGTTGTTACAATACCTTGTGTCTTTTCCTTCTTTTGGGATAAGACAAATTAGAGCTTCTAGAAAGGAACCAGAGGGATTATGCGAATGTAGAAAGGAAGTGATAAGAATATGTAACTTGGGGAGAAGTAAATGTGAAACGTACCTGAAAAATTCAACTGTATATCTGTCAGGAACTGGAGCTTTGTCTTTTTTAAGGGCATGTAATGCTGTGTGGAGTTCTGAGTGTGTAATATCAGATTCAAATAAAAGTGAGGTCAATTTGAGTTCCTAAAGGTTTTTGAGTAGTAGAGAGATATTGAGAAATTAGATTTTCTGAAGGAGAGTCCTCTGGTGTATGTAACAAATTATAAAATTGCAGGAATTCGCCTAAGATATCAGAGTCTTTATACTTTAGTGTTTGTTTTGTATCCATAATAGATTCAATATTAAGTTTGTTATGTTTGACCTTAAGGTAATTTGCCAATAATTTACCTGCTTTATTTTGGCCCCCATAAAATTTAGCATTAGATTTAAGCAAATAAAGTGAGGCATTGTCTGTCGATTCCTTGTTAAACTGAAATTTAGCTTCAATAAGTTCAGAGAGACATTCCTTTGATTTAGAATAGGAAAATAAGTGCTCCAAACTCTTTATCTTTGTCATAAGTTCTGTGGTAAGCTTAGTGGAATTTTTGTGTTTTTTGGAGACATAGCTAATGATAAAGTCATGAGCAGATGCCTTCAATGCATCCATGATAGTGGAAAAGAGCAGACAGTCAGTTTGATACAATGAGAAGTACTGATTAAAAAACGAGGTAAAGCATGAGGTAAATAAAGGATCTGAAAGAAGTGAATTATTAAAATGCCAACATTTAGGAATGTTGGGTTTCTGCAGAATGTCCAACTGGATAGAAATAGGGGCATGGTCAGATATTAAAATAGAACCTATGTCTGCAGCTTTCAAGGATTGCGATATGTTATGTGAAATGAAAAAATAATAAATCAGTGATTGAGTGTAATGTATCAGGGACAAATAAGAATAATCTCTTAAGGTAGGATTGCAGAGTCTGCAAGCATCTACTAACTTGCATGGTTGGATAGTTTGAACGAAAGATCTATGAGCCTTAAGTGGTATTTTGACCTCAGTGTTGACTGTAGTGTCAACATTATAGTCAATGTAGACTGCAGTGTTGACACTACAGTCAACACTGAGGTGAGCGCAAATTGTGCACTGCATGTGCCATGATGCAAGGGAGAAAACTTTTCTGGGTTATGATGTAGTGTCTGGCTGTACCCTTTTCCCTGCCCAAACTTTTTTTCTTGACCTCCTCTACCATTTATCACACATTCCTAATGTTCCTTATTTTAAATTGCAATCCAGCCCATTGATTACACTCTATCCGGCCCAAGCCGGAGATAAAGGCCCTAGCCGGAGAATACGGTCCGGGTGTGGAGAGTATGGTCCGGGTGCAGAGAGTACGGTCCGGGTGTCGAAATCCCAACCCCAGTGCGGACGTAAAGTTAGGAGTCATAAGTGCATTCTGTGAATACCAAAAATCGTAAGTGTCTTCTGTGAATACCAAAAGTAGTAAGTTTAGGATTTTGTCTCAGATTAGTTCTGTGAATCAGCCCCAGGGGTGTGAGATCTCATGGAATAGATGACAAGTCTAGACAAGACAAAAAAGGAGGGTGAGGAGGGGCCACAGCTCACAGGACAGGGAGTAGCTACAACAGGCATAAACAGAGATGTTCCTGTAAGGAAGGCAAAAGGTAGTAGATCAAAGTGAACAATAAAGCTAAATTTAAATTATAACACATTAGAACAGTTTCTAAAATAAGCAATATCTCAGCGAAGATTAAAACAGATCTAACACATTAGATGACGATCAAAACGTTTCTGTAGCTTTGCAGAGACTGTGATCCAGAGGCTCCGGACACTTCCATGGTTTCTATCTTGCAAGAGATAATGAAACTTTTCAGCCGGATCAGATCTTCATACGATGTAATTTTATTTTTGTAGGTAACTTTAAATTGGCTGGGATGGAATTGGCCTTAACGAGCTCCGAGAGACCTAACATCAGGCCTCAAGTTGAGGAATTCTTTGCGTCTGTCAGCTGTGCTTTTGGCATAATCTTGAGAGAAATAAAGATTATGTCCAGACCATTGAATGTGCTTGGTTATCTTGACCGCTATTAGGACAGTAAGCAAGTCTGCGTACTCTAAAAAGATAACACCTCTAGGTCTTCTTGAAGGAGACTCATTGACATGTGGACGTCCAAGTCTATGGACACATTGAATATTAAGAGAAGTACCCTCAGTTATGTTCAATATTTTTTGGAATAAATGATTTGAAAAAGTGAGAGACAAACCATAAATGCATAAAATATTCCTTCTATTCATATATTCAAGATCTTCCACCTGTTTCTGGAGAGAGGATACTTGAGACTGAAGATCATTGAAATTAACCATATTTAGCCCAAGTGATGAAACGCTTTGTTCTACTGCAGACACTCTTTCATTCATCCTTGACTAATTTTCAGTGTGAAATTGCGTTGGTTTCCTCCATAAATGGACGCAATGAACTTATCTCCTCAAGCAACAAATCCAAGGAGACAGCACAGGATGATGTAGGAGGAGAGGGTGGGTCCTTCTTTAAGCGTTTCATGGAATCCTTGCCTGAGGCAAGTGGAACAGGAACTGAAGAAGAGGAACCTTTGAATATAAAAACCAAAGAGTCAAGAGAAAATAATGGAATTTTCAATTAAAGAGTGTGTGGAACAAGATACAAAGGTGGTTACCCTTCTCAGCCTTCCAATAGATAGGATATCGTAAACTTTGTAGGACATTATGTAGGGAAAAAAGATGGGCAGCGGGACAAAAATAGTGAACTATTACATCCAGGCATAAAAATAATAAATTGCACAGTCAATTAATTAATAATATCCAGCTAGTCCAACAGGCTCATGGAGAATGGCATTGATATGCCTTCTTGATTAAAGGGGTAGCGAAACACAGCTTTGCTGTGAGGAGCCATTGTGCATGTGAAATGGCGGCTGCCATCACTCTGAGAGGAGCCTTGCCTCGGGTGTTAGAAAGACGGCAGAGCAAGCCCGCAGTCCAAAAATTATTTTTTTAAAACACCTCGATTGCTCCCGGACCGTTAGCGTCTACAGCCGACACCTGAGACACAAGGAAAATGGCATTAAGCTGCTGCTGAACCAGGCTACTCCGTGGTGCCTCACTTGGATGCCGCCATCTTCCATGACCTTCAAGCCACACCTTAAAAAAAAGAATACATTTTAAATGGCACACTTTTAAAGAAAGTTTTAAAACAGTTTGTTATTTCAATGCGATCAGATTCGGCAATTATGGGTTATGCAAACGTCATGGTTCCATGCATAGGTAGCTTGTCTAGCCCATATATAAGTGTGTACGTTGGCACCCAGATGCTAAATCTATATTATGTCTCACATGAACAAAAACTCATTCAATGGATAAAAGGAAGTGTGTACAGGAGAGGCAGGGAATTGAATGATACTCTCAGTGAATGGTGAACTGATAGCTCAGTACTTGAACACTACCTTAGTCGGAAATCACAGTAGACCACATGTGAAAAGTACTTTAAAGTGTTTATAATGCACACATCAGCAGTTCTATATATTCATAGTAGATGAGTATGTGACCACATGATTTATTAGCAGACAGTTTAGTATTAGGAGTATATACTTTGTCTCAGACATGTCAGCTACTCATGGAAAACAACTGTAAAGTCCTTGTGACCATGAAGTTGTTATCCTACACAGTGCATTTTCCATGAATTGTTCTAGTACAAATATGTATTCTGTAATACAATGAGTACAACATGTCACACTTTACAATGTCGCAGCGCCGGTAAGCCATGTCAAATTTGCAACATATGTAAATGTTAAGGCATCACTCAATGGACATAATTACTTTGAAACGCATGAAGAAAAAACACATTTCTCTCCTGTGAAGGCAATTGCCCAATTAGGGTCACGTGGGTCACTCACGACCACCTTTCAGCCTTCCATACCAAATAAAGAGTTGTTCAGATAGTAGAGAATAAAAACCAAATATCTATTTATTTAGGTACATTAAGAGTGGAGCTCAATATGCCCAGTTGCTAGGAGTGCTGCGGAGGGACTGGCATCAGCAAGCAAAACGATACATTATGTACAGTTTGAAACCAATGGAAGCACACCCACCATGGAATTTTTCAAGGACATGCAGCTGGACAGTTTATTACAAAGGAGTATGTTTCGATTCTGAGGCCGGGCACACATTATCTACTATTCAAGGTCACTCTGCCTGTACCCACCACTAGACATGTGGGAGAAGGCCGAAAAAGCTTTAAAAAACCCATCTTTTCATTATAACAATCTGATTTTTACTCTAGCTGCTTTCTGCCTTTCCCCATGAGACCGCGCCAGGATACTCCTGAGTAATTGAGCGCGATATAAAACTCTCTATAACATAACAAAACATAACATATCTAAAAGGAAATGCATACACTAATAAGAACAGTGAATTCATATGTAGCAAAACTCAACTCTGAAGAAACATAACCTAGAGAAGGCCATTTCTCGGAAATGGCAAAGGATTCGTTTCAATTATAATTCAAAATGGAGGCCATACACAAAATGGTGCCACAGGATCCTAACATTACATAAAACATTGCAAAAGCCTGTGTAGAGAGACCAAGTGTGGCAGACTAAGGCAGAGAATCTACTGAAGACATTGCCATATCACGGCCAGTGATTGATTGATGCAGTGATTATGACATATTGGAGTAGCTGCTGACGAATATCTCAGAATCACCTGAGGAACAAAGGATTGGCTTATAGCAGCAAGAGCAACAGCAAAAGCACCATCCATACCAACTACTGTGAAAGATGTGCCTCCAACAGTCAGGATGTCAGCTGAACTATGAGACTATCTCATCGACTTCAACAACTGCATCATGGAATAGTAGAGTTATATTGACACTGTTGTTGGAGATTGCCTGGCATGCATTCATGCTGAACTTGAAGAATATGGAAGGTTCTATGAATGAGGCATGCATGGCTAAACTATGCATGCCTCTACAACGCTGCCCGAACAACGAATGTCACTGAGCAACACATTCCTTTACCACACATGCATTTACTGTGCATGCCTTTGCCACACAATTTTGTGGTAAAGGCATGACTGGTAAAGGGACATGTGTGGTAAAGATCACACCCCTACGTCCCCGCCCTGAGCCCTAAAAACTACCTGATCACCCAGAACCCTAAAAACTACCCTGACCTCCCCCTGAGCACCAAAAACTAAACTGACCATGAGCCCTAAAATCAACCCAACCCCGAGCCCTGAAAACAACACTGACCCCTCCCCAAGCCCTGAAAACACGCTGACTTCCCTCAGCCCTAAAACCTACTCCAACCCATAAAAATGACACCCCACCAGTCTAAAACCCAGCCCCACTTGCGGGACTGCGTCCTCTCCATATGCTTCCTCTTCCCGTGCCCACCTATTCCAGCATCTAGACCATGCACTACGTTAACCATGCATATGAGTGGTTAACAATATGCATAGTTAAGGCAAGCCTGGTTCCGCTTGTGGGGAAACGACACACGTAGCTCAGCCCTCGCTGTAAAGGTGATTTCGCAGTAAGGAACCCGTGGATGTATTATTAGGACAGGCAAAGTAGCAATATAACTTCCAACTGGTTTGGAGGATACCTTGAGGATTGTCAAGGATGCCTTTATAGACAATATAGTAGTGACTGGCACTAAGGGGCCCATTGATTATATTTAAGTTATGCTGACGGCTTCTATCGACCTAATGTCGGAAGACAAGAAGAAGACTACACCAGGCGACACCAATGAGTGGCTAAGGACACTGACTAGAAAGTTCAACAGTCTTCCGCGTGGCATATATGTCTTGGTAAAGCAGAAATATCCAGATCACTAGGGAGGATTGATATGGCATTACAGCACATCATTGAGGTGTGTGATCCTTTTTTAGCACCCTCCCCCATTAGGTCTCAGAGTGGGAGTCACCCAACAGTTCTTGCCTAACTCATCTTCAACTTTGGTGACAGGGTATTGATGACAGAGAGCCAATACCAAGGTTTACTGTATGCAGTCTGTAGAACATTATGACGCAAGCAACCACAACCTGAAAAAGAAATATCCCTGGTTCGATGTTGAAAATGAACATCAATTTTGATCACAGTGTCTCACATTTCAATTGATGACTTGATTGTTTTAAGTTCAGTCATGTACATGTCAAGTTGTGTCAGGATAAGCTTCTGTCATATTACTAGATATATGCATCTATATACTTGTGTGACTATTTCTGAATTGTCAGTGGCCACGTTTGTGATCTTATGTTTGAGGCAAAACTCTACAATCAGCAGCACACGTTTTAAAGAAAAACATGTTTACAAAGTGTGCTTAGACTCAGAATTACAGTGTAATTGGTGTCTCCTCATCTTTCCAGGCTTTGGATGTCTGACAGGGTTGTGACCTGTGTACAAAACATCACCCTGCTGGTGCGTATCACGTTACATTCTGTTTACTTTTTTAGGAGATTTCACCTGGTACTGCTACATTATGTAAAATGCAGCTGACTCCTATATTTCCTGTGCTATTTTTGGTCTGTACAATTATCTACAATCAGACAATCAATCAAACAAATCTAGGCATCTGAGTCATGAGTTCGGAATGCCAAACACCTCTATTGGATGCTGTACAGTAATGCATATTTCTGAAGGTTCACTCATAGGATGTTGAATTCTGTCATCAGTCGTGGGGTCCAGGTATAATTCTGGTCACACTTGCCAAGGAGTTGAGAACACATTACACGTGTTGTATGCAATTTGACATCTGCTTTCTTGATGTGCCTGAGAGTGTCATACATACCTACCAGTAGGCTTTGTCTGTACAGTCTGTTTTCAAGCCATTGGCTGTGCCAATGATGAGTGCTCCTTGGGAGTTTGGCATGGAATTTGAAAAGCAGCACCTCGCATTACTTTCCAATTGCACATTATTGGTGTGCCTGTGTCTCCTGTTCCTGTAAATGTGTTCCATACCACAAACCGGTACTAATGACGTGTGTAATCTGTCTAATCTCCGACATGAAGGAAATTGGCTAAGAAACAGTTGGACGCCTTTGCTGGCTGCACCTGATGCCTGGTTTAGGGAACCTCGGGTGCTGTGATGTAATGAGTGCATGCAATATATAGGGCACACATGCAGCGCAGTTTGTCGTACACCAGCTGCCCGTGCAGTACCTTGACATGCATTAGTATAGCAAAGGACCCACTTATTGTTGGTTAAATTAGTTGAAGGAGTTCTAATGATATTGTACTGCTTAGTCTATGACTAGATGACGTCTTCTGGGACACTGTATAAGCCTCACTCATATTATTTTGCACTACTCAGCCTTCCAATAGATTCATTTCTTGCCAATTGTTTTGCATGTATTGTCGTATTGTGACCTCTATTGTAGTTCACTGAGAAGCGCTTTTATGTACCGTTCATTTTGATGTGATTGTTGCACACGTGTTTTTTCTGTGCAAAGTTTGTGCACTATTTTCACAAGCACCTGGTACGTTTACATTGCATGAAGTTTGTAAATTCCAGTTTGTGTAACTAATTTTTGATTGTTCCTGAGCAATTACTCTCAGTTCTGCTTAATTACCCCCTTGCATATTTAATTAGGCTTGGGTAAAACACTGCACAATGTAATTTCATGCAGCATTAACTTGATCTTTGCTGCTGATGTGCACGTTAGTGCAAAAACGAACACCAAACAAAAAGGGGTGCAGCTAATGGGCTAAAACCAGAGCCATACAAAAAGCTCTGAGTGTTGCAGATTGGTTGCATCGGTTTTTGCTTGCTCCAGGGTTTTTGTACTATTTTCACAAACACCAAGGGGTACATTTATGAACATGTTCTCCATTCAATGAGGTGCAAGGGTGATGGAAAAACGAATTCATCAAGCCTTGCGAAGTTCTGCATCCCTTGACAAATCCAGAGCTTCGCAACGCAGTGCGAAGTGCTGTGTTGCGCTACTCTGCCCCAGGGAGGCATTCCATGTGTGGTGTGTCGGTGTTCCCCCCACGCATCCACCCATGGATTTTGGCGCATTCCCCGATTTACCAACATTATAAATTGGGAATGCATCAAAATGCTATGCCTCAGCAGGTGCGGCGTAATGAGGAGGAATATCTTTATTTCTGCTTGTTTTTCCTCTTTCTATATATGCTGCATTCTGCAGCACACATAGAGAGAGGAAACCGTCTCAGAGTATTGTTTGTGCACAGGAAGGTGTCCATTCCTGCACAAAAGCAATCCTATCTGCAACGCAGGCACCCTTGCACCACAGCACAAGGGTGCCTGCAGTAGCGCTAGGCAGCTAAGAGTGCCAGTGCAAGCACAGGGAAGGAATGATTCCTATCATGTTAAATATGGCACATTCCTTCCCTTTCCATTTCACGCAGAACAGCAAGGTGGCTTGCTGGCGCTGTGCTGCACCGTGCTGCGTTAAAGCTACATAAATATGCCCCTAAGTACTTAACATTGCATGAAATTAACAAATTCCAATTTGTGTTACTGGTTATTGATTGTTACTGATCAATTGCCCGCATTTGCTCTCAATTACTCCCACTTGTTTAATTGGGATGGGGGATGCACAGAATAAAGCAGTTTCATGCAGCACTAACTTGATTTTGGATGCGGATGTACTATTGTGCCCAAATAATTAGTTCTCGCTAATATTTGTACTTCATTCTGATGGCCCAGTATTGTGAGCCGGTCTGGGCTTTAGTACTCTGCTTATATTTAGTACATCGCTAAAAATAAGCATGGAAAAAATGTGCATCACTTTTTATCGCTATACTCAGTATGTAAAGAGAGTATTCAGCTACCGCCCTGAGAGGCATAAGCAATAACTTACTGCCAGTGTATGTATTCTGTAATTGATTCCTGTTTGGCTGGCAACTAGCAGCATGGACTTCCATAAAAATGTTTGAAAAATGACTAATGATAGATTTCACGCCAATGCTTGTGTGAATGTCGTTGCTCATTACCGCGTCTATTGTACAAGGAACAATAGGAAGCAAAGGCCCTTTGGGTACAGATATTGATTTAATGGCAGTGAATTCTAGGGACATTAAAAAGGCCTTTGAATCTTTCATCTTAAAACGGAATTAGGTAGCTGTGCTTTTGAAACCTGGGGAACAGCAATCAGCATCTGAAGGCTACTGGCGTCACTGCATGGATGTGAATTTGGAGTAGCCAAGGGAAGCAACTGCTAGTCCTGCCATGCCCTTTGACATCCCTTACACTGCCCTTGCAAGCCCTGGTTTCATGAAGTTAGTGGCAGGAGTGAAGTTTCACATATGGTAGGAGCTGTGTTTGCTTTCTGAATGTTCCACTCCTTGCCATCTACCCACCCACAGTGGCAAACGGAAGACTGCTGACCTACAAAGGGAGGAACACGGGTTCGACCCTGTGATGTCATCAGAGATCAAAGAGTACAGATATCACTTTCATGCTCCTGACAATGGGGGGACATGACATTCATGCCTTTTGCGTTTTGTGTGGGACAGGAAATCCTCTGATTTCTGAATGAAGTGGTGAATCCTAGGTTGAGGGATTTTCTTTGCTTAGATTGGCAGTTGTATGTCCGCACAACGAATTCGGCAACAGAGGAGGACCCTGCATCAATGCAATCTGTACCACCACCACATTTCAGAGGAACTTTCTGTTACCAGACATATCAGGCAATAAATCATAGAATGCAGAGTGAGGCAGAAAAGTCACTGGAAACACTCAACATAAATACACATTGGATTTATGAAACACAGCAGCAAATATTAACAGAAGTATAAATAATAAATTAGGACATGTACAAATAACAGCACTTTGGCAAACGTAGGCAAAAGAGATCTGTGTAGGGCCTGCACGAAGCAAGCAGTAGTCGTGCTGTAGTATAAGCCAACTTCTTAGCCACATGTGATGGCAACATAATTACTCAGTAGGAGTGCCAGACCCGGCGGGGTAAGGGAGCAGCCAAGAGTCTATTTAAAGCCAGAAAAACAAATATAACATCTATACATAACTAGCAGCAAGCATAAGTGTTGAAACAGCATTGAACACTGTTGAAGATGTTGTCCTTACTGGCACCTTTACCGTGGTAGGAGATATAGCCCACACTTCATTCTGCCACATGTTCCAGCACTCACTGCAAGCTATGCATAGGATGAGCAGTCAACTTTACCTATATTAAGTTTACTACCCCAGGAGACCGACACACATGAAAATGAAGAAACCATGGCCATATTTTCTAGAAAATGTCGCAGCACACCGTGGCCAGCCTTCTTGCTGCACCGAGCTGCCTCATTAGGAAAGTGCAGGAATGCGTTGTATTTACAGCAATACAACGCATCCCTGTGCTTTTATCTGCTCTTGTGCACCTTTGCCTGACTTAAAGTCAGCTCAGCACCCCTAACGCATGTTCCTTGGCCACGGCAGCCTTGAAAGAAGGTTGTTTTGATATTTCAGGTCCATTTCAAAACTTGTTTGCCGATTCCAGGTAATCATTACTTTCAGTGGATTACGAGTCAAAATGACCTGAAGTAAAATTTGTTGTCAGAATCACCACAAGTATTCAGTAGAGAGGGACACCTGACTACCTTAGCTATGGATAATGGGGTACAGCTAAGCTTGTGTGAAATCAAAAGTGTACCAAATGTAGGATGGTATTAAGCCACTGTATGACCCTCAGGCAATGGTCACATGGAAAGATTCAATTGTGTTCTTGCATAGTGTGGGAACGCAGGTCTAGACTTCACTGGAAAGAGTATGTTGATGATAAATGGTGGTTATATATACCATGTCGCACCTCATTCTCTAAGTGAAGCAAGCCCATTCTGTGTAACAAGGGCATGGAGCCTGTCACCAAGAAGGAAATTGGTTCTAAAAGCATAATATCCTGTAACCAGGTATAAGTGGCTAGAAGAATAGCTGACAGACAAGAGTGTGTTAAACAAATGCAAGACTGTACCAGCCTCAGGCCAGGTTTGGTGGCTTAGTGGACTATGCACCCACTGTAGGGGCTTGTGTTCAACCTCCATGTCACATGTTCACATCCCGGTGGGTCCACTCAGACTTTCATCCTTCTGAGGTCAATAAAATGAGTACTATTAAGTTGGGTAACAATTAACATCTGTTATTGAGTGCCAATACTTCAAGGTAAGTGATGGAGTAAGAATTCTGAAAATAGGTTGGGGCAATAAAGGTTGCTCAAAATTTGGTAAACCTATTAAGGTTGTGAAGGTCAATCCTCATAGTGTGTTTTTTCAAAATGAATGGATCTGGGATGTTAGGCGGATTGGGAAATGTAAGAATAAAAATGACTTCGGTGAATTCAGGAGTGGATCTTCTTAATTGAGAATCAATACCCGCATGCACCATTCTGGAGGAGGAAATAGTGTTGATGGCAAAGAATCCTAGGTTATGAGTTCACTTGGAAAGTGCTCTTTATGAGTGTCTGGTACCGGACGTTCTAGTGAATGTATGAATTCCCAAGTTTATACACTTCCATCAAATTTTGACAATATAGCTAGCAGAATAAAACACAATTCTGGAGTAAAAAACTATTTCTGTTACATCTTTTTTCAAGGCAGTTGCTCTCTCTTTTTTTTCCTTTCTTTAAGTGGATTGTTTCCTCCTAAATTTCTGTTTCTTATGAAAACATTGTAAGTTCTGTTTTGTCTTCGCCAGTTATTTCTTTCTTTAAGAGAGAAGAAGTTCTATATAGGTTTATTATATGGGTTTAGATTTAGGAAGCGTTTGCAAATCGCTAATCAGCTGCAAATAGGTTAGCAACTGGGAAAAGGTATGTTTGGAAAGTGTCAATGTGTAAGTCTGTTCCAATCACAAGCATAGAGATATAAACCAAATCTTGCTGATTTGCTGTTTTTGTGACTGGAAATAGCAATTACATTTTAACAAATGTCAATTTGCATTGCTTATTTTGGAATGTACTAATTGTTGCAAATATCAAATAGCTGAAAAAACCGTTTTAGTACTTGCAGATTTGCATCCAGTAGGTGACAATCAGATGCAAACTATAAAATGGGTGAAAACTCAAACTTTTTCACAATGATTGCTCTGTATGCTATAGTGAGGAGGATGAGTGGTCTGCAGAGGTGAAGGAGTCAGACTTTATTCCAGCAGACTGAAATATTTGTCTCTATATCTGTAGGGAACGTGTGTAATATGATATGCAAAAAATTGTAGTATGTCATAAATGCCATATGGACATATGTAAAAGTATGTAAAAGTATTAGTATGATAAATGTATGTTTCAATATCATTTTATTTCATTTATTTTTTAACATGAATATTGAAATGGAAATTAGTCACTTTGGTATAGGTTCTCATTGTCAAATCATATATTATAGTGTAAATTAATAGTTTCCTGAAAAAAATTGTAATGGAATATACATTCCATAATCCCTTTTAAAATACAATAATACACATGCAGCATTTTTATGTAAACTTAAAACTGGTGAGGTCAAACCTGCTTCATATAAATGATGTTAAAGTTCTCATTAAAGTCACTTATTGATTATAAATGTTGTTTTATATTTTTTTTTAAAAATACACTAACCTGGGTTTGGCTGAGGAGGTTCTGGCATGGCTATATTGAAAGTCCAGTTATTCCTTATGCCAATAAAGTGCTTTCAATGGCCTCATCCAAAGCTTGGGTGGTGGCCATGTGGGTGGGCCCCCTCTAGTGCAAGCAACTTCCTTCCTCCTATTTACCAGCTTCTCATTGGTTCTGGAGTGATGGTCATATCCCCTTTTCCGCATTTCAGCCACACCGTGTGAAGTAACCCCCCGCCGCATCAATTCGCTCTCCGATACGGCTCCTGATGCACTTAATCGCTTCAGGAACAACTAAGGGAACTTTAAAAAATGGGTAATTGTTTGCAACACATTCCTCAAGAAGGATTTACATTTCCGCATTTGAAAATGTTTTCTTTTTTCTAGCAGAGTCCTCCTCTTGCACTTCTTGACATGCCATTGCTGGAAAATCCAGTAGCTGGTAGTCCCAAAACTTGCTTCTTGGCAGCTCCTGTGCTACTGAATGTGATTGCAACAACGCACTTCCTAATTTTAATGTCAGCCGTGTGTGTGCCTGGGTGCCATTCACATTTTGTGAATGCGACCAAATCGTTTATTGCTATTTTTTGGGTATTTAAAGAAAGTGAGTCCTAAGAAATAGATAATTGGAAGATGTACGCGATAGTACATTTCATGTGCTGAATCACAAAATGCAATTTCTTAAGAATTGTAAATAATGATTCAGTAAAGTCAGCCATTTGGCCCATAGTCTTTTGCTTCCCTATTTCGTAGAATGGATAATGAGAATTTCTTCACTGACAGTTAAATTGAGAGCTGTGCACTGTGTTCCATTAAACAAAGTCTTACCTTTAATTGGCTCTGATTCATCAATGGTATAAACTAACTGCTCAATACACCTAGATTATTTGTGATATTTTTCTGCAAAATTGCATTAATTTGTCTGTAGAGACAAGAAAAACCCTCATTTAGTCACTCTTGGTGAGTCGGCTTGATTACAGTAATGCATTGCTTGTGGGAATAAGGGAAGATCTACAATCCAAGCTACAGGTGGTGCAGAATATGGCAGCCCGACTTGCCCTTAACAAGTCGGTGTGGACCTCTTCTGCCCCCTCCTGAGCCAGCTTCACTGGCTCCCGGTTAGGAAATAAGCCATCTTTAAGGTGCTCTGTGTGGTCTTTAAATCACTACAGGGAAAAGGACCCGCTTATATTGAGAACAAACTCATCTGGTACCAACCGGTTCGACAGCTAATATCAAGTAGCTGCAAGCTCCTGTGCATCCAAAGAATACACAGGGCTAAGATGGGAGAAAGAGCCTTCTCCCATTTGGCTGCCAGTGACTGGAATAGTCTGTCACAGAATATCAGAGCCTGTGTTGAGCTAACAAGCTTTAAGAAACTACTAAAGACTTGGCTGTTTTAGATGAGCATGGCCTAGGAGTACCCATTTCTCGAAGCGCCGAGAGATCCCCCTGGGGATGATTCGCTTGCGCTCTACAAATGAGTAAATAAATAAATAAATAAGATGTTGCAAGAATGTGCCCACTCATAAGTGAACACACATGTTGATTAGCAAGAGGAGTCAATATATTTTGAAGTATATGGTCAAAAATGCTAATGGTCTCAGTAAAATGGTGGACTATTACTTTAGAGTAGCGTGAAGACTTCCTAGTAGGGTATGGGCCAGTAAGAAATAAATATTTAAACATAAGGGAGCTGATCCTATAGTCAGGTCCTGTCTTAACTAGGGGTCAATGCAGGGATTTCATGTGCAGAACTGTGTTTCTTCTATCCCAGTTCATTCACTTGAATAGAGAACACTATTCCAGTCTGTGATTGGCTTATATTGTTAATGGTGCAGAGTGGGACAGTGTGCCCTATTGGTAGAGGCCCAAAAGCTAAACACAATAATGATTCTCAGGAGCCAAAATAGGCTTCCTTAAAAAGTAATTATGCTTTGAAAACCTCATGTCTCTTCATCATTATTTTAAAAACAGAATAGGAAAAATATACTTTTTTCAGTCATGATATGGAAGGAAAACAAGTAGTCTTGTTAAAATAAATCATGTATATTCTCAACCAGTCATTAACATCACTACTGAATGGAAATGCAAAAACAAATATGAAGTTACACTGGGGTGGATGGTAGATATTGCAGTTTTGCATGGCCCAAGAATAAGATTGATAGTACGGCAACTCTGAAAAAATAATGTATACACGCAAAATTAATTTAAAATTAAAAAAAGTTAAAATCATTAGTTTCTGCATGAACAGTAAGGGTCAGATTTATCAAGGTTTTGCATCGCCTTTGCGCAACAAAAGTGGATGCAAGAGATACAGAAAAATCTAAGTGAGATTTA
The DNA here is from genome assembly GCF_964261635.1 of Lissotriton helveticus. Classification (NCBI taxonomy): domain Eukaryota; kingdom Metazoa; phylum Chordata; class Amphibia; order Caudata; family Salamandridae; genus Lissotriton; species Lissotriton helveticus. The sequence goes on along the minus strand of NC_136063.1, from coordinate 240,134,391 downwards.
TGAAACCATGCAAGGCCTCCTTTTGTGGCCCTGCATTACCTTATAAATTTTGGGTAAAACAAAGCAGCGCAAATCGATGTGTTGTGTTACTCTGCCCCAAGGAGGCGTTCCATGGGTGTGAGGGTGAGTGTTCCCATGCAGCCACCCATGGATGTTGGCACATTTCCAGTTTTACCATTAGTGGTAGACCTGGTTATGTGTCAAAATGACGCCTCCCCAGGTGAAGCGTAACAAGGAGAAATATCTTTATGTCTCCTTGTGTCTCTTTCTACATGTGCGGCATTGTGCAACACATGAAGAAAGAGAAAAATGACTCTCAGGATCAGTGGTCGCTCCTCCGCTAAAGCGGAGGAGTGTCACCCCACTGCTCGTGGAGCAATGTAAAAGAAAAAAGAAAATGATAATAACACAAGTTATTATCATTTTATTTTTAATATCCACCAGGGTCGGGTGGGGCCAGGCTCCTGTGATGAGGGAGGTGGAGTGGTTGCTGCACTTTAAAGTGCGAGTGATGGTTTGGCCAGCCGTCTTGACCTGGCCAAACAGCCATGTGCTCTTTGCATATTCTCCACCCAGGCTGCATTACAGCATGGGTGGAGATCATGCCCTGGCTCCCATTCATTATCTGAGCGCTGAACCGCGGCGTTCAGACCAACAACAACGCTGCATTGCAGCCTTGTGATTGGCTCAGGGGAGCCTGGGTGCTTTTCTTCCAGCCAGATCAGAGGGACGACATGGGAGAGATGGAGAAGAGATGCGGCGATCAGGTAAGTGAATTTTCTTTTAAAACACCTGCCATTCCCCCTCCCAGCCTTGCCAACCTGCCTGTACCGGCTGCCACTGCCCAGGGTTGTTTTGCTCAATGACGCAAGGGTGGCCAAATTGGTGCTAGGCAGCCAAATGTGTACCATTTGGCTGCCTAGTAAAGGACAGGAATACGGTGTATAATGTTAAATACGGCACATTCCTGCCCATTCCCTTTCACGTAACGCAGTGCAGCAAGGTGGCTTGCTGCATTGCTTTGTATGCAAAATTGAAATATATGGGCCTAAGTACATGGAGACGAACTAGCACATCTTAATAGAATGTATATTGAAAGTCCCCAAGTGGGATGCAAGGTTACTGCATTTCAGGATCCATTAAAGAGGACACACTCTGCCAAGAGAAATTGTGTTCTTCATATATTGCATGACGCATCTGTTGAAACCCGGGCACAAGGTCAGAAAAGCCACAGTACAGCTACAATGGTTCTATACTTTTTAGGTCTGGCTAGACAGCGCACCTGTCTGCTGACTTTTTTACCAATTCTAGAAAGAGTAGGCTTCGGTTCCACCAGAGAACGATTTCTCTCTCATGTCTCACTATTGGCTGTTTGGTATATTATACTCCTATAGAGAGCTTACTTTCCAAATCATGTAGGACTATTTTAGGTATCAAACTTACACTGAGCCATCATCCATTAAATTAATTATTTCATAGCTGCTATACTGTTGAGAAAGCAATTATTTGGTGTGTTTCTTTAATGAACTAGGCGTTTTAATGTTTTAATCAGGAATCAGAATGCTAGGCAGAGCTACTGCCTTTCCAATGCTTGTTCGTTAAGGTTGTTCCAAACTATGGTCATATTCTCTGTCCATCTTGTTTCTTGATATTGCTTGTGCAGAGGAGATGATTAGGTCTCCATGATTAAAGAACACAGAAAGGCTGAAAAGCATAGAACAGGCTGTTCCCTAGTCTACAAAGCGGTGTAATCCATCAAACAAGAATTGTTATCCACAATTTAATAATGGTTTCATTGCACCATTATAAACTGCCCTGCGTGTGCCAATACAACACCAGCTAAATGGGATACTTATAGAAAGGCGATGAGTGGAAAAACATGCATTAAGCAGAAGCAGAGGATGAGACTACTGTGATAGACGCAAACAAATTAAATATGGGGACAAACGTGTGTTGGCTCACCCTCTAAAATAAACCGTTATCTTGTCATTTGCATGCCGTATTGTTTCCTTGTGTTTCCTTGTATTTAAACATGGTCATCGATTGGGAAGGAGGCCCCAGGTTTGCATAAAATGGTCACCTGTTCTAGGAATCTGATAACAGGAGATAATGACTTTTCAAAACAGGTGAGAATATGTCAGTGATTAGTGAGAGAAGAAAATGTCGTTGCATTTGGAAGCAAGACGTTGGAAACATAGGAATAATTTTGCAGGGGTGCAGTAACAAAGTTGCACAAGGCTCAGAGAGATACAATAGATGTTATCTTTTGCTCTTGCTCCATGACTAGCACAATTCCATCGCTAATAAACTTATTTGAATTTCTGACGCATAATTATTCTAGACCACATGAAGAAGTAATGGCGAGGTTTGCCTAAGAGAAGCACAACAACAATTGTTTATTAATTCAATATACTTTAAAATGACTAATACCTGCTGCCCAAGTCATTCTTAAAGCTTTGGGAGCCTCGAATAATCCGAATTCTCACCCTTGTGGGAGTGAACTGGTTTGTAGTTGCGTTGTTAATGTTATTGGCAGCTCTGGCAAGGGTAATGGGTGCTTCACGGTGCAATGACCTCTTGACGAGGGCCCTGGCACTTAGGACCTTATTACTAGTTTGGCAGTCCATGGGACTGCGGTCAGGCTGAGTAATATGCTGGTGGTGCTGCTGTGGCACCACCGAACATATTACGAGTTGCTTCACTGCTACCTTTTCCATGGCTGTGAGTCCACCATGAAAAGGGTGGTGGTTATGTATCTAAGGGGGGGCCTAGCAGGTACAAGGCCTGGGGGTGTATGCACGGGAGCACATGCTGCCCCCCTCGGCAGATGCACCCCTAGTTCCTGTATGGTATGGAATGCGCAACATGGTGTATTCCATAATGTGCAGAAACGTGCTGCGGTAGTGTCACAGGGCTGCCAGTGTAAGGCTCTCCTATGAGCCTTAGACAGGTACCACCATGACACCACCGCAGCACCGCCTGCCCGCCAGTTATTGCTATTGTATTCAGGAGGGCAGTCACATTACCAGCTTGGCAGTCCTCCTCAGAAGCACTGCCATGGCAGACCACAGGAAGACCACCAAACCCATAATAAAGCCCTTAGTTTTTTTTACAAATTAAGCAGACTTTCTCACAGAAACTAATACATGGCACAACTGATATGCTAACCGAATTTGTGACAAAGAACTACTCTTTCCTGACGTAGCAAGGAATTAGGAATGGATGAAGAAGCACAACATGGCAACTTGAAATTCAACAAACTATCAAAAAACATCATCTCTCAACAATGAAACAGTAATCTTTAATTCCAACTAAACTCTTTAAATCACCTTCCACACATTGCCTTTACTGCAGACTCAAAACTAAAACAGTTAACCACACTGTGTAACAATCACTAGCAAGCCAATGGCTGCATATAACATACATATGCTTGCAAAGAAATGTGTAAATTTAAAATCATCACATATCATTTTTATACAACAGTACAGGTACATTCTAGAAGGGAGGTGTAGAAAAAACCATACAAACCTCTTTTTATTATCTTAATTCACATTACAGGAAAATGTAATTCTGATTGGTGCAAAGAATAGCTACTCTTGGCTTAGAATTTTCTGTAACCTTGGATAGTTTAAACTCAGTAGGATGACTAACAAAAAAAAAAAAGATTGAAGAATAGTGGCTGAAGTGCACTTTCTTTTAGGTGGATGTGCACATATGAGAATAGTCAATGTCACCCCTTTATTGTTCAACACCTTCTCCAAGTTTGCTTATATTGGAGTGGGAATTGTAATTTAGTATAATAAAAAGATGTCACACATTTAAATAACAATTGGCAATTTTTATTTATTGTATACTTTTACATTTTGTCAAATACATTTAAAAAAAATAATAATTTTGATTTAAATGTAAATAAAATAATACATTTTTTTAACTGTAAAAGACAGCAATAAAATAGACTTTATACAAATTTGTGTTATGGTACATTTTCTCTTGTCCTTTCAATATCAATATTTTTTACATATATTTTTAAACATCATTTATCACATATATATATAGCATGTATGAAATAATTGAATATATGGTATACTATTATTTAATTTATACTTTACAATTTCTAGAAACATTTTTACCACATTGTTGGACATGTTTAATATTTTCAAAAATCTTTTACATTTTTTAACATTTAGTAAACATTTTTACTATATTTCCCATTGATTTCTATGGGGAGATAGTACTTTTTTAGTTTTGTTTGGCAGACGTTTTATTTTACTGATAACTCTATTTTGCAGTCTATTGGTGTTATTATGGGTCTTTTTTTCCAGGAGCCAAGTTGCGGTTAGATGTTGCTGTTCGTCGGAACAGGTAAGTCCTTTTTTAGGGAATTTGTAGGGGTTTTGAGGGTGGGGGGATTTAAACTGGATGTTTAAAAGTTGTTTAGGAGAGTTTGTTACGTTTAAATGGGTTTTTGTTAGTGTTTTGCACTATATTGTGGTATTCTGTATACAGGCTTACTGTGTTACAGACCACCAGGGGGTGCTACCCATGTCTATCAAGATTTGATCAATGCCATATATAATCTTTCATCCTCCCACTCTAATCTACTGATCCTCTGAGATTTTAATCTCTAGGAGAATGGCACCCTCGACAGAGCCTTTAGAAATCTTTGCCAGGCCTGTAAGAATGTTAACCTACAACAGTTTGTACTTCACTCTACTCACCAGAAGGGCCATATGCTCGACCTCATCTTTACTGATGAAAACAATGTAGTTGTAAAGGAAATACTTACACAGTATTGGACAGATCACTTTTTGGTCCATTTCGCCTTGAAAGTTGACAAGCATCAATATTATGATGCCTATATGTCAGCCACCCGTACTAATAGAGAATGGTCAAAAATATCAAAACTAAAGGATCTTCCTTGGCTTGTTGATGACAGCTATGTCATGCACGATTCGGTGGAATCAAACTACCTGAATCTATGCCATCAAATTACCAACTCGCTGGACCAGCTAGCACCTTTGAGGAAAGCTAATAGTTGCAAAAAATCTCCTGCTCCCTGGTACAACGAAGAGTTGAGGTTGATGAAGACTAGTTGTAGGCAGAAAGCCGGGGGTTAGGAAGCGTGTTGGTGTTTTTAAATTCTTTACTTTGTTTCATTTCCTTTGTTAGTTCGTGTCCTTGATTTTTAAAACTGACCTGCACATTGAAGTGCTGACTCTCAGACTCCGCCGATTCGGTGCGGTGGCTATTCCTCCCCTGAACGCTGCGGTCACATTCCACGCCCACCTCGGAGGCGGGGCGGTGGGGGTGCGGCTCAGGCAGCTGATGCGAGCGGCATCATTATAAAAGTACACGGTGATGCCTCCGCGCAGCGGACGCGGGCAGCGGGCACGCCTTTGGGACGCCTAAGGTGCGCCAAGGGTAAGCCCGTCTGTGCCCGTCCGCGGCAGGTCGGGGCTAAGGGCTATGTCCCCTGCCAGCTCCCTATTAGTCGTGACCCACACGAAGCCCCTAGTCTACTCTTCAGCTGAAATTCATAAAATCCGGAGGACGACCTGTAGCTCAGGAGGGAATATGCCTAACTGCCATATTAAGTCCCGGCACAGTTAGAAGGTCCTGTTGCCTGTCGTTGCTGTAGACTTCACGGGGACCCACTTGTAAGTCACTCAGAACCAAGTCATATTTCAAGGCTTGCAAATGAGGAGGCGTACACCTTCATGCTATGTAATGTTAGGTCTCTAGCCAGACACCAGTTCGAAATATGGGACATGCTAAACTCTCCCTCCTCTGATATTTGCTTCATGACCGAAACTTGTCTGAACTCTACCAACTACCCTACTATTAATATTGCCATCCCTGAAAATTATAAATTTTTACATTTGGACAGAAAGGGAAAGGTGGGGGGAGGCATAGCTATTGCATGTAAACAGTATATTAACATCTCTTGGTCGCTCGTGCAAATGGATGAGGCGCTGGAATTGGGTATTTTCAAAGTAACGTTCTCAGCTTCAGAGAGCTGGACGGCAGCATTGGTCTATCGGCCTCCAGGACTGAAAAATGATTTTTCGGACACACTGATAGATTCGATAGCCACGCATGCCCTGGCAGCCACCAAGTTTGTAGTACTCGGTGACTTTAACTACCATGGGGAACTCAATTCCTTGCCTGAGGTAAACAAATTACCTACAGATATGGAACAAGTGGGACTCCACCAAAGAATACAAGGGCCCACTCACGATGGCGGTCACACTCTCGACCTAGTTTTTACTAACATAGAGGAGCTCAAATTCGATCTCCCACAACCCCTCGTCTGGACTAACCATCGTATGATCAAGTTAGCTTCCTCCCTGCCCGTTTAGGGCCCCTGCAGCCCACCTGCTGGCAGGTGCCCCATGGTGCACAGGCAGTGGGACAAGCTTTCCCCCCAAGTATATGAGGAGGCCTACCGGACTACCACACTGACGGGGGAGCAGGGGGTGGAAAATAGGCTGATAGAATTTAATGAGGGGTTGAAGAAAGTGTTGGATGTTATCATCCCAATGAAACAGAAAGCTAGATTTACTCCTAGACTTAACTCAGCCAAATGGTTTACCCCAGAACTGAGCCAGGAGAAATCTGCATGCAAGAAACTCGAAAGACAATGAAGACGCAATAAATCAGTCCAATTAAAACAACAACATAAAGCTGCCCTGGCAGCATACCATCGAAATCTTAAAGCTGCACAGTGTGTGTTCATCACAAATCAAATCGAGCACTCCAATAAACCCGCCAAGGCCCTCTTTGATATAGTAAAGGACTTTGTGAAGTGAACCCTCGGTGTGTAAACAACCTGCCATTGAGACAAAGGATCTCTGTGACTCACTGGCTGAGTTTTTCTATAAGAAAATCGAAAAAGTCTACGCAAACTTCTCCATAGAGAACCTGGCTAGTTTTTCGGATATAGATAACTCAAATGGGGACACCACAGGGCCCAGGTGTTCTCTTGAACACTTTGAACCTTTTACGCTACTTGAAATCCAAACGGCGCTTACATCTGCCAAATCTGGGTCACCAATGGACCTTTGTCCACCCAAAATAATGTCGCTCTTATCCCACATTCTGGCCCCCTCAGTACAAAAGATCTTCAATTTATCTATTAGGGAAGGAGTAATTCGGACATCTTGGAAGGAAGCCCTCGTGCGCCCCATTTTAAAAAAACCTTCGGCCGACCCGTTAGAGCTGGGCAATTACCGGCCTATCTCCTTGCTACCTCTTCTGGGTAAAATATTGGAAAGCCTGGTCAATAGGCAACTGAACAGATACCCGGAGGAAAATAGGATTCTGGTTGCATCCCAGTGCGGCTTCCACCGAGGATTCAGCACAGAAACTGCCCTCCTATCTGTGACGGATTCTCTGAGAACAAAATTAGATACGGGCGGCTCAGCAATCCTGATTCTGCTTGACCTCTCCGCGGCCTTTGATGCCATCTCCCATTCCAGGCTCGCGGAGAGGATAAGCGCATGTGGCATTCAGGGACTGGCTCATAAATGGCTCCGGAACTTCCTGGCAGACCGCTCCCAAACGGTAATTTTGGGCCCCCACCAATCTGAAAGAACATCACTGGATAAGGGCGTCCCCCAGGGCTCCTGCCTTAGCCCTACACTTTTTAATATCTATTTGGCCCCTTTGGCTAAGGTGGTGGAAGCACTGGGGTTTGATATTATATCGTACGCTGATGATACCCAGCTGCTTTTTAACATTGGCCAAGACCCAGAAGCTGACAGACTCCGCTTTGCTAGGGGAATCTCCGCAATTTTCAGCTGGTTGACCAACAACTGCTTACAGTTAAATCCAATCAAGACGGAAGTCATGCTTCTGGGGAAGGCCGAAGCCGTCTGGTCAAAAGATTGGTGGCCACCTAAACACGGCCCTCCTCCAATACCGAAGCCTTGTGTCAACAATTTGGGCATAAAATTAAATCAGTCCTTGTCCATGCAAAATCAGGTAGCCGCAATATCAGGGGCTTGTTACTATAGATTAAGATTACTACGGAAGATCCTGACGTTCATCCCCTTAGAACATCGCAGATCAATAACTCAGGCCGTGGTGATGTGCAGCATGGAATATGGGAACGCCCTGTTAGCCCAAGTGGGAGCTACGGCTCTGAAAAAACTACAGGTGATTCAGAACACAGCTGCCAGGCTAGTTCTGAATATGCCGGCTGGCACCTCCTACAACCACTGTTAAGGCAGCTACACTGGCTTCCATTCAAGCAGAGAGCCTTTTTTAAGATCTGCTGCCTTACCTTCCGTGCACTTCAGGGTCAGGGTCCAGAATATCTCCAGAATAAATTGGAAAGATATGTGCCAACTCGCTGCTTAAGATCCTGCACACAGTAGCTGCTTCTTGTGTCCCGTATCAGACGCCAGCGATCCGGGGGCATGGCTTTCTCTTATATCGCCCCCAAATACTGGAATAGTCTCCCACTTTCCTTACGAGAAATTCCCTACTACCTCGTTTTTAGGAAACATTTAAAAGCTCTCCTGTAATAAATTTGTCCTCTTACTGTCCTACCTCAGAGGTGAGTTAGAGTAAAGCGCCGAGATGCCCCCAGGTGATTCAAGCGCGATACAAAAGCGAATAACATAACATAACATAACATAAACAAGCGGAAAGGAAATGGAGGAGGAACTACTCTGAGATAGATAAAGTAGCCTTAAAAAATCTGCTTCACATCTACAAAGAGTCGATAGGCACAGCCAAGGCTAAATACCTTAAGGAGACCATTTTACATTCGGTGAACAAATCTCAAACGCTCTTTAGATTAGTCAGAGGCCTGTCTAACCCAGACTGTGTGAAGCCCAATACCCGGACTTCACAAGAAGTATGTGAGGACCTGGCGTTATTCTTCTAGGAGAAAATCAGTAAAATCTTAACTGGTCTTAAACCCTCTGGAGATGACGACACATACCAGCCTACTGGCAATGATATTGTAACAAATGGTGGCATTACTGAAAGGGAACATGTGACAGTTCTGGATCATTTTCAGGCTCCTTCACTAGAGGAATTTAATGCTATCGCTGTTGGCATCTCCTCAGGCTCCACTGCGGATCCACTTCCTCACACATTTTGGAAACATTTTTGGCGGTGAGCTTTTCCCCTATTAATATCAGATCTTCTGCCAATCTTTAAGCACTGCTGTAGTTCCAGACTGTTGGAAAAAGGCAGTTGTTTCTCCACTGCTAAAAAAGGCGTCTTTGGACCCTCAGAGCCTTGCTAACTACAGACCTATTTTCTTGCTGCCCTTCCCAATTAAGATTCTGGAGAGGTTAGCGACCGAATCACTTTCAAAATATGTCACGGATAACAAGCTGTTGGACGAAGCCCAATTTGGGTTTCGCCCTGCACATGGAACCAAGACAGCCTTTGTAGCAGTCTTGGATGACCTGAGAATGTGGGCCGACAGTGGTCAAGCAGCCTTTTTAGTGCTGCTTGACATGTCGGCCGCGTTCGACACGGTCAATCACCAGATCCTGATCCAGAGATTGGAGGAACTAGGTGTTGTTGGCAGGGCCAGGGACTGGTTCCGCTTTTATTTTTCCAACAGACAGCAGGCAGTGGCACTATCGCCGTTTATTTCCCAGTACAGAGAGGTTAAACAGGGAGTCCCCCAAGGCAAGGCCATCAGCCCAATCTTGTTTAATCTTTATCATTGCACCCTCATTGTTCTAATAAAATAATTTGGCATCTATGTTATTAACTACGCCGACGACACTCAGCTTGTCCTTGCGGCTGAGGGCAATGATGCAGTCTCCCTGGAAAAATTCCATAATTGTACGCACAGGACAGCGAATTGGCTGAGAGAGAATTCCCTTCAATTTAATGGGGAAAAAACTGAAGTCCTGTGCTGCACTTCAGGTAAAGTTCAGCGCCCCCTTTCAGCTAACAACTCTCTAGGGCCCGCTAATACAGTGCGCAACCTGGGAGTGCTGCTGGACATCAATTTACAATTGGATTCTCAGGTGAATAAAACAGTAAGCACTTGTCTATCTCTGCTCCAAGCTCTCCGGAAGATTCTGCCATATCTTCCCACTTCTGTTAGACCTCAAGTGGTACGGAGTATTGTTCTGAGCAGAATAGACTATTGTAATGCACTCCTTTTGTGTGCTCCAGCCTCTCTGGTAAAGAAACTACAAAGAGTTCAGATCATGGCAGCCAAATTGGCACTGAATCGGCCACGAGGAGCCTCGGCCTCCTTGGCCTTAAGAGACCTTCACTGGCTGACTGTTTTGCAAATAACCCATTTTAAGGCACTATGCATTGTCCATAGAGCAGTACATGAAGCAAGGCCAAAAGTACCACAAAGAAAATTTGGCTGGTAGTCCCCTGCCAGATCCTCGCGATCTTCTTCTGCCAACCTGGTTTGTGTCCCTCATGTTAAAAAAGCTTGAATGGGAGGCAGATCTTTCAGCTTCACAGCATCCAGACTTTGGAATGCGGTACCTATGGAGCTCAGACAACTTGACACCTTGTCCTGTTTTAAGAAGGATGTGAAAACTAGATTGTTTCCTAGGGGTTAGATCTCTGCTTATTTCCGATCTGTTCTCGCCAGCTGGTAATCTAAGCACCATGATACCCTTGGGGTGACAGCAGCGCTATACAAGTGTATGTTACATTACATTGTGCCATGTTTTTTATTGTACTAATAACATTTAATTAGGTCATTTTAAAATATGTCATGTTACCTATATTTTCATCATTAAAAGCTATGTATGTGTATATTTGGGACAGTAATGTATTGTATGGGTGGGTGTTTTAATTTATTATAAACCAATTGTTTTTACTTAGATTTCCTTTTTGCAGGTTTTCTGGAGTGGTTCTTTCAAAAAAATATGGAACCTACAGATTGGATTGCTTTGAGGGATTTGAGTTGGATTGTTAATACTTTTGTATTTTGGGGGAGTTATGTATATGTTTTCCTACTTTTTTGGTGGATTACTATTTTTTGTTATGTGGTGATTTGCAGCTACAAAACAGTAAGTTTTATAATAATATTTTGTTGTGGATTAGAAGTGTGATATTGTAGTGTTGATGTTATGTTGATGTTATTATTATGTGGAATTGTTTGCAATATGTGTTGTATTTATTTGATGTGATGATTTGAATTTGTTTTAAAGTTGTTAAGTATTATATATTTTTTAATTATTACTATTTATATTTACATCATATCAGTGATTTTCAGATTTTATATAATGTTTTCAGTCATGTAATAAAATAGTCCTATTAGTATTTAAAAAAACACATTTGGTTTATTGTGTTTTAGTATGTTGTAGATTGTTTTTTAGGTCTTTAAATGTATATGTATTGAAGAGGATTGATGTGGCTGTTATTTCTAAGTAGTCCAGTTCTTTGTTATTCATGAAGATTTTGACTTTCCATTGTACCATGCAAAAACAACAATTGATGGACAGAATGCAGGACAATGTCATACATGCAACCAAGTACAGAGATCTGGGGCTACATCCATCCTTTTTTTGCTCACCATGCCATTCCAGTTTGAACCCAGCCATATGCAAATCAGTCTGGACCCTGTGCCCAATTTGAACAGTCCAGTCCGAACTGCCAGACCAGGTCCTCCCTGGACTGGAAAAAAGCATCCTAGGACCGGGTTCGGGGTTTCACCCCTCATCAGCCAGGATGGCTTGACTCCAGTGGCATAGAGAGCACGGGACCCACATCTGGGCATACCCATCCCACTCGTGGTGACAAATGGAAAAACAACAATTGATGGACAGAATGCTGAACAATGTCATACATTCGCCCCTGTACAGAGATCTGGGCCTAAATCCATCGTTTTTTTGCTAACCATTCCATTCCAGTTTGAACTCAGCCATATGCATATCAGTCTTGACCCTGTGCCCAATGGGAACAGTCCAGCCCAAACCGCCAGGCCAGATCCTCCCTGGACTGGAAACAAGCATCCTAGGATCGAATCGTGTTGTCAAGGCATGATTGATAAAGGTATATGTGTGGTAAAGATCCCACCGCAGCCACCCCTGCCCTGAGCCTTATAACCTGAACCCCTACACCACAAAAAATCCATGGCCCCAGCACCCCTCACCCAGAGCCTTAAAAACTTCGCCCCAGCCCTGACAACTGCCCCTTCTGGGGCCTGCCCTGAGCCCCAAAAGATTTGGCCCACTGCCCTAAAAACTACCCTGAGCCCTAAAACCAGCCCCCACCTCTAAAACCTACCCCACCCCTACCCCGGCCCCAACCCAACTTACCAAGCCACATCCTGGTCCTTCTTCCTACCGCGATCATGAGGCACTAGCCTTCTATACAACAAATATGTATCCCTGTGTGACATCATTTTGTACTTCCCACAATTTGACTGTAATATTTCTCCAGACCCTACATAGTCAACCATGGAGTTCTTTCATGTAGTGTGTGTGTTTTCTGTTAAATGTTTGTGCGTCTTGATTGTCTCTTTTTTACAGGACACTGCACCAGTGGATATAGATCACATCTAAGTCAAAGATGATTAGTAAGCGCTGTATATATCACTCCTTTACGGGTCACCACTGTTGCACTCGGAAAGCATTGCAAACCTGACGTTTCTAAATTCTGTGTTTCTCTTTCAGATTACACTTAAGGAATTTCCTTTTGGTATCCTATTTTATATTAAGACAATTGGTCTCTAACACGTAGCATTCACTACCTGTCTATGTAGCACCACATCATTGATGACAGTGTCAAAACTAGCTATGTGAGAACTTTAGGGATCTGTTGACCTGTCATGAAGAAGAAACAGCACACTTCGAAACATGTTGACACACACAGGAGGCTTTCTACATTGAAACAATACACCTCCAACCCACACCTTTTTAACACTACTGGTTCCATTGAATATTAAAGTTTCTACTCCACAGGAGCTAGGTATTTTGTAAACATTCACTTTTCACTCACTTCTGACCCTTCCACTCACACAATTCTACACCACACATAGTGAAGAATATCAGTGCTCCAGCGTACTCGCAGGTAGTCGCAGGGTGATGAGCCTTAGAAACGAGGGGGACAAGGTGCCTTTTGCACTCTGTAGGTGAAAAAAGTAGCCATTAGACTGGTCTCTAGTCCATTTTGGATATAGACACAATATTAGGAACTGGAAAACCGAGGGTCCAATGGTCGATTGCTATGCCGTGCTTACATGTAGCACAACACATCCCGTAGAGGGGCGCGAAGACCCCTATGATGAAGCATGACACCAAGGGCCCCTTTTGGTGCGTGAGGGGTATTTAAGAAACACTATGTGCTTCCAACCAATGTAGGTAATGCACATGGCTCTGGATTTATAATAATCTCAAGGGTGGATCCTAGTGTTTATGATAAATTGCATGGGGAGGTTGAATCCACCCCCTCCTTTGTTAGTTATAGTATTAAGGCAGCATGCAGCTGTGGGAGTCTACTAGAAGTCCTGCCACTAGAACTTCGGACTCAGTACCGAAGTTCAGAAGTGGTCATTGAACCCCTTTTTACCTACACAATTACAGAAAGGCACCATTTATACACTAGACACACACACTCTCAATACCCACCACTTGACCCAATTTCATAACGATGGACGAAAGGCACTGGAGAAGAAGAAGTAGATAGAATACTTGCAACTATCAACCCTTTTGAGGGACTAAGTAGTACCGATCCAGGTCCTAGCAATGCAGACTGGGATGAGTTAGCTTACCTGAGAAAAACACAAATCAAAATAGCTCTACATGGCCTCCTAATGACTGAGTACCTGAGGGTGAATGTGGCACCCCCAGGGCCTAATTGTCCTCAGCGAGCCGTTCATTTTTCAGAACGATAAATCACTCAAGAAGGACTGGTCACTTATATCGTGGCACTGTCCCCGTGATTGGTTGGTTTTAACAATAAAGACAGCAACTCGACTGGCACAGGAACTTAAGTCAGACATTCAGAAATTAGAGGTACAGCTGAAGAGCTATCAATCCCTGACCATATTGAGGAAACGTCTGGAGGAACTGAACCAGCAGATGACTGGATTCGAGGTCACACTCAAACAAAGTAAGTATAACAAACTGAAAAATGACACAGCCTGTTTCAGCCATGAGAGAGCGTACCCATATGCACAAGATGACTACACAACCAAAGATATCAACAGTGACTAGGTCAGTGAAGGGTCTGACACGAGTACCAGCAGCTCAAACTCCAGCAAGAAAAGCTTGTATACGAGGTGGGTCGCAATATCAACGACCTTACAACCACAGACAGAGAGGATGGGGCAACTATCAAGGACCACCCTCATACTGACCATACCCCTATGGGCCACCACCGATGGGGGGTCTGTACCAACAATGGGCACCAGATTATGACTACAACTACTACGGACCGCCACCTTTTTTAGGGTCAGGCCCAGGACCACGACGGGCCAGAATAGGAGAGGCAACAATGAACATTGGACAATGGAAGAAGAGAACTCATGTGTCTCGACAAGGAGCATGACGGGCTCACTGAACAACCAGCCGTCCACCAGCAGAAGGGGCAACTAGTGCTCAACCTAATGGAGTACAAACTCACGGAGGTTCAGACACATGTCCTGGAAAAAGCTAGGTTTCGTACCAACCAACAGGATGGATAAGTTCAAGGTTCATGCAGAAATTAAAGAATTTATACGCACATCAAAGCTATGGGCATTCTTCGAGGAGAAGGATACCACCATGGAAGAATCATCCGACACAGGATTATGGCAAAAGTCCACCTTCACTCCACCGGACTCCACACTACCAGTTGAATTACTGACTTTGAAAAAGCAGTCATGGAAGAACTGGGGCAGATTTCCACACAAGACATCACCCATTTCCAGAACACCTCAAAAGTCGAGAAGCAAACCATAAAACAGTTGTCCACCAACAAATAAATCATAATCAAACCAGCTGATAAAGGGGTTGCAATAGTGATCCAGACAGCAGTGGCCTATGACAATGAATGTAAGAAGCTTCTGGGAGACAGAAGGTACTACGAGATCTTACATAATGACCCAGCAGAATCCTTACGGATCTGGATAACTGGGATGGTGGAGTAAGCAACGGCACACAACTGGGTGTCCAAAAACGAGGCAGAATTCTTGATTCAGAAATCTCCTAGGACACCCTATTTCTACACCGTCCCGAAGATACACAACAATTTGCAACAGCCACGAGGCCGTCCAATAGTCTCGGGCATAGACTCTATTTTGGAGCCTTTATCAAAATGTGCCGACCCTTTCCTCCATCCCCTCATTCAAAAGACCGGAACCTGCTTATAAGATACAAAAGCTGTTCTCCAATTGCTACAAGTCATCACCTTTGATCCTGACACCCATTGCTATTAGGGCTTGATGTGAGAGTCTCTACATGAGTCTACACCACGAAGAGACTCAAAACATATTTGACGAGATCCTTTTCTCGACCATCTGGGATTACCAAACACCCCGTAATTTAGTAATGAAATGAATTTCTCCGGCCCTCCCTAAGAACTTCTTCTTGTATGAGGACACATTCTACCTACAGAGGCACGGTACCAGAATGGGGAGCACCTTTGCTCCCAGCCTGGCTGGTCTCTACATGCACCATCTTGAAACCAGCAGGAACCTACATTGAGATAACCCTTTCTGGCATAATATCAAAACCTGGAAAAGGTACATAGACGACGTGCTGGTTATCTGGGAAGGCGATATCCTCTCAACCGAAGCCTTCATGGTGTGGCTCAACCAGCAAAATGCTTTCCTAAAACTCCCCAACACCACGTCACATGACAATCTAGTATTTCTAGATCTAAACATATACCCTGACAGCGGCACACTTAAGACCACCACACATTTTAAACCAACTGCCATAAACTGTCTGTTACTATACAACAGTTTTCACCCATGCCACCTCCGTGACAACCTTCCTTATGGACAGTTTCCCCGCTCACGGAGGAACTGCACAGAACTGGCAGACTATAAAACACAAGCCTCCGACTTGAAAATGAAACTCACTTATCTGAAATACCTCACCAAGATCATTGACAAAGCCATGAAAAGAGCCCGCAATAACAACAGAGAGGCCCTTCTGGAAGAGAGAGTGCAAAAAGATCAAGCGGACAGACCAATCTGTGTGACAACGTTTAACACTCATTCTAACCTTATATGAAAAATTGTGAATAAACACTGGAGAATCCTGAACTGTGGCAAGTTAAATCTAGAAAAACCATTGTTCGCACACAAGAGAGGGAGAAACATGAAAGACATGCTTGTCCATGCACAACCCCGCACACGTACACCGACAACTAGAGGGAACCCTTCTCTCCCACCCATCCAGGACCACCATCTGTGCGGAAATCGCAGCACTTGCTATCTCACGAAAAAAAGCAGACGGATCCGATTCAGGAACAGCAGTGAGTGGGAACAGAGAAGATTCACACATTGTAATAGCGGGACTGTCATTTACATGATTACATGTCCCTGCATGTTGGAGCACGTTGGCATGATATCACAACCAATCAAAATCCATATTGGTGAACATAAGAGCAATGTCCAATGCAAGAGGAGCACAACCAAAATGGCATCACACTACCTGTCAGAAGCACATACTGTGGAGGACTTACAACGGACAATCATTGAGCAAATACACTCAGAGAGTGGCTTACTAGAGAAAGAACAACAATGGGTGTTTCGTCTGGGCACCCACATAGAGGGCCTCAATGATGACATACCAGGGAGCCAGTTCACCTAAACTGAATATACACGTGAGATTTCCTTAAGTATAGCAATCTCCAGTGTCCTTTGCAGTAACTATCTTAATTCACAAATTTTATGACACTGGAACTACCAATAATGTACATACGTTATTTAAACCAGCATCAATGTGGCCTCTTGATGAGCATTTTTTCTATGGGAGACCAGGGGAAAAGCCCTCCCAACCATTACTCTTCCTTCAATAGTCACCCTTCCTATTTCATTACCATCTGAAAGGCCATGTGCCTCGTCCTGAGGAGTGTAGCAGTGACTACAAGACTGCATCCCCCATACTGGGGTGAACTTCTTTGATTCTATCTTCTTTTATTCTAATTTGTTTTTACCTGCTGTATTAGACCAGACAATCGTCAACCATCATGGTTGTCCTAGCCATCTACAACCCTCTCCTTAACTATAGCCAACTACACGAGAGGTGATGCGATTGCGTTTGACCTCCATTCTATGTGTATTTAGATTGTAATCTGTTGTGTCCTTTCCATGAGTATTCACACTTTAAATTGCTGAAACCGGTATTCCATTTTTTGCCCATCGATCTTTGTAAAAATGGCGCCTATTTTATTTTTTTCGCGCTCAGAGCAAAGCTCTAACAATATTGGTTAGCGCTCTAGTGGAAAAAGACGGGATGCTCCTGTGTAGCATTCCTCTTCCGGGGCAATCAGGGCACTGCAAACCCTGATCAGACACCACATCCAGCCTTTCAGGATCAGAGCTCTAGAAGAAATGCTCTGCGAATATCAAATCCGGGTCAAAAAAGGACTTGTGCACCCTCAGGCAAAGAAAACTGGGCAGGACGCAAGAGTCCTTCCGGGTCAAACTCGCGCAGCAATTAGATCACTGTTGGCGGGAGAATCTAACCAATTAAGGTTAGTATAAATAGAGGCCCATCGCGTTCTCATTGTATCTATGGAGCCACGAGGAGGGGAAGATCGTACGAGGTAGTAGCCTGGTGCATGTAAGTATCGCATAGCCACTATAGGGAAGTCGACCATTGGACCCTCGATTTTTCAGTTCCTAATATTGCGTCTATTTCCAAAATGGACAAGAGACCAGTCTATTGCCTATTTTTCTCACCTACATAGTGCAAAAGGCACCTTGTCTCCCTCGTTTCTAAGGCTCATGAGGCACTCGCCTTCCATACAACAAGTTTGTCATTTTGTACTTCCCACAATTTGACGGCAATATTTCTCCAGACCCTACATAGTAAACCATGTAGTGTGTGTGTTTTCTGTTAAATGGTTGTGCGTCTTGTATTGTCTCTTTTTTACAGGACACTGCACCAGTGGATATAGATCACATCTAAGTCAACGATACTTAAGAAGCACTGTATATATCACGCCTTTGTAGGTCACCACTGTTGCACTCGGATTGCATTGCATACCTGACATTTCTAAATTCTGTGTTTCTCTTTTAGATTACCCTTAAGGAATTTCCTTTTGGTATCGTATTTTATATTCAGATAATTGTTCTCTAACACATAGCTAGGCTGTGCGGTTTTAGGTTTATACCTATAATAACTGATAAAACCCCACTGAAAGAGAAATAGCCCTCACCAGTGAAAACATATAAACACTGAAAAAACACCTGCACAACCACAAACTAAATTTCATTCAAAGAAAGGAAAAAGAGAGTGAAAGTAATTTATTTTCATCCTGACGGGGCCAATACAATGTAACGTTGTTATACAAGCTAGCAGTAACAAAGCCTGGGCTAACATTATTCTGCTTGAGTTTTGTTGTTTAGGGATGCCACTAAAACATTGTTTCTTAATCCTTTTGCTTTTTTTCAGTTTTGTGGTCTTTGGTCTAAAGATGCAGGGTTTAGAAGCATGTTTTAGGTCTTGTTTAAATATTTTATAAATTGTAGAGATTCAGGAAATATCAAAACCATATTTGATATTTTGGCTGCGTTTGATTCTCACTGATCGGGAAAATGGCTTGTTTCATAAGAATCTTTCCTAATATGTGTAATCACATTTACCCAAAGAGAATGGGTAAAATCTATTAATACGTCAGCACACAGTTTCTAGTGGGTCAGTATTGACAGTAGGTGGATTGCCAACACCTTAGGCTTTAAACATTTAATGCAAGGTATAGTGACAAGTATATGTATAAAGAGTGCTATCACCAAGCATCTGGGATAGTTATGAAAACTTGACACCAGACTTTTGGAAAACATGGAGTGTCACTTAGAAAGCTCTGCAAAAAATGTTATTTTCAAGTTCAACAAAGATTGGAGTGATATTGTTTGTATTTGCAGTGATTCAGCTACATATATGAAAAAGTTGTGTTATGACCTATCAACATTGATACCTGAGCTGAAGTGATTCCCTGTAGGAGATCCTTTACACTTGTTAGAAGGTATGTTGAAAGCATCTTTGCAATCCTCAGAGTTAATGAGGGATGCTATTGACTTTTTAGTCCATTCGGGTGCACTGTTTCCTTATGCACAGGAACTAAAACGCAAATATTTATAATTTTGTGCTGTGTGTGGCATCAAAGAAAGAGTCATCTCAACTGTTTCCCTTAGCTGATGGTTCTCACTCCAAGAGGCTATGAATGCTATATTATTAATGTGGCAAGCGTTTACAGAATGTTTGCTGAGTGATGGTGCCAAAGGCAAGAAATGTGAGGATCTTTGGTCGCATAAAGATAGTGATGTGAAAAAAGTGCACTCTACTGCATTATTAGATTTTTACAGGAAAACATAACTTTTGTAGTAGACATAATCAAAAAAACTAGAGTTTGAAAAACCCATTGTCTGCCAAGTGTTCAGCATAATTGGTGTAGATGTGAAACCTCTCCTTGAGAGTAGGATAGGCGACACCTTTAGTGGCTTTGGCACTGCAACCAGTATTGGCAGGGAAAGCTATGTCAGTGGCCAGAGTTAACAAATTGTGTACTGGCTGTTTTGGAGTTGCCCATCTCAAGTGCCAATGTTGAGAGGGGCTTTTCACAGAAGTTTACATGGGAAGGAATGGGCGAATGCACATGACCAAAGGCTCACTGAAGAAGTATTGTATGGTGTATTACAATAAGTTTAATTTCAAAACTCTATTTGGACCTGATATATACTATACGTACATTGTCTATATATCATGTTCTATAAGTGCAGAAAGCAAGCAATAATAAAAGCAAAACGTTTCATAAACACCAGAAAAACACTTTTTCTGTGGTTTTTAGTGGTGCGAAAATGTGTAACCACTGACAACAACTGTTTTTAAGGTATTGAAAACACTGAAAAAACCCCACCAGAATTTACCAAAAATAGAAACTGAAAACAGGAAAGCCTACACATAGCATTTACTACCCGTCTATTATGCACCACATCATTGATGACAGTGTCAAAACTAGCTATGTGAGAATGGTAGGGATCTGTTAACCTGTCCTGAAGAAGAAGCATCACGCTTCGAAATATGTTGACACACACAGGAGGCTTTGTACATTGAAACAATACACCTCCGACCCACACCTTTTTAACAATACTGGCACCATGGAATATTAAAGTTTCTACTCCAAGGGAGCTAATTATTTTTTTTTAAATTCACTTTTTACTCATTCCTGACCCTTCCACTCACTCATTTCTACACCACACATAGTGAAGAATATCAGTGCTCCCGCGTACTCGCAGGTAGTAGCACGCCGCGTCGCGTAGAGGGGCGCAAACACCCCTATGATGAAGCATGACACCAAGGGCTCTTTTGGTATGTGAGGGGTATTTAACAAACACTATATGCTTCCAACCAATGTAGGTAATGCACATGACCCTGGATTTAAATAATCTTCTATCAAATTCCCTCAAGGGTGGATCCTAGTGTTACTGCCACTTTGCTAAAGGGACCCTGATGTGCCGACCTGCTGATTTTTCTCTGCTCTCGGTTCTCCATTTGTTCTCCTGGGTTAATTGACTGCCCAGAACTGGCCAGGGGACTCTGAGTCTGGCCTCCCAAGTCACCCGCAACTAGCACATGGTGAGCACTTCATTTGGTCTTTGATCTGTCCTAAGGAGAAGTGCGTGCTGAGCGCTTCATTTGACCATTGATCTGTCCTGAGGAGAAGAGCGTAGCGAGCACTCTGGCAAGGAGGATCAACGCGTGCTGAGCGCTCTTATCGCTGTGCTGACAGATCTGTGAGACTGAGTGGTTTTGATTGTGCCTCGATCTGCAACCACAAAAAGCTCAGCGCTTCCACGCAGAGTTTGATTGTGCATGGGTGCCCCTCCTCCCCAATTGATCCGTACTGGGAACCACTGGCACTGACCAGCCCCATTAACCTGTCTAGCTTGATCAGACTGAATATCTCTTTACAAGATTGTGATTTCAACATTAGTTTGTTCCTCGAAGGTTGAATGTCCAGACCAAATGTTCCTATGGATAATGGTGAAGGTGTAGCGGATGATAATTTTTTCCAAATGTGGTTATTATTGATTAATTAGATGCTGTAGCTGATTTCAATTCTGCAATTTTCCCAAATGAATGGCAAGAAAATTATGTAGTGCAGCGTTGCAAGCCATCTTTCTGCACCAAGCTGTGTCATTAGGAAAATGCAGGTATAAGTCACATTTAAATTAATACGATGCATCCCTGTGCTTTCCTCTCTGCTGGTGCACAACTGGCTGCCTAGCACCAATGTAAACACTCTTGCACCATGGTGAAAGGGTGCCTGCATTGCAGGGATGATTGTTTTTGTGCAGGAAGAGACCCCTTCATGCACAAAAGCAATGATTGATGCAGTTGTCCTCCTTCTATGTCTGCTGCAGAAATAAAGGTATTTGGGGGCGTTAAAATCTGATGCATTCCCAGGTGTATGATCCTTGTAAATCTGGGAATGCATCAGAATCCATGGGAGTTGTGTGGGAACACACTCAGCAACACCCGGTAAATGTCCCTTTCACGCACAGTAATGCATGAAAGGGGTCTATATTTACAAGGCCATGAAGAGCCATGCAGGGTGGTTTGCATGGCCTTGTAAATATGGGCAATCACACTGCGCCACCGTAGCACCAAAACAAATGACTCTCCGGTGGTGCAAAAAGCTTGTAAATCTGCCCCTGAATGTGTAAAAGATACTCAGTATCAAGAGATCATAGATATCATCAATATTGTAACAATCAGTATGCCAGAACTGCTTTTTACCTTGTGTTGCCCGAATTTAGGGGCATATTAGCAAGAACCTCATCAAAAATATCGCCGTTTTAGTGGCAGGAAACTGCTGCTAAAACGGCGATAATGGGCTTGCTAATATGCATTATAGAATTCAATTAGAAGCCCAGGTCAGATGTGCAGAACATCTAACCTGGTCTCACAGTTCTGACAGCACAGCGATAAGGGCGCTCAGCATGCGTTGATCCTCCTTGCCAGAGTGCTCGCTACGCGCTTCTCCTCAGGACAGATCAATGGCCAAATGAAGCGCTCAGCACGCACTTCTCCTTAGGACAGATCAAAGACCAAATGAAGTGCTCACCATGTGCTAGTTGCGGGTGACTTGGGAGGCCTGACTCAGAGTCCACTGGCCAGTTCTGGGCAGTCAATTAACCGAGGAGAACAACTGGAGAACCGAGAGCAGAGAAAAAGCAGCAGGTCGGCACAGCAGGGTTCCTGTAGCAAAGTGGCAGTAACACTAGGATCCACCCTTGAGGGAATTTGATAGAATATTATTTAAATCCAAGCCCAATATCGCCATTTTAGCGGCAGTTTCCTGTTGCTAAAACGGCGATCATTTTAACAAGGTTCTTGCTAATATGCCCCTATGTTTTGAAAATGGCATAACACAGAGGAGTGATTTATTTGTTACTCCAGAGAATGTAAGAAAAAGGTTAATTAAAATAGCTTGTTTGGGTCATCCAGGATTGTCTTCTACTAAGAACATTTTACGCAACCATAATTGGCGGCCTGGTGTAGACAGAATGGTTGAAAATTATGTAAATAATAGTCAAGAATGTTTATTATCTGAGAAACATTGATGTGTAGAAAAAACTAATTTGATGAATATTGAGATGCATGCTAAACCATGGGATACATGTGCCATGGACTTTTTGGGACGGGTTAGTTGTCTAACAGCTGAACAGAAATATTTTATGGTCATCATTGATTATTTTTCAAGGTAGATTTA
Source organism: Lissotriton helveticus (assembly GCF_964261635.1). NCBI lineage: Eukaryota > Metazoa > Chordata > Amphibia > Caudata > Salamandridae > Lissotriton > Lissotriton helveticus. The sequence continues at coordinate 240,111,510 of NC_136063.1, read as the reverse complement.
TTTGAAGTAGGTAAGAGAGATTATACTAATTCGAAAATTGATTTTTTGAAATCTGTTTTTGCCCTAGAAGGTGTACCAACGTTTTAGTTTCTGAAATGGCATGCAATTTGTTTATTCAAAAGTGAAGCATTTTCCTAAAAGAAGTGGCGGTGGTCATTTAAAGGTTGCTCTTTACTCGCTTCAGTCCAATGGTTTGCCAGAAAGAGCTAACAAAATAATTAAGAAGGGTGTTCAAACAGCCATTTCATCTAACGTAGATGTAAGTGAATATATAAAATGAAACCACATTTTTTAAAATATTTTAATCATGCTGAAACCACAACAATGCTACATACTCACTGCCCTTGTGATATGTATCCAAGGTCGAAACTCTGACACTCTCGGGTGAAAATATGTTTTGGAAGATGGTAGAGTTCAAGTGTTGCTAGGGGACCAGGAAACAGTGTAAAGCACATTGCCAGCCACCACAATGAAGAGGTGGTGGGAGCGGGTGGATGGGGCACGGGGGAGCATAGGAGGGGAGCCTCTCGTGTCATGCTTCATTCTTCCTAAGGCAGCATCCCAGACTCCCAGTGCAATTCTGAGCTGTTCTAATAGCATGAGAGCAACGAGGGGATTTTCCTGAGTGGGCTGGAAAGATGCTCCACTCAGAACAGGGAGTCTGTGGGGGTTTCTTCAACCCGGCTGTTTAATGCAACTGAGCTGGAGACACCTAAGTGCGCCTGTGTGTTTTGGTCGACCTGAAATGGCCAGCCAAACACATATGTTCACTTAGGGAGTGCACAAAGCACTCCTCCCCATGCCCCGCGCCTCCCTGCACAATAAAATGATGTTAGGACATAGTTTTATTTTTGATTTGGTGGCTCTGAGCTAGGCAGTAGGCGAAGCTCCTCCGCCATTGTGGAGGGAGCCACCGCTGATAAAGCGTGACTGCCACTACAACACCAGCCAAGTGGCTTCTGGGAGGGAGAGTAGCGCGACTGCCACTGCACTGAAGGCACCTGAAGCAGCTTTGATGAAGGCTGTGTCTTTCATTAGCAGGCAAAGCACACTAACAACTGTTAATTGCACTGTTATACTGCCGAGATGAGGAGTCTATGATCAGGAAAATGTTCTACTAAGTGCACGGAGGTTGGCGCTAACAATGCATAAAAGTACCAACAACTCCCTGGTACTGACCGGACATAGGCTCTGTGTGGATGACGTGATTTTGCTGCATGGCGTTACCCACACAGAAAGGAATTAGTTACGGAAGTGGGCTGACCAACCGCCCCATGCTGTTTGCTGTAGTGGGAGTAAGTAAAACGTGAATTACCCTACAGCAGCCCAATGGATGAAGAAGGCTGCTTTAAAGAACTTGTGTAGAATATTACATATTTATCAATTTTACTAAACTCAAAGGGGCAGATTTACTAGCCCCTTGCGTCTCTTTTACACCGCAGTTGCGTCACTTTTGTGACGCAGCAGCGGCGCTAAGCCAGCGCCATGCTGCGGGGTATTTACAACGTGACGCATCTGGAAGATGCGTCACGTTGTAAAGCCCTGCGCCACATGTAGGCGTTCCAGCGTGGGGGGTGCGTTCCAGCGCAGGATCTACAAGATTTCACTCAGTCACTTTTAAGTCCATGCTGCATCAAAACCCTGCGCCCGCTTGAAGCAGGCGTAAGGATTGATGCAGCATGTTAGGGATAGGGCACCCCCGAGCCTTGCTGGAGCTGCGTTGGGCTTGGAGGCAACTCCAGCAATGCGTCGCCTTTCCGACGGGGGATGCGACACGCATCTGCCCATCCGTGCGCCACGGTGCATCGCATTGTAAATGCAACGCATCAGTGGTGGCGCACTGGTGGGCAGATGCATCGCAACTGTTCTGGCGCATCACTGCTGATTAGCAGAGATGCGCCAGAAGTAGTAAATTTGCCCAAAAAGATCTTGGCTTACGCCAGACTTAAAAATCAAAGTCTTCCTCTGTGATATAATCTTTGGACTAATTGCTGTCAAGGTTGCATTGCTGCACACATCAGTGACCTAGAAGTAATTACAGTACACCAAGTGCTCAGACACCAAACACACAAGTCCAAGGCATAGCCGGACTATTTCTTTCAGCAGAACGTGCTAATGAACGCGTGATGTAGGACATTTCTATCCTGGACTGCATGCTGAGCAATATCAGAAAAACAGCCCCTGATATTAAATCAGTCATTCAAAACAATCCTAAACTAAAGAACAAAATAGACTAAATGCCCCAGTGTTCTGAAACACTTTCCAAAGGACAGACCTTCAGCCATTTATATATTTCATTGCTGAATAATTAAATTGATTACAATACTTGCCATCCCAACATAAGATTATCCAAAATGTAAAATTATAGATAAATATAATACAATTGCCAAAGAAGACCCTCAGTACAGAATCTAAAATGGGTTAATGCTTCTGGTGGTTTAATGTACTCCAAAGTGCATAATATGCTTGCACACTGTGAATAAAATCATGCTAGAATAACTGAAACCCAATAATAACCAGTCAAATTACCAAAAATAGGAAAGAAAGAATGCAAAACTAATGGGAATAAAACTAACAACAATTTAGCATTTCGTATTATGTTGCATTCATGCACCAGTTCAGCATGCTACAGGTAAATTACCAGATTTCATGCTGACCTACATACAGAAAACAGGCTGAAAGGGATGAAATAGCACTACCATTGCAAAACAAAAAACATGTTAGCAAAAGGAACTGTGAACAAGTATAATCAAAACAAACACCTTAGCTTACAGTAAAAATACTGAAAAGTATAGGGTTGAAGAAAACAGTTTTTTGTTAATATCAATATTTAAAGTAATTGGTAATTTCATTAAAAAAATTCAAGAGTGCTGCAAAATGAGATTGTCTGCAAACTGAGCACCTGAAGCACTATAGGATAATCACCACATAATACTATTAATACTATCAACCATTCTACCACGTGTTATTATTAGTATTATTATTGTTAGTGGTAGTAGTACTAGTATTATTATTGTTGTTATTATTATTAGTATTAATATTACTATTATTATTAACTCCAAAGGAACACATGGCCATTTAGGGATAATGAAGAGCCCTGAGGGACAATGCACAGTACCATAGGGTTGGTTAGTCTAAAATATTGTAGGCTGCAACTGAGCACATCCTTATAGAAATGACTCAGACCGCTTGGTTACAACTCGGCCTACACTAATCTCCTCCAGCCAGGGCAATTAGTATATTATGGTACTCAGCATCAAATACATCTATGATGTCCTATAGGACCAATCCTACCATGTGACCATCCTACAAGATAAGTCTTTCGTCTACTGTGCCTGAAGGGGCTGTCTCAGTGCCACTGTCAACCCATAGCCCAAAATAAAATATCCACGTATAGGGTCATCTTTAAGACTGGAGACCATATCTGCCTGGACTTTCTATTAGAAGCCATAATTAACATTGTGATCATTTAATAATTGCATCAATAACACCAGCAGAATTTGTTGTAGATTTCAATTATACCGAGGTGCCCACTGTCCAGTTCTCAGCCATTCCTTCATTGACTGGCGTATGGCAGATCAATAATGGATCATTTATTTTTCATGCACACAGGTACTTCCGCCTCACCCGCTTAAAGTCACATTGTTTATTGTACCTTTCCTGACAATAGCAATCCAATCCAGTGCTTATGATCGATGACATGGGCCTGTGTGTTTTGACCAGAATGGTTGGGGGTATGGGGAATCATTTGAAGACTATGTGCATGGCTACAAATATGGAAGTTTGCTTTCCACATTCTCTTTGTATATGTCAGGGTATGTGGAATTTCCTTTTCTTCTCAATAACATGCAAAGCCTGATGGCGGGGTGTGTTTCCCATTGTCCTCTCCGGTTGTTTCTGAAGCAGGAGTTATTTCCCTCAAATGAGGATTTTTTTATTTAATAGACACTGTTCTTCGCTCTCTGAACAATCTATGAGAGAATTTTTGAGAATAATTTTAAGAACATTGTTCTTGTAGTGAATTGTATTGAGTGTTTGCCTGATACAATTTTGTTGGCCTTACGTTTAGCAGCTTAGATTCTTACGCACTGAATATGAGGGACTGGTATATGATTTTTACCCTTGTTGCTACACATATTAAAAATATACATTTTGACCAACATCACAGTCCCCTAGTTTTCACCAGGTACATTTCAGAAGGTCAAATCTGCTGAAAATGATCAGGGAAAAATGCCCAGTAATTACCAAAATGCACTTGATAAATTCTGAATCAGGAGCATTAGATGCAATAAATATAGCACCAAACATGGGGCCACTCGCAATGAGGGTCTTATTAAACCTCACTGAGATCCAGCCCAGTAAAGGTTAAAGTACAAGGCAACCCATCATCTGTCACTCCCTAGCCAGGAACTGTATTAGAAGTCAGTTACCAGGAGGTAATAGGACATGTATACAGACAGGGTTAATCCCTTCTCCTCACTCCTGTTATGAAAAACACCAATGATGAGACCACCCGGACACTGTACATTCTGCACAGTTCTTCTATTGGTGCTCATGTGATGTGATGATTTGACTAATAGGATGTGTCTAGGGAATAATTAACATGGTAGTCAAATGAACTGGATATTTCCCTTACAGTATTTAGTGTAATAATGCACAGGCACAACTCGGAAGGTAAAAACAAAATATTGTAAAATAGAAATCGCCCACACTGTACAGTAATCACTGCCATTGCTTCAATTGTATGCCAATCTCCTTGTTTGCACTCAGGGCCGGACTGGGAACTGAAAGCAGCCCTGGCAAATTTTCCCAGACCAGCTCCCATCCAGCGCATAGTGAGCGCAGCGAGCGAGCCCCACCGCTACTAGGGGGGTTTACCCCCCCCAGAAAATTTTAGAAACCGACAGACCAACATGGTGAATTTTACAGCACATTTTTCATTACATATTCAATTGTATCATCTTTCAAAGCACAGTAAATAGTAGATGATGACCTTAAAGACACTGGGGAATCATGCGCTTTTGAGGCTGCTGCGTTTTGCGCGCTAATTATGGATTTGCTGCCTTTCACAAATGACCCATCAACTGCAGATTTTGACAACAACAAAAAAATTAAGCTCCCACGGAACTAAAGTTACTAAAAATGCAGAAATGCATTGCAGCACACTGGAGGATCCTTCCTAAAGTTTGGCTGGTCCCCTTTATGTTCCTTATTTCTGTATTTGGAGTGTTAAACTGGTAATAATGAGGTGCAACATTTGAAAAAAAGTGTTTACATATATTAAAAAGCAAAAATAATAAGCTTATGCTAACACAACATGTGCAGCATTATTTGCCTTTTGCTGCCACATAATTTAGTCAACCTACTGCATAAGTTGGTCCTCCCCTATGTATAAGTCCATTGGCCCTGGTTATGAGGGGACTCACTCCGTCCACACAGGTCCTCCCCGCCCTTGTACTTTGATTCAGGCAATGCTAGCATGTAAGTCAACGAAGATTAACTCAGCATCCCATGATTCCAAGATTTGTAAAATTAATAACAGCGAACGGGTTAAAAGCAATAACTGCTACTGAAAACACTAAGAAAGGGAAAAGTGTGGTAGGAAGCACTATATAAAACAAGCATAGGCATAGCCAATAGGTCTCGCCTTTGGGACCTTATAAGTGTTTAGCCATGCAACAGTTAATGTTGTTCCAGCAAGGATATTGTGCTGCATAACTAAATACTTAGAAGGTCCCAAAAGCGAGACTTATTGGCTATGCCAATGCTTGTTGTTAAGCTGTATTTTGGGGGACGTGAGGGGGGTTGGATGGGCTGCTCTCTGGCGCCCACATTAGCCAAATACAGGAAACGTCAACTAGCCGCGAAACCAGCCATGTCCCTACCTCTTGTTGTCAACAAGCCATGAAGCCATGCCCCCTCCCTGTTTGTGTGTGTCTGTTTACGAGCGCCAGGGAGAGTGTTGTTTGGCCCATGGCTGCCAAGTGCCAACTCGCTAGCCAAGCGGAACTGATTGGGGCCATTTCTGTTTCCTCACAGCAAAAGAGCAGGCCCAAGCAGGAGGCAGGACCAGCACTCCGCACTGAACACACAAGTGCGCATTTTACCAGCACAAACTCCTTTCTTAGAAAGGAGCTTTCTTGTGAAATAAACCCGGACTGAAATCCGGACGATTAAAAAAAATATAGGACACAACAAGAACTGAGCCAGCGTCAACTGGTCTGCTTAAAATATATTTTTCAGTACAAGCACCAAGTTAGGGCTTGTACTGAAAAATGTATTTTAAGCAGACTTGCTGACCCCAACCTTCGCCCCAGTTACTTACAACAGCATCACACTCACAACCTCACCCCTGGACATTTGGTTCATGAACATGGAAGTGCGGTCTCATTTGTTTGTATCACTACTGATAAAATGTGCACATTGCACTCTTGAATAACTCTGCTGTTAATTTATCATTTGCACATTTCTATTTGGTGATATAACTGAGGGGTATTTTCAATTACAAGGTTGTCACTAATGGGTGATGGTGTAGGTTGTTATGCAGGAAGAATGGTTTGTGCCTACAAATGTCATGTGATTGCTCCTTAACAGCCTGGCGAAAGCTCTGTGATAAATGCAAGCTTGAACCACGTGTTTCCTGCTGTTCTCCTCTAAGGATGAGTTGCAAAATTTTGTCATTACTTCAATTACCACTTTTCAGGAAGTACAGAGTGGAGGGCTACAAGTCTTCATACCTAAAATGTCACACACATTCTGGGTTTGAGGGGCACTGATCAAAGACATTACGAGGTGCTCGAGCACATCGATTTAGGATTGCAGTGATCAGTCAGGTTAAACTTAAAAATATACATTCATATACAATGCACCTTTGGATGCATGGATGGTTGGATGGGCAAATAGGTAGATGGATTGGGGGGGTGTGGCGGGATACACAATAGGCGCAGAGAAGTTGGCTTAATTTTTAGACCCCCTGCCAAGGAAGTAGTATTTTAGGTAGATAAAGGAGTGGTGTGTCTAGTCCCACTGTCTTTTCCACGTTTTGAAAAAATAGCTTCCATTGAGTAATAAAAGACATAGCCGCACCAGCACACACAGCTTAGTAAGCATACCTTGATAAATGGGCACACAGGCATTTGTGCATGCAGATCAGCAAGTAGACAGAACAGCAGACAGGACCTGTGCACACACCTACAGACAAAGAAGTACTCCCGTTACTGACAGAAGAACACACATACAGAGAAACATATTGCAACATACATTGTGCATCTAATCACAAACACGATATTAGAGCTTGCATGGATTGACAGTTGAACAAACTGAGATGGGGTTCATGGTGATAACACATCTGCAGGCACCTTGTGCACACATGCAAAATGAACATGCCTAGAGATACCTCTGCACACAGACCAACAAACAGCCAGAAAGCCACCTGGACACACAAGCATACATGAACATACTTATACCAGTGAAAAAAGACCAATCAACAGAAAAGTACCTATGTGCAGAGGCAAACCTACAGGAGCTCAACCACACACACAAGCCAATAGATAATCAAGAAGACCTTCATTCATGACTTATGGGTACATATTTCCACAAACAGTACAGGTACCTGCACGCATAATCAGACACACATCATGCACCCATGCACGGAGGCCAAGTCAACAAGCATAGAGGAATTTTTGCACACATACTAACAGGCATAAATGTACCTATGCACAAAGAGAGAACAAAATATAGTGGCAAAGCAACATCCTTAGATAGGATGAAGGTACACTTACGCTCACATAAAGCACTAATAAGTACCCGCATACAGGCACCCATGGATGGTGTGATGGAACACAAAGTGCGATACCACGGATGGAAGCATGAATGGATAGCTCAATGGATGTATGCAACATTGGTGCAGGGCTGATAGAAAATGGAATTCAAGGTGGAGAAAAGAGTGGATTTTCAACACCCATTCACTCTTTGTATAGTCACTGGTTAACATACTTCTACAGGGAAATGGAATGATTCAGTCTCCATGCCCTTCCATGCCTCACACACCCTGAAATTATCACCTGTAAGCAACACACCTTGCCATGCCCATTTGATCCCAGGTGTAAGCGTGTTCAAGTCGCACTGCTATTCAATGTCTGTATGTCAAATAGTAACTCACAGGGATTCCAGATTACTCCGTGTATCCAGAGAGGAGCTTTCACAGACCATTGCTATTAGATGAGTTGAGTGAGTCGATTCAAACCAAAGACAGCCTCGCCCCAAATACTCATTAATGCATGTTTTGTGTCAGACGCTAATTGCGCAGATAACACTAGACACAGGTAGTTAATGTTTAATAACCTCTCTTCCCTTCACAGCACATACTCGCCTTTGTCTCAGCGTGCGTAGCTCAGTGAGCGGAAGGCTGTCTAATTTCTTGCGTATCCGCCGGGTTGTACGGTTCAGGACTCCAGTTGTCCGCCATGGGCAGTAGATCATGCTGAGTGCCCGTTAGCATGAGTGACCATGGTGATCGTTGCATTGTGCAATGTGGTGTGCTTCTGTATTCTCTCAAGAAGTGTCGGAGAGCCACTTCTGGGTCCTTCTCCTCAGCTGTTGCTATGCGCAGAACCTTGTTGATGGTGCGCATGAACCATACAACTTCTCCGTTGGCTTGTGGCCATTGCGGAATGATCTGATGGTGTTTTATTACGAGTTCTGTCAGAAAATCTTTGAAGTCGCTGCCTTGGAATGGAGGCCTGTTATCTGTCTTGATGACTTGAGGTAGGCCGAATAGAGCAAATCATTTGTTCAGGATCGGTTGAATGTTTGCGAAGCTGGTGGACGGTGCCACCTCTACTATAGGATACTTGGTGTAGCTGTCGACTACAACCACGGTGATTCTTCCATCAGGAAAACTCCCGAAATCAAAACTGAGCCATGACCATGGTGACGGAGCTGGATATTCTGTAATTATCGGAGTTGGGGCTTCCGAGTTGCTGGTGAGTTGGCAGGCGCTGCAGTTGCGAACTACTGTGTCAACACTTACTTCTAAGTTCGGGAACCACACCTTTTCCCTCATCCTTGATTTCATCCTCCCAGTGCCTTGGTGGCCTTCATGTGCGAGGATTGTGGCTTGTTCTTGCAAGTCTTTTGGTATCACGACCCGTGATCCTCTCAGGATGATGCCATTGCCTGCTGCACCAAGTTCATCATGAACTCTCCAAAATTGTCCTAGGCGAGTTCTGTCGGCTTCATTCCACCCTTGGACATTTTTGAGAAAACCTTCCCAAGATCCGCTCTTTAGTGCCTCGGCTACTCATTTGAGGACTACATCTGTGTCTATGTGTGTTTTGATCACGTCAATCGACATTGCACGGGGGCATGACCATTGGGAGACTACATTGATAAACTCTTCGGTCTTCGACTCTTGGTCTCCATCCGATTCAGCTGTTAGCGCGGGGTGACGAGACAGAAAATCTGCAGGGTTTTTCGCCTCAGGTCTGTATATCAGCTCCATCTGATAATGTTGCAGCTGTATCGCCCACCGTTCAATCCTGGGAGGTGGGTGGGGAGCCGTCCCCTTGAATAAAGGCAGAAGCGGTTGGTGGTCTGTCACCACTCGAAAAGGGTTTCCACACATATAAGTGAAAATGATTGCATGCCCACTTGACGGCTAGTGCTTCGCGCTCAATTTGTGAGTATCGAGCCTATGTTGCGGTGAGTGCTTTGTTCGCAAATGCTAGCGGGACCCAGCTCCCTGGGTTTGTCTTCTGGGTAAGTAGTGCCCCTAAACCAACTGGGCTGGCATCGACTAAGACCTCTGTGGGTCGAATAGTGTCAAAGTAAGCCATCGTGGTACTGTCTAACAGAGCCGATTTTATTTGGTTGAAAGCTCTGATCTTCATCGGATATCCATTGCCACAGTTTTTCTTTCTTCGTGAGGTTCCGTAAGGGCTCTGCAATGGTGGCTAGGTTCGGGATGAATCTTGCACAGTAAGTTGCCATCCCTAGGAAGCTTCTCACTTCAGACGCACTGGTTGGAGCCGGAGCAAGCTGAATAGCTTGGGACTTCCAGGGGTCCACCTTGACACCATCTGAGCTAAACACATATCCGAAAAAGTCGATTGTTTTGCGAAACAATTGGCACTTTTCTTTATGAAGAGTCACGCCGTGATTTGCTAACCTTTGCAAGGTAGCTCTAATCCGTCGGTGGTGCTCTTTGATTGTTCTGGAGTGGATCAAAATATCATCGCTTACGTTAAGGACACCTTGGAGGCCTGGCAAGATCTCCCTCACCGAGTTCTGAAATATCTCGGCCGCAGATGATATCCCAAAATTTAGTCTCTTATATCGGGGGAGTCCAAGGTGGGTCGAGAACGTTGTAATGTATCTACTTTCCTCAGCCAGCCTTAGCTGGTGATAACCAGCGTTTAGATCCAACTTCGAGAACCATTGTGAGCGGTTGAGGTCGGCTAATATGTCGTCTACCGTTGGCGTGAGACGTCTTTCCCGTTTTATGGCCTGGTTGGGAATTCTCTGGTTGCTTCGTTTTTTATGCTATGACCATGGGCGACACCCATGGAGTGGGACCTGTAACTTTTTCAATCACCCCCCTGTTGCTTTAGTTTTAGGAGTTCTTGCTCAACCAAAGGTCGGAGGTGAAACGGGATCCGTCGGTATCTTAAAGCGACTGGCTATAATGCTTTGTCGATGTGCAGCTTTACTGGTTGCCTCTTAATAGTTCTTAGTCCTTTAAAGAGTTGTGGGAACAGCTCTAGAATGTCATCTGTTTGGAGTACTTTCACTGCGTTGGCAAACGCAATTAGGTTTGAGGTCTTCCACGGTGTGGCTCCCGACGAGTATGTCCGCTTCTCTGTCTACGACGTGAAACGTCGTTGTGACTTCTTGGTCCTCCGATTTCACTTGAACTTGAGGGGAAGCGGCTTTTGACTTCCGTACGTTAGAATTTTGATTTTGGATGGGGTGAGTTGCGGCCTTGGTTTTAGGCTCTTATAATGTTGTAGGCCCATCACGTTGACGGTTGCTCCTGTGTCAATCAATCCAGTTACTGGGGACCCATCAATTTCGATGTTGCACTTCGGCTGCAGTCTCTGTCTTTTCTTTAGGTCACCTGCAAATGACACAAAATAGCACTCCTCATCTTCTGTTGAAGAGTCATCTAAGCGTGGATGGTGGTGAGAGTGTGTCTTCATTGGACGTGACGTTGTCTGCTCTTCCAGTGAGAGGTGTCTTACTGCCCCAGTAATTGTTCTTTTCCCTGGGTTGCCCCTGGATTGTGTTCGTCTCTCCCGCAATAGCCACATAGTGGGCGTCGTGACGTTCTAGTGGGCCACCTCCCTCGCCCACTCCGGGTCGGTGTGCAGACTGCGTCGACCTGCTCTGACTTTACGCTGACGACTGGGTCAGCCTGTTGGTTAAGTGCAGCTTCCATCACGGTTGCTCGAATATCGGACAGTTCATGCGATCGAGCGAGTATCAGGATCTCCTCTAGGGTTATTCGTGGCTGTCGAAGTATGAGTGTCCTCAGAGTCTTGTTGCGGCAGCCTTGAATGAGTTGCGCTGTTACTTCTTTGGTCTGATCGTCCTCGGTGCACATGCTCACTAGCTCTCTAAGGCGTGCGTGGAATGCGTCCTTTGACTCCCCTTCTCTTTTTCTGGCCTGTCTGAACTTAAAACGCTCATAGTGAGGGTTAAGTTGGGGGTCAAAGTGATCATTTAACGCCTTGACTGCGGCGTCATAGTCGGTGGGCGCACCGGTGTTCGGGAGGTGTACAAACAGCTTATAAATTTCATCCCCTGCGAAATGCAGGAATAGCGATCTTTTGTGCTCCATCTGTCTCTCGAGTTGCCACGAAGTAGTTGTTGAGGCGACCAACCCACACCATCCACCTCGGCGAAGCGGTAGATTGATCAATTAACTCACTAAATGGCAGTAGTGCATGAATTTGAGAGTGCACTAGCGGAGGTGGCAGTTGCGCAGTGCGGCTTGGTGCTGGGCTGCTGGGGCTGGCTGATTCTACATGGTGTGTTATCTTGCACTGCTAGCTGTCGTTCTGGTGTCTTTGCCTCTTCTCTCTTGCTCCTGCTAGTGCTTGTTTGCCAATTGGGCGCTGGGTTAACGGCCTCTGCTACTGTGGTGTTTTGATTTTGATTTTTTTTTGTCTGTGGTTTTACCAGTGCTTGTTTCTGTTTTCTCTCCTAATTGGTTGTCTCGGCTTGTGCTTGCTACTTTGGGCTTATCTGCCCTCTGTCCATGCTGTTATTGTGGCATATAGTGGTATATTGTGGGTTAATTGCATCCCACCCTCGTCGCCAGTGTAAAGGGGGGGACTGCACACACGCCTGGTACGCTGCGGGGTCAATATGGGTTACATGAGGGTTACGCTAATATAACGACGATCTCACTCTGGTTAGCTGGTGTGGACCGGAAGTCCCGAGCGACTCCGGTCCCTTTATTTAAGCCCTCTGGCCACGCCTGGCCAGAGGGTGATACATTGTTGGGTGGTGCTTCCGGGGCTTGCCCCGCTAGGGCATAACCACTAGACCGTTACAAACTACTCTGATTCTACTTCTGACTAACGACGCTGGACCAAAACCCGCCCCCCTGCCAAAAAAAATGCCCCCACCCCATCCAGCCTACCGGGGAATTGCCCGGTGCCCGGCATTGTCAGTCCGGCCCTGTTTGCACTCCTCTAAAGAACCCTTATTAACCATGTCAAAACATTGTCACGTGCAAGTAGCATACAGGAAAGGATCATATAACACACCTCCATAAATATAAAAATGCAAACAGTCATATAATACATAATTATGACAAACTACGAAAAAAAATTGTAAACCATAATACAACCCTAAACAGAGAAATACAACAAACAAAACAGCTAAATAATATACAATTATAACACATTATATAGATAAACATATTGAGCATAAGACACGAAGAAAGACTTATTTTGACACAAGTGGTGGATCCCTTCTGGATCGCACAGAAAGATTTTGAAACCTACACATTTATCCATTATCTCTATATTTAATCACACCTGTATTTCAAAGTACAAAAAATATAAACTGCATTATTAGATTAATTGATCAATCCATAAGTTAAAATATATAAAATATTCCAACCTTGCTTTGTATGCTCTCCTGTATATTCCATTCAGATGAAATTGAGTTAGCTATTCTTCATTCGTCTCATCATAGATGGAATTATGCATTTTCAAATATTCATCACAAACTTATAGGATTTCCTTATAATGTAACAACAATTATGTGTAAGAGTTTCAGAATCCATGTTACATCAGTGGCATGTTCTATTTTCTTTGGTAATTCTCAACTATCTCCCTTTTACTTCAAGGTAAGGAATTGACTGACCCTTGTCAACATCATGCTCTTGCTTTGTTTCATTTCTGTAAATTAATCATAAGTCATAAATGAGTGATCTTTGAGGAGCAATGTAAAATATTTTTCATGTCTTTTCATACTTAGGCTGTTTTTAGATAGGTGTTGTAGTCATTCATTTATATTTTCAATGTAACCTTTATCAGATTGATCAATGCCCTTCTATCCTGTAGGGATCTGCATTACTCTAGTTTGATAGTCCAGTAATCAAATTATGTTTTATAATGATTGTATATTGGGGATCAGGTGTTTACAGTTCTTTAAAAATGCATTCAGATATTAAACAGGTAGAGACTGATATACCAGCACTGGGCCTATTGAAGAACTCTGAAATTTGTTGCAGCCACTTTGATTTTAATATGAATTGCCTCCATCTGGACACTTTTGATTAGGTTCAGAAGGTCTCACCTTATGTCAGCTTCACAGTTTTTAATCATTGTTATTTAAGCTGGGAGCCATATAGTACCACCCGTTTCACATTTGAGGGATAGGCGCACTAAGGGTGCTAAATGCCACCCCCATATTTTTGGTTTTATCTTTTAGATCACATTGGCTGTATGTCCATATGGATTTTATTTTTAGTTTATCTACCTCCATTTCGGGAAACAACCTTTACAACGCAACATTTACATCGCACTATCATTACAACAAAACTTTTACAACGCAACATCCATTACAACGCATGCATTTACAACGCAACAATTACAACGCATGACACTACAATGCACACCACTACAACGCATGTCATTACAACTCAGTCATTACAACGCATACCATTACAACGCATAACATTACCATCCAACACTTACCTTACTGTTGCACCCCCTGGAGTTAGAATAGTAATTTTTACCCCTACACTATCCAACACTTACCCTACTGTTGCACCCCCTGGAGTTAGAATAGTAATTTTTACCCCTACACTATCCAACACTTACCCTACTGTTGTACCCCCTGGAGTTAGAATAGTAAATTTTACCCCAACACTATCCAATACTTACCAAACATGCAATGTAATGTAATGCGTTGTAATGGTATGCGTTGTAAAGGTAGTATGCGTTGTAATGGAATGCGTTGTAAATGTCATTTTAAAAATTTTGTTGTAATGGCATGCGTTGTAATGGAATGCGTTGTAATGGATGTTGCGTTGTAAAAAATGTGTTGTAAAGGTATGCGTTGTAAAAGTGTGCCTTGTAACGTCATACATCCTCCATTTCATATCCTTGTTAAATATTTACTCCAGGTTCCTATATTCCTGCACTTTGGCCAGTTTTTGCTTATAAATGTACCAGGATCATCTAGAGGTAGATTTCCCATATATCAAAACTTGGCGTTTTTCTATATTTATTGGTAAAGGATTTTACCTGGAATAACTACTAATGTGAACAGTCTCCAGATATGAATATGCAATATGTAATAGATTTGAAATTTCCATATATCTTTGTATAGTTTGCAGGCTGATCCAAACGTAATCTGCCATTTAGAAGTTTCACATATGTTTCTGTGCATAGGGCTAACATTAATTCCATTCACTTATTTGGCTTTGTAATTGGCAATACTCGAATTTCTATTTTGGCATCTCATTGACCTTAATCTTATGTGCTATTTAATATAACCTTAAAATCCTCGGTCCGACACATCATTTTTGATTATTTTGACAACATGGTTGATTGCTTTTTAATGATTGTAATGGGATTTACCAGGCAAAAAATATCTGTTTAATAATAGAATAGTATTTATCAGCATTTCCAGTTTTTTTTAACTAAATGTAATTTTAACGCTATTGATCAGATTGAAAATTAGAAGTTCTATATTTGTGATTATTGTTGAATGTATCCCTGCTAGGAATAATCATCCACTCGCTCTTCCAAATGTATTCATTTCCGTATTGCTACTATACTCTGCATAACTAAACATAACATTCTTTACTTATCCATGTTTCCTGTAGCATGATGATCTGATGTCTTTTTAGAAATTGCATAATTTCCTAATTGCTATGCTTTTTTTAAACTCATCTGTGTTCCATGAAATTGTTCCCAAGTTAACTGCTTTCAATACTTGGGTTGGTAAAGCATTTTGTCATGATTACTGGCTAGTTTGCTTAAATGACTGGAGTCCTGCTTGTCAATTACTGACAATCAACTATTAGCTTCAAACAGGAAATGGAAAGGAATAAAAACAGAACTCAAAAGAAACTCTTCATACTGAAGCTCCTCCACTCCACAGACAGCTAATCAGGTTGGCTAAACCAAAGTGCTAGACTGACAATGTCAATTAAGCCACCAATAAAAGCAGAACTCTGTTCAAGACAATCAACCGCTGCATCAAACCCTGCCAGATCCACCTATTTCTCACTCCACAGACAAGTGCAATCTCATCAACTTCTAATCCAGTAGAAAAATACAAAATATTGGACAGCAGTTTGATAACACTAAGCCTGCTTCAGTTCTTACATCCACCCCTTCCCTTAGAATCCTGCAATGGTTTGCCTTTGAAGCCCTATCTCTCCCAGATCTCCTTGACATACTCAATGACCTGAAGGCCACTTCTAATGAAGATGATGTTGTAGCGTCGTTTTTAAAAGTTCACTTTGGTGATGTTGTAGTACTCCTACTTTCTATTGTAAATACCTCCCTCACCCAAGGCAACTTCCCAGAAGCACTGAAAACAGTCCAGATGCTCCTTCTCCTACAGACAATCACACTAGATCCTAATTACCTCACCAACTATTGGCCCATCCTTCACCTAGGATTCATTGGCAACATTATTGAAAAAACTGTTAATGTTCAACTCCAGGACAACATCAATGTTAGCCATTTCCTGCATGACTACCAGTTCTGGCAATATTGCACTCTGCAGCATGAAGATCGCCACATTACACATTGTTGACGGTTCCCTCTTGACCACTAATGAAGATTACCCTTGCCCCCTGATATTGTTGGATCTCTTAGCTGCCTTCGACACAGTCGCCCATCTCACCCTCACATGCACCCTGGAGTCTCAAATGGAATTCTTCAGCAATGACCGCCACTGATTTTCCTCCTACCTGTTCAACCTACTGCAGGTCACAAAACATCCCTATAACCTGCGGAGTTCCTCATGGCTCCATACTGTTTCCTGTCAGAATACTTGTTATTTGCTAAGATTAATAAACAATAGATAGTACAAACTTGGTTCAATTATATGAATCTAGATGGCTTCGAAGCCCAATTTTCACTGAAGCCAAGTCACTAGGAATCATCCTGGACACCAACGGCATCCTCAAGGAACACACTGCCCAAAAAAACAAAATTGGCCAAGTACTTAGGGGCTCATTACGGTGGTGTAACAATCACCACCACCCGCCCAGCGGTGGGGATCATTACGCCATTGACACAAGATTTACCCCCGCCATATTACGATGGCGGTGGGTATCGCGGCGGAAGAAAAGTACGTCTGCCGCTATTCCGCCAGTGGCAATCGTCATGATTGCCTGCTGGGCGTAGCAGGCACCATCCGCCATATTAGGATGTCATTTTTCAAAGGCCTTGCCATGGCAGCGATGCCGCCATGGAAAAGCTGGCGAGGATTGGCATTGGGGGCTCGTTGCGGGCCCTCCTTCTGTCTGGTGGTGGTGGGGTGCACTTGGGATGTACCTGTGGTACCCCCTACATTTTACTGCACCAAGTGGCAGGCACTGTGTGATGCCCGTCATGTGGTGCAGTGATTTTAACATCGCTGCGGGTGCTATTGTTAATTTGCAGAATGTGACCACTATGGTGGCGGTCACATCCTAATTCACTTGTCGGGCAGCTGGTCCCAACACCACAGGGATGGCGAGCGGACTGAGCCCCTAAGTCTCTCTCTTTTATAGAAAGTCATACAATTTCTTCCAGAAAGCATCTTCAGAACTGCTGTTCAAGCCCTCGTCCTCAAACATCTGAATGGTGGCAATGCCCTACTCTATGACTCCTCATTGACACTCCTTAGGTGCATCCTACAGGCCACTGCACATCTTATCCAGAGCTTGAAGACATGATCACATCACCCCATCTTGATTGAACTGGCTCCACTTGAAGGCCCACACAATCATTATCTTTTACAAAGCCATCTCGAACAGCACCTCAGTTTATCTTGCAAACAAACTCACCATCTCTTTTGAGACTCAGCACACCTGCAGTCAGAATACTTCAAACTACAAACTAAGAAGTGTGAAAATGAAAAACAAGACAGTAGGCCTTTTCCATCTGTCTATACAGGACCTGAAACATCCCTGGGTCCACCAGGATCGCCCCATCACTGCCCCAATTTTGGAAAGACTTGCCTCTTTAAAGAACACTACATCACATGTATTAATCATTCACAAACCAGCTTCCTCTCCCCTTACTCCTTGAATGTATGCTTTTCTTTGACTGCATACAGTGCTCTATTTCCATTTAGCTAAATTTGCTCTATAGAAACATACATGTATACATTTGATAATGTGGAGTTTTTAGTTGAATTTGTGTTTCTGTGGTTAAGCAGGGGGCTCCTAATTATGACGTTATTTTTATTGTTGCCATAACAGTTCACTGTCCAGATGATTCTATTGTAAAACTGCACCGTATACATGTTTTTAATAATTATTATGTTGTGCCACTAAGGCTATCAGTTCAATGTCTCCAGATGAATAGAATCTTAGTTCAGTGACAGTATTGAAGATTTCAAGAATGCAATTATGGTTTAGTTCATACGTGCCTCCTTCTTTCAGAAAGATAGTGTATATCTCTTGTTGCGAAGGAAAAGTCCCTCACGTATGCCCTGAGTACCACTGCAGCAATGATGTCTAGATCCCTGCTGCTGATTTCTGTGGGCATGGACGAACACAGATCCTGAATGTGCGCTTTGACATCAGCCTGTATCACAGATTGCTGTCTTTTTCGACTGGGTGGGGTGCACAAACCGATACCCTCATAGTGATAAAAGGCTACTTCTATTGCCAGGAGTTAATTAGGTGGTGACAACATACCTTGTAGTGTTTAGCAGGAGTGAACAGGCCTTTTTACCTTTGTAACTGGAGTGAGGCCTTCAGGCTCACTCATTTAATGTTCAGCTGCTGTGTACCCAACCCACCCTTAGCCTACATCAGTTTAGTGTTTAATGCTGTACAGTGCATGTCTATAATACATGTGTTAGGCATTTGTGTGCCTGTAAATGGTGTAATACAGGGATCGTGCAGTGCTGTGAATTGCATGTATCTTATACACATATGCAGGATGTGTGTATGCCAAGGAGCGCTTGAAGATCCCAAAACTGTCAAGCAGCCAGGCAGGCAGTGCAAGACTTCTGTCTGTGACCAGGACAGGGGGCCAAGGCCTGCCAGTCACTTGCTGGGTAAGGGGATAGCCCCCAGGGAATCTAAGATCACATGCCTTTGGAGCACCAGTGCCTGCCTGCTTTCCAAGATCAGTGTGAACTGGTAGGAGAGGGAGAGCATTGAAGGGAGCAAGGTCCAGTGGAAGAGCCTGATGATTAGATCTCTGAAGGGAGGTGTGAGGAGATGGCTGCTGTACCATTCAAGTCATTTCCAGTTCACAGGGTAAAGTCTGTGACCCTGATGTCAGTGGAGGGTCCTGATGAAGTGAGCCGTGAAACCTTGCAGCACCCATTGGGCCATTGCCCATTTGATATTTGAAATCGGCGACCTTGTGTGCCAGGTTAGATCGCCATGAACATTGCTGCTGTGCCGATTGGGCAGTAGCTGATTAGCTGGGTACAGAGTGAGAACGGTGACCTCTTATACCAGGGAAATCAGGGCAACGCAAGAAGCATGGTCTGGTTGAGACCATTGTTGTGAGGAGGCCACCTTGGTGACCTGAGCGGGCCCAAGCTCTGACTGAGGACCAGGAACTGAAACCCCATCTGTGGAAGAACACAAGAATTTACCACCATTGGATGAACTATGAGGACCCTCCGGCCATTGCCTAAGCAGGACCTCTCATAAAGAACTCAAGGACACCTGAATACTGTGCCTTCCAGGCCGCATGTGAAGAACTTACTGGAGACAGCTGCTGTTGCGTCAGTGCCTGAGAAGGGGGCACACACTGAGATGTCAGTTGTTCAGATTCTGCTGGAGCGGGTAAGGCTTATTTACAGGCCAGATGACCTTGGTGGTACTTGCCTGCCATATAGCATTTTGACTTCAAGAAAAAGTTGGTGTGGGGATCCTCACATTTGGACTACTAGTGGGGCTTAATTTAAATGTCTGTAGTGAATAGGAAATTACCACTATCACTGGCAAGAGGGGAGTAAGACTCAAGAGCATGCCTATAAAACACTTATGGCTCTGACCGACGGGGGCTGTGTGCATTGTTCATGAATGTTGTATTTTACTTTGTGTTTGTATATAAATACATCTTTTTTCATAAAAGCAAGTATTTACCTGCACAATCACTTATGGCTGCTACTGAACATATTTTGAGGTGTGTGCCTATGTTTACCCCTCAGTGTCTACTTCCCCCCTCCTGAGAAGCTTTAGACTGCTCAACCTGTGCTACAAGTGAATGCCAAGTGCTGAGGGGTGTTTGGCCCAGTTGCTTAGGAGCCATAGTAGGTCAGGCCCTAGGACCACAGGAGTAAAAGAGCTTAACCCCCATGGATAGGGCCAGTAGCTCCTGCTTGCCCTGTGAAACTCAGAATGGGGTTTGTACATGTATATATGGTGTCTTTCATCAAGCTGTTGCTTTTTTAAATGTTATTTTCTTGATTTCCCTCTTCAGCTTTTCTAGCGGTCTACTCTTATGAGTGATGTTGAAATTACCAGATTTTCAATGCTTGCTGAGGCTGTTCCTCCTCTAATTTTACTATTTGTATTCACAATGATATGTATAGAGCCCTAACTGTCTGAGATGCAATTGTTCCGTTATGTGTTCTATTCTTTATACAAATTCTCTTCTTTCAGGACTGTATGTGAAACCATTTAGTATTAAAAGAATTGCATTTCAGTTTTTGCTTATCCGAGCTATGTTCTTTCTCTAGCTCTCTCTTGCTCTCATCCTCAACCAGAAAGTGAACTGCTTCACCCTTTCAGGTGGCACTACTGCCTATTGGTGATTCCCTATTTATTATCTTGATTTCTGTCACCTTGCCCAAGTGAAAGGCTACATGTGGATTTCTCATTACTTGTTTCTCTTGAAGCTGTCCTCCATTTAATTGACTCAATCGAGATAAAATACTATTCTTTGTGTTGGTTATTTTCACTATGGAACTTTTCCTCCTTCTCACCAGCTAACCCTGCTTATCACTGAATTTACACCATTCACATACACAAGCACACCATCTCTTCTCACTATTAACACCCTCTGTAAATGTCATACTCTACGAGCCTCCATCCTTAAAGTTTTAAACAAATTTGGAATAGCATTAGACGGGCAATATATGCACATTTGTGTTTGCAGACAGTTCTAGGAAGTCTTGCCTTTAGTCAGTCCTCCACCTTTATACTGGTAGATCCTTGGCATTTCTTCTTTTGTTGACTCTCACATCAACCCATGTAGTGATTCCCTTTATCATATCTCTCACCTCTCTCTCATTCATCATTACCCTTCCTGCTTTGCTTATCAACCTTTCACACAAGCTAATGTTTAGCTTTCTAATTGAGAGACATCCTTTGAGGAGCAAGACTGCACATGTCACTCTCTTCAATAATTCCTTTTTTCCTCAATCCTTACCTGCACTCATACTCAACATAATTCCCTCCTTCAGCATATGAATCAGTCTTCCCACTACACAATCTACCTGAGGATGGTAAAATGTTGCCTTTTTATGCAGAATATAATTGCCTTTTAAATAGTCTGCAATGTTTTAGCATTAAATTCTGAACTAAAAACTATAACCAGAAACATTCTCACATTGTTGATATATCAAACCTTGGTTTTCATTCTGGTCACTTAGAAAAATGGTCAAGTAAAACAATAGCGGACCGTCCACTCCCACCTTTGCTGCAAAAATGTCCCACAGTGTCCTGGCCAAGGTTTCCCAGATGTAGAGTTAGAAACCTTAGGAGATCTTCACATGTGTCACATTCTTGTCATTCTTCACACGGTTGGTGCATTCCCTCCCTGACCTTTCTACCTCCAGGTTATCTCCAAGGTCGCAGAATTTAGCTCAAACCCACTGCTTTGTTTTTATTTTACTTCTTTGCACATGTCATCACTCCACCACTACTGGTCATTCATAATCCAAAATATATTCCTTGCCTTCCACAATACTTCATCATTTTCTTGCTCTTCCTCCACTACTTCTGCTTAATCACCATATTGTTTTACCCAAGCTACTCTCATACTGTGCTCCTCCAGGATTCATTTGCTTGTTTCGGGTGAATAAAAGGAAATGGTGCTGCATAAAAGATAAATAGGTTTAAGATATGCTCTAACCATCTGCCACTTACTTTTGCAGTGTTCCATAGAACACCTGCTTGGCCTTGCCATCGCACTATTGGGTATGCATTAGTCAAAGCTGTTGTGCTTTTGTTGTTCCAAGGAGATGAGGGTGGCCCTCACTAATGTTCCATCATACTGTACCTTCTGATTGGAGCAAATAGAGACATGTACTGTGGACTGAGTAGTGGACTGATTGGTGGGAGAGAGATAAAGTCAAAGAGGTAACAAAATGTTCCCTTATAAACAAAAAAGGGCGGTCGACCTCAAATCTGGGAAACTGGGTTAGAGTCTCGACAATGATGCTGAACATCCTGTGATTCTTGGCAAATCACTTAATCTCCCCGTGCCTAACAAAAATGAATGTGTGTCCTCATGTAACGCAACTGGTGCTATGTAAAGTGCTCTGATACCCGATGCCGGGTCAAGTTTGCACTATATAAAACTCTGTTAAAAAAAAAAATAGAAGCTTAAGTATTCCCATTGCTTTCTGGATAATAGTTTGGTGAGTTGGTCAAAGTAAGAAGTATGGTCAGTCGGCGGACGAAAGGTGTTTATTGGTACTCGCGGATTGATGAGAGGATCCTCTGTGCTTAGCTCAATGTATCCAAGTTGTGGGCTAGCCAGAAGTAGGACTTCAGGCAGGCAGATTCTTCCTTATGTAGATATATGCCACCAAATCTTGAACATTGGTGAGAGGATGAACAGTAACTTTTTGCTGAGGCCCTTAGCTCGGCCATTGAAGTCTTGACATCACTGAAAAAACCTGTGTGCAAAGAGTAGTTATATTTTGCATGTATTCTCAAAGGATTCAATCACTGAGTTCCATTTTGTAGGACTATTTATCACCATGTTTTTGTAGCGCATGAATTTCAGGAGGGGTGTGTAATGCGTTCTGTTTAAGCATATTTCTTGGGAGGTGTACAAAATAGGGTTGTTCGTTGAGTGCAGTCTTAAAGCAGCGCAAACAACAGCCAAAATCCCTGCCAGGGTGAACCCCAAAAGTCACTAAATTAACCTATGCCTAAGCCTCTGGTAGCTTGGCACAAAAGCAGTCAGCCTTAAATTAGAGCCAAAGCGTAAAGGTTTATTGATGTACACAAATAGTAATAAAGTAAAAACACAACACAAGAAAAAGGTCAAAACAATTTAGAAAAATAGAATGCATTTTAATCCATTGTTTTACACCAAAACAACTAATTCCAATCAGTAGAACCTGAGCTATACCTTTTTTAAGTTTAAGGTAAAAACTTGCATTGAAAAGATCAAAGCGCCAACTGCAGACATCTAGTCGCGTGAAGCTGCCTCAAAGTTGAAAAATAGCCATCCTGCCAGTTGATGGTCCATCCAGGCATACCTAATACCTCTATTGTGTGACTGTTTCGGAGAAACAAACAAAGCACAACTGCCAACTATTCCCATTCATGTCATCGAGGAGCAGGCTGCAGGCACCAAACAGTTAGGGCAGGAAAATTGCAACTTTCTAAGAGTTGCATTTTCAAAATTGTAACTTAAAATCTGACTTTACCATTAAAGATGATTTTTAATTACTATTTCTCAGACATCTAGCACAAGATGCTTACTTGTTCCCAATGACAAATCATCACTTACTAAATGTTATAAGCAGGGCCACTGGAATTATGTGGCAGTAGAGGATTAAATTATGCAGCAGGGTTGAGTAAATTATGCAGCAAGAAAAGGCAAATTAATCCGCATATTGCTGCACACTTTGTATAATATTAATTCATTATTTTGTCATTTTTAAACTTGGTAATACTATCTGGGCATTGGTTGCACCTCATCAGTACCAGTTTAATACCCAGACATAGCACTAAGCAACAGAAATGTAACCAGTCCCACTTTGCACTCCACGACAACGTGTCACTACGTTTTTATATATATTTTCACTGAAAAAACCATAGGTTTCAGAGACGTTATAGTTAGTTGGATATTTGACTCATATAAAACCATAGAATTTTGCCAGTTATAGTTAGTTGCCCGCAATGCACTGCTGATGATGTCACATATTACATCACTCATGACATAGTCAGTGACATCACTGATGACATCTCAAATGACATCACTGATGACATCATCCAGTTAATGTGTGTTTCTGTAAAGTTTAAATATTTTTCATATATATCGATGCCAAGGTGTATTAAAGAATGAGTGGATTTACAAGTGCCTGAATGGATTATTTAGTAGTTGCGTGACTGACTGTATAACTGAGTGTTTGAACGTGTCTTACTGAATACATGGGTTAGTGACTAAACCGTGTGAAACTCTGTATTAGTCTCTCAGTTGGTGTGTAAGCGGCTGCATGGGTTGGTGAGTAGTTACATGACTGTCCATAGAGGTTATTGATTTGTTGTCTGAGTATCTGTATGGGTGACTGAGTGTCTGTGTAGGTCGGTAGATGGGGGTGTAACTCTGAGCGCAGATGTCTGAGTGGGTGATGTCACTAGCCATGTCATGAGTGATGCAATATGTGACATCATCAGCAGTGCATTGTGGGCATTCGAGTTATAGTTAGCTCAACTAACTATAACTGGCGAATTTCTATGGTTTTATATGAGTCAAATATCCAACTTACTATAACGTCCCTGAAACCTATGTTTTTTTTCAGTGAATTTCTAAGGTTTTTTAAATGCTAATTCCTAACTTAAACATCTGTAAAACCTATGGTTTTTTCAGTGAATTTCAAAGGTTTTTTAAATGTTAATTTCCTATTTTAATATTTATAAAACCTATATTTTTCCTAATTGTTTTTTAATATTTTGCAACTCTATTATCCTTTTTTTAACTTTAAAAATTATTTAATGTTTTATATCTTCCCAAAACAATATGTAAATTATTGTTATTATTCTTTTTTTCGAAAACTACAGACCCGTACTGGTAGTCTACCAAGCTCGATCAGCACGCAAATCCTATCCACCACATTTAAATGATGCGCATTTCGTATCAGACGGGTTTGTGGCACCGCGTCCCGCGTAACAACATATACGTATGAGGTCACGCCTGCTGCGCATTGCGTATGCACCGAGTGCGCGCTGCCATGCCCTGTGTTACGTCATAGACGTACGGTGTCTCGCCGCGTATTCCATTCCCTCATTTTGTTTTGTCTCAAAACTATATCTAAATAACTTTAAAGTGTATATGAGAGCAAGCGATAATGAAAAATATTTTAACCATTTATATATTTCTAAATGTAATAAACGTATATTATAGTAAATATATTTTCTCAAAATCACGTCGGGTGCGGTCTCCTTGCGCGCTGGGTGCGCCATTGTCATGTGACCATAAAAAAAAGCATTTCATTAGTTCATAACATTTCCCATTGTAAGCAAATTCTTTTCCTACAGGACTGCCTCATATACAATACCAACTAGACCTGAATTGTGAACACAGCTGTCTGCAGTGTTAATTGAAGGCAGTACTCACACAGACTTCCATGAATACTTTTTCTCACTTCCTCTTCACAAAATACAACAACATAAATTACAGAAAACTCTGCAATAAATAAATCAAAACAATTCGAATTCCGATTTTTGCTGTCCACAATGTAGACTAGTCAGAGTTCCTTTCCACTTGCAAGATAAATTTGGTCATAGTACTAAACCTATAAGTCATCTAAACAAATGTCTTCAAACAAGTATACTAAAAGGATAATGTGTATATTTCAATAGACGTTGTAGTTACTTGACTATTGGATTCTGCAATTAAACAATCACCACTCGATCTGAATTGTGAATACTTCTGTCTGCTGTGTAGGCCAGAGAGAGTGGTCAGCAAGGACCCACAGCTACGTAACGTGGACTTGAGCTCCCCAGTTTGTCATAAGCAAAACAACAAAAAGCTTGTGCGGAGCCTGTAATGATACATATCCATGATGCAGACAGAGCACACTGGAACAATGTATTTTCCTACAGCACTGTGTCATCTACAATAGTGACTCGATCTGAATTCTGAACACTGCAGTCTGCAGTGTGAATTGAAGGCAGTACTCACACAGACAACCATGAATACGTTTTCTCACTTCCTCTTCACAAAATACAACAACATAAATTACAGAAGGCTCTACAATAAAAAACAAAAAATTGAATATCAATTTCTGCTGTCCACAGTGTAGACTAGTCAGTGTTCCTTTGGACTTGTGAGCCCTGCTGACCACAGTGTAGGCCAGAGGCACTATTAATTAATGCCTCACAGTCACGTACCATTGAATTCGAAAGCATGGAGTTGGTTGCACCAGATCGGACGGGGTACACAGAAATAATCACAGACTCGAACTTTTGACATTTCTCAATCATTGAATCAACAGCCCGTTTCACTGTTCAGACCTTCTGTACCACAGTGTACTCCACCGACTGGTGTAAACCATGCACAATAATCATGTGCAACAGGTAGCTATGAAGCAGAGAGTCTGATGCACTTCAACGGAGGGAGTTCTATGAAGACCAAGCAGCAGGTAATATCGAACATTTTCCATTGTGGGATCAAGACACCATTCCACTGTTGTGACCTAGAGTAGGTTGCACCTCGTCGAAGGGAGTACCTTCAATTCCACACTCAGATGAAGTTCTAACATCGTCCATTGTGGAATCAAGAAACCGTTCCACTGTTGAGACCTAGAGTTGGTTGCACCTCGTCGAAGGGAGTACCTTCATCTCCACTCTCAGATGCAGTTCTAACACCGTCCATTGTGGGATCAAGACACCGTTCCACTGTTGGGACCTAGAGTTGGTTGCACCTGGTCGAAGGGGGTACCTTCATCTCCACTCTCAAATACAGTTTTAACATCGTCCACTATGACATCAAAACACCGTTCCACTGTTGGAACCTGTTGGACTACTGTGTTAGTAGTATACAGAGCACTCCACTGTGCTGGGCCTCAGGCTGGGCACTGTGTGCCTGTGTTGCAGTAGCCAGCATTGATCTCAGGAACCTTCCTACCTCACAGACGTCTGAATACTTTCATAATAGAGAATCACTTCTCACCTTTACACATACTTTGCTCCCATCTCTCCCCGCTTTCTGCATTGTGTGGCAGAGGTGTCATGCCATGGTTTGTTTGTGTACATGGCTAGCCACAGTCCCCACAATACGTAGTGTAGTTGTGTCAGCTAGGTTTACATGTTGTTTGTCATGTTGTATGTGATTATACAAGGCAGCATGTTTATAAACGACCAGTGGTTTCTCCCATTTACATATCGCTGTCTAAAAGAGAATACAGAAGTTTTTTCTCACAGGTAAAAACTGCGACCACAATAGCAGTCATTCATTACTATCCGCTCTGTTTGAGACCATCCTACTACTATTTTTGCTTGTAAAACATGGCTGCGCTCCCTGTGGTAACAACCATGTCCAACAGAATACGCCTCTACGCAAAGCTACATCAATACCATGAAAAAATTGAACTACTTTTCGGCTTCCTGCCTCTATCTATTATCGGAGCCAGATACAACATGACATTTATGTACACATATGCAATCTGCGTGCAACCATCTTTTTATTGCAAAACTTGCCCATTCTACTGGGGAATGGATCTATGCCTTTCCAACATCCCAACAAGCACTCCCGATATCCAGCAAGTAATCGAGTACCTTGAAAAACATTAACTTGATTGTTCAGGCAGTGGAGAAATGGCGAATGCAACGCAAAAAAGCATCGCGGCCGAATGGGATTTCTGCGCAGCCACGAAACATCTCCTGCAACGTGCGACCTTTGACAACATCGCAGATTGCCTGCCAATTCAAAATACTGCTCCAACATTCGAAGAACATTACTGTCCCTTCGAGGATATGAATTGGATCGCTTCGCTTTTCTCACACGATGACAACAATGACCTCTTGGAACATTACGCATCTCAAGTCGCTGAAGAACTTCCGGACTGCAATCTCCAAGACTTGTAAGACATTCACGTGATTCTTGGATTGATTTTTTTCCAACTTTATTGACTTTTTCCTTTACATTTTTCTAATACACTTAAATTGAATTATTTTCATATAAGAACTTTCTAAGTATGCTCACGCATTTGAACTCTGTTTTCATTATTGCCCCTTACGTCTCCACTCTAACCAGGGATCGGTGATGTATGGCCTATGCAAATACGCTATTTACTTGCTAAATTAGCCTAAACCTGACATCCATTTTTAAACCATGTCTGTTCTTTGTGCATACATCTCTCTCTGTCTGCCTGTTGTCCACAAAGCCCTTTCACACAATTTAACTGTTCTTCAGCCTGGGTTCACACGCTGGCGATCTTGATAAAAAAACACAACATTGTTTAGAACTGGTTGACACACTGTGGTAATTGTATCCTACCTTTATTTTCATTATGCAATTTAGTCATTCATGTCTAATAGCTATTATTCATGTCACATGGAACTGTAACATGTAATATGGAATTCACTGATGCAGGAGCTTCGGTTTCAATACAGCAGAAGCGGTTGAAGTTTGCCTCAGCTTGATGCCTTAGCTCTCTGCACAAGATTTTTTTTTAAAGAGCTGAAGACAATAATGTATGGTTTAACCAGAAGGTTTCTGAATGTGCTTCTCAGAAGCGCAATGTTTGTGTTCCTCCCAAAGTTCCAATGTGGGTGGAACTATTACCAATTCTGACACGCACCAGATAGAATCTAATGTACAACAGATTCCTGACTGTTCTACTGTTGATAATTTTGTGCTACAAAAAAGCAGTACCAGTGTACCTAAAAAGTGTGATGATTACATTTTGCAAAATTTGTTTTTTTTCTTAGTTTTCTTCTTTTCTTAAAGGATACATGTGGTAATCGTATCCTACATTTATTTTCCTTATAGAATTTAGAGTCATTTAACTCTAATAGGTATTGTTGATGTCACATGGAACTGTAACATGTAATGTGGAAGTTACTGATACAGGAGCTTACGTTTGAATCCAGCAAAACAGCTTACAGTTTGCCGCAGCTGGATGCCTTAGCTATTGCACCAGTAGGTCCATTTGTGGCACTTAAATAAAGACACTTTTTATATAACTTTCAAATTTCATCGCTTTATTACGCACAGGCACTTTCTTACACACACCGGATTTCACTATTTGTCTTCTGTGGCATTGCAACATTCTGCTTTATATTCTTCACGTTTTTTTCTTTATTCCTGCTTGCTAAAACACTGCATTTAAGTCTTCGGACCGGTAGGGGTGAGTAGTTCACTTCCAACTCCCTGTAAAGTATAAACGCATACTAACACTACTTACACAGGCATGGTACTGCGGCCAGTATCCTACAGCGCCCACAGCACATCAGTTTACACCACTCAGCTCACGGTTTAGGTACTCACTTTCATCCCCGAGTGTACAGGCACCTCACCTTAGCACCATCTCACTCTGAGCAAAACAGCACTTTCACACAGTAGGGGTAAATACTTCAGCACAACATTTTACAGCACTCAGCTCACGCTATAGGTGCACGCTTTCATCCCCGAGCTAACCGGCACCTCACCTCACCACCATCTCACTCTGAGCAAAACAGCACTTTCACACCAGTAGGGGTAAATATTCAGCACATCATTTTACAGCACTCAACTCACGCCATAGGTGCACGCTTTCATCCCAGAGTTTACCGGCACCTCACCACCATCCCACTCTGGGCAAAACACCTCTTTCACACCGATAAGGGGAAATACTTTGCTTGACACTCCATCTATAGCACAACCCTAACCACCCTGCAGAGCTGACAACCCTCCTACTCTTGTATGTAAATTAACACTCCCAGGCATAAATTGCAACAGTAACACAATAGAGTGAACAAACAAACTACTAGGGTTTCAAAAAATATACATTTTTAATTCGAATAAGAATACAGTTACTAACAATCAGTACAATGATTAAAATTAATAAAAAATCCTAGACTGATATATAAGGATTCACAAAACAATCAATTTTAAAAATAAGAATTTAAAAATCAAAAGAGGTTAGATGGTATCCGGTCGACGCGTTTCAACATAAAATTATGTCTTCATCAGGACATTTACCATCCAGTTTCTGTAAAAAAGATTATAACAGATTTTTAATGGTAATACTCTAGTAGTTATGAATTTGTTACAAGTTTCTATCAGTTTTACACATGTTTGGTATCAATTATGATATACCGCTCCTTATATATATGAAAAACACCTATGCATATGTCAGTTGATAGTCCATACATGTCAGCGACGAAATTCATATTATGATAAATGAATTTTATGCATTAAATTCATTTATCATAATATGAATTTCGATTGTTTTGTGAATCCTTATATATCAGTCTAGGATTTTTTATTAATTTTAATCATTGTACTGATTGTTAGTAACTGTATTCTTATTCGAATTAAAAATGTATATTTTTTGAAACCCTAGTAGTTTGTTTGTTCACTCTATTGTGTTACTGTTGCAATTTATGCCTGGGAGTGTTAATTTACATACATTGTTTACCCTGTCCCAGGATACGTATCTGTACCAGGGGGTCCTTGTTGTTCACATACCCAACCCTCCTACTCTTGCCACCCTTTTTTCCCCTTACTCACTTCAACATAATCACAAAATCGTGGCCCACACTTTCTAGTTGCAACCGCTCGCACCGCTCGCAGCCAATAAGCAGCAAGCTCGCGCTCGTAACGCCTCAGCCAATCAGTTGGCAGAATTCCCAAATATCGATAATTGTAAATTCCGATATTTCTCCAAAACTACTGAACAAATTTACACCAAATAAACAGAAGCGTGCTTTATAGACCAAGACACTTCTCCCTGCCAAATTTGGGGTAATTCCTTTCACCCGTTCGACCTGTAGCCTTGTCTAAAGTTTCCTATCGAAATTAACATGGAGAAAACACGTTTTGGAACCCCCCTTTTTTCTCGGCCCCCCTTGACGAATCACCCCCAAACTTTCAACATAGGAGCTGATATGAACAGAGAATTAGTTTTGAAAATTTCATGAAGATTCATCAAATGATGCCAAAGTCACAAACAAATGAAAAATGCTCTTCCTATGGAAACTAGGTCCTACTATAACAGGCAGGGTGTAGGCACTGTCTCCAGAACATCCGCCCAGGGCACAGAGAACGTATCCAAGCAGCACCATGTCCACTGATACGATTCGGAGCAGGGAAGCTGCGGCGGGTGATGTATTGAATGATTCGCCAAGTCGGACGAGAGTTACTCAAGTGCCTGACAACACAGCGCAACCAGTAACCAACAACATGAAGGAGCTATTTAAAAGGCTGGAAAAATGCAGTAAGTCGGAACAGGCCAAATGGTGGGAAAGTAAATCGTTGTCGAGGTATCTGGAGGTGGGCAGGATACCCAGGAGGTTAAGAATCATGCTAGCCCCCAGTTACGAGAATCCTGACCCCCGGATGTTATCAGAATGGGCGGTCTGCAACTTGGATCCGTCGCGCAGACTTGTTACCATCTTGATAAAGTATGCTGAAAATGACAGGGCCGCTTTCCAAATAAAGATTGACGAATTGAATGAGGAAATAGAGAAGTTGGATGATGAGATAGCATGCCAAAAATATAAGGATGAAATGACTCATTGCCTACAGAGAGAGGAAGAGGTAATAAAAAGACGCAAGGCCTACAAATTTCAAAGAGACAAGGTAGATTACGAGCAAGGTCGTGTATTCACCTTTGCGAAGAAATTTGATGCAGTGAAACAAGTGAAACCTGCAGGGGCGTAGGGCTCAACATATCGTGATGTTATGACTGGCAGGCAAGCTTCAACTTCGGCCTCCGAACTGATCTCAGCAATTGATAGCAGCTCAGATACTGATCAAGTCACAAGCCAGGGGCTGGGGTTTACCAAACCCTCATTGGGCCAAGAAATGGATTATGTCAGAAAGGACACAATGCAAACATTACGCTCACGAAACCAGACTGCTGTTGCTGCCAAAGAAAGAAACAAAACAACCAAAAAAGATGGGCAAGAAGGCAGCACAGAAAGCAAAAACAAGCCAGGGTACAAGAAACCGGCAAACAAAAGATGGAACAGACGCTAAATGATAAAATGGATGCTAACACTGTCATGAATCTTACTAAAATTTCGCTGAGTGAGGAGGAAAGATGAACATTGGCGTTGGGACTATCTTTTAGTCCTGCAAGAGACATGGACTATGTGCAAACTAGGGTGGATTTGTACAAATTTGTGCGCAAAATTAAATTGAGGAAGTACCACTTTACCCTGGGAGCATATAATCGAACCATGGATAAGGACATGCAAAATGCAGGGAATACTGCCCCCATGATGGCAATTGGTGTTGGGGCCCTGCTGAGGATTTTACAATCACTAATGGATGAACAATACACAGATCAATCAATGCATGAAACTGAGCTTGTTCAATCTTCTACTGGGATTAGAGCACAAACCATCTTCAGACCCAAAGTAACGTTTTGTCCCAACATGCTCAGAGATAATGTGGACATCTTTCATGAAAAAGTGATCCATGAAGTGAAGAAACTTTATTGTTCATGTATGCGGTCCCAAAAGAAATACACTAAACAGGACCACATATACTCTAAGTTGATTGAGAAATTACAAGGAGATGGTACTGTTGTAATCAGACAGTCTGACAAAGGGGGCAACATCGTCATGTGGCCACGTGACATGTACATGGATGAGGCCCTATCACAACTCAACGACAGGAGTTGTTATAAAAGTAGTACCATTCAAGCAGTCAAATGTGCATGGGGAGATTTCAACAACAAACTCTTGGCATGGAAATCCGCAAGCCTGTTCAGCGTGCAGGAATTCAAATTTTTCAAAGTGGACTACCCTTTTATACCAGCTATATATTTTATCCCAAAAATAAATAAAGATACACACAAACCACAGGGGAGGCCCATTAAATCGGCCCAGGGTAGTCAACTTGAGAACACATCCAAATATGTGGATTTCTTTCTGCAGGATTATGTCCATGGGCTCCCATCTTACATACAGGACACGGGGGATTTCCTACGTAAAATTCAAAGTGTGGACTGGATTGACGATTGTGTACTGGTAGCACTTGATGTTACCTCTTTGTATACTAGTATTCATAATGCTGATGATATCAAAGCAATTGAATTTTGCTTAAATACTAGACCCGCCGAACTTGCAGCGCACAACAGGATGCTAATTGACATGATTTCCACCTGTTTGGAAAATAATTTCTTTATTTTCCTTAACCAGATCTTCCAACAAACGAGGGGTGTTGCCATGGGAGCCTGCTTTCCCCCAAGCTATGCCTGCCTCCACATGGGTATGTGGGAAGAGCAGGTCCTCATGGCGACGCATAGTGAAACCCTAGGCAATCATGTACTTTGCTGGTATAGGTACATAGATGATTTGTTTTTAGTTTGGAAGGGAAGTGAAAATGTTGCCCATGTCTTTGTATCTGAACTCAATGACAACAACCTTAACTTGCAGTTTGTTGCTCAGATGAGCAAAACCAGCATAGTGTTTCTTGATGTAGAAATCTTTGTGAGGAACTGCAAATTAGAGACCCGCCTACATAGGATACCATCTGCAGGGAATACCGTATTGCATGCCTCTAGCCATAACCCAAGTCATCTGATCAACAGCATCCCCTACGGGGAGATGCTGCGGATCAGAAGGATATGTAGTACGGACCTGGAGTGCACTCAAGCTCAGATGGCTAGTAAACAAAGATTTATGGCAAGGGGGTACTCGGAAGTGGTAGTTCAGACAGCAATGGAGAAGGCCAATAAACTTCAGCACTCAGTGACATTACTGCCCAAAACTCCTAAGGCCAATTCCAATAAAGTAATAACAGCAGAACCAACAAGACTAGTGTTTACATTCAATCGGCAACATGAATCCCTCCG
Source organism: Lissotriton helveticus (assembly GCF_964261635.1). Classification (NCBI taxonomy): domain Eukaryota; kingdom Metazoa; phylum Chordata; class Amphibia; order Caudata; family Salamandridae; genus Lissotriton; species Lissotriton helveticus. The sequence goes on along the minus strand of NC_136063.1, from coordinate 240,077,877 downwards.
ATCCAGTATTAGGCAGTTGCTTAACAAAAACTCCAAGCATTTCCTACAGGAAAGCTCGCTCTATGTGCAATGATTTGGTTAGGAGCAGCCCAGAGGTGATTAAGACCAAGAATTGGCTTAGCAGCAGGCCAGGCTTTTACAAGTGTGCTATTTGTAAAGCCTGTAAGCAGGGAGTGAACACTCAAACATACACCACTCCATTTAAACCTAAACCTGTTACTATCACCAAAGCTTTGAACTGCAAAACAGAGTTTGCAGTATATGTGCTCGAGTGCCCATGTGGCCTGTGCTATGTGGGGAGCACGAAGCTGCAGGTTCACAAACGGGTACTCCAGCACATGCGGGCAATCACCAACAAGGATGCCATGTATCCAGTAGCAAGACATTTCCAGGAACATCACAACAGCAATATACAACATCTGAAACATTTTGCTGTGGATACTATTTTGCCCCTTAGAAGAGGTGGCAATCGTGAGTACCTCCTCAGGAAATTGGAAACTAAATACATTTTAGAGCTCAATAGCAAAACGCCCTGTGATCTTAATATCAGTGAAGATTTCTTTACCTGTCTTTAAAATGTATATGTTTGCATACCCAGTATCTTTTTAGCCAGAATCAACCGCACCCCTTCTGTATTTGAAATGAAATGATTAGGTTCTTTCTATGTAAGTTAGAAAATAGTTAGAGCGCAATTTTGATTATGCACTTGCACCTTGCACTTTTTTAGGTTACACATGAACACTGGCCCATTGGGCAAAATCTTTTCCTTTGAACCCATTAGACAAAATGGTCTCAATCAACATACAGCATATTATTTTGGGAATACCGCAGGCAGCCTGACCGTGTCTTTATTGTGGCACCTGTGAGGTTTTATGACAGATCTTCTAGTAGGATACATGTTGCCCATTAGTTAATAAGTGCTATGTATTCATTGTTTTATGATGAATTTTATAACAATTTTACATTGACAGACATTCTATTGCTTATACTGTCAATACTTATCCAAACCTCTCACCTATTGAATTGTGCAGGTTGTCAGGCTGATGTACCATATTTAGAATGTTTTTAATATTTTTAATAATTGTACTATTCAATATTCTAAATATTTTGAATGTTTTGTAAATTTTTAGATATTTATGACATTATAAATATTTATTGTGGATTTTGCATTCTTGCACTACCTAATATAGGCTGTATATTCATGGGTTCACCGATCATGGTCATAGTGTAACTTCTATGTCTATTTCCCACGTGTTATTTGCACTGTAACTTTAAAATTGAAAAAATTACCTCTGAAATGTGTCATGTGATCAAGGCCTCAGAGGAGGCTGAAACGCGTTATGGCGGCTGTGCGGGCCCGACGGGTGAATAAACCCGTCATCTGCACTATTCCTGGGTCTGCCTTCATGTTTGGATGTATGGACGAGAAAGACTGGTAATATATACTGGTAATATAGACTGGTTATATATATATATATATATATATATATATATATATATATATATATTACCTACTGCCGGTCACCGGTAGATAATTATAGTTAGGACCTATTTTCCATAGGAAAAGTATTTTTTCTTTTACCAATATCTTAGGCGCCTGTTGACGAATCGTCACGAAATTCTCAAAACTAATGGGGCACTCCGGTTAGCTCCTGTCTTGAAAATTTCGTCAAGTGATGTAGTGTTGTTCCTATATTCCCAATAGGCTCTGCGCATTGGAATAATATACACTATAGATTTGACATAGGACTGAGGTCAGTATGTCTCTATCCAGTATACTAAACTTAATTGTGAGTGCCAGCTAGCTCACAGGTCCATAGAAACTTTCCCGAGTACAAAAGAAGGGATTAGTTCCTGACAACCGCATAAACATGACAACTTTATTTCCCCAAGAATCGAAAACATATCTCTGTGGCAATAGAGTCGTGACAACAATAGATAACTATTTCATTCAGGCAATCGTGCATGCTTCGTTTCTACAGAGTTGCACAGAAATAGAGAGACGGGTGTTTCAATAAAAGGGGTTTATTGAACAGTCTTCTTTCTCATGCAAGAGAGGTGAACTGCTACAATCGTTAGAAAGAATGTGAAGTATAATGCATACAGCGTAAACAGTAATATAAAATAGTACTGTAATAGCAATGTCTGTTGCTATGACATGTAAAAATACATACATATATAACAAAGCGTAAAATACTCAACTGGTGCTTCTAAAAAACGCCTACCCGAATGTACCTAACCTAGGCCTAGTACTAGGGAAGAAGTAGGTGTTTGTTTTTAAGCATAGGTTTAGTTCTGCCAAGAATTGCCAAAGATTTCTCTAGGTTCAAATCAGCTCCATACCTTTAAATGAGAGAGGTTGGTATCTCTTTCACGGACTCGATTTCCCAACAACCTGCAAGGGGAGTCAGAAACACTGGAGCTGGATTGCTCGGCAGGAGATGACAGCTTCTGGTCAGTGCGTCAGCTGGAGAGATGGCTTCCTACGGCACTTGCTGTAGCGAGTTGCAATGTGCAAGTAGGTAGTCGAACTGCACCGAACCACACCGTGCTTTGCTATAGCAAGTGAAGGTATATTTATACCTTGAAGGTGTTTAGGGATGCCAGATTTGACGTAAAGACGGGCATATGAACCTCATGAATGAACCCCTAAGGAATATTTGTTCATGCATAATAATGGTTTTCTTGGAGAAATCAATATCCAGGCTAGGGGAAGTCCATTCTGCTTAAGAGTCTGGTTTTCCAAGAAATCGTTGTGACGTAGATGAACGGATAGAAGTAGCCAATGCTGTATTTGGGTAGCATGGGCTATGCCTAAATAAGGACTGGTTTTCTATGCCTATATATGGGCAATGTGAATTACACCTATATAAGGGCAGGAATCGGGGAAAATGCATACGGAATCTAAATCAATATGCAAAACCCACTCCACACGTTATGTACGACGTTACTAAATTATAAACATGTTACACATATCTAAAACATAGCTACACAAGTGTGAAAAAAAAACCACCCGAAATACATAAAAATGCATTTGAACTGGTTGTACACATAAAAGATGCATTGGTGCTGTACGCATTAAAGCAATGCTTCATTCGAAGTATATATTCAGATTGTGAATCCTAAATGAATGAATCATGAAAATTTACATTTATGAAATGGCTCGTGAATACAGAAGAAAAAAGGCCGAAACCATTTCATGTCAGAATACATAAAACTGTTTGTACGTGGACAAGGTCAAATATTGTCTCTTGGAAGTATTCAAAGAATGCTTGTTCTCTATGAATAGTTCTACTATAAGAAGATTACTTTGTGCCAAAAAATAAAAAAAATACAAATTTGGAGAAACAAAATTAATCATAGGAAAAGTTCTTTGTTTTAAAAAATGAAGGTCAAATTCAAAGTCTCTCAGAACACTGTGTGCCTAATTCAAAAGTCAGTGTTAGCGTTTGGAGAAAACTTGAAATCTTCTAAGTCTTTAAAAAAGTTGTCTATCATTGTAGGTGACAGTTGGATTATCTCGTTCAGAAGATTAACCGCACATAGATGAGAAGCATCGCCTTCAGCATTGGTCGCATTAGCAATGTTCAAATTGGATGGTACCTGTGTGCCTGAAGTTTCCTCTCATACCTCAGCATCAGCATTTTGTTTCTGAGAGATCTCAATGAGTGCCGTCATCAGAATTGGTAGTCGCTGGCGACAACACTGCGCATGGGCCATTACCTGGTTCAGCAAAGTATCAACATCCGTTGGAATGACTGATGGGAGTGTTAAACAGATGTCTAGCATGCATGCTTCTCCGCATAGCAGGCAGCGTAGAACAGGTAAGATGCAATCTTGCCAGATTGGTCTGAATAACAGCAACCATGTGTTATTTAATCCTCGTAAATGAGTTAATCCCAAAATTCGGACGATGCGCTCACAACACTTCATCTCCAATAGAGCTCTCTCTATGGTGCTTGGAGTGTCGCTGGTGATTTGACTTGCCATATCGTAGCAATAGGAGCAAAAATAGTATGACCCGCAACGAGTCCCAAAAGGAGAGGCAGTCCGCCAAACACAGAGTGCGCAAAGCTTGGAAATATTTCTAGGACTGCTTGAAAAGGTGCTAACAGCCAGAACATACGTTCTTAAATAGATGTACAATACCGCTCGTATCAGACATGTTTAAGATACGACTTAACATTTCCGAAAAATGTATAGGGCAGTTTGTAGTTAACAGGGCATGTATCTCGGCAGACGTCCTTGCGACTTGCAGATCATAGGTGATTTTAGCCGAGGTCAGTGGCACAGTTTTTTTGCAAAAAATGGCTTTCATTCTGCTTAAAGTATCAATTCGTATGGAAGAGATGTTCAGTGAAGGCCATAAAGGTGACTCCCTGTCTGTCTTAGTTTTAGGAAACAATACTTGCATACAGTAAGTGACCCTGGCTGACACAGTTACTAGATATGGTATGCCTGGCAACATGCCACAGCAGCCGTGATTGTTCAACATGAGGTAAATTCCATTTAAAAGATGTCCAAAAATTGGATCAATCACTGCATCTGGTGAACCTTGCAGGTGGCAGGATAAGTTTTTAAAGAAACCATTGCAGGCCCCATGTAAGTTTATACCCTGACAAAGGAGAGAAACGCTTAGTGCGTTTTCACCATTTTTACCGCTAAGAAACACTTCATGTCCCCCACTCCAACATCTACGTGTGTACGGTAATTGCCAGGATGTCTTGATGTATTCTTTACCCAACCTTTCATATGTGCCTGCTGGTATGTGTTTTAGGCAATATTGAAAATGGAAAATTGTAACAGGCAGAGTGATTGTTCCATGTATAATCCATTCAGTATCTGGTTTCTCTGTTACCGTAAATGGCAATCATTTCAGTTTTTCAATGCTCAGCACCGTATAGTCTGCTCCCCTCTATGCCAATGTGATATGTTTATCAGTGAGATTGAATTCTGAAAACGGTGACGTATTATTGATTAAACGCCAAGGCCCATAACCTGAACAAAGGTTTGCAATGTCCAGCCTAATAGCATGATAGAACGTAATTGCGACTGACCATGTTGCAGCATGACAAAGTCCTGTTCCATGATGTCTACGGCAGAAGACACTATGCTGTCCAATGAATATATCCTGGACGACAGAGTCGTTAACCAATTGTCAACCACAGAAAGAGTTTTCTCTAAATTAATACGATCAATTTCTCGTATTCTTTCTGCAGTCTCTGCTTGCATAATCTTCCATGCTTCGTTATAAGCAGCATAGATACCAGCATCTATAAAACATTTAGCAAGAATTCCCTAAGATCAGCGCTATCTTTAAATAAAGATAAGTGTTGCTTTACATTCTTAAGTGTAGATCTACGTAGCCAATCAAGGCAGAGCTTCCCTACACTGTATCTTGTTACTATTCCAAGATGCTGTCTTTGAACATATCTTGGGTCTGGCCTATTGAATGTGAAACCCTGTGTTTTGTTCAGGAATCTTTCTTGACAGTTGTTTGTGTCTATGGGTCCATTTTTTCCTATCTGGATCTGTTCTGATGCAAAATAATAGTATGTATGTCGACCTTCCCCTCTGAAGTGTTACTGCTATCAGATGTAGATGTAGGTATGGACGGATTGTTCAGGTCTTTTATCTTGGCTAACCCAAGGCAAGACGTCTGTTGGACAGTGTCATTCAAAAACATAATTTGCTCAGGGATGATGCAGGCTCTAAACAAAGCTTCTAACCCCTGAACCTGCCAATCGTTTGTACCCCAGACAGTTTTTGTCTCAATGTTGTCTTTCCAAAAGTCAAAACCAAGGGGCAGATTTATGAGGCCCTTTTGCCTTTTTGCGCCGCAATTGCGTCACTTAATTTGACGCAATGGTGGCGCAAACAATGCGCCCTATTTACAACGTGACGCATCTAGGAGATGAGTCACGTTGGAAAGCCCTGCGCCATAAGGAGGCGTTCCTGCGCAGGGGGGGGCGTTCCTGCGCAGGAACGCCTCCTAAAAGTGGCTGAGTGAAATCTATGAGATTTCACTCAGTCACTTTCTACGTCAATTCCTTACGCCTGCTTGAAGCAGGCGTAAGGGTGACGCACCATGCATTGTAGGGGTGGCCCCTGTGCATTGAAGGAGTCATGTCGCACTTGCGACATGACTCCAGCAATGCGCCGCCCGTACGCCGGAAGATGCGTCACGCATCTTCCCTGCCTTGCACCATGGTGCGCCGCATTGTAAATGCAGCGCATCATGGGTGGTGGAGCTGTGGCGCACTGTGGCGCACATTAACTGGCGCATCCCTAGGGATGCGCCAGTTAACATAAATCTGTCCCACTAGTGTAGACAGTTGGGCATAAAAGGCTGTAGAATAGACCTGTTTTGTATTGGTCAACATACTTTTTATTCCTGTTTTTTTTTACATTTTTTAAGTAAAATGATTCAGCGTTTAATATATTGAACCCTGAAAAGTATGGAAACTTATTGCCAAAAGTTTGTGAGCTACCCTTTGGTGGCGTAAGACAATGTTCCCATTGGTTATACATTAATACATTTCTAGGATTTGCAGATTTGGGCAAGAAATGATGACCATAATGATTCTAACAATACATTTGTTCATAGTCCGATGAACCTTCTAAATATTCATGATTTGTGAATACTGCAGACATTTATAATTCTGACATCATATTATTAAGTCCCAATCATCAGAAAAGCTACCAGTTAATGAAATCATGAACTGGTGTGGAATATTCAACAGCTCCGACGGGCCAAAAATGTCATAATCAGTTTTGTCCCAAGCTATACGGAAAACATCACTTACAACGAAACTTTTACAGCGCACTACCATTACAACGCGGTCATTACAACGCAAACTATTACAATGCATTGCGCTGGGGGGCGCTCTAGGATAGGGAATAGGTTAATTTACTATCCAATAACCTTCCCTAGTGTCCACGGGGACTGGAGTTGGAATAGTAAATTAAACTATTCACTATCCAACACCCAAAAGCGCTATGCGTTGTAATGGTGTGCGATGTAAAAACAACGTTGTAAAGGCAGGCGTTGTAATAGCCTGCGTTGTAACGTCATACATCCAGCTATACACCCAGGTATAGGAACGGCTGTGATGTTCACTGGTGACAAGTCTCTGTCCATGATGGGATGATTTGTGTGGCTTGAGTAGTAAGTTGACGTTCTTACTTGCTGTGTCCACGCGCTTGTCATCAGGTACTCCACTGGCTTAGGCGAACGCCGATTTTGGGCGACATCGTTTTAAAAAAAAAAAACAGGAACATTTCAATTTTAAATATAAACCCCGCTAATTATTTCCTTCTTTTACCTGCTTTGGGCTAATTGCGCGCTCGCACTGCTACTACAGGCTCCACAGTCCCCGGTCCACCGCCAAGTATTTGGTTTGTTGTGGAGGGACAAGGGAAGAGATTTTGGGCCCCGGAAGTGATTCACTACTTCCAGGCCCATCCGCCACGCAGACACTCCCACTAGGTCAGCCCTACCTCCACTGGCTACATAACAGGAGCCTGCAAGCTGCACGGTGGATGCGCTTGTCATCAGGTACTCCACTGGCTTAGGTGAACGCCGATTTTGGGCGCCATCGCTTTTTTTAAAAAAAACAGGAACTTTTCAATTTTAAATGTAAACCCCGCTATTTTTTTCCTCCTTTTACCTGCTTTGGGCTAATTGCGCGCTCCCACCGCTACTACCGGCTCCACAGTCCCCGGCCCACCGCCAAGTATTTGGTTTGTTGTGGAGGGACAAGGGAGGAGATTTCGGGCCCCGGAAGTGATTCACTACTTCCGGGCCCATCCGCCACGCAGACACTCCCATCTGACTCACTCATTGGCTGCTCTGCCACTACTAAACAGATGCTCTACAAGTCGTGCAGTGGAAGCGCGCAGCGGGTGCGCTGAAGGTGTGCCAAAGGCAAGCCCATCTGCGCCTGTCCGCGCCCGACCAGGGCCCAGGCCCCTACCCCCTGCCTATTTTGCCCCTGCTTATTCTTCTGCAGAGCTAAACACTCTCCAGGGCGCCTGGCCCATTGGTAGTGAACTTCGTAGCAGACTAGGCTCAACTGGGATTCTTTCCCTGCCCTCCGTGGCCCCTTCTAATACTTTTCAAGATTCATATCCCCTCCCTATCCCTGCACTTTCGAATGCCTCTCAGACTCCCTCCACTGCTACCACCCGCCTTAAATTCGCTCCCACCAAACTTTCCATCTGGTATTTAAACACCCATTTGTTACCTAGACACCAGGTTGAGATTTTTCATCTGCTCAACACCCTCAGTCCCGATATCCTGTTTCTCTCAGAAACATGGCTTTCGTCTGAGTCCATGCCAGATATTCTGGCTGCTCTCCCTGGCAATTACTATATTCTTCTGGGCAACCGGCCAGATGGGCAGATTGGGGGGGAGTCGCTGCTATTATTGCCCATCCACACTCCTTCACCTCCATTACAGTCCCCCTTTCCCCCTTGGCTGATATTCTCGTAGTTACTTTGCATTCAAAACATTTTCCTTTGGCATGTGTTCTCTGTTATCGCCCACCTAATCCCTCCTTAAATTTTGTTAAATTCTTTAGTGACCTGATTGCAGAGCTGGTGATTAATCACGCCAGGCTCCTTATTATAGGTGACTTTAATTACTGGCCTCATGACCCTCTTGAGAGCCTTCACTCAAAGCAATTCATGGACTTACTCTCCGGGCTTAACTTCTTAGAACACATCAAAGTAGCCACCCACATTAAAGGACACACTTTGGACCAGGCCTGGAGTCTCAATCTGGATATCCTTGACCTTCGGGAATCCCCCTGTACCTGGTCCGACCATTTTCTTGTCTCCCTCTCCATCAGCCTCCCGACCTCTACCGCCACACATATAGGAGCTCCCACCATGGTCAGAAACTGGAAATGCGTAGATATCCCCTCCATTTGCACAAACCTCACTTCCACCCTTCCCACTTTCCCAGATCTCTTAAGCCTTTAAAAACTAAGAGACCTCACGACGCACAACTCTGGTTTTCCAAGGATCTTAGGGATAGGAAGCTTGCTTTGCGCCAATTGGAGCGCAAGTGGAGGCTTCACTATTGCCCCCTTAAAAAGTCCTTGTTTTTGAATGCCCTATATGAGTATAAAGAGGCTATTGTGAAGACTAAAGCTGCATATTTTTCTGCAAAAATTCTCAGCTCCAACTGCAAATCAAAAACTATTATTTCCATTGTGGACGAACTGGTCAAACCTGACTGTGTCACCATCAAATCCCCGCCCTCTCAATCCCTCTGTGACTCCCTTAACAGTTATTTTATTGAAAAAAATCATAAACATCAAAACCAGTATTCCCACCACTGCTACCATTTCATATCCCACCATGGCCCCCCCAAATCCGGCCCATTATCTCACGTTTTCTATACTCACGTAAGACACTTTCTTTTCTCTCCTAGGGAAAGTTAAGTCGGGCTCCCCTCAGGCTAGTTGCCCCTCCCACATTAGTCGTGAAATCTACCGTAACATCCCCATACCCCCTCTCTCCTTGTTAAACCATTCCCTTTCCTCAGGGATAGTTCCCCTCCCATTCAAAACAGCGGTGGTCTCGCCCATCCTGAAAAAACCTGGAGCTGACCCAGCTGTTCTCCCAAACTTCCGCCCAATTTCCCTCCTCCCCTATCTGGGGAAAGTTTTGGAAGCTTATGTGGTTAACTGCCTGAGCGCTTTTATTGAATCTACCCACTTCCTTGACCCCCATCAGGCCGGCTTTAGGCCCCAGCACTCCACTGAATCTATCGCCTTGGCCGTTCATGATGAGTTAAGAAAGGGAGCTGACCAGAACATCTCCCAAGCTTTGGTGCTCCTGGACTTGTCGGCAGCGTTCGACACTGTAGACCATAACATCCTACTTGAAAGTGTCGAGCACGCCGGCATCCGGGGGCTGCCACTGAAGTGGATCACCTCCTTTCTTCAGGATCGGACTCAGGCAGTGTCTCTTCCTCCTTTTTCTTCTGCGGGAAAACATCTCGGCTGTGGAGTCTCGCAGGGCTCCTCACTTTCATCACTCCTTTTCAATCTTTATATCCGCCCACTCATCTCAGAGCTTAAACACAAATCTGTCACTATTTTCAACTACGCGGACGACCTCCAGCTTATTTTCAGTATTGACCCTTCCCCTTCCTCCGTACAAAAGGTCCATTCTGTTATTAGCTCCTGGATGAACTTGAATTATCTCAAACTCAATCCTGATAAAACGGAGCTAGTTCTTACCGGTCCCCTTGGTAACCCCTGGAACTCTACCTTTGGCCACCCTCACTTGGTCCCCCTCCTTCCCCTGTTGAATCTGTTAAGAGCCTTGGTATCACCATCTGTAAGGACCTCTCTATGAGCACAAATTAATTCAGTTATATCCACTTGTTTTTACCACTTACGTCGTATCCGCAAAATCAGCAGACTCCTCTTTCACGAGGCTCTTGTACAGGCCATCCTGGGACTTGTGATTTCACGCATTGATTATGTGAATGCCCTATACGTGGGTATACCAGCATATCAATCTAAACGCCTCCAGCTTATTCAGAACCAGGCAGCCAGGTTGGTCTATGGTCTGCCAAAATCTACCCACACCAAGCCCCTTTCAAAGAATTTTCATTGGCTCCCAGTTGCCCAGCGTAGCCTCTTCAGACTCGGCTGCCTGATCCACAAAGCTCTTTCCTCCCAGGGACCTTCTTTCATTTCTTCCCTTTTGCACCGTTATGTTTCCCAGCATGATCTTCGCTCTTCCAGTCACAATCTTCTCACCCCCGGCCTCTTCAAGCGTAAAAAACACGGTGGTTTGCGATTTTCCACTCAGGCTCCTCTTTTTTGGAACTCCCTTCCCCCTGCACTCCGTCTCTTCCCATCCTATGTTCAGTTTAGAAAATCTTTGAAAACCTGGCTTTTTTCATTAGCCTACAACTAGCCCACTCGATCTGTACTGGCTAGCCATCCCACCCCAGCGCCAAGAAACCGTAGGTGTACGCGCGCTTCATAAGTTCTATTTTTCATTTCATTTTGACATATTTTCCATTTATCAGCATTCCCAGAGTTATTCCCAGAGTCAACCAAATTAAAGAAAAAGCACACCCAACATAATCCAGAGTTCAATCCATGATGAAACCAGATAAGTCTTTTCCAGGTGATGAAAAAGGTCTGTAGCTTGTTCTTTGAAAGTTTTTTTTGCTGGCGTCGTTTCAGGTTCACTGGGATCCTCAGAAAACGTATCAAAGTTAATGAAATAGCCAGAGGCAGTTCTGTCAATTGTTGGGTTTGCATCAGGATTTGTTGGAATCGCTGGAACCACCTGATCACTTGTTACTTCATTGTAGGCAGGTGTTTCTTGATGAACTGTTATTTGGGTTTCAAGAGGTACAAGTTCCATAGCTTTGTTGCTTAGTCCTTCATTTCGCACTGCAGATTCTTTAAAGGTGATGAGTCTCTCAGTTTGAACCTCTTGGATAGTAGCTAGATTAGGGCATCTACTACATTGGCGGGGGCCTACTGCTTAGTATCGGCCACATGATGTGGTTTGTCCAGGTCGATGGACATGACCTGTTCTCCTTTTTACCAGCAAGGGGTGGCAGTAATACTGTTCTTGATCCGTAGATTGCTAGGATAGGTACTGGTTCTCTGTAAGAAGGCCCAAATTCCTTCTTATTTGTGATCTTTTCTCTGACTAGATCACCAAGGTTTGGGATCCAAACAGGCCTTGCTGGGGCGGCTGGTTTTTCTTCAGTGGCGGCTGGCTAGAGTACCGCAATGCAACGCCCAATTTGAGCATGGCCTCCTTGTAAGCTCGAGAGCTAAACACAGGACCCTGGTCAGAATGTAGCGTGCCGACTGCGTATGGGCCCAAAAAGACTCGCAAATCTTTTATAACAGTTCGAGCGTCAGCTGAGCGCTGAGGTCACATCCAAATGAACCTTGAACGCGAATCCACTGAGATTAATATATATTCATAGTTACCATCCCATTGTAAGGGACTGCGGTGGTCCAGGTAAACACATGCTAATGGTTTATCTGAAATTAACAGGGAGTTTCACAGTAGAGATTTTCATCTTTTGGCATATTTCACATTCCAAAACATAGTTTCTGGTTTGTTTCCTCATGCGCGGCCACCATTATCTGTTTTAATAATGACACTGTGGCGGAAACACCTGCATGTGCAGAGGCAAGCCCTTCGTGTGCTGCTAAGATTAGTCCTAATCTATTTTCCATGTTTGGAATTACCCTATCCCCCAGTCCAGGGATCCAAGCAAACGGAACATTGTTTGCATCAGTTATATACGAGTATTTGAGTGGAAATCCTTTCGGTAAAGTTTTACCACTGTCTTTGCATGAAGCATTGACAGCTAGCATTATTTCGCTGTCTATTTTCGTTTTTGAATGCCTGATTGCAGCTACGGAAGCCGTTTGCACAGCTGCCTTCGCAGCTTCATCAGCCAATGAATTCCCTGCAACGTGAACGCCATCACGTTGATGACTCAGCGCATGTATCACGTGAGTGTTTTGTAGTCCTTGTCGTAACTGAACTACTTGTTCCCAAAGCAGTTTATGCTTGATTGCGCCACCTTTTGCATCTTTGTAACCGTTTTGAATCCAGTTCTGCAAATATTCGTTGTAAGATTGAACAAAATAATACGAATTGCACACTATCAGTGTGGGGAATTCGCGATACGTACTCTCAAGTACCATCTTGAATGCTTGTAGTTCAGCTTGCTGAGCTGTACAATCTCCTAGAGACTGAGTTTTAGTGACCATTGGTCGGAATTTGCCATTGCGCCAGCGACCTTCAACGATTGTGCATGTGGCACTATAGGTTTGTTTACCCCCATAGCAGGTTGAGCTGATCCGTCAGTATAAAAAATATACATTCATAGTGGTCAAGAGGCAGAATTTCAGTAGGCAGAGGACATTCTTGTTCGTATTGTAGAAATGCTTGTGTTTTCAAAGAAGGATCAAAAACGTATTCAACATCTGTTGCAGTAAGAGAATTAACCAATTGTATCCATCTTGAATGTAAAGCTTTAGCATTTGGAATGATCGCTTTTGTCACTGCCTCTAAGGCAGGTACAGGAGTTACGACCATAACTTGTTTCCCCTGTGCTTTCTTTAGCTACAGCAGTTTGAACAGCTGTGAGAATTTTTTCTGTTGAAGTGAATTTTATTTCTGCTTGTGTGTACAAGTGTGATTTGTAAGCTATTGGTACTTTTTCACCTTTGTTAAAAGTTAAGTCTGTGAGTCCGCATTGACCTGGAATGCGCTGGTTCACTAAGTTGCGTACGTTTACACGTATTTATAAATGTTTAGTTGCTAACATGTCTGTTTGCACTGAACGCAAAATTTCTGTTTGTTTTTGTGTCCAATTTACTGTTTTTAAATCAGGTTTGATCAATTTTTAGAACGTTTTAACCCTTTCTGCATTGTTTAGAATGTAAGTTCTTCCGAAATTTAAGAATCCTAGATTCGCCTGTAGGTTTCTCGGCGTTTTTGGAGGTTGGAGCAGCGCACACTTTTCTAGGAAGTTTGCCGCCAGGCTTTTGCCTTCACTTGAAAGTACATATCCTAGAAAAAGGACGTTTAAATGGGCAATTCTAGATTTTTTTTAAATTGAATTTGTAACCCTCAGAGGCGAATCCAAGTATAATAGTATTCGCCCTCTTCAAGTGCCTATCCAAATCATCATCTGACAGATAGATGTCATCCACATATGATAATGCTTCATCATCATAAGTCCTGTAGTAACTCTGTTACCCTTGCTGAAGATAAACCAGGACTATTCTTGAATCCCTGTGGAGATGACAGAAGTGATGCTGTGTCCCCATAACTGAAGAAGCGGTCAAATTCCTACTTTCTGGTGCAATATTTTGACAAAAGCAATCGTTAGAAATATCTAATGTGGTTTTATATTTTTTACACACAATGTTATTCATTAATGCTATGCTATACTGTGTGCATTTTGCACTGCAAATGTTTTGCAACAAGAGTTTAGATGCCTGTAATCAAATACTAGATGATATGTATTCTCAATCAATCAATCAATCAATCAATCAATCATTTGTAAAGCGCACTACATACCCGCGAGGGTCTCAAGGTGCTGATGGGGGGGCGCTTCTGATCAAACAGCCAGGTCTTGAGTATCCTCCTGAAGGTCTGCAGGTCTTGGGTCTGTTGTAGGCTCAGTGGGAGGGTGTTTCATGTCTTGGCGGCGAGGTGGCAGAAGGATCTCCCACAAGTGGTTGTTCTTCGGATGTGCAGGACGTGGTGAGTGAGAGGTCAGAGGATCATAGCTGGTGGTTGGGGATGTAGAAGGAGAGCTGTCTGTTGAGGTAGGCTGGGCTGGTCTTGTGGAGTGCCTCGTGTGCGTGGGTGAGGAGCTTGGTGGATATCCTCTTGTTGACGGAGAGCCAGTGCAGGTTTCTCTGGTGAGGCGTGATGTGACCGCGGCGTGGTACGTCGAGGATCAGTCATGCCGAGGCATTTTGGATGCAATGTAGTCATTTAATGAGCTTGGTCGAGGCTCCCGCATAGAGGGCATTTCCGTAGTCGAGTCTGCTGCTGACAAGGGCCGGAGTGACTGTCTTTCTTGTATCTGTCGGGATCCATCTGTAGATCATGCGGAGCATGCGGAGGGTGTTGAAGCAGGAGGAGGAGACGGTATTGACTTGCTTGGTCATTGAGAGCTTTGAGTCGAGGATGATTCCCAGGTTGCGTGCGTGGTCGATGGGTGACAGGGCTGCCTCCAGTGCTGTCGGCCACCAGGAGTCGTCCCAAGCTGAAGGGTTGGAGCCGAGGATGAGGACCTCCGTCTTGTCCTAGTTCAGCTTCAGACGGCTGGTGTTCATCCAGTCGACGACAGCCTTCATTCCTTTGTGGAGGTTGGCTTTGGCGGTGATGGGGTCCTTGGTGAGGTAGAGGATCAGCTGAGTGTTGTCGGCATAGCAAATTATGTTGGGATCGTGCTGTCAGGCTACGTGTGCGAGCGGGGCCATGTAAATGTTGAACAGCGTCGGGCTGAGGGAGGATCCCTGGGTTACGCCGCAAATTATCTCGGCGGCTTTGGAACAGAATGGGGGGAGGCGGACACTCTGGGTTCTGCCGGAGAGGAGGGAGGTGGTCCAATCCAGAGCCTTGTCTCAGATCCCTGCGGCTTGGAGGCGTGTGTGTAGTGTGCGGTGGCAGACGGTGTCGAAGGCGGCAGAGAGGTCTAGTAGGATGAGTGCTCAAGTCTCGCTGTTGTCCAGCAGGGTGCTGATGTCATCGGTGGCGGCGCTGAGGGCGGTCTCGGTGCTGTGTTGCTGTGGAACCAAAGGGTCCAGGATTCTGTTTTCTTCGAGGTATCGGGTTAGCTGCCTGTTGATGGTTTTCTCAATGACCTTGGCCGGGAAGGGGAGTAGAGAGATGGGCCGGAAGTTCTTGAGGTCTCTTGGGTCTGCCTTAGGTTTTTTGAGTAAGACGTTGATCTTTGCATGTTTCCAGATCTCTGGGAAGGTCGCGGTCTCAAGGGAGAGATTGATGACGTTGAGCAGGTGGGGTGCGATGGAGCTGCTTGCTCTGTTGAAGAAATGATGCGAGAATGGGTCTGACGGAGAGCTGGAGTGGAATGTGCGCGTGGTCTTGATGGTGTCATCGATGCTTACACTAGCCCAGGCTAGCAGGCGGTCGTGGTCGATGTTGTGCATAAGGTCTGTTGTGTTGCTGTCTGTTGGGGCTGTCTGTTGTGGATGTCTGCTATCTTGCGGTAGAAGAAGGTGGCGAGGTAGTCGCACAGGGCTTGCGACGGCGGGATGTCGTTGGTGTCGAGAGTTCCTTCACGATGTTGAAGAGCTCCTTGCTCCAGCTAAGAACAAAAGGCAGAACGGGCAGAGAGGCACGGTGGCAGCGAGGGGAACAGAAGTAAGTAAATCGTTTATTGTGATGATTATTTAAAATCTTACAATATTACACATCTCAGACAAAACTAAAAACTATGTTCTTGAATAAAAACACACAAAGTTATTTGTAAGTACTTAGGTATCTAAAATAGGCATGACATCTAGATTACTTTTAACTATCCTTGAAAACTTTACAAAAATAGCATTTAAAATAATGCCATTTGAGTTCATGCAATTGATCAAGGCCTGTCTACATGTCCTTATGCCGCGTGCTTTGAAGGGAAACTTTAGTAACGATTTCCTCTCCTGTAGAAGCATAGGACAGGTACAGAGAAGATGAAGCATATCTTCCTCACCATAGTTACACAGTCTGCATTTCATTTGAGTTTTCGGTCTCTCCCACGGGGGAAGGTGAGATAGGCCTGGCATACTTCCAAATCTGGCTTTAAGGAGAACCTGTTTTTTTTTTCTGTCCATGGTGTTACCAGGTATTGTTGGATTTCCTTCTTTTTATATCCATTAATTACCATCCATGCGTGTTTTCTTTTGGTGAGGATAGCTTTATCGTTTAAGACGGATAGATGATTTGCAGTTTTATTAATTATTTTCTTGAACGATGACGTATTTATATTGTTTTCCCATATTGGCGTGATTGCAAAATCCTTTATTGCTTCCGTAAGGTAGATCCACGCAGTAGAATTAGTGTCCTTATTTGTTTCTCTCCATAAGAGTTGCGATATTTCATTTTGGTGGTCATTTTTTATTTTATTCCATACTTTTATAAAGTGGCCTTGCCTTGCATATTGCTGGTTGGTCAGTCCGAACTCTAGCCTTACTTGTGCGGGGGACGCATTTGCTGGTAAATGGAATATTGCTCGGTAGACTCTGGTTATGATCTTATTCAGAGAATCACTATCTTTGCCCATTATTGTTTCACTGCCATAAGTTACGGTCGGTAGGAGTTTTGCTGCAATTACATTCAGCAGGGGACCATAGGTGAGGCTGGGAAGTGACTTTTGCACAATTCTGAATTCTGCAGTTAGGGAGTTCGCTTTCCTTTGAATCTCAGTTTTTTGCAGTTGATAGCTGCCATTCGCATCAAATAGGACACCCAGGTATTTATATACCTCTACTTGCTCCAGCTCCATTGTATCCATAATCCATTTACTTTTATATCTTCTCTTGTTGTTTTTGGCCACTACCATAATCTTTGTTTTAGTCTCATTTATGACCATCCCGTTCTCTTTTGAGTATGTTTGAGTCCGCAAGATTAGACGTTGTAGTCCCACTTTGGTATGGCTAAATAGTATGACGTCATCTGCATACATCAAATTCGTGAGACGTTTATCAGCTAGTTTCGGCGGATGCGCATTCTCCTCATCCAGTATTCCTGTTAGGTCTGCAAGAAACAAATTAAAAAGTAAGGGGGCTAAAACACAGCCTTGTTTCAGGCCTTCCTTTGCTGGAATCTCCTTTGATAGGGTTTGTCCGTCCCCCATCCTCACACTTACCCATGTCTCTGTATATAAAAGTCGAATCAGCTTGAGGAGGGGGAGTGGAATATTCATTTTTTCCAATTTATTCCACAGAATGTCTCTTTTAACACAGTCAAATGCTGATTTAAAATCTATAAAACATAGGTACAGGGGTTGTTTGAGTCTGATTGATTTATCCATTACTAATGCCAGAACCATTATATTAGTTGTTGTTCCCATGCCTTGTATAAAGCCTGTTTGGTTTAAGGGCAATTTCTTTGTTTCTCCCACCCATTCAGATAGTTTTATTAACAAAATTCTTGCAAATAGTTTCGCATCCGTATCTTGGAGAGTAATCAGTCTGTAATTTTCTGCAAGAGCCCAGTCTCCCTTTTTAAAAATTGGAGTGATTAAAGATCCTCGCCATGACTTAGGGACAGTTCCAGTTCTAATAACTTCTATGTATAGTTTCTTTAGTGTGGTTGCCCATAGTTCTGGATTTTCTTTAAAGAGAGCAAACGGTATCCCATTTGGTCCGGGAGCGCTGTTTTTCTGTTTTTTTATAAGTTTCGTTATCTCTTCTATTTCTATAACTATTGGCGGGTCGAAATTCTTATCATTAAATGGAGATTTATCTTTTTTGCACCCCTGTCCCTTTTCAAGGGTTCTTGACTGTGAAGTGTCCTGATTTAAATGTCTCCTCAAAAAGGTCTCCCATTCGTGCTCCGTTAGTGGTGATGAGATTACCTGCTTGTTGGGTCTAGCAAGGCTATTGATCATCTTCCAGAAGTCTATAGTATTCTTTTGCTTGCTAGCGTGGAATACTTTTGCCCAAGTTGCTTGTTTTACCAAATTTTTCTCACTCCATATTAGTTTCTTCAGATTTTGGTTTAATGACTTTAATTTTCCCAGATTTTCCAGTTTTATCCCTGGTTTCTTTAATTGCCTGACAATCCTGTTTCGTTCTTTCTTCAATGTCCTAATTGTATATGGCAAATTTAAGTGGTTTTCATTATCCCTGGATGGGTCTCTATATTTTTGGTTCTTCTTGATATTTATTTTGGTTTGTGGTGTGGTCAGCTTCCCCGTGAAGTTTTCCCATTGTTCTATCACTGATTTTGCTGCTGTGTCCTTAAGGCAAACTTCCAAAATCCTTTCCACTTCATCATTCATTATTTCTTTGTTTTCCACATTCCAAAACAATTTTTTGTAGTTTGTTGTGCCAATATGCCCATGAGCCGATTGGTACTCCTTATTTCTATTGAGTCCGATGTTCATTATAATTATTTGTTGAGCATGATCACTTTCGTTTACTTTCTTTAGTTGGTACGAAATAATATTGTGGAACATATGCAACGAAGTCATGGTGTAATCGATCCTTGAAAAACCATTATGCCCAAAATAACTGTTTAGTGGTGGAACGTCTTTTTTTTTTCTACCGTTAAGTATTCGGAGTCCCATTGCTTCAGTGTCCCTTACTAGTTTCTTTCTCTTTCTGTTCTCATCAGCATTATTGTCTATCCCTAGATCTTGCTCAGGAATTAGCCATTGATGGTTTTGGGATTGTATTGTATCGTCTCTTGTGTGGGATGACATAAGGTTTAAATTAAAATCCCCAGTAATAAGGAAATCTGCTAGGGGATCCTCTATCGTTATATTGATAAGAGTGTTGTTCAGGGTTCTACAGGTTTCCTCCCTGCTCCGATTTGCAGGCAAAATATATACCGTAATTAAGTATAATGTTTTAGGAATTTGGTTAGTTTTTTTATAGGTCACTTTAACTATCAAGATATTAGTACTGTCTACTATAACTCGTTCGTGCTGTGCCTGTAGTGTGTTGGAAATAAATATTGCCTGTCCACCACTGGCTCGTCTGAACCTTCGCTCTTTTTTTGCGTGCTCATAATAGCCAGCATATCCATGTAGCATAAATGGGTTAATTTCCCAGGTTTCTTGTAATACTATAATTTGGGGGTTTTCCCCTATGGAGTCTATCTGAGCATTTAAGATCTTAGTTCTCAGTCCATTTATGTTCCATGAGCATACTCTTATTATTCCACTTTCGTTGCTTTTGTCTCCTATTTGTGATACGGTACCATATCATTGTTTCTGATTACTGTGGAGTGCCATAGTTACCCATTTTTCATTTATTTCTAGATTTCTATTTGTCGTGTTTTGTGGAATGATAGATATATTTTTTGTCGGGGACCTACCAAGTGCATTTTTTAGAACTGAACTAGTCTGTATTTCTACCTTTTTGTGTTTAGATGTTGTTTCCTCTTCAATGAATGGAGTGGGGTAAACCTCTGGTAGTTTTTTGGTAAGTAATATACCCCA
Source organism: Lissotriton helveticus (assembly GCF_964261635.1). Classification (NCBI taxonomy): domain Eukaryota; kingdom Metazoa; phylum Chordata; class Amphibia; order Caudata; family Salamandridae; genus Lissotriton; species Lissotriton helveticus. Next base: position 240,058,172 of record NC_136063.1, on the reverse strand, counting down.
GGATTTAAATGTGGTTTGTTCATTCATAATCTGTTCGGTTATTGTTGGCGACATTAATGTTATTAGCGTTGAGGTTTGAATATTATGTTTCCCCTCCAAAATTCGACAGAGATGATATCCTTACTGTCGATATTGCTCAGTGCCGGTAGTGATTTGAAAAGTCTAAGTAAGTTCCCCCTGTTAAGTATATCTTGCCTACCTCTAGATTGAAATTGAGGAGTGAATATAATTTTTTCACTATTAATAGGGCTTTGTACATTGGGGACATTTTTTTTCTCAGGTTGCTTGGGTATATAGATAATTGACTTTTTTCCTTCCCTGCTTTTAATCTGTAAATGGTCCCATTCGGATGTATTTGTGGGACGATTTGCTGCCTTTGACACTGTGAGGGCCCGATCTCTATCTTTTTTTCCTCAGAAGTGCCATTTATTTGGTGAGGAGGTATTGGTTGAATTGTATTAGTTAGACTGCTTCTGTTTATTTTGTCTATATTACAATTACTAGGTGCTCTTTCTTCTTTTTTTAGAATTGCATCCAGATTTGTGATCTGTCGCAGGTTATCTAGGGAATCATTACCCATTTGTCCTTCTTTTACTCCATTGTCATTTCTGTTCTGCATTTGTGTTTCATTTACTAGGTGGCATATTGGTTGTATTAGGTCCTTTGTTGATTTTTTTTCAAGATTGGAAAGTAGTTTTTTCTATCTTTCACTGTATCTTCAGTAGTTGGTGATATCGGATTGTTGTCTGTTTTTAATGTAGGGTTTAATTTCCGTTTATCTTTCTTTCTTGCTTTACGAAGTTTTTTCTTTTGTCGTTTTGTCATGGTTGTGAATCCGTCTGAGTCAGTATGATTATCGCTTTGATCCTCGTGGTTGACTACAGATGTAACTTCGTTCCCCGATAGCTCCATGATTTGGCGGGTCGGTAAACTAATTATTTTATCTGGGAGTTTTGATGATTCTTTTGATTCTTTTGATTCTGTCCCTTTAGAGTTATAAAAGTCATTCCCAGTTTTGTTTAAATCCTCTTGCTTCGCAGGGGTATTATTCTTCGTAGCTTCCTCCTGTTTGATTTTGATGTTTCTTTTAGTATCTTCTATTATGCTGGTTAAAACTGCCGGTAATACTGCTAGTTTGTCCATAATAGGTACATAGATACAATCAGAGGTCGTTCTTTCATTTTATTTTTGCGCCCTGATTAAACAGAAGTGAAAACCGGGCAGAGACAAGGGGCAGTGAGGGGTACAGAAGGGAAAACTGGGCAGAGACAAAGGGGCAGTGAGGGGTACAGAAAGAAAGACCGGGCAGAGAGAGCACGGGGACAGTGAGGAGAACAGAGGGAAGAAAAAGAGGCACGGACCACGTACAGGCAGCAGGGGAAGACAGACAACAGCAGTCACAGACACAACAATGGAAATACAGGCAATACAATAAAAGCAATAAAACGGAGGATGAACAAACCTACCTACAGCCTACCACTGGCTACCAGGGATGAGGCACAGGTGGTAGCCTGTGGGTGGTGGAGTTCCTCGAACTTCCTCAGCAGCGGCAGCTGGGGCAGGGAGAAACAGGCGGTGCTGTGTGGAGGGGGAGCGACCTACCGGGTGGGGTCAATGGTCGATTGTCTGGTTTGGAGACAGGAAACAAAGGATTGTTCAATGACGAGGTGCATGTTTCAATCACCCCTTGGTATTCAAGTTGATCTAATATCTCCCTGACCTGTTTTTAGCTTCTTGCTTAACTGGGTACTGCCTTTGTGCAGTTGGTTGATTTTTTGTTGGATTTTATGGTGAGGCGAGTCCTCATCCCATCCTACATGATTTTTGTATAATGCAGAAGCTTGGGTGACTGCCCATTTACTGGCATAAGTATATTTTAAATGAATTGGAATATGGTTAGAGAAGGCTGGTATAATGATGTCTTCGCCATGTGGGCACTCCCTGACAAATTGTGGTGGCCAGTCTTGTTCAGCTAGAAGAATGTCATGAACCTTAGAAAGTCGCTCCCAAAAGAGTGCTCTCACTTTTCTTGGAATGTCTCCCTCCATCCAAAGTGTTCTTTCATATAACCTTTGTGGAGAACTAACCCTTCAAGGTTCAACTTGAATGAATTCATTCAAGTCCACGGTCTCCAGATGATCCTTCAGGTTCTGGCAAGCTACTGTGACTTCTGCTGCGCTGTCCAACATTGTCTGAGCCCATTCTCCGTTCTTGAAATGTGTCCTCAAGATCTTCTGCATGTTTGATTTTTAAACCTGCTACTTTCTTTTTGGTGAATTGAGGTTTCTTGTTTTTCTGAACGTGTTGATCGTCTTTGGACTTCACACGTTCTTCTTTGTTTTTTGACCGTCCTCTTCTTTTGGATTTCTGTGACGAAGTCTGAAAGGTACAAGAGGAACGTGTATCATTGTCTTGATATCAGTCAGGTTTTTTCAAATTATCCCTGTTCCTGAGGTTATACCTCCTTTCAGAGGGCTCCTTTTGAAGAGACCTACCTCTGGAATGAGAACGCTTCTCTTTAGAAGTTTGCTTAGTATTTTCCCACTTCTTTTTAGAAGAGGTAGGGGTGTTTTAGTAAAGACCTTTTCAGGACTTTCAGACAGGTCTGGTTTCACTGGTTTCCCACCCAGACTGTCTCTGCCTAATTCTTCATAGGATTTTTCAATTATTCTGGCTAATTCTTGTGGTTGCTCAGTTACATCAAATTCCCTTAATTTTGGGCGGATCGCCCCTGATGCTGCTTCACCTTTGATATTAGTTAAAATTATTGCTGAGACCTGTTTGAAATTTTTCAGTAGTTTCATACCCAAATTTAAAGCAGGCTCACCCCGTATTCATTTTGAATCTGTTTCAGGACGTCTGGTATTACCGCCATGGACAGACACCATGGGCCAGATGTAGGTAAATATATTTTACCGACTCATAAATACCGAATTTTACCGATTCGGTATTTATGAATCGGTAAAATATAAGGAGGGAGATGTAGGTAAATCCAGATGTGGATTTACCGAATCTGTAAAAGTCGGTATTTACCGATTCGGTAAATACCGACCGGTAATGCCCATTCATTCCTATGGGCTTTGAAGCCCATAGGAATGAATGGGCATTACCGATTCGGTATTTACCGAATCGGTAAATACCGAATTTCACAAGGGTGCAGGGGGTGTCACTTTGACACCCTCTAGCACCCCCAAAACAGGTTCGGGTGCCATGTGGCAGGCATACCTGCCCTAAGGGCAGGTCTGCCTGTCATATGGCACAGGTGTGCATGCACACCGGAATCTGTATTTTACCATCAAATTGAATTTGATGGTAAAATACCGATTCTGTAAGGCTTGTGGGACTCAGAAGAGTCCCACCTACATATCAAATTTACCGAATTGGTAAAAATACCGATTCGGTATTTTACAGAATCGGTAAATGTACCGATCGGTAAATTTACCGATTCTGTAAAAATATGCCCCCTACATCTCAAATTCCATTTACCGGTCGGTAACGGCCGAATTCGGCCGTTACCGACCGGTAAATGCCTACCTACATCTGGCCCCATGTGTTTCAGTGTAGATTGCAGTGAAGACTGTACCCCAAGTGGTGCAGTCCTCCAGATGTGTTGTACAGATTGTTAAAATTCTGTGTTTCTCATGAGGGTTAGTATTAGGAAATACTGCTTCGATTTGAGTAATTTTTGAGCTATCCAGAGTGGAATCTGTTCCCTCTTTGCAGGTAACTTACCAATGACGGAGTGTGTCATTTTTAGTGTATTCCCCTGGTGAGATGAATGTTGTAGAATCACTATTGCAGGTTGGACTGTGAGAGTCTGCATGACATATTGAACCAATTGTCTATAGATTTTGAATAACTCATTGAGTTGAGTTAGTAAGTTTACATCTGACACTTCATTAATGCCAGGATGTGGTGTATAGCTGGCTAAAACCGGCCATGTTGCTCCTGGTCTACCTAGTGGACCGAGCCTGGTAATGTGATTTAAATGTTTTAGGGCACCTTTAAACCAGAGCTCATGCTCCTGGTATGTGAGTGGAATTTCTATATCCTCAAAAGGAATGTATTTCTCCGGTGGTTCATCTTCTTTGTAGAAGTGAAACACATGTGTTACTGGATTTGCTACAGGGAAGACTATCCAAGAATAGAATACCTCTGTCTGGTGATATTCATGTGCCTCTATCACAAAAACTGCCCTACCACCTCTCGATGTTAGGCCACGTTTTATACATTTTATAGTGATGGTTTTTCTTAAATTTGGAGGAATGCGTATAGCATCCTCGTCGGTTTCATTAAAACCTGTTATGTTAAAAGCTGCATTGGCTGGATCAGTACAGCTCCACCGGTTTCGGTGTTGTTGCCGTTATTCGACATTATTTAATGAAAAATTGCAGAGCAAGTTTCAAGGAAACAAAGATAAGGTGCACAATATTTTGGAACACTGTATCCTTCAACGTTGAAAAAAACAAAAAGCTAATACATAGGATTTTCGTCCTACTCAGCTATGGCGGATATAATCCTTTTACCCACTCCAGACATCAATTGGAGTATTTACGGGGAAAAGGGGTCTCCGAGAAAAGTACGACTGAGTTACTTTAGTATCTAGCGTTAAATTAGTGCCTTACCAAACCGTTGGGCGCCATGTAGTGTAGTTCGTATATTCCCAATAGGCTCTGTGCATTGGAATAATATACACTGTAGATTAGACATAGGACTGAGGTCAGTATGTCTCTATCGAGTATACTAAACTTAATTGTGAGTGCCAGCTAGCCCAGAGGTCACTAGAAACTTTCTCGAATACACAAGAAGGGATTAGTTCCTGACAACCACATAAGCATGATAACTTTGTTTCCTCCTAGAATCAAAAACATATCTTCAGTGTTTTGGAAACAATAGATAACTATTTCACTCAGTCAATCGTACATTCTTCATTTCTACAGAGTTGCATAGAAATAGAGAGACAGGTGTTTCAATAAAAGGGGTTTGTTAAACAGTCTTTTTTCTCATACAAGAGAGGTGAACTGCTACAATTGTTAGACAAAATGTGAAGTATAATGCGTACAGCGTAAACAGTAATATAAAATAATACTGTAATAGCATTGTCTGTTGCTATGACATGTAAAAATTCATACATAAATAACACAGGCTAAAATACTCAACTAGTGCTACCAAAATAGAAGCACGCCTACCCCAATGTACCTAACCTAGGTCTAGTACCAGGGAAGAAGTAGGTGTTTGTCTTTTAGCATAGGTTTAGTTCTGCCAAGAATTGCCAAAGATTTCTCTAGGTTCTAATCAGCTCCATAACTTGGAATGAGAAAGGTTGGTATATCTTTCACGGACTCAATTTCCCAACACCCGCAAGGGGAGTCAGAAACACTGGAGCTGGATTTCTCGGCAGGAGATGACAGCTTCTGGTCAGTTCGTCAGCTGGAGAGTTGGCTTCCTTCAGCACTTGCTGTAGCAAGCTGCATCGTGCAAGTAGGTAGTCATACTGCACCGAATCACACCGTGCTTTGCTATAGCAAGTGAAGGTATATTTATACCTGAAAGGTGTTTAGAAATATCAGCTTTGATGTAAAGTCGGGCATATGAACATCATGAATGAACCTCTAAGGAATAGTTGTTCATGCATGATAATGAGTTTCTTGGATAAATCAATATCCAGGCTAGGGGAAGTCCCTTCTGCTTAAGAGTCTGGTTTTCCAAGAAATCGTTGTGACGTAGATGAATGGATGGAAGTAGCCATACATGTATTTGGATAGCATGGGCTATGCCTAAATAAGGACTGGTTTCCTATGCCTATATAAGGGCAATGTGAATTATACCTATATAAGGGCATGAATAGGGGAAAATGCATATGGAATCTAAATCGATACACAACAGCATGGGCCAAGAAAAAGGGGGGTCCCAAACACATTTTCTCCTTGTTAATTTCCGTAGGAAACTTTAGACAAAGCTACAGCCCAAACTGCTGAATGGAATTACACCAAATTTGGCAAAAAGGTAGAACTTTGTTCAGAAAGTGTTTTTTTTTCAAATGGTGAAAATCTGAGAAATATATTTAAAAAAAATATTAGTATCTGGTGACCGCTGTGGGTCTGCGAACCCTTCCAAGCCCAAGCTTGATTCTGATTGGCTGCCAACACTTCAAACGAGAAAGTGTTGGCAGCCATCTTGTGACTCAGTCAAACCGAGTCACAAGAAAAACTATAAAAAACTAGATAAGGGGACAGGGTAGAAACACCCTGATGCCCTAGGCCCCCACAGGGACCCCCAGGGTCAAAACAAATATTTTTATAAAAATAATTCAGTGAGATTCGGGTAGGGTCCACGAATATGGCAGAAAAGTTTTTAAAAATGAAACACGGGTCTGGTCCCTTGGGCAATCTATAATTATGCAGCGGGGGTCGGTGGGGCCTGCCGCAACTCCGGGGACTGCCACCTCCCTGGGGCTTTGCGAATAATGTGCAGGGACCAGCGGCCTCCCCGCAGCACTGAGGACCACCACCTCCCCCCATGCTGACCCGGGGACTGCCACCTCCCTGGGGCTTCAATTTATTTAGGGCAGAGGGGGCTTGTGGGCCCCCCAACCCCCGGGGACTGCCACCTCCACAGGGGTACTTGTAAATACTAAGTGTGGGAGGCTTGAGCCCCCCACATACCCTGAGGACCATCCCCGCCCTGGGGCACACTTTATTTAAATAAGGGACTCCATTGCGGACCCCTGGCCCGGGGACCACCACCTCCCCAGGACTTTAAATCAGTTAAGAAGGGGGCACGCAGCCCCCCACCAGGAGCCTTCATTGGCTTTGGGGACCGCAAGCCTCCAGGGCCAGCTCCAGCAATATCCCAGTGTGCTCACCCATGGGACATTGCAGTTTAGAATGGCAGTGCACTAAAACTGCTCTTTTTTTAATGAAGTGAAGCAGAATTTCCGGCAAAGGGAGCTGAATGTTTGCAGCTCCCCTTGTCCAAAATCAATATTGGCTCCAGCATGAGGCAGGGAACCAATAGGGACTGAGGTGGCATTGGGGCTCCTCCGCGGCCCCCAACATAAGGCCAGGCCCCAGGGAATGGGGTACCCGGGGACAAAATTGTCCATGGGAAGGGGGGCCATGCGGCCTCCCTCCCTTAATTTTTTTTATTAAAAAGAGTCAAAGCCCCAGGGGATGGGGTCCCTGGGACCAAAATGGCCCCAGGAAGGGGGGCACATGGCCCTCCTCCTTCAATGTAGATCTTTTTTTAAAACGAAAAGAAGTCGCCATGCCCCATGGGATGGGGTCCCCGGGGCCAAAATCAACCTCGGGAGGGTGGCCCCCTTCCCGTTTTTTTCAACAACAAAATATTTTAAAATGTCTCTGGCCCAGGGTATGGGGTCCCCAGGGCCCAAAAAATATTAAGAGAAGGGTGGCCACACAGCCACCCTTCTAAAATGAAGAGAAGCCGGCCTCTCGATCGGAGGCAACGCTCCATCCCAGCACCACTCTTAAAACGTGCATCATGGCATGTTTTGGATTGGGGGATTAAGTCCCCTTGAATGCTAAGGGTCCTTAGGGGCCAACTAGCCCACTAGGTACCTCCAGTAGGCCCCACACAGTAGGATTGCTGAGAGGTGGTCCAAGGCCACGCACCTTTTTACACCACTCTGGAAACACGCCTCTTGGCGCACTGCTGGTGGGGCGGTGAGGTCCTCTTTTGTCCTTAGGACCTCAGGACTGAAGTGGACTTCATCCCCCGAGCAGCAATGCGACAAGAGGCATATTTGCAGAGTGGTGGAAAAAGGGGGCGTGGCCTTGGACTAATCTCAGTAATCCCGCTGTGTGGGGCTTACTATAGAAAACAGGAGGGATAGTTGGCCCTCAGTGACCCTCAGGAGGCAAGGGGACTTCAACCCCCAACCAAGAGAATGCCAGGAGGTGTGTTTGCAGAGTGGTGGAGAATGGAGCCGTGCCCTGTGTCCAACTCTCAGCAATCCCACTATCTGGTGCTTACTGGAGGTATCAGGTAGGCTAGTTGGCCCTAAGGAACCCCAGTAGCGAAGGGGTCTTTAATCCCCATCCAAGTGCACACCAGGAGGCGCGTTTGCAAAGTGGTGGGCAAAGTGGGCATGGCCTGCTATAAGAAATGAGCAATCCTGCTGTATGGGACTTACTGGAGGTAATAGGATGGGTAGTCGGCCCCCAAAGATGTCAATGGGGGCCAAAAACCACTCATGTTACCTCCAGTAAGTCCCACACAGTGGGATTGCTAAGAGGTCTTCGGAGGCCACACCCCCTTTTCTCCACCACTCTGCAAATGCGCCGCCTGGCACACTATGGGTTGGGGGAAAAAGTCCACTTTGCTTGTCAGGGACTTTGGTGGCCAAGAAGCCCTCCTGGTACCTCCTGTAAGTACTGCGCAGCGGAATTCCTGAGCGCTGGTCAGAGGCCCGGCACCCTTTCTCCACTACTCTGCAAACGTGACAACTAGTTAAAGAAGCATTTGCAATGTCATAGGTTTTGCATTTGCGAGAGTTAGGGCTATTCCCGTTGTAAATGTAAATGTGTTATACTAATGTTTTTTGCAATGGAGTGAATGTACATTGTCTGCAGTGGAATTATGTGCTTTGTTGTGCAGTGAAATTATGTGGATAGAAAGTATGTGGTGTTTAGTTTATAGGAATATGTAGAGTGGGATTAGGTGTTATGGAGAGTGATTATGTGGTATGGTAGTCTGTGTTGTGAAGTCTGATGTTCGTTTCCAAAGAAGCTAAACTATAAACTCAATGAGACAAAAAAGAAGGAACCACCGAGGAGCACTTCTGGACCTAGTCAGAGGTATAATCAAGGCCACTGGAATATGCAACTGTTTGGCTGCACTGACTTTTGCACAATTATAAATTTTCCGCATTTGCTTCATAATCCATCATCTGCTGCATAATCTGCAGATTTGGACAAAAAAACTTGTTTCTAGCTCGAACGGCTCAAACGTTACCAAAAATGTGTTACAGCGTGGTGGAAGGCCATTTGTAAACCTAGAATGTTCACCTGTTAGTTAATGCTAAATATGGGTGTTAAATTGGTACTAATGGTGTGCAAACCACTCCTGCTTCTTTCTGCATCTCTATTGCCTCTTTCTGCACCTATGTTGCTTCTTTCTGCACTTTTCTTGTTTCTTTCTGCACTTCTCTTACTTCTTTGTGCACCCCACTTACGTCTTTCTGCACCCTTCTTCCCTCTCTGTGCAACTAACTTGCCTCTTTCTGCACCTCTCTTCCCTCTTTGTGCACCCCTCTTGCCTCTTTCAGCACCTCTGTTCCTTTTTTCTGCACTTCTTTTGTTTATTTCTGCACCTCTCTTGTTTTCTTCTGCACCCCTTGCACCCCTGTTCCCACTTTCTGCACCTCTCCTCACTGTTTCTGCAGCTGTTGTACCTCTTTCTGTACTTCTCTTGCCTCTTTCTGCACCTCTATTGCTACTTTCTGCACTTCTATTGCCTATTTCTGCGCACCTCTTATCTCTTTCTGGGTCCTCCTTTTCTCCTTCTGCACTTCGCCTGCCTCTTTCTGCATGATTGTTGCTTCTTTCTGCTCTTCTCTTGCCTCCTTCTGCACCCCTTTTCCTCTTTCTGCACCTCAGTTCCTTCTTTTGTTTCTTTCTTCACCTCTCTTGCTTCTTTCTGCACACCTCATGCCTCTTTCTGTACCCTTTTCCCTCTCTCTGCACCCTCTTGCCTCTTTCTGAACCTCTCTTGCTACTTTCTTCTTGTTCCGGGGATTCTGCTCATGCACAGAACTATGCGCAGGAAACCAGGACCTCGGTATATTGTGGTGTACCAAACACCCACCTCAGTGCCCAGAACCCCAATTCGAGTAGCATCAGTGTCTCATTCATTCTCCGTGCTACACCGAAGCTACCAATGTTTAGACAACCCAGAACAAGGGACTTAGGAACCTCTCAGGAATATTGCGAATCAAGAACACTCTTTCGTTTATATTCTCATAAATGTCCACACTGTGAGTAATCAGTAACCCTGGGCGAAGGACTTCGCTATGCCCACGGAGTGGTCGTAGTGTTGCCTACTGTCGCCCTTTGCAAAGTTGGAGTAGCAGGCAACACTAGGGCGTAGCGAAGTTACCCGCCCTCCCCATCATACCTAATTTGTGCAAATACTAAAAGAAAAGTAAATAAAAGGCACTTACCTTGTCCGCTGCGTCCCAGGGCTCCCTCTTATCGTTCACGCCGCCGTCTTGGATACCAATGTGCATGCGCGGCGGCCCGCGCATGCACATTTCTCACGAGAAATGCTTCTTTTTGCACCTCTCTTGCATCTTACTGAAATCCTCATTACTCTTTCTGCACCCCCTCTTCCCTCTTTCTGGACTTCTATTGTATTTTCTGCACCCCTCTTGCCTCTTTCTCTACCTCTCTTGCCCCTACATTTGTTACTTCTTGCTGCACTTCTCTTGCTTCTTTCTGCATCTCTCTTGCTTCTTTCTGCACACCATGTGTCTCTTTATTTACCCCTCTTCCCTCTTTCTGAACTCATCGTGCCTCTTTTTGCACCTCTTTGCCTTCTTTCTTCACTTCTTTTGTTTCTGTCTGTACCTTTCTTGCTTCTGTCTGCTTCCCACTTGCCTTTTTCTCCACCCCTCTGCCTGCTTTCTGCATCTCTGTTGCTTCTTTCTGCACTTCTCATGTCTCTGTCTGCATTTCCCTTCCCTTTAGCTGTACCTCTGTTGCTTATTTCTCCACTTCTCTTGCTCTTTCTGCACCTCTCTTGCTTCTTTCTGCACTCCTCGTACCTCTTTCTGCATCCCTCATGCCTTTTTCTGCATTTCTCTTCCCTCTTTCTGCACCACTCTTGCCTTTCTCTGCACCTTTGTTCCTTCTTTCTGCACTTCTTTTATTTCTTTCTGCAGTTTGTTTGCTTCTTTCTGTAACCCTCATGCCTCTTTCTCCAGCCCTCTTACCCCTTTCTGCCTTCCCATTGCCTTCCCTTGTTGTGTCTGTAACGTAATTTACACCTTTCACCCACCCATCACTGTGTCTGTAGTGAGGCGCCCTTGTAGATAACCCTCTCGCTTTCGAGTGTTTATATAGTTTTTATCTGGGGTAGATAAAGTGGTATACACATAGAGTTATACTAAGATTGACCTATAGCACTATTCATTGAGGGTGTGAACTTTTGGATTCATTAAAACTATAGACCAGAATTTCAAGGTTGCATACAAAGCCACTTGGCCATCACTGCATAGAGCGTACAAGCTTGTACCAGGCTTAGCGACCAAAGAAAATTTGAACCGTGTGAGTCAGACACCATCCTTTATAATCCACACGAAGAAAAATTAAAAAATATATTTTTTGTACTCATGTAAATTAATGATTGTTTTATTGCATGTTGGTATACAATTTTATATGCTGAGAAGGTGGTGTATACAGTTACGCATTATAATCAAACGTCAAAAGGTATTTCTCCTTTTTTGTACATAGCTCGGGGAGTACACGCAAAATGTTGGAAGTCTGTCTACATTGCCAATGCATAAATCAGTTCGCATTGGTCCTGCTTCTATGTTCTGTAAATACACGTAAATGGTGGATCTGTAAGTTGCAATGTTGGCTTGTGAAAAAGACCATTCCCGTCGAAACGTGTCACCAATAACACCTTTTTTGCTTCCACAGACCCTGGTGTGCGAGTCTTATTCTTGGTGGGGAAAGAGCTGACTGGATTTTCGTACATATATATATATCTAATAACCTTAAACTTTTTAGAAACACTCAGTCACTGGATGATGTCATTAGTGATGTCATTTGAGATGTCATCAGTGATGTAATATGTGACGTCATCAGCTGTGCACTGCGGGGGCGCAAGTTATTGTTAGCTCAGCTAACTATAACGTCCGAATTTCTCTCGTTTTGTACGAGTGAAATGTCAACCTAACTATAACGTTCCTGAAACCTGTAGTTTTTTCAGTGAATTTCTGTGGTTTTTTAAATGCTAATTTCTAACTATAACAACCCTGAAACCTATGGTTTTTTCATTGAATTTCAATTGTTTTTAAAATGCTAATTTCTAATTATATTTTTTCAGTGACTTTAAATTATCATTTCATTCTAAACCTGGTGACAACAACCGATATCGCCAGTTTTCCAGCAATAGCTTTTGCAAAAAAATTGCCACAAATGAGAGCAACAACTAACACCTGCAAAAATAACACAAAAACACCACTTCCCGATATTTTCAACGAGCAGCCAAACCTGCGGTGTGATCCTAAAACAGCTGGTAAGCTGTGATAGCAGTAGAAATCTAACATCTGCCTTTTACTGGTGTAAAGCAGGACGACTACCTACAGTGTGAAAGGGAGCTCAGCCCAGTATCACATCTGATGCTCCGATACCCAAGAAGGCCACAACACCCACTGCCACCACCCTCAGGACCTCCCCCCCGAAAACCCCCTTTCTACTACCACCAAGGCAGCGCAGAACAGGACAGCGGACCTTCCAAAAGCAGCATGGTCCCTCAGCCACATAATAGCTGAATGTTGAAAGATGTGGCAACCAAGTGTGTGTGAAGGACGCAAGTCACCCATCAATAATAATGCACACAATACCAAGTGTAGCGGTGAAGTGCTGGACAGACCTCACTATGCAGGGCACAAACCTCTCCATGTGGACATATACTGCTGGTACTTGTAGTGTTGTGCACAGTGGATGCAACCATGTTACCTCACGCAGGTGGGAAGATCTCGGTCCTGTAGCTGTGTTGTCCCCCCTGCAAGAGGAAGCGGAGTGGGCTGGTCCAACGTACGCCACTCCAGCGTTGGAGTATGAATAAATACCTGGGGCTCTGGGCGTGGTTCACTTGTGGAAAGGTCAAAGCATCTGTCAGAGCGGCAGCCCTCACCCTGCCACGTGCCTGCTACCATGACCACGGGCCTCCTCGACACAGGCCCCCTGCGAACCCAGTGACACAGCACTGCAGACTTATGTCTGTACAGACTACTGCCTTCGATCTACACTGCGGACAGGAGGGCTCACAATTCAGATGTAGTGGCGAGTGCAGATGACGCAGTCCAGTAGACAAAAGACATTGGTCCCAGTGGGGCCCACCCGGACCACGCATCATCGCAGGGTGCACACACGCTGAGTGCTTCAGGTGCCACTAACTCACTGCACCATAAGTCTTGGCCACATGGACTTAGTAAGGCAGAATTCATTAGGCAAAAGACATTGATCCCAGTGCGGCCATCCCAGACCACGCATCATCACAGGGTGCGCACACGGTGAGTGCTTCAGGTGCTACTAACTCACTGCACCACAAGTCATCGCCACATGGCCTTATTAAGGCAGAATTCAATAGGCAAAACACATTGCTACCAGTGCGGTCCGCCCGGACCACGTATCATCGCAGGCTCCACACACGCTGGTTGCTTCAGGTGCCACTAACCTAACTCAGTGCACCACTTATCATTGCTGGCTTGCCACACGCTGAATTGCCAATAACTGTGCAGCTCAACTCAATGCCACATGGCTGTGGACCCTTGCTGACTGCTGCCTTCTGCGATCAGGTCTCACAATTATGCTTGATGAGCTTGGGTGTCCATCCAGCCTTCTCAATGTGTTAATGAGGCTACACTTAGAAAACTATGCCCAGGTTAAATGTGGCAAATTTGGGGAACTTTCCTCACGCTTCTCCGTCAGAAAGGGGGTCAAACAGGGCAGTGTCTTGGCCCCCACATTTTTTGTCTATATATCAATGGGCTTATTGCTTTTCTAAATAATATAAAAGACACGGATGCACCTAAACTGGCCACTGGGAAAATACCGGCGCTAATGTTCGCCGACGATACTTTGTTATTGTCCAAATCAGCAGTCGGCATACAACGCACCCTGGATGGGTTTGCCCAGTTTTGTAATAAGAGAGGTCTAGAGATAAATTTATCTAAGACCAAATTGATAGTCTTTAATCCTCCAAAGACCATGCGCCCCAACCCCTCCCTAAATGGCATTCCACTTCAAAAAGTAAGGACATTCGATTACCTGGCGATAACATTGTCTGAACAATTTGGGTGGGGTCTCCAGATCATTAAAGCATGGCTCAGGCTCACCCAGACATCAGGGGGATATTGGAAATGCTTAGATCATCTATGTTTAAATCAGCTGCCCCTCTGGTGGAGATATACAAGGCGCAAGCGAGAGCGGCTACCTTGTATGGGGCAGAACTTTGGGGGCATATCCCCACCAAAGACCTTATGAAGTTAGAAAATAACTTCATGCGTCAACTCATTAGCTAACCACGCAGTACCCCACTGGTTCACCTATGCATGGACTTGGGAATGAGGCCAATCGACCAAGAGATTGCCCTTAGGCCTTTGACATTCTGGAGGAGGTTATGGGTAACTCCTGAGTTGAGTTCTTTCAAAGAAGAGTTAAAAGAGCTTCTCCCAAGATTCAAGCCTAGTAAAACACCTTGGTTGGCCCATATCAAAAGCCTGGCCAACCAGATTGGGAGATCTGATCTCTGGTTGTCCCATGAGTTATCGTGCCTAACAATATAGAGGGTGGATCTTGTGAAACAGCTTAGGCAATCAAATCTGTCGCTACTACAGGAGAGTACCAATGAGGGTAGGTTGACCAGAGAGTTCCTACAAATAAAGGAGATGTATATAAAAGAACCTTTTCTGGATGCCATTCAGCCACCCATGGCAAGGAAATTGTATGCACAATTTTAATGGGAGAACCTACCTTTGGCAGAGTACACTATCTCATGGGCCCGGAGAATTCGAGTTTCTGCCCCTGTTGTAAACAAACGGATGAAACTGAGATGCACGTGTTATTCTTTTGCCCGGCATATGCATTACCCCGCAAACGCTGGGTAATTCAGGTATGTAAAAATCTAGGCTTTACCCGCTGTGCCGTGGCTTTCAGAGTTCTAAAATATGATACCGACCTGTAATTGTATTTGCGGTATCTCGCTTTTTAAATGCTATGTGGCTCATTAGGAGAAGATTGTTATTAAAATCTGTATAAGGGAGGATTATTTAGGAACACCTGGTTCTCCACAGCGACTTTGTAGTTTTAATGTTTATATTGGTTACTTCTTGTTTTCTGTTTTATTTCTTATTAACCATGTACATATTATGAAATTGTAATCATTGTATAAATTGTATGTATTGTGGGAATGCTAATTATGTACTTTTATGGCCTAATCGGCCGAAATAAAGTTTTTACAATACAAAATTGAGTCTTCATTCATTAATTGCAGAGTGCAGTAGGCAACTAAGTATAGCGTCCCTCAAACCTACACAATATCCTTTTAGTGTCCTTGCTTCAAGAACTTGTTTTATATCAGTTATAGCTTTACCAAAATGACCAAAGGTGACCAGCAGGTCTGGGTGCACAGCGGTGGCCAGACACCTCTGGGCAGCGGGAGTGGATGGGGTGCAACAGCCTGGGTGCACAAAGGCTTCCTCTTTCTCACACTGTTTCTCTCTTTCTCTCTCTCTTCCTCTCTCACTGTTTGTCTCTCTCTTCCTCTCTCTCTCACTCTTTCTCTCTGTCTTCCTCTCATTCTTTCTTTCTTTTTCTCTCTCTTCCTCATTCTTTCTCTCTCTCTCTCACTCTTTCTCTGTCTCTCTCTCTCTCTCTCTCCTTTGATGGACGCATGACGCACAAGCTTATCTTGCTTTTTGTCTAACAGGCTGTGATTCACAAATTGACGTCCCCCCCAACACGGAACTCCTGCCACTCAGTGCCACCAGTGCTGAACACGTGGCCATCCTGACAATCAACACCCACTCCGAATTGTTCGCTCTCCTGTACCGCTTGAACGCAACGCTTGAAAAGGTTTCTTCGGCACATGATGTACCCTCTTACACACATGCCAGTGAGCAGAGAGGCTTATTTCCGCAGTAGAAGGCAGTCACCTCTGGGTGGTGGAAGTGGATAGTGTGCAGCAGCCTGGGTGTACAAGAGCGCACAAGCACCACTGAGCAGTGGGAGTGGATGGGGT